>NC_136072.1:4522301-5722301 GCF_964261635.1 Lissotriton helveticus
TCGGGTTTTCGTGCGCCTCTGTTGCCTGCTTGTGATCAGGTTTTAGTGCGCCTCTGTTGCCTGCTTGTGATCGGGTTTTCGTGTGCCACTGTTGCCTGCTTGTGATCAGGTTTTCATGTGCCTCTGTTGCCTGCTTGTGATCGGGTTTTCGTGTGCCTCTGTTGCCTGCTTGTGATCGGGTTTTCGTGTGCCTCTGTTGCCTGCTTGTGACCCGCTTTTCGTGTGTCTCTGTTGCCTGCTTGTGATCCGCTTTTGGTGTGCCTCTGTTGCCTGCTTGTGATCCGCTTTTGGTGTGCCTCTGTTGCCTGCTTGTGATCCGCTTTTCATGTGCCTCTGTTGCCTGCTTGTGATCCGCTTTTCGTGTGCCTCTGTTGCCTGCTTGTGATCCGCTTTTCGTGTGCCTCTGTTGCCTGCTTGTGATCCGCTTTTGGTGTGCCTCTGTTGCCTGCTTGTGATCCGCTTTTGGTGTGCCTCTGTTGCCTGCTTGTGATACGCTTTTGGTGTGCCTCTGTTGCCTGCTTGTGATCCGCTTTTGGTGTGCCTCCGTTGCCTGCTTGTGATCCGACTTTGTGTGGCTCCAAATGCAATAGGTGTCGCATTTGCGAGAGATTAGGCTATTGGCATTGTAAATGACAATGCCATTTATTTATCTGTTTTCAAAGCCAACACATAAATAAAAATGTTGTCATTTACAATGCCAATAGCTCTAACTTTGGCAAAGGCGAGACCGTTGCATTGCAAATGCTTGTTCTAAAAGAAGTTAAGTTTAGGGCAATTGTAATTGTAACCCCAATTTCCCCTTACATTGTTCTTTGGAATATGTTTGATTTCAGGTAGTATCCTTTGTAAAGCTCTTTGATAAAAGTCTGCCTGCTAAAGCGCTTTGATGCAAGTCTGCCTTCTAAAGCACCTTGATGCAAGTCTGCCTTCTAAAGCACTTTGATGCAAGTCCGCCTCATAAAGCGCTCTGATGCAAGGCTGCCTTCTAACGCGCGTTGATGCAAGTCTGGCTTCTAACGCGCTTTGATGCAAGTCTGCCTTCTAAAGCGCTTTGATGCAAGTCTGCCTTCTAACGCGCTTTGATGCAAGTCTGGCTTCTAACGCACGTTGATGCAAGTCTGCCTTCTAAAGCGCTTTGATGCAAGATGCCTTCTAACGCGCTTTAATGCAAGTCTGCCTTCTAACACGCGTTGATGCAAGTCTGCCTTCTAACGCGCATTGATGCAAGTCTGCCTTCTAAAGCGCTTTGATGCAAGTCTGCCTTCGAAGGCGCATTGATGCAAGTCTGCCTTCGAAAGCGCTTTGATGCAAGTCTGCCATCTAAAGCGCTTTGATGCAAGGCTGCCTTCTAACGCGCGTTGATGCAAGTCTGGCTTCTAAAGCGCTTTGATGCAAGTCGGCCTTCTAACGTGCGTTGATGCAAGTCGACCTTCTAACGTGCGTTGATGCAAGTCTGCCTTCTAACGTGCGTTGATGCAAGTCTGCCTTCTAACGCGCATTGATGCAAGTCTGCCTTCTAAAGCGCTTTGGTGCAAGTCTGCCATCTAAAGCGCTTTGATGCAAATCTGCCTTCTAACGCGCATTGATGCAAGTCTGCCTTCTAAAGCGCTTTGATGCAAGTTTGCCTTCTAAAGCGCTTTGATGCAAGGCTGCCTTCTAACGTGCGTTGATGCAAGTCTGGCTTCTAAAGCGCTTTGATGCAAGGCTGCCTTCTAATGTGCGTTGAAGCAAGTCTGGCTTCTAAAGCGCTTTGATGCAAGTCTGCCTTCTAAAGCTCGTTGATGCAAGTCTGCCTTCTAAAGTGCGTTGATGCAAGTCTGCCTTCTATACGCTACTTAAGACAACGTCATACTTTTTTTTTTTTTTGTTAGATAGTTTTATATAGCGCGAACTTGAACCGAACCTAATCAGTTATCAGAGCGCTTTACATAGCACCAGTTACGTTACATGAGGACACACTTTCATTTTTTTTTTTTAGGCACGGGGAGATTAACAGCCTGATTCATGTACAATCCGTTTTGCGTGGCCCTAATAGCGAATCATAGCGACTCGCTATTGAGGACACGCAAAACGGCATTCATGTAGGAATTGCTAATTAAATAGCGATTCCTACATGTTCTTTATTTGCGAGTAGCAATTTGCTACTCGCAAAAACTCCCCATTCATTCCTATGGGCCAAGAGGCCCATAGGAATGAATGGGGAGTATCCCTTATTTGCGAGTAGCAATTTGCTTCTCGCAAATAAGATAGCGATTTTAAGGGTGCCAGGGGTGTCCAAAGGACACCCTGTTGCACCCCTAAAAAGCACATTTGAACAGGTGTTGCGCACACACATGTCCAAAGGACATGTGTGTGTGCAACATGCAACTTAGAAAAATGCTTTTAAAAGCATTTCTCTGAGTTTTTGCTATTTACCGAGAGGTCTGACCTCTCGGTAAATAGCGGCCCCAAAAGTGCTAAATCGCAATTTCTTGATGTGTCATGAATAGCATTTGAGGAATCTCTAATAGAGATTCCTCAAATGCTATTCCTCGCATATTTGCGACTTCTTAAATAGCGATTTTTGCATTTGGTATCATGAATACCAAATGCAAAAATCGCACTCGCAAAGGGCCAGATTCTCAGAATCTGGCCCTTTTGCGAGCGCTATTGGCTACATGAATCAGGCTGCAAGTGATTTGCCCAGAATCACAGGGGTTTTTGTGGGCGTCGTTACCGAGACTCGAACCAAGTTCCCCAGGTCCGAGGTCGAGCGCCTTAGCCGTTAGGCCAACCCCTCTCCCCCTTAAATAAAGATTGTAAATGTTTAAGAACCTGTGAAAGAGGTGCAGATATATTTGTTGATAACAAATGTTTGAGATTACATTATTTATGCCAAGAGCAAAAATATAAAATAAAAACATGTTGAGTCCCAATGAGAGAAAAATGACAAACAACAGGCATTTAGACAGTACAAGGAGTGGGGGGGGGGGGTAAGGAAGCCTACCAGAAATTCCAAATGGCAGCAATGTCCCTAAGGAGGGTATGGGGGATAGGATGGGGAGGGTCGGTCTCAGGGAGGAGTGGACCATCTCTGTGATATGCGTTGATCAGCTGACGTGCATTTCTTTGAAGCAGACACATGGGTGGTATCTTTGTAAGTGGATCTGGTTCTCTGCTGATAGCTTGTAAAAGAATACTGCTGAATTGGTTATCCCTTTTAAGTTTTAAAAGTAAAGTCTATTAAGTAGGAAAAAAAGGGAAATAACAAACAGCAGGTTCACAATATAATAACAGTTTACTGAAAACATTTGAATAGTAATAAGATAGAACAGGAACATTTTTGCAATTATATGTTGAAAATAGGATAAGGGGGTAAGGGAGAAAGAAAATTGGGTAAAAATAAAAGCACTTCTCATATAATGAAACTGGCAACATTTTAAACAGTAGTGGAATTACAAAAATCAGAAAGTACATATTATCAGGGAAACAAAAAAGCAAAATATATCACTATTACAATGGAAGCTCTAATCAGAAAGATAGTGTATTCAATGAGGTGTAGATATTTCATTAGTTATGGGTTGATGTATGAATGTTTTTAAAACTGAAGAATGTAAAAAAAAATGGTTTCCGTAGGTCAAAGAGAATTTCGTTTAATAGTTAGAGACATTGGGGCGGTATGCACTCTATCTAGTCTATGATTTTAATAAACACCATACCACAGTGCTTGAAAAAAATATGTTGAGAAATTTCCCAAGTTTTAGTAATCTGTTGAAATGCAACAGCAATTAATAAGTCTACAGTTTGTATTAAAAGTACAACAATTCCAATCATCACAAAGACTAACTAAAAATAAATTAGTAAAGTACTTGTGTGTGAAAAATTTAGTACATTTGTTTCCATACTTGTAATCCAAAATAGGTGGTAAGACATTCAAATAAAATAGGTTTAATATCAGAAATTGATGCAGAGCAAGACCAACAAGACGATGGTGCGGCGCTGTCAAACTTGTGTAAAGAAGCAGGAGTGATTAGAAGGCAGTTATAAATAAAAAAGAGTGTTCGAGTTATGTTGGCAGCACGTGATGCATTGCAAATTTTAAGACATATTTGGTCCACAAAGGAATAGGAAAGGATGTGTGGTGATCTGCTTCTCATTGCAATTTTAGCGTTGATTTTTGTCAGTCGACAGGGGGAGAGGTAAGGTGGGTATATATACGAGAAGCAGTAGGGGCAGTTAGCAGTGATGTTGGTATAGGTGTAATAGGAAGAGGGGAACATGAGTAACGAATAAAGTGAAAGGTATGAGGTAGAAATAGAAGAGATCAGTGACTGAAATTTGTGTTGATGTGAAAGAGGGAAGTGAAAGATGGATTGAGCTTGCGAAAAAGAGATAGGTGAATGCTTAGGTACCAATTGATGAGTCCATAATAGACCTTTATCCCTCCAGGCTTTCCAAAAGATAGTTTTATTAATTATTTTAATGAATTTATCATGCCCGATCGAGGATCGAAGGAATTGATCTAGAGGTGAAAGAGAACAAATATAAAATGGAAGTAATATTCTGCAAGAATTTTTGAGAACCGGAAGAGACCTGGAATAAGGACATTGAGTAAAGGTGAAAAATTCTGCAAAGGAGAAAGGTTGAATGAATGATAACTCCAATTCTGTCCAAAAGGCAGATGGACTTGTGATTGAGCCATCTAGAAAATGTATCGACTGTTTAAAAAAAAAGCATTTTGATAAGACAAAGTGAGTATACTTAACTCCCCCTTTCTGCTTTTTCCTTTGTAATTTGGACAAATATATGCAATGCTTTTTATTATTCCATAAGATTGCAGCGAGAATAGAATATTTTTTTGGTAAGTAAAGGCGGGAAAGTTATTTGGAATTGCCAAAAGATAGAAAAGAATGATGAGGACTAACATCTTAATCTAATCTAACCTACCCCACTAGGAGAGAAATAGTGGATTCCTTCATGAAGTAAGGTCTGATAGCGTAGTCAATAAAGTAGTAGAGTTGAGGGAAATCTTGTCTTTTATAAAAGCAGTGAACCAAAGGCCTAAATATTTATTTTTTGTCGGGCTCCAAAGATATCCTGAAAGGGAGGAAATTGTGTTTGATATACAAGTTAAGTGGAAGGATTTCAAATTTGTCAGAATTAAGAGTTGTAAAGAAGAATCAGGAAAAGCCATATATAAAAGAATATCATCAGCGTAGACTGAACATTTAAATTGTTTATCTTCATATTTGAAACCTTGTATGACACTATTTTGTCTAATTTTAGATAGAAAGGGTTTGAGAGCCAGAATAAAAAGAAGAGGTGATAGGGGACAGCTTTGTTGTATGCCTCTGTGTACAAGAAAAGGAGAGGAGATTAGGCCATTGACAAATATAGATGCGGAAAACGAAGAATACACAGAGAGACTAAGTTAAGGAGCTTTTCCACAAAACCAAACCATGAAAGTGTAGGGAATAAAAATGTACAGTGTATCCGATCGGAAGCTTCCTCAGCATCCAAGGAAATGGCGGCTGAATAATGTTTTATAAGCTTTAGATATACTCAGAACATCTAAGAAAAGCCTGGTATTATCAGAGAGTTGCCTACCTTTAAAAAACCTGCTTGTTTTTGATCAATTAAATTAGGGCGGAGAAGATCAAGGCGTAACACCTGAATATTGGCACAAATCTTATAATCAGAATTAACTAAGGAAATGGGTTTATATTTTTAGCATAACGTATGATCTTTATTATCTTTGGTATAAGGCATATTAAGGCTTCTTGAAATTTCCTGGTAGTAGAATTGGAAGAATTAAATGCATTAAATAATAGATGTAATTTAGGGATTAATTGTTTAGAGAAATCAAAGTAACATTCAATAGGAAAACCATCAGGCCCAGCAGCTTTACCTTTTTAAAGAGAGTTAATGGCAGTACGAATATTATACGTTGTTCTAGCAGAAATAAGGGAAGAAAAATCAGTAGTTAAATCAAATTCCTTACGGATAGAACATTTTCTAAGAGTTTACCTGCTTTATTTTGACCACCATAGTATCTGTGACTAGATTTAGGAAGATAAGAATTATCCGCTTCTGTGGAGAGTTTATTGGATTCAAATTTGGCCTTAATAAAATTATCTAAACAAGTCTTAGATTTGGATATGAAGTAGGATTGTTCTAAGGGTTTAATATGTTTAATTTAATACAGTGCTTTTTTTAATAACATTTTTTTGGGGGTAGAAACATAATTAATAATAAAATCTTTTGAAGCAGCTTTGAATGTATCCTTAATATTTGGAAATGATAAGTCAGGAGATTCATTCATAGCAAAATAATCTGTTATAAAAGTGTCAAAACGTTGTGTGAAAGAGTTATCCAATAACAGAGAAGTAGTGAAGCGCCAACGTCTAACCTGAGGGTAGGGGGGAGGTCGAAGGAGGTGTAGATCTAGAATTACCAGTGCATGGTCAGAAATTTAACTGGTGCTTATCTCAGCTCGTAAAATGTGTTGAGATAAGGGTTTCGAAACAAAAAGCTGATCAATCCTAGATTGAGAGAAATGTACGGGTGATAAAAAAGTATTTTGTTGTTAACAGGGGTTGCAAATTCTCCAGGAATCAATAAAGGATCTTTGTTTGATGGCTGTGGTAAATTGTTTGTGAAAGTAGGAAGGGACATAAGACTTGGAGGAGCAATCTAAAAAAAGGATCCATTACCAGATTGCAATCCCCACCAACACTAAGTAGTCATCAAAAATAGACACCCGTTTGGGTGTAATTGGGGGCCAGAATGTTTCATCAGGATGTGTGGGTGCATAACTATGAAAAATAGATATTGGTATTTAGTTTACATATTTTGTTTACTTGTAATCCTACAAGAAACCACCTACCTTTTTGATCTGATTCTTGTGATATCAAGGTAACATACAAAAATGTTTTGCACAGAATTACAACTGCATTACATTTCTCGTTACCTGGTGAGGAATATGCGTATCCCACCCAATGTCTAACAAGTTTTTTGGTCTTCCATCCGTAACATGAGTTTTCTGTAACAAAGCAATATCAGTACTTAATTTGGTAAAATAAGTAAGAACTCATTGTTGTTTAATATGTGAACCTAACCCATTTACATTTCAAATAATAATGCATAAAGTCATGAATAAAGAATTGCAGTGAAATTACCATACTTCAGAAGTGAAGAATAACAATAACCCAAATTGTTTAATGGAGTAAAAAATGAAACCATGCATTTCTTAGCAGAGATAGAAATATAAAAGAAAATAATACATTGAAAAAGAAGGAGAAAGATGAAGAGTACAAAATATACAAGAGAGAAAACATAGGAGAGAGTATGAAAATAGAAGGAAAGAAAGGGAAAAAGAAAGATAAAGAAAAGAAAATATGAAAAGGAAAACAATCTTGACATAAACAAAATGAGGCAAAAATCATACCAAAGAGAAGATGGCCTAACGGCTAGGGCGCTCGACCTCGGACCTGGGGAACTGGGTTCGAGTCTCGGTAACAACGCCAAAACCTCCTGTGATTCTGGGCAAATCACTTAATCTCCCTGTGCCTAAAAATGAATGTGTGTCCTCATGTAACGTAACTGGTGCTATGTAAAGCGCTCTGATACCCGATTCGGTTCGGGTCTAGTTTGCGCTATATAAAACTCTAAAAAAAAAAAAACATGACAAAATAAGCAGGCGTGATGCGACCACAAAAGCGAAGATGACAACAACTGTGTTCCGGAAGCAGCCAGAGGGTACACACCCAGACCATAAATATGGGTATTAAAATAGGCAGATTTTCTGGACACACCACAAAAAGGGGTACCTAAGAAGTGAAAAGAATATATACATTAATTTATTATGCGAAATTATACCTTTAAAAGACTAATAAAATATGAAGTTAAATAGTAGGTTAACTGAGATATTAAAAAAATACAACATCGTGAAACATAAAAAGAAAGTTATATAAAGCCTTCAAGTGAAATCCAATTTTGAAGTGTCCATTGTTTCCATTTTACAGTTGTCAATAAATTTCTGCAGCATGGAGGGATCTTTGTACATCGTCGTTTTGTTATTGTAAGTTCCTTTAAAGAAGCACGACTGGAAAAGATCAAATTTGGCTCCAAGCGAATGTAACGCAGGTCGCATGGCTAGTAATTTCTTCCGTCTGTCTGCTGTAGCTTTAGCCACATCTTGAAAAAAATATAATGAGTTTCTTGACCAGATAACGCGCCCTTTGGTTTTTGCGACCTTGATAACTGTTTCCTCTGCAAGACCATAAATGCAAAGATTATTATGCCCATTGCGATTTTTTAACTCTTCAGTAACTTTCTTAAGATATGACTCTTCCACTTTGAGGTGCGTAACATATTGAGCAATGGGGGTATTTTGTGATTTTTGATTCAAGGAAATTTGGTATTCCAGACAGTAGTGGACTTTAATGACTACCACAGACACTAACCACATGCTGCTTCTTTCGCAGGTTAAATACATCCGGGTACAGAAAATCAGGTACATTTGGGACAACACCTGGGAACGATTTGAGAAAATTGGGTGAGCATCCCATGGAATACATGCTTTTTTGTAACTTGCTCTGCTGAAATAAGCACCTTTTAATGCCAGAATTTCTATTACAGGGCTCTGGAAGAGGAGCATTCCTGTGCAGACATTCATTCCAAGTTTGGGTCCGGGCTGTCGACGGAAGAGCAGGATGTCAGGTAGAGTCTAGTCCTAGTGATGTCACCTCTTTGTGTGCATTGCATCCAATGGCGTTCTGTCTAATATACACCCTGCACACCTCACTCCAGACCCCAAAGGGCAGATGACAGATCCCATCGAGGTGATATCACGTTGCAAGCCAAGTAGTAGAATGACCTGGCAGGCGGTTCCCAAACACTTCAGCTGACCACTCTGTGGGATTTGTTTCCACACACTTGTCAAACATTCAGGAACATTTTGCTGAGTGGTTGAACAGTGGGCTGCAGGATTACTTCAGATGACTCAGTCCTGCAGGTGCTGCATTTCCCTTTGGCTCCTGATGCTCTATCCTGCCAGAAGTGGGTTTGTGCATCAACAGGAGAGAGATTAGTAGCTCTCTTCTAATGTTTAATGATGTCAGGCAATGGCCTCATTGAGCAGGTAAAAAAAAACAAGGCAGGATATCTGACGGTGTGTGTGATGACCAAGGAAGGATAGAACCAAGTATGTGCTTCTTCAGCTACCTTCACATTGGACCAATCACATCACATTGAATCGCATGGCATCACATCAGCGTAATATAAACATATCATCACAGAGGCTCTAAACCTGGCGTTCAAAAGACCCCTTCACCTCCATCTAAACCATTATCTCACTCACCCAATCACAATCCCTCACTCTAATGGTTACTCTAAGTCCAAAGTTTAACTTAGCCTTAAATCTAACCTTAAAGGTCAACCTAAAACTATCTCTATCAACAATCCTAGTTCTAATCTTCGGCTATGGAAATCAAAGCAAATTAAGACAATCAATTTATTTTAAATGCTATAAAAAGAAAACCTCGGCACAAAACCTGTTAAACACTCAAATAATACAGTTTAAATAAATTGCTTTTAATTAATGTACATGTGAATGAAATTTCATTCAGTTTTCTGCAGATTTCTCACACTCAGATCAATGGAGCCATTTTAATTATAATTAAAGTAAACCTTTTTTATGACTCATTTTACCAGACCAACAAAGTGGAGGGTACTATGCACATTGTTAGATATACTTCCGGTTGATGTGGTTGGTAGTTAGTGTATACAGTGCTGTTGATGTGTTGGTAAATCTTCATTGTGTTGATGATATGGTGTAGTCGCAGCGACCGTGTGATCGTAAGTCTATGTAGTGGAGTTGATGCTGTGATAAGTGTTCATAGTGGTATGCATGTGGTGGTATGCCAAGGGGTCATTCTGGTCGTATGGTAGGCTTTGTAGTGGTATCAATGTAGCGATATGTTTTTGTAATTAAGCCACTATGGTGATGCATCAAAATAATGGTTTTCGTGTGTCTGGATGTTGTCTATAGTCGTTGATGTGATGACAAGTCGCTGTAATGGTGTTGATGTGTTCTACCTGGAGTTGTTGAGTCTTTGCAGTGGTGTCTGGTATCACATCTATCTTGTATTATGATGTCTTTGTGTTGATGCTGATGACAGGGTGGAAGTTAAAGTGTTGATGTGGTGGTAAGATAAAGACAAAAGGTAGAGGATGCTGCTGATGATGTGGTAAGTCTTTTTCATGTGCCTTGTTAGGTAAATAAGGTCTCATTGGGAACACTTCATCTTACCCCTGGTAGCCTTTGTACAAAGCAGTTGGGTTTCCCTCAGAGAAATGCAAGTACACTCTGTAAAGACCACCAAAAGAAAACTAAAGTTAAGAAACCCATCAGTAAAACATCCATACCAATTTAGTATAAAGAAGTAAGAATAAAGGAGTTACAAAAGTCCAGGCAACCGAAATTGGGGAAAAGGATCAGAGGATATGATATTTTGTTTAAAATATAAAACAACACATATATTAATAATTGTGGTTGTAAAAGTCGATGTTGCTCCGTATGTATTACTAAAAGCTGGCAATGGAGGTTACTCTTACATCAAAAATGAAAGACAATTTCCGGCAATTGTGATGCCTCAAATGCTGAGAAAGCGGGGTCTGGGTCTGTTATCTTCCAGTCTGGAACAAGTTGTGTGCTCCCAGACTTCTTGGGTTTCTTAACAGCTTCCTCTTGTTCCCTCTAAAGTTGTCAAGCTACAGGGGGCAGTTTCCAGGTTAGCAGAATAGTAGTAGTATAATTGAGAAAACGTGCTTTTTTGGCTTATAAAATGGATTTTCTGGCCGGTGTGTCTGGTAGATTTGACTATTGAGATTGATTCATGGTAAACGGTCCAGAAACTAAAATTGATTCATTGTTGGATGGAATATGTACTTTAATTTCTGGTAGATCCCATATTGGATTCAGTGCTACTGATGTGTCTGGAGTAAAACACATTGGATCCAAGATCACATTTATTTATTTATTTATTTGTTGGTTTGTATAGCGCTTGAATCAATTCCGGCAGGAGTATCTCTGCGCTTTTGGAGCCAGTAGTAACAGAAAAGATGAATGAGTAAAGTCTAGATTTCATTTCTGAACAGGGCGGTCTTCAGGAGTTTTCGGAAAGTGAGATGTTGTTTACACTGTCTTAAAGACAGTGGGAGTCTGTTCCATAGAGTAGGTCCAGAGATGGAAAGAGCTTTACACCCGTGTCTGGTTTTTTTAGCACGGGGGACTACTAAAAGAAGATTATTGCTGGACCTGAGAGAGCGAGTTGGAATATATGGAACAAATTTCCTTTCTAGATAGGCTGGCCCTTTCCCATCTAGACATTTATGGATAAGACAGCATATCTTGAATTTGGCTCTCTGCCGGATCAATAGCCAATGTAGCTGCTGAAGGAGAGGTTTAGAAGCAGTTCTCGGGGGGAGATTAAGAACAAGGCGAGCTGCTGTGTTTTGGATGACCTGGAGTTTGGCCAGCACTCCTTCATTGACAGCAAGCAGCAGGCCATAACAGTAGTCGATCC
The DNA here is from genome assembly GCF_964261635.1 of Lissotriton helveticus. NCBI lineage: Eukaryota > Metazoa > Chordata > Amphibia > Caudata > Salamandridae > Lissotriton > Lissotriton helveticus. The sequence goes on from NC_136072.1 coordinate 4,533,869, forward strand.
GACTAAGAATCAAAGTCTGTACGAGAGTTTTCCTAACAGAGTCAGGCAGTAGTGGGAAGACGTTACGTAGCAAGCTGATGGTGTGGAAACAAATTCCTGAAATGTAGTTGGTGTGTTGTGTCATAGATAGATCTTGGTCGAATCGAATCCCCAGGTTCTTTACGACCTGTTTGGGCTCAGGAACTGTTCCTAGGTCTAGTGGCCACCACTCTGGAGTCCATAGCATTTTAGCCTCTCCAAACAACTTTACCTCCGTTTTGTTGACATTACACTGGAGGCAGTTGGAGGACATCCAGTCTGCCACTGCTTTCATGCCTGATGAAAAGGAGCTCCTAACATCAGCGGAGAGAGTCTTAAAAGGGAAGAGGAGCTGCGTATCATCCGCGTAAGATACGGGGATGAAACCGTACCTGCGCATCACTCTTGCCAGGGGTGCCACATAGATGTTAAAAAGGGTTGGGCTCAGACAGGAGCCCTGTGGCACCCCTTTGAGATCTCAACTTCCGCTGAACGATACGTCCCCATGGTGACTCTCTGGGTGCGACCAGATAGGAAGCTCTTCAGCCAGTCAAGGGCGTTGTTCTTAATGCCAGCGTTCGACAACCGATCAGTCAGGATGGTGTGAAACACGGTGTCGAACGCTGCCGACAGATCTAAAAGAACCAAGATGACTGAACAGCCCTTGTCTTGGTACATCTGCAGATCATCAGTGACAGACAGGAGGGTGGACTCCGTGCTATGTTTTGGTCGGAACCCTGACTGAGAGTAGTCTAGGGCGCCAGCACGTTCAATGTATCCAGACAATTGAAGGTTTACATATTTTTCAATTAATTTCCCTAGGAATGGTAATAAGGAGATGGGTCTGAGGTTGGTTAGGTCAGTCCAGGGGGTGGCAGTATTTTTCCTGATGGGTCTAACAAGGGCGCGTTTCCATTCATGGGGCAAAGTTGTTCTGCTAGGACAGGCATTATCCTGGCAGGGATGATATCATCAGGACTTCCACTCTTAATCTGTAGTATTAGAGAGGCGGTCTCTTGTGAGGAAATGGGAGGGAAGGTATCTAAAGAGTATGTGTCCAGTTTTAATTCTGTGTCCACCTGGGGAAGTGCCAAATCAGTGGGAATTGTTTTGTTAGCACATATTATTTTGTCATAAATTTTCATCAATTTTATTGGTAAAATAGCAAGAGATTTCGTCGCATAGTTGCTGAGATGCCATCTCAGAGGATTCACATGCAACAGGCTTGACAAATGTTTGCAAGATTTGGTAGAGAACCCTAGGCGAGTTCCCTGCATCTTTTATTTGTGATGCAATATATGTCTTGCGTGCTGTGCGGATAGCTTTGTGATAAAAGGAGAGTGCATCCCAATATTTTTTCTTATCCTCTTGTAGGTGGGAAGTTCTCCACCTTTTTTCTAGCTTCCTGGCACTCAGTTTCAGTGTCCTTAGATGGTCAGAAAACCAGATTTCTTGCTTGTTAGCTGGTCTTGATTTAAACTGTTTCAAAGGGGCAATTTTATCTATGGCTTCCTTAGTTGCCCTTTCAAATTTATTAAGGATGGTTACAATATTTTCTTGCGGTAAGAAGAGGGGGGAATTAAATGTTCCCTTAAAGGTGGTATCAGTGACTTTATGCCACTGTCTGCGGACACTTGGCAATAAAGTTGTGCGTGAGGGGGTGGAAACACAGTAGGGAGTGACAAATTGTACAACAAAGTGGTCCGTCCAATTGACCTGTGTAGCAGGTGGACAGGAGATTAGCGGGACATTAGAAAATACCAGGTCTAGAGTATGACCAGCCTGATACAGTTACTGTCATCATTGACATGTGGGGCTAATAGCTCTATCAGCATGTTTGAAAAGTTGTTGTAGGGACCAGGCGGCCGATATACTAGGGCGCCTTTATGACTTACTTTGGGGGACGATGATATTTTAAAAACTAAGAGTTCAATATCCGTGGTACTTAGTTCTTTTAAGACCGAGATAGTGATTTCCTGCTTATGTACAATGGCGATTCCACCACCAATTTTAGTGGGACGGTCTAGTCTAACTATTTTGTAATTGCTCGGGATTCCCAGAGTTATAGCCGGGGTACAGTGTGGTTTAAGCCACGTCTCTGTGAGGTAACACATGTCTGGATGTTGTGACGAGATTAGGTACCAAACCTCTGAAGAATGTTTGGAGAGTGACCTGATATTACAGAGAATATTTTTCCTCCCTAAGGGAGAACATTGAGTTTTAGTAATAACAGTACGCATAGGAATCATGTGGTTGGGACATCTTATATTGTAAGTGTCCCTCTTATGTATGGGAAATTGAGCATGGCAATGGAAGCAGGAGAAAGGTCCTTCAAGGTCAGGAAAGTCGCCACTTCTACAGCCCACTAACGAGTCGGTTTTTAATCCCAGTAGTACCTGTGAAGTGTACGTTATCCTTTTGGAGGGGACAGCTAGTGGGTCAGGTATAGCAGCAACCATGGCCCTTGGCCGCGTCCAGTCGCGGACGGGCGCAGACGGGCAGGTCTTTGGCTTATCTTCGGCGCCGTCAATGGCGCCCCTCTGCGCGCAACCGCTGCGCGCTTTAGCCGCCGAGTGGTTAAGTAGCCCTGTGAGGAGTGCTGCTAGAGCGCTAACCGCTCGGAAGTCTCGGGGTTGCTGGGCGTGTCTTGCTCTTGTCTACCCCGCCCTCCGCTCAACGGTATAGGATACCGAGTCGGACCAGGGTGGGTAGGCTGGATCACCGAGCGAAGACAAAGACTTGGCCCCCAGAGCCCCTTACACTTCGGGGAAGATCGTAAGTGCACTCTGATAAAATTACATTAAAATTAGCATTCAATTCCAATATAACATAATATGTGCAACTATAAGAGTTCTGTCAAATTAAAAGCGGCGCAAGTGACTTTAAAATTATTATCTCAATTCCAAAACACAGATTCGTCCGCTAGTTGTTCAGAGTGCTCTGCTCTGAAAGTTGGTTACCTGGTACCAAGCGGGGTCGGGAGACACTGCCACTGTCCGCCCTTACCGCAAATGGCCAAGCCTCCTCACAGCTTAAGTAGCCCTGTGAGGAGTGCTGCTTAAGCGCTAACCGCTCGGAAGTCTCGGGGTTGCTGGGCGTGTCTTGCTCTTGTCTACCCCGCCCTCCGCTCAACGGTATAGGATACCGAGTCGGACCAGGGCGGGTAGGCTGGATCACCGAGCGAAGACAAAGACTTGGCCCCCAGAGCCCCTTACACTTCGGGGAAGATCGTAAGTGCACTCTGATAAAATTATATTAAAATTAGCATTCAATTCCAATATAACATAATATGTGCAACTATAAGAGTTCTGTCAAATTAAAAGCGGCGCAAGTGACTTTTAAATTATTATCTCAATTCCAAAACACAGATTCGTCCGCTAGTTGTTCAGAGTGCTCTGCTCTGAAAGTTCGTTACCTGGTACCAAGCGGGGTCGGGAGACACTGCCACTGTCCGCCCTTACCGCAAATGGCCAAGCCTCCTCACAGCTTAAGTAGCCCTGTGAGGAGTGCTGCTAGAGCGCTAACCGCTCGGAAGTCTCGGGGTTGCTGGGCGTGTCTTGCTCTTGTCTACCCCGCCCTCCGCTCAACGGTATAGGATACCGAGTCGGACCAGGGCGGGTAGGCTGGATCACCGAGCGAAGACAAAGACTTGGCCCCCAGAGCCCCTTACACTTCGGGGAAGATCGTAAGTGCACTCTGATAAAATTATATTAAAATTAGCATTCAATTCCAATATAACATAATATGTGCAACTATAAGAGTTCTGTCAAATTAAAAGCGGCGCAAGTGACTTTAAAATTATTATCTCAATTCCAAAACACAGATTCGTCCGCTAGTTGTTCAGAGTGCTCTGCTCTGAAAGTTCGTTACCTGGTACCAAGCGGGGTCGGGAGACACTGCCACTGTCCGCCCTTACCGCAAATGGCCAAGCCTCCTCGCAGCTTAAGTAGCCCTGTGAGGAGTGCTGCTAGAGCGCTAACTGCTCGGAAGTCTCTGGGTTGCTGGGCGTGTCTTGCTCTTGTCTACCCCGCCCTCCGCTCAACGGTATAGGATACCGAGTCGGACCAGGGCGGGTAGGCTGGATCACCGAGCGAAGACAAAGACTTGGCCCCCAGAGCCCCTTACACTTCGGGGAAGATCGTAAGTGCACTCTGATAAAATTATATTAAAATTAGCATTCAATTCCAATATAACAAAATATGTGCAACTATAAGAGTTCTGTCAAATTAAAAGCGGCGCAAGTGACTTTAAAATTATTATCTCAATTCCAAAACACAGATTCGTCCGCTAGTTGTTCAGAGTGCTCTTCTCTGAAAGTTCGTTACCTGGTACCAAGCGTGGTCGGGAGACACTGCCACTGTCCGCCCTTACCGCCCATTCAAATCCCCGGTGGGCATCAGGTCACAGATTGCTTTCGTCTTTAGATGTTTAGGAAGAAGGTCTCTTAAGATGGCCTCTATTATCTTTTTCTGCAGAGTCCAATGAGATACACACACTGTACATCTTTAATTTCAGGTTATGGACAAAACTGGATTTCACCAACTAACATACAGTCTGAGTCAATTGTTATGAATTTGTTATGAATATGTTCCATTTCATAGGTTCTACTTCTGGTTTTGACCATGTTTTGTAATTTTGAGATACCACCTTTTTCTTGCATATGTGTCTTGCAAGCGTGTTCGATGGGAGGTTGGTAAAAATATGCTGGCCTCTTGGTGATTTTGTATGAGCCCCTGTTAGATTCAAATAAAGTACCGTGAGGTCAGGGCTCATATTAGGGTGATGTTTATACTCTCTGTACAGGATCCATTCGGATATTTGGATGCAGGGCAAGAATTTTAAACAACTGATTTAATTATTTGTTTTGGTCTATCAGTATAAACTTGATGAAATGTTGAGCAGTGATTGGCTGATTGTCTCCCTCAGGAAGGTGGTCTGTGGTCACAACGTCATCGAGGTGGAGGTGGCCCCGCTCTGGAAGCTCTTCTTACTGAAGGTAAAGTGGAGTTTCTTTCAGGCAGCGCTTTCGATAATTCTATGTGTTTATTGGGACAAAAAAATTATAAAAAGTTTTCAAATAAGAACTAACACGACTGTGTCAAATTCAATGTGAGAGATAGTAACTCCATTTAATCAGTGGGAGGGGGTTTCTTTACAACACAGTCAGCTTCTGGGCTAAAACTTCAGTGTAGCCAAATTCATTTACTCTCTTGTGCCATGGGGAATTCTCAGGTCTTTTACCAGCTGGAACCAGTCCCTGGGAGGACGACGGAGTTGTTATATCTGGTTTCACCTTCTCAGAATAATGAGGAAACGAATGGGAAATGGGTTACCTACAAGCCTTAGTAGAATTTTGCTAATTAAGTTTTATTCCTAGAAGAGGAATTACCGATATTAATATGATAACTCTGCCTCTAATTATTTTGGATGTTAGAACCAGTGGCAAACATTTAGAGATTCACCTAGTAATGTTCCAGGAGCTGAATCAATGTCCGCCAGCAGATGTGGAAGAGCAAACCAGAAAGCGGAGAAAACTACGAACACATCTTGAGCAGATCAGCTCCTCTCTTCAAGATGGACAAGTTCATGGTTGTAGGCCTCTGAGAAGTTGTGGACACATGAGAGTTGATTCTTATTTCCTTCAAAGAAGAGCAGTTCTTCTACGATATTGGCCAAGGATGTCACAGTGCACCTTTGAGTCCTGGTCCTGGTTTGGGAGATGGTCAGTGTTGGCTCCACCGACTCATGGAACTTCCTTCTTGGGCCGCTAATAAAAGCCCTCTAAGCAGGTACAGTTCTGCACAGAGACAGTGATGGCCATGTGACATGTGATCATTATGCTACTTAAACATTCCACCCCAAATCTAAGATTGTTTGGTGGGTTAAAACTTCAGATGTACAGAAGGAGCTCCCCAGAGTCTGACCACGATGATGGTGAAAACTCTTCTGATCTCATCCGCTCAACCTGCTTTGGTTTTCTACATGATGATGGTTCATGTATCTTTAGCTTAAAATCTTTATAGGCATTTTTTTAACCAAATGTACACATTTGTCTGTGTGACGCTTATAACCTGCACTCAACACGTTTGCATGGAAAAGGTTTGCATTACAGAAAGGTGGGTCATTGAGGCCTGGCAGCTTGTGCTCTGTCTCAGCGCCCCTCAAGCCTCAGCGCCCCTCAAGACTCTGCGCCCCTCAGGACTCTCCACCCTTCAGTACTCTCTACCTGTCAGCATTCTGCACCTCTTGCGACTTTGCACCTCTTGCGACTCTGCACCTCTTGCGACTCTGCACCCCTTGCGACTCTGCACCCCTTGCGACTCTGTACCTCTTGGGACTCTGTACCCCTCGAGACTCTGGACCCCTCAGGATTTGCACCCCTCGGGGCATTGCACCCCTCAGGGCTCTGCAACCCTCAGGACTCTGTGGACATCAGTCTAGATGGAGAAGGAAGCACAGACAGGAGGGGAGTGGGTTTAATCTCCAGACGGTATATTAACGGCATCAGTACTGCATCTTTCAGTGTCTGTCCATCCATATAACAACTGCTGATTTTCCAGAATCTGTGGATTGGAGGAGACTAGGATGGGACCATGGACCTTTACTGGGTGATGCCTGCAAAGACAGAAGAATACAGTCAGAATATATACTGAACAGTAAACACAAAGGAAAGAAGGGGAACACGCAGAGGCACAGTAGACAAACTATCATGAGAGTCTGCATTGGACACTGAGCTGCTTCTGAGGTAAAGAGATCACACAAAAGGCAACACGCAGTTCCCTTCGTACAGTCTGGGATGACGCCCGGCAGTGTGATGGGAGGTGACTCTGTGCAAGACGCACCGAGCCTCCGTACGGTGGCGCTGCCGAATGTCGAGCCCAAGAATAGCAACATATCAATCAATCAATCAATCAATCAATCAAGGGGTTTATGAAGCGCGCTGCTCACCTGTGAGGGTCTCAAGGCGCTAGGGAGGGGAGCAGCTCCGGATCAGCTGAAGAGCCAGACCTTGAGGTCCTTCCTGAACGCGTGTGGGGTGGGGAGCGTCCAAACATTCTGTGGGCAGAACACAGAGGAACAAATGATCGAACGTGCCTATGGGGAAGTGTAGATTTACTATTCCTAACTCCACATCCCGGGGTCTGGAAGATATACATAGCACCAAGGCACATACTTGTGGGCGGGGTTATTGGAATCTTTAGTTCCTTACCGGTCGATATTTTGGATTCAATAATTTGTCCTTCACATTTGGATGCCTCACTATTCTGGATTCGATAATCCGGGTGCAGACCCTCAGAATCTCACCGGCACCTTTGGTCATAATAATCAAGATCCCAATACAACCACAAGAGAGGACAACAGAGAGCAGAGCAAAAAACACAGACAACAGGAACTGGGCTGAGGGAGAAGCGGGACCGTATTCTAAGGACACGGACATGACTAAATTGGAAGCCCACGCGAAGGGAGAAATCCAAGAAAGGAATGCTACAAGCAAACAGGGACTGGTCTGGAAAAAAATATACAGGGGAAGAATCAGGAATTCAAGACTTAGGGCCATATTATCAAGAACGGCGATAACATTATCTCCACTTTAGCGGCAGAAAACTGCTGCTAAAGCAGCGATAAGGGGCTTGATAATATGTCCTTGTGAATTTCCATAGAAGCCCAGGTTCTGGTGTGAACCTGGGAATTCACAAGGGCCTATTATCACGCCCTTTATTGCCGCTTTAGCGGCAGTTTCCTGCCGATAAAGCAGCTATAATGTTATTGCCGTTTTTGATAACATGGCGCTTAGTATCTGTACCAAGCAGGACAAAGAGTGTGCAGACAGCTCTAGACCCACAGGGAAGGAGGAACACAGACACGGAAACAACACGAAACAGGGACAACGAAGTAACACAGCAGGGAGGGGGAAGCTAGAAATAAAGAGAAATGAAGGGACAGGAAATCAAGAAGCAGATCTGGTATCTAAGCAGCAAGACAAGTAGGGCCTCAGCAGAAAAGACGATTGTGTGCCGCTGCACACTGGGCTTCCAGGACACAAACAGAGCAGAGGAGAGAACACAGGCGCTAGGATTGAGCCAGGAGTGAGTCCCCAACCATGTGAAGGGAATCAGGAAACCCCCAGTGAAGGGAAGATGCACAGGAACTAGGAAAACGAAAGATGATGAAAGTCAGCAGGGGGAAGGAGGAGAACAAGACAACCAGAAAAGGAGTGCAGAATGGAGTTGAGATTATGACAAGTCGAGGAAGCACGTCTGGATGAGTCATACACTATGATTGTAGGAAGCTGGCTCTCTATATAGTGCACTAAAGCGATGTACACTGTGCAGAGAGTCCAGTGGGTCACAAATTGGGACACAGGGCAAAAGCAGATAATACTAACACTGTTTGTGGTAGTATGGGCGAGCAGTTAGACTTATCAGAGGGTGGTGTTATCATTTGTTTCACTCAGAGGCAACAAATAAGACCCACATCCAAAAATAAATCTGAGACCAATGTGCAAAAATAACACTGATTTTTGTATAATTTTTAAGACCAAGACTACTACTTTTTAAGTTATGAATTTTCAAAGTTCGGAGAATAATTCACAGTTGTGTGCTATTACGCACATTGAAAGCCTATGGGGGAAAATTAAAAAATGCAAGTAAAATCATTAAGTTGGTTGTAAGGGTTAACCTTTGGAGTATAGGGTAGCCACAAGCCAAGGTCCAATGTTACACCAGTGGATTATCGCAGAAGTCCTGGTTTCAGCCCGGAGCAGAGTGCTGAAGGCTTTGGTATTTCTGCTGTATGTGCTGGTATGATCTGTGATTTGATTTAGGCACAGATACTCAGAAGTGTCTGTGTGCTGAGACTGTAAGGCAGAAAGGCAGTCTCTATTTTTGGCCGAGATTGGTTTTCAGAAGTTGGTAGAATCTGTTGAGGGTCCGTTCAGAGTGAATAGCGAGGGTGAGGCCACTCCAGGCCTGAGCAGCGATGACCGAGAATGAACACCTCCCTTTCGTGTTGTATGAAACCTCTAGGGGTGGGCGAAATTTGTGTAGGCGCGCTACACAAAACTCTGCGAAATGGTAAAAAATCTCCGGGAACTCGCAAAAATTCCGCAAACTCGCAGAATTCCTTGTTCCGCCCGTTCGCAATGCTTTTTTCTTGTTTGCGAACGATGTTTGCGTGCTTGGGGAGAAATATCTCGCGACCACGCATTTCGAAGGCGCAAACAAGCAAACAATTCCGCGAAGCCGCGGAACGTAGAATTTTTGGCAATTCTGCGTTCTTCGCGGAATGCAAAATTACCCAAATTCCGCGAGCGGAACAGAATTTACAGCCCAGGCCTAGAAACCTCGAGATAGTTAGGGGAAGAAGAAAGAAGTAGTCTAGATGGAGATGATCTGTTTCTCTGCTTCAACCCCTTCCCATGGTCCATTTGTGCCTCCTCCTCATCATCTAATTCTTCATTGGCTGTGGTCTCCTCACTAAAGAGATGTTCTTTGAGCAGTAGTTCTGCATTGAATACTTTCCCAGTGTTATACCTTTGCCCTTTTGGCATGGATCTCAACCTCTTTATTTCCTCTATTTATCTCTTTCATTTCATATTTCTGATCTCCGCACACAGCTAAGCAGGCACTGTAACTTAAAATGGACTGAACTGTATCTGGGTTTTTTCCCTTCCTCCCCACTGTCCAGTAGTGTTTGGCCACCACTCTGAGTGCAGCCTCTGTTTCAGGGTCTCTTGTCTGCCTGCCAGACCAGTCTCCAGCTCTGCATAAGCCATGTGGTTGTAATTTCTTTGTAGATCTCTCAGACCATGAATGATGAGCCCTGAAATGTAGGACAGATCCAACCCCAGGCTTTGTAGCTGACGTCAATCCACTCAATGTCAACAGGAAAGTGTTTGCACACTAAGGGGCCGATTAGGATGGCGGACGGACTTGCACCCGTCCGCCACCCCAGAGGTGGAGGGACCGTCCGCAGGGGCAGCGGCGGTCCCTCCGTGCAAATTAGGATGTGACCGCCACCCTGGCGGTCACATCCTGTATGTTTTAACATTGCGGCAGTTTTAACATTGCGGCGGGTGAAGCAGCACCAACCGCAATGTTAAAACTGCATGTGTTACATTTATATGCACGAAGCGGCAGGCACCGCGTGGTGCCTGTCGCTTTGTACATGTAAATGTTGGGGGGGTACCATAGGTACCCCCCATGTGCAACCCCCACCCCCGACACCCTCGGGGCCCGCAACGGGCCCCCAAAAGCCAAAGTCCACATGCTTTTCCACGGCAGAAAAGCCACCGTGGAAAAGTATGTGTTCGTGCAATTCCTAATTTGGCTGACGGTGTCTTGCAGACACCGTCACCAAATAGCCCTCCTCACACCGCGGATCAGCGGCGGACGGACCTGCCATCCGCCGCTGGTCCAACCGCACTCCCACCGCCATCCTGATCTGGCAGTGGGTCTTCTATTTCACTGCAGCGGATAATCCGCATACTCCGGGCCGGCGGTGGCTTCCGCCGGCCCGGAGTATGCGGATTATCCGCAATCATAATGAGGCCCATGATCAATTGATCCCTTATGCATTGGGGGAAGCTGTAGCTTTAGCATACATAGCGCCTTGGAACGTCCTCTGATTTAGCTATAGCAGCATATGTCCAGCAGCATGTGTGCTTCTGCACATCTGAGCATGATATAACATAGCTAATATTTAAGGGTAATATGTGTCCTGAGTCTAGGCGTGTGATTGGCTCTCTCAGCTTCTTAATGTTCTGGTTTCTTTGCACCCTCAGGTCATCGATTTGCTCTACGTGTACCAGGTCTTCACCACCATCCTGTGGCTGTGTCTGGGGTACTTTAGCTATGGAGTCACTATTATGATACTGTGTGTGGTCACCATTACCCTCTCTCTCACCGAACTGCGACAGGTGCGTGCCCTCTGCCTACTGACAGAAACCAGCAAGCTGTCTTCATTCATTTACTTTTGAATTTAAAATGCTCTTTTACGCAAGACTGTGGTTTTAAAAATGAAAATACCAAAACAAGGATGTTTAAATATGTTTATGAACAAGAGTGTTGCAGTGAGGGATCGAATGCGAATGTTCAGGACAGAGAAGCTTGTGCCGTCCCTTCCAGTCACGGGCAGTTCTGGTGGTTGGTGATGCCATGGTGGCCGATGTTTTGAATGTGGCTTCTCACCAATAAGCCACACCCAAACACTGCACTCCCACCTGGAAGGCACAAATCTATAATTACACCTTTGAATAATATACAGTTTTAAGCATGTCTCACCACCCCTGGCACAGCAAGACTGCAACAACAAACAAACAGCACCTTTGGAAAAGGAGTTTTATTTAACAAAATGCAAAGACTATCACTTTCAGAATAAGGCTTGGGGTTTAATACATAATACTCTCAAAACAACGGCTGTCTCAGATACCAAATGCATTATATTCAAATATATGTAGCAAACTTATAATCTACAGACATGAATCAATAACTGAGCAAACTATAATACTGATTAATAAACAAGCAATAACGGATATAAGATAAGATACACTGGACGTCCTGCAAGAGATCAGAAAGATATATATACAGAGTAGAGGATCACTCTGGATGTGCACCTCCCACACCACAAAGAAAACACCTCAAACGATCACAGCCACTGGCTCACATCACAATGGCAATAACCACAAAACTCAATGCATCACCTGATGCATGCACTGTCCACTTCTGGCCGGGGGGAGTCTTCACACAGCCGGGGATCAGAGCTCAGCAATCAGGGTTCAATCTGAGATAGACACGTCTGCCCTCACTCGGAATCCAAACTCCCAAACTTCCACTTCCAACTTCCACCAGACCAGTGGAGGCTCCCCCCTTTTAATACAAGTGAAACTGTTGGTCGAAGCTTCTAGCAAGCCCCGCCTCCTTTCCCCCCCTTTTAATACAAGTGAAACCGTTGGTCGAAGTTCTAGCAAGCCCCGCCTCCTTTTCCCATCAGATTCCGTACCACTCCGTGCCGGGGACACAGCATTGGTTGATCAGGCCTTTGCTATGCCTTCGAGAAGGAGCTTGCACATGCCTCTGATAAGAACCGGTTTCTAATAGCACACAGAGTGCAGAAAACAAGTGAGAGCAAAACATCCCTTCTCACCTAGAAAGGCTCAGAAGATGGAGTCGCTTAAGCATAGGCCACTAATGCAAGATGGCATAAGATTATGCCAAAGCCAATAGGCAAGCCCTGCCATTAAGCAAGATAAAGTCAGAAAACAGAATGGTCAAAACCAATAGTAAGAACTCATAATTCTCACCACTGACACATTCCTACACAACTGCACACCTTCAAATGCACATCCCACACACTCTGCTCTTGGCAAGTCTGTTCCACTCAGTAACAGCTCCCACTGAAAGACCGCAAGATTACAAAACAGAAGAGAAGCAGGCAAACGCAGGACCGTCCTACATTAAGGCTAGGGTAAAATAACACACTAAAGTCAGTTAAAATGGTGATAGTTGGAGGTCATCATAGTGTGCCAGACTACAAAAATGGCTCTTTCACTACAGTTGACCACCTTAGCTATGCCGCGTGCTGCCTTCTTGCCCTAGGAGCGGTAACACCCAGCACCCACCGTATGGTACAGAGTAACGGGCTTGGTGTGTGCAGGACCCAGTTTGAAGTGCCTTGTTCTAGGGAAGTTGTGAAAAGGAGGCATGGGTGTGACATGGAGGAGGCATGAGGGTAGGATGTGTATCAGTCTGCCAGTCTCTCCAAAGTCCTCCTGTTCATCCTCCTGTTCCCCCACATCTCTCTTCTTGAGCTCCTGACCCATCCATATACACCCAGCAGAGGTTCCTTAACCTTCGCAGCCAGAGTAAGCCATGGTTGCGCAGCTCCCTCGCACCCAGGGTGCCATCGGATTGACCTGCTTTTCCTTGCCTGGTCTGTTGCTTTCTTGTCCAAATCTCAGAGCCTGTTATACCATCTGTCCAGGATAATCCCTTTTCTCTATGAACTTTATCGCAGCAAGGATTGTACCCTTTGTGGCTTTTTATGCAAGCTATGATTAAGTGATTGAGTTTTGGCAACTGTTGGAGGTCTTTGAAGCGAAGCCCTGAACTGGAGTCTTCACACTGCATGTTTGACCTTCTCGCTTCACATGCCTCTGAGTTTCAGTGGCTGATTGTCTCAGCCTCTGTTTACTGAACTCAAAACAAGTATGGGCAGGTTAGCTTTACTGTTCTTGTTAGCTTCCATGGCCTAGTGGGACACTTGGTGGGTGTGCCACCTGCGAGTGCTAGAAGAAAGCTTATAAAGTTCTGGCAACAACCTGAAGGTCCATGCTATGTCTGCCACAACCTGTTTAGCTCATCCACAACTACAGCATGCTTTCTACATCATTTTACGTCTTAAATTGTTCAACCTGAAAATCAATATAAACATTTTACTTCAGGATCTGGATACGATGTGAGATTGCACTTCTAACGTGGAGCAAAGTATATCAGATCTACTAGACAGGAACTCCATGACCTGTGACAGTAAGCAAAGAGTCAGGTAAATAAGCTTCTGGACTTAAAGGACAGCACAAACCGGAACAACTTAAAGCTGTTCGGTCTGCCAAAGGGCACAGAATAGCACCTGATGGAAACATGTGTTCATGAAAATTAGGACAAACTTCTCAAAACTGACTTCTCAAAAGTGGTGTTTTCAATGGAGAGCCAGGCTACTTCCTTGATACACAGAAAATAGCAGTTCAGACATACTTCTGCCTTTGTAGCCATCCTCAGGTGCAGGTCGAATCCTTGGGTGCCCTGAGACTGGGGAGGTTAGGGAAAGGGAGTCAAGTTGGGAAACTCTAGACCAGGCAGGGCTAGTACCAATCCAAAAGTTGCCATGTTACTCAAGTGCAGAAAGTGCTCAAAGCAGTTGTGAGTATATTCTAATGCTTATTCGCTGTACTAAAATAATTCAGACATCATCTTCATATGAAACTTTCACTGCAAAGGTCCTTGCTTTATCAATATGTTCCTTCAAGAACACCATTTGATATCTGCAAACAGGCAGGGCCTATTTTAACATGCTTACACGCATGTCTGTGCTGTGGGAGTGTAGCTTACTGCCTTGACTTATTGCCTCATTTCATTTAGTAGTTATTAGCTTCTGAGCTGCACCTTGTGTAATGTTAATTTATAGTGCAATTTGATGCTCAAATTGTGCTCTGCAGTTGGGGGAACACAAGGGTCCATTCAAGTTTTGTTGAATGGCCTTTTTCCAACTCGAGTGCTCTTGCAGCCTGGCAGGAGACGAGTCCTTGTGATTTTCCAAGAAGAACAAAGAAAATAACTCTAGGTGCACAAATGTGATATTGGGACCTGATGGCCTTTTTGTGCTTTGAGATGGAGATACGTGGGTTTCCCTTCCCCATCCCTGGCTCGAAAGCTAAATAAATAACCCCCAAATCAAGTACTCATCTAAGTATAAATGTTTGCATTAGCACCTGGAATGTACATATGTATTGTATCTAATTGAAACAATTGTATCATATGTATGTGTTCATTTTTCAATAATAGTTCCCAATGTCACAGATATTAACCTATCTCAAAATAGCAACAAGTGTTGTAATTTTACCAAAAGCTCAAGATCTCAAGTTTTACTATCAATTAGATATTTTTTGTGTGGTTACGATTTGCATTAAATCATGCCCTGGCTATCTCCTGATTAACAACTGGCTTGTGCTTGTTTTTCAATTCACAGCAAGCTGTCAGGCTGGCCAGGCTGGTGGAGGCACACAATAATGTGAAAGTGTCAGTGCTCAGGAGGGATGGAGGTGAGCTCATGTTAGTCTAACTTGCTTGGCAGAAACAAAAACTGTAACATGAGGGGCAGGAACATATGGGCTGAGTGTTTGATAGATAGCCCAGCTAGTTCATGAGTAGTAAACAGTGGGAAGGGGGGGGGGGAGCAAATGGGATGCTTATAAGTTTTTGTCAGTATAATTAGTTAATTATAACAAAAATCTGTCATAAGAGGGACATGAAGGAATGGGGTAAGTTTATATTATCTAAATCATTACAGATAAATAGTGAAATAAAACTGGGAAAGATTAGTTGAAGGAGGGTTCCAGCTTGTCTAGCTAGTTTAGCCAAAATACAATGTGTAATAAAATGGGTCTGAGGAGAAGGAAAAGAGATTATATAACTTTTATAAGTTCGTCAGTAGTAATCCTTGTAATCATACAGGAAGATCAGATAAGGTGATCAGGTAAGTTGGAAGAGATTCTGTTAGTTTCAATCTTTCGTCAACAATGTTCTAAATATCGATCAGAGGCGTGAGTGTTCATCCATTAGCGCCTTGCAGTGCTCGGAAGACTCACACACCTGCCTCAGAATATGATATCAGAGCTGCAGTGGAAAGGACCAACCCCCTAACACTTTGCACAAAATCCACACAAACATTCAATTGCTTTCTTCCATTTTTCTAATACTGGCCATGAACAGTGCACTTATTTGACACCAAGTTAACTAGCATGTTCTAAACCTAAACCCATAATTAATTACAAGATGAAGCATAAAGGCATAATTTAGAGGATTTTGCATAGTAACTCTAATATAAAATTCCTGAAATTACATGTACGCCAACACAATTTACATTTCACCTGGTCTACTGTTTTCTGTGCCCATCAGATACAACAGTTCTGACCTCTATAATCCTTGACCATGCCGGGAAACAACTTTATATAACATGTTCAGATTAACTACCATCACATTCTCAACCCCCCTCTGACAAGTAACCTCTCCATTGAAAACAGTTCCCTTCTGTGCCAACTTGTCAAGCTCGCTCCTCACAACACGGGAGGGATAGTTTTACATTCCTATGATTGAGACCAGGTTCTCCTGGTCATCAATTCTCAGCATTTTGATGATGTCTCTATGTAGCTGCTTCTTGGGGCCGAACTCTATAATCTTAGATTCAAGGAAACCCACTCCTAACCTGCACTTTTTCCTTTGGAGGCCGAAACCGGTTTCACAAACCAGGAGTCTCTTATCATATAGTTCCTTGGAATTATCATGAACAAGGATTAACAGCCTGATTCATCATTCTCCCGTTTTGCGAGCCCCTAATAGCGATTCATAACGAATCGCTATTAAGGACTTGCAAAACGGGATTCATGTAGAAATTGCATAAAGAAATGCAATTCCTACACATTCCTTATTTGCGATTAGCAAATTGCTAATCGCAAATAAGGAATAACTCCCCATCCATTCCTATGGGCCAAAAGGCCCATAGGAATGAATGGGGAGTATTCCTTATTTGCGATTAGCAATTTGCTAATCGCAAATTAGATAGCGATTTAAAGGGTGCCAGGGGTGTCCAACGGACACCCTGTAGCACCCCTTAAATGCAAATTGAAACAGGTGTTGCGCACACACATGTCCAAAGGACATGTGTGTGTGCAACATGCAACTTAGAAAAATGCTTTTAAAAGCATTTTTCTAAGTTTTCGCTATTTACCACGAGGTTTGACCTCGCGGTAAATAGCGGGCCGAAATTGCGAATTCGCAATTTTTAAATGGATGATGAATTGCATTTAAGGAATCTCAAATAGAGATTCCTTAAATGTAATTCCTCGCAAAATAGCGAAATCGCTATTACCGATTTTTGCATTTGGGATGATGAATCCCAAATGCAAAAATAGCGCTTGCAAAGGGCCAGATTCTCAGAATCTGGCCCTTTGCGAGCCGATTTCGGCTTGATGAATCAGGCTGATAGTCCTTAAGGATTTTGACCTCCCTCCCATCTCTGAAAGATTTGTAATATAGAACACCCCAGATACTAATGCCACAAAAAAAAGCCCCCATTTGAATTGGTGGACTCCGTTACGAGTGTAAAATGTGTCAAGAGCAAAGAACAACATATATATTAGGACCTTGGGGAAGTTGGGTGGTAAGGAGAATGGGGTGAACATTCCTGCCCTCCCTAGAAATGCCATCAATTCCACCCAGGATGGTAAAAGGAACTGCTCACTACCACATTTTTGTTTCTGTCCACAAAAATCCTTACAAAGGCCAATATTTGCCAACAGCTTCTTGGCTGTCACAATTAGAAGAGGTCCCTACATGAATAAAAAAATAGGGGATCTTCCATGAATCCTACTTTCACCACCTTATGAAGCATCTCTTTGGCACACGTGGCTTGACGTGTGTAGCCTGTACAGTTTTTATTACATCTATAGTTATAAATACTGATTAGGAGTTTGTTAGAAGTCTTTGTTTCAGGAAATAGAGATGCAAGTCCCTCCACAGAAGCACCATCCACTATGCCAAACTGACATGGGACTCGAGAACACCAATTAAAAACACTTTCTGCACATATCACACCACACTCTCACACTAAAACACCACAATGTCGAGGCTTTTCACAAATGTAATTTATAATTGTGAGTAACTTACATGTGCAAATTTACTCTTAAACATCTGAGTAACTTACACATTTTGGCTGTTCACAACATGTGAGTGCTAGACTTACACATCTCAACCCTCTGGTAGAGTCTAAGTTACAAGTTTAAGTTACTATTAAAAAAACTGTTGTAATTCTAGCAATACATCTGGCCAACCCCTGGCAGCACAACACCCTCCCATAATAAATAATTGAGGCGGAGCCTTAAATGTAAAGACCACAAAAGTATTAATTTCAATTAAATACTTTTGAATAAACATATAAACAAATATAATTTAATATTAAATAAATATAAAAACTGTGCTTTTTAAATTTTATTATACAATATTTTAAAAACATATTTGCATTTACAAATTACTGTAGCAATTCATTCCAATAAATGTAAGCAAAGCATTTGTAATTAAGACATACATCCCTTTAAATAATACATAATGCATACAAAATGTTTTGTGTTTTAGATGGAAATATATTTTTTTATTTCATCTTTAACCTTGGGAAAATTATTTTAATGCAATTTAATACATTGTAAATTATCAAGACTTCCCCATCCCAAAATCTTGAATTCACCCTTGTTTACAACATTACATCAGCACAAAGTTAAGCTGCAGTTATCATCAGAAAAGTCCAGGAATGTTTCCCCAATGCTGCCTTCCAGTGGCCTGCTGGCGGTGAGTGTAGCTGCTATTCTTGTTGGCTACTAAAGGTGGAGGCATCATCCAGGGTAGAAAGCTGGATTGACCCTCTCTACTAACAGCAAAAACAAGCCTTGGCTTCACGTGTCCTCTGATCATCTACCCCACTGGCATCTCAAAGGGCATATGAGATGGCCTCTACTGGAGTGACCACCAACCGACAGGGAAGGGGGCTTGTGCAGAGTGGATTGACACATCCTGACACAGAGGCTCATATCTCAGGGAATCATCTCCCTGAAGAAACAAGAGACTGTAGCGTGAGAGCAAACTCCAAATATTTGTGTCATTTTCAACAGGATGCAGTCAAGTGGAATCGCAACTCCTGGTCCCCGGGGACGTCGTCATCTTGACAGGAAAGAACTTCTTGCTGTCATGCGATGCCATCCTGATCAACGGCACATGCGTGTTAAATGAAGGCATGCTCACAGGTGAGGCCTCCAGTTCTTCTTGATAATTGCTCCTGTCACAGTGCATTCTGGGTTTATGGTGAAATGTTTCCACATGTGCATTACTTTAATTTTGTGCCTCAGATCCAGTTTTACTTCACACCAAGACACCTTTGAAGCCAGAGTTGAAACACATCTCTTGCCTGAAAAACATGTAACATAACACGTACAGCTGTTGCATATCTTGACCTGGCCATGTATGGAGATGTGGAGGTGGGCGGGATGTGAATCTGCCTCTGCAGTGGTGCAGAATCAGCCGCTCGGAGGGCCTGTTCCGCTCCCCCGCAGTTCTGGCAGCACCAGGAGCATGTCTTGGTTCTGGTACCTATAAAAATAACAATGAGCGCTGTAAGGAAACACGTATGATGACCAAGGTCCCCAAGGGTCAGTGTTGCTCCAGAGTCGGAATTGATCATCAGATCCCACGATCTGCTTGGAGTATTCGTGTGTGTTTATAAAATATAAGAACCAACTGGTGAAGTACATCATTCACTCTCAACATTCCAGACACTGCTCAGACATGTATGGATGGGAACACGTAGGATACTACATCAGGCTACAAGCACATTAACATCCTGGTCTAATAACCCTTCAATTGAAAACAAATGCTTCCTTTGAGACACAGGGTTGGGTCCACTTCAAGATAGTTGTCTATTTCCATTCTAGATTTTGGCAAGAGTTTGAAACATTTTAGAACAAAAGGGATATTGGGAAAACTATTTGTCTTGAGCTGCAATGGGGTTTGTCGGGTCAAACTAGCTTGGGGAAGGAACTTAATTAAAATGAACTCTAGGTTTTCTTTACCTTGTGGGACACAAAACGGTGATTGGTAGGAGTTTGAAATGTGAATCCTTTGTTACCTCTTTGCTACTTCTAGGGGATCATTGATTTTGTCAACTGGAGCAACAACCGGAGTACTCCGGACTCAGAGTAACGTTGTCCATATACGAGAAAAGGTCTTTGACAGAAGTCTGTTATTGACATCTAGAGGGCCTTAAAGTCATTACCTTGAATCCGTCCAGTTCCAAGTGCGACTCTCCTAAAATGTTCTCCTCTCAGTTCTCATGGTGGCGTCCATACAGCGCTTGATAAAAATAATCATTGGATTGTTGAAAGAACCAGTATTTATGCAGTACTTCCAACAGTAATATAGTGGAAACACAACACAAGAAAAATCCCAAACCAATGTAGCAAAATGGGGTAAATGTTAATAGATTATTAGACACAAAACGACTAACATCCAATCAGAACCAGAATTTTAAAATTTGAAGATAACTGGCTCCTAAAAAATTAAATCGCCAACCATGAACATCTAGTCACACAAGACTGAGTTAAAGTAAAAATAAATATGGCGACCGAGATAGAACGCATGTCAGACACCAAAAGTGGATTAGGCCCAGTTAGCACTTACTTTCAGAAAAATGTCTGAGAAGGTAAAGTTCAGTGGGGCAAGGCAAATAGTTGGTGTCCAAGGAGGAGGAGTCATTGTTGGAGAGCTGCTGGATGATGTCACAGTGAAGAGTTCTACGTTTGTGTTGGACCTGGCCCTTATTGCAGGGTTATCCCCAAACCTTTTGCCTTCTTCCTCCTATTTTTTCTGACCTGTTTTTATTGGCTTCAGTACTCTGGGAACTTTAGGTAGCGCTAACCAGTGCTAAAGTGCAAATACTCTCTCCCTAAAATGTGGTGGTGATTGGTTTATCCAAGATTGGGAAATTTGATTTACTACTATGTCCCTTGTAAAGTGCACCAGGTGTGACCATGACCTGCAAATCAAATCTACTAGTGGGCCTGCAGCACTGATTGGCCCACCCACATGGTTGTATGTCTTCACAAAGCATGACATTACTGCGCATGCATATACAACGTGCTTGTAACAGCGCAAGTGTTGTTACAACACGTTGCCACTACAACGCAAACTTTAACCACGCATATACTTTTACAGCGTATACCTTTACAACTAATTTTTTTAGTAAAAGCATGTTTTGTAATAGCATACGTGTGGTTAAAATTGTGATTGGAAAACAAGAATTTACAGTTAAATGTAAACGCTATTTATGTATACATCATAGCTTTTTATTTCCTTGTACAAAAAGTATAATTTCTTAGTAATGGCATGCATGGTAATGCATAAAAATATATGTAAAATAAAACCGAATGTACTTTTATATATGTTTTTATATATTCCACACACAATGATGTCTGTTGAAATATATAAAACCATATATATAATTTTAACAACCTCTCAACCCCTTCCCACCCTAAAATTACCCATGCCACCCCAAAACCCCTACCCACCCTAAACCCTAAAACTACCCTTGCCACCCCAAAACCCAAAGCCAGCCTAAACCCTAAAATTACCCCAGCCACACTAAAACCCATATCCACCTAAACCCTAAAATTACCCATGTCACCCCAAAACCCATACCCACCTAAACCCTAAAATTACCCATGCCACCCCAAACCCATACCCACCCTAAACCCACCCATGCCACCTAAAACCCATAATCACCCTAAACCCTAAATTGACCCATGCTACCCCAAAACCCATACCCACCCTAAACCCTAATACCGATGCCACCCCAAATCCCATCAACCCTAACACCTAACATTACCCTTACCACCCCAAAACCCATTCCCACCCTAAATCCTAAAATTACCCATGCCACCCGAAAACCCATACCCACCCCAAACCTCAAAATTACCCATACCACCCCAAAACCCATACTTACCTAATACTTACATTTGAGAAGCATATCCCATTACCATTCATGCCTTTACAATGAAAGTCGTTGTAAAGGCATCAATCAATCAAAGACATTTATAGAGCGCACTACATACCCGTAGGGTCTCAAGGCGCTGGGGGGAGGGGGGTGCCGCTACTGCTCGAACAGCCAGGTCTTCAGCTTCTTCCTGAAGGAGAGGTGGTCTTGGGTCAGGCGCAGGTCGGTCGGGAGGGAGTTCCAGGTCTTGGCGGCCAGGTAGGAGAAGGACCTTCCTCCTGTAGTCGCTCTTCGGATGCGGGGGACGGCGGCGAGGGCGTGGTTGGCTGATCGGAGGTGGCGTTGGGGCATGTAGAAGTTGATTCGGTTGTTGAGGTAGCTCGGGCCTTGGTCGTGTAGAGCTTTGTGTGCGTGGGTGAGGAGGCGGAAGGTGATTCTTTTGTTGACGGGGAGCCAATGCAGGTCTCTCAGGTGTCCGGAGATGTGGCTGGTTCGTGGGATGTCGAGGATGAGTCCGGCTGAGGCGTTCTGGATCCGCTGGAGTCTCTTCTGGAGCTTGGCGGTGGTACCGGCGTAGAGGGCGTTGCCGTAGTCCAGTCGACTGGTGACGAGGGCCTGGGTGACGGTCTTTCTGGTCTCGGTGGGGATCCACCAGAAGATCTTTCGTAGCATGCGTAGGATGTTGAAGCACGCCGAGGAGACGTTGTTGACTTGCCTGGTCATGGAGAGGGAGGAGTCCAGGATGAAGCCCAGGTTGCGTGCGTGGTCTGTCGGTTTGGGTGCGGTGCCCAGGGCGGGAGGCCACCAGGAGTCGTCCCAGGCGGAGGGTGAAGAGCCCAGGATGAGGACCTCCGTCTTGTCTGAGTTCAGTTTCAGGCGGCTGGTCGTCATCCACTCGGCTACCTCTTTCATCCCTTTGTGCAGGTTGGCTCTGGCGGCGGCGGGGTCGTTGGTCAGGGAGAGGATCAGCTGGGTGTCGTCGGCGTAGGAGATTATGCTGAGGTTGTGTTGGCGTGCGATGGCCGCGAGGGGGCTCATGTAGACGTTGAAGAGGGTGGGGCTCAGTGAGGATCCTTGAGGGACGCCGCAGATGACTTTGGTGGCCTCTGACTTGTACGGTGGTAGGCGGACTCTCTGTGTTCTCCCGTCGAGGAAGGAGATGATCCATTCCAGAGCCTTCTCCTGGATTCCGACGTTGCTGAGGCGCTGTACTAGGGTGCGGTGGCAGACAGTGTCGAATGCCGCGGAGAGGTCTAGGAGGATGAGGGCCGCTGTTTCTCCGTTGTCCATCAGGGCTCGGATGTCGTCGGTGGCGGCGATGAGGGCGGTCTCGGTGCTGTGGTTGGCTCGCAAGCCAGACTGTGAGGGGTCGAGGGATCCATTCGTCTCAAGGAGGGCGGCCAGCTGCTTGTTGACGGTCTTCTCGATGACTTTGGCTGGAAACGGGAGGAGCGAGATGGGGCGGTAATTCTTGAGTTCGGTGGGGTCCGCTGTGGGTTTCTTGAGTAGAGCGCTGAGTACGGCGTGCTTCCAGCTCTCAGGGAAGGTGGCGGTGTCGAAGGATGTGTTGATGATGTCTCGCAGGTGGGGTGCGATGACAGCGTCGGCCTTGTTGAAGACGTGGTGAGGGCAGGGGTCGGTCGGAGATCCGGAGTGGATGGAGTTCATCGTGCGGACGGTGTCTTCGGTGCTGATCGGAGTCCAGGCGCGGAGGGTGGTGGTGGGGGGTGGTGGTTCGGTCGTGGTGTGCGTTGGTTGGTTGTTGAAGCTGTTGTGTATGTCCGCGATCTTGTCGTGGAAGTATGAGGCGAGGGAGTTGCAGAGGTCTTGCGATGGGGTGATGTCGTTGTTTCCTGCGCTGGGGTTGGATAGCTCTTTCACGATGTTGAAGAGTTCCTTGCAGTTGTGTGCGTTGTTGTCCAGTCGGTCCTTGAATGCAGTTTTCTTGGCGGCGCGGATCAGCTGGTGGTGCTTCCGGGTGGCAAGCTTGAAGGTGGTCATGTTGTCCGGTGTTGGTTCCCTTTTCCAGACTTTCTCGAGGGCTCGGCAGTTCTTCTTGGAGCTCTTGAGTTCGTCGGTGAACCATGGGGCTTTCTTGCTGCCGGGTCTGCTTGGCGGGGACCTCAGCGGGGCGAGCTCGTCCGCGCAGTTGCTGATCCACTTCCTGAGGTTGTCGGCGGCCTGGCTGGGGTTCGCTGAGCTGGCAGGAGGGTGCTGGCTCAGGGAGGTGGCGAGCTGGTCGGCTGTGATCTTGTTCCAGCTTCTGGGGGCAGCCTGTTGCTGGTGGTGGTGGGTCATCGTTCTTTTGAAGGTGAAGTGGACGCAGCTGTGGTCCGTCCATTGAAGCTCTGTGGCGTGGCTGAAGACGATGTCTGTGCTGGATGAGAAGACTGCGTCGAGTGTGTGTCCGGCGAGGTGGGTGGGGGTGGACACCAGTTGCTTGAGTCCAAGGTTGTCGAGGTTGTCGAGCAGGGTGCTGGTGTTGCGGTCGTTGTTGTTCTCCAGGTGGAAGTTGAGATCCCCCAGGAGGATGTAGTCAGCGGAGGGGAGGGCATGCGGGCTGATGAAGTCGGCGATGTCCTCGCTGAATTGTGTGCGTGGTCCCGGAGGTCGGTAGATCAGGGTGCCTCTGAGGGTGGTCTTCGGGTCGGTGTGGATCTGGAAGTGCAGGTGTTCGGCGGTGGTCAGGGTGTTGTCGGTGCTGGTCGTGATCCGGATGGTGTTCCTGTGGATGATGGCGATGCCTCCTCCCATCTGGTTGGCGGTGCGATCCCTCCGGGTGATCTTGTAGCCCTCTGGGATGGCGATGGCGATGTCGGGAGCTGAAGAGGCGTTCATCCAGGTCTCCGTGAGGAAGGCAACGTCAGGGGCTGTGGTGTCGAGGAGGTTCCAGAGTTCGATGGCGTGCCTGTGGACGGAGCGGGTGTTGAGGAGGATGCACTTGAGGTGGGTGCTGCTGATGTTCGACTTGGCGGGTGTTGGTGCGAGGCAGGTCCGGATGCAGGTGAACTTGCAGGCGTGGCAGCTGAAGGGTCCGTGGGTGCGTCGTGGTGTGGCTTGGTAGCATCCTGGGTGTCGACCGGCGTTGAGTGCGCTGAGGTGGGCGGCGGTGTACGTCAGGCGGGTCGGTCGGGGTCCTCGTGGGCCAGGGGTCCTGGCACTGGGCGCGGTCCAGGCGCGGACGGGCGTAGACGGGCTTACCCGCCTGCTGCGCGTTCGC
Organism: Lissotriton helveticus; assembly: GCF_964261635.1. Taxonomy (NCBI): domain Eukaryota; kingdom Metazoa; phylum Chordata; class Amphibia; order Caudata; family Salamandridae; genus Lissotriton; species Lissotriton helveticus. Next base: position 4,558,413 of record NC_136072.1, read on the forward strand.
ACGGTCGCCATATATGGCGAAGTGCGCGGGGGGCGGAGCAGCTGGGAGGCGGGAGCGGGGAGGGTACAGAAGGCAAAAGGGGCGGGGTTAGCGGCGGTGGCGGGAAGCGGGGAGGGATACAGAGGGACGGAAATACAATTATACCAATCTAAACAAAAATGACAATAATACAATACTAATACAATAATACAATTCTAAGCAAGGCTAACAATACTGACAGCAGGGCACAGGGGGAGAAGCGGCGCCCAGGAGCGATCACGGACCACGCCGCTCGAAGGAGGGGGCGTGGTCACGCGGCGGCAGCCGGACAGCGAGGCAGTAAGGCGGAGGGGGCACACGCAGCAGCTGGTGGCCGTGCGGCGCGGGGGTGTCCTACAAGTAGGTCACACTCACCTGCGTCGCACGGTCGCCATATATGGCCAAGTGCGCGGGGGGGCGGAGCAGCTGGGAGGCGGGAGCGGGGAGGGTACAGAAGGCAAAAGGGGCGGGGTTAGCGGCGGTGGCGGGAAGCGGGGAGGGATACAGAGGGACGGAAATACAATTATACCAATCTAAACAAAAATGACAATAATACAATACTAATACAATAATACAATTCTAAGCAAGGCTAACAATACTGACAGCAGGGCACAGGGGGAGAAGCGGCGCCCAGGAGCGATCACGGACCACGCCGCTCGAAGGAGGGGGCGTGGTCACGCGGCGGCAGCCGGACAGCGAGGCAGTAAGGCGGAGGGGGCACACGCAGCAGCTGGTGGCCGTGCGGCGCGGGGGTGTCCTACAAGTATTCTTAAGGCCTATGCATTGTAAAAAATTGTGTTGTGATGGTCATGCATTGTTACAACGCAAGTGGGGTAACAGCTGGGATGTAATGGCTGTTCTCCCACCCACATGAGTAGTCCTGCAAACATGTCTCAGGTCTGCCACTGCAGTGTAAGTGAGTGCAGTTTTAAACTGCCATTTATACCTTGTAAGTGCGCCCAGTTGCCAGGCCCAAACCTTCACTTTTATGACATGTAAGGCACTCCTAAGGCGGGCTCAAGGTAGCCCCATGGACAGGGTGCAGTGTATTTAAAAGGTAGGGCATGTAGTGGCGTGTTTTACATGTCCTAATGGTGAAATACTGCTAATTTAATTTTTCACTATTGCAAGGCCTATCTCTCCCATGGGGTAACATGGGGATTGCCTTGAAATATCTTTTAAGTGTCATTTCCCATTGGGAGCAGATTGAGAATTGGAGTCTTTGAACTCACAATTTAAATATACATCTTTTGGTGAAGTTGGTTTTTAACTTGCATGTTTGAAAATGCCACTTTTAGAAGGTGGACATTTTCTTGCTTAACCATTCTGTGCCTCTGCCTGTCTGTAGAAAACCCGTCTGGGACGGGTTGACTTACAGTTGGGCTCTTGTGCATTCATTCTAGGCAAAACATTCACCCCCAGTCAAGAGATCTGGGTTAAATCATCATTCTTTTGCTCACCATGCCATCCCACTTGTGTGTCTTTTGCTGACCCTGGAGAGAGGGCCAAGTCCAACACTGCTTATGCTGTGGCACACCACTAAATCAATTTTAGTATCACATGAACACAATTGTTGTATGGCGTTTTAGGATCCGAGTGAATTTTCCTGAACCATGGCCTTATATAGGTACAATTCACATTGCCCTAATATAGGCATAGAAATCATACCCATATTTAGACATAGCCCATGCAGTCCAAATACAAGCATGGCTACTTCCACCCGTATCAAAAGGTCACAACGATTTCTTGGAAAATCGGCTTAAGCAGTCGGGGACCTGCCCTTGCTTGAATATTGATTTGTCCAAGAACTCATGGACTTTACAAAGAACTACTATTCCCTTGGGGTTCTTTCCTGACATTATCATGCCTGACTTTACGTCAAACTAGGCACCTTCAAGGTATAAATATGCCTTCACTTGCTCTAGCAAGACGCAGTGGTTCGGAGCAACTCAACTATCGACTTGCCCGACGCAGTTCGCTACAGCAAGTGCCAAAGGAAGCCGACCCTCCAGCTGACGCACTGATCGAGAGGCTGCATTTCTCTCGGCGAGAATCCAGCTCCAGTGTTTCCAAGCTCCCCTTGCGGGGTGTTGGGAAATCAAGTCCCGAGACAGAGATACCAGACCTCCTTCATTGTAAACTAAGGTATGGAGCTGATTAGACCCTAAGAGAAATTTGGGATAGATTCTTGGCAAATAAAACCAAACCTATGCTACACAAATACTTACCCCCTCCCGCGTACTAGACTTAGGTTAGGCGTATTTTAGAAGCACCAGTTGAGTACTTTTAGCCAGTGTTATTTATGTATGTACTTATCTATGGCTTAGAAACCACACAATGCTTTTACAGTATTATTTTATAATTCTATTCTCACTGTACGCATTATACTTTGCAGCCTGCATTACGATTGTAGCAGTTCACTTTACTTGCATGAGAAAGAAGACTGTTCAATAAATCCTTTTATTGAAAACGCCCATCTCTCTATTTCTCTTCACCTCTGTTGAAACGAAGCATGCACGACTGACTGAGTAAAATATTTATTTATTGATTCCACGACTCTGAAGATACGTTAATTCTTGGGGAAACAAAGTTGTCATGTTTATGCGGTTGTCAGAAACTAATACCTTCTTGTGTATTTGAGAACGTTTCTAGTGACCTCTGAGCTAGCTGGCACTCACTATTAAGTTTAGCATACTCGATAGAGACCTAGTCGACCTCAGTCCTACGTTTAAACTGTAGGATATCCTATTCCAATGCACAGAGCCTATTGGGAATATAGGAACTACACTACACAATGTTACTTGAGTCATCAAGTCCACATGACGAAATGTAGATATGAAGCTGTGCTAAATTTTTGTGTTTTGTGCAGTGTTGCATTTTGTGAAACTTGGTGGACTGGCCCCATGTCTACTGAGAATGGGGTTTATTGAGGAGATGGGGAATTACGTGATGCTGATAGAAATTGTTTCTGCCAATAGGACATGCAGAATGTGTTGGCGTGAGTGACCAGGATAGCGCACCTGTGGGTGACAGCACTGCCTCCTCACAGAAACCTTTACTCGTTGGGAGAATGATATTGAGATCCCACATTTTTATTTAGCTATGAAGGGGTAGTGTGTTTTCATCATAGTGTTTCACTCTCTCATACGTATCAGTGCAGAGTCAAGTTAAAGGGTTTGAACATAAGACAATTGCTCCTCTTCATTTCCCCAAAAATAACTATGTGGTAGTGACCTTCCCATAAGATAATACTGCTATTCAAATGAGTGTTTGTGGATCACGTGCCACCATTTTTGCTCGATTCCTTGGAAGCACTAACAATAAAGTGCTGGAGTACCATGAACTTTGCATTGGAAGAAAGTCTTTCTTCAGGGCTCTAAAAAGATGCTAAAGGCTTCTAAGCACAGTTTCGTCTATGTATGGGTAGAACTACTGTGATTCTAAGAGTTGTGATGAATTTTAGGACAATTTTACCTTGTCAAATATTTTAATGGCCTCTTGTCCTTTGAGCAAAAACAGTTTTTTCTCCTACAATTTAATTATTAGTAAAGGTAAAAAAAATCATAATTTTGGGAACTCTGCCAAAAAAACATTAATGTATTAATTCACTAACATTTCATCCATCGTAATTTAAGGCGAATGCATTCCTGTGACGAAAACCCAGTTACCACACCTGGATAACTCAATGCCTTGGAAGACATTTATTGGGGAAGATTATAAGAGGCACATGCTGTTCTGCGGAACCGAGGTCATCCGAGCAGAGTCAACGGGTCAGGGTCCAGCGAAGGCCGTGGTGCTGAGAACAGGTGAGTGTACGACCGATAGTGTATCTGAGGTGGCCACATCTAAAGGGAAGAGCCTCACCGAAGGCAAGAGACGAGAAGAGACCAAAATGTGACCTAGAGCTAAAGAAACAAGATCAGAAGGAGAAAGACCATCTAAAGGGATTGAGAAGAGCGGAACTCAGTCACTGAATTTAGGACCTTAAAACCATGACAAAAACTTGAAGACAAGGTAGAGAGAGTGAGAGCCTTTCATCAGTCAGAGTATGAGGAGGAAAAGGAGGAGAGAGAGGGAGTCACAGTATCATTCGTCTACCTCTTTGGCTCAACAGGGAGGTCAGGGGCTCAGCAGAGATGTCTTTGGATACATACAATACACAGAGAAGTAACCAAATGTGTTGCTTTGCCCTAAAAAATACCACTCCCACACAATGGCCCAAACACGAAGAAGCAGGAGACATAAAACACAACAACACCTAGAAAGGGGTTTCACTTTCTAAATTGAAACACACATCAAAGAGACTCTTTTTAGGATGAGGCTTGGGGTTTCATTTATGCAATGCTCTCTAACAGAAAGGCTTTCCCATATGTCACATGAACAATGTTCAAATGTATGTAGAGATATATATTCATATGCAAGCAATAATAACACTTTTGGCAACTGTAACAGTTAAATGCATGAATAATAGTAATGCAATTAATGAAAAATTACAGGATGCCCTGCAAGAAAACAGATAGATATATACACTAAATACATCAAATGATTACTTTGGATGTGCACTCTGACTCACTCACACATCACAAAGAAAACACCTCAACTGATCAAAGCCACTGGCCACACATCACAATGGCAATGATCATAACTCAAGCACTTCACCTGGCACAAACATTGTATCTTAGCCCGCTCCAGACCGGGGGATTTACAGCCGGGGTTAAGAGCCTCAGCAACCAGGGTTCCGCTGTACCAAAGTAGACGCATCCGCCCCATTCGGATTCCCAAATCCCGGTTTATAGCTTCAATTCACAGAAGATTTGAGAGTTTTTCCCTCTACACCAAGGCAACTTACTGGAATTGGCCACCGTCTAAGCAAGCATTCCAGGGCAAAAGGAGTTCCCACGTTCCCTCTGCATTCTCACATGTTCCAGGCTTTATCTTCACAAAGCTTACGAAAGCCTTCCAGGGTACATTAAACAATCTCTCCAAAAACAAAACAACCTTGAATGTGATTAACCCAAACAACTTGCAAAACTCTGCAGGCCTGTCTTTTGCACACAAAAGAGCTCAAGCAAGACAGAGTCAGAATTCAGGATGACATGAGGCCATGTCAGGGCCAATAGTAAGAACTTCATAATACTTCCCAATGTACAACACAATGCACATTTTGCACCACTGCCTATAGCATCACACACTTCATCTCTCAGTGTAGAACAAATGCAAATTTGAGCACCACTGATCATAACACTGCACTTCGAGACCAAACAGTACAGTTAGCACACCTCTTCTCTCTCTCTCTCTCTCTCTCTCTCTCTCTCTCTCTCTCTCTTCCCTCTCTCTCTCCTCTCTCTCTCTCTCTCTCTCTCTCTCTCTCTCTCTCTCTCTCTCTCTCTCTCTCTCCTCTCTCTTCTCTCTCTCTCTCTCTCTCTCTCTCTCCCTCTCTCCCTCTCTCTCTCTCTCTCTCTCTCTCTCTCTCTCTCTCTCTCTCTCTCTCCTCTCCCTCTCTCTCTCTCTCTCTCTCTCTCTCTCTCTCTCTCTCTCTCTCTCTCTCTCTCTCTCTCTCTCTCTCCCTCTCTCCCTCTCTCTCTCCCTCTCTCTCTCTCTCTCTCTCTCTCTCTCTCTCTCTCTCTCTCTCTCTCTCTCTCTCCCTCTCTCTCTCTCTCTCTCTCTCTTTCTCTCTCCCTCCTCTCCCTCTCTCTCTCCCTCTCTCTCTCTCTCTCTCTCTCTCTCTCTCTCCCTCTCTCCCTCTCTCTCTCTCTCTCTCTCTCTCACTCTCTCTCTGCCTCATCCTTTCAAATGCACATCCCACTTGTTCTGTTCTTGGCAAGCTGCTCTACTGTGACAGCTCCCACTTGAAAACTATGAAAATAAATCTTCAAGAGAAACAAGCCATATGCAGACGTACATTCATGCTAGGGTAAAGTAAAACACAAAAAGACAATGAAAATGATGGTAGTTTAAGGTCATCACGTGGTGTCAAACCATAAGAGTGCCTCTGGCACTACACCAAACCATCAAATTAGCACCGAGAATTGCCTACCAAGGGGACTCTGAGGTGGGCAGAGCTACTGCGAGCCCCACACTGACCAGGATACTGGCACTGAACCCCAGATGGAGGATGAACAGACAGAACAACAAGCAGACAATAAGAACCCTTCCTAAGCTCAGGTCATACCAGGGACCTAGAACATGTGGTCTGCACAGTATCTTCAGGGGAAACGACCTTTACAACGCGGTCGTTACACCGCAATACATTTACATCGCTGTCATTACAACGCAAGTCGTTACAACGACTTGCGCTGGATGGCACTCTAGACTAAAGAATAGTATGATTAACTATTCCAACACCTTCCCTACTGTTACACACACTGGAGTTGGAATAGTAAATCATACTATTCCTAAGTCCAGCGTCTCAAGCGCAAGTTGTTGTAATGACTGGCGTTGTAATAATCGCGATGTAACGTACCTCTATCTAAATGATCGTGTTGTAACGTTACATATTCTATCTTCAGTCATGCTCTCTATGCTCCTCCCACTAACGCATGTGTAATTACTCCCTGTGGGGCAACCAGATGCTTTCCCGAATTAACAACAGGTTCTAACAGTTCCATTCCATTAACTTAGATTTAAAATTCCCCAAAAGTTGTTTACTCTGAACTGGCCATATATGTTAAGAATTGTTTTCTGAATTTTATTTACTATCATGTGCAACAAAATCCTTCTTCAGGCAGCATTACAATCCAGAGATTTCAAATCGGTATTTAATCATTTTCAACACAAATTGCTACCCCTTCTCTGTACTTAAGGGAAGGAGGAAAGAAAATATTACCACCCAGTAACCACAAAATATAATGAGATCCAATTAATAAAACCATATTCATTCTCCTCTCTGTCAAATTAGTAAGCAAAATGTGATATGTAATATCAGGTGGAAGATGATTTACAACATTTTTGATTGCATTTGTTTCATTAAGGGTGAGGCCGGGAGCACTGCATGTGATGTGCGAGTTATGGTTTGTGTGGCTGCTGTGTGTGTTATGGATTATGCGCCTAACCATTAACTTGCTAATTTCAGTCGTTCTTTTGGTTTTAATTCTTAACCATAACTGTCCTTTAAACTGTGTTTGAGGTGAATTCAACGTTTTTTTTTAATCACGTGTTAAAGGTGTATATTATGGCCAACCATACCTTCACTGTAACATTTTTTTTCAGTTAAAATAGAATATTTAAAATGTGGATCTTTGCTCTAAATACTCCACATTCTATTAGTAATTGAATATTGGCGCAGCTGTATGAGGTGCTAGATAAGAAGTCATTGATCGAATGAGAAGAAAGATTTCAAGGCTGGGAAGAAGATCATATAACATTATCAAAGGACGAAAATTTATGAAATAAAGCACAAGCTTACTGATTTATTTAACTACCACTCCAGATAAAACCACATTATTTTATGATATCATTGGAAGTATCGGGCTTCAAAAGCCACTCTACTATATGCTTTCTTCTGAGATTTCCTATTGCATGATCCCAATGTATGTTTTTTTGTGAAACTATACAATTTCCATCCACTTATTCTTTGTTCTCTTTAGGGTTCAACACGACCAAAGGGGACATGGTGAGATCCATCCTGTACCCCAAGCCGGTGAACTTCAAGCTGTACCGGGATATTGGGCGTTTCTTTATGTTTCTGATTTTTATTTCTTTGCTTGGCGTTGTGTATGCAATTGCCTGCATGGCTCCTACAGGGGTAAGTGGTGTTCCTGGCTTCCATTTTATTTCTGGTACAATAGGGGCTCTCTAAATAAGGATTTGCCATGAGATTGAATAGAAATGCTGCAAATTTCTGCAATGGGGTGGAAGTTTGAGGTTCATGACAGTGTGAGGGAACAAGGGTACATTACAGATTCTAGAAGTGTGGGTAAAGCTGTCTTCACTCTGATGAACCTTAGGTTTCTGAGGGCTTTTGCTACAGTACATATTACCCACTGTCATTGTTCACATACTTTCTGGTTCACAGTCTGTGGGCCTACGCAGAGCCTGGTATGTAGACAGCCCAGAGACGCAACTGATGGCAATTAACGCGCTCCTTTTGGAAAGTTTAGTTACTGCCGCACTACTTATGCCAGAGCAAGTGTAGGACACTCCAGAGAGCTATTCTGACATCTGAACACCATTACCTCACTAGAGTCCAAGAGGCACGTGAGCCAAAAAACTAAGGAAAATATGATTATTAATGTGGACCCCAGATAGACTTTGAACCTGATATTCCTTAGAGCCATGGTTGTCTCTTTACATCCGTGTCCTGTAGTGGCAGCACATTTCAAATAAGGCTTCTTAAGTGTGGCATCCAGACGCGTTTAGTGTAGTTGTTTTGAAGGACGACGACTGTGGAAGGATTTCCTGGTCCCACAATTAGAATGGTGGTTCTTGGATCTTTGTATGAAACATGTGTCCTTAGAGTACACTGAGGTATTGATTAGCAGGTGCACCCACTCCTGTGCACATTCACACCAACAACCTTCAATCTGAGGACTGTCACCCAAGTGGGTCTAGGCACAAACAAGAAAATATCACCAACTATGGACAGTGTCCTAAAATATTATTCCTTGAGACATTTACTTCATCAATATTTCTTTGTTTACAATTTCTGTGACACTAATCCAAACCAATTGATTTAACAAATGTGACTTTATATTGTAAATTCATTAAACGCTTTAATAAAACTAAGAACCAGTGGAGAGAAAATAATAACAAAGTTTGTCAGTGATGGGTTGTATCAAAATATTTTCATATATTTGATATCACACAAATGACATAATGTGATTGGAGCTCAATGAAAACCCAATAACACCTTAAAAAAGAGCAAACACAGTACTTTCATTGAACACTATAAAAAACATGTTTGTATTGCCTACACTGCTATTTTTTCAAATAATTAAACCAATGCAAGTACCAAACAAGCAAGAAACCATCGTAAGGCCAAGCATTCAAAATATTGATCGGTCCCAGTAGCTACAAACATAGCTTAGACATTTTTACTAAACCCCAATGTTTACTCCAAAAATAAACTTATAGACAATGCTCATTTATAAACTGCTCATGTATAAACTATTTCAAACAGCGTGTTGCTTATATTCTAAATGCATACTACATTGAATGTCTTGTGATATACCACAGTTCACTATTCAAAACACTAGGACATTTAAAATGTACTTGTACTATGAACAAATTCTCTGTTGCATCCTTGTCTTAACAGTGACAAATATTTATTATATTGCAACACAGTAAGTAATGGAAGGAATTCTGAATTAATCTCATAAATTGACAATCTCTCAGGGTGACATCCCAGTTCATAATTTTTCCCCCACCCTGCTACTCTAGACAGAGACCAGCCATTAGGAAATCAACCTTGGTCCTCTTCCAGTTGGAACAGTCCAGTTGGAAGTTCCAGACCAGGTTCTCTTCACATTGAAACACTACCACCCTGAGACTGGTTTCAGCTTACTCAGGCCTCATCAGTGAGATATGGCTTGAATACTACAGGAGCAGAGGCACCACCTCTGGATATAGATGATGCACTTAAGACTTTATGAATATTATGTGTCACTATTTAATATGTTTCATGGGTTCAGTTGTTCACCTTAAATTAATAAATGTATCTTATGCTTAGAAAAATGCTCTTCTTAGAGCAAAAACTATTTTTGGGAGTTGGCCTTTATAAATCCTGCAGAAATTATGCAAATCTATCATTGTTTATCTGACTAAGATTTATGTTTAATGTAATATTGATAATAATAAGGAATCACTTATGTCCTGTAAGTAAATACTTTAGCCCCTTTAGTAGTGAACTAAAAGAGATTAGAACAATCAAAGGGGACCAAGTGTGCAAAGGACAGCAGAGCTGATGGGGCAGTGAGATCCAGAGTTTGGATCCAGTATTAAATGTTCCTGACACTCTTGGAGCTAAGTCTAAAGCCAGGGCCACCAGGAGGTCACTGTTGAAACTCCCAGCATGAACATGATGGGCAGTGATTCTCCTGCCGGCTCCTGCAGGCATCACCTGTCCTGTTAAGAGCCACGCGGTTACATTCTGCACTCTCTGAACCCTCCACATCTGAAAGAAGGCAAAGCTGGCATAGACCGCAGTCTACGAATACCAGGAGCTCCCACTGCTATCTCTGTATTAGGAAGACGGGAGAGGGAGGGTGTGTTCCGTGTGTTCAACCAGTGGAAGCGCGTGTCCTCTGCTGCTGCTGTCTGGACTCTCAGGGTATTGCCTACATAAATTCTAAGCTTTTGACCTTGGTGGAAACTGGGATATTTTTGAGTAAAAGTTAAAGAATGGATGGTGAGGCGTATCCTGGCCGGCTTCTACCAACAAAGTAACAATTGTTGGGCATTAGCTTGGTCCATTGTCCATCATTTGACTTTGCCACTTATTCTTTGGCAAACCTAAAGAGAATGTGTCTGTTGTCCCAATAGGACCAAATCACAGGTTTGGTCAGTAAAGATGTCAAAGTAGGTCAGGTATATTAAAGAGGATTGGAGGCAATGGAGACCCCTGATGGACAGGCAGGAGTCAACTGTCTGAAGGTATAGTCGTTTAGGCTGACCTGCTGGAAGCCCTAGGTCAAGAAACACCTAAACTCAAGAGCAGCCGCTGCAGCGATCTACGAAGGAGGGCATTGTACTCCACAGGGTTGAACGCTGAAGAGAGGTCAAGCTTAAGGACGAGGTGGCCCCCCTCATCTTATGTGTCAGCCCAGAAAGCAAACCTGGAGGCCCCTCCCTTGATCACATCTGAACCCAGGCAGTTTGGGGAAAAGAATTATGGTGAGGAAGATATTATAGCTACAAAACTAGTTATTAAGAGAATTCCTACAGAAGGCATGCTGGAGTGAGGTCAGAAGATAAATCAGCGCAGAACATCTTCTGAATATCACCCACCGACCAAGGGGGTAAGAGTGGCAGGACCTTATCATGGAAAGCCCATTCTTTTCATTGCAATTACAAGTTTTTTGGTAATTGCCACATCACCAGTAATTTTCTCCTGGTTAATTTCAGCAGGTGGCGGCCATCAAATTTTACTGGCAAATTAGACCTGATAAATACTGGTGCATGCAGATCCGGTGCACAAAGCTCACAATCCGCACGTTATGCCACATCTTAAAGGGTACAACTTGTAATAGGTGATCATTTCTGCACATTTTAAATTTCAATCCCTGGGGAATGGATTTTAAGAAGAGCATCTCACTCTCAATGAGCGCGTTAGTAGGCAACACCCCTGGGGCATGAGACCCTTTGCAAACAAACGTCCAGCACATACGATAACATGGACCTCACTGGTATTTTCTCTTTTTGAGGCTACCGCTGGGGCGATCATCCTGGAGTCGCTCTGCCTCATGACCACAGGGATTTGCCCCATCCTTCCAGCAACGGTGACTGTTGGGATCCTCTACGCGCAGAGCAGGCTGAAGAAGAAGTCCGTTTTCAGTCTGAGCCCCCATCGCATCAACATGTGTGGACAGCTGAACCTCATCTGCTTCGACAAGGTGGGAATAACCTTTGCGCGTTGTTCGGTTAATGCGCGTTGTCCGCAGGTATCATGGATTACACAGGCACAGTACCTGCATGTACCATATATTACACAGGCACAGTACCTGCAGGTATTATATATTTCACAGGCCCAGTACCTGCAGGTATCATATATTACACAGGCACTGTACCTGCAGGTATCATATATTACACAGGCACTGTACCTGCATGTACCATATATTACACAGGCACAGTACCTGCAGGTATCATATATTACACAGGCACTGTACCTGCATGTACCATATATTACACAGGCACAGTACCTGCAGGTATCATATATTACACAGGCACTGTACCTGCATGTACCATATATTACACAGGCACAGTACCTGCAGGTATCATATATTACACAGGCACTGTACCTGCAGGTATCATATATTACACAGGCACTGTACCTGCATGTACCATATATTACACAGGCACAGTACCTGCAGGTATCATATATTACACAGGCACTGTACCTGCATGTACCATATATTACACAGGCACAGTACCTGCAGGTATCATATATTACACAGGCACGGTACCTGCAGTTACCTTAAAAGGCACAGTACTTGCAAGTATCATATATTACACAGGCACTGTACCTGCAGTTACCTTAAAAGGCACAGTACTTGCAAGTATCATATATTACACAGGCACAGTACCTGCAGGTATCATATATTACACAGGCACAGTACTTGCAAGTATCATATATTACACAGGTACAGTATCTGCAGGTGGAGAAGTGTGGCTCAATGGTTGGAGCGGCATACCCTGATGCAGAGGTCTAGCCCGGGACCAGGGTTCAATGCCCGCCTCGGCGGGTCTTGGGCTCAAAATTCCACAGACCTGATAATTCTCGCCCCGGTGCCTATTCCAATCATGGAGTCCCACTCTGCAACTCTGGGCAATAGCTTGCTTAACCTCCACACCGGCCCCAACAGCGCTGGGATGCCTGGCTTCACCTTGGGGGTGCCCAGGAGTGGACACCTCACAGGGGAAGCCAGGATGGGTTCCACAGCGGTATTCGTACAAGCGCCTTGAGACCCTTGCGGGCGAGTAGTGCGCTATACAAGTATCAATTTTTATTTACAATTTACAGGTATCACACACTACATGGGCACAGTACCTGCCATTTTCATATGCTACACAGCCATGGTATCTGCAAATACCATATATTACACTGGTACACTACATGCAGGTATCATAAATTACACGGGCACCTTACATGCAGATATCATAAATTACACAGGGCCTCAGTGTTTGACTGCTCTGAGGAAAGCAATTGTCTGGAGACCATTATTTTGTCCTGCTGATGGTCCTGAAAGAAAATTTCAAGCAGACCAAAACACCAGCACTGATGTGCCTTTCGCATTTCGCCTTTTGTGCAGTTAGATTTTGATTGGGCTGCCTGTGTATTAGATAGGTGGAGTCCTATATTGCTTTGTTTTTGTCTCTTGTAAGGTAGTATGTCTGCTGTGATTTATTTTATAAGAGTGTCCCTTCTTTTATCAATGCTATTGGTACACCCTGTGTAAGTACAAAAATGAAATGTTGTAGAGGTGAGCTAGGCACCCAATGTTTGCATTTGTGTGTGAATATCCATCTATCTATCTATCTATCTATCTATCTATCTATCTATCTATCTATCTATCTATCTATCTATCTATCTATCTATCTATCTATCTATCTATCTATCTATCTATCTATCTATCTATCTATCTATCTATCTATCTATCTCTCTACCTCTCTATCTATGTATCTATCTATCTATCTCTCTACCTATCTATCTATCTATCTATCTATCTATCTATCTATCTATCTATCTATCTATCTATCTATCTATCTATCTATCTATCTATCTATCTATCTATCTATCTATCTATCTATCTCTCTATCTCTCTATCTATCTATCTATCTATCTATCTATCTATCTATCTATCTCTCTCTCTCTCTATCTATCTCTATCTATCTATCTATGTATCTATGTATCTATCTATCTATCTCTATCTCTATCTCTATCTCTATCTCTATCTCTATCTCTATCTCTATCTATCTATCTATCTATCTATCTATCTATCTATCTATCTATCTATCTATCTACCTCTCTATCTATCTATCTATCTATCTACTGAAATGTATGTATTTCTAGCAGAGTTTTTAAGCATAGGATTAGAAAAGTGCCATTCACACAAGCTAGAGAGTGACACATCTTTTCACGTTTTCTATAGCAAAGTCTCTAAGCACTGGGTTAGTAAGTGCCATCTAAGCAGAGATGAAAAATAGCAAACGCCTTCTACCATTCCAGGCACAATATTACAGCTTTGCATTGGTAAAATACCATCCAAGACTAGAATGAAGGAATACAACCCCCTGACACATGTTTCACTCTTATTAGAGCTCATCTTTCATCTTTGAGGTACGGCTTTGTCGAGACACAATAGAGCAACATTTTGGCTATATATATATATATATATATATATGTATCATACTAAAAAAAAACAAGGTTAAAGTCAAAATTCACTGGAAAAACGAACTGTAAAAGTGATGTTATAGTTAGCTGTTGCAATGAGACGCGCTAACATAAACCCAAAAGCTACTGAAATTCGCCAGTTATAGTTTAGCGAACTGACTGTAACTTGTGTCCCTGCCATACACTGGTTATGACCTCACATATTACAGGGAAGTCTTTACATTCAACAGTTCCATCAAGAGACACCGATTTGAGGTATAGTAAACTTATACATATCCAATGATGTTTGTCTTGTCAATAATGTGGTCACTGATGTTTTTGCTGCAACATTTTTGCAGTATTATATATTTAAATTTGGAGACTCCGGTCCCATTCCATTTAGATGCCAGCTTTCTAAGCGCTTTGTGCTTGTGGTGTCACAGTGATGTTTCTACAGCATAAAACATGCTAGGATGTGTTTTTTACCCCACTTGAGTCTTTAAATGCATCCCAGGGATACTGAAACAGATGCACTAGACATGTATAGTTTAAACAGTCTATATTGAGGAAACACATCCCTGCTTAACACTATCTTCATGATGCATTGGGTATCAGCTCCATTGTTAGACGCTGTTGTTAGGTTGTTTTTCACTGACCCATGTTGAAAGCTGCATCATGGAGAGCACAGAGTCTAGCCCCCTTTTCGCATTTATGTTAAAGGAGACATCTTGTTAAAATATTGGAAACACCAGTGTGGTCCTTCGCCTTGGAAAAGGTTCTTGCACACTGCTTGACAATTCAGCAATACAGCTTGAGAGCAGTGACACCTCCCAGGAAGATCTGTGAGAGACTGCAGGGCACAGAAGCTCCTCTCACAATGCGGTAGCTCAGTGGGTTGATGCGCTTGCATCCTGGCTTGCTCTCCAGTCCATTCCATCTCCTCCCACCTGTTCCAGCTATCCCACTCCACCTGTCTCTCTACTTCTCACACTCTTTGCTGGTAGCTTCTTAGAGGCCTGCAGTCCTTTCCTAAGTCCCATGTCCATTCCTGAAGGAGCTCTGCCCTCCCTGGGGGAGCCCACCTCAAGAGAGGGCACTGCCCTCCCCCTGGAGCTCTGTCCTCACCTCCAAGATCTCTCTCCTCACTTCTTGGACTCTGTCCTCTCAGCTCTTGACAGCAGAATACAAACACCTTTAGGCAGACCCCCTTCTGCCTCCTGCATGAAAGTGTTTGGGGAGAGATTGTAGAATTTGTGCCACCGTGGGGGCAGAAGGCATTTGTTATTCAACCTTCAATTCATCTAGACCCAGAGAGTAGGAGGTTAAGTATCTTTGCATCACTCTTCACCCATCGGAAAGTGTTTACTTGTTAGGATCCTCCTCATTTATTCAAAATAATGCTATCTATGTGTAGCTGAAGGGCATTCTGCAACTGCCTCAGTCTCCCTTTGGTGAAAGATGTTCCATGTCTGCTACTCACTAACCTGAACTCTGCATTTCTTTGTGTTTAGACTGGCACTCTGACAGAAGATGGGCTGGATCTTCTGGGGATAGTTCCTGCAGGTGGAGACAGGTACACACCTTTATTGACACTGTGCTGGATTGTAAACATAGTTTAGAATGCTATGACCTGAGAAGACTTTCTGCTGTCCTCATAAACATGGGTCATGTGACATGGCTCCAGTTCACCGTAGTGTATAGTAGTGAGGAAGGCAGAGACGGGGGCTGTCAACCATCCTACTTCAGACGCGTGCAGTGTGTCTCAGGAGGAGGCAAGACTGGCTGGGATGGGGGATTTAGGAAGCAATGGGTGCAAGGAGTTATGTGGCTTGTTGTGGCAGAGACTTCCAACTGCAACAGGGTTCCCAAGAAGGTCTAAATCTTGTTGGGTCTGGTGCAGTCATATGTTGAGAACGCAGGCGTTAGATGACACATTGGTCCTTTTCTTGTAGTTTATCTTTTGATAACCTCGTGTAAGGTACTAAAAACTGGTCTTTTCATGAAGTGTTGCAAGTTCATCACCTTATTGCTGTGAATAAAGTATCTGCTAACACTACACAGATGCTGCCTCCTTCAACACCCTTTCCCTTATGCCACAGATGTCTCAGATGGTGTGAGGTAAATGACAGCAGCATGGAAAATCTGTCCTCTTATCAATGACATAGGTCTTTTGCTCAATCAGTTTTTCTCTTATCCCGTAATCAAAATAGTTGACAAATGATTGTTGATTTGATTAAGGTTAAATTTGGCTTCATCTACAGCGTGCCTAATTTTGGGTACATTCTTTACTCAGAAAAGTTTAAAACTGGAATTCATGCACTTTCACGCTCTCCTGTAAAGGGATGTATCAATCCCAGAGCTGACCGTCCCAGAAGGTCCTTCAAGCTTACAGTGCATTCGTAGCCAGATCACCCCTGTCACTGAGATTAGGCAAACAATAGTGTAACGCAACATGATGGGTCCCCCGACAGAACGTGGTGAGAGGCGCTGGACACTCCCACTTCTCACAGATATTAACAGACTATGGGCTGAATGGGGGGAACCATAAAGAGTGTGCCCCCCCCCAGCACTCCAGGGACCTGTGTTAGGCACTTGCAGCCAAAAGGCACCAAACAGCAAACCGAAACAATATTGTAAATATGCTTGGGACCTTTTATAAACTATTATTTATTATGTAGGAGCAAAGGAAATTAGCCTACGTGTATGTTTTCATTTAAAGACTTCAAAAAACAAATAGGTTACAACGTATAGGAGGGAAGTACTAGAAAGTCCATCCAGAAGTTGAAAGATTTACACTACTCCTGACAAACAAAAGATTAAAGCTGATTAGGCTTAAAACAATCTGTGGTCACTCCACCTTCCTAAGCCTAAAGACAAATCTCTATTTCTTCTGGGAATGTGGCAGAGGGAACGGCAATGGGAATTTGCTGCAACAATACCTTAATATTGGCAGATTTGTTTTTAAAAAATTCCATCATGGAAACATGACAGAAATGGAAGAGGAAGCACAAGACAACCATCCCTCCCTTCTATAGAACCAAAGGCAATGATTGAGGGGGGGGGGGGGAGTGGAAACTGGAAATGTGCCTGATAATAAGAGATGCATTTGCAGTGCCTGCATATAGTGATTTAAATTCTACCACTAGCAATCGCTGTTGATGAAAATTCTAAATATGGAATTGACTATTGCCAGCCAAATCAGTCATTTGTGCTAAAATAAAGCATGCAGGCTTTTTGAAAAGCCCAAACAATAGCAAACACATCTACATTTGGAAAATGTTCCTGGAGCCTGGTGGCTGGCAAATGTTCCTGCAGCATGGTGGCCGAAATGCAAAATCCAAAGCCAAACTCTAAATCAGTCTCATAATCTCACTTTGCCATTCGCTTTCTTTGCTACCACAAGAGGTGCTAACCATGATGATGTCATAGGTTCGGTATTGGGTATTTTATAGTGTTTGTGTGACCATAGTCACTTCTTCCTCTAGACAAACAAGAATGCAAGTCATTTTTATGCGGACAGAACCTCCTATTTGTTTCTGTTATCTTTGAACACAGCACCTAAACATCTGCATAGGCTGTCAATTCACCACGAGTAACCTCTTCTCCCCCTACTGGGGATAATGATGAATATAAAGAGTGGATTGTTGTTATCTTTTTATTTTTGATCTGCTTCTTCTTCCCAATAACTCTTTCATTCATAGACGTGATTAACTCACATTGAGAAAAATGAATGAATTCTTTCAGGGGCTGCTCTAACACTGCTTATCTTGGTTTCTCCACCGCTACACCTTAATAGGTTGGTTTTCTCCAGAGGTTGGCGGTCTTTGTTCACTACCACTGCTCAATATATTGTTTTCTGTTAGGGAGTGCTGGCTCCTGTTAGAATTAAAAATCAAGAAATTAAAGAATAATCGGACTCTCTGGCCTTGACATAAAATTTGTTCTGTAATTGTAATATTTCATTAACAAAACCTAAACATTCTGAAATTAACAGTGACAACTACCCATCATCTATTAGACAAGGCTCAACAGCGCAGATCAAAAATCTATATGAACTCTTCCAGAATTGTACCTGCTGCACTTTCCACTAACTACATCCTTTTAGCTCTAAGAGGAGCTGAAGCACATTAGGCGCCAGGTACAAGTTGCCAGATCCCATTTAACGGCTCTTATGAAAAAAAGTACCAATTGAGTTTGGAAATGCTGAAATATGGCATTTCTAGGCAGATATGAGGGACTGTTCTTTGTTAAATAAGTGATATTGTTTTTCATCATATGACATTTTAATCGCTGGGAATTATCCAGTTTTCAGAAGATGTTCCGATTCGCCCCTGGGGCCTCCCTACCTTGGGGACCTGTCTTTGGGTCCATGGTGAGCTGTCACTCCCTGATCTTCCTAGATGGCCGGCTGCAGGGGGACCCTCTGGACCTGAAGATGTTTGAAGCCACTGGCTGGGTGAGTTCTAGCTTGTAATGTGAAATTGAAATGGTCTGAGTGGATAGGGTTTCATTTTTATTTATCTATGGCAGAGGACACATATGTCATTGAAAGTTCAACATTCTTTCACATGATTACATCACTCTAAAACCTGTTTATAAATGAATGTCTCCCGGTGGCCAAAGGCCTCCAACAATGTTCATATTGCAGCTCGTTGTAGCATTTGGATTGCTAAGTATTGCCAATCATCATGCCAGGCTCAGAAATGGAGCTAGAATGTAATTTGAATTCATTCTTCATCCATGAACAGGGGTTTAGTAAGACATTGGCTGGCTGTACTCTGCTCTGCCGGGGCAGAAGAGGTTTGTACTGCCCTGCACTGGTAAACTGCAGCCCACCTTAGTTAGAGCTCTCGGCCAGACAGGCAATGACCTCTCTACATTCAGAGGAGCCACCCCCCCAGCAGCTTCTCTGAATATATTCTTGATGATCTGTATGAATGCCATTTTCAGTGTGCCTGCAACAAAGATATGTTGTTTTTTAAAAACAAATTCCTAAAGAGGTTGCTTGTTTTTGAGAACCAAATGTCTCTGATACACTAGGAGCTTTCTCTAAGTGTGTAGGGCCATTAATGTTTTTCCTGTTTGGCCCTAGAAAGCATTTCCTGTCACTCACTGGAGGTTCCAAACAGGAAGACATGCATTGGCAAAGCTAAAATGTCTGGCCAGAGTACACTGGTGTGATAATTTATTTTTATTAATACGCCACACAAAGAAACAGAAGAAAAAAAAACATGTTGCTACATAAAAGTGCTGGCCACAATTGTGTGATATAAATGTAAAAAAAGAAAAATATCAATTTCATATACTGTTTAGTAGAGCAAAATGCATGCTTCACTTCGCAGGTACATGTACTTCTAACAGGTATAAAAACCTTTTAGGCACAAACAAAATGTACTATTGGCTTTGCATTACTGTAGACTGCAGACATTGTTTAAATGCACATGGTTGACTAAAACAATATGCACAAAATATCGTAAATTAAATATTCATTACGAAAATATCGACTTCCTATACTTAACAATAAAAACACAAATGTTGTTGTAAAAAAACATTAATTTTTACATATATTGATCAAAATACTGTTGCCTTTAAATAAGCATATCATTCATCACAAATCTCAATTCAAACAGTATTGACTACCGTATTAGTGTCAACATAATTAAATAATTATTAATAAATGGGTAAAAAACACTTTTTATATAAAAAATTACTTCAAATAAATCCAAAACTTGTGATGACAATATTTAAATTAAGTAAAAATATATTCCATCAACACAATATTTACCAGTCACTCAAAAATGATATATCTAAAATATTAAGAATACAATACAACCCCCCAAAAATGTACATTAACTACAAACATTTAGACACCAACCTAAATATGAATTAATGTATATAAAAACATTTACATCCAAAAATATCAAGCTATGTATCATACATCAAATATAAAACCTAAATTAGCATTTACCATAAATAAACTCAATTAATAAAAATGAAACAAACCAATAAAAACTATAAACAACTTTAACCAATTAAATCAACAATTTAATTGTACACAAAATTAAACAACTAAATACTTCCAAAATGACAAATGCTGCAGGACAAGGAAACTCTGCCTGATTTTCTCACCAGACCATTAAAGAAAGTATATATATCTCGGCTACTACCTAACCTAGTAAGTATAACTTACATTGTAACAAAGCAAGTAAAACTTACATTTAAACTAAAATGTAACTAATATAAAGTTTAACAATGTAAAATTGCAAATAAATATTAACACACTCTCCAACTTTTAACTTTTTACAGACTTAAATAAAAAACAATCAATTACAAATTCAAAACTGATAAACTGCCTGAAAATAATAATTATAACAAACCAGCAAAAACATAAAAAGTAAGTACACAAACAATATCAAAAATCGAAAATTACCCGAAAATCAAGCCAAAATAAACCTAATAACCTCTACAAACTACCAACAAATTAACATATTAACTGAAACAACGAAGCATAATATATATGCAAGTATACTAATTATAAGCAGTTGTGTTTAGTTATATGTTAATAACAAACGTGCAAAAGTAGAAATATAATATATATAAATACTATTCACTGCTTTCAGATACAATGAAAATGTAATGATTATCCTTTTTAATCTCTGTTTATAGCACTTGGTACTTTAATCGACTTGATTCTCTAAATAAAGTATTTGAAACCTGACAGAGCCTGCCAAATTTATCACTTTACAGATAGGAAAGGTACGTTACCAAATCACATGGGCTGCTCCTATAGCCAAGAACGAGCATCATGAGGAAATATAAACTGTAAATGTACTTAATATTATTCTAATACATGTTATGGGAGGGTAACTACAAAAGATGATATTGTAATTTGTGTAAAAAAGTAGAACCACTCCTCAAATGTTACAGAAGTAGAAGTAAGACAAATATTGCAGGGTATAAGAGAGGCAAGCACTAGCTCACCAGGAACTTACAAGCAAAATCCTTAATGCTGTCCTACCTTTGCCCTGAACATATAACAGGGCAACTACCACCTGTGCCCACTTTAAAGTGTTAATTGCACAAACTAAAAAAGCCACCAGTGTTACTCCACCTGCCCCTAGATACCAAGACATACACATACCTGAACACTTAACAATAGCATATAACGAGGAACCTTTCCTTATACATGACAAGCTAAATAATGACAAACTAATCCTAATATTCTATTCAGCAGATAACTTAGTAAATTTAACCAATGTTAAACTTAAAGGATGTATTGGACCTTCAAAGTGTGTCCCAAACCATTCACTCAGAAATGCAGCATACATGGTGAATATCAAAATACAAATATCCCTTTTATAAATGCCCTCCTACCAACTAAACAAAGCACTTACTACGAGCTGCTAACTCATATAAAACATGAAACTGATAACTCCTACCCCCTATACATTTATAGAAGCATTGTAAAAAGAGCAAAGCTACAAAAACTATGAATGGAGCAATTTGTTAGCCAAATTGCCCATAAGCATAGCAAACAAATCACAAGAATGTACCAGATGCTACAATTTAAAGTCAATTCTTCATAAATAACAAATGAGTGGACTACTTACAAATCATGGCCAAAAATATATTATAAAATAAATAGTAAAGTACCAAAGTCCTCAAAAACTATGACAAACTAAAAACCAAGATAACAAACGTTTTAACCTCTTGCGTGCCCATGACGAGCTGAGCTTGTCATGCAGCAAGGTGGCGTTGTGCTTGTGACGAGCTCGTCATGACCATTGCGGAACGCCCACGCGGGGATAATTCCCCTGCGGTGCTGGGCGTTCCATTGGAACGGGTGTGGTTATGCTCGTCATGAGCACAGCGCCACCATGCTGCATGACGAGCCGAGCTCGTCATGAGCACTGCGGCTCCGCGCGCGGCCCCGCCCCGGGGGGGAATTTGCCCCGCGGCGAAGGGGTTAAAAATGATAAATATATTTTATTAGATCAAATAATTATTTACAATTGCAATGTTAATAAATAATAAAATTATAGATATATAATATATATATATATATATATATTAATGTAATCCTCACCAACCAAGATACTTGAAAACAAACTCAGTCCATCACATTAAATAATTTCAACCCATTAGCAAAATAATTCCTCATAAGTCACATAATTTTGACATAAACAATATATGATCAGATATCCCACAGACAAAAAAAAGATAGAAAGAAAATGTACTGTTCTGTAGCTGCAGATCTTTCTCTGTATTCACGTAGTAAACATTTGTAATCCACCAAAAGTATATCATCTCCAAAAAGCCCCCACAAATCCAATGGGAATCCCTTAAACCAATCCAAAGTATCTAGGATCCATATAAAAACCCCCAAAGTTTTTTTTTTTTAAAGAAACCCTCCTGTGATCCCCAAAAAAGGAAGTCAGAGTGAAAACCATTGGTTTATTATAAACAAAAACTGATTTCATTAAAAAGAGAAACTTAAACTCCAAATGCCCATAAGACACTTTAGCCTGCAAAGACCTGTAAAGTACATGAATAAAAACACCCACAAAATACATTACATTCTCAAAAATACATACATAAGTTAATCCTCAAAATATAACTAACATCACACAATTTAACATCGAGTGCAGTACATGACCGCAGTTCCTTTCAATCCGATACCAGCCCTTAACTGTTGCTGTGCTGCGCCTTGTCAGTAACGCCAGAACTTGGAACACAATACAAAGCTAAACAAGGCGCATGCAAAAGCAAACAATCACGAGCCACAACACATAGTGATAGGTTACTAAAATATTGTACAAAAATGCAAACCTGCAAACTAGTAAAAAACACTAACAGTAAACCATCCATCCAATATACAAAAAATATGAACAGCACAATAACTAACTTTTACGCCTCCCTCCTTTATCCCTCTTACCCCCAAAACCCTTTCAAAATCCTCAATAAAGAGCCTACCTGCTCTGATGAACAGCAGCTCCTTAACACAACCTGGTTCCAGGAAAATAGACTAAAAATACTAATATTAGATTGCGAAATAGAAAGTAGGTGTAAAAATAAATGGCCGCCAAATCAAATGAAAATATAGACAATCTCCCCATAGAAATGAATGGAAAATATTGTAAAAATGTAAAAAATGACTGAACATGTAAAATATATCGGACTATGTTATAACAGTGTTATAACAAATATGAAAAAGATGTAAAGTATAAAATAAATAATAGTATAAATATATATACAATCATTTAATCCATACTAATAAACATGTGAAAATTATGCTATAAATCTGTATATGAGAAAAGTTACAAAATGTAAAACATTTATTAAACAAAGGAAAATAAAAGTTGAAAATGTACAACAAACAAATATATACACATATAATTTTCATGTTCTTTTTATGAATAAACAATTATGTAGAAATGTGTTATTTACTTAACTTTATATAATTGTTTTTGTTGAGTGGTCACTTTAAGACAAAGGAGTACCTCCAGACTTCTAATGGATGGAAGCCCAGGGTATCAACATATCAAAGCTTTCCTTTAACAGCTGTTGCTGTGTACGAAGGCCTTGTGGAGCACGGGGGGATTTGAACACACTCAGATTCTGTGAGGCCTTTGTTTTACTAATTAGAACATTCTGCCATCTAGGGGCATAATGTCCTAATAGCCTTATAGCCCTCAGTAGTGGGCTATACAGGTCATTAAAGGCCCGTTTTCTTGTTAAAGACCTCGCTGAATGCTGGAGCAGGCCTTTAGCGACTGGTATAGCCTGCCCTCCACAGCGGGCTATATGGCTTTATTATTATCGGTTATAAACATAAAACAATTTTTTATATTGCTAATCACCAACAGTAATAGTAAAATAACACACAGCATTTATACTACATACAAATAAAAGTAAAATAAATGCTTTTTAAATACAATTATAAGATTAAAAAATCACACTCTAACCTAAAAATGTTAGACTCTATAGGGTTGACATTTACTAATCCCACTCCAATCTAGCCATACTTGGGGAAGGTGGTTGATACTAAAGGACTGAAATTTACTCTTCTCACTCCAATCGTAACCAATTTGGGAAAGGCATAAGGCACTAAATGGGTGACATGCACTTTTCCCACTCCTATTTAAAGACATGGTTGGATGCTAATGAGATGGAATTTAAAATATCCACTTCAAATTAATATATTTTACACATGGTAATACAAATTAAACATTTTAAATACACAATCAGTACTCCGTAATCACACATTTTTTTATTAATATTAACTAAAAAAGTTATCTAAAAACACACTAAAATACAAATATTTATAAGATTTAAATATGTAAAATTACTTTAGTGACTGCTAAAAATGATTATATTGTTGAAACATTTTACTACCATTCATAAAGATTGTAGAATAAACTGAAAATAAATGTATACTTCAAAATGTACAATCATACAGTTAAAAAATATTTTAATACATTATAATTTAAAAAAGATATTAGTAATTAAAATTACATGTTTAAATCTGTATGTATTTTATGTAATATTACATTAAAAAATACTTTTAAAAAATTGTAATTTTAACATGAATATTTCCAAAATATTCTATTTTATTTCTAAAAATTGTTTTTAAATTGTTTAATATATTTTTTTAATATGTTTTAATACCAATAATATATGTTTTAATTTACATAAAATAAAATATATTAATCGATCAAAATTAAATTAAAAGATTTTTTGCATATATTTAAAATTATTTACTTACAATTTAAATTTAAAACATAAAGTTTTTTTAAATTTCCCCACCCAAAGTGTGAGGCATATTTATGAAAGAGTTGTCCCCCTTGCCCGATGCAATGGGGGGCGCAAGAGTGACACAACTCTTAAGTTCAATTTATCAAGCCATGCACGGCCATCTAGCGTGGCTTGATAAATGTAGAGTAACGCAGTGCAGATCGCTACATTGAGCTACTCGGCCCCAGGGAGGCCTTCCTTCGGTGGAGCTTGGGTGTTCCCACCCATCTACCCATGGATTTTGGTGCATTCCCAGATTTACTATTACTTGTAGACCTGGGAATGCGTCAAAATTAAGCATGGGCGTAAAATCCGTTACGCTCGCGGATTTTTCGTATTTTCGGAGAATCCGCAATCCGTGAACTCTCGCGGATGCGGCGAGAATACGCAAAATCCGCGCGAAGCGGATTTTTTGTTTGTGTTCGCACTGCTCGCGCTGCTCGCGGTCCGCGGCGCGGGCAGGAACAATCTCGCACTAGCGAAAGTACAAAAATTAGTAAAGGAAGTGGCCCAGTCTCCAACTTCCTGTTCCTGTCCAGCAAGCTCCTCCCATAGGGTTGGGGTGAAGGAAGTGCCCCAGTCTCCAACTTCCTGTTCCTGTCCAGCAAGCTCCTCCATTTCCTGGCCACTTTGATTTCGATCTTGACTGGGAAGGATTACTTTTTGTGGTTGCTGCTGGATATTCGGATTTGAGGCCTTTTGGATTACTTTTGGATTCGAAATTTGATTTCACAAAGAAGTAAGTTGATGTTGTTTGTTTGTGGTGATTTTTGTGTGTGTTGCTTTTTTTTCGACTTTTTGGGGGGAAAATCTGCAAGTTCGCGAGCTGAGGATGTTTTTGCTTGTGTTCGCACTGCTCGTGTCCCGCGCAGCAACAATCTCGCACTCGCGAAATTGTAAAAATTACAATTCTGCTGCACATGAATAGAAAACCACCAGGCTTATTTATGGGTGCATGCATGATACAACTGTTTTGTTGATTGTTTTTTTAACATGATTCTGGCCAGGGCATGGATGGCATTGGATTGTGCTGATTTTTGAGTGTTTTAGGACTTTTTGGGGTGGTGTTGGGGGCTTGCTATGTGGGTGGGGGCCATTTTATTGTCTGGTCCCGTGTGGGTGGGGGTCTAGGGGCCATTTGTAAGCCAGTTAGTGTGCTTTGTGCCATAGGCCTGCACCCACTGTGCTCTGATGTCATCCATTATGCCCAGGGGGGCCCAGAATCGGTCTGTTCGCGGTTTTTGCGGGTTTTTGCCACGTTCGCACCGTGAAGCAACAATCTCGCACTCACGAAATTGTAAAAATTGCAATTTTGCACCGGAAAACCACCAGCAGGCAGCATAAGCCTTCTGAAAATGGATGGATGGCATTGGATTGTGGTGATTTGATTTGTGTTGTGTTTTTTGACTTTTTGGAGTAGGGGTTGGGTGCTGGCTATGTTGGTGGTGGCCATTTTGAGGCATGGTCCTGGCCATGTGGATGGGGGGGTCAAGCGGCCATTTTGAAGGCAGGCAGTGAGCTTTGAGACATAGGCCTGCACCCATTGTGCCTTGCTTTCACCCATTGTGCCCAGGCGGAGTCAGGGGTACATGAAAGTACAACCCTCTGTGTGTTTGCTCTCTTGGATCAATGTTAAATTCCTGTTTCCCAAAAATTTAGCAAATCCTAATTTTGAAATTTCCATATTGTGTGGTGGTGTGCAGTGTGCACGTGTGTATTCATAAATGCCTACTTGCAAACTGTTTATTCAAGCGCTACATATGCAACATTTATATTTACTGATGTTCCTCTGTCTTCGTTTGCGTTCAGGTGCACAAAACTCCGCATCATCGTTGAGCATCAGTGCCAGGAAGAAGTGCTGCTGCGGCCTGTTGTTCCGACATCTGAAGAAGATGGCTCCAAAAAGAGGTGCCCGTAGGTCCTCTTGCAATAAAGATGTCTCTACTAAGGAGAAGAAGAAGCAAGTGGCACCACTTACCAAGGAGACTGGTGGCTCAACCAATACATTTTTTGGGCAACAACAACAAAAAAAACAAAGGCCCACCATGAGTGCTGCACAGGTAGCCTGTTTAGTTGTTGAATCACCAACGACCAGTGATGTTGGTTCCTCGCAAGAAAGTAGCAGCACACCATCAACACAGGTTGTAACTCATCTCACAAGTACTATTCAACAACCAAAGCCGCAACAACAACTGCATGGGCTACTAGTACAAGCAGAAGTACATGCGCAAGGAGCTGTCCAAGAAGGAGCTGTCCGAGAAGGAGCTGTCCGAGAAGGAGCTGTCCGAGAAGGAGCTGTCCAAGAAGGAGCTGTCCGAGAAGGAGCTGTCCGAGAAGGAGCTGTCCGAGAAGGAGCTGGCCGAGAAGGAGAAGGCCGAGAAGGAGAAGGCCGAGAAGGAGAAGGCCGAGAAGGAGAAGGCCGAGAAGGAGAAGGCCGAGAAGGAGAGGTCCATGGAGACTTGCAAGTAGAGGTCAGAGAAGATGCCCATGTAGCGGCGCATGGAGCGGTGCAAGTGCCCACAATGGTTGTTCTTCCAGAAGTAGGGGCACAGGAGGAAATTGACTTTGGAGCCGGGGTATCATGTCAGGAAGACGAAGCCACTCCTCCTGATGATTAATTTTCTCCCAGCTCCCCAGCAAGGAAAAGATCAAGGAGGGTGTGTAGAAGTTCCTCTTCAAGCCCTGCTCCATCAGATGATGATCTGGATCTAGATTGGCAACCATCTCTGACGTCTGAGAGGGAGGCACACCATGAGCTGCGAAAGGTATCACATGTTAAAAGGAAGGGCCCCGGAAAGCTCATACTTATGGATCCGAACGTCCGACTTGATGAAGTGGTGCATTCTGATGTTGTTGAAGAGGATGACAGCAATGATCTATTCATCACACATGTCAGTCCAGCCACACCGGCCATGCAGCAGACAGACATTTACACCCTATCCCGACGTCATGCTGAGCGTGACCCTGGCGACGTGCCACTGGTAGCACCACCAACGCAGTCAAGTAGTACCACAAGTTCAACAAAACCTACAGCTCCCATATTTTCTCCCCAGAGGGGGACTCCATCCAGCTCGACTCCCTCAAGTAAGGTTGCTGCAATAATTGCACAACCCAGTAGATGTCTGCAAGGCTCATCCACCACTGCTTCATCTGGCATTGGCAGCAGTATCACCTCGTGCGGCAAAACCAGAAGTTTCCAGTCCCCAGTTTGGAACTTTTTTAGTGTCCATGAAAAATATGATAACATAGCCGTTTGTTGCATTTGTAAGACTAGCGTTAGCCGTGGTAAGACTGGTACCAACTATGGAACCGGAGGCCAGATAGGTCATCTTGAAAGAAAGCACGCTGTCGAATGGTTTCCGCACCTAGCAAACGTCAAGGGAAAGCGATCCCAAAGGGCAAGTGGCCAAAATATACCCATAGTAGGTGTTTCATCTGAAGATGATGGGGAGGTAGAAGAAGCGTCAGACATGTGTCCGGTTGCACCCAGTACCCCTGGCAGCACCACACCCTCCGTAACACATAGCAGGCACACTGAGAGTCTGGGAGACACACCAATGCGGAAAATGTCAACACTGATCAGAAGTGGGTCGAAGAAGGCATCAGCATCATCCCGTAAATTTGTCCAGCGCACCATTTCAGCCATGTTCTCCTCAGATGCGCAATTTCAACGCAACCACCCAACTGTACGCCTCTATAACACTAAGCTGGCAAAAATGCTAGCGGTGGACCTTCTCCCTTTTTCGTTTGTCGAAGGTGTGGGTTTCCTTGAACTCGTGGCAACATTGGCCCCTAAATGGAAGGTTCCTAGCCGGTACTATTTTGCCAGGGTTGCTGTTCCAGCACTACACAAAGAGGTGCTTGAGTTGGTGGGGGCAGCTTTGCAGAAGAGTGCTGTTCACACTATACACCTGACAACAGACATGTGGACCAGTTGCCAAGCCCTTGATTACATGTGCATCACTGCACACTGGGTCTCTTTTTCAGGGGTTATAAAACAGATAAATGCAGGTGGTGACTTGATCGAGATTTTTAAGGGTGCTCGTAAACATGCAACATTAGCCATGTTTGGCATGGAGAAAAGTCATACTGCAGTCAACATTTTGGCTGACTTTAACAAAAAGGTCTTGCAATGGCTGCGCCCAAGACATTGCAAGGTTGGTTATGTTTCTACAGATAATGGCAGCAATGTAGTTAAGGCCATGGCGGACGGTTTCTATTTCAGAGTGCCGTGTTTGGCGCACTGTATCAACCTTGTTGTGCAAAATTTTTTGAAAAAAGAACTTGCAGTCGACAAAACACTGACCATCTGCAGAAGAATATGCACACATTTCAACCATTCTTTTAAGGCCCGGAAGGAGCTGAGGCGCAAGCAAAATGAACGTAGAATGCCAGTGAAAGCACTTATCCAGGAGGTGGCAACACGTTGGAACTCAACCTTCTACATGCTTGAGCGTCTGCATGAGCTGTTTCCAGTAGTCAATGAGTATTTCTACAACCTGGGTGGTGATACGACAGAAATGATGCTAGCGGTGGAGCAATGGCAGCTAGTTAAAAGCCTGACAGACATGCTTCGGCCTTTTGAGGTCTTCACGCGTGACGTCAGCAGGGAGGACTGTTCTTTGAGCAAAGCTATCGCACTGTTGCTGAAGCTCGAGCACCAAGTCAAGGTGGTGTCTTCACAATTAGAGGACGTTGGAAAGAACGAAGCACATGAGTTGGCGCAGAGATTATTACAACGCCTAGTTAGCAATGAACGGCTTGTAAATATCAAGAAACAACAGCACTACATTTGTGCTACTATTCTGGATCCACGTTACAAAAAGCCATTGTTTGGCAAAGTAATAATTCCTTTTGAAACATCGGAGTACAAAGGTTGGCTAGCTCAGTCAGCCATTCGTTTTGAAAGAGAGCGGAAGGAAACTGTAGGAGAAGACAGTACCACTAGTAAATCAGCAGGCCATCAGGCGTCCCAAAAAAGCCCTTCTGCATCTGTGCCTGTGGCAGAAGTGAGTGACTTTCCCTCTGAGCCGTTAACCACACCAGCAACCGTATCATCTGCACCAGGCGCATGCGATATGTCAGAAGCGAGTTGGCTAACTCAGCTAGGGTTTCCTGGTCCTAGAAAAGACACAGAAGTGCAAAGTACAGGAATCCGGGAGGACATTCTTTCAATGGTGCAGGCCTATCTGGATGACTCAACAGAGGTCAATAT
Organism: Lissotriton helveticus; assembly: GCF_964261635.1. NCBI lineage: Eukaryota > Metazoa > Chordata > Amphibia > Caudata > Salamandridae > Lissotriton > Lissotriton helveticus. Next base: position 4,588,466 of record NC_136072.1, read on the forward strand.
TACTGAGGACCCATTGGCGTATTGGCATGGGAAAAGAAAAATATGGCGAGAGCTCACCAACCTGGCTATCAATTACTTGTCTTGCCCACTCGCAAGCGTGTCCTCAGAACGTGTTTTTAGTTCTGCTGGTGGCATTGTGACTTCCAAAAGGTCCCGCCTCTTGCCCGCAAATGTGGAGCGGCTCACCTTGATAAAGATGAACCAGCACTTCATACCACCAGATTACAGAGTACGAGAATGCACGCAGGAAGAAGAGGACACCGCCCTACCTGAGGAAAGTTCTCCTCAGTTACCAGAAGTAACCCCGACTGATGATTTAGCAGAGTATGAGGACGAGTTCTGCTTCCCTGACAGCGAGTTCTGAAAATGACTCAATCATTCATTAATTGTAAATAGTCCTCCTTATTCACTTTTATTCCTGTGTGTCTGTCTTTCTTTAGCAAGTGCTTCATCACATTCCCAACAAAACTGTAATCAACCAATAAAACAACAAGCCCAGCAACAGAACTGTCTTGATTTTGATGCCGCAGCATTCCTCAGGTTCACAACAGTTAGTTGACAAGAACTCAGTCCTGGTCGTCTATCCTGAGTCCTCCTCCTCCTCCAGACTCACCCTATCCATTACCCATAATGCTGATGCCTGTATTCTGCACAATGAAGAAACTTACTTAACGTTGATGAGTCCCCCACTGTGAATTCCAGGTGGAGCCAGCCCTCAAACACAAATTACAGGTAAGATAAGCGTTTGGATGGGAGGTAGTATAATGGAGTATTCGGAGAGGCGAGAGAGTGACAGTGGTACTAGCAGCAAAGTCCTAGGGCTCAAGAATTATCAAACTCTGTGACAGGCATTTATTTAGGAAAACATTTGGCCTATTGCACGTGAACGTGTAGGCGTTTTTATTGCTCGCTTGCCTGTCTCAGGGGTGCTGTCTGTGGGGCTTCTAGGTTTTAGGGTTGTGTGAGCACCGCTGCCACATTTCTAATGTTGATTGCTTTTGATTTGCAGAAAATCCACGCCGGGAAACTCCAGTTGTGGCCCTGCTGCAGAACGCCTTAGGACACTGTGAATTCCAGGTGGAGCCAGCCCTCAAACACAAATTACAGGTAAGATAAGCGTTTGGATGGGAGGTAGTATAATGGAGTATTCGGAGAGGCGAGAGAGTGACAGTGGTACTAGCAGTAAAGTCCTAGGGCTCTTGTCTTGAATTAACAAACTCTGTGACAGGCATTTACTTAGGAAAACATTTGGCCTATTGCACGTGAACGTGTAGGCGTTATTATTGCTCGCTTGCCTGTCTCAGGGGTGCTGTCTCTGGGGCTTCTAGGTTTTTGGGTTGTGTGAGCACCGCTGCCACATTTCTAATGTTGATTGCTTTTGTTTTGCAGAAAATCCACGCCGGGAAACTCCAGTTGGGGCCCTGCTGCAGAACGCCTTAGGACACTGTGAATTCCAGGTGGAGCCAGCCCTCAAACACAAATTACAGGTAAGATAAGCGTTTGGATGGGAGGTAGTATAATGGAGTATTCGGAGAGGCGAGAGAGTGACAGTGGTACTAGCAGCAAAGTCCTAGGGCTCAAGAATTATCAAACTCTGTGACAGGCATTTACTTTGGAAAACATTTGGCCTATTGCACGTGAACCAACACGATGACAGTGTTCAGTTAAATGAAATTACTGCAAAGCCACCACCCACCCAGCTCAAAAGTAGTAAAAAAACAGGTATGCTCAGATAAAGTTTGAAAAAGTATATTTATATCCCTAACAAAATAATCTCCCGCAAGACCCTCCCTAACCCCAACAAATAAATAGTCCTCAAAAGTCCCCAAAAAACCCAACTCCCAATTCCCACCCCCCAAAAGTCTCAAAAAAAGGGGCAAGGGACACTCTAGGGATGCAAGCTGTTAAGTTTGGCCTCCAGGGCATCATGCTTTAGGGCCTGGGCATTGTACTTTTCTTGGAGGATGGCTTGATCTAGGCGGAGGCCCTCCACCACATTCTGATATTTGTTCCATTTCTGGACCTCCGCCTCTAGGTCGGACACTCTGCGGAGTGCACGGCGCAAGCGACCTTTAACAGTGCTGCGAGGTGCAGCTTTTGCTGCTCGGCGGTGGCGTCTTCCGGCACGGCTCCGGTTCGCTGGAGCACTGTGCTTACCGGCAAAACGTGGGGTAACAGAGGAGGATGTAGATGATGTTAGGTTTGATGCACTGGAGTGCGTGTCGTCCCCCTCCATTTCCACCAGTCGCCGATATTCGGCAACAGTTGCTTCCAGCCTCCGTTGCCGGGCCAGTACAGCCAGCATACTCCTCGTTGGTTTGGAGGTTTTAGTATTGCCAACTATATGAAGAAAGAAAGACATAATCTGTAACCAATGCTCTTTAAGAATATGATTAACACAAAATGATTCAGCAGGAAGTTGTGTCACAGTACAACTAGCAACTAGCCAGGGCAGTACAAAACTATTCAGGCCAGTATCATGGGCGTCCGCAGGGAGGGGCGCTTGAATCACCATTTCCCTTCCCACAACTCACTTGTATCCTTGGTTTGGTGCTCTTTCATATGAAAGAGATCTGGCAGAAGTGAGTGATTTTTCCTCTGAGCCGTTAACCACACCAGCAACCGTATCATCTGCACCAGGCCCAGGCGATATGTCTGTTTCCCTCCCTCTCTCTCTCTCTCTCTCTCTCTGTCTCCCTCTTTCTGTCTCCCTTTGTCTCCCTCTACCTCGCTGTCTCTCTCTCTCTGTCTCCCTCCCTCACCCTCCCTCTGGCTCCCTCCCTCTCTCTCTCTCCTTCTGTCTTCCTCTCTCTCTGTCTCTGCCTCTATCTGTCTGTCGGTCCCAGCCTGCTGTAATTACCATATTGTAATTTGTCACTGGGCCACCACTGAATACACATCATATCCTATCTAAGAGTCAGATAGTACCTCCATGATCCAGCTTACCTGTACTCGCCACCGCCACCGTCTCCTTCCTCACAGTCTGTACTTCTTGCTCTTGGTCCGACTCCTCTAGCGCCGCCTCCTCCCCAGATTGATCCTCGGACTCCGAGTCAATGATGACCACCACATCCGAGCTGGCCCCGCCACCAGATGTTCCACCTACAAAGTAGATTTAAGAATGTTAGATTACACCACTCCACTAGTATTTGGTCTATGAATGAAAAAATGTGAAAACAACAGAAAAATTAATTGACTGTCTACTCTAGTCTAAAGTAAATGTCCCTCCTTCGAGGGAAAGCTGTTGTCTTGCTTCATTTTTTTGTCACAATTGTTGAATGCTTGCTTAATTTTAACACACACTATTTTTCTCTGAACAGACAGAAACTGGACTTCTAAGGACAAGAGGAACATCAACTTCAAACCAGGTGAAAGCTCGGCTCGACCACAAGAAATGTGTACCAATCCAGTACTCATCAACTCAGCACCAAGCACTTTTCCATTTCCAACTAACTTTATTTTAATATATGTGTTTACTTAAACTTTTAATAAAGCTTTTAAACTTGAATTGACTCTGTGGTTTTTAGTCCTCCAGAGAGTCCAGACTAGAGTGACTGAGCGAAAAGTTTTGCAATTTTTGCAAGGAGGAGTCTGTGCTGCTGACACTACCAGGTTTATTTATACAGTGTGCCAAACACGCCACTCTGAAATATTATTACTCTGGTCTTTGGTGTCCATAGTTCGGTTTGTGGAGAATTGTCCCTGCAACAGTAGGATTATTGATTTTGCTCCTATCTAAACACTATTTCGAAACAATTAAATTAGGAATGCTTGGACAACAATAGGTCCTCTATATTTAAATGAAAACTTACTGGGGCCAGCAAAGGAGCACTCGCCGCCCTGGCCTGCATCCTCCTCCTTTGGAGCCACTGCTGCATCAGATTTTTCGGTCCGCTTGCCCCTGGGCGGACCTGACGTACAACATGAAAGAAATAACAGAAAACATTGATGATTGCTGCTTGCCGATGTCCTTGTCAACCAAATCAAACATTTAGAAAGAACAAGAACCTACTATTTCATCCAAAAAGAGGGCTACAAAGGAAGGACTGCACCTGAGCCTCTACTCTAGGGGCAGATTTACAAGCCCCTTGCAGCTCTTTTGCTCCATTCTTGCGTCAATTTTGTGACGCAGCGCCACAACAAGAGAGGCGCCATGGTGTGGCGTATATTAACAACGTGACGCATATGGGAGATGCATCCCATTCTAAAACCCTGCGCCATTAGGGAGCATTCCATCGCAAGGGAGGGCGTTCCTGCGCAGGAACGCATGCTAAAAGTGGTTATGGGGAATATATAAAATTTCAATCAGTCATTTAGGACAATGATGCGTCACTGAAACCCTGCGCCTGCATGAAGCAGACTTACGGCTTGACGCAGCATTGCTGGAGCTGCGCCATCGTTGCAACGCAACTCCATCAATGAGCCGCCTTTACGGCACCGATGCGTAACGCTTCGGTGACGTTTTGGGACCATGGTGTGCCGCATTGTAAATACGGCGCACCATGGGTGGTGCTGGCGTGCCGCACACTTTGCAGGGATGCGCAGGTAATTGCTAATCTGACACTTAGGGGCATACTTACGAGTTCTGAGCTGGACACCTCCAGATGTGCACCAGAACAAATGCGTAACGCAAAACTAACCTTGCGTCACGGCAGATGCGCCGCTATTACAATGCGGCAAACCCTGGCGCAAGGGTAGGCAGATGCGTGACGCATCTCGTGACGAAATAGGGGCGCATCTCTAGAGTCGCGTCGCGGGCGCGATGCAACTATAGCAGTGCTCAGGGCTGCCCAATAATACTCAACATACCGCATCAGTCCTTACGCCTGCTTCAAGCAAGCAGGCATAAAGAATTGACATAGCAGCGTCGCGGAAGTGCCTGCGTTAAATCTTGTAGATTTCACGCAGGCACTTTTGCGAGGCACACATCTGCCTGACCGGCACCCCCCACCCCCCACCCCCCCCTGCGTGGGAACGCACCCATTGTGGCGCAGGCCCAGGCCTTCACGTGGCGCATCTCCTTAGATGCATCACGTTGTACATGACTCGCAGGGATGCGCCACGTTTACGTCGCTGTGCGTCAGGTAAGGCAGTGTAAACGTGGAACAAGGGGCTTGTAAATCTGCCCCTTTGTGTCTAGCATTACGCAGTTCTGTAAAATACACTCATACATTACTCAGCCCAATTAAATGAACACAAAATAGAAAACAAATAAGCAGTGGCACCGGCACAGAGAAGGAGAACAGTGCACCTGAAATGCACAGAAGATTTTGAAATAGTAATTTACCTCTCCTATCAATGTAATCACCAGCAGCATTATTGCTCTTTGTAAAAAAGTTAAAGCAAACATTTGCAATATAACACAGCCACATAGAGCAGGAGAAAAAACAGAGTAGTGAGTAATGAAAAAATTGCTACTACTACTCACCAAGCCCGGGGACCTCCACTCCCAGCACGTCTAGCAGGTCACGCTCTCGGTCCAGGATGTCGGTCCAGCGGTGGGTGACTTGATTGTAGGTGCGCTGGACCCCCGTGATCTTAAAAAGGGCCCGGCACACCTGCCCCCACCGCTTCCGTCGCTCCTGGCTGTTGGTGTAACCAGCAGCGATCCTGCCGCCTGCCGCGATGGTCCTGGGGAGACGGCGCTGCACATAAAAAACAAGTGCGCCCACCTCCTCAGGGCTGAAGATCTCCCGGGGCACCACCATTTCCGCCCTCAAGCGACCACACGGGAGCCGGGCACGGGCTGCGGTGCCCGTCTTGGGCAGCTTGACAGCTGTCTTGACCATGTTCTGGGCAGGTGTTAGCAGTAAAAAAGAGAAAAAATGAAAAAGAATAAGAGTAGGGAAGAAGGAAATAAAAGTTTAAAAAAGTAGTTCAAAAGTAAACAAAAGTAGCCTAAAACACAAAAATATAGATCTAGAAAAATAGAGGGATAGAAAATAAGTTAAATAGATCAACAAAATATTAAAACAAGCAAAGGATGGCAGAGATATACAGAGGATAGAAACACCATACCCAGACACATAGGAATGAATGAAAAACAAGATGGCGGCCCGATCACGTGCGCGTAAGTAAGTTCGCACGCGATTTCTCTCGCGAACTCGTGCGAACTTGTATTCGCAAGGCGTGAGTCGCGCGAGATTACACATAGCGGGCGGAAACGGAAATACGTCACGCAAACAAAATGGCGGCGCCCATACTCAACCTTGAGGTAACTCGCACGAGTTCGCGGCCTCCACGGGCCAGTTCGCACTACGACGCGCCCCGCGAATAGGGCGAAATTACCGAAAAACGAGTTTTGCAAAAGCGAAACGAACGAGCAGGTGCAAAAGTTCGAGCTCATCATTTGTAACCATTTACCTGTAGTGCTTCCTGAAGGGGCCCTCCAGAATCCGGTTGCCTACTTGCAACTATTGTGTGACCCTGCTCTGACAGTCACAGAATAGTTACAAGTATGCCATTGCATCCTGTTAAAACAAATTATATACATTGCATTTGCAACAAAAAGGAAAGGGAGCAGACAAGCAGGTGCCAGCCTTCATTAATGTCAGTTGGGGCAGGGCAGGTGTTGTTGTTTGCAAAACTTAAAGCACTTAGCAGGTGTTTGTTCACTCAGTGGTCAATCAGAGGGTGTTGTGATGACACTGAGGGTGGCATGGGTGTGCCAGCCAGAGGGTGGCATGGGTGAACCAGAGTGCCAGTGTTGACAGAGGATGGCAGTGCTTTGCTTTGCCCCAATAATGTACACTGGTGAACTAGAGGGTGATGTGATGACACAGAGGGTGACATGGGTGAGCCAGAGGGTGGCATGGGTGACCAAAGAGAGTGCCAGTGGTGACAGAGGGTGGAAGTGATGAAGAAATCTTAGCAAACAGGCTGGGCACGTAGAAACAACAAGTTCGCAAAACTGGCGACCCGACAAGTAAGTTCGCAATTTGCGAAATTGTACAAAACCCTCCCGAACTTGCAGAAACCCGTGCGAACACACACACCCCCAAAAAATACGCAAATCCGCGAGAATTCACGGATTTCGCGTATTTTCGCAATCCGCGAATACGCAAATACGCAAATTCGCGGATTGCGAATCCGCAAAATCCGCCCATGCTTAGTCAAAATGATGCACCTCCCCAGGTGGCCATAACTAGGAGAAATATCTTTATTTCTCCTTGTTGTTTCCTCTTTCTATGTGTGCTGCATTCTGCAGCACACACAGAAAGAGGGCAATGCCTCCGAGGATTGTTTTGTGCAGGAAGGGGTCCTTTACAATGCAGGCAGCATTGCAACATGGTGCAAATGTCCCTACATTTGTGCTAGGCAGCATATTGTGCACCCGCTCAGGAAATAGACAGGAATGCACTGTATTATGAAAAATAAACTGCATTCCTGCCCTTTCCCTATTAGGCAGTCAGCAAGGTGACTTGCTGCCCTGCATGATTTTCTGCATCACTAAGGGCCAGATGTAGGTAGCCAAATACCGGTCGGTAACTGCCGAATCCGGCCGTTACCGACCGGTATTTGGCTTTTGACATGTAGGTAGCTCGGATTTTACAGATTCGGTAAATTTACCACTTCGGTATTTTTCCGAATCGGTAAATATACTGATTCTGTAAATCCATATGTAGGTGGCACAGTTTGCAGTGCCACAGGCCCTTAGGAGTTCTTATTTGACCACCCAATCCTATTGGGTGGTAAAATACCAAATTCCAGTGTACATGCACATCTGTGCATGTACACCTATGCCATGTGACACACAGACATGCCCTTAGGGCATGTCTGTGTGCCACATGGCACACAAGCCTGCAATTGGGTTGCTACAGGGTGTCAAAGTGACGCCCCACTCCCCCTGCCAGGATTCGTTATTTACCGAATCTGTAAATACCGAATCGGTATTTCCCATTGATTCCTATGGGCCTCAAGGCCCATAGGAATCAATGGGAAATACCGATTCGGTATTTACAGATTCGGTAAATACCGAATCTTACCGATTCGGTAATTCCAAAATCAAGATTACCTACATCTGCCTGCTTCCTATTTACCTACTCTTAAATACCGATTCGGTATGATTCGGTATTTAAGAGTAGGTAAATCGGAATTACCTACATCTGGCCCTAAGTCCATATGCATCCATTGCTGGTTTCCCATGAGCCCAATAATCACATTGAAATTATTTTGAATAGTCTCCATTTTCATTGATCCTGCCTACCCGTAACAAAAGAGAGGTGACACCAATAAAGTTAAATAATATGATTTAAACCAACCTCTTTAAATAGTGAGAAAAGTGCAAAACATTCTGGAATGAATTAACCATTGAAGTCATATCTCATAATCAATTCATCACAATTTCAAAAAGTCATTCAGGAAAGTTCATCTAAAAACAGATACCGATTCATTTATGTGGACTTATCCCTCACCATTTTTTTGTTCCTAAGTTCGCTAAGAACATATTCATTAAAAATCAAACAAAATGTTAAAGTGTTGATGAAAAGATAACATAAACGTCTCATCAGGTTATCCAATATGTACACGAACTTCCTCCTCCACATTCAACCCTCCCGGAGACTTGATGTTCAAGACGATGATATATTCAGACTCCAAAATCCTCAAATTCTTTTCTTTCTCCATCTCCCAGAATAATATTGATTCTGTCAATTACAAAAAAGGAAAGGGTGTCAGTTCTGATCATGTTTTGTTTGCCAGCGTCTGGCTACACAGTAATTCTGATCACAATTCTTGATCGCCCTAACATGCTTAAGTATCCTCTTTGTTGTTGGAAGAATCATGCTTTCCACATAATGCAGGCTGCACAGACATTCAAAAACATACACACAGTGGTCCCTGATACACGTTATAAATGTGTGTATGGTAGCAAGTCTCCTTGTGGGCAGGTTGTAATATTTCTGTTTGTGGTGCCTTTGCATGCTTTGTACTTTCACAATGAAAGAAGCCATGTTGTTCCTTTCGCCATCCATCCTTATTCTGTCTGCACCGAGATGTCTTCTATCGAGTTTTATTTCTGATATATTACCAATAGTTGTGGTGTGACCAATCTACCTATTATGAGATCTCATCTCACTAGATGCCAGTGTCTAGGAAGCGTCATGACTCATTGTTGTAATTCGTATGTAGCCTGACTTGATGGGGTACGTTGTTCTTCTTCTTATCCAGGATTGTGCTTGCCTGGCTTTAACTCTCCTGCCCATTCTATCCTCTTCTGTTGAGTGCTACAATTATGTTTTTCCCTTTAAGACTTACCACAAATTTTGCTCCATTTTGTTTTCTGTTTTATTGTATTCTGCTTTCTAGCTGCACATTGTTACGCAGTTGCAAAAGTGTGCTATTGTGTTATCGCAGTGTATTTTTGTGTTGGTGCATAATGTTTTTGTGGTGTTGTCTACTGTATGCGTGTTGCTGAGTTCTTTTGTGCTGCAATGTTGCGCTTTTGTACTGCGTTTTGCTGTTGTGCTTTAGGTTGTATTGCTGTGCTGTGGTGTAATTTTTGCAGTCACTCCCTCTATTCTTTAGTGACGTTACTCTGTGTGAACCTCCATCACTAGCTGTGGCCACTGCTAAAATATCCAGGGTTTTATGGGCGATTCTTTCTCTTATGATGTCTCTTCAGCTCTTAGAGTCTCCTCCCACTGGTCGTTCACATGCTATTAATATTTTGTACAATTATTCACACTAACTATATTGTAAAAAAAATTCCACACAGGTACTTGAAGATGGGGGAGCAGACAGCGGTGGGAGTGGTGCACCCCCACAGCACATGACAGTGAAGCCTGGACCCGCTGCGCATGTTGTAAGTGACTCACGACAACACCACCTGCTGGTTGTGACCAATCACTGCACCATCCATATGTGTACGTGCGAGCTGTCACTCACTCCTTGCCTCCTCTACAAGCTTTCAGTGTTCAGTGGCAGCGAGTGCCCTGCTCAGATAGTGTCTATCCCTCCACTCAGTGAGTGATGAGCAGGCGGGTAATGCCGCCAGATGTTCACACTACTTTTAGGTCTGGCATGACTGCTGCAACTGACTGCTGGTGCTTTGGAATAAATACTTAATCATACATCAAATAACATGTTGCACCAAGGACAGGGTTAACAGTGAGAGGTGAGGAGGGGTTCACACTGAGGGGAAAAGGGAGTTCTCAGTGAGAAGTGAGGGATGATGGCCGAGTGAGTTCACAGTGAGAGATGAGGAAGGGCTCACAGTGGGAGGTGAGGGTGGGTCAAGGTGAGAGGTGAGGAAGGGGTTCACAGTGAGGGATGAGGGAGGGGAGAAGTGAGGGAGGGGCTCATAGGTAGAGGTGAGGGAGGGGTTCACTGTGAGATGTGAAGGAGGGGTTCACAATGAGGGATAAGGAAGGGGAGAAGCAGCTGCGGCCCATGCAAGTAAGACTGGTGGACCGGCTGGGAGGGGGATTTTGACAGACAATGATGAGGGTAAATTAAATAAATAATTAACTTTCTCTGGTCATCGTCCGTTGAAAACTCCCCCCCTGGCCACACTGCCCCTGCATGGGCTGCGGTTCGGGAGAAGTGAGGGAGGGTGTTATCATCAAGAGCCCCATCAGGAGCAGCCTTCCTGCTGCTCAGCCCATTCTCCAACTGACTCCACACGTACCAACATTCCGCACAGCATCCTCACGTACCAACATTCCACACAGCATCCTCACGTACCAACATTCCACACAGCATCCTCACGTACCAACATTCCACACAACATCCTCACGTACCAACATTCCACACAGCATCCTCACGTACCAACATTCCACACAGCATCCTCACGTACCAACATTCCACACAGCATCCTCACGTACCAACATTCCACACAGCATCCTCACGTACCAACATTCCACACAGCATCCTCACATACCAACATTCCACACAGCATCCACACGTACCAACATTCCACACAACATCCTCACGTACCAACATTCCACACAGCATCCTCACGTACCAACATTCCACACAGCATCCTCACGTACCAACATTCCACACAGCATCCTCACGTACCAACATTCCACACAACATCCTCACGTACCAACATTCCACACAGCATCCTCACGTACCAACATTCCACACAGCATCCTCACGTACCAACATTCCACACAGCATCCTCACGTACCAACATTCCACACAGCATCCTCACGTACCAACATTCCACACAGCATCCTCACATACCAACATTCCACACAGCATCCACACGTACCAACATTCCACACAACATCTTCACGTACCAACAGCTTCCTCGCGTACCAACATTCCACACAGCATCCTCACGTACCAACATTCCACACAGCATCCTCACGTACCAACATTCCACACAGCATCCTCACGTACCAACATTCCACACAGCATCCACACGTACCAACATTCCACACAACATCTTCATGTACCAACGAGCTTCCTCGCGTACCAACATTCCACACAGCATCCTCACGTACCAACATTCCACACAGCATCCTCACGTACCAACATTCCACACAGCATCCTCACTTACCAACAGCTTCCTCGCGTACCAACATTCCACACAGCATCCTCACGTACCAGCATTCCACAGCATCCTCACGTACCAACATTCCACACAGCATCCTCACGTACCAACATTCCACAGCATCCTCACGTACCAACATTCCACAGCTTCCTCGCGTACCAACATTCCACACAGAATCCTCACGTACCAATATTCCACAGCATCCTCACGTACCAACATTCCACAGCATCCTCACGTACCAACATTCCACACAGCATCCTCACATACCAACATTCCACACAGCATCCTCATGTACCAACATTCCACACAGCATCCTCATGTACCAACATTCCACACAACATCCTCATGTACCAACATTCCACACAATATCCTCACTTACCAACATTCCACACAGCATCCTCATGTACCAACATTCCACACAGCATCCTCACTTACCAACATTCCACACAGCATCCTCATGTACCAACATTCCACACAGCATCCTCATGTACCAACATTCCACACAGCATCCTCATGTACCAACATTCCACACAATATCCTCACGTCCCAACATTCCACACAGCATCCTCATGTACCAACATTCCACACAGCATCCTCATGTACCAACATTCCACACAGCATTCTCACGTACCAACATTCCACACAGCATCCTCATGTACCAACATTCCACACAGCATCCTCACGTACCAACATTCCACACAGCATCCTCATGTACCAACATTCCACACAGCATCCTCACAAACCAACATTCCACACAGCATCCTCATGTACCAACATTTCACACAGTATCCTCACGTTCCAACATTCCACACAGCATCCTCACAAACCAACATTCCACACAGCATCCTCATGTACCAACATTCCACACAGCATCCTCACAAACCAACATTCCACACAGCATCCTCACGTCCCAACATTCCATGGCATCCGCACGTACCAACATTCCACACAGCATCCTCATGTACCAACATTCCACACAGCATCCTCACAAACCAACATTCCACACAGCATCCTCACGTACCAACATTCCACACAGCATCCTCACGTACCAACATTCCACACAGCATCCTCATGAGCCAACATTCCACACAGCATCCTCACATACCAACATTCCACACAGCATCCTCATGTACCAACATTCCACACAGCATCCTCATGTACCAACATTCCACACAGCATCCTCACGTACCAACATTCCACACAGCATCCTCACGTACCAACATTCCACACAGTATCCTCATTTACCAACATTCCACACAGCATCCTCACATACCAACATTTCTCACAGCATCCTCACGTACCAACATTCCACACAGCATCCTCACGTACCAATATTCCTCACAGCATCCGCATGTACCAACATTCCACACAGCATCCTCACATACCAACATTCTACAGCATCCGCACGTACCAACATTCTACACAGCATCCTCACGTACCAACATTCCACACAGCATCCTCACGTCCCAACATTCCACACCGCATCCTCATGTACCAACATTCCACACAGCATCCTCACATACCAACATTCCACACAGCATCCGCACGTACCAACATTCCACACAGCATCCTCATGTACCAACATTCCACACAGCATCCTCATGTACCAACATTCCACACAGCATCCTCACATACCAACATTCCACACAGCATCCGCACATACCAACATTCCACACAGCATCCGCACGTACCAACATTCTACAGCATCCGCACGTACCAACATTCTACACTATATTCACACTGGCTCAGCACCAAGTAAACAGAGGGGTTCACAGTGAGATGTGAAGAAGGGGTTCACACTGAGGGATAAAGGTGGAGTTTTCCGTGAGAGATGAGGGATGGCTTCCTATTGAGTGGTGAGGGAGGGGTTCACAGTGAAGGATAAGGTTTCAGTTCCCACTGAGGGATGAGGGCTGAGTTCACAGTGAGGGGTGACAGTGGGGTCCACCATGACAGGTGAGGTAGGGATTCTCATTGAGAGAAAGGAGCAGAAATAACTTGCAGAAGTTCAGAATGTGTGATAAATTCATCCAGGGGTCTCCTACAAGGGGCCTGAAGGATAGGTGGACTCCAGAAGCCATGACACGGGCACATGGAAAGCAGGTTTGGGAAATGGTCATCCGGGTGACCCAAGAGGCTGGGCACAGGCTGACTTTGAGGGGCTTCATCTGTGACTGCCTCTTAAATCTATGAGTTCTCAGATGAAAGTCCCCTCATCTCACCAACAGTGGGAAGGACAAGTCTACAACATGCTTCTTGTTTCCTTCCAGCAATCGCCACAGGGCATCACTGTTGTCTTCCAGTATCCATTCTCCTCCGCGCTCCAGAGGATGACGGTGGTCACCCGGGCCATCGGTGAGGACGAGTGCTCTGTTTACATGAAGGGGGCTCCAGAGATGGTCGCCACTTTTTGTAGACCTGAAACAGGTGAGAAGGTTATCTATTAATGGTGATCTTGTGTGAGCTATCTTAGAATCGAGGACTTTGCATAGACACTTGTTGAGGATGGACTGTGATGCTTTGCACAGGGACCTTTGAAAAGTTGCATGAAAGTTGCTTTGAAATCACGTAGTAGCTGACGCCATGTTGATTCCTTCAACGCCATTATGTTTCTGGCATTGTGCCCATGTTATACACAGCTGATTGGTTCTCTTGCTTCAGACGTTTATATCCACTCACTTGTGCTTGGCTCTCCTAACAGAGGATTCACAAATGACTAGCTCATTGTCTGCAAGTTTATATTTCTTATATCTTTTTTTTAAGTGTTTTACGCTCTTCTCATGCGAGTGTCGTGCACCTCTAAGGTTTCTGCTGCGTCTCCTCTCATTTAAAGCAATGTGTGATGAAAGTGGAGGATATGAGCCTAATTCTTTGGAACTTTCCTCAGCCCTCCTTTGCTGAGTGACTGGGGACTTGTACCTCCCTGGAGAGCAGCTCCTGATACAAATAAGTTGCGTTTATTGAAACCCTCTTTAATTCTTTGAAGTAGGTGGGTCTTAACTGCCAGGAGGTGTTATCTTATGCAAATAACAAGAGGTGTTATATTATGCAAACAACAAGAGGTGTTATCTTATGGAAATAACAAGAGGTGTTATTGAATGGGTGTTATCACATGGAAATAACAAAAGGTGTCATAGCATGGGCATAACAACACATTGAGATTTAGAGTAAATGTTGGAAATGGGATCCCCGGCTGGCCAGGGCTTTCGCCAAAGTCAGTCAGAGACCACCACACCCAAGTCAGGGCAAGGGAGTTACACGCCAAGATAACCCCTACTCACCCTCTAGGTAACGTGGCGCGAGCAGCAAGGCTAAACTTGGAGGCGATGCAGGCTAAGTATTTGCGCACGCACCCCAGCAACAACAACCAAAGGCCCACCACAAAGGAAACTCCACACAAGGTTATATAAAAAATAGCCTTTGTATTACACCAAAACACATTAGATAAAACACACACTTTACAATGTGCCATAGGCACGGGCAGAATTTACAAGGGATTATTTACAAGACAGGGCCACCTGGACCACTGTCAGGAATCAGAAGTAGCACTTTCAGAAATAGCACTTAGTACATAGAATGTAGCACAAAATAGCACACAACCAGTAATCACTGGTAACCAGGACCTCACTAGCACCACCTGTACTAGGGAGAAAACAACCACCTATGTATTACAATACCTGTAGGGGTGTAAGAACATACACATGATGCAATGCATGACATTCATTCAGAGGTGTAACGGCACATGACGCATAAAAACACATTCAGAGGTGCAAGAAAAGGAGACACAATAGCGCAAAATCCACATTAGCCACCACCTGTGGCGGTCCCTGTGTCCCAATGTCAGGGCCTAAACGTGGCAGCTGCCCACAAAGTGCTGGGCAGCTGGGAAGCAATGCTGGGGGGGGACAACGTTGGAGCCTCTCAGGCTCTGCAAAAAGCACTTGTTTCCCCTTGAGCCTCGCTGGGCTCTTCACGCTACCACATGCCTCCACTGAGCCTCTCTGGGCTCTGAAACACAATGTGGGCACTCAGGAGCCTCTCAGGGCTCAAACCCAAAAAGATGGAGCCTCGTTGCGCCTCGAAGAACAAATGCCCCCCTGAGCCCCACTGGGCTCTGCACACCAGGCCTGGAGCCCCTTTCCGGGCTCCGGACACAAAATGGGGGCGTAGTTGGAGTCCCCCTCCTGGGGACTCAGTGAACCAAGTAATGCCCACACGAGCCTCTCGGGCTCTCAAAACAACTGCTGCCCTGAGCCTCGCCGGCTCCAGCAACAGGTAAGGCCCCCACGAGCCTTTTACTAGGGGGGAGGGGCGGGCACCGAAAATGCGCCCCGACGCCCCCTCCCCTCCCGGGCACTCACCGGTCTCTGCAGGCTGCAGCACTTTCTGCCTCTGACTCCTGGCGGGCGGGGAACTCCTCCTTCGTGCTCCGCCCGGGGCACACGTCCAGGCTCTGTCTCTCCCTCGGGGCTCGCCCTGCAGGCAGCAGCTTCCGCCTGCCTCTCTGTCCTGCCCCCGGCCTGCCTGACTTCCAGGTCGCGGGTGCGGGGCGGGACTTCCGGTCGGCCTACTCCCTCATTGGCCGGCCGGCAGGAACACTTCCGGGTCGTCGCGGGCAGCGCGGCGGCCCGTCTCCAGCACTTCTAGGCGGGGGACGAATTTACCGAGGGGTCGGCACCCTCGAGGGAAGAACGAAAACGGGCAACAAGGTCCCTGGCAGGGTGGGCACCTGCCAGGCGACAAAGTAACTACAAATCAGCGAGGTGGCACTCGCTAGGGTAGACAAAGCGCTCCCAAGCGCTATAGGCAGAATAAAGCGCTGTTAGGCGCTAGAAGGAAAACAAAGCGCTCCCAGGCGCTAGGAACCTCAGAAAGCGCTCACCAGCGCTAGCTATAGATAAGGGTCCACAAAACGTCCTTCAGCAAGGCAGGGGGGGCAAGGCTGGGCCCAGAGCCAGCACACTGGGTCTCCAGGCAGGGAGACACCCCAAGTGGCGGTCCTCTGGCCCAGCAGCAGCAACAACAGCCCCCTCAGGATCCTGGAAGAGAACAACTTCAGTGGGGACACAGCCCCATTTTTATACAGTGCATTCCTTTGTCTGAGGGTGCAGGGTGGGGGCGGAACCAGTCGCAGCTGGTTCTTGAGTACTCTGTTTACCTCAACCACCCTCTCTATTCACTGGCAGGGCTTGGGTCATTAGACACACCACAGGGGGGCGGAGCCAGCATTGTGTGGGGAAAACCCAGCCCATCCAGGACACAGGTACACTCCTCCCACACATTACTCATGCTAATCTCCCACTCACCACCGGGCAGACCCATCCAGACTTCCTGGAGCCTGGCATGCCAGCCAGCTCCAGCCAATCACACGCCAGCACCCTCACAGCACACGTACAGCCATGTCTAGAAATGGCGCTTCGCTACTAGACACATACATGCTGCATACACCATCTCGCAGCATTCACTCTCACGAGTTCACACATACCAGACTCAAGCCTGTACACCCCACGCATCAGGAACTACCCGGGACACATACATTCCCCATGCATTCCTATGGGCGGGCAGGCCTAGCTCAGCACATGCACTCAGAGTGCGCACGCACTTTCCACTGGGACACAGTGAAAGTGCGCAGAATCCCTAAAATCACCATTGCCAGGTCACCATTTCTAGCAAAAAGTCTAGGGGTGAACCTGCCCTAAGGGCCAAAGTCCAACATAACCCCCTTCCAGCCAAAACGCAGGGGAGACCAATCACCCCCGTGATGGACTTCCCTGCTTGGGGCGATAGAACACGGACGCGGGCCCACAACTGCAGGGACACCCTCCTGTTCTACGCCACGGTGAACCCATGGGATTCCTTCTAAACACACTGTCTGGACCAACTGGGCTACCCCACTGGTACTCCCAAGTTGTCCGCGGCCAGGACCAGGCCCTGGGCCACCCAGGTGCCACTGGTCCATGCCAATTCGCAGAGCGGGGGGTAGTAACCCCTGGCAAATAGGAGCCATTCTCCACTCTTCCTGTCTGCAAGGCAGGACTAGACTGCCACTGGTTCTCCAGCCTAAGGCCTACAACCTCAGGCGGACCAGGAGTCTCAGGGAAGGCTCTCCTCCCCTTACCTCTTCTTCTAGGGTTCCTCCTCCTCCGGCGAGGGGTACACCTAGAACGCCATTCCAACCCAGGACTTATCCACTCAGGTTGCACCGGGGTCAGAGGTGGGCTCTCCCACCCTCTGCACCCCCTTCCAGAGGTCTGCCCTCTCCCACCTGGAGAAGTTCCTCTGGAAGAAGAACCGGTCAGGACACTGGTTACAGTCGTCCTACCCTTCAGGTCAGGCTGATCCTGAACCTGGCCTTCCAACCTCTGGTCTAAAACCTTCGGTGGAACAATTGCCTGGCACTCCAGGACTTCTGGGGACTTACACTCCATCCCCCTGAGGCTAACAAATGACACATCTGTTGTGTGATTGTCTGTCTGGCGCAGATCTCCCGCCCTCTGTCCACCTGACAGTGCGTGACGATCCCCCAGACCAGAAGTGGTGTTACCATGGTCACTACACGGGAACCTAGCCCAACTGGGTAGTCCCTGACCCACTGGTCCTTCCACTGGGGAACTCCCCCAATCACTCCTCACTCTGGACTCCTGTACCCTCCCTATCGGAGCGGTACTGCCAGACTCTAGAACCACAGGAGCTCTGTTTACAGACACTCCAGGTCCTCTACTCACTAGGAGATCCTCCTCAAATGGGCTAACAGGACAGCCTAGGTCCCCAACCTGGTGTTCCCTCAAGAAACCACCCAGGTTCTGAGACAGGGCTTCGGGCCTCTGGGGGCTCTCAGCCACCCACTGACTCCTGCTCCACTGAGCCAGGCAGTCAGCCCCTACACCCTTCTCACTAACCAGGGACCTAGCTGGGCTACACTGAGCCTCTTCCACCACGCTGGGCTGGAAGATCCCTGACCCACTACTTTTGGAGTCACTCACCAATGACTCTACAGAACCTCTGGTCCCTTCCCAGCGGTCTGCTTCCTCTGCCAGCTCACATGGTTCAGACAATCCACACCCTAACAGGTGTCGGCGCAACCCTGGTGAACAACAACTGAGCAACTGCTCTCTGAGTAACATATCGAACAATAGGTCCCAATCACATTTCGTGGGCTCCCGTACCCAATCACACAGGGCTTCACAACAGTCATCCTCAAAGTCTTCCCAAGACTGATGAGACGGTTTCCTAAGGTTCCTAAACCTCAACCTATTCTCCTCCTCTGGGGAAACAGGAACCATACTCTGGGAACTGGGACTTTCTAGACTGAGATTTAAATAGCTGCCACCACTGGACCCAATTCTCCCTGGGGGATCCAGACACTCAACACTGCGCGCAGGGGATAGTCTACCCTCCAGAGCTACTTTGCCTCTGGTGGCGGCCCTCTCAGCCTCCTCTATCCTGTCCTGCGCTAAGACCCTCTCGGTCTCCAGCTGTTGCTTCTTAACCTCCAGCTGTTGCTTTCTAATGCCCAGCTGTGCCATAGCCTGGGCATGCTCCAACCTGAGCCTCTCTAAAGCCAGCTGGTGCTCCCTTTCTCTCCTCCTATCTTCCAGCTCCTCTGGGGACAGGGAAAGGGATGAGGCGCTGCCTCCTAAACTGGACCCAGCAAGGGACTCCCTATCTATGGGGTCCTCACTATCTGCTGGCGTCCCTGTGCTATCATCTTCCTCCTCCTCAGGCTCTTCAGGGCTCCCCTCTGACCCACCACCCTCATGGTGTGAGACCCGGGCCCTCTCCGCACTGTGCTCACGCTCCCAGTCATCCTTCTGCCATTGGATCAGGTTACCCCTAAGTTGGGACTGGGTGTCTGACTCATTCACTGTAATATCTCTCTCTTCGCAAAACTCTCTCAGTTCATGCAAAAACAGACCCCAGACATTAAAAGCAGACTCCATCTTGGCAAGATGCTCACAGACACGTGCAACACAGGGGACTGAACAATCTGAAGTAAGAGGACACAATTCCAAAACTTCAACAATCTCCTTATCAAAGAGAACTCATACTCATGCGTCCAGGAAAACACACCATTCATCCACACACACCCTCCCCTCGGATCGGTAAGGCAGTTTCTACCACCCCTGACTTCTCAACCTGACCAAAAGCGACACAGGTACCAAACTCTGGAAGCAGGGCGGGGGACAAATGTACTGAACACAATCAAATGACACTCTTCAGGAGAAGAAACAATGGAATTTCACCAAAAACAATAATCCCCAAATGTGGTTATCTAAAATGCAGAGTTTTGTGGTGCAGCCAGCCGCTACTAAGGTACAAGGCAAACACAAATCCTTATCCCACCGCTTGCCGCCAATGTTGGAAATGGGATCCCCGGCTGGCCAGGGCTTTCGCCAAAGTCAGTCAGAGACCACCACACCCAAGTCAGGGCAAGGGAGTTACACGCCAAGATAACCCCTACTCACCCTCTAGGTAACGTGGCGCGAGCAGCAAGGCTAAACTTGGAGGCGATGCAGGCTAAGTATTTGCGCACGCACCCCAGCAACAACAACCAAAGGCCCACCACAAAGGAAACTCCACACAAGGTTATATAAAAAATAGCCTTTGTATTACACCAAAACACATTAGATAAAACACACACTTTACAATGTGCCATAGGCACGGGCAGAATTTACAAGGGATTATTTACAAGACAGGGCCACCTGGACCACTGTCAGGAATCAGAAGTAGCACTTTCAGAAATAGCACTTAGTACATAGAATATAGCACAAAATAGCACACAACCAGTAATCACTGGTAACCAGGACCTCACTAGCACCACCTGTACTAGGGAGAAAACAACCACCTATGTATTACAATACCTGTAGGGGTGTAAGAACATACACATGATGCAATGCATGACATTCATTCAGAGGTGTAACGGCACATGACGCATAAAAACACATTCAGAGGTGCAAGAAAAGGAGACACAATAGCGCAAAATCCACATTAGCCACCACCTGTGGCGGTCCCTGTGTCCCAATGTCAGGGCCTAAACGTGGCAGCTGCCCACAAAGTGCTGGGCAGCTGGGAAGCAATGCTGGGGGGGGACAACGTTGGAGCCTCTCAGGCTCTGCAAAAAGCACTTGTTTCCCCTTGAGCCTCGCTGGGCTCTTCACGCTACCACATGCCTCCAATGAGCCTCTCTGGGCTCTGAAACACAATGTGGGCACTCAGGAGCCTCTCAGGGCTCAAACCCAAAAAGATGGAGCCTCGTTGCGCCTCGAAGAACAAATGCCCCCCTGAGCCCCACTGGGCTCTGCACACCAGGCCTGGAGCCCCTTTCCGGGCTCCGGACACAAAATGGGGGCGTAGTTGGAGTCCCCCTCCTGGGGACTCAGTGAACCAAGTAATGCCCACACGAGCCTCTCGGGCTCTCAAAACAACTGCTGCCCTGAGCCTCGCCGGCTCCAGCAACAGGTAAGGCCCCCACGAGCCTTTTACTAGGGGGGAGGGGCGGGCACCGAAAATGCGCCCCGACGCCCCCTCCCCTCCCGGGCACTCACCGGTCTCTGCAGGCTGCAGCACTTTCTGCCTCTGACTCCTGGCGGGCGGGGAACTCCTCCTTCGTGCTCCGCCCGGGGCACACGTCCAGGCTCTGTCTCTCCCTCGGGGCTCTCCCTGCAGGCAGCAGCTTCCGCCTGCCTCTCTGTCCTGCCCCCGGCCTGCCTGACTTCCAGGTCGCGGGTGCGGGGCGGGACTTCCGGTCGGCCTACTCCCTCATTGGCCGGCCGGCAGGAACACTTCCGGGTCGTCGCGGGCAGCGCGGCGGCCCGTCTCCAGCACTTCTAGGCGGGGGACGAATTTACCGAGGGGTCGGCACCCTCGAGGGAAGAACGAAAACGGGCAACAAGGTCCCTGGCAGGGTGGGCACCTGCCAGGCGACAAAGTAACTACAAATCAGCGAGGTGGCACTCGCTAGGGTAGACAAAGCGCTCCCAAGCGCTATAGGCAGAATAAAGCGCTGTTAGGCGCTAGAAGGAAAACAAAGCGCTCCCAGGCGCTAGGAACCTCAGAAAGCGCTCACCAGCGCTAGCTATAGATAAGGGTCCACAAAACGTCCTTCAGCAAGGCAGGGGGGGCAAGGCTGGGCCCAGAGCCAGCACACTGGGTCTCCAGGCAGGGAGACACCCCAAGTGGCGGTCCTCTGGCCCAGCAGCAGCAACAACAGCCCCCTCAGGATCCTGGAAGAGAACAACTTCAGTGGGGACACAGCCCCATTTTTATACAGTGCATTCCTTTGTTCAAGGGTGCAGAGTGGGGGCGGAACCAGTCGCAGCTGGTTCTTGAGTACTCTGTTTACCTCAACCACCCTCTCTATTCACTGGCAGGGCTTGGGTCATTAGACACACCACAGGGGGGCGGAGCCAGCATTGTGTGGGGAAAACCCAGCCCATCCAGGACACAGGTACACTCCTCCCACACATTACTCATGCTAATCTCCCACTCACCACCGGGCAGACCCATCCAGACTTCCTGGAGCCTGGCATGCCAGCCAGCTCCAGCCAATCACACGCCAGCACCCTCACAGCACACGTACAGCCATGTCTAGAAATGGCGCTTCGCTACTAGACACATACATGCTGCATACACCATCTCGCAGCATTCACTCTCACGAGTTCACACATACCAGACTCAAGCCTGTACACCCCACGCATCAGGAACTACCCGGGACACATACATTCCCCATGCATTCCTATGGGCGGGCAGGCCTAGCTCAGCACATGCACTCAGAGTGCGCACGCACTTTCCACTGGGACACAGTGAAAGTGCGCAGAATCCCTAAAATCACCATTGCCAGGTCACCATTTCTAGCAAAAAGTCTAGGGGTGAACCTGCCCTAAGGGCCAAAGTCCAACAGTAAAGAAATATTCAGACACCCCGGGTGTCATGTGAAAAACCTCAGCAGACCTGTGAAGCAGGATGTGACATTCAAGCAGGATGTAACAGTTTAATGTCATAATGGAAACTCTTAGCCTAAACTCACATAGTCTGACAGCTACAGATGGGTGATCTGTGCCCATCCATGTTAGACTAGGTTTTGCTCTTGGAAGCAAGTTCGCACCTCATTCATGCCTATTCACAAGCTACTTACTGGCTGGCAGAAGCAGGAGAGCAAAATGTAGTTTTAGCTTCCATGGACTTCAGGCAGGGCAAAGCCAGCATTCTAAAAGTTACTTTTCCCTAATATTTTTTAAAAATCGGACTTCACCGTTGAATTGGACTTTTAAAAAACTATTAGAACATTGGAATGTTGGGAGCTCCATTGAAGACAGTGGAGTGCTCAAGGCTTCTAATGGCCGGTAGAAGCCCAAAGCTCCAATGTTCCAATGTTTGTTCACAGCTGTGAACAAAAGGCCTTATGAAGCCGGAGGGGATTTCAACCCCCTCTGGCTCTGTGAGGCCTTTGTCTTAGAAATTGGAACATTCTGCCCTCTAGGGGTGGAATGGTATAATAGCCTTACAGCCCTCCGTAGCGGGCTCTACCGGCCATTAAAAGCCGCTCTCAAAAGGGGTTATTTTGAGAGGTCGAATTTGCAGTATTAAAACTGCACAGCCAGGCTACAATGGTGGACCTAAAGACATGCTCTACAGTGCATCTGTAGTGGATGACACAAGTGCTGAAGTCCACTGGTAGCAATTAATGTACAGGCCTGAGAGACACTTGATATCATATACTAGGGACTTATAGGAAAATTAAATAAACCTGGAGGTGCGCAAGCACTTTACCACTGGTTAGTAGGGGTAAAGTGCACAGAGTTATGTAGCCAGAAAAATTAGGGTTCAGCAAAAAGGCAAAAAATATCTGGGGCTACCCTGCAGAAAGGCACATTTTCAACATCTACTGATGCCTAATTGTCTGCTCAGGAAATTCTGTAGCACTGTTCTTGAGGACAAGTCCGTGGCGCAGAGGTTCAAGCTGGCCGTGGTGAAAGTTCCACTGTTTTCCTTTAGTGGGTCTGACAGTTTTCTCTTCAGCAGCTGAACTGAAATCCTTCTCTACATCCTTTCCAGGTTCTGAGTTTCAGTTGGTGGTCCCTGAGTTCTAAATTCAGCTAGTTAGTTAATGAAAAAGTGTAATTTCCACCTCTTAGGGTAGCTGTTATTAGTTGTAAAATGCCCTTTGAAAGGCCCTGAATGTGAATGTAAGTATGGAGTCAACAAGGCATCTCTTAAATGCACCTGGATGGTCCCAGGCAAGAGTCATGATAACCCAGCTCAAAATAACCACCCGAGGGTTAAGGGTAGGACGCCTGTTAGGTACTGACAGATCAACGCCATGTGACCACAAACTGTTTTCCTGGGCTAGACTAGTTCATGATTCATGAAAGCGTCGGATCATTTGTTGTCATATTGCTTGTCAGGCTCACAGGAAAGATGCCCCTTCCTCTTTTTAGGGGTACATCCGAGGCTTCTCTATTTACAAAGCGTGAGGCACCAGTATGAAGGGTGGGAGAGAGTATTATGAATCATGTTTGTGTGTATGTGCCTGAGTGTGCACTTGTATTTGTGTGTGTGCGAGTATATGTTTGAGCCTTTGTGTATGTCTTTGTGTGCGTGCCTCTGTGTGCGTGTATGTGCGTGTGCCTGTGTGGGTGTCTGTCTTTGTGTGGCTGTCTACGAGTGTCAGTGCATGCGTCCGTGTGTGTGGATGTGTATGCATGTGTGGATGTGGAGGTTGGGGTGCATGATATATTATCAAAAGTTCTTTATGGGATTTGGCCACCTGACACAGATTTTATATTATGTAGTAGACCTGATGTATGTCTACTAAGTCCTGTAATATTCTACCTAAACCTCCACACTCTGGGTCTGGTAGTTATTGTGTGATGTGCTACTTTATAGTCTAAATACAAAGTGAAGTTAATAGAATGGTACTTCTGCCAACCTGTTTACGCATATCGCTTCATTCGCTCGGCTGTTTCTAAGCACTGTAAGTCACAGTGGCTACCATGTCCCCCTCAGTTTACTCACCTACTAAGCGTGGATGACTGAGGCAGCCTGACATGGATTGAAACGTGTGACTTGCAGATTACTGGAAAACATTCAGGCAAAATTATCAATGATAATGGTTCTCCCATACAGGATAGGGATTAGGGTATCCATATACGCCATCCACATCATCCTTGGGTGTCCCCCGAACAGCTCAGATTTACCCTCTAGGGAGTCTCTTCCTTTTTGTTGCAAAGGTTGCTGTCTCTGTTCTGCCCTTTTGGGAATTGAACTAAACCCACAATACAGCTGTGGAGGGGGCTCCACTGGGTATTATTGACACACCATTCTTCTGACGAATGTGTGACTGTGAAGATGTCCTCCACACTTTGCCATGATGCCTATAGTGTACGATAAGGGTTCTCCTATTTGATTGACAGTTTTATTATTTACCTTAAGTGCATGGTTTGACTGGAAACCATAGCTTGTAATTTCTTTACCCTGAAGAAGACCCAAGACCTAGATAGGCTGATATAGTGGTCGAAACATGTTGGTAATAACAGGATTTTTTCAGGGCTAGTGATTCATTCTATTTCACCTCATGGCCAACTTTTAATGTTTTTAATCATACCAGAGGTACTTACCAACAAAGGAAGTCTTGGAGTATACCTCTAGGTAAATTTAATATTTATCTTGCCAAATAGCAGGAACCATGACATTTTCCTAAAAATAGATTTATAAGAACTCCCAGGGTGTAAAATAGTTTCCCTCGGTTGAGTCCGCTGGGTGGCATTGCTCCTACCCCAGTGTGAGAGGTCGTCAAATGATAAAGCATGCCTTGATACGTTAAGAGTGAGACAACCTCTCAGAATTCTTTTAATGATATTCTGCTCTAACAAGTCCGATTTGTAATAGGACAGTTGTGACTACTTCATCCTCAAGTGGTTGTTTGAGTTTTTCTGTATATGGGAGGATAAACTTGAGGAATCACCTCCAATAACCCAGGGACACATAGAACTAAACCCCGCACTAAAGGCTTCACTGTCATTGAGAAGTTGTGGAGATTCTGATGCTAAACTGATGACTCTGCAGAATAGGGTGCTGAGCTCTGGAGTATGACTAAAGAATGAAAGGGTTAAGTGATGGGGTGGAGGGAAGTATAAGTTGTTGACTGCAGTCTGTTTGTAGATTAGGTAGAGCAGGGTTGATACTGCTCAACTAAACATGAGAAAGATCTGCTCTTTCAACATGTCTTCACACAGACTTATCGTCTTGTTGTTTTGTCCCTCTCTGGAGTGTTTAACTCAGTGTTCACCACAATGTTCTCTTGATCTCAAATGCAAGTATTTGTGGCGTCTGCCACTTGGTTCTCCCTCTGCTTCCAGCTGACACATACATACCTACAATCTTCCTGGTGGGGTCTTGTGGCCTAGCTCTGCTGTATGGAGACCCCTCTGTGGCATCATGTTTAGACATGGAGGGGGCTTCCACTGTGGATGATATTGAGCTCTTTCTTACCCCCCAGTCACACAGATGTGATTCTTAAAATAGTTTTTACATATTCATGTCTTACATATTACTGTTTGGTGGTGTTTTAAGGCCTCTCCCTCTACTGTTTTATTCATTCTTGTTTTTATAATTTTAACAAAAGGAAAAATCATTACTCAGGACCCAATTTTCCTTACTAGTATCCTCCCTTATTACATAACCTTTTATAAATTTAGCATTTTGAAAACTCAGTTTAATCATGTTTTAACTTGATGTGAACCCTCACCGATTTTTAAATGTCTTTGTATGTTTGTTGCATATTGCTTTTATGATACTAAGTGATCGAATAAAGCATTATTTGATTGATTGATTTCTGTCTTTCATCTTTTGAACGGTATCATACATTTTAATTTAAAGGTCTAAACTCTTGCTTGTGCCATCCTTCCCTGCAACTAAAGCTCTGATATGTTCCTGAATTCATTTCCTCTTTGTCCCACAGTGCCATCCAACTTTTCTGAAGAGCTTGAACGGTACACTTTTCAAGGTTTCAGAGTCATCGGGCTGGCGTACAAGACTTT
This sequence comes from Lissotriton helveticus, assembly GCF_964261635.1. Classification (NCBI taxonomy): domain Eukaryota; kingdom Metazoa; phylum Chordata; class Amphibia; order Caudata; family Salamandridae; genus Lissotriton; species Lissotriton helveticus. The sequence goes on from NC_136072.1 coordinate 4,615,004, forward strand.
GAAAGCTGGTAGACATGATGACTTTGACAGCCTGCCAAGGTAAGTTTTGTTTATTGGCTAGTGTAGACTTGCAGGTTCCTTGAAGATCGCCTTCAAGAAATGTGGGTACATCAAAGTACATTGAAAGTTCTAATACGGTTCCTGATGGAATTGAGGATCTGCCCTACGACATGTTAGGGACAGCTTCCTCAACACAGACTGAGGGATTTGGGATTTTCGGACTGTGGAGACCTTGCTTTACCTTCAGGGAACTTACCTTTTCCACCTGGTTGGCTGTGGCCGGAATGCTGAGAGATCCATGTAACAAGAGGGGTCCCTCTTACAAGTAGCTAATTGTTGCTTGATAATTGAAGAACTTAAATGCTTGATAGACCTGTTGCAGTTGCGGGGGGAGATATGCTCTACTACAGACTGCTGAATGGTGCTTTGTAACTCTGTGGGAATGGGGCAATTGCAAGTTGTCAAAGTCCTGAAATGGAAGAACGCTACTTCCTAATTACATGGAGTAATGTTGCTTGCTTTGAGTAACTGTTTCCATTTAAGGTACACCCTACAATGATTAGTGAGAGATCTAGGTCACTATAACCAACCCTGATAATAAAGAAGTTGAACCAAGTCTTTGTGATCGCTAAGATAGTGAGAATAATTTATGTGAAGTTTTGACTGAGTTCTTTGAATAGTTATCTTTCATTTGTTATACATTTTTGCAGTCAGTGACAGGTGGGAGGTCTTCTATGGCGGAACAACAAACTTCTTACCTTCAGCGAGTGTAGAAAATAGTGTGGGAGGGTATTCATGTTGTAGGGTCAAAATCAAAGAGATGATATCAAAGTTAAGTATAATGTATCTTTTGTTATTGCTACATGGAGATGGCTGAGGTAGTTGACGACAACTAAATTCTCTGGGTGAGCTTGGAGATTGTTGTGACCCTCATCATGTCATAAGTCATTTTTATAGAAGCTGGATATATTATTTCACAACTGGTAGGACCCTTTCAGGACAAACAGTTTCCTGGTGAGCTTAGGGGACTCATTATGAAGATGACAGGTTTATTTGATCTGAAAATCACTTTACTAGAATATGTGGCAAGAGAACATGCCTGTAAATCCTTGAGAAATCCTATAAACATAATTTGAATTCTTGCAAGTGAGAAGCAATCTAAACAGTTGTCAAGGAGGAGTACTCTAATGGCTTGAGTAATAGGTCATAGAAACTGGAAGATTAAGGAGTGCCAAGCTCCAAGATGCAGGTGCGCGGGTCAGATTAATACTGAGAGTCAAACGACCTGGAAAATAAGACAGTCGGGGGCTGCAGTGTGGCTTCTTTACCACCTACTTCCAATCTGGCTGAAAGAGATGCGATAGGACTGGGGGTGAGTGGTATAAGCCATATGCACCAAGATGGCAGCCGCAGAGTGGAGTCATCTGTACAATTCTGAACCATCCATGGCCTGGAGTTGTATACTTGGTTACAATGGACTCCGGTTGATTTTGTGGCATTCCTGTTGTGCTAATTTAATTTGTACTGTCTGCTTTGTAGGAAAATGAGAGCAGAAACCTGTACTAAGACTTAAGTAACTGACACTTAGGACAAACACATCACATCTGATATTTCTTTTATGTATTCCATAATATCTAAGAATAAACAGATTCTTGTATGTGAAGAAAGACAAACCTTTTTACCCATCTGGGTAATCTCAATATATCTAAGGGTCCCATGAGACTCCTTTATACCATTCAGAGCAAAATACAAACCATTGGTGTCTGTACTGTTTTGTTTCTAATATTGTAGTTCTTGTTCCTTTCAAAACCACATATCATGTTTCAGCACTCAACGTGTGAATCTTCTTTGAAAATGTGTAGCAGCTAGGCATAGCATTGGAGAAAGGAGAATACATCAATATTTAATTTTAACAAAGGCATCTCTGCTTAGTATTTTCTGAATGAGTTAGAATCTAAAGCTGGAATAACCTGCAGAGGACCCTTGTGAGAACAGGAACTGTTTACTGACACTCACACTGGGGCCCTTGGGTACTATTTAGCACCATGTCTCCCCAGGGCCACAGCCTTGTTTGAGGCTGGTACCACAACCTCAATCAACGCTACATTGTCACTGTGTACACCTCCTTGACACCGGCCGAAGAGTACATATGATGGTGCACAGTTAGTGAGTACAAGGTGAGCCTGTAGTGATGAGTGGCCTAAAACATGAGCAGGCATTCGGTAAGGACGTAAATGGTCGGATACCTCGTAGATGAGTGAACAGCCAGTTTGCAGTGCTTGGGCTCAACACCTGCACTAAACGTGGTTAGTGGTGTGTTATAGAAGGGGGTCTGTTGTCCCATCTGTCATATAAAACTGTCACAGAATCACTGACATTGAATTCAAGGGCACACTCACTACCTGGCCAGGTTGGCATGACATCACCAAGAGACTCTGCTACTTGATGACCACAGGGCATTCAGAATAAGGGCTCTCCTGAAAATGAGAAGAAAGTGTCAATCACATGCCAAACACAGCAGTTTTCACAATCAAACTTCAGGCTACAAAACAGAGCACAGGTTATTAAGTAATTTAATCTTAGTAGTGCCTAAATCTGCTGTAAAAATTATTTCCTTTTCACTTTTAGGGAGAAATTGGAATCAGACTTAACCTTCCTAGGGATACTGGTCCTAGAAAACCGACTGAAACCGGAGACTAAGCCTGTCCTGAAGGAGCTGAGGGCTGCCAACATACGGACTGTGATGATTACAGGTATGAATGTGCTATTATTATGATTATTATTATTGTTGTAATTATTATAAATCCAACAATTTGAGAAATTAAGAATGTGCAAGAAATCCATTGAAGCCAGTGAGTCGGCGTATCTTGAGCTTGTTTCTAAACCTCAGTGGTACCTGAAGCTCAATAACTTTTGATAAGTCTAAGAGATTCTAATGAAAGGTCTGGGACAGATGACTTTGTCCTGGAAACTTTCAAGCCGTCAGATTCTGTTCCCTTTTCTGACAGCTTTGTCGGGGTGGGCCAAGTGCTTGTATAGAAGCTAAAAGAAGGAATGCAGAAGTAATGGACATCGAGAACTTCAATACCAGAAATATTACCCCATCTCCCATCTGACTTTGGAAAGAAAGCGTGGCGTCATCATGAAATGGGCAAAGCTGTAAATCAGATATGGGGACAAAGGCTGGAGAAGGACTTCCATTGTTAGTGCTGACGGGTTATGTCTAGTTGAGTATTGAAATGTCACTCAAATATATCTGTTGAGAAGGGGCTTCATAGAGCCTGTAATGATCTAAAGGCAGAACATGAAGTCACAAACGATGCACTCTGCCCTTACAGATATGCAATGAATTGAAATACACAAAACTGTTTGGAAAGTTCTCCCAAATGGTTGATACATCTTACTGCAGAGAGTTAGTTTACCCACAAGAGAACAAAACATCTTCTACATTGAGGGGGAGATTGTGAACTTTTCTTTGGTTTTGTCGCCACATTTTACATTGGGAGGTTCCCTTATCTATCGACCACCAGGCCCCTCGGGTCCTTTCCTTAAAGCTCTCTTGGAGACTCTGGTTCCCCGTGCAGTGAGGTTTTTGCATTTTTTACTGCTTGGTGACTTGAATATTCATGTTGATCGTTCTGAACTTCAGGAAAGCAAGATTTTGCATGACTCTCTTGACTTGGCCTCTCTTACCCAATGGGTTTCTTCCCCCACACATATGGGTGGGCACATTCTGGATGTTATTTGTTCTAACTTTCCCCTGAAGGTCGAGGCCCCGCAAACTCTTACTTGGACTGATCATCGGCTGATTAGATTTACATGGTCGGCCATGAAAGACACGCCCAAGTCTTGCAGGAACACGTGCCATCCGAAGATCAACATAGGTAATTTTATTGCCTGGCTTGATCAAAATAGGCCTATTCTGGGGACTGAGTTGGATTCTGCACTTCAGTTATTTGATGGGTGGATGGGAGCAGGGATGTCCGCCTCGTCGAAAGGGTCTAATTCGAGTAGAGATAGGTCGACCCCCTCGCAACCTTGGTATTCGCCCCAATTACGCATACTTAAGCTTGCTTGTAAAAAATTGGAGCGGGTGTGGCGGGCGGCTTACTGCCCACAAGCCAAGGTGGCATACCGCACGGCACAGCCGGAGTATTATGCCAGTATTAAACTGGCTAAATCTGAATACTTTGTCAATAGAATTGAGAAGGCCAACAATAACAGTCGTGAAATTTTTTCTATTGTCAAGAGTTTTCTCTCCCCCTGTGCAGAACAAGTATCGGTGAAGCCTTCTACTGAGTGGTGTGAGATTCTTTCTTCTTTTTTCTTAGAGAAAATTGCCAAAATACAGCAGAGTCTCAGAGCTGTTAATGGTGGGAGTAGGATTTTTGATAATGTTAGATTTACAGTGCCTCCCACCCATACGATGGAGACATTTACCCCCCCTCAGTGGAAGACACGTTAGTAGCGATTAAGTCTTTGAGATCTGGCGCCCCTAGTGACACTTGCCCGGCTCGGTGCTGGCAGTAGTGGCAGAATCAGTGGCAAAGGAGGTTTCGCAAATAATGGGCCTATCCTTCAAGACATCTAAGGTTCCTGAGGAATGGAAACAGGCAAAGCTTCTTCCCTTGCTGAAGAAGACGGGAGCTGATCCTGCTGTGCCGGGCAATTATCGACCAATTTCCCTGCTTCCAGCCATGGCGAAAATTGGAGAGAAACTTGCTTTTCGTCAGTTGAATGCCTTTGTTGAATCTTCTGAGGCTCTCCACCCTGCTCAGTCCGGTTTTCGTGCAGCACATAGCAGGGAGTCAGCTCTGGTGGAGATCACAGAGGCTATTAGGAAGTGTTTGGACAGTGGCGGCAGGGTGGTTCTAATTTTATTGGACCTCTCTGCCGCGTTTGACACTGTCCCGCACTCTCTCCTTCTGACTCGACTGGCTGAGATAGGTGTGTTGGGTTCAGCACTGGAATGGGTGAAATCTTTTTTGTCCGACAGGTCCCAGCGGGTTTGGATCCCGCCTTTTTCCTCCTCAGCCAAGCCTCTTACTACCGGGGTACCCCAGGGGTCTACATTGAGCCCCCTGCTTTTTAATGTTTATCTTACCCCGCTTATAGTGATGGCTGAACAAATGGGGGCCAAAATTATAGCGTACGCTGATGATACGCAATTATTATTTACAAGGCCTGGTACAGCAATAGGCACTGAGGTTATTCCATCCTGTCTTTCTTCGGTTTTCAGCTGGTTAGCGGCTGCACAGCTGAAATGTAACGAAGATAAAACAGAAATTTTGTTGTATGGCCAATTTGTGCCTAATTTTAGAGAACTCCTGTGGCCTCCAGATTTTCCCCTGCCAAGTTCAGTTACCATCCCTGCAAAAAACTTGGGAGTATGGTTTGGGGAGGATCTGAGGTTTGAGGCACACATAAATAAACTTACAGGGGTGTGCTTCGGGTCTCTAAAGGCTATGAGAAAGTTCTTTCCATATCTCCCTTCTTTGGCAAGAGAGTCGGTCGCGAGGGCTTTAATACTATCACGGCTCGACTATGCTAACTCTCTTTTCAGTGGAACTCCAGCCTTTCTAGTCGCCAGATTACAGATCATTCAAAATGCGACGGCAAGACTTCTCTGCAATGTGCCCAGTAGAGAGAGTGTACGCATCCATCTGAAAGAACTACATTGGCTGCCAGTATCACGAAGGATTACTTTTAAAATCTTGACACTAGCATTTAAAGCAGTCAATGAACTTGGGCCTTCGTATCTGAAGAAAAGATTTAGCCGCTACGCCCCCACTCGATCTTTACGTTCAGCTGATCATAATTTGCTGAGCGTACCTCGCTTTAGGCGAGTGCGCCTTGGAGGCCAGTCAATTGCTGTCCTTGCGGCTTCTGCTTGGAACACTCTGCCACTGTTTTTAAGTTCAATCCAGAATTTTTTACCTTTTAAGAAGGCACTGAAAACTCATCTTTTTAGATATGCTTATTAGACTATTTTAAATCTTCTGTTTTCTTTGGTCACCCGCTTGTTTTTTTCTTCTTTCGCGCCAGGATACTCTGGGAGTAACAGAGCGCGTTATAAAACAGCTATAAATAAAATAAAATAAAATAAATACGTGACATACTGAATTACAAAGAAACCGGCAAGAAGTTCTTAACAGTTGAAATATATTACGGACACAGTCTGAGTTTGTAAGCTACCAGTTTAGAACTGGCTTTAGCGAGTCCACTACCCAGGACTACGGACTTCAGACTCTAATTGTAGTTCTGCTGTGAAATTGAAGATTGTTCTGCTGTTTTATGCTTGAAGTGCTTGAAGGAGCTCCAACCAACACATTGCTTCTTTTTTTATTATCTCTAGCCAAATTATGTCCGAACTTAAGAATCCTGCTGCTGAATGTCTTTGAAGAGCTTGGTGATGAAATAGCCTAAAGCTTGTTTACTTTACATAGGGAATAGGATTTCTCCATACCAAATGAACCTGGCATTAGTATTCCTTTGGATGCAATTATTCCTTATCTAAAAAAACAGAAGAATTTGCAAAATAATTGAATCATGCTGTCTTCATCACATGCTGAACCCCCTTTATTCTTTGTACTAAGAAAGATCAAGATTGTTAACCTTGTATTGATAACAGAGCTTTAAACTAAATCCTTTTCATGAACAAAAATCATTTACCTGTTACAAAGGACATTTTCGGATCATCCTCTTGACCAGAAGCCATTACTTACATGATTTATGAAGTGCTTATCATATGCTGTATATAAAGAAAGACGAAGAGTGGAAGAAAGCTTTCCACATCCCGTTTGGGCATATTGAATAGCTAGTAATGCCTCTAGACATTCCAATGTCCCTGCCATCTTTCAGAACTTTACAGATTGAATATTCTCTGTTTTAAATCAGTTTGTTTTTCTTTATTTGAATGACATTGTACTGTTTTCAAAGGTGTTTGTACAATATCAAGAATATGTGTGTTTAGAGTGGCCAAGAGTTCATCAACTTCATTTGTCTTGTAAACCTAAAGAGTGCCAGGTTGAGAAGGAGAAATAGGTTTAGATTGAACATGTTTGGCCCGTTCATGGATCCCACAAATGTATCCATTATTCTAGAGTGTCCTATTACCTTATACCTAACTTATTTTAGGCTACACTGGAACATTGAAAAGCATGGTAATTAAAAAAGTAGAGCTCTTAGCCTATATATTAACGATGAGTTATTGTAATGATGTACACTATTAGAAATGCAGAAACTAGTTAAATCCAGTACAAATTATGTTTCATAATACATGAGAATCTGAGTAGAGCCAAACCTCACCCGAAGTAGGCATATGTAGCAATTTTTAGGGCAATGTTAACTTTTTTATTTGGCCATATAAATCTTGATATAGAGCTCTCGACCACCCTGAAAAATGTAATCCATAAATGACATGGAATTTTAAGAATAAAAATAAAAAAGAGGCAGAATTGATATCAGAGCTGGTTTAGCCATGATATCATTTGGACATTGTTTCCATCTCTCCAATAGCAACAGCATTTCCTTATAAGCAGTTGTCTTCCTGAAACCTTTGGCCTTACTCCTCCATATTTTGCTGATCTTTTTTTTTTTGGCCTAGGGTCTGTGTGCTGGCTTAGCCCTAACTGGAATATTTAATTTACTTATAAATCCCTAGTAACATGGTACTACATGTACACTGGGTCTGCAAATTAAAAGATACTAGTGGGCCTGTAGCATGTGTTGTGCCACCCACTTAAATAGCCCTTTAAAACATATCTCAGGCCTGGCATTACTGGGTTTGTCTGCAGCTTTGAGCGGCCATTTCGACTTGGCAAAATAAACTTTTTGCCAGGCCCTTACCTTCCTTTTTAATACATATAAGTTTCCCCTAGGGTAAGCCATGGCCATCCCAGAAGGCATGGTTTAGTGTATTTAAAAAGTAGGACATGTACTTTTAATTTGTATATGTCCTGGTAGTGAAAAACATACCTTATTAGGTTGATTCCGTATTTACGTAATTTCCAAATTAGAAGATATAAGTGGGTCGAGTTTGGTGGCTCTGGAATCACTTTTAACCCCTTCGACGCTCATGAAATTACATTAAAAGCCATAAAACACCTTAGCGTCCAAGTGGTTAAAATCCTAACTTATGGTGAAGTCAGATTTTAAATTGCAATTCTGAAAATGCCACTTTTAGAAATTTGCGGTTCAAAAGGGGGTGGGGATGGACGGAGCATCTGAATCAATCAAACACTCACACCCAGTCCAAAGATCTGGGTTTAATCCATCACCGTTCTTTAGCCCACTCTGCCACCCCAGTTCAGACATGGCTATAAGCAAATCAGTCTGACCCTGTGCCTCATGGGAACAGTCCAGCCCGAACTTCCAAGCCATGCCTTCCCTGGACCGGAAACAAGCTTCCGAGGACCGGTTTCTGGCATTCCAGCCGTCTTCAGCCCGGCTTGCTTGAATCCAGTGGCAAAGTGAGCAAGGGACTCACGTCTGAGCATACCCTGCCACACTCATGGTGGCCAAAAGCGGTACAAAAGGGGGTGGTGATGGACGGAGCATCTGAATCAATCAAACACTCACACCCAGTCCAAAGATCTGGGTTTAATCCATCACCGTTCTTTAGCCCACTCTGCCACCCCAGTTCAGACATGGCTATAAGCAAATCAGTCTGACCCTGTGCCTCATGGGAACAGTCCAGCCCGAACTGCCAAGCCATGCCTTCCCTGGACCGGAAACAAGCTTCCGAGGACCGGTTTCTGGCATTCCAGCCGTCTTCAGCCCGGCTTGCTTGAATCCAGTGGCAAAGTGAGCAAGGGACTCACGTCTGAGCATACCCTGCCACACTCATGGCGGCCAAAAGCGGTACAAAAGGGGGTGGTGATGGACGGAGCATCTGAATCAATCAAACACTCACACCCAGTCCAAAGATCTGGGTTTAATCCATCACCGTTCTTTAGCCCACTCTGCCACCCCAGTTCAGACATGGCTATAAGCAAATCAGTCTGACCCTGTACCTCATGGGAACAGTCCAGCCCGAACTGCCAAGCCATTCCTTCCCTGGACCGGAAACAAGCTTCCGAGGACCGGTTTCTGGCATTCCAGCTGTCTTCAGCCCGGCTTGCTTGAATCCAGTGGCAAAGTGAGCAAGGGACTCACGTCTGAGCATACCCTGCCACACTCATGGCGGCCAAAAGCGGTACAAAAGGGGGTGGTGATGGACGGAGCATCTGAATCAATCAAACACTCACACCCAGTAGAAGAACTGGGTTTAATCCATCACCGTTCTATAGCCCACTGGGCCAGGGAGAGACTAATTTGCATACAGCCAGGTTCTGAAACTGGGATGGTGCAATGAGCTAAAAAACGGTGTTGGATCTAGCCCTGATCTCTTGACTGGGTGAGAGTACTCTGCTTAATTCAGAGACTCTGTCCATCACCACCCCTTGTCGTAAATAATTTTGTCCACCCTAAGCGTGGAAGGGTATACTCAGACGTGAGTCCCTTGCTCATTGCACCATCAGGATTCAAGCAAGCCGGGCCGAAGACGGCTGAAATGCCAGAAACCGGTCCCCGGAAGCTTGTTTCCTTCCCAGTGTAAGAATTGGCTTTTGTAGTCTGGTCTGCCCTGTTCCCATGATGCACTGGGCCAGGGACAGACTAATTTGCATACAGCCAGGTTCTGAAACTGGGATGGTGCAATGAGCTAAAAAACGGTGTTGGATCTAGCCCTGATCTCTTGACTGGGTGAGAGTACTCTGCTTAATTCAGAGACTCTGTCCATCACCACCCCTTGTCGTAAATAATTTTGTCCACCCTAAGCGTGGAAGGGTATACTCAGACGTGAGTCCCTTGCTCATTGCACCATCAGGATTCAAGCAAGCCGGGCGGAAGACGGCTGAAATGCCAGAAACCGGTCCCCGGAAGCTTGTTTCCTTCCCAGTGCAAGAATTGGCTTTTGTAGTCTGGTCTGCCCTGTTCCCATGATGCACTGGGCCAGGGACAGACTAATTTGCATACAGCCAGGTTCTGAAACTGGGATGGTGCAATGAGCTAAAAAACGGTGTTGGATCTAGCCCTGATCTCTTGACTGGGTGAGAGTACTCTGCTTAATTCAGAGACTCTGTCCATCACCACCCCTTGTCGTAAATAATTTTGTCCACCCTAAGCGTGGAAGGGTATACTCAGACGTGAGTCCCTTGCTCATTGCACCATCAGGATTCAAGCAAGCCGGGCCGAAGACGGCTGAAATGCCAGAAACCGGTCCCCGGAAGCTTGTTTCCTTCCCAGTGTAAGAATTGGCTTTTGTAGTCTGGTCTGCCCTGTTCCCATGATGCACTGGGCCAGGGACAGACTAATTTGCATACAGCCAGGTTCTGAAACTGGGATGGTGCAATGAGCTAAAAAACGGTGTTGGATCTAGCCCTGATCTCTTGACTGGGTGAGAGTACTCTGCTTAATTCAGAGACTCTGTCCATCACCGCCCCTTGTCGTAAATAACTTTTAGAAATTTGGCATTTCTTGCCTTAGCTATTTAGTGCCTACAGCCTGTCTCTGATCACCTGACTGAGTGTAGTTGGCAGTTGGGCTTTGTGTATTACTTCTACACAGCCACACATAATGGGAGCTTAGGTGTGACTGAGTGGGCCATTATAAGCAGGATGGGAGGGAGGAGCTGGACCCAGCCTCATTTACACCTGAATAGGCTGTGTCCTGTACACACAAAAAGGGCTGCATACACCCTGTATTTAGTCTGGATCCAGTGCGGAAAGGGAGGAGATCTGTGCACTTCAAGGGCATGAGGCTAGGAGCGTCTTCTTACTTCAAAGGCATACCTGTTTATAAAAGAAGGATCTCAGACACCACCACTTCAGTACCCTTCTGGACCCCTGGATACTCTGCCAGGTAGAAGGACTGTTGTGCTGCTGAAGGACTGCTGTGCTGCTGAAGGACTGCCGCTCTGCTGGACTCCTGCTTTGCTGTGCTGACCTTCTGCCTGCTGTCCTCTTGTCTGGGTGAGAAGGGTGACCTGCATCTCTTGAACCCAGAACTCAGAGTGACTCCAAGGGCGTGCTGGCTGACCTCCTGATCTAGATTATATTATTTTTAAATTAGATTTTAGTCTGATATTTGAGAGAGCATGGTGCGTGATTTGCTAAGAAGGGTAGGGGAAGAAAGGTCTCACATAGACACATTCGCTGTAGAATATCATTTATTGGAATACCCTCTCGAAAACACTAATTCATTTGGTCAATTTTAAATGCAATACAAGTGAAACATAAGAGTGATTCTCTGTGCACAATCAGTTGAATAGCCGCGTATAATGTGTTAGTTTCTCCATATTGTGCACAGCCACCAGCTAAAACGACATTACCGATTAAACAAAACCAGCAGGGAAATCACATTAAAAAGCTGAACAAGCCGTATAATGGTCTGGGATGAGGTCCAGACAAAGGGCCTTGTTTGGAGCTGTGCAGATGTGTACTCAGTCACAGTTGTGAGTAATGTCCCCCGTGCACCCTATGACAATCGCATTATGCCCAATTGTTGTTAAAATGAGGCAGTCAGGACTTCTGTCATGTGTTGCAGAGCAGTCATCGGTCAAACTCAAGATCTGGCTCTTCAGTTCGAGCATTCCTTCCGTCACTTTGTGCTCTTCTCAGGTCTTCAGCCACCGCATGTTTATTTTAAATACATTTAATTTAAAGGAGTGAGGAGTACCATGCCAGAGGTGGGGTAGGCTGGCAAGTTTCTTTATATATTTAGTCTGTGTATTCATAGTTTTAAGATAAGCAAGTTGGTGCTGTGACAAAATCAACACCACAGAAGGGCTTTCCCTCTGGGTTCCAATTTAAGCCCAAAAAGTATTTTCTGTGCTGTCACTTGGAACCCCTTGGTAGTAATCTTCCCTGTTATTGGTGGTACCTACAAATCTATTTGTTTCATGATACATGCACCTTAAAAACTCATCATTTTCTGATCCTGCAAATACAATTAGGATACATGTTAATTCTCTTATTGGAATATTATAACTGCTAACTTTGCAAACTTTGACAATTAATATCGTTCAAAGAATTTAGAGGAATAAAAGTTAAATACACCACTTTCCCAGGCCCAAGATTTGAACTGAAGCTGATCAGCCAGGTTGGCAATAAGATAGTAGGAACAGGAGGCTGTCGGTGATAGGATGCTATAGGTGATGTGGAGATGCAGTACTTTGTGTCTACTCATGTTTTACTCAGGTGACAACATTCAGACCGCGACCACCGTCGCAAGGAAGTGCGGCATGATCATGAAGCGCAGTCGGGTGATCCTCCTTGAAGCACACGCCCCAGAAGGATCCACCCCCGCGTCGGTGTCCTGGCAACCAATTGAATATCCTGTGGGGACGGATGACGACACTGATGTGAGTACAGTCTGACTACTTTTTCAAAGGGAAATGTGTATGCACAAGATTCACTTCTGTAAAGTATCCTCTTTCAGTGAAATTTATAATTGCTATTAATGTGTATTATCAACTATATTACTATTTCACCCGTGACACCGTACTGGATTCTAGGGCAGATATCTGGCAGGCTAGCTCCTAGAATCAAGTAAAATGTTGATCCAGTTGTCTCATGCCTGTTTTATTGTCCATTTTGCAGAGGTAGCTGTTCTGGGGTCATTTGTGTTATGCGGCATGAAGCCCCTCAGGATCTGAACCTCTGGCCTTGGAATTCTCTACAAAGTCATGAGCAGAGACCTTCACTCTCCCAGAACACAAAAGCCCAACATTTTATTTAGGTTACACATTTAGTAAGATCCCAGGATGCTATACCAAATGTATTTACAAAGACATCTCATCCTTAACATCCTGTAGAGCTCTAGTTTTGCTTGGCCTTGAAGTCCTGTAGGACACCCCATTGTCTTACCTAAACCCAGTAGCACCCGTTGTTAACAGGTGTGTCCCTTCAGCGAGATGTATCCCAGTGATCGGGGCCCTCGCGGAGCAGTAATGGTGAGCTCTGGATGAGCCGCAATAGTGGCAGCATTCAGAGCCTGTAAGACTCAGGAAGTTCGTCAACAGACATATCACACAGAGATAGAAGAGGCCACATTATCATGGATGAGAGAATGGCTGGGTCTTCGGGTGCTCATAGCGCTTCAGGTGCTTGCAGTGCTTCAGGTGCTCGCAGCGCTTCAGGTGCTCGCACTGCATCAGGTGCTCGCACTGCATCAGGTGCTCGCACTGCATCAGGTGCTTGCATGCTTCAGGTGCTCGCACTGCATCAGGTGCTCGCACTGCATCAGGTGCTCGCACTGCATCAGGTGCTCGCACTGCATCAGGTGCTTGCATGCTTCAGGTGCTCGCACTGCATCAGGTGCTTGCATGCTTCAGGTCCTCGCAGTGCTTCAGGTGCTCGCAATGCTTCAGGTACTCGCAGTGCTTCAGGTGCTCGCAGTGCTGCAGGTGCTCGCACTGCATCAGGTGCTCACACTGCATCAGGTGCTTGCATGCTTCAGGTCCTCGCAGTGCTTCAGGTGCTCGCAGTGCTTCAGGTGCTCGCACTGCATCAGGTGCTCGCACTGCATCAGGTGCTTGCATGCTTCAGGTCCTCGCACTGCATCAGGTGCTAGCAATGCTTCAGGTGCTCGCAGCGCTTCAGGTGCTCGCTATGCTTAAGATGCTTACAGTGCTTCAGGTGCTCGCAGTGCTTCAGGTGCTCACAGCGCTTCAGGTGCTCGCAGTGCTTCAGGTGCTCGCAGCGCTTCAGGTCCTCGCACTGCATCAGGTGCTCGCAATGCTTCAGGTGCTCGCACTGCATCAGGTGCTCGCAATGCTTCAGGTGCTCGCAGCGCTTCAGGTGCTCGCTATGCTTAAGATGCTTACAGTGCTTCAGGTGCTCGCACTGCATCAGGTGCTCGCAATGCTTCAGGTGCTCGCACTGCATCAGGTGCTCGCAGTGCTTCAGGTGCTCGCAGTGCTTCAGGTGCTCGCAGTGCTTCAGGTGCTCGCAGCGCTTCAGGTGCTCGCAGTGCTTCAGGTGCTCGCAGTGCTTCAGGTGCTCGCACTGCATCAGGTGCTCGCAATGCTTCAGGTGCTCGCACTGCATCAGGTGCTCGCAGTGCTTCAGGTGCTCGCAGTGCTTCAGGTGCTCGCAGTGCTTCAGGTGCTCGCAGTGCTTCAGGTGCTCGCAGTGCTTCAGGTGCTCGCAGTGCTTCAGGTGCTCGCAGTGCTTCAGGTGCTCGCAGTGCTGCAGGTGCTCGCATCGCTTCAGATGCTCGCAATGCTTCAGGTGCTCGCAGCGCTGCAGGTGCTCGCAATGCTTCAGGTGCTTGCATGCTTCAGGTGCTCGCAGTGCTGCAGGTGTTCGCAGCGCTTCATGTGCTCGCCGTGCTTCAGGTGTTTGCTATGCTTCAGGTGCTCGCAGTGCTTCAGGTGCTCACAGCGCTTCAGGTGCTCACAGCGCTTCAGGTGCTCGCAGTGCTTCAGGTGCTCGCAGCGCTTCAGGTGCTCGCAGTGCTTCAGGTGCTCGCCGTGCTTCAGGTGTTTGCTATGCTTCAGGTGCTCGCAGTGCTGCAGGTGTTCGCAGTGCTTCAGGTGCTCACAGCGCTTCAGGTGCTTGCAGTGCTTCAGGTGCTCGCAGCGCTTCATGTGCTCGCAGCGCTTCAGGTGCTCGCAGCGCTTCATGTGCTCGCCGTGCTTCAGGTGTTTGCTATGCTTCAGGTGCTCGCAGTGCTGCAGGTGCTCGCAGTGCTGCAGGTGTTCGCAGTGCTGCAGGTGCTCGCACTGCATCAGGTGCTCGCAGCGCTTCATGTGCTCGCCGTGCTTCAGGTGTTTGCTATGCTTCAGGTGCTCGCAGTGCTGCAGGTGTTCGCAGTGCTGCAGGTGCTCGCACTGCATCAGGTGCTTGCATGCTTCAGGTGCTCGCAATGCTTCAGGTGACTGGTCGCTTTCATGTCCTCCAAGAGAAGGCGCTAGAGATACACACTCTCCAATGCAAGAGGACCAAAACAATAAGTCTTGATGAAGATTGCAGAGTTTGAGGAAGGCGAAGGATAATATCTTAAAACTGAAGCCATATTGTACATATAAGAATGTCATCGTTCACCGCCCTCATGCCTTCTCAGTGAGTGTATGAGAGGAGACGTGAAACATGTTCATACTCTGAAGTGGAGGAGTTTGGAGTGATGGAGTGGAACAGAATATCAATCCAATGTTTGTGTATCATCAACAATTTGTTACAGAAGTTTCATTTATGTGTGCAGTGTACATTCTCAACATTTGATCATTTCCTACAGAAGCATCATCTCTATACTTATATTTGTATATTTATTACCATATTATTTGGAAAATCAAACATGCTGATGGAGTTCACAGACAACATTATTTTTCTTCAAATAAAGTCATGGCCCTGCCCGCCTTTGCTCTTAGATGCTTCTTCTGGTCTGAGGTTTAAGTTTCAATATTGAAATATGTACGTTGCCCTTTTTTGATCTGGTCTGATGGAGAAACTGTGTGCAGTGCACAGAGAGGACTGTGGCTCTGCCCAATGGGAGTATTTTCCTCTCGCCTGATGTTATTGCCTCTCTGGGTGTAGCCCCCAAACCTTCATTGCAATGTCGGATGGACTATTTTACACATATAGATTTATCTCCATCATTGCAAATTAGATTCTTTATGTCAAGGGTGTATTATATACGTAAAGTGACCCTGTTTTATTATTATAGAAATAAAAACAAGACTGTAAAAAGGCTTCCTTGCAATCCAGTCTTCAACGGATCTATTTAGGACTACAATGAAGGGGTATGAGGCTACAATATAATCCACATATTGTTTCTTTGTGAAACAAAGATCTAAAAAACATTTCACAAGCCTGCCTTTAATATACAAAGACCTGCACGACTGCACATGCCTCTCTTTGCACATGTTCCGAATTAAAGATAGACTGATTGGCGTTGCCAATGCTTGTTCGATACAAGTAACTCAGTACAAGTTATATTGATTAATCTTAATAACCAGTCGTCCGGGTTAGTAGACAGTATAGAAGTGCATTTTTACTATTTCCGATCACTGACAAACTGACGCTTCCTTTGTACGTCACGTCCTCTATCAAGGATGCTCAACTTTAAACTATTCTCATAAGAGAGAGGTGTATCTGTGAGATTTATAACACTGAAGGCAAACTAAAAAGGAGGTACAAGGCAAAACGCATCCTTCGCACTGCTACATTGCTACATGCGTCCTTCGCTTTATAGCATGTACTCTCAACCCCAAATCTAGCTTGGTAGCACATTTACAATCTCTTGTGGCCAAGCACCAGTGGTGGTCACAGAGGGGCCTGTTCACAAACTGCAAGTTGTAGTATCTTTTGTTGTACCACGTTAGTAGACCTCTTGAGCCACAGAATGCTGTTCACAGACCTCGGCTTCCTCCTCTCATCATATTTGTGTGCGGAAGTCTCCGACATGTGTCCGACATGTGTCCGGCAGATCCGCATACACAGGTACACAAGTTACTAATAAATGGGGAGGAATTAGGGAGGGGGAAGGAGGGGCTTAGGAAGGGACATGCAAACATAAACACCCACCTATAAAACAGGGTGCCCATTGCTATTCATAAAATGCACGTCTAAAATTACTACACCAAAAAACAACCCAAAACAGTAGTAAATATACTTCAGCCAAGCCCTAGAGTAATCCCAGCACTACACATGATCACTCAGACACTACAATACACTCCCATGGAAAATGATTGAGGCAGGGACTTAAACTAACACCCCATAGTAAATAATTTTAAACAAAATGGAATATTCCATTTTCAATTACATATACATATAAAGGGGCCGATTCACAGAACTAACTTAAGACAAAATCCTAAACTTACTACTTTTGGTATTCACAGAAGTTAGGATTTTGTTTTAAGTTTGTCTTAAGACAGATTTAAGACAGACTTAAGTTAGGATTTTGTCTTAAGTTTGTCTTAAGTCTGTCTTAAGACAAACTTTAGACAAAATCCTAACTTCTGTGAATACCAAAACTAGTAAGTTTAGGATTTTGTCTTAAGTTAGTTCTGTGAATCGGGCCCAAAGTGTTAGACATTATATTTAATACAAAATTAGTTTTACATTTATATTTAAATTGTTTACAAATAATTAAATATAATTTTAAAACGTTTAATACAAAATAAAATTAATTAAATAGGTTTTCATACAATCTTCTGAATAATAAATAAACATAAACATAATAGTGGATTTTTTTTAAATCCTCCTAAATAATGAGTTTGATATATTGCTTGAGGATGCTTTATGTGTGTTCCGGGTTGCGCTCTATGGGCCCGATTCAGAGAACTAACTTAAGACAAAATCCTAAATTTACTACTTTTGGAATTCACAGAAGTAAGGATTTTGTCTTAAGTTTGTCATAAAACAGACTTAAGACTGATTTAAGATAAAATCCTAACTTAAGTCTGTCTTAAGTCTGTCTTAAGACAAACTTAAGACAAAATCGTAACTTCTGTGATTACCAAAAGTAGTAAGTTTAGGATTTTATCTTAAATTAGTTCTGTGAATCGGGCCCCTAATCTCTTCCCAACGCAGATTACAGCTGAGATGTACAGATTAAAAGAAACCTGCCACCATTGTCCTGAGTTCTACCAAAGGTAGTCCCCAGCCATCAGTTGTGATGCTGTGTTGCTGTTACCATGGTGCTTTGGGTGGTCGTGATGGACCTGGGAACATTCTTAAATAGTGGTGTAAATTGCCCTCTAAGATGTGCCTCCAGCCAGCACCTGGTCCTTCCATGGAACGCCGTTGCCCGGGCTCTTCTCCTTTGTCTGGCAGCACTGTTTTTCTTTTCTTGTCTATGTTGAGCCACTAGGGTTTAGGGGGCCATCAGCTCCCACGGTGGTGCCACTGGTCTGGTATCTGTGTCACAATTGTCACACAGGATATCCACAGGGGCACACTGCGTTGTTTTGTTATGTTATGTTAGATGAGGTTTTGTAAAACGCACTTACACCTACAGGTTTCTTGGCGCTGTGAAAGTGACTAGATGACTGCAGTTATGTGCCCTAGATAACTAATTGTAGGCCAAAGTGAAGCGCCAAGTCTTTAGTCTTTCTGAACCGCATGTAATCTCCCTCAAGCCTGAGGTGACCGGGTAGAGCATTCCAGATCATGGGACCCAGGAAAGAGAACCTGGTCCCGCCGACGCGTTTGCGACGGATTCTGTTCACCGTCAGAAGGTTCTGGTGAGAGGACCTCAAATTCCGCTTAGGTAAATTTTTATTGATCAGAGAGATGATGAACCTCTGGCCGGTGTCCTGCATAGCTTTAAAGAGTGTACAACCAGCTTTGAACAAAGCCCGTTGCTCCCGGGGTGTGCAGTGGTGGCTGTTGCAATAAATACGTAAAAAGTTATGTTGCCTACACGAAGTCTTTGATCAGTTCTACGCCTATTCCCCGTGCCTTGTTAATGGTCCACATTAATCTCTCTACCTGCCTTTTGGCTTGTGTCCGGAGAGTAGTGATTTTGTAATGCATGATTCTTTGTCGATCGAGGTATGACTGAAACTCTGGCATATTTATCAACTGTGTGATAGAGAAAAGAAAGGAATGCACCGTACTTAACGTTGTAGGGGACATTCCTGTTGTTTCCCAGCGCTTGTGCACAATGTGCTGCCTAGCCCCAAAGCAGCATCCTTGTTTCCGGTCCAGTGCTTGTTTCCAGTCCAGTGAAGACCTGGCTTGGCAGTTCGGGTTGGAATGTTCAAATAAGGAACAGGGTCAAGACTGATTTGCATATGGCTGGGTCTAAACTGGGGTGGCGAAGTGAGCTAAAGAACAATAGACATAGGTCCCTTGCTCACTTTGCTACTGGATTTAAGCTAGCCTTGCTGATGAGGGGTGTTACCTCGAAACCGGTCCTCGGAAGCTTGTTTCTGGTCCAGGGAGGACCTGGCTTGGCAGTTCGGGCTGGACTGTTCCCATGAGGCACAGGGTCAAGACTGATTTGCATATAGCCATGTCTGAACTGGGGTGGCGGAGTGAGATAAAGAACAATGATGGATTCAACCCATATATGTGAGTGAGTGTCTGAAAAGTTTCAACGCCCCGTCCATGTTAGAATTGTGAGAGTCTCGAACCAGCAGCCAGAGTTTCTCTGATGGTGGCAGCCATTGTGGGGAGAAGGAAAGAGTAGCATCTTGGACAGAAGAGGGCGGTAGCACTCTAGCAGCCCTCCCAAAGAAGGCTACCTTTTAAACAAGAACTACACATCCAAGATATGCTGCTGACTCTACCAGAATATCATGGACAACCCAGTAAGCTAATATTTAACAAGTCTTGGCCAAATTAGCGGTGGAAAAAAGGGGTGCCCAAAGCTCTTACCTCTATATGTGATATATTTGCATGTGTGAATAGGTCCTTGAAGACACCTAAAGACCTAGAAAGCTCTTCATAATACTGCATCCTACATTCATTACCTGCAGCATGTTATCTTCGGTGATCCTTGTTTTACAGGAAGTACTCATCAAAGCGGAGGACGGCTGCACAGTTGACAATGAAAATGACTTCCATTTTGTCCTGAGTGGAAAAACCTACGCAAACTTAGAGAAGTATTTCTACAGTTTGCTGCCAAAGGTAAGTGTGGATAAAAGGTATGCACACCCACAAACAGGAAATATTTGCTAAGGAAATATTGAAATATTTTTTTTTGACCATGTAAAAATTTCTCCTCTTGCAAATATCAAACATTTCCCCACATTTCTGAATTATTTACATGTAATCATGATCACTCCAGTATCCCTCCCGCGTCACCTTATTTACATAGGGGGCTAGGGGCACTTCCACCAGACACCTTGTCACTCAAGAACAGAAAGAACTTTTCTGCCATTGCTGTTGTCTTCCTTCAGACATGCTCCATCACAGGAATGGTGCCATAGTAGCAAGCTACACCCCCACAATCGCCTGGTATCCAGCAGCAAGGAAGGGTCAGGCCAGACAGTCAACTCACAATGGTAGTAGGATAGTAAGTTCTGGGGAGAGGAATGTATGTCTTATAAATGGGGATTGCCAGTAAGTTGTGAGCCCTTCCTGGTCCCATGTTCTCTGCAGTGAGGATTCACATGAGCAGGGTGGTCCCACTCTGTCTCTGAACAAGCAAGTCACTAAATCCACCCACTTACTGATGGAAAAGAGGGTTCTGACCAAGACGGAGAACCTAACTTGACAAACAAGTCTGCAAACCTCTGATAAACAGTGGATTGAAAAGGGAAGTGTGCATTTCTGGGTCAATTCAAATAGATACCGTCCCTTTCCTTGTAGGAAAGAGGTTTTTCAGTTGATGACTGAAGGCATGGAGTCACCACAAACCACTTCTGAGGAAAGCACACCAAGCAGGTGAAAGTGCAGGAAACAGAGCCTTTCACTCTTGTCCAATCTCTGGCAGAAACAAAAGCCACCAAGAAATGTAAAAAGCTCTGACTAGGATAAACTTGAGGGACAGCTCTGACAAAGGCCAAACCATAACATTGTCAGGTGGAGATGGCAAAGACAGAACTTGTGAGTGGCCAGATACCTAGCATGGATAATGAAGTATCGTAAGCGATGCAGTACCATCGTTCCAAAAGAAAGTGGACCCTGAGGTCCATCCTGGAGACTTTATCACTAGCCCTGCCCCAAACGTGAGGAACAGTGTCATCCCAGCGGTGTACCACTGAACCCTTAAAGGAATTCCATCCTCTTACCAGAAGGCAGGCGGCAAAACACAAATTAAGACTCAATCGTAGGAGCTTGTCAGCCAAGCGGTCAGGCTGACAGGGGCACGTGCCTGACAGAAAGGACGTACAGGAGCCAATCAGGTTCTCTCTCCAAAAGAAGACCAGACATTTATACCACATCATCCCTAAGACAACCCACTTCAGTCATCAGGAGATCCAAGGGAGGGAAGCAAATAGAAAGCACTGAACCAAGAGAACAACGTGCAGCCGAAGCGACACCTCATCAGGAACCAGGAGAAAACAGCAAGTTAGAAGGATGCCTGGACCTCTGGTCAGCAGGTTCACAGGAACATTCTCCAGCAGCTTCCTGATAGTTTGGTAGCTCCCAGATATGGATCACTGGGGCTGGACTAAAAGTGTTCTAATTACCAGTCCATGTTTGTGGTGCCTCTTCATCTGGGAACAAAGAGATGAGAAGCGAGGGGAAGCATGTCAGGCCCACTAGGTACCAAACCTCCCACAGACCACCACAAAGGCCACCGAGGACCGAAGAAAAACATGGATGGAAGGAGAGAATTTACCAACCAGACCACTCTTCAAGCTTGAGATGCGCTGTCGGCCAGCTTCGAATCTGAAAATGAGGACAGCAGAAGCTCGTGGCCAGTGGCTGTTTTCAGTAAAAACACCAGGAAGGAGATATCAGTTCTAATATTCACTGTCTGCCCTCAAATGGGGGCCAAGAAGAGAAGTGTCACATATCTCAACAACTAAGAATAATGTGGACTGGTGGTCTCAGATGCTCACAAAGAGAGGGCACTACAAACCCACAGGAGACATATAATGAGAGCCACACACCCCGAGGTAGACAAAAAGGGACCCCCAGATGAGGTGAGGTACATTCAGCTGAAATCAATCTCCATTGAGTCACTATGATCCCTTCAACTAGAGCTGCACAAAGGGCAGGCATTTTTGCATTCATGGGTCAGTCACTGGCTAAAAGGCAACCACAGGGGAGAACAGAAGTGCTCCCAAATAAAACCCAGGACACAAGAAGGTGGCTGACAGGACTGTAGATGTTCGAACAGGGTACACAATATTCCAGAAACAGAAAACAGCTCCTGAGAACATGGCCATTTGCTCTGGAGTTAGAACATTATGCAGCAAGCATCCAGAAATCTGAGCAGCAGAATACTGGGCCATGGAGACCTGAAACAACCAGAACCTGAGGGAATAATTTAAAGAATTGTATCCGGCAACCCATGGCAAGGCCAATGAACAGGTTCACTAAGGTGGCTGCATAGTCCCTCTCTACCAGCAGAAGCCAGGACATGGCCTGGAATACAGAGCTACAGACAACGACAAAAGTATTGAATTCGTTATAGAGCTGCTGCATCAAGATTTTGAGAGAACGCCATCAAAAAGAACTGCCCCCCTATGATCAGCCTGAACCAATACCATCTCAAATGTGGAACCACCAGGAATGGCCAGCCACCCTGGACAACAGAGGATCCCTGACCGGAGACAGAGTAGGCGCTAACACCGCAGCACCATTGGGACACTGACGTGCCAGAAGCCCAGCAAAAGCGCTGCTTCATGATCCTTTCAAGTCTACAGCACCAGCCCTGCGTCCCGCCCATTGGGCAGCCTTGAGGAGCAAGAATACAGAACACTGGAACACACTGCCCTACGGCTCAGCTGTACATTCCCAAGAGGAAGCCACCAGCCAATCAATGAGAAGGAAACAGCAGTAAAGCCATCTCCAAGATGAGAGACAACAGAGAGGCAACAAAACCACCAAGTGGAACTATGAAACATCTGCCAGTGTCTCTCTTTGAAACATCTGCCAGTGACTCTCTGACAAATCTGCCAGTGACACTCTCTATGAAACATCTGTCCGTGACTCTCTGACAAATCTGCCAGTGACACTCTCTATGAAACATCTGTCCGTGACTCTCTATGACACATCTGCCAGTGACACTCTGACACATCTGCCAGTGACACTCTCTATGACACATCTGCCAGTGACTCTCTATGACACATCTGCCAGTGACACTCTCTATGACACATCTGCCAGTGACTCTCTATGACACATCTGCCAGTGACACTCTCTATGACACATTTGCCAGTGACTCTCTATGACACATCTGCCAGTGACACTCTCTATGAAACATCTGTCCGTGACTCTCTATGACACATCTGCCAGTGACACTCTGACACATCTGCCAGTGACACTCTCTATGACACATCTGCCAGTGACTCTCTATGACACATCTGCCAGTGACACTCTCTATGCCACATCTGCCAGTGACACTCTCTATGAAACATCTGCCAGTGACTCTCTATGAAACATCTGCCAGTGACTCTCTCTGACACAACTACCAGTGACTCCCTCTATGAAACATCTGTTAGTGACTCTCTGACACATCTGCCAGTGAATCCCTCTATGAAATATATGCCAGTGTCTCTCTCAATGAAACATCTGCAACTGAGACTCCTTATAGAAAGTCGGGCAGGTTGTCTCACTCTGAAACATCAGCCAGTGACTCTCTCTATGAAACATCTGCCAGTGACTCTCTCTATGAAACATCTGCCAGTGACTCTCTATGAAACATCTGCCAGTAACTCTCTATGAAACATCTGCCAGTGACTCTCTCTATGAAACATCTGCCAGTGACTCTCTATGAAACATCTGCCAGTGACTCTCTATGAAACCTCTGCCAGTGACTCTATGAAACATCTGCCAGTGACTCTCAATATTGAAAGCCATGTAGCATGTCTCACTCTGGGGCCTCAGCCAGTGACTCTCTCTATGAAACATCTTCTGGTATCTCTCCTTTTACAACATCAAGCAGCCTCTCTCTCCTCTCTCAAACAGTCTCTCCTTGAAGCTCCTGCCTGTGTCTTTGCCTATAATACATTGACCTGTTCCTCTACTCAATAGGATAGCTGCCTGTGCATCTACTCTATAAGATAGCTGCCTCTTCCTCCACTCTATAGGATAGCTGCATGTACCTCTACTCTATAAGATAGCTGCATGTACCTCTACTCTATAAGATAGCTGCATGTACCTCTACTCTATAGGATAGCTGCCTGTGCCTTCAATTTATAGGATGGCCACCTGTACCTCTACAAGGCAGGATAGATGCCTGTGCCGCTACTCTATAAGATAGCTGCCTGTACCTCTACTCTATAGGATAGCTGCATGTACCTCTACTCTATAGGATAGCTGTGTGTGCCTCTACTCTATAAGATAGCTGCATGTACCTCTACTCTATAGGATAGCTGCATGTACCTCTACTCTATAGGATAGCTGCATGTACCTCTACTCTATAGGATAGCTGCATGTACCTCTACTCTATAGGATAGCTGCATGTACCTCTACTCTATAGGATAGCTGCATGTGCCTCTACTCCATAGGATAGCTGCATGTACCTCTACTCTATAAGATAGCTGCCTGTACCTCTACTCTATAGGATAGCTGCATGTACCTCTACTCTATAGGATAGCTGCATGTACCTCTACTCTATAGGATAGCTGCATGTACCTCTACTCTATAGGATAGCTGCATGTACCTCTACTCTATAAGATAGCTGCCTGTACCTCTACTCTATAGGATAGCTGCATGTACCTCTACTCTATAGGATAGCTGCATGTACCTCTACTCTATAAGATAGCTGCCTGTACCTCTACTCTATAGGATAGCTGCATGTACCTCTACTCTATAGGATAGCTGCATGTACCTCTACTCTATAGGATAGCTGCATGTACCTCTACTCTATAGGATAGCTGCATGTACCTCTACTCTATAAGATAGCTGCCTGTACCTCTACTCTATAGGATAGCTGCATGTACCTCTACTCTATAGGATAGCTGCATGTACCTCTACTCTATAAGATAGCTGCATGTACCTCTACTCTATAGGATAGCTGCATGTACCTCTACTCTATAAGATAGCTGCCTGTACCTCTACTCTATAGGATAGCTGCATGTACCTCTACTCTATAGGATAGCTGCATGTACCTCTACTCTATAAGATAGCTGCATGTACCTCTACTCTATAGGATAGCTGCATGTACCTCTACTCTATAAGATAGCTGCCTGTACCTCTACTCTATAGGATAGCTGCCTGTACCTCTACTCTATAGGATAGCTGCCTGTACCTCTACTCTATAGGATAGCTGCCTGTACCTCTACTCTATAGGATAGCTGCATGTACCTCTACTCTATAGGATAGCTGCATGTACCTCTACTCTATAGGATAGCTGCATGTACCTCTACTCTATAGGATAGCAGCATGTACCTCTACTCTATAGGATAGCTGCATGTGCCTCTACTCTATAAGATAGCTGCCGGTACTTCTACTCTATAGGATAGCTTCCTGTGCCTTCAATTTATAGGATGGCCACCTGTACCTCTACAAGGCAGGATAGATGCCTGTGCCTCTACTCCATAGGATAGCTGCCTGTGCCTCTACACTGTATGATAGCTGTCTGCGCCTCTACTCCATAGGATAGTTGCCTGTGCCTTTACTCTATTGGATAACCCTCTGTGCCGCTTCTCTATAGGATAGATGCCTATGCCTCTACTCTATAGGGTAGCCACCTGTGTCTCAACACTATAGGATATCTGCCTGTGCCCCTGCTCCATATAATATCTGCCAGTGCCTCCACCCATAGGATATCCGCCTCTCCCCATGAAACACTGGCCACTGTTTCTGCCGGTGCAGAATGTCCACCCTTATTTCCTGCCAGGGTCCCTCTTCATCTGGAGTCTCCACCCTAATTTCCTGCCAGGGTCCCTCTTCATCTGGAGTCTCCACCCTAATTTCCTGCCAGGGTCCCTCTTCATCTGGAGTCTCCACCCTCCTTCCCTGCCAGGGTCCCTCTTCATCTGGAGTCTCCACCCTCACTTCCTGCCAGGGTCCCTCTTCATCTGGAGTCTCCACCCTCATTTCCTGCCAGTGTCCCTCTTCATCTGGAGCTCTCTACCCTCATTTCCTGCCAGGGTCCCTCTGCATATGGAGTCTCCACCCTCATTTCCTGCCAGGGTCCCTCTTCATCTGGAGTCTCCACCCTTATTTCCTGCTAGGGTCCCTCTTCATCTGGAGCTCTCTACCCTCATTTCCTGCCAGGGTCCCTCTGCATATGGAGTCTCCACCCTCATTTCCTGCCAGGGTCCCTCTTCATATGGAGTCTCCACCCTCATTTCCTGCCAGGGTCCCTCTTCATCTGGAGCTCTCACCCTCATTTCCTGCCAGGGTCCCTCTTCATCTGGAGCTCTCACCCTCATTTCCTGCCAGGGTCCCTCTTCATCTGGAGTCTCCACCCTCATTTCCTCCCAGGGTCCCTCTTCATCTGGAGCTCTCCCCCTCCTTCCCTGCCAGGGTCCCTCTTCGTCTGGAGTCTCCACCATTATTTCCTGCCAGGGTCCCTCTTCATCTGGAGTCTCCACCCTCATTTCCTGCCAGGGTCCCTCTTCGTCTGGAGTCTCCACCCTTATTTCCTGCCAGGGACCCTCTTCATCTGGAGTCTCCACCCTCATTTCCTGCCAGGGTCCCTCTTCATCTGGAGTCTCCACCCTCATTTCCTGCCAGGGTCCCTCTTCATCTGGAACTCTCCCCCTCATATCCTGCCAGGGTCCCTCTTCCTCTGGAGCTTCGCACCTTTATTTCCTGCCAGGGTCCCTTTTCATCTGGAGTCTCCACCCTCATTTCCTGCCAGGGTCCCTCTTCATCTGGAGTCTCCACCCTCATTTCCTGCCAGGGTCCCTCTTCATCTGGAGCTCTCCACCCTCATTTCCTGCCAGGGTCCCTCTTCATCTGGAGCTCTGCACCTTCATTTCCTGCCAGTGTCCCTCTTCATCTGGAGCTCTGCACCTTCATTTCCTGCCAGGGTCCCTCTTCATCTGGAGTCTCCACCCTTATTTAATGCCAGGGTCCCTCTTCATCTGGAGTCTCCACCCTCATTTCCTGCCAGGGTCCCTTTTCATCTAGAGCTCTCCTCCCTCCTTTCCTGCCAGGGACCCTCTTCGTCTGGAGTCTCCACCCTTATTTCCTGCCAGGGTCCCTCTTCGTCTGGAGTCTCCACCCTCATTTCCTGCCAGGGTCCCTCTTCATCTGGAGCTCTCCTCCCTCCTTTCCTGCCAGGGTCCCTCTTCATCTGGAGCTCTCCCCCTCATTTCCTGCCAGGGTCCCTCTTCATCTGGAGTCTCCACCCTTATTTCCTGCTAGGGTCCCTCTTCATCTGGAGCTCTCTACCCTCATTTCCTGCCAGGGTCCCTCTGCATATGGAGTCTCCACCCTCATTTCCTGCCAGGGTCCCTCTTCATCTGGAGTCTCCACCCTCACTTCCTGCCAGGGTCCCTCTTCATCTGGAGTCTCCACCCTCATTTCCTGCCAGTGTCCCTCTTCATCTGGAGCTCTCTACCCTCATTTCCTGCCAGGGTCCCTCTGCATATGGAGTCTCCACCCTCATTTCCTGCCAGGGTCCCTCTTCATCTGGAGTCTCCACCCTTATTTCCTGCCAGGGTCCCTCTTCATCTGGAGTCTCCACCCTTATTTCCTGCTAGGGTCCCTCTTCAGCTGGAGCTCTCCCCCTCATTTCCTGCCAGGGTCCCTCTGCATATGGAGTCTCCACCCTCATTTCCTGCCAGGGTCCCTCTTCATATGGAGTCTCCACCCTCATTTCCTGCCAGGGTCCCTCTTCATCTGGAGCTCTCACCTTCATTTCCTGCCAGGGTCCCTCTTCATCTGGAGCTCTCACCCTCATTTCCTGCCAGGGTCCCTCTTCATCTGGAGTCTCCACCCTCATTTCCTCCCAGGGTCCCTCTTCATCTGGAGTCTCCACCCTCCTTCCCTGCCAGGGTCCCTCTTCGTCTGGAGTCTCCACCCTCATTTCCTGCCAGGGTCCCTCTTCGTCTGGAGTCTCCACCCTTATTTCCTGCCAGGTACCCTCTTCATCTGGAGTCTCCACCCTCATTTCCTGCCAGGGTCCCTCTTCATCTGGAGTCTCCACCCTCATTTCCTGCCAGGGTCCCTCTTCATCTGGAACTCTCCCCCTCATATCCTGCCAGGGTCCCTCTTCCTCTGGAGCTTCGCACCTTCATTTCCTGCCAGGGTCCCTTTTCATCTGGAGTCTCCACCCTCATTTCCTGCCAGGGTCCCTCTTCATCTGGAGTCTCCACCCTCATTTCCTGCCAGGGTCCCTCTTCATCTGGAGTCTCCACCCTCATTTCCTGCCAGGGTCCCTTTTCATCTGGAGTCTCCACCCTCATTTCCTGCCAGGGTCCCTCTTCATCTGGAGTCTCCACCCTCATTTCCTGCCAGGGTCCCTCTTCATCTGGAGCTCTCCACCCTCATTTCCTGCCAGGGTCCCTCTTCATCTGGAGCTCTGCACCTTCATTTCCTGCCAGGGTCCCTCTTTATCTGGAGCTCTCACCCTCATTTCCTGCCAGGGTCCCTCTTCATCTGGAGTCTCCACCCTTATTTAATGCCAGGGTCCCTCTTCATCTGGAGTCTCCACCCTCATTTCCTGCCAGGGTCCCTTTTCATCTAGAGCTCTCCTCCCTCCTTTCCTGCCAGGGACCCTCTTTGTCTGGAGTCTCCACCCTTATTTCCTGCCAGGGTCCCTCTTCGTCTGGAGTCTCCACCCTCATTTCCTGCCAGGGTCCCTCTTCATCTGGAGCTCTCCTCCCTCCTTTCCTGCCAGGGTCCCTCTTCATCTGGAACTCTGCTCCTTCATTTCCTGCCAGGGTCCCTCTTCATCTGGAGCTCTCCCCCTCATTTCCTGCCAGGGTCCCTCTTCATCTGGAGCTCTCCCCCTCATTTCCTGCCAGGGTCCCTCTTCATCTGGAGTCTCCACCCTCATTTCCTGCCAGGGTCCCTCTTCGTCTGGAGTCTCCACCCTCATTTCCTGCCAGGGTCCCTCTTCATCTGGAGCTTTCCCCCTCATTTCCTGCCAGGGTCCCTCTTCGTCTGGAGTCTCCACCCTCATTTCCTGCCAGGGTCCCTCTTCATCTGGAGCTCTGCCCCTCATTTCCTGCCAGGGTCCCTCTTCATCTGGAGCTCTCCCCCTCCTTTCCTGCCAGGGTCCCTCTTCATCTGGAGTCTCCACCCTTATTTCCTGCCAGGGTCCCTCTTCATCTGGAGTCTCCACCCTTATTTCCTGCTAGGGTCCCTCTTCAGCTGGAGCTCTCCCCCTCATTTCCTGCCAGGGTCCCTCTGCATATGGAGTCTCCACCCTCATTTCCTGCCAGGGTCCCTCTTCATATGGAGTCTCCACCCTCATTTCCTGCCAGGGTCCCTCTTCATCTGGAGCTCTCACCCTCATTTCCTGCCAGGGTCCCTCTTCATCTGGAGCTCTCACCCTCATTTCCTGCCAGGGTCCCTCTTCATCTGGAGTCTCCACCCTCATTTCCTCCCAGGGTCCCTCTTCATCTGGAGTCTCCACCCTCCTTCCCTGCCAGGGTCCCTCTTCGTCTGGAGTCTCCACCCTCATTTCCTGCCAGGGTCCCTCTTCGTCTGGAGTCTCCACCCTTATTTCCTGCCAGGGACCCTCTTCATCTGGAGTCTCCACCCTCATTTCCTGCCAGGGTCCCTCTTCATCTGGAGTCTCCACCCTCATTTCCTGCCAGGGTCCCTCTTCATCTGGAACTCTCGCCCTCATATCCTGCCAGGGTCCCTCTTCCTCTGGAGCTTCGCACCTTCATTTCCTGCCAGGGTCCCTTTTCATCTGGAGTCTCCACCCTCATTTCCTGCCAGGGTCCCTCTTCATCTGGAGTCTCCACCCTCATTTCCTGCCAGGGTCCCTCTTCATCTGGAGTCTCCACCCTCATTTCCTGCCAGGGTCCCTTGTCATCTGGAGTCTCCACCTTCATTTCCTGCCAGGGTCCCTCTTCATCTGGAGTCTCCACCCTCATTTCCTGCCAGGGTCCCTCTTCATCTGGAGCTCTCCACCCTCATTTCCTGCCAGGGTCCCTCTTCATCTGGAGCTCTGCACCTTCATTTCCTGCCAGTGTCCCTCTTCATCTGGAGCTCTGCACCTTCATTTCCTGCCAGGGTCCCTCTTTATCTGGAGCTCTCACCCTCATTTCCTGCCAGGGTCCCTCTTCATCTGGAGTCTCCACCCTTATTTAATGCCAGGGTCCCTCTTCATCTGGAGTCTCCACCCTCATTTCCTGCCAGGGTCCCTTTTCATCTAGAGCTCTCCTCCCTCCTTTCCTGCCAGGGACCCTCTTCGTCTGGAGTCTCCACCCTTATTTCCTGCCAGGGTCCCTCTTCGTCTGGAGTCTCCACCCTCATTTCCTGCCAGGGTCCCTCTTCATCTGGAGCTCTCCTCCCTCCTTTCCTGCCAGGGTCCCTCTTCATCTGGAACTCTGCTCCTTCATTTCCTGCCAGGGTCCCTCTTCATCTGGAGCTCTCCCCCTCATTTCCTGCCAGGGTCCCTCTTCATCTGGAGTCTCCACCCTTATTTCCTGCCAGGGTCCCTCTTCATCTGGAGCTCTCCCCCTCATTTCCTGCCAGGGTCCCTCTTCATCTGGAGCTCTCCCCCTCATTTCCTGCCAGGGTCCCTTTTCATCTGGAGTCTCCACCCTCATTTCCTGCCAGGGTCCCTCTTCATCTGGAGTCTCCACCCTCATTTCCTGCCAGGGTCCCTCTTCATCTGGAGTCTCCACCCTCATTTCCTGCCAGGGTCCCTTGTCATCTGGAGTCTCCACCCTCATTTCCTGCCAGGGTCCCTCTTCATCTGGAGTCTCCACCCTCATTTCCTGCCAGGGTCCCTCTTCATCTGGAGCTCTCCACCCTCATTTCCTGCCAGGGTCCCTCTTCATCTGGAGCTCTGCACCTTCATTTCCTGCCAGTGTCCCTCTTCATCTGGAGCTCTGCACCTTCATTTCCTGCCAGGGTCCCTCTTTATCTGGAGCTCTCACCCTCATTTCCTGCCAGGGTCCCTCTTCATCTGGAGTCTCCACCCTTATTTAATGCCAGGGTCCCTCTTCATCTGGAGTCTCCACCCTCATTTCCTGCCAGGGTCCCTTTTCATCTAGAGCTCTCCTCCCTCCTTTCCTGCCAGGGACCCTCTTCGTCTGGAGTCTCCACCCTTATTTCCTGCCAGGGTCCCTCTTCGTCTGGAGTCTCCACCCTCATTTCCTGCCAGGGTCCCTCTTCATCTGGAGCTCTCCTCCCTCCTTTCCTGCCAGGGTCCCTCTTCATCTGGAACTCTGCTCCTTCATTTCCTGCCAGGGTCCCTCTTCATCTGGAGCTCTCCCCCTCATTTCCTGCCAGGGTCCCTCTTCATCTGGAGTCTCCACCCTTATTTCCTGCCAGGGTCCCTCTTCATCTGGAGCTCTCCCCCTCATTTCCTGCCAGGGTCCCTCTTCATCTGGAGCTCTCCCCCTCATTTCCTGCCAGGGTCCCTCTTCATCTGGAGTCTCCACCCTCATTTCCTGCCAGGGTCCCTCTTCGTCTGGAGTCTCCACCCTCATTTCCTGCCAGGGTCCCTCTTCATCTGGAGCTCTCCCCCTCATTTCCTTCCAGGGTCCCTCTTCGTCTGGAGTCTCCACCCTCATTTCCTGCCAGGGTCCCTCTTCATCTGGAGCTCTGCCCCTCATTTCCTGCCAGGGTCCCTCTTCATCTGGAGCTCTCCCCCTCATATCCTGCCAGGGTCCCTCTTCCTCTGGAGCTTCGCACCTTCATTTCCTGCCAGGGTCCCTTTTCATCTGGAGTCTGCACCCTCATTTCCTGCCAGGGTCCCTCTTCATCTGGAGTCTCCACCCTCATTTCCTGCCAGGGTCCCTCTTCATCTGGAGCTCTCCACCCTCATTTCCTGCCAGGGTCCCTCTTCATCTGGAGCTCTGCACCTTCATTTCCTGCCAGTGTCCCTCTTCATCTGGAGCTCTGCACCTTCATTTCCTGCCAGGGTCCCTCTTTATCTGGAGCTCTCACCCTCATTTCCTGCCAGGGTCCCTCTTCATCTGGAGTCTCCACCCTTATTTAATGCCAGGGTCCCTCTTCATCTGGAGTCTCCACCCTCATTTCCTGCCAGGGTCCCTTTTCATCTAGAGCTCTCCTCCCTCCTTTCCTGCCAGGGACCCTCTTCGTCTGGAGTCTCCACCCTTATTTCCTGCCAGGGTCCCTCTTCGTCTGGAGTCTCCACCCTCATTTCCTGCCAGGGTCCCTCTTCATCTGGAGCTCTCCTCCCTCCTTTCCTGCCAGGGTCCCTCTTCATCTGGAACTCTGCTCCTTCATTTCCTGCCAGGGTCCCTCTTCATCTGGAGCTCTCCCCCTCATTTCCTGCCAGGGTCCCTCTTCATCTGGAGTCTCCACCCTTATTTCCTGCCAGGGTCCCTCTTCATCTGGAGCTCTCCCCCTCATTTCCTGCCAGGGTCCCTCTTCATCTGGAGCTCTCCCCCTCATTTCCTGCCAGGGTCCCTCTTCATCTGGAGTCTCCACCCTCATTTCCTGCCAGGGTCCCTCTTCGTCTGGAGTCTCCACCCTCATTTCCTGCCAGGGTCCCTCTTCATCTGGAGCTCTCCCCCTCATTTCCTGCCAGGGTCCCTCTTCGTCTGGAGTCTCCACCCTCATTTCCTGCCAGGGTCCCTCTTCATCTGGAGCTCTGCCCCTCATTTCCTGCCAGGGTCCCTCTTCGTCTGGAGTCTCCACCCTCATATCCTGCCAGGGTCCCTCTTCATCTGGAGCTCTCCCCCTCATTTCCTGCCAGGGTCCCTCTTCATCTGGAGCTATGCACCCTCATTTCCTGCCAGGGTCCCTCTTCATCTGGAGTCTCCACCCTCATTTCCTGCCAGGGTCCCTCTTCATCTGGAGCTCTGCACCCTCATTTACTGCCATGGTCCCTCTTCATCTGGAGCTCTCCACCTCATTTCCTGCCAGGGTCCCTCTTCATCTGGAGTCTCCACCCTCATTTCCTGCCAGGGTCCCTCTTCATCTGGAGCTCTCCACCCTCATTTCCTGCCAGGGTCCCTCTTAATCCGGAGCTCTACACCCTCATTTCCTGCCAGGGTCCCTCTTCATCTGGAACTCTGCTCCTTCCTTTCCTGCCAGGGTCCCTCTTCATCTGGAGCTCTCCCCTCATTTCCTGCCAGGGTCCCTCTTCATCTGGAGCTCTTCCCTCATTTCCTGCCAGGGTCCCTCTTCATCTGGAGCTCTTCCCTCATTTCCTGCCAGGGTCCCTCTTCATCTGGAGCTCTGCACCCTCATTTACTGCCATGGTCCCTCTTCATCTGGAGCTCTCCACCTCATTTCCTGCCAGGGTCCCTCTTCATCTGGAGTCTCCACCCTCATTTCCTGCCAGGGTCCCTCTTCATCTGGAGCTCTCCCCTCATTTCCTGCCAGGGTCCCTCTTCATCTGGAGCTCTCCTCCCTCATTCCCTGCCAGGGTCCCTCTTCATCTAGAGCTCTCCACACTTATTTCCTGCCAGGGTCCCTCTTCATCTGGAGTCTCCACCCTCATTTCCTGCCAGGGTCCCTCTTCATCTGGAGCTCTCCAACCTCATTTCCTGCCAGGGTCCCTCTTAATCCGGAGCTCTACACCCTCCTTTCCTGCCAGGGTCCCTCTTCATCTGGAACTCTGCTCCTTCATTTCCTGCCAGGGTCCCTCTTCATCTGGAGCTCTCCACCCTTGTTTCTGCCAGGGTCCCTCTTCATCTGGAGCTCTTCCCTCATTTCCTGCCAGGGTCCCTCTTCATCTGGAGCTCTCCACCCTCATTTCCTGCCAGGGTCCCTCTTCATATGGAGTCTCCACCCTCATTTCCTGCCAGGGTCCCTCTTCATCTGGAGTCTCCACCCTTATTTCCTGCCAGGGTCCCTCTTCAGCTGGAGCTCTCCCCCTTATTTCCTGCCAGGGTCCCTCTTCATCTGGAGTCTCCACCCTTATTTCCTGCTAGGGTCCCTCTTCATCTGGAGTCTCCACCCTCATTTCCTGCCAGGGTCCCTCTTCATCTGGAGTCTCCACCCTCATTTCCTGCCAGGGTCCCTCTTCATCTGGAGCTCTCCCCTTCCTTTCCTGCCAGGGTCCCTTTTCATCTGGAGCTCTCCACCCTCATTTCCTGCCAGGGTCCCTCTTCATCTGGAGCTCTCCCCCTCATTTCCTGCCAGGGTCCCTCTTCATCTGGAGTCTCCACCCTCATTTCCTGCCAGGGTCCCTCTTCATCTGGAGTCTCCACCCTCATTTCCTGCCAGGGTCCCTCTTCATCTGGAGCTCTCCCCCTCATTTCCTGCCAGGGTCCCTCTTCATCTGGAGTCCCCACCCTCGTTTCTGCCAGGGTCCCTCTTCATCTGGAGTCTCCACCCTCCTTTCCTGCCAGGGTCCCTCTTCATCTGGAGTCTCCACCCTCATTTCCTGCCAGGGTCCCTCTTCAGCTGGAGCTCTCCCCCTCCTTTCCTGCCAGGGTCCCTCTTCATCTGGAGCTCTCCCCCTCCTTTCCTGCCAGGGTCCCTCTTCTTCTGGAGTCTCCACCCTCATTTCCTGCCAGGGTCCCTCTTCAGCTGGAGCTCTCTCCCTCCTTTCCTGCCAGGGTCCCTCTTCCGCTGGAGCTGTCCCCCTCCTTTCCTGCCAGGGTCCCTCTTCATCTGGAGTCTCCACCCTCATTTCCTGCCAGGGTCCCTCTTCATCTGGAGTCTCCACCCTCATTTCCTGCCAGGGTCCCTCTTCATCTGGAGCTCTCCTCCCTCCTTTCCCGCCAGGGTCCCTCTTCATCTGGAACTCTCCACCCTCATTTCCTGCCAGGGACCCTCTTCATCTGGAGTCTCCACCCTTATTTCCTGCCAGGGTCCCTCTTCAGCTGGAGCTCTCCCCCTCCTTTCCTGCCAGGGTCCCTCTTCTTCTGGAGTCTCCACCCTCATTTCCTGCCAGGGTCCCTCTTCAGCTGGAGCTCTCCCCCTCATTTCCTGCCAGGGTCCCTCTTCATCTGGAGCTCTCCCCCTCATTTCCTGCCAGGGTCCCTCTTCATCTGGAGTCTCCACCCTCATTTCCTGCCAGGGTCCCTCTTCATCTGGAGTCTCCACCCTCATTTCCTGCCAGGGTCCCTCTTCATCTGGAGCTCTCCCCCTCATTTCCTGCCAGGGTCCCTCTTCGTCTAGAGCTCTCCTCCCTCCTTTCCTGCCAGGGTCCCTCTTCAGCTGGAGCTCTCCCCCTCATTTCCTGCCAGGGTCCCTCTTCATCTGGAGTCTCCACCCTCATTTCCTGCCAGGGTCCCTCTTCATCTGGAGCTCTCCCCCTCCTTTCCTGCCAGGGTCCCTCTTCATCTGGAGCTCTCCCCCTCCTTTCCTGCCAGGGTCCCTCTTCATCTGGAGCTCTCCCCCTCCTTTCCTGCCAGGGTCCCTCTTCGTCTGGAGTCTCCACCCTCATTTCCTGCCAGGGTCCCTCTTCATCTGGAGCTCTCCCCCTCCTTTCCTGCCAGGGTCCCTCTTCGTCTGGAGTCTCCACCCTCATTTCCTGCCAGGGTCCCTCTTCATCTGGAGTCTCCACCCTCATTTCCTGCCAGGGTCCCTCTTCATCTGGAGCTCTCCCCCTCCTTTCCTGCCAGGGTCCCTCTTCAGCTGGAGCTCTGCACCCTCCTTTCCTGCCAGGGTCCCTCTTCAGCTGGAGCTCTCCCCCTCCTTTCCTGCCAGGGTCCCTCTTCATCTGGAGTCTCCACCCTCATTTCCTGCCAGGGTCCCTCTTCATCTGGAGTCTCCACTCTTGTTTCTGCCAGGGTCCCTCTTCATCTGGAGTCTCCACCCTCATTTCCTGCCAGGATCCCTCTTCATCTGGAGCTCTCCACTCTTGTTTCTGCCAGGGTCCCTCTTCCTCTGGAGTGTCCCTCTGTCCATCCTTGTGTCAGATGTCCTCACCTCCTTGTTTCTTGATTCTCTCCCTCCTGCTTTGCAGATACTGATGAATGGAACTGTTTTTGCCAGAATGTCTCCTGCTCAGAAGTCAGATTTGATCGAAGAATTTCAAAAACTGGAGTAAGTTGAACATTTTAAGAGGGCTTCCCTCTGTGACTGTGATTTTCTGCCATATCTCTTCTGGTGGGTGTACAGGGGCATTTAAGTTTCATATTCCAGCTGTGTTTTCAAATGGAGCTGCTATTAATCTGTAGTTTAAATATTTATATTAATGGAGCCTGTGACTCCAGCCAGTATTGCACTGCATTGATGTCCAGTGTTTAGGCCGCCTTCAGTAAGTGAAACCAAAAACTCAGAGTTGGGGGACGCGCCATGTTTCCGACAGTGGACACCTTTCAGCGTACCCCGCTGGACCATGGGCTTCGGTCAGAGTACCTCGGACTGTCCACCATATGTACGGTGATATTTTAACATCCCAAGGCGTTTCAGTTTTGTTTTTCAATAATAAAACTCTAGCTTTTGATGTTTGTTTTTGAAAAACAAAAAAACCTTGCTGAACAAGCGCATTAAACATGAAGCCTACTCGACAGTTTTAGTAGCTTCAAAGGGGTCAGAGTGACAGGGGCTCTGCTGAAGAGATCTTACTCTGCCTGGTGGAAATCACAAACTATGATGGTCAGTCTTTTATCGGGCTGGCCTAGTACATCCCCCGCTGCTCTGGTAAACCCAGGGACCGCGACCTGCTTCTAATTCTCTTGTTCTTTCCTAGTAGTCATTATTGTAAGTAGAAATCCTTACACTCACTGTTGTATGGAATGAGTTTGGGTATCCTCAGGAAATGGGCAACCAACCTAGTATTTTAAATAAGAGAACAACTTTGAGTGTTGTAGTGTGTACACCAACGTGCCTCTGCGCCGTCTGTTCTGACAGATGTTCTTATTGACCTGCCGGGAATGCTGATTTGGGGTTATCCCTCATTCTGAAATTTAGGGGTTCAGGCCGACTTGAGCTTTGGTGGCGCCCGGTGTGACAAAATGACCAGCAACCTTCCTCTCCATGGATTCCCTCACTATCGCCCTCCATTGGTGCCCCTCATCTCTCCATAGCCCCTCTGTTACATGTATTTAATTTGTTTTATAGAGCCTGTCATACCAGTGTAGGGTGTCAGACCACTTTACATCACACACATTATACAGAGACAATAAATCATAGGCGTGTAAATCAATGTATAGAAAATCTTACTTAAGACAGAGGACTACTAGGTGTAAGAGTCGCATGTCGTCCATACTGTTAGGCATTATTTGTTAAGAGTGCTTCGGTCTGGAGACACTGGGAAGTGATAATACATTTTTATTCTCCTAACTTGGGTTTAGGACAACAGAACAAAATAGTTCAACCACTATCTTAAAATGTATTAAAAGCCCAATTCAATGGAGAAGTTGATTTTTTAATAAATATTTAGGAAAAGTAACTGTAAAAAGTTTCCTTTTCGCCGGGAGACTAATTTGCGTTAGTCTATGCTTTCCGATGGCCACTTTCCTCTGGGCATGTATAAGAAAGAGGAAACTTTGTTGACTTAAAGATTTATTAGTTGTCTAAGAATTAATTGTGTTGCACATCATGGATTTAGATGAAGGAATCTCATAGGCGTTTGTTTTGGGGATTTATTTTTTAATTAAACAAATGTTTTAATGAGACAATCAGCATTTGTTCTCAGGGATTTTAAATTTGAGGGCTGTGCTGATCATATCCCATTTTTAAGATTCTTTGGCTATGAATCGTCCCACAACTGATTCATTTATTCTTGCCCACTGTGAGGCTTATTTGTGTGGGTCTGTATGGGATGGAGGAGTTTGAGCTAGCGGACATCTTTACTTGCTCTAAGAGGTTAATTAATTTGTATAATTTATATTTTTTATCTTTGTA
Source organism: Lissotriton helveticus (assembly GCF_964261635.1). Taxonomy (NCBI): domain Eukaryota; kingdom Metazoa; phylum Chordata; class Amphibia; order Caudata; family Salamandridae; genus Lissotriton; species Lissotriton helveticus. The sequence continues at coordinate 4,652,473 of NC_136072.1, forward strand.
ACTGGTAATGTGATCTTCTTGAATTGTTATTTTTAACTTGACTTGTACTTTTATGATCTATGTTTTAATTGGATCGAATAAAGTAAAATTCAAATTGAAAATTGATTGCTTAAATAAGCTGCTTAGTACTTTGGGGTCCACAAATGACCACTGGTAACGGTCAGTGTCAGGTTCCCATTGAAATGAATAGGATCTCTGAATTTCTTTACAACACTGTGTCCGCGCCTCACTGTTGTGTATATATTGTGGACGGATGCTTACATACAAAAGCTGGGTGGTGTGTGGCATCCTGAAAGAGGAGAAGGTTGTGAGATGACCATCAACAAGAAGCAAGGTGGCCAACACCCACTGTTTTAATGAGGGATGTTTTGAAAATCTATGTTAACCACAATAGTGGAAACCATGTGTTGTACCAGGGGTCCAGACTGCATGTGTACAGCTGAAGGTTTGGAGAACAATGTCTGTTACCTACTCAAACCCTGGAGTAGACAAGAATGTCCAATTAAGTCATTTTGGTGAAGTGATCCAAATATGTTTCATTCCTTGTTTTTGATACCACATACATGCATTATTTAAAAGTGCTCACAATCAAAAAAATATATATATATTTCTGCATGCAAAATCTCTCCTTTGTTGTAGAGAACCAGGAACAACCCTGTGGAAGAAAGAAGGTGTTCTATTTGACAGCTGGGTGTGCTCACCTGACAGTCCTTATGCCTTATGTACAAAGGGGCAGATTTACAAGCTCTGTGCGCCACTTTTGCGTCACTTTTAACATGGGAAAAGTGACGCAAAAGAGGCGCAAGGGGCTTGTAAACCTGCCCCATAGGGTTTTAGCATTCGCAAACTGTGCGATCTGTAAATCCGAGAGCAGGCGAATCCTAAAACTCTTTTTCAAATGTACTATACGCGTACAGAGATTCTGAAAGGATTTCACAATTGCTAAATGGATTTGGAAATGATTTGAGGATAGCTATTTGTGTATCAATGTTTTGCAGCCATAATCCAGTCATAAAGCATTGAAAAGTTATCCACTCCCAAAGGGTGGTAATCAAAGTGCAAAGGCAAAGGAGTCCCTTTGAATTTGCTCTGCTTTCTGAATCTTGAAACTGGTTTCAGGGAGATACACTTTTGATAAAAAAACTTTTTTTAAACATAGTACCATTTTCTTTAAGGAAAATGGGATGCATTTGAATAAAATGTCTTTATTTGAACACAAACACTGATATTGTGGTGTATTTTCCTTGCAGGCCGCCCTTCCTGTGATAGTGGCCAATCGCAGGGAGTCGCAAATTGGGATCTTTCTATGAAATTTAATTAGGCAGGTCACTCTGCAACCTCCTGTGATGGGGTATTTTGGGAAAAATATTAGTCGCAAAAAGCCAGTTCACATTTAGAGGCCACTTGTTGTACATTGAATATTTTCACAAAAGGCCCCCTGATCCCTGGCTGTGCACCCTTGGGGTCCTCCTCTGTGCTGAACCCAACCCTCTAGTTCACAAACTACCCATCCTTTCTTTCACTTGGTAGGAGATGTGGCTGAGTTGATCGATCCACCGCCTTAAGAGCGGGGGAATCTACCGCCTTAGGAGCTGGGGGAATCTACGGCCTTAAGAGCTGGGGGAATCTCTACGGCCTTAAGAGCCAGGGGAATCTACGGCCTTAAGAGCGGGGGAATCTACCGCCTTAGGAGCTGGGGGAATCTACGGCCTTAAGAGCCGGGGGAATCTACGGCCTTAAGAGCCGGGGGAATCTACGGCCTTAAGAGCCGGGGTAATCTACTGCCTTAAGTGCCGGGAGGAATCTACCGCCTTAAGAGCCGGGGGAATCTACCGCCTTAAGAGCCGGGGGAATCTACTGCCTTGAGAGCCGGGGGAATCTACCGCCTTGAGAGCCGGGGGAATCTACCGCCTTAAGAGCCGGGGGAATCTACCGCCTTAAGAGGTGGGGGAATCTACCTCCTTAAGAGCCGGGAGAATCTACCACCTTAAGAGCCAGGGGAATCTACCCCCTTAAGAGACGAGGGATGTCGGTCTGATTCCTGGCCTCGACCCTAGACCCAACATTGTGCAGTTCTGGGCAAATCACTTAATGCGCGTGAAGTGTTTTTGTGTAACCCCCAACTGATATGCATGATGCACAGGGCTCCGTTGCTTCACAGCTAGGTTTGTACTGTATAACTGCCAATACGTACATACTTACTTCCCTTCTTGTTACTTTTTTGTCCTCTGTGGTACCTTTGTTCCTCAGCCTTTTATACACCCCCACTTGACCCCCAATATCCATTCTTCTTCAGTAAATTTTATACAATTTTTTCTCTTGTCGTGTGTTTTATTCAGCCTGGTGTGTTATTACTAGAAGGATATCTACTCATAAATGTATGTAGTATTTCTTTAGCGTAAACCTCAGCATAAGGGAGTGGGCTGATGCACATGGTGCCACAAAACCTCACGAACACAATCTTCCCAAGTTATTCTACATTCATGAGTAGAAATGCCTGAATCCGTAGTAATACCTAATCCTGATGCCGCAACAGGGGGACCACTTTGGGGTATGTCCACCGGATTAGTGAGTGCTCCTAAATGAGCGCTGTACGTGGGATTGACCAATGGTAGTACAGAACCCACGGTGTGGTCACGTGGTAAGAGGGATCAGAGGCACGCCATGTTAGGTCCTTCTTACTTCTTCACTTATCCCTGCACTGCCCTAACAAAGGGGTGAGAGAGACAACAGCGGAGTGGTGGATACACAGCAACCACAGTGTGGAGGGGAGATGCCTGGAGCTTCAGACACCAACACGCTTGTTTTGCGTCTCTGCGCTCTAGCGGCGCAATCCACCCAGCTTTCACTGTGTGCAGCATTTCTGGACTCTTGCAAGATGGCAACCAGCATTTGCATTTTCTCATTTAATTATATTGTATTTTTAAATTTTTTGTAGTTACTACGTGGGCATGTGTGGAGATGGAGCGAACGACTGCGGGGTAAGTGGAGGCAAGAAATATTTACCATGACGAAGCGCATAAAAATTAAAAACAACTGTCTAATTCTAGTAGAACTCTAAGAATGGTATCATGCAGTTGTCATATATCTCCTGTGATTGCATATTTAAATTTACATGAAGAAGTTTGGGTAGGTGGGGTGATAATGGTGGACGCCTCTTTGCCATATTATAACGGTCACCACATTTCCAGATCCTCTTCTATCAGTGTCTAAAGTTAGTGCAAAGCATTTGAAAGCACATGATTCTCTAAACAGGAGGATAACAATCTTGTAACTAACAGCGCATTTAAGTGCTTGTACATCTATATTCGTTTCATATTTATTTATGGAAATTTAGTCTTAAAATGTGTTTATTATGCAGAGACCACTAAATTCCATGTAACATTTCTCTCTTCCATTGATCCTCCCGCCAACACGTTTCGTCACTTTGGTCAGTTAGTCTGTGACTTCTTCGGGGCTAACCTGGTAGGCATACAGCCCTGATCATACAAGCACCCAGGTGTTAAGCATGTGCTCAATAGTGCAAGTTTAAAGTCAAACTTTGCTTAACCATTTTATCCTCACAATTTCTGTTACGATCATGCAAAGCGTGTAGGCTTCTTTATATGGTAGCGTTAATAGAAATGTATCCTGTATTATTAGTCCAAAACCACACAAAGTAGATTGAGAACTTTTGAGTTAATTCTAATGCCTGCAATAAACTGATGCAGACGTACCTCTCAGGGGTTTATGAATACCAAAGTGTTTGTTTTTTCCCACGTGCAGGATGAATGCACTATTTATAGTTCCATGCCTTGCAAATGGGATAACTGGTTAGTATCCACCGCTTTCTCACTTATTCGGCTTTCTTGTAGTTTGCCAAATTTGTGTGGGGAATGAGCATTGGGTGTAATAATTTTGAACCATTTGTATTTACAATTGGGACACAACCTTCAGTTGGGTCCTGGGTGGAAACCTTACAAACATTAGAAGGCCCTTTTTCACCAGATAGTTCTGATTATCATTTTTCTGGACTAAGAACCCCAATTCTTGCTGTGGCCCTAATTTTGAAGTTGACACCCCTACAGGGAGGCCTTCCCATAAACCAGTGTCCTCAAAGTTGATGTTTGCTGTCATTCAGGAAGATTGAGTGATGACTTTGCTATTTACAGCTGGCTGGAATTGTGTTTTTGTTTGCAGGCTCTGAAAATGGCGCACGCTGGGATTTCCTTGTCGGAAGAGGAGGCTTCGGTAGCGGCTCCCTTCACTTCCAAGATCACCAACATAAAGTGTGTCCCGGATCTCGTCAGGTAAGTCCAAATGATGGTGCATTGGGAAGTTCTGTGGTGTGCTGATGATTCCATTGAATATGTGGTGAGGAGGCCTGTGTCGAAATCAGAGATTCCAATCCTTGTGGTGCCCAGTGACGGGGTTGGTGATGATCTATGAGAAGTTTAAGGGGAGTCGAATGGTTTAAGCCTCTGATGTGGCCAGGCGTCCTTTGCACGTGCCTCTCTGTCTTTTCAGTTCCTGCTCCTAGTGGTCCTTGGTGAAAAGATAAGCCAGAGACACTCACCTTTTGGGATGGACTAAGTGTTCCTCAAAGAAGGACACTTGACACCGACTTCCACTTCCAACTATAAGGAACAGGATGACCAGGCTGGTCTTAGTGTCACGCACAAAAAAAGTTTGATGGGGAGGCAGAAGTTTTACATAAGGTGTGGCCAAAGCCTGGAACGAACTGCCGTTTCACTTAAGAAATATCACAAACCTCCTAGGGCCCCATTTATGAGGCTATGCGTCACTTTTACGCTGCTGGTGCGTCACTTTTTGTGACGCACCAGTGGCGTAAAAAATGCGCCTTGTTGCGCCATATTTACAAAGTGATGCATCTAGGTAGATGCGTCACTTTGTAAACCCCTGCGCCACATTATACCTGCGCCAGGTATAATGTATTCAGGGGGGGGCGTATTGACGCAAGGAAGGGTCGTAGAAGTGACGCAGTGAAATCTATGAGATTTCACTGCGTCACTTTTAGGATGCCGTTGCGTCAAAATCTTGCGCCTGCCTCACAGCAGGCGTAAGACTGACGCAAGCCCATTCACATGGGGCTTGCCCCATGTGAAAGGGCGCGTTGCTAGAGTTGCGTCACTTTTGTGACACACTCCAGCAATGCGCCACTTTTGCGCCATACAGATACGTCAGAAATACTGACGTATCTGTAAGCGCAAAAGTGACGCATTGCTGGAGTGTGCCGCAAAAGTGACGCAACTCTAGCAACGCGCCCTTTCACATGGGGCAAGCCCCATGTGAATGGGCTTGCGTCAGTCTTACGCCTGCTGTGAGGCAGGCGCAAGATTTTGACGCAACGGCATCCTAAAAGTGACGCAGTGAAATCTCATAGATTTCACTGCGTCACTTCTACGACCCTTCCTTGCGTCAATACGCCCCCCCCTGAATACATTATACCTGGCGCAGGTATAATGTGGCGCAGGGGTTTACAAAGTGACGCATCTACCTAGATGCATCACTTTGTAAATATGGCGCAACAAGGCGCATTTTTTACGCCACTGTCGCGTCACAAAAAGTGACGCACCGGCGGCGTAAAAGTGACGCACAGCCTCATAAATGAGGCCCCGGGCTCTTTGCCCAATAAACTTCCGTCTTTTGCCACAGGAGATGTAACTAGCGCCAGGACACTGGCGTTATGAAAACTGAGGGGACCTCCCTGCACGGTACGTAGAGGGGTCCCCTCCAGGCTCAATCAGAAGCTCACTGGACAGAGTGCAGTGCCGAGGGGGCCCCCTGGAGCTTGTGTAACGCCCCTGCGCCAGGACACCTCCGGGAAACAGCTGCGCTGTATACTTTTCATTAACATTATGTCTGATTCCCTGTTTGTCTGGCTTGAGTCCGGCTGGGAAGCCAAGAGCTGCTGGTTCTTCAGGGGATCTGGGTGTTAGACTACTGGAAATCGGGGGTCACCATCTTAATGTAGGCTGTGACGGAGCCCCCACCGGACCAAAACAATCACACCCACAGTGTTGGCCTGGTGTTGGTAAGGGACATTGTGTACTCAAAAGAAATGTACCTGTTCTCTGCACCCTACAGAGAAGATTAAAGAACTGATTGGTTGCAGCTAAGCTGCTGATTAGAGCTCTGGTTTGGGGATGTACAACTAGTGGAAAAGACTCAAGGCACATGGGGACATATTTATCAAGGGGTTGCAGCACCTTTCCACCCCTCAACATAGTGCCAAAGCGAGTCAATCCCCTAAAATGCGGTTTATCAAGCCACGCATGGCGCCCTCGTCTGGCCCTCAGTGGCCTGATAAATTGAGAGTAACGCATCTCAGCCTTGTGTTACTCTGCCCGCAGGAGGTGTTCGTTGGGTGGGACTTGGGTGTTCCCACGCACCCACCCATGGATTTATACACATTCCCAGATTTACCATCACTGGTAGACCAGAGAAATGCATCAAAATGCTTCGCCGTCCTAGGGGAGGTGTAGCGAGGAGAAAGCTTCCTTTCTCCTCGCTGTTTCCTCTTTCTATGTGCGCTGCATTCTGCAGAACACATGGAGAAAGGAAAATTCCTCAGGGGATTGTTTTTCTGCATGAAGGTGCCCCTTCCTGCACAAAAACCATCCTGCTTGCAACGCAGGCACCCTTGCACCTGCATTGGCGCCAGGCACCACAATGTGCGGAAGCTCTGGGAAAAGGCAGCATTGCACCATATTGTGTTATATACAGCACATGCCTGCCTTTTCCCAATAACACTGCGCTGCACAAGAAGATGACTTGTGCTATGCTGCATTAGATCGAAGGTGTTCTGCGGTGCTGATGCTCCAGCACAGGGGTCTCCAACCAATAGCTCGTGAGCTACTGTAGCACTTGAGCTAACTCTGAGTAGCTCACCTGTGTGCAGCCCAGCTTATTAAATTAGAAAGATTTTGCTTGGTTGAATAAATATACATACAAAGCAGCTCAAGGCCAGTGAATGTTAGAGGAATGACAGGGGATTTCCTTCCATGTGGGATCAAGCTTTGGTGAAGGCTGCGTGAGCCATATGGCTGCCACAATGCTGTGCATAAGTCTGTCATTTGATTCTAGCACCTTTTCCAGTACCATCTGCTCCAAGCTCCATCTGTTAGTGTGTCTGATCGCCCCTTCTCGGCACAGGCCCTTCACAGCTCCCACAGCACTAGGGCAAGTTCCTTCCGCAGGAAGTTTTGTCTCAACTCCCACAGCCCTCAGGTTTCTAGGGCTGGCTCCTTCCAGCATGGGCGCACTTCTGAACCCCCAACAACACTCTCACTTCTAAGGTGAGTTCTTTCCAGTTGGAGACTCGACTCACCTCCCGACATATAGGGGATTTAATATCATCCTGCAAAATACTGTAGACAAAATATTTACTATCTGAACATTGTGAAGGTAAGTAGGTATATGTAAGTGTACTTTACTATATTTAACTTCCCCTGGACATACATGTTGTAGGATGTGATGATGTGCGAGACACCTAGGCCCAGACTGCCAAAGAGCCTGCATCAACTTTGCATTACTCTTTTAATGCAACTCAATTCAGTGTTTTGCTGGGATGTATGTAGTGACAGACACCACTATTTGTTGGTTTCTAACTCTAAGTAATGCAACACACTGCAGTCTTGAATTACTTTGCATCAAAGGGCATCCCATGGGTGGTGCATGAGCGTTTCCATGCAATCTCCAATGAGTGTTGACGCATACCCCTAGCACAAAGATTTGTAGATAGAGATTTGTGGCAAGATTTTGCATCTCTCTGAGGAAGCCGTAGCAAAGAGATGCGTTTTCATTTCTCCTCGTTTTTACCTCTTTGTATGTGTGTTACATTCTGTGGCACTCATACAGGCAAACAGGAAAATGATTTTGAGCAGGAAGGGAGCCCTTCCAACATGAAAACTATGTTGAGTACAACACAGACTCCCTCTCAGTATGATCATTCTTGCTCAAGCATTGAGACCCTGTACTCTTCAGCAGTTGCTTGTGGCACACATGCCTGTGTCGGTGCCTTCATTGTGGTTGGAGGAGCAGTCGCAATTGTGGTAAACTATTTCCCAAGGAGACCTCCAGCCCCGCTCTTCTCCCTCCTCAAGTGGAGCACCATATGATGACCATGCGTGATTCAGACCATCCATCCAGCTCTTCACCCTGTATGATGACCAAGCATCGTTGAGACCTCCCATACAGATCTTCTCCCTGTATGATGACAACGCTAGGTTGAGACCTGCCACCCAGTTCTTCTCCCTGTATGATGACCATACATGGTAAAGACCTCCTGCTCAGCTTTTCTCCCTGTATGATGGCCATGCATGGTGGAGACGTTCCATCCAGCTCTTCTACCTGTTTGATGAACATGCATGATGGAGACCTCCCATACAGCTCTTATCCCTGTATGATGACCATGCATGGTGGAGATTTCCTGCCCAGCTCTTCTCCTTGATCTCGCAGAGAACCGTATGATGACCATGTATGGTTGAGACTTCCAGCGCGGCCCTTCTCCCTGCTTATGCAGAGCACCGTATGATTACCAGGTATGGTGGAGACCTCCCGCCCAGCTCTTCTCTCTGCTCATGCGGAGCAGCGTATGATAAACGTGCAGGGTGGAGACTTCCCACCCAGCTCTTCTCCCTGTATGATGGCCATGTTTGGTGGAGACGTTGCGCACAGCACTTTTCCCTGTATGATGACCATGTATGGTGGAGACCTCCCACCCAGCTCTATCCTCTGTATGATGACCATGCATGGTGGGAACCTCCAGCCCAGCTCTTCTCCCTGTATGATGACCATGTATGGTGGGGACCTCCCACCCAGCTCTTCTCCCTGCTCATGCAGAGCACCGAATGATGACCATGCATGGTGGGACCTCCCGCCCAGCTCTTCTCTCTGTATGATGACCACGCATGGTTGAGACCTCCCACCCATCTCTTCTCCCTGTATGATGACCATGCATGGTGGTGACCTCCCGCCCAACTCTTCTCCCTGTGTGATGACAATGCAAGGTGGAGACCTCCAGCCCAGCTCTTCTCCCTGTACGATGACCATGCATGGTTGAGTCCTCCCACCCAGCTCTTCTCCCTGTACGATGACCATGCATGGTTGAGTCCTCCCACTCAGCTCTTCTCCCTGTATGAGGAGACCTCCAGCCCAGCACTTCTCCCTGTATGATGACCATGCATGGTGGGACCTCCCGCCCAGCTCTTCTCCCTGTATGATGACCATGCATGGTGGGACCTCCCGCCCAGCTCTTCTCTCTGTATGATGACCACGCATGGTTGAGACCTCCCACCCATCTCTTCTCCCTGTATGATGACCATGCATGGTGGTGACCTCCCGCCCAACTCTTCTCCCTGTGTGATGACAATGCAAGGTGGAGACCTCCAGCCCAGCTCTTCTCCCTGTGTGATGACAATGCAAGGTGGAGACCTCCAGCCCCGCTCTTCTCCCTGTTCATGGAGTGCTTTGCATGATGACCATACGTGGTGAAGCCTGGCACAGTTAGTTTTTGCTGACCTGTCAGGGCCCGGTGGTCCTTGTTGGTAAGCACAAGGCTAAGCTGATGGGTTTTACCTCTACAGGCATTAGGGGCTGGTCTGTGGAGGCACACATTCAACACCTTTACTTCTTTCTTGTATTGAGCACATGTTTGGAATGTAGTTTTAGTGGCTTCTAGTACCTACATTGCTCCATCTGGCTTGACCCAGTAACCAACCGACCCATCGCTAACTCGCTGTGGTAGGTGAAGAGTTTATGTTCCTTGTGAATGAAATGACCTGCTTTGGGCCACTCGAGTCACCACAGAGCACCTCTCGGCCTTCCATACCAAATAAAGAGTCAGAGAAACAGTGGAGAATATACATCAATAATCGTTTATTAGTATACGCTCAGAGCGGGGCTCCGTCTGCACTGTCTCGTAAGAGTACTACAGAGGGAACTGAGGAACGGTAAGCATGAAGATATATTATGTAAATTGCATGGTTAGCTAAGAACACGCCCACAGCGGAATTTTCCAAACAGATGCTGCCGGGCAGCGAAAGAGAAAAAAAGTAAAAGGTTTCTACTCTCAGATCTTATGCAGTTTAGGACACTCTCAAGGCCGTTCCATCCCGTGCTGCGATCAAACTACCAGACAGGTGGGAGAGACTCTTTATCTAGGAAAAACTATGCACTGGCACAAGCAGTTCTCTTTTACAGAAACTAAACTCAGCAAAGGGTATTTCTCGGAATAGGGAAGGATTAGTTTCGAACCTCACATACATTAGAGTCTGGAAAAGAAAATGGCACAGCAAATGCTAACTTATACATGGTACAAGAGCATCAACAAGCACAATCTAACATTTGGAATCCCAATAAAATCATGACAGTTAATCAATCAGTGAATCTGCAGTGATGGAAACTGAGCACCGCCCTAAAGGGCCAAAACGAATGGTGGCCCCTGGTCTCAGTTCCTTGGACCTGGTGGTACTTCTCACTCGACTCCAGTTCAAATCCTAATGAAAACCCCAATTGTTTGAAGGTTGCTGATGGTCTTTGGCGCTCCGTCATGTTCTAGCTGTATTGGAAAATGTATTCCTTCCGCTTTCCATGTGGCCATGTCCAAGGGTTTGCCTTTGTATTTTATTTTGTTGTTCCCCCATAGTGACTCCCATTTTGAGTTTTTGATGCTGGTCTCTAGGATGCGGTCCTCCAAGGCCACATTCAAAAGCTGGCTCAATTGGGTGATCTTCCTTAGAGGAGCCGACACGACCACCCTCAGAAACATGCCTGGCAGACACCGAAACAGAGAGATGTGGTTCAAACTAGACAATCACATGCACACCTTCAAACCACCATAAGCTCATAGGTCTGCACACCAATACTAGATCATAAGAAGTTCAAAAGCAGCCTAACCACAGAATAGACCAGCAGTTTCTGTCCACACCTACCTCGAACAACAGACACCTTGGGACCTACGTTATATATCGTGTTATATGATACATGTACCTTTTGTTTTGAAACATTGACGCAAAAGTATCCAAGCAGTTCAATATATATGTCTGTCAGTATTTGTACCGTGTAATCTGTTAATACCAATAAAAACATTTAAAAAAAAAGAAAACCCCAATTCTAATTCCAGTCAGGGTTTATCGCAGTAACCATCCAGACTCCCCTTGTGCATAGGGTCTGTGTAGGCTACCCTCGTTCCTTAGAGGACTCCATCACCTTTGCCACTCAGGGATACCAATATTTTACTCCTGTGATTGGTGTCAACGTCAGACTTCATGAAGAAATATTCTGCCTCATCCATGTTGGGTTTAAGCTTCAACTCAGTGCTCTTGATTTCCCGGTGGGAGTTCTTTGAGGTATGCAAGCTGTCCTCTGCTGTCTCACTACTTCCGTGATGACATCAGGAGTGTGTAGCCAAGAGTGCCTCAGCTTCTTTTTGTAATGGTTCCATGTTTGTTTGATGTTGTATAGCACAATTGTGTGTGAATGTGTTGAAGCTCATTGGATGCAAAGTATTGTAACTAAATCTACATATTTGTGTCTGAACAGGGAAGGAAGGGCCGCGCTTGTGACGTCACTTTGCATGTTTAAATACATGTCCATTACCAGCGTCATTGAATACATTGATACTCTGCTTCTCTTCTGGGTAAGGCTCGGACAAACCCTTCATGTCGAAGATGAACCAGTGAATGAACGCCCCGTTGCCTTGCTGCTCCCACTGCATGAGCCCTCGCTTCTTGTCAGGATTGAGCCTGTGAATGAACTCCCGTTGCCTTGCTGCTTCCACTGCATGGCCCCTTGCTTCTTCTCCAGATTGAGCCTGTGAATGAACACCCCGTTGCCTTGCTGCTCCCACTGCATGAGCCCTTGCTTCTTGTCAGGATTGAGTCTGTGAATGAATGCCCCGTTGCCTTGCTGCTTCCACTGCATGGCCCCTCGTCTCTTGTCAGGATTGAGCCTGTGAATGAACGCCCCGTTGCCTTGCTGTTTCCACTGCATTATCTCTCGCTTCTTGTCAGGATTGAGCCTGTGAATGAACACCCCGTTGCCTTGCTGCTCCCACTGCATGAGCCCTTGCTTCTTGTCAGGATTGAGTCTGTGAATGAATGCCCCGTTGCCTTGCTGCTTCCACTGCATGGCCCCTCGCTTCTTGTCAGGATTGAGCCTGTGAATGAACTCCCGTTGCCTTGCTGCTCCCACTGCATGGCCCCTTGCTACTTGTCAGGATTGAGCCTGTGAATGAACTCCCGTTGCCTTGCTGCTCCCACTGCATGGCCCCTTGCTACTTGTCAGGATTGAGCCTGTGAATGAACGCCCCGTTGCCTTGCTGCTTCCACTGCATGGCCCCTCGTCTCTTGTCAGGATTGAGCCTGTGAATGAACGCCCCGTTGCCTTGCTGTTTCCACTGCATTATCTCTCGCTTCTTGTCAGGATTGAGCCTGTTAATGAATGCCCCGTTGCCTTGCTGCTTCCACTGCATGGCCCCTCGTTTCTTGTCAGGATTGAGCCTGTGAATGAACTCCCGTTGCCTTGCTGCTCCCACTGCATGGCCCCTCGCTTCTTGTCAGGATTGAGCCTGTGAATGAACGCCCCGTTGACTTGCTGTTTCCACTGCATGGGCTCTCACTTCTTGTCAGGATTGAGCCTGTGAATGAACACCCCGTTGCCTTGCTGTTTCCACTGCATGGGCTCTCACTTCTTGTCAGGATTGAGCCTGTGAATGAACACCCCGTTGCCTTGCTGCTCCCACTGCATGAGCCCTTGCTTCTTGTCAGGATTGAGCCTGTGAATGAACGCCCGTTGCCTTGCTGCTTCCACTGCATGGCCCCTCGTTTCTTGTCAAGATTGAGCCTGTGAATGAACTCCCGTTGCCTTGCTGCTCCCACTGCATGGCCCCTCGCTTCTTGTCAGGATTGAGCCTGTGAATGAACGCCCGTTGCCTTGCTGCTTCCACTGCATGGCCCCTTGCTTCTTGTCAGGATTGAGCCTGTGAATGAACGCCCGTTGCCTTGCTGCTTCCACTGCATGGCCCCTCGTTTCTTGTCAGGATTGAGCCTGTGAATGAACTCCCACTGCCTTGCTGCTCCCACTGCATGGCCCCTTGCTACTTGTCAGGATTGAGCCTGTGAATGAACTCCCGTTGCCTTGCTGCTCCCACTGCATGGCCCCTTACTACTTGTCAGGATTGAGCCTGTGAATGAACACCCCGTTGCCTTGCTGCTCCCACTGCATGGCCCCTTGCTACTTGTCAGGATTGAGCCTGTGAATGAACTCCCGTTGCCTTGCTGCTCCCACTGCATGGCCCCTTGCTACTTGTCAGGATTGAGCCTGTGAATGAACACCCCGTTGCCTTGCTGCTCCCACTGCATGAGCCCTTGCTTCTTGTCAGGATTGAGCCTGTGAATGAACGCCCGTTGCCTTGCTGCTTCCACTGCATGGCCCCTCGTTTCTTGTCAGGATTGAGCCTGTTAATGAATGCCCCGTTGCCTTGCTGCTCCCACTGCATGGCCCCTCGCATCTTGTCAGGATTGAGCCTGTGAATGAACGCCCGTTGCCTTGCTGCTTCCACTGCATGGCCCCTTGCTTCTTGTCAGGATTGAGCCTGTGAATGAACGCCCGTTGCCTTGCTGCTTCCACTGCATGGCCCCTCGTTTCTTGTCAGGATTGAGCCTGTGAATGAACTCCCGTAGCCTTGCTGCTCCCACTGCATGGCCCCTTGCTACTTGTCAGGATTGAGCCTGTGAATGAACTCCCGTTGCCTTGCTGCTCCCACTGCATGGCCCCTTGCTTCTTGTCAGGATTGAGCCTGTGAATGAACGCCCCGTTGACTTGCTGTTTCCACTGCATGGGCTCTCACTTCTTGTCAGGATTGAGCCTGTGAATGAACGCCCGTTGCCTTGCTGCTTCCACTGCATGGCCCCTCGCTACTTGTCAGGATTGAGCCTGTGAATGAACGCCCCATTGCCTTGCTGCTTCCACTGCATGGCCCCTTGCTTCTTGTCAGGATTGAGCCTGTGAATGAACGCCCGTTGCCTTGCTGCTCCCACTGCATGGCCCCTCGCTTCTTGTCAGGATTGAGCCTGTTAATGAATGCCCCGTTGCCTTGCTGCTCCCACTGCATGGCCCCTCGCTTCTTGTCAGGATTGAGCCTGTGAATGAACTCCCGTTGCCTTGCTGCTCCCACTGCATGGCCCCTTGCTACTTGTCAGGATTGAGCCTGTGAATGAACTCCCGTTGCCTTGCTGCTCCCACTGCATGGCCCCTTGCTACTTGTCAGGATTGAGCCTGTGAATGAACACCCCGTTGCCTTGCTGCTCCCACTGCATGGCCCCTTGCTACTTGTCAGGATTGAGCCTGTGAATGAACTCCCGTTGCCTTGCTGCTCCCACTGCATGGCCCCTTGCTACTTGTCAGGATTGAGCCTGTGAATGAACACCCCGTTGCCTTGCTGCTCCCACTGCATGAGCCCTTGCTTCTTGTCAGGATTGAGCCTGTGAATGAACGCCCGTTGCCTTGCTGCTTCCACTGCATGGCCCCTCGTTTCTTGTCAGGATTGAGCCTGTTAATGAATGCCCCGTTGCATTGCTGCTCCCACTGCATGGCCCCTCGCTTCTTGTCAGGATTGAGCCTGTGAATGAACTCCCGTTGCCTTGCTGCTCCCACTGCATGGCCCCTTGCTACTTGTCAGGATTGAGCCTGTGAATGAACTCCCGTTGCCTTGCTGCTCCCACTGCATGGCCCCTTGCTTCTTGTCAGGATTGAGCCTGTGAATGAACGCCCCGTTGACTTGCTGTTTCCACTGCATGGGCTCTCACTTCTTGTCAGGATTGAGCCTGTGAATGAACGCCCGTTGCCTTGCTGCTTCCACTGCATGGCCCCTCGCTTCTTGTCAGGATTGAGCCTGTGAATGAACGCCCCATTGCCTTGCTGCTTCCACTGCATGGCCCCTCGCTTCTTGTCAGGATTGAGCCTGTGAATGAACTCCCGTTGCCTTGCTGCTCCCACTGCATGGCCCCTCACTTCTTCTCAGGAATGAGCCTGTGAATGAACGCCCGTTGCCTTGCTGCTTCCACTGCATGGCCCCTCACTTCTTGTCAGGAATAAGCCTGTGAATGAATGCCTCATTGTGCTGTTGCTGTCATTGGATGGACCCTTGCTTCTTCTGAAGAAAGAACCAGTGAATGAATTCCATGGTGGGTTAATGGTCCCATTGCATGGTGAATGAATGTCTTGTTGCTTTGATGCTCCCACTACATGGCCCGTCGCTTCTTGTCAGGATTGAGCCTGTGAATGAACACCCCGTTGCCTTGCTGTTTCCACTGCATGGGCTCTCACTTCTTGTCAGGATTGAGCCTGTGAATGAACGCCCGTTGCCTTGCTGCTTCCTCTGCATGAGCCCTCGCTTCTTGTCAGGAATGAGCCTGTGAATGAACGCCCGTTGCCTTGCTGCTCCCACTGCATGAGCCCTCGCTTCTTGTTAGACGGGGACCCTGAGGGTCGGCCGGATTCCGAGGGAGAGATCCCCGAGGGGGACCGTCTCCGGCGATCGTACAGACAAGTACCCTCCCTCCCCACAAACAGGCACCACACCAAGTCGAGTTCAAGGCTTTATATAAGGTTCTTAAGGCAAGGATATCAGCGATACAGGATAACTTGGACCCGGGGGTCCTCTCACTTCTAGTCTCTGTAGGGAAAGGGGGTAGCGGGACAGTCTTAGTACCGGATCGGTACAGGTGGTGGTAAAAGGCGAGCTCACAATCCTCGAGCTGGAGGGTCTGTGGATCGGGCCGCGGCAGCGCCAGCAGGCCAAGGTGATAGTCTCATAAAGCAGAGGGCCGCGGCAGCGCCAGCAGGCCAAGTCGATGGTTTCACGAGGCAGAGGGCCGCGGCAGCGCCAGCAGGCCAAGATGGTTTCACGAGGCAGAGGGCCGCGGCAGCGCCAGCAGGCCAAGATGGTTTCACGAGGCAGAGGGCCGCGGCAGCGCCAGCAGGCCAAGACGATGGTTTCACGAGGCAGAGGGCCGCGGCAGCGCCAGCAGGCCAAGACGATAGTTTCACGAGGCAGAGGGCCGCGGCAGCGCCAGCAGGCCAAGACGATAGTTTCACGAGGCAGAGGGCCGCGGCAGCGCCAGCAGGCCAAGTCACGGATGAGTTCTTCTCGGGTCTCTCGACTCCAGGATACAACTGCCTTCCTGGTCTGGTCCTGCCCCAGTTATAGGTCTGGTCCCCTTTGATGTCCGGACCCTCGCGCCTGGGGGCCGGGAGGTCCGGGATGAGGGAGTCCAGACACCCAGCAGGGGGGTGGAGCCAGCGCCCAGGCGGCCGGGGGTGATCGACACCTGGCGGAGGAGAGCCGTTGACGATTCCTTCTCCCATTGACTCGCCAAGTGGTCACTCTGCCTCCTGGGGGGAGGTTGGTGCCTCGATGTCGGGCCCGGCCGGGCCCAGGGTGAGGGTCGAGTTGAGGCCACGCGGCCTCGTGCTGCAGTGCCCCAAGATGGCGGCCGGGTCGATGTCGTGGGGTAGAGGGTGACCCGGGCCAGCTGGGTCCGGAGCTGGTGTCTTGTAGTGGAGGGATTGCAGGGTACTTCGGGTGGTCGTTGGTGGACTCTGGCTGGGGATGCAGGGAGAGCCAGGGTCCTGGTCCCATTGCGGGGAGGGGGTACAGCTCGAACATGCGGCCTGTCCAACATGCGTCCCCCCCAGCTGAAGGCGGGGAGAGTCAGCCATCTTCCTGGGGACTCTCCTCGCTGAGGCGGAAAAAGCGTGACAGGCCGTCGGCGTTGGCGTGGTCCTGGCCTGGACGATGTTCCACCGTGAAGTCCATCCCCTGCAGGGAGATGGACCAGCGCAACAGCTTCGGGTTCTCCCCCCGCATTTGCATCAGCCATTGCAGGGGTCGGTGGTCTGTTTGCACCCGGAAGTGGGTGCCGAAGAGGTATGGTCGGAGCTTCTTGAGTGCCCAGAGTACGGCGAAGGCCTCCCTCTCAATGGTGCTCCAGCGCTGTTCTCGGGGCAAGAGGCGTCTGCTGATGAAGACCACCGGATGGTCGACCCCTTCGGCGTTGAGTTGGGAGAGGACGGCCCCCACACCATGATCGGAGGCGTCCGTCTGCACAATGAATTCCCGGCTGTAGTCGGGAGCCTGGAGCACGGGGGCCGTGCACATGGCGGTCTTTAGCTTCTCGAAGGCTGATTGGCAGCCCGGGGTCCAGTTGACGGTTTTGGGGCTCTTTTTGGAGGTGAGCTCTGTGAGGGGCCCCACGATGCTGCCATAGTCCTTCACGAACCGCCGGTAGTATCCGGTGAGCCCCAGGAAGGCCCGGACCTCCGTTTGGCTCGTAGGGGGTTGCCAGGCCTGGATGGCAGCAATCTTGAGTTGGAGAGGGGCCACCAGCCCGCTTCCCACTTGGTGTCCCAGGTAGGTCACGGACCCTTGGCCAACTTGGCACTTGCTGGCCTTGATGGTGAGCCCGGCTTGCTGGAGGGCGAGTAGAACCTCCCGCAGGTGGCGGAGGTGGTCGGTCCACTGGTGGCTGTACACAGCAATGTCGTCCAGGTAGGCGGCGCTGAAGTCTTCCAGGCCCGCCAGTACCTGGTTTACCAGCCGTTGGAACGTTGCCGGGGCGTTTTTCATGCCGAAGGGCATGACTTTAAAGTGGTAGTGCCCGTCTGGGGTAGAGAAGGCGGATCGTTCTTGGGCCCTAGGGGTGAGGCCGATCTGCCAGTAGCCCGCTGTTAAGTCGAAGATGCTCAGGTAACGGGCGGCCCCCATCCGGTCAATTAGCTCGTCTGCCCGGGGGATGGGATGAGCGTCGGTCCGGGTAACTGCATTCAGCCCTCGATAGTCCACGCAGAACCGGAGCTCAGGGGCAACGCCCGGGGCAGCTGCCTTGGGAACCAGGACGACTGGGCTCGCCCAGGGACTGTCTGAGGGTTCGATTACTCCTAGGGTCAGCATCTTGGACACCTCGGTCTGGATGCAGGCTCGTACCCGGTCTGGTATGCGGTATGCTCGGTGTCGAATAGGAGGGCTGTCCCCGGTGTCCACATCGTGGAGGCACCAGGGGGTGACTCCGGGGGTGAGGGAGAACAGGGAGGCGAACTGCCTCAGGAGCGTTTGGCAGTCTTGGCGTTGCTCCGGGGACAGGGCCTCGGAGAGCTGGACCCCTTCCACTGAGCCATCCTGCTCGAAGGCCCTCAGTAAGTCCGGAAGGGGTTCGGAGTCGTCTTCTGTCCCAGTATCGGTAGCCATTAGGAGGCTGAGTTCGGATCGCACAAAATGGGGTTTGAGCCTGTTGGCATGGAGGACCCGTAGGGGGTTCCGGGCAGTCTCCATGTCGATTAAATAGGTGACGGGCCCCTTGCGTTCGATTACCTTGAAGGGCCCGGACCATCTGTCTTGGAGGGCACAGGGCTCAACCGGGGACATCACCCAGACCTGTTGTCCAGGTTCGAACTCAATGGAGGATCGTGCTGATCGTACCACCTCTTCATGTCCTCCTGACTGGCCTCGAGGTTGGCTTTGGCGGTGTCTCGGAACCGCCGGGTCTGGTTGCGGAGAGCCAGGAGATACCGGTAGATGTCCGGGGGAGTTTTCTGGGGAGGCTGCTCCCAACCTTCCTTGACTAGGCTGAGGGGGCCCCGGACGGGGTGTCCGTACAGTAGTTCAAAGGGGCTGAAGCCGAGGGACTTCTGCGGGACCTCCCGATAGGCAAACAGGAGGCATGGCAGCAGTACGTCCCACTGGCGTCGAAGGGGTTCTTCTAGACCCATAATCATCCCCTTGAGGGTGCGGTTGAATCTCTCGACCAGTCCGTTTCCTTGCGGGTGATAGGGGGTCGTGAATTTGTAGGTGACCCCGCATTGCTGCCAGAGGGACTTCATATATCTGGAGATAAAGTTCGTGCCCCTGTCACTGACGACCTCCCGGGGGAACCCCACCCGGGAGAAGATCCCCATCAGGGCCCGGCCCACCACGGGGGCCGTCACAGTCCGAAGAGGGATGGCCTCGGGATAGCGGGTGGCGTGGTCTACCAGGACCAGGATGAACCGGTGTCCTTGGGCTGTTCGAGGGTCGAGGGGCCCCACAATGTCTATTCCCACTCGTTCAAACGGGGTGGTGACGACAGGAAAGGGTTGTAATGGTGCTTTGATTTTTCGGCCACTTTTTCCGCTGGCCTGGCAGGTGGGGCAGGCCTTGCAGTGGTTGGTGACATCCTTCCGCATGTGGGGCCAGAAAAAATGGGTCACCAGGCGGTCGTAGGTTTTATCCTGCCCCAGGTGTCCGGCAAGGGGGACATCGTGGGCTAAGTTCAGGAGGAAGTCTCGGAAGCGAAGGGGCACCACCAGCACCCGACTGGCCCCTAGTTCTGCAATTTTCTGCTCGCTGTAGAGCAGGTCTTGGTCCCAGTAGATCCAGTGGGCCCCCGAGGTATCCCCGGTGCTCTGGGCCAGGGCTTGCTGCCGGAGTCCTTCGAGAGAAGGACAGGTTTGTTGCTCGGCCCGGAATTGTTCCTGCGTGGGGCCTCCCTCCTGCCGCCATTGTGCCAGGTCAGGGACGTCCCGAAGCTGGTCGGGTCCTTCTTCGGTTTGGGTCAAGGGAATGGCTTCTGGGGCGGCCTCCTCTGGGATGAGCGCGGGAGGAGGTTCTGGCCACTCGGGCTCTTCTGGGCTGGGGACCGCGTGGGCGGTCATGGACCGGGTCGTGACGCAGACCCATTCGGGGAGGCCAAGCATCCCCAGGTGCTCCCTCCGTTCGACAGCTGCCCAGGGAGAGCTTTCAAGGTCGTTTCCTAGGAGGCAGTCCACGGGGGCATCATCGCGGACAGTTACTTTTAACATCCCTGTTACTCCTCCCCACTCGAAGGGGACGCAGGCCATGTGGCATAGGCTTTCGGAGTTGTCGGCTGATCGAACAGGGCAAAGAATGTTCGGCAAGATTTGGTCTGGAGTGACGAGGTGGCGTCGGACCGCCGTTACACTGGCCCCGGTGTCGCGGAGGGCTTCCGCCCGGCGGCCATTGATGTTGACCCATTGACCGTACTTCTGTGTGTTGGCGGGAAGGGGGGCCCGCGGAATCATGTCTCTCTCCCCTAAGCAGACCAGGGCCATGGCGGCGGGTGCCCATTCAGAGGGATCGGTCTCGTACTCCTCTTGGTCTTCCGGGATTATTTCTTCCCCTAGGGCCGCCGCTGCAACTTGGCGGGGAGTAGTGTTCGGGTTCTTTGGGCAGTTGGGATCACTGGCGTAGTGGCCGGGTCGCTGGCACCTGTGGCACGTAATGTTGGCCCGGAAACCGGCCCGGACGGCAGGGCTTCCCCGGCCAACCGGGGTCGAGGGGTTTCTGGGGGGTGACGAGGGGCCGGGGTCTCTCCCCCGACCCTGACTTCCTCCTCCCCCTCGGGGGCGATACGATCTGGATACTTCGCTGGGTGCGCTCCGGCCAACTCGGGTGCTTTCCCACCGGTCGGCTTCGGCGGCGAGTTGTCGAGGGTCGGTTAGCTTGCTGTCCAGGAGGTGTTGCCGGAGCTCCACGAAGCAGTTGTTCGACAGGTGTTCCCATACGATAAGGTCAAAGAGTTGGTCGTAGGTGGTTACTTTGTTGCCCTTGATCCACCCCTCGAAGGCTCGGCTAAAAAAGTTCACGTACTCCACCCAAGTTGTACCCGGAATCCGTTTGCAGTCGCGGAACCGTTGGCGGTACATCTCAGGTGTGAGCCCGTATCGAGTGAGGAGGGCGGCCTTCATGTGGTCGTAGGAGGTCATCAGCTGGTCTGGGAGTTGCAGCAGGGCGTCCCGCCCTTCGTTGACAAACCTCCCCCATAATCCGGCTCCCCAATCGCTTCGGGGAATCCGGTGGGAGGTCATTGCCACCTCATAGGCTTTAAACCACTGCTGGATATCATCGTTCTTGTGGTATTCCCGGATGACATCTTTGGGGATGTGAACCTTGGGTTCGGTCGAGGCAGACGGGGTCGGTCGTTCGGGGAGCCCGAGGTCTTTATTCTGTTTCTGAATCTCCAGTGCTTTGAGATTGCGCTCATGTTCGTATTCTAGTCTCTTTTCCTCTAGCTCCCTCTGTCTTTGCTTGTCTTCCCGCTCTTCCCTGAGTCGTAAGTGTTCCAGGGTTATTTTTTGTTCTGCCAGCTTGAGTTCCCCATCCAAGCGAAGTCGGGCAAGTTCTAATTCGTGGAGTCTGGTTTTTTCTCTTTCTCGGATCTCTTCCAGGGAGAGATCCGTTCTTTCTTTAGTTGGTGCGGGGCTCGTTTCGGTTGTTTGTGTTCGGGGTACGGCCGTACCCGTTTCTGCCCAAGCTTCTAGGGCTCGTTTGAAGTCTTCCTTTGTGCTAAGACCTGTGGTTGGAAGTCCAAGTTCTATGCAATATTGCTTCAGTTCCCGGTGGTTGTAGTCTTCCAATTTTTCCATCTGAAATTTTTCCGTTGTTCCGCTCTCTATTGACATGGTTGTTGTGTGTGGTGGGGCGAGTGACTTTCTGTACGATTATGCGTAGGTTCGGATCCCGTCGCTGGCCACCAATGTTAGACGGGGACCCTGAGGGTCGGCCGGATTCCGAGGGAGAGATCCCCGAGGGGGACCGTCTCCGGCGATCGTACAGACAAGTACCCTCCCTCCCCACAAACAGGCACCACACCAAGTCGAGTTCAAGGCTTTATATAAGGTTCTTAAGGCAAGGATATCAGCGATACAGGATAACTTGGACCCGGGGGTCCTCTCACTTCTAGTCTCTGTAGGGAAAGGGGGTAGCGGGACAGTCTTAGTACCGGATCGGTACAGGTGGTGGTAAAAGGCGAGCTCACAATCCTCGAGCTGGAGGGTCTGTGGATCGGGCCGCGGCAGCGCCAGCAGGCCAAGGTGATAGTCTCATAAAGCAGAGGGCCGCGGCAGCGCCAGCAGGCCAAGTCGATGGTTTCACGAGGCAGAGGGCCGCGGCAGCGCCAGCAGGCCAAGATGGTTTCACGAGGCAGAGGGCCGCGGCAGCGCCAGCAGGCCAAGATGGTTTCACGAGGCAGAGGGCCGCGGCAGCGCCAGCAGGCCAAGACGATGGTTTCACGAGGCAGAGGGCCGCGGCAGCGCCAGCAGGCCAAGACGATAGTTTCACGAGGCAGAGGGCCGCGGCAGCGCCAGCAGGCCAAGACGATAGTTTCACGAGGCAGAGGGCCGCGGCAGCGCCAGCAGGCCAAGTCACGGATGAGTTCTTCTCGGGTCTCTCGACTCCAGGATACAACTGCCTTCCTGGTCTGGTCCTGCCCCAGTTATAGGTCTGGTCCCCTTTGATGTCCGGACCCTCGCGCCTGGGGGCCGGGAGGTCCGGGATGAGGGAGTCCAGACACCCAGCAGGGGGGTGGAGCCAGCGCCCAGGCGGCCGGGGGTGATCGACACCTGGCGGAGGAGAGCCGTTGACGATTCCTTCTCCCATTGACTCGCCAAGTGGTCACTCTGCCTCCTGGGGGGAGGTTGGTGCCTCGATGTCGGGCCCGGCCGGGCCCAGGGTGAGGGTCGAGTTGAGGCCACGCGGCCTCGTGCTGCAGTGCCCCAAGATGGCGGCCGGGTCGATGTCGTGGGGTAGAGGGTGACCCGGGCCAGCTGGGTCCGGAGCTGGTGTCTTGTAGTGGAGGGATTGCAGAGTACTTCGGGTGGTCGTTGGTGGACTCTGGCTGGGGATGCAGGGAGAGCCAGGGTCCTGGTCCCATTGCGGGGAGGGGGTACAGCTCGAACATGCGGCCTGTCCAACACTTCTCATCAGGATTGAGCCTGTGAATGAACGCCCCGTTGCCTTGCTGCTCCCACTGCATGAGCCCTCGCTTCTCATCAGGATTGAGCCTGTGAATGAACGCCCCGTTGCCTTGCTGCTCCCACTGCATGAGCCCTCGCTTCTTGTCAGGAATGAGCCTGTGAATGAACGCCCGTTGCCTTGCTGCTCCCACTGCATGAGCCCCTCGCTTCTTGTCCAGATTGAGCCTGTGAATGAACGCCCCATTGCCTTGCTGCTTCCACTGCATGGCCCCTCGCTTCTTGTCAGGATTGAGCCTGTGAATGAACTCCTGTTGCCTTGCTGCTTCCACTGCATGAGCCCCTTGCTTCTTGTCAGGATTGAGCCTGTGAATGAACGCCCCGTTGCCTTGCTGCTCCCACTGCATGAGCCCCTTGCTTCTTGTCAGGATTGAGCCTGTGAATGAACGCCCGTTGCCTTGCTGCTTCCACTGCATGGCCCCTCGCTTCTTGTCAGGAATGAGCCTGTGAATGAACTCCTGTTGCCTTGCTGCTCCCACTGCATGAGCCCCTTGCTTCTTGTCAGGATTGAGCCTGTGAATGAACGCCCGTTGCCTTGCTGCTTCCACTGCATGGCCCCTTGCTTCTTGTCAGGATTGAGCCTGTGAATGAACTCCCGTTGCCTTGCTGCTCCCACTGCATGAGCCCTCGCTTCTCATCAGGATTGAGCCTGTGAATGAACGCCCCGTTGCCTTGCTGCTCCCACTGCATGAGCCCTCGCTTCTCATCAGGATTGAGCCTGTGAATGAACGCCCCGTTGCCTTGCTGCTCCCACTGCATGAGCCCTCGCTTCTTGTCAGGAATGAGCCTGTGAATGAACGCCCGTTGCCTTGCTGCTCCCACTGCATGAGCCCCTCGCTTCTTGTCCAGATTGAGCCTGTGAATGAACGCCCCATTGCCTTGCTGCTTCCACTGCATGGCCCCTCGCTTCTTGTCAGGATTGAGCCTGTGAATGAACTCCTGTTGCCTTGCTGCTTCCACTGCATGAGCCCCTTGCTTCTTGTCAGGATTGAGCCTGTGAATGAACGCCCCGTTGCCTTGCTGCTCCCACTGCATGAGCCCCTTGCTTCTTGTCAGGATTGAGCCTGTGAATGAACGCCCGTTGCCTTGCTGCTTCCACTGCATGGCCCCTCGCTTCTTGTCAGGAATGAGCCTGTGAATGAACTCCCGTTGCCTTGCTGCTCCCACTGCATGAGCCCCTTGCTTCTTGTCAGGATTGAGCCTGTGAATGAACGCCCGTTGCCTTGCTGCTTCCACTGCATGGCCCCTTGCTTCTTGTCAGGATTGAGCCTGTGAATGAACTCCTGTTGCCTTGCTGCTCCCACTGCATTGCCCCTCGCTTCTTGTCAGGATTGAGCCTGTGAATGAACGCCCGTTGCCTTGCTGCTTCCACTGCATGGCCCCTCACTTCTTGTCAGGAATAAGCCTGTGAATGAATGCCTCATTGTGCTGTTGCTCTCTTTGCATGGACCCTTGCTTCTTCTGAAGAAAGAACCAGTGAATGAATTCCATGGTGGGTTAATGGTCCCATTGCATGGTGAATGGATGTCTTGTTGCTTTGATGCTCCCACTACATGGCCCGTCGCTTCTTGTCAGGAATGAACTGGTGAATGATCGCCCCTTTTCATTGCTGCTCCCATTGCATGCCCCCTTGTTTCTTGTCAGGAGTGAACCAGTGAATGAATGCCTCGTACTGTTTCTCCCGCTGCAGTGCCCTTTGTTCCTTCTTCTAGGAGTACCCCCGGACTCTTTGAAGCAGAGAAGAGCTATAATTAGGGAGAAATGATCACACCACTCCAGTTGCTTCAAGTGAAAAAGGATGCTTTAATTATAACTGGCAAGAACTCTGACCCCCCTCACCAAGGAGTACAGTTCCATATATCCCACTGATGAGACCCCGCACAAGGAGCACCCGCCAATAAAGAGCACAGCCTGTGAGTTCAGTGATTGCTGTACATACCTCCACACACAATCGCTTTGCCATCTACCCAAGCCTTTCAGCCTGTCCTCCCCCCATTCCAAGTTGGAAACCCTCCATTACTGCCACTCTCCGAAATGTGTGTGTCAAAGTCGAGTGCCAGGAAGCCTAATGTAAGCCTCTTCTCAACACTTGCCCTGCGCGTACTACCGAGCCATTCCTATGCCAAAAGTTGGGGCAATCATTGTACCCATCACTGCCGCCCTGAACCCCAAAAAGAACTGTAACTGCAACAAAGGGTATACCCTTGCCTCACACAGACAGTGTAAGGGCAGAGCTGCCCCATTTCCCTTTTGGTCCGCCTTGGACTTCCTCAAATGCACTTCCAAACTCTTTGCCTTCCAGACCAGGTTGGCCAACACCACCCCTGCGTTGCCATTCCAAGCTACCAACTGTGAACCCCTAAAAGCTCCGAAGAACACCAGACTGAATGTTGCTCTGCAGAGCTGTGCCTCAATGCCGGAAGTGCACACAACTATTCCCCGCTCCACTATTGCCCTTAGCATCGAAATCGATAGGACGCCTTACCCAGGGCACCTCCTCAGGCAGTCAGGACCAGTCGTCTAACATTTTTCGACCCATTTCACTACTGCCTGGGTCATACTCCCTTAAAATGAGATAGTCACAGATAATCCCTTCTCTATTTGCACCAAGTTGAATTTCAGCATATCCTTGTGCCTCACCCGCAGCCTCACTCAGTCGCTGCGCCCTCTGTTACCTGATGTTAGGAAGTCTCTTCAACCCTGTCAATATGTTCTACTTATTGACTCCGCCATCAAATATTGAACTAGTATGTATGCTTTCACAGCCCAAAGCCCCACAAGTCCTCCAGAACACGAAGCCCCTCCTTTGCTGCATTTGGGGCCAAACCACAGAACCTCTCCTAGTGCATCAGCCAATCCAATATCTGTCAAGATGCACAATGTGCATAGCTCTAAACAAGATGTTCTTCTCCAAGCATAGCAAGAACAATTCTCTCAGAATCTTCCCCACCCAAGCATCAGATGCTGACAACCTGTTCATCACCTGAGCCATGGTTGCATTATAAAAGACAAACATCAAACTCATGTTCCATAGCTCATTGCCCCATAGACGCACTGCCGGAAGTAACAAAAATAATTCCAAAAAGCCAATACTGTGCTCAAGCTTGAGACTGGGTCTCCACACACAGATGCCCCTCCCAGAACACCCCAAAACCTCCTGATCTTGAGGCATCTCAAAATCTCTCCTCATTCCACGTGATTTTGCAGCTATAGTGTCACTTTTAAATACACCAATAACCACCTCCATACCAACAAATCATCCTTCACTCAGCTAAACAGTCAACTCCTGTGATGCGGAATCCCAGCCCGCATAGCAAATGCAATGCTCCTGCAAAAGGCACATACCAGGGCCACTACCCCAAGTGGAACATTCTGATAATCAGACACCTTTGCTTGTAGACGCAGCTCACTTCCTTATCTGCAGCAGCTCATATTCAGCCACTTGTCTGTGGTCACCAACAACACCATCATCACAGAGTCCAACTCAATCCCCAAAAATGTCTCAGTGGTAGCTGCCCCCTCTTTCTTTTTAGCTGCCAGTGGCATTCCAAATTGGTCCGCATTGACTACCAATTTCCCTCAATCTCTCACACTTACCCAGTACCTTCTGTTCGCCCCACTAGCATGAAA
Organism: Lissotriton helveticus; assembly: GCF_964261635.1. Classification (NCBI taxonomy): domain Eukaryota; kingdom Metazoa; phylum Chordata; class Amphibia; order Caudata; family Salamandridae; genus Lissotriton; species Lissotriton helveticus. The sequence goes on from NC_136072.1 coordinate 4,678,912, forward strand.
TCATCCAAGTAATTAAGTACCTGTTTTGATGCGTCCCGTGGACCTCAGCATCCCCTGGACCACAGCATCCCCTGGACCACAGCATCCCCTGGAACTCAGCATCCCCTGGACCTCCTTAGCATCCCCTGGACCTCCTTAGCATCCCCTGGACCTCAGCATCCCCTGGACCTCAACATCTCCTGGACCTCCTTAGCATCCCCTGGACCTCCTCAGCATCCCCTGGACCTCCTTAGCACCCCCTGGACCTCCTCAGCATCCCCTGGACCTCCTCAGCATCCCCTGGACCTCCTTAGCATCCCCTGGACCTCCTCAGCATCCCCTGGACCTCCTTAGCATCCCCTGGACCTCCTCAGCATCCCCTGGACCTCCTTAGCATCCCCTGGACCTCCTCAGCATCCCCTGGACCTCCTTAGCACCCCCTGGACCTCCTCAGCATCCCCTGGACCTCCTTAGCATCCCCTGGACCTCCTCAGCATCTCCTGGACCTCCTTAGCATCCCCTGGACCTCCTCAGCATCCCCTGGACCTCCTTAGCATCCCCTGGACCTCCTCAGCATCCCCTGGACCTCCTTAGCACCCCCTGGACCTCCTCAGCATCCCCTGGACCGCCTCAGCATCCCCTGGACCTCCTCAGCATCCCCTGGACCTCCTTAGCATCCCCTGGAACTCCTTAGCACCCCCTGGACCTCCTCAGCATCCCCTGGACCTCCTCAGCATCCCCTGGACCTCCTTAGCATCCCCTGGACCTCCTCAGCATCTCCTGGACCTCCTTAGCATCCCCTGGACCTCCTCAGCATCCCCTGGACCTCCTTAGCATCCCCTGGACCTCCTCAGCATCCCCTGGACCTCCTTAGCACCCCCTGGACCTCCTCAGCATCCCCTGGACCGCCTCAGCATCCCCTGGACCTCCTCAGCATCCCCTGGACCTCCTTAGCATCCCCTGGACCTACTCAGCATCCCCTGGACCTCCTCAGCATCCCCTGGACCTCCTCAGCATCCCCTGGACCTCCTCAGCATCCCCTGGAACTCAGCATCCCCTGGACCTCCTTAGCATCCCCTGGACCTCCTTAGCATCCCCTGGACCTCCTCAGCATCCCCCGGACCCCAGCATCTCCTGGAGCTCCTCAGCATCCCCTGGACCTCCTCAGCATCCCCCGGACCCCAGCATCCCCTGGACCTCCTCAGCATCCCCTGGACCTCCACAGCATCCCCTGGACCTCCTCAGCATCCCCTGGACATCCTCAGCCTCCCCTGGACCTCCTCAGCATCCCCTGGACCGACCTCCTCAGCACCCCCTGGACCTCCTCAGCACCCCCTGGGCCTCCACAGCACCCCCTGGACCTTCTCAGCACCCCCTGGACTTCCTCAGCACCCCCTGGACCTCCTCAGCATCCCCATGACCTCCTCAGCATTCAATGGACCTCCTCAGCATCCCCTGGACCTCCTCAGCATCCCCTGGACCTCCTCGGCATCCCCTGGACCTCCTCAGCACCCCCTGGACCTCCTTAGCATCCCCTGGACCTCCTCAGCACCCCCTGGACCTCCTTAGCATCCCCTGGACCTCCTCAGCACCCCCTGGACCTCCTCAGCATTCCCTGGACCTCCTCAGCATCCCCTGGACCTCCTCAGCATCCCCTGGACCTCCTTAGCATCCCCTGGACCTCCTCAGCATCCTCTGAACCTCTTCATCCCCTGGAAACTCAGCATCCCCTGGACCTCAGCATCCCCTGGACCTCCTCAGCATCCCCTGGACCTCCTCAGCATCCCCTGGACCTCCTCAGCATCCCCTGGACCTCCTCAGCATCCCCTGGACCTCCTAAGCATCCCCTGGTCCTCAGCATCCCTTGGTCCTCAGCATCCCCCAGACCCCAGCATCCCCCGGACCTCAGCATCCCCCGGACCTCAGCATCCCTCGGACCTCAGCATCCCCCGAACACCAGCCACAACCAGACCTCAAAGCATCTTCTTAATTTGTGTGCTGTTGTGAACTGTTTTCTAAACCTCACTCGGGGTGAAGGATATGAGGGCATTTTTATAAGATCATCAAAGAAAGGATTCGTCAATTTAACTGAGGCTAACAAGGTATTGGGTACCGTTAAGGAATAGTCGTGAAATAAAATCATGTTTACAAAGAATTTAAAATGTTTATTATAAAGAGCTAACAACATTTGACCTGCTTTTCACTTCCTTTCAGAATCACAACATCTATGGGAGCAACCAGTTTCTTGTGCATGACTTCACGATCGTGTTCATCGTCTTCCTGACGAGTAAGTGGAGAAACCCTGGCATTTAACTGTGAGAAACACCCAAGATCAGACAGTGCATCTGAGGTGAGCCGAGACTGCAGTTGAAGCAGCCCCATTGGCTCTCCACTCCCTGAGGAGATGTGACAATGAGACCTGGTGATCATTAGTTCTCATCTGGTAACTTTGACAAATCTCCCTCGGATCTCAACACGGTTTGAGGGCTCTCTTGTCTTAGGGGTGTTGTTGTGTCTGCTCTTGTAGGAGGTGAGAGCCTGGGGTTCAGTCCAAACCTGCAGTACCCCTTGTAAGCTCAGCAGACTGGCTGTGGAGGCTGTGAGACACACTTGCCAGCAGGAGGCGCTCCTGAGAGAGTAGAAAGGGGGGCTTGTTCAACATCAATAGATGTTTATTGTGGGACACTGTGATAGCAAGCCCACTTGTTACTTGTCTCCTTTAATGATGGTATCATGCAGAGGTGGGTGATCAAAGGGAATGTGCTCTTTGTACTGTCCATGCCAGTGGTTGTTTTTGCCATATTTTGTCCATTCCTTTAAAATGGCAGCTGCTTCTCTCATGCTGATTAAAAGGCATTTGTAGGTTTTGTACCATTTGTTTGTCAGTGACACATGTGCATTCCTCTTTTTCAGTGAGCTCGACTCCTGCGTGGCCAGTGTTGGCCCCATACAGACCCCCGGCACAGCTCCTCTCTCCACCCTTGTTCTTATCTGCTCTTTTCAACATTCTTTGGGCTATTGCTTTGCACACATACGGCTTCCTTATGGTGCAGAAACAGCCGTGGTACAGCCCAGATGACGTCTACAGGTGCAGTTTACCATTCTGAGTTTGATACTGGTTTGTATGTGTTGATTTTATGCAACTGCTCTTTACCTGAAGTTGATTTGCTTTTTTCTAAATCTATTTCCCATTCCTAAGTAAGTGCAGTGGCATTGCCAATCTCACCACTGAGATGGTGCTGTGCCAGCAAAATCCAGTTCATACTCTCCCTCACCCCTTTCTCTCATTTATATTTTCTCCGAGGCAAAAATCTGGGTAACCTCTGGATTTATGACCCTCACCATAACATAGGATCTTTCCTAGTGCAGGTATGTTACCGCAAATATTAGATGAGCTTTGAATATTGTGCTTGTGAGTCCCAGCAGATAAGGAGAACAGCTGCACCCTTGTTCTCGAAGCGGGGACCGACATTCCGAACCTTAAACAAAGCAATGCCCACACAGCCCTTCAAGTGTACAATGTTGCTTAAAATGGTTCACAAAGTCCTTCTTGTGGATCTTGTTGTTGTTTCCAATAAACATCTTCTAATTTCAGTTTCTACTCCCAGCTAACACGTTTCGTCATTCGGGTGTACCCAGGGACTTCTTCAGGGTAGGGAAATACGTATAAATACACAATAAATCCTAGTTAAAAATCTTTGTGCATTTCATACTTATGACTCACTTCACCAAAATAAGCAACAATGTCTCAATCGGATTCAATGAGAAAGACAAATACACATGTATGTACATGACATCACAGAAAGGAAAACGGGGAGGCTCCTGATCGTTTGTTCAAAGGTGCTCGTGGCATCATATATTTGAAATCGCAGTTTATACAGGACAATTGTATCAGCACTGTGGGCATAAATTGCAAAGGCAACCCAAAAGAACTTGGTACACGTTGTGCTTGTGACATAAAAAGTGACAGCGCAAGTGACAAGTGAAACAGACAGCGAAAAGTGACAAAGTGATGAAGAATATATACAAGGATCAATGGTTCAACACAATTGATTATTTACAGTGATTGAGCATGTTTTAACACTTTTTATGAATCAAAGTTGAAAATTCGCCGTGAGTTGCGCTGATAAATCGGTCGAAGGCGTTTAGATCCTATTGATTTAGGACCAGCTTCAAGACCAGGTTGCCACTTTTAAGGTGCTGTACAGGGAAGGAAAGGAACAGTTTACGGAGGGGACGTGGAAAATGGGGGGTGTACGAGCTGGAGTGAGCCTGAGGTAGGGGCAGCCTACGTGTAGGTCGAGAGGTGCAGGTTGTGGGTGGTCGACAGGTAAGCCGCGTGATGAGTCAAGGTGCTGGCGCGAGTGATAGAGATTACTGGTGTGGCGCAGCGTGAGGAAACGTCCTCGTGAATACAGAAGGACTTGCCTATGGGTGGGAGAGATGGGGTTAGCTAACAGAAGTAATGGATGGTGCAAGTGAATGTGCCAGTGAATAAGCAAACTCACCAAGGGGTACTGGGTTCCGGCGTGAGTCAGGGAACCATGGATGAGGAAGCGCGAGGAGGCGTCTGTGTGGAGATGGATAAGTCGGGATGGTTCCAGTGGTGAAAAGAATGGGATTAACTCACTTCAGTGAGAAGTGGTGCAGTCATTAGCGCTGGTTGCAGAGGTAAACTCACCAATTGGCCACCAGTAGAGAACTGGATCTGGCAAGTAACAGGGTCGGACCCCCGATCCACTGTGTGAGTCCGGAAATGGATGCCCGAGTGTGGAAAAGAGGGGAGCGGGTTGTAATTAGGTTACTGCGGAGATCAAAGCAACTAAACAAAACCATTGAAACATGTCTGGTCCGGTGGGGCCAAAAACTGCAACACAGGCCTCCTGTTATTTGGAGAAGTTCAAGGGAGGAATGAATCCGTTGGCAAGAGAGGCGCTGAGATCAGCATCGGGCCGCCACTTTCGTTTGCGGTATCCACCAATGTCTTGAGTGACTCAAGGATCCGTGTGGGAATGATAAACGCTGCGCTTCCGGAAATGGAGCATCAATGCTGATACAACTGTACTGTATAAACTGCGAATTTAGTCCCAATTTAAATTTTCCCACATATAGAGAGAGGAATTGTTTATTGCCAGACTCAAATTTTTATTTCAGAAGATCAGTGAAATCTAGTAAGAACTTTATCATAACAATTGGCCAGGCAAGTTTTCCTAAACTTAAGCCTCTGGTTTCAAAACTTGATAAACTCATTGCTGCTACAAATATAAAGGGGGGAGGGATAATTGAGCCAGCCAAACAAGCGAGAAACTCTGTACCTCATGTTATTGATACTCCATCTCAAAGTGTCCCAAGAATTAGAGTAGTGGAAAGCAAAAACCCCCTAGTACAGACCGTCAATGTTGTAGCTACATCAACTTCCCAAAAGCCCACGCACGTTCCACCACAACACCTGCCAAGGACCAACGCTCAGAAGCAGATCTGCCAAACAGCAGGAAACTTGGCAAATGCCTTAGCGAAAGATATGCCAAAGACAAAAGAGGGCGATAAGGGGATTAACAACACTAGTTCGCCACCAAAACAAAGCCAAACACCAAGAACCTTCTCTCGACAGCCACCAACAATTAACTTACCCCCTGAAGCCCAATCCTATGTGGTGGCACTCGCAGGAGTTCCTCCGTTAACTGAGGGGAAAAGAGAAAGGGAGACTGAGCTGAAAAACAAGTGCATCCAGTGGCTTGGTGTAAATAGACCCCTCCTGGGGAATGTCTCAGGGGAAATCCTGTCAGCCAGAAGAGTGGGCTGGATTGGGAGGAGCCCAAAGACAGTAGCTGGTGACGTGATAATTCTGAATTTTAGGGACGTCTCTGCTGTAGGGTATATCTGTAATGCCCCGCACTATTGTTCAGACACGCAAATATGTCCTCTGCACCTCTCGTATTTTTACCCCACTCCTAGCCTGGAACCATGCCGACCAAGATTCACACATAATAACAGGGGGGGGTTTCCCACATCACATAGAACTATAAATGGGGTATTTAGGGAGGGCATGTCTTCCTATGGTTCACTACTCCCGATACAGCCACACTGGAATAGGTTCAGTGCTCTGGAAGATGTAGACTGACTTAGTCAAGGAGGAATGTCACCCTCAGAAGCCACAAATGTAGTACACAGAAGCTCAGGGGCACCAGAGGAAAATATTCTGCCGCAAACGCTGATGGAGGCTCCAAAAGCTGCCAACATAGTAAGGAAAAGGATTACCAATAGGGGGATTAGGGAAGTCGAAGGATCAGTAAGCTCAGAAGAAGGATGCCTAAAGTTGGTCTCCTGGAATATAGCCGGGCAAAAAAACAAGCTGCTTACTCCCAAGTGGGCCAACTTTATGGCAGAATATGACATCCGCCTGATGCAAGAGACCTGGGCACTAGAAGAGAGCTCAAGTGCGACCTTTGCAACGTTTGACATCTTGGCAGTATCTACAGGCAGAGGGCGCCCGTCGGGCGGGCTATCAATTTGGATAGGAACTCACCTGGGAATCCGAGCAACCAAAATCCAAACAAATTCCCCGAACATCCAGTGTATCTTAATAGAACCCCCAAGCCAACCCCTAGTAGCAATAATAAACACCTACTCGAGGCCATCTAGGAATGGCCAGGAATCAGCTACATTTAGAGCCCTGAACTCTTTTATTCAAGGGCTAGACCCCTCTATCTCAATAATCCTCGGAGGGGATTTTAACTGCAAATTTGAACCTCTGGGTAGTTTAGAACTGGGTGACCAAGACGAGGTAGATGCACTATGGCATATCCCGGACCTAAATATTGCCCCTGTCAGGGCTTGGACACCCCTTGTGCTCCAAATAAAAAGTTTCTCCCTTGCGACATCCCTGCGGGCGTGCAATGGGAGACTAGACCCTGACCGCCCAGCAATGGCAACTTTTAATCGGGCAAACAAAACAACCATCATTGACTACCTAATGGTGGATGCCAAAAACTGGGACAAGCTGAAAGAATTTAGGGTCATTCAAAGACAGGACAGTGATCACAATGCCCTGGTAGTAACTTTCAAACCAGGGTCATTTGGATTAACCACCCCTGACCACATACCTGCCATGACGACACTTCCTCTCACGCTGACCAATAACAGAAGGAGGGTTAAGTGGCCCCACCTTGTAGATTCAACCTCGAAGCTTGCCAAAATCTACCAACTCGCTATCCCTTTTTTAGAGCAGATGGGTGACTCGCCTGGTTGGCAGCAGGCACTAGATACGCATAAACAGCTAGTTGAGGTACTAGGGGATGTGTTTTACCCCATAAGTAGAATTAAGAAGCATGTTCCAAAAACACACCCCTGGTTTATTAATGCATGCAGGAACTCAAAAAAGGAGCTCCTTGCGGCAATTAAGGCAAAAGATAGAGAGAATATTAGGGCAGCTAGACTGATTTACAAAAAGGAGCTGACCAGGGGCAAAAGAGAGTGGGAAGAAGACAGGTGGGAAGAACTCAGAGGTGCCCTTGTGACAAAAGATACCAAACTATTCTCGGCATTAGTAAATTCCGGATCAAATGATGGCGGGGGGACCCTCCTACCAAATATCCCCCCCTCAGCGTGGGAGGCGCATTTCTCTGCATCCTACACTAGCCCTGTGACCGGCTACAGTGACCATTTAGATAGGTCTGGGATGCTAGAGCTAGAAGGTCCCTCCTGGATCTCTCCTGCCCAAGACCCCTCGCACGAGTGTCGACTGCGGGGGGCCTCGGGCATGGGACACCAGATAGACCATAGGGGCACCGAGGCGAGGATGGCACCGAGAAGTGGTGAGAGTATCTCAGCTAGGGAGGTGGAGACTGCAATCACAAGTCAACTCCCTAACAAAGCACCAGGCCTCGATAGGGTACCGGGTGACCTTTTCCGTTCTCAGCCAAAGATCTGGGCTCCGTACCTAACCGTATTGTTTAATGCAGTCCTACTGGGGGCAAAGATACCTGACACCTGGGCGGGGGCCGAGATCGTCCCCATTTTTAAGAAGGGGTGCCCTTTGGAGACGTCAAATTATAGACCAATCAGTCTCTTGGATACTACCCAGAAACTGATGGGCCGGATACTCCTGGATAGAATACTGGGATGGGCGGAGGAGCATGAAGTAATGACTACCCTTCAGGCCGGGGGAAACGGCCATTACAACGAAGCCGTACTGCATGCGTGGTTACCACGAAAGCCTTTACCACGCATACCTTTACTACGAGGTTTGTAGTAAAGGTATATGTGGTAAAGGTAAAAAGTAAAAAAAAGGGGGGCTTGGGGGTTCTCCCCCCCAAAAGAAAACTCACCTGAAGTCACGTCGGGTTATGTATTTAATCAGCGTCGTTTAAGAGAAAACGGAAAATAAACTTCCGCTTTCTCTTAGTTATGCGTGGTAAACGAATTCCGTTGTAACGCATGCGTGATAAAGGCATGCGTTGCAACGGAATTCGTTGTAACGTCATACATTCTCAGGCTGGCTTTAGATCAGGGATCTCGACCATGGATCAACTCTTTAGGCTGCAGGTCCTTTTCTGGAAGACCGTAAGTGTCGAGGGTGGCAGCCTCTACCTGGTCTTCGTTGACCTGCGGGCCGCTTTCGACCTTGTGCCGAGGGAGAGTTTATGGAGGGTCTTAAAAGATCTTGGCCTTCCTCCCTATCTATTGGAGGTCTAGAAGCGGTTTCACGAAGGGAACTATGCCCGGGTGAGGTGCGGGAGGAACGGAGAACTTTCTGCACGTTTCCCTGTAACTAGAGTCGTACGCCAGGGCTGCGCCCTGGCTCCTACGCTTTTTAGTCTATATATAAATGGCCTGGTGGGGGAACTAGATAACGTCAGGGATAGCGACGCCCCTTGGTTGGCGTCAGGTCGGTTGCCTGCTCTGATGTTCGCAGACGACACCTTATTGTTGTCGCGAACATCAACAGGCATCCAGCGGGTTCTGGACGGCTTTGTTTCATTCTGCGCCTCGCGGGGACTCGAGATTAATTTAGATAAAACGAAATATATGATCTTCGGACCCCCGAAACGCACCCGCCCTAGCCCTACACTAAACGGCACCCGCTCGAAGGGTGAGAACATTTGTATACCTGGGGGTCACCTTGACTGAGGACTTTGGTTGGGGCCCTCAGGTAGCCAAATCTACCCTAAAGCTCTCACAGATTCTAGGGGGCATAGGCAAGTTCCAGCGGACAACGCAATTTAAGCCAGTCTCCCCAGCGCTTGAAATCTACAGTGTCCAAGTTAGACCTGCTGCAACCTACGGTGCAGAACTTTGGGGACATTCGAGCATAGCAAGCCTTCTCAGGGTTGAACGGGCCTCTGATTGGTCTACCCCAAAGCACCCCGCTCATACCCTTGAGATTTGACCTAGGTGTGGAGCCCATCTCTGAACAAATAGCGGCCCGACCCCTCCTGTACTGGAGAAGGCTCTGGACAGTACCTGAGCTTGCGGACTACAGAGCTGAGTTCGCTGCTGTCTGGGGGTCGTTGAAGAGTAAGAAAATATCCTGGTTGCTCCACATTAAAACTATTGCCTATCGAATAGGAATGCCCCAAATATGGGAGACCCCGGCGGAGAGTTGTCCAGTGGTGTGGAGAACTGAGCTGCTGGCCTCTTTGAGGCACCACAACCTAAGTTTGCTGCACCGCTTGCCAAGTATGGGCAGGTTGTCTTCGGAATTTTTGAAGGTAAAACTCGTGCCCAGAAGGGAGGAATTTCTGGACCAAATAGAACCTCCCCTTGCAAGAAAACTATATACACAACTAAGGCACGGTTGCCTGCCACTTGGGACACTGACCTGCAAATGGACAGGTCAAGAGGAGGGAATCTGCCCTGTCTGCAACAATAGCAAAGAAGACATTGCCCATGTTTTGTTCTTTTGCCCTGCTTATAGCGCAATCCGGAGAGCTTGGCGGGTACCACTATGTAAAAATTTGGGACTAAAACATTGTGCTCAAGCCGTTAGAATTTTAAAATATGATACATCCCCCCTCATTGTGTTTTCGGTCTCCCGCTTTTTGTCCGGCATGTGGCGTAGAAGGTCCACTTTGATTAATTGTGACTGATTATAATGATGGCCATTTTTCGTTTGATAACTGACTGTATAATAATGTTTTAACTGTTGGTTCTTAATTATTTATGTATTTTATTGTATGTACATATTTTATCTGTGCTTTTATGGTCGTTGACCGAAATAAAGTTATCACAAACAAACTAATGAATAACTGTTCTCCTAACTGTGCTCTTTGATAAGTTACTCCAGACACACCCATAAGGCCTACTATTTTATGAATGAATTTTATTTAAAAAGCTACTCTGTTAGGCTTGTCAGGTGGATCATACAATTTTAAATTATTCCTGTAATGTTTCTCCTCTAGATTGTCAGACGGATTGTTAAAAAGGCAACTCGTATCTAATGTGTCCTTCTTTTATTATTGGGCATCACTAGTACATTCCTCCTCAGAAATTCAGTTGTCACTTTTTCGAACACCTGTCATCAATTTGTTATACATTAATTAGCAGTTTCATCCCTAAATGTCTTATAGCTGAAATTCCTTCGAGGAGACCATCTAAAGCTACTTTAAGAGATGCCTCATTAATAGACAGTGGGTTCATTTGAAGTCCTTTCTTTGTAAATAAATTAAAATGAGACTCTCACGGACCTGTAATTGAATAGGCCTTTCTGGGGAAAAAACTCGATATTCTAAGATTATCAGATGTCAGCAACAAGGATTAGCTCACTGATTCATCCTGCTCTCCTCATAGCTACAATTTAGAATAGATCGTTTCCCTCTTTTCATAGCAGATGTCTTCCCTCTGAAGCCTTAGACTTATCAGTTCCACATTCTCTTGTTTTCTTCCTTCTATTTATTGGGGAAGAAATTGTGGCAGTTTCCACTCACAGACAAAGGATTTTGAGGTTTGTCCTGGCACTCCTCTAAATAAACCGTTTGTTCCGTTGGTGAGAAATATTTTACCAACATTTTGACGTTAAGGACGGTTTACCAACATGCTTTGTAATTTCCTTTTTAAATTTCCACTGAAGGGTTACAAATCTGAGGTGCAATATTACATAGGAAAGGATATGCAGTTCAACATGAAAATGCAATTTGCACATTGTTTTCTTCTTTTTTACAATTTGTTGCATTTTAATTTTAATGGACTATTTTAATTGTGATATGTTTGTGTGCACATCTTTGGATTTACATGCCTGGAATGGGCAAGTGTAAATGGGAGACTCAGGATGTTCTTGTTGAGAACGCACAGATAGTGATGCTAACATGTGGCTTGAATTGAATGCTTTGGAATGATATCACGGATTACCATGGAGCTTCCTCTGATTAAATGACGTTCTTATTTCAGTGCCTGTTACCCAGGAAACACAACCGCCAATATCATGCAGACCGCATGGGACCGCGAGCCCATCGGGAAGATCAACTTCGCCAGCTATGATTGTACAACGTTGTATTTTATAGGATCGAACCACCTGGTGATCAATGCGATTGTGTTCACCAAAGGAAAGCCCTTCCGCCTGCCCCTGTATCGGAATTGTAAGTATTTCTATGACGTAATTTCCTGGAGTACGTAACTCTTGGATGGGTGATGGCACTATCATGGCTGTAGAGGACATTAGTGTATCTGTTTTCATGTCAGCTATGAGGCTTCGAAGGTGTGGTGCTTTACGCAGAAGAGGTCAGTGACTTTGCATTGATGGGTCATCATCATACGTGGATTCTTAATTGGTGTATCTTTGGTTACCTGCTACTAAAAAATACAAGAACTTCCTCAGGCCCTGGTTTATTCCCAATTGTGATTAAAAGTCCACAAGCAGTTGGCACTGTATGAAACTAGCGCCTGCCCATGGACTTTACAGGCCTGTATGTTGTGATACAACAAAGCATGGTGGCACAAAGCTGGGTTGGCACTTGGTGGGTATTGTGGCTCCTTCAGTAGGTTGTAGCCGCTCAAGTTGAAACCTTATATGTACAATCCAAGTGGTGCAGAAGCCCCTTGGAAACTACAACCACTTCAGTAAGGGAGGGGTACACTTTGTACTTGTAGGGCCCCGTGCATGAGTGTGTGACTGCTGAATACTGTGAGACAGCAACAGGTGCAAAGCTTAGAGACCTTTTCAGCAATGTCAATCCATGTATTTTTTTAAGGAAGGAAGAGTGATATACACAGGTATCACTGCAGGATGATAGATATGGACTGTTTTGTGGGATCTCTGCTCTGTCAATCCATTATGGGTGGTTAGACCCAGTATTCACCCCTCTGAAAGGAATACAGATGGAGCAGGCTTCCTCCCAGAAGATGCTCAGCTCCTTTGTAGACCCTGGGGCTGCATCTCCTGGCACTAGCTTCAGCAGATCTTGTTGGATGGCCTGGCACTAGTTCAGGTAGGGCCATAGCTTGCAGACCACCCTTGTGTCTCATACATGCAGTGCAAAGTTCGAAGAGGTGTTACTGGACCCTGATGTGTAGTTTCCTTGCATAGACAGTAAGTAGGTGATGTAGAATGAGTCACTGCTGGAGCAGGAGGGGTCACACTATCAGTTTTGAGCCTAGTTCACCATATCAAGGAAAGGAACCTGCAAACAGACTTCACTCCAAAGTCATTTTCAGAAACCTCACGTTTGTGCAATTTGAATTCTGGACATAGTCTGGCATTAAGCTGGACTGAGAAGAGACTTGGGGGGGGGGGGGGCTACTCCTGACTAATGTTTGAGATACCATCTGCAGTAGACATAGGTAACTCCTGGTGAGATACTGCCAAAGAGGAAGGAGGTGCCCCTTCCAGTGGTGGAGTAAAAAGAGAATTGTATAATATATATATATATATATATATATATATATATATATATATATATATATATTACCTACTGGCGGTCGCCAGTAGGTATATATAGTTAGGATTTTTTCTCTATGGAATTTTTGAAAATTCTATGTCTAATAACTTTGGCGTTTGTGGACGGAATTGGCTGAAATTTTCAGGAAAATGGAACATTTTGTTTCTGAGCAGCCCCTGAACATTTGGGGGGGGGGGGTTCGTCAAGGGGGGGCCGAGAAAAAAGGGGGGTCCCAAAACGCGTTTTTCCCATGTTAATTTCCATAGGGCGGTTGGACTCACTTTTAGCTCGAACGGCTGAATGGATTTGCACGAAACTTGGCAAAATTGTAGGGACTGGTAGCCTGATGTGCCTTTGCTAGGTCTCAATATATGTGCTCCAGTGGATTTTGAGAAATTAACGTTCAAAAAAAGATATATATCTGTGACAGCTCTCCGGGCAGCGCTCCGCTTCGCGTACTTTTCGCGTTACGGAGCTTTGCGAAGCGAAGCTGATTGGTTCTCCGGCGTCTGTAAACATTCCAAACAGTCCGTAGCGGCCGCCATCTTGTCTCTCGGTAGGATCGAGAGACAAGAGGAGGCCAAAGCGAAGGGGCAAATGACCATAAGGGGGCATAGTAGATCCTCCCTGACCCCCTAGGTTTGATGTGGAGGTTTTAAAAGGGCCCCGCGGGGCAAAAAAAAAAAAAAAAAAAAAAAAAATCGAACGGGTGAATGGATTTGCATGAAACTTGGCAAAATTGTAGGGACCGGTAGCCCGATGTGCCTTTGCTGGGTCTCAATATATGTGCTGCAGTGGATTTTGAGAAATTAACGTTCAAAAAAAGATATATATATGTGACAGCGTCCCGGGTAGCGCTCCGTTTCGCGTACTTTTCGCGTTACGGAGCTTTGCGAAGCGAAGCTGATTGGCTCTCCGGTGTCTGTAAACATTCCAAACAGTACGGAGCGGCCGCCATCTTGTCTCTCGGTAGGATCGAGAGACAAGAGGAGGCCAAAGCGAAGGGGCAAATGACCATAAGGGGGCATAGTAGATCCTCCCTGACCCCATAGGTTTGATGTGGAGGCTTTAAAAGGGCTCCGCGGGGCAAAAAAAAAAAAAAAAAGTTTTTTTTTGGTGGGGTGCGCCCGGTTAGCGTAACGGGAAGCGGACTGGGGAGCGTACTACAAGGAAACAAGAATGATTGACTTTTAACTTATTGTATGTTTATAGACTTTTTTAAAACTTTTTTTTCTGCTGAGTGACGTCTCGGCCTATCTCCACGGGATGCAGTCCCTACCATCTCGGCGTTTAAGCCCAGGGGGACCGGTAGTGTGGGAGAGATAACGTCTGTTAACGTTCGATTCGAAGGAAATCAGGAAGTGTTGAAAAACATTGTCTGCGCCATCTTGCCTTTTTTCAAATGCCACACTTTTGTCGTGCACGGCAGCCATTTTAGATGCCTTGACCAGACCCACTCTCTGCACGCTGTCGATCCTTTGCATGGCTCCCCACCCTCGCAAGCATCTCCCCCAGGCACTGGTCACCCCCGCTCTCTGTCTTATGCATGGGCAATAAACCTACCCCCATCTGCGCTGCTCTTCCCTGAGAATCACACTCTGTGCCCGCCCGACACCTCCCTTTCGCCCTATTCACTACCGCACCCTCTGACACTCCTCTTCCTCTGTGTCCGATTGTCCAGGCCGGTCCCAGGCTATCAGGTAGCCCTGCAGATGTACTTTATGGCCCCAGCTGTAAAGAATCACCCCTCTTCAAAGGAGTTACAGTAGATCAAGGCCCCCACCCGATGAGATCCGTCACACCACACGCGTTCCTACTATCCGAAAACCATCCTGTATTGTGATTGGGGAGGGGACCGAGCCTGAAGCGGAAGATTCCAGGGATGCCTCTTTGTACATCAAAGTTTTTACAATTATGTGTCACATTAAAAATATATAGCACTCCAACAAAGTAGTAGGATTATAAAACTTTAATAACTTATAAATATAAACAATGCAACAAAAACAGTAAAAACATTTAAACAATTTTAGGAAAAAAGAAGGAACAATGGTCAGTAGCGGTCGGTTGTGCGAATAGTCCCAAGGCAGCACAACGTCCTGAGTTCTGGACGGCACCCAGGTGATGTTGCCTGGGTGCTGCACTGGTTTTGGGCATCCTACAATGCTGCTCCGAATAACGGCGTGGGGCGTCCCGGGGGGTGGCTCGTCAGTAGCGGTCTGTTGTGCGAATAGTCCCAAGGCAGCAGAACGCGCTGAGATGTGGATGGCACCCAGGTGATGTCAAGTAAGTTGCCGCACTGGTTTTGGTATCCCACAATGCTGCTCCGAATAACGGCGTGGGGCGCCCCGGGGGGGGGGGGGGTGAGGCGGCGTGAACGGGCCTCCCCAGGTGGAGGCTCGTCTGCTGTAGTGGGGCGCCCCTTTACCGTTTCAGTTGCCATTCCGCCCGCTTTTGGTACACTGTGTCAAAATCCGCCATTCAGCTGAGTTGCGCCCACTCTTGCGGTGCAGCGATAGGCGGCTGCCACAGGACTCTCAAAATGGCGGCAGGCTCTTTCCTTTTTGGGCCTGGTCCACTGAAATGGCCCTGGGACACCTTGGAAATCGGACGCTTGTCTGCTAGGTCTTGGACCCCATTCTCGAAAGCGTCCCCTCAGCCTTGAGGATTCTACAAAAGTCTTGGGGACCCCCGACTCCTGCAGGCTTCCGGTGGGGAGCGGCTGCCATGATTGCTCGCGGAATGACCACGACGGAGCCACGAGATGGTGGTGCTCTCATGCTGACGCCAGCTTCAGTCTGAAACATCCAGAAACAAGGTGGGGCTTTCATCGTTTGGGAAAAAGAAAAAGTTTTCATCCAATGAAAAGTGTTATTTTTAGGTCATATGATCAAGCCTTCCATCATTAGGAAACCAAAAGTAAAATGAACCAATGAAAAGTTTTATAAACAAGTCACATGACCTGTTATGCGGCATAGGGTATAAAAAGCGTAGAAAATCCGTTGGCACGTGAGGCGGCGTCAGTAGCGGACCGATGTGCGAATAGGCCGAAGGCAGCACAACGTGCCAAGATCCGGATGGCACCGAGGTGGTGTCTAGCAAGTTGCCGCACTGGTGTGGCCATCCTACAATGCTGAAAGTCGGCGTGGGGCGCCCCGTTGGCCTGTGAGTTCGCGTCAGTAGCGGACCGATGTGCGAATAGGCCGAAGGCAGCACAACGCGCCAAGATCCGGATGGCACCGAGGTGGTGTCTAGCAAGTTGCCGCACTGGTGTGGCCATCCTACAATGCTGAAAGTCGGCGTGGGGTGCCCCGTTGGCCTGTGAGTTCGCGTCAGTAGCGGACCGATGTGCGAATAGGCCGAAGGCAGCACAACGCGCCAAGATCCGGATGGCACCGAGGTGGTGTCTAGCAAGTTGCCGCACTGGTGTGGCCATCCTACAATGCTGAAAGTCGGCGTGGGGCGCCCCGTTGGCCTGTGAGATGGCGTCAGTAGCGGACCGATGTGCGAATAGGGCCAAAGGCAGCGCAACGCGCCAAGATCCGGATGGCAACGAGGTGGTGTCTAGCAAGTTGCCGCACTGGTGTGGTCATCCTACAATGCTGAAAGTCGGCGTGGGGCGCCCCGTTGGCCTGTGAGATGGCGTCAGTAGCGGACCGATGTGCGAATAGGGCCAAAGGCAGCGCAACGCGCCAAGATCCGGATGGCAACGAGGTGGTGTCTAGCAAGTTGTCGCACTGGTGTGGTCATCCTACAATGCTGCGCCGAAAGTCGGCGTGGGGCGCTCCGTTGGCCTGTGAGTTCGCGTCAGTCAGTGGGGGTTGTTTGAGGATCTGACTGCATTGGAAAGCAATGTGATGCTGTGCGTCGCCCCCAAGATGAAGGTTCCTCGGCTGCAGTGGGGCGCCCCTTGGTGTTTCACTCGCTATGCAGCTGAGTGGCGTGCGCACTTGCGGCGAATAGGCCGAAGGCAGCACAACAATATTTTCTGAATAGAAGACACCACAAGGCGCTGAGATTCGGTTGGCACCGAGGTGGTGTCTAGCAAGTTGCTGCACTGGTGTGGCCATCCTACAATCCTGCTCCGAATAACGGCGTGGGGTGCTCGAAGGGGGGGGGGGGAGGCGGCGTGAACGGGCCTTCCCAGGTGGAGGCTCGTCTGCTGTAGTGGGGCGCCCCTTTACCGTTTCAGTTGCCATTCAGCTGAGTTTCAGCCACTCTTGATGCTACAGCGACAGGTGGCTGCAACAGGACTCTCAAAATGGCGGCCTGTTCTTTGGATTTGGGCCTGGTCCACTAAAATGGCCCTGGGACACCTTAGAACTCGGCCGCTCAATTTTTTTTCCTTTCCTCTACCTGCAAAAAAGGTAAATGCCCGGTACGTTACCTGCCTCATCTGCCACGATGTACTCTCCAGAGGAACCGAAAAAAAATATAGTTATGGTAACTATACCATGCATCGTCATATGGAGAGGTGGCACCAATTAATTATAGTGCTGCACAAAAGAGAGATTTGGAGGAGAACCCCCGACCTGCCAGTACATTCACCAAAGAAGTGGCACTGACAGCATCAGAGGCAAGGGAAACGGTCCCAAATATTTAGAAGAACTTTGGAAAGATTAAAATGACATGTTTAGATTGTGGCAAATTAATTTCATGTGGACAGATGAGTGTTACTCTAATAAATACAGCATATGAACATCATCATAGTCGATGGTTGGTAGAGACATTTTGACTATATCCTGGACCTGCCCGTCCTCGCCCAAAATGGCGCCGGAATAAATGGGACTCGTAACTCCTTGTTGTGTACTGGTTGCACAACCTTGAAATCACGAGATACGTATGCAGTTTTGAAGCACATGGCGGGCGGGGACGAGAATTGATTGAATATTTCGACATCCCTATTGATATTAAGTTCTGATGTGTTATTGATTACTGTACTATTGAAAGTTCGAATTAACGTCATCCATGGTACTTGCCCGCAAATGTATATCTAGATAATTTTATTGTAACTGGCTCTGTCGTATTTTAATTATAAAATGTACGTCCACCGATTCCGCAACTGTTAGACACCTTAGTTCTTGCAACCTAATGGCCCGCCCGTTACGTTCCTCTACAGTGTAAATGTCTACTCATCATATATGATTACAGTTTGCTCCGTGGCCGGCCCACGTGGTTATAGGCCCGTATTTGTATACTGACATTTTCACAATAAAGGTTTTTAAAAGAAAACATGGTAGTAGTATTTACATTGGTAAAGTTTTTAATAATTGTCACTGTTTTAGAATCAGTAAAAGGCAAGTGAAATAAAGCAGTCCAATTACATGAAGGGTAAAAGGTATAATACGCAGGAACGCAGTAAAGATAAATGGTCAAGGGCTGTTGTGTTTCTACTTCTGCAACATAAAGTGATCGATAAGAATCTGATATTCAGGCGTATCGGCGACTAAGACAGCAGGCCGAGCCTCTTTTGCTCAACGGCTCTGTCATGGGACGAAGAAACGCCCTTTTTCTCGAAAAAGGAATATATTTTACTTGCAGGACAGTTGTAAATTTTCCGGGAAAGTACATTAGCCTGGAACATTATAACATATGTTTAAGAAAAAATAATGTTCGAAAGTAATAAAAAGCGTAATTTTTAGGTCATATGACCAAGCCTTTCATCATTAGAATAAGAAAAGTAAAATGAACCAATGAAAAGTTTTATTAACAAGTCACATGACCTGTTATGCTTACGTTACGCGCTGCGCGCCGCGCCCCGGATCGCTTCCGGGAAGCTGCGCTTCGTGCACCGGAGCACTTCCGGATGCGCTAACGCGGCGCGTCATATGACGCATTACGCGACAACGCAGGTTCAGAATATAGTCAAAATGTCTCCACCAACCAGCGGTCGGAACACAACCCCTTTCAGCAGGCTAAATAGTTCTGTTAAATGACAACAGAAGGGACGGGCAACAAGAACCATCAGTCAAAGAGGGGAGGGCAAGTTCTTCTCTACCGGGTCACGTTGGGGCGCTACCGGAACTGATCGAATTGGTAGTCTACAGTGTTTCTGGATGTTTCAGACTGAAGCTGGCGTTAGCATGAGAGCACCACCATTTCGTAGCTCCGTCGTGGCCATTCCACGAGCAATCATGCTAGCCGCTCCCCACCAGAAGCCTGCGGGAGTCGGGGGCCCCCAAGACTTTTGTAGAATCTTCAAGGCTGAGGGGACGCTTTCGAGAATGGAGCCCAAGCTCTAGCAGACAAGCGTCCGAGTTCCAAGGTGACGCAGGCCCATTTTAGTGGACCACGCCCAAATCTGAAGAGCCGGCCGCCATTTTGAGAGTCCTGTGGCAGCCGCCTATTGCTGCACCGCAAGAGCGGGAGCAACTCAAGTACATGGTGAGCGAGACGCTGTAGTCGAAAGAGCGGGCGGTAAACAGCTGAATAGCGGAAGAGGCACAGTGTAGCAAAAGCGGGCAGAATGGCAACTGAAACGGTAAAGGGGCGCCCCACTACAGCGTGTCTTTAGGTGAAACGGATTGTGGGACAAGGTCAAGAATGGAAGAGTCACCAAAAGGCAAAAAGTTCCGCTTGACCCCGGGAGCCGGCCACCTATGTCGGGGTCGGGGGCGATCTCAGGCCACACCAGGGCAACACGACTTGCGGAGGGGGCCGGAGCCAAGCGCCCCCTCCGAGTCCGCGCCATGACACCGTCCCTCGGGGGCCTCCGTCAAGCGGTTCCTTTGACTGGGTGAGAGTACTCTGCTTAATTCAGAGACTCTGTCCATCACCACCCCTTGTTGTAAATAATTTTGTCCACCCTAAGCGTGGAAGGGTATACTCAGATGTGAGTCCCTTGCTCATTGCACCATCAGGATTCAAGCAAGCCGGGCCGAAGACGGCTGAAATGCCAGAAACCGGTCCCCGGAAGCTTGCTTCCTTCCCAGTGTAAGAATTGGCTTTTGTAGTCTGGTCTGCCCTGTTCCCATGATGCACTGGGCCAGGGACAGACTAATTTGCATACAGCCAGGTTCTGAAACTGGGATGGTGCAATGAGCTAAAAAACTGTGTTGGATCTAGCCCTGATCTCTTGACTGGGTGAGAGTACTCTGCTTAATTCAGAGACTCTGTCCATCACCACCCCTTGTTGTAAATAATTTTGTCCACCCTAAGCGTGGAAGGGTATACTCAGATGTGAGTCCCTTGCTCATTGCACCATCAGGATTCAAGCAAGCCGGGCCGAAGACGCTGAAATGCCAGAAACCGGTCCCCGGAAGCTTGTTTCCTTCCCAGTGTAAGAATTGGCTTTTGTAGTCTGGTCTGCCCTGTTCCCATGATGCACTGGGCCAGGGACAGACTAATTTGCATACAGCCAGGTTCTGAAACTGGGATGGTGCAATGAGCTAAAAAACTGTGTTGGATCTAGCCCTGATCTCTTGACTGGGTGAGAGTACTCTGCTTAATTCAGAGACTCTGTCCATCACCACCCCTTGTTGTAAATAATTTTGTCCACCCTAAGCGTGGAAGGGTATACTCAGATGTGAGTCCCTTGCTCATTGCACCATCAGGATTCAAGCAAGCCGGGCCGAAGACGGCGGAAATGCCAGAAACCGGTCCCCGGAAGCTTGTTTCCTTCCCAGTGTAAGAATTGGCTTTTGTAGTCTGGTCTGCCCTGTTCCCATGATGCACTGGGCCAGGGACAGACTAATTTGCATACAGCCAGGTTCTGAAACTGGGATGGTGCAATGAGCTAAAAAACTGTGTTGGATCTAGCCCTGATCTCTTGACTGGGTGAGAGTACTCTGCTTAATTCAGAGACTCTGTCCATCACCACCCCTTGTTGTAAATAATTTTGTCCACCCTAAGCGTGGAAGGGTATACTCAGATGTGAGTCCCTTGCTCATTGCACCATCAGGATTCAAGCAAGCCGGGCCGAAGACGGCTGAAATGCCAGAAACCGGTCCCCGGAAGCTTGTTTCCTTCCCAGTGTAAGAATTGGCTTTTGTAGTCTGTTCTGCCCTGTTCCCATGATGCACTGGGCCAGGGACAGACTAATTTGCATACAGCCAGGTTCTGAAACTGGGATGGTGCAATGAGCTAAAAAACTGTGTTGGATCTAGCCCTGATCTCTTGACTGGGTGAGAGTACTCTGCTTAATTCAGAGACTCTGTCCATCACCACCCCTTGTTGTAAATAATTTTGTCCACCCTAAGCGTGGAAGGGTATACTCAGATGTGAGTCCCTTGCTCATTGCACCATCAGGATTCAAGCAAGCCGGGCCGAAGACGGCTGAAATGCCAGAAACCGGTCCCCGGAAGCTTGTTTCCTTCCCAGTGTAAGAATTGGCTTTTGTAGTCTGGTCTGCCCTGTTCCCATGATGCACTGGGCCAGGGACAGACTAATTTGCATACAGCCAGGTTCTGAAACTGGTATGGTGCAATGAGCTAAAAAACTGTGTTGGATCTAGCCCTGATCTCTTGACTGGGTGAGAGTACTCTGCTTAATTCAGAGACTCTGTCCATCACCACCCCTTGTTGTAAATAATTTTGTCCACCCTAAGCGTGGAAGGGTATACTCAGATGTGAGTCCCTTGCTCATTGCACCATCAGGATTCAAGCAAGCCGGGCCGAAGACGGCTGAAATGCCAGAAACCGGTCCCCGGAAGCTTGTTTCCTTCCCAGTGTAAGAATTTGCTTTTGTAGTCTGGTCTGCCCTGTTCCCATGATGCACTGGGCCAGGGACAGACTAATTTGCATACAGCCAGGTTCTGAAACTGGGATGGTGCAATGAGCTAAAAAACTGTGTTGGATCTAGCCCTGATCTCTTGACTGGGTGAGAGTACTCTGCTTAATTCAGAGACTCTGTCCATCACCACCCCTTGTTGTAAATAATTTTGTCCACCCTAAGCGTGGAAGGGTATACTCAGATGTGAGTCCCTTGCTCATTGCACCATCAGGATTCAAGCAAGCCGGGCCGAAGACGGCGGAAATGCCAGAAACCGGTCCCCGGAAGCTTGTTTCCTTCCCAGTGTAAGAATTGGCTTTTGTAGTCTGGTCTGCCCTGTTCCCATGATGCACTGGGCCAGGGACAGACTAATTTGCATACAGCCAGGTTCTGAAACTGGGATGGTGCAATGAGCTAAAAAACTGTGTTGGATCTAGCCCTGATCTCTTGACTGGGTGAGAGTACTCTGCTTAATTCAGAGACTCTGTCCATCACCACCCCTTGTTGTAAATAATTTTGTCCACCCTAAGCGTGGAAGGGTATACTCAGATGTGAGTCCCTTGCTCATTGCACCATCAGGATTCAAGCAAGCCGGGCCGAAGACGGCTGAAATGCCAGAAACCGGTCCCCGGAAGCTTGTTTCCTTCCCAGTGTAAGAATTGGCTTTTGTAGTCTGTTCTGCCCTGTTCCCATGATGCACTGGGCCAGGGACAGACTAATTTGCATACAGCCAGGTTCTGAAACTGGGATGGTGCAATGAGCTAAAAAACTGTGTTGGATCTAGCCCTGATCTCTTGACTGGGTGAGAGTACTCTGCTTAATTCAGAGACTCTGTCCATCACCACCCCTTGTTGTAAATAATTTTGTCCACCCTAAGCGTGGAAGGGTATACTCAGATGTGAGTCCCTTGCTCATTGCACCATCAGGATTCAAGCAAGCCGGGCCGAAGACGGCTGAAATGCCAGAAACCGGTCCCCGGAAGCTTGTTTCCTTCCCAGTGTAAGAATTGGCTTTTGTAGTCTGGTCTGCCCTGTTCCCATGATGCACTGGGCCAGGGACAGACTAATTTGCATACAGCCAGGTTCTGAAACTGGTATGGTGCAATGAGCTAAAAAACTGTGTTGGATCTAGCCCTGATCTCTTGACTGGGTGAGAGTACTCTGCTTAATTCAGAGACTCTGTCCATCACCACCCCTTGTTGTAAATAATTTTGTCCACCCTAAGCGTGGAAGGGTATACTCAGATGTGAGTCCCTTGCTCATTGCACCATCAGGATTCAAGCAAGCCGGGCCGAAGACGGCTGAAATGCCAGAAACCGGTCCCCGGAAGCTTGTTTCCTTCCCAGTGTAAGAATTTGCTTTTGTAGTCTGGTCTGCCCTGTTCCCATGATGCACTGGGCCAGGGACAGACTAATTTGCATACAGCCAGGTTCTGAAACTGGGATGGTGCAATGAGCTAAAAAACTGTGTTGGATCTAGCCCTGATCTCTTGACTGGGTGAGAGTACTCTGCTTAATTCAGAGACTCTGTCCATCACCACCCCTTGTTGTAAATAATTTTGTCCACCCTAAGCGTGGAAGGGTATACTCAGATGTGAGTCCCTTGCTCATTGCACCAACCGGATTCAAGCAAGCCGGGCCGAAGACGGCTGAAATGCCAGAAACCGGTCCCCGGAAGCTTGTTTCCTTCCCAGTGTAAGAATTGGCTTTTGTAGTCTGGTCTGCCCTGTTCCCATGATGCACTGGGCCAGGGACAGACTAATTTGCATACAGCCAGGTTCTGAAACTGGGATGGTGCAATGAGCTAAAAAACTGTGTTGGATCTAGCCCTGATCTCTTGACTGGGTGAGAGTACTCTGCTTAATTCAGAGACTCTGTCCATCACCACCCCTTGTTGTAAATAATTTTGTCCACCCTAAGCGTGGAAGGGTATACTCAGATGTGAGTCCCTTGCTCATTGCACCATCAGGATTCAAGCAAGCCGGGCCGAAGACGGCTGAAATGCCAGAAACCGGTCCCCGGAAGCTTGTTTCCTTCCCAGTGTAAGAATTGGCTTTTGTAGTCTGGTCTGCCCTGTTCCCATGATGCACTGGGCCAGGGACAGACTAATTTGCATACAGCCAGGTTCTGAAACTGGGATGGTGCAATGAGCTAAAAAACTGTGTTGGATCTAGCCCTGATCTCTTGACTGGGTGAGAGTACTCTGCTTAATTCAGAGACTCTGTCCATCACCACCCCTTGTTGTAAATAAGCGGTTCAGGGTGGCACTGCATCACATTGTTTTCAAATGCAGTCACGTCCTCAAACAGCCCCCACTTACATTGAGAATAGTGAAGCTGTAGCAAGTGCAAATAGGCTTCAGACAGTGTTACAAGCACTCCTCAAAACTTTGAATTATCAGAGTGCATGAGTTTCATGCTCGATCGATTGAGCTAGCCGGATCGGGCAACAAAAAGTATAAAATAGTTATGTAAATAGTTATTTAATAAAATGTTTTACCCTGTTACTTTGCTGGTGTGTTGTATATATTTGTTATATTTGCATAGAGTTTATCGTTATTTTGGGCGGGGTGGGTGGCGGACCCAAAATGTCTTGCAGCCATCATGGTGTGGAGCTCAGTTCATCTCATTAGTTTCGTATTTCTCATGAGGGGTTGTTCCTAATGTTTCTATTTTAGCGAGGTCAAAAAGAGATCCCATTAGTGGCCTACTGATTTTGCTCGATTCCTTTTGTTTTTTTACACGATTTTTCACTATCTGCAAACACTAAACAGAGTATTGCGACTCTGTGCTTGTTTGTAAATAGAGAATGAACCAAAGAGAACCAATTCTAAAACAGTAAATGCTTGGATAACAATCAATCAAATGGAGAGAGAAGCAGGCACGACGGATTACAACGGGGGCAAAGGCCTGCGTTAACTACCCTTCACTATCTGCAAAGAGAGAGTACTCCTAATAGAAATGAGGGGGAGGGGGGGCAGCATTCAAAGCAGATCAGTGTGCATAAACACGAAAATGTTTTTACTTACCACGTACTTGACATTCGACAGCTTATGATATCTGCTATTAAAAAACCATTGAAATTCACTGAAAAAACCATAGGTTAGAGACCATATATAGTTAGGAATTAGCATTTAAAAAACCTTGAAAATTCACTGAAAAAACCATAGGTTATAGACCATATATAGTTAGGGATTAGCATTTAAAAAACCTTATTTTACTCACACAAAACCATTGAAATTCCATATATAGTTAGTTGCACTAACTATATATCGCGCACCCGCAATCCACTGCTGATGATGTCACATATTACATCATTCATGACATGGTCAGTGACATCACTGATGACATCACCGATGACATCTCAAATGACATCACTGATGACATCTCAAATGACATCACTGATGACATCACTGATGACATCTCAAATGACATCACTGATAACATCTCAAATGACATCACTGATGACATCTCAAATGACATCACTGATGACATCACTGATGACATCTCATTTGACATCAATGACCACATCACTGATGATATCATTCATGTGACAATACAATGCATCTCCTCACACTTTAATATAACCTCTGTTACACCCAGTGTTAAATACAGAGTATAATTTTTGAAACCATTGACACACCATTACTAGTTACTACATACGCACTCAGTGATTCCTATGTTTACACACACATTCACTCATTTACCCATACAATCATTCATACATACAATCACTCATCTATACAACACTATCATATGCACTCATACACCTATACAGACACTCACACTCTGCCACTCATCCATGGAGTTACTCACACACCTAGTCAGTCCTGTAAAGAATCAATCACACTTCCATTTTCTAATCTATACAGTTAAACATAGAGCACCTTACATTTTCAAACATATACTAACACATAATTACTCTCTTATACAATCATTGATACAAGTACACATTGATCTGCACAGAGTCACACACCTCCCAGCCAGCCACACACACACTCAGTCTCCTATACAAATACTTGGGCAATCAATCAATAAACCATATAGTTACTCATATAGCTACTGATCAACACATGCAGCAGTTTACAGAACAACAGACATAATGATGCACAAATTAAGACAGTTTAGTCACTAACCCATGCACTCAGTGAGACACATTTAATCACTCACTCATACAGTCAGTCACGCACCTACTAAATCCTTCATCCAGACACTTCTACATCTACTCATTCTTCAATATGTAAAACATATTTAAACTTTACAGAAACACACAGTCACTGGATGATGTCATCAGTGATGTCATTTGAGATGTCATCAGTGATGTCATCAGTGATGTCACTGACCATGTCATGAATGATGTAATATGTGACATCATCAGCAGTGGATTGCGGGTGCGCGATATATAGTTAGTGCAACTAACTATATATGGAATTTCAATGGTTTTGTGTGAGTAAAAGAAGGTTTTTTAAATGCGAATTCCTAACTATATATGGTCTATAACCTATGGTTTTTTCAGTGAATTTTCAAGGTTTTTAAATGCTAATTCCTAACTATATATGGTCTCTAACCTATGGTTTTTTCAGTGAATATATATATATATATTACCTACTGGCGGTCGCCAGTAGGTATATATAGTTAGGATTTTTTCTCTATGGGATTTTTGAAAATTCTATGTCTAATAACTTTGGCGTTTGTGGACGGAATTGGCTGAAATTTTCAGGAAAATTGAACATTTTGTTTCTGAGCAGCCCCTGAAAATTTGGGGGGGGGTTCATCAAGGGGGGGCCGAGAAAAAAGGGGGGTCCCAAAACGTGTTTTTAACATTGAGTTTTCCATAGGGCGGTTGGCCTCACTTTTAGCCCGAACGGCTGAATGGATTTGCACGAAACTTGGCAAAATTGTAGGGACTGGTAGCCCGATGTGCCTTTTGTAGGTCTCAATATATGTGCTCCAGTGGATTTTGAGAAATTAACGTTTAAAAAAAGATATATATCTGTAACAGCGGACCGGGCAGCGCTCCAGGACGCGGACTTTTCGCGCAACGGAGCTTTGTGAAGCGAAGCTGATTGGTTCTCCGGCGTCTGTCAACATTCCAAACAGTCCGTAGCGGCCGCCATCTTGTCTCTCGGTAGGATCGAGAGACAAGAGGAGGCCAAAGCGAAGGGGCAAATGACCATAAGGGGGCATAGTAGATCCTCGCTGACCCCCTAGGTTTGATGTGGAGGTGTTAAAAGGGCCCCGCGGGGCAAAAAAAAAAAATAATAATAATAATCGAACGGCTGAATGGATTTGCACGAAACTTGGTAAAATATTAGGGACTGGTAGCCCGATGTGCCTTTGCTAGGTCTCAATATATGTGCTCCAGTGGATTTTGAGAAATTAACGTTCAAAAAAAGATATATATCTGTAACAGCGCTCCGCTTCGCGTAACGGAGGTTTGCGAAGCTGATTGGTCATTCTGTCACTGGGCTATAGTTGGGCTACATCTGGCTGATATTTGGGCTACATTTGTTTTTTTTGTCTCTGGCGGCCATCTTTGGGCTACATTGGGCTACATTGGGCTTCATTGGGCTTCATTGGGCTACATTGGGCTACATTTGGGCTCCAACATATATATAGGCCAATGTAGCACAATATATATTTTTCAAAGTTAATTTTCGTAAAAACCACTGGAGCTTATATCTTGAGACATAGCAAAGGCACATCGGGCTACCAGTCCCTACAATTTTGCCAAGTTTCGTGGAAATCCATTCAGCCGTTCGAGCTAAAAGTGAGTCCAACCGCCCTATGGAAATGAAGGAAATGAATGGGTAATTTGTAATTAGCAAATAGCTCATCGCAAACTAGGAATGGTAAAGAATCGCTATTTATTCCTTAAAGTTCGCTATTTAGGAAATGCAAAAAACTTTGATGATACATATGGCGGTTCATCTCTAACAAGATAAGAAGCATAGGGATAGATTTATGATGACTGGCACATCACCAGGGATGTGTTAGTCATTCTGTGCCGCTGTTCCGTCACCTATGGTGTGCTGCATTTACAATGCGGCGCATCATGGGGCAAAAACAGCACAGATGCGTGATGTATCTGTGCCGTAAAGGTGGCGCATTGCTGGAGTTGTATCGCAAGTGTGATGAAGCTCCAGCAAGGGTCGGGGTGCCCCTGTCGCAGGGTTTCTGTTCTCACACAGAACTGTGGACAGAGGATTGGAACCTCGGCGAATTAGGGTGCCCCAAAACTCACCTTAGTAATCAAAAACCCCTTAGCAAGCTAGGTACAGTGTCACATTGGATATAACAAACTCTCAATGTTTAGACAATCCAGAATATGAACTTATAGTACCTCAGGATACGTGGAACTCATGAACAGTCGGTCGTTATATATTTCTTAGAAACCAGAACATGGAGTTAAGAAGAACACATGTGTATTTGAAATGTTTATTTACTAATGCCGTCTTCTCAGGCGTAGTATCTTAGATAATACAAGTACACATATTATCAGTAGCAAAATTACCAGCATAGTTACTAGTACATAAAAAGCGAATGGTGACAGTATGTTAACATGCTGTAAATGAATAAGAGTTAGCAACACTTATAAGCAGCCACGGGCCGTGGAGGGAGTTACGGTGGGGCAGGGAGGCGGGGAGGGGGAGGGGCAGGGTGGAGAGGGCTCCACCCTGCCCCTCCCCTCCCCGCCTCCCTGCCCCACCGTAACTCCCTCCACGGCCCGCGGCTGCTTATATCTCACCCTCCCTAATACACATATTATATTATTTGCTAAGAAGGTCTGTTTGTGTTGGTTTAGGGCGTGCCCATACTTTAGTGTCTTAGATTTGAAGGAATCACATCAGCATACACCAGCTCTCTCTTCATGTGAACCGCATCAACTGTTGTGTATGTGTGTTCGGCAAAGCAATATAAAACCCGCCTCATGCCCAGAATTGGCAGAAGCTGCACTTATGTTATGAGTATGAAGTCGTGGAGAGCAGACCTCATAACAATTCTGTATCGTGTTGTTCTTGAAACTTCAGCACTCGCTGTACAGATATAGTTTAACAAGCAAAGCAGATAGTAGAGCAATAACATATTATTCTCATGTAAACCACGATGAACTACTAGGTTGAAAGCTAAAGCAACAACTAAGTGTCGTGTGCAGAAGTTGCAAAAAAGGAAAAATGGCGTTTAAACCGGTAATGAGCCCATGCTAACTTAACACGGTGTAAAGATATCCAGGACCTAGATGACACCTCCCCATGATCCGGAAACTAACTGAATAAGATAATAGAAGTGCCATCTCATGAGAGCAGATTGCAACTTTATATGTGGACGGTCCGCAAGGTAAAACATTAAAAACTAGGAAAATTTAATGCTAAAGAAAAATAAAACAGCCAAGTACTTTATCGAGTCTTAAGCCAATAGGCAAGCTAAATAATAAAAACTTGACAAATAAGTCAATGAATTGTCAATGAAATGCTAGTACTCAGCATATCAAACATGAAAAAGGTCTATGACATAACTGTGTATGCAAAATAAGCTGCAACAGCCTCCAATAGGAAGTCACCGTCTTCATCTGAAAAGAGTTCAGCCATCCAATTTAAAAGCGGAAAAGAACATAAGTGCTCTCCCAGCACCGGATCCTCTATCACCATCAGAGGACAGCTCGGTGGGTTTTCAAGAAAGCTCTGTTCCAAGAAAGACTGTGTTGCCGCCAGTAAATTCCAGGGACCAATTAGTCCATGCATCAATGCCACAGCCATGATCCTTTCGCCAGGACAAACCAACTCGTGAGTAATGATAGGAGTCATCAGCTGATTAAAGTCGACGTCATGAGAAACCGGTCCGCAGAGACACAAATCAATGGCCCAATCGAAATCACAGGTCAGGCAGTGAAATACAGGCTGGACACAGGTGAAGTAGGAGAATCGAAAAGATAATCCATATGCCGTGCTTAATATCGCCAACGGCATTGTGCCATAATATTCTAGCATGCGATTGCGGAACAGTGTCAGCAGCTGCAGGGCGGGAGCTTGCACAGGAGGGACATCCATATTTAAAAATGTAAAAAAGCACAAGAGCGTCCGCTGGTAATGCAAGTAAAAATGGGAATCCACGAAGCAGAGTGGAAAAAATAGAATGAAAGAAAGCAGGGATGACTCCAAAGATTTTCTCAAATGAAGTCACGAGGCCACTGGTAACAACTTTAAAAAAATGCGCCAGGCCCTTTGTGGAGGACGCGTTAAAGATAGTCCGAACCATGTCGCTGAAATGCAAAGGCGAATCAGTATTGAAAAGGGTCTGCACCTCTGTACGGGTGTTCGCTATGTGAAGCACGAAAGTTTCACGGGCCGAACTCAAGGCCACCTCTCTCTGAGACAAAAGAGCTCTTATTCTTGCCATGCCGTTGAAATCTGCTCCCAAGGTTGGTATTTGTGGCCAGATTGAAAACTCCCTATGTTCATGTGTGGGAGGAAATAGAACATTTCTGCAGCAAATAACCCGTTCACTTACTGTTACGATAAAAGGAATACTTTTAATTAACCCAGAACAATCTTCATTATTGAGCATCAAATAACTACCATTTTCCAACAACTTGAACGTGGGGATGATAGCAGGAACTGGCGTGCCTTGCAACACGCAAGCCATATTTGGTCGGTCTTTGTTGCATGAACCGTGTAACTGTATGTGCCTACACATTAGTGAATGATCTGGCGTCTCAGTGCATTCCTCTCCATTCAGATAAACTTCTTGATCATCTTTGAAACATCTGTATGTGTATGGAAGCGACCAGACCTCATGAAGAAAAGCACTACCTAAAGGTTCATAACGACCTATTGGTATATATTTCATACAATTTGAAAACTTATATAAAGCAAAAGGCAGCGTTATTAAACCGTGGATAAGGCACGTTGCCAAAAAACCCGCAATCCTCTGCTGATGATGTCACTGAGCATGTCATGAATGATGTAATATGTGACATCATCAGCAATGGATTACGGGTAATAGTATCTCTAGTTTACTCCCCTATAGCTGTCTTTCTTTTAACATAAGTGTCTGTTTCCTTCCCTTATACTTACTGTTCTTTTTTTTAAAAACATTTTTGGGTTCACTTCCGGTTCGCGTACCGGCGAGCGAACTGGGAAGCGAACTACGAGAAATAGAGGTTGGCACAGTTCCAAATATTGTACCAATTTTTTAATAACGGGGAGGTAGTTCTGAAAAGAACTTTTTTTTTAATTGTTTTTGTTGTTTTATATATTTTTTTTTTTTTCTGAACATTTTTTTACTTTTTTTGAATTTTTCTGAACAGTTTTATATTTTTTGGGGTTTTTTTTCGGAGGGGGCAACGAAAACGATTCATTGTAAAGGGCTCAACAGGAGCAACAAAAAAAAAAAAAGAATTTATTGTTTGGGGCGTTTCGGACAAACATGAGCATGATTGTCAATAGCTCTGTTGATCAGAGTGATGCTTCTTTCTCCGTAGCAAATGAATCCACTGCAATGTACGCAGACTTGTTTTACTTCACGAAATCTCGTTTGTATATTTGGCACCATCTCCCTGCCCTCTGGTCCCGTTACTTCCGGTACAACAGATCTTCTGGCCATAATAGGGAGATTATCTAGGTCGTTACGAAAATGTGCAGCACTGTAGTTGTTAGGATGCCACCTAGTCATATGGCGATGCATTGTGTAGTTTCCGAAACTGTATTTTTTCTCGGTCCCTCTGGACAGTCTATCTTGACATATAAGGCAAGTTACGTATCTTGCATTTACTTTTTTCTGACCTTTGGGAATTTTAAAAAATTGCCAAATGAAGTTTTCTTTCCGGTGAGACGTCCTGGGCTCCTCAGGCAAAAAGTGCCTCTCTTCGTGCTCTTCCTCCTGTTCCTCTTCTTCCTCTTCTTGCTGAATTATAACTTCAGCAGGTGGTCCACTCTTCCTTGGATGTGGTGGAGGTGGTGGGGCAGCACCAGCTGAAGCTACTAAAGAAGCCATTGCTCACTGGTAACAAAGGGTCTTTCTCTCACAATGATGAAAGTCAGAGTGAGGAAAGAAGGAGGGATTTTCATCATTTGGGAAAAACAATAGTTCTCAACCAATGAAAAGTGTTCATTTTAGATTATATGACCTAGTCTTACATCATTAGGAAACCAAAAGTGAAATGAACCAATGAAAAGTGTTATTACCAAGTCACATGACCTGCTGTGTTTACGTTAAGCGCTTTGCAGGGCCTCCCGGTTTGCTTCCAGAAACCTGTGCTTTGCGACTCGGTAAGCGTACCAGTTCGCTAACGTAGCACGTCATATGACATATCACGCGACAACGCGAAACGTCATGCGGACGGGAGGCGTCACGATGTTGTTTTCTAACGCGGCAGTTGCGGTAAAGAAACGTTTACCGGCTCGCGGTCTATTTCGCGGCATCAAGGTCAGCTAACGGGAAGCTTCCCGATTCGCGAAGCGGGAACGAAGAAAAAAAAATATTTAAAAAAAAATTATTAATAAACATATAAAATATATTTTTGGATTTAAAGAAGAATACATTTTACAGCTACAGATATTAGCTGTTAAAAAACCAATGAAATTCACTGAAAAAACCATAGGGTATAGACCATATATAGTTAGGAATTAGCATTTACAAAACCTTGAAAATTCACTGAAAAAACCATAGGTTATAGACCATATATAGTTAGGAATTAGCATTTAGAAAACCTTATTTTACTCACACAAAACCATTGAAATTCCATATATAGTTAGTTGCACTAACTATATATCGCGCACCCGCAATCCACTGCTGATGATGTCACATATTACATCATTCATGACATGGTCAGTGACATCACTGATGACATCACTGATGACATCTCAAATGACATCACTGATGACATCACTGATGACATCTCAAATGACATCACTGATGACATCATGACACACCAATACCAGTTACTACATACGCACTCATTTATTTATTTATTTATTTATTTATTTTTGCAATTTATTAGGCGCAGCGTATACCCGTGGGCGTCTTGGCGCTGATTCCTGGCGCTGACTCACTGATTCCTACGTCTACACACACATTCACTCATTCACCCATACAATCACTCATACATACAGTCACTCATTATTACAACACTATCATATGCACTCATACACCTATGCAGACAGTCACACACTGCCACTCATCCATGGAGTTACTCACACACCAAGTCAGTCATGTAAAGAATCAATCACACTTCCATTTCTTCATCTATACAGTTAAACACAGAACACCATACTTCAGTGACATCACTGATGACATCACTAATGACATCTGAAATGACATCACTGATGACATCTCAAACGACATCACTGATGACATCATGACACACCAATACCAGTTACTACATACGCACTCACTGATTCGTACGTCTACACACACATTCACTCATTCACCCATACAATTACTCATACATACAGTCAGTTATTAGTAGAACACTATCATATGCACTCATACACCTAGTCAGTCCTGTGAAGAATCAATCACACTTCGATTTCCTCATCTATAGTTAAACACAGAACACCATACTTTTCACACATATACTAACACATACTTACTCTCTTATACAATCACTGATACAAGTACACATTGATATGCACAGCGTCACACACCTCCCAGCCAGCCACACACACACTCAGTCTTCCATCCATCCAGTCATTCTTCAATATGTAAAACGTATTTAAACTTTACAAAAACACACAGACACTAGATGATGTCATCAGTGATGTCATTTGAGATGTCACTGACCATGTCATGAATGATGTAATATGTGACATCATCAGCAGTGGATTGCGGGTGCGCGATATATAGTTAGTGCAACTAACTATATATGGAATTTCAATGGTTTTGTGTGAGTAAAATAAGGTTTTCTAAATGCTAATTCCTAACTATATATGGTCTATAACCTATGGTTTTTTCAGTGAATTTTCAAGGTTTTGTAAATGCTAATTCCTAACTATATATGGTCTATAACCTATGGTTTTTTCAGTGAATATATATATATATATATGTTTCTATGTGTGTGTGTGCGTGTCTGTGTGTTAATGTGTGCACACACCTCAATAGCTTTAGAGAGTGATGTGCTGTGAGTGTTTATTTTCCCTGAGTGTCTATGTGTTGCCAGAGGGCTGAGGTTGTGTTTAGATAAGTTTCCAAGTGATGCCACAAGGGTATTGTAAATTTACTTAAAGATAATGGCACACAAACAGTATCCCATGTGTGAGTAATCGACTAGTGTGAGACTCACATGGAAAGTTTCCTTGAACAGGTTGGAAGTGCTACAGAGGCCCTTGAAGGACAAGGCTTTCGATCCCTGTAGGTACATGTGCACACCAGAGTAGACCATGATTCTGCCCCTTTAAGGGTGATTGGCAGACTGACCTTTGGATAGAGATATGCTGCTGAGGGAGGTACAGTGCCTGAGTGCTTAAACCACACCCAAGCACTGCCCTACATCAGGCCTCAGGCTCTAGTGTGCGATGAAAGCCTCAGAACCCTTCGGCTACACAAATCACAACTGAAGTCACAAGAAGATCAGAGAGAAGCGGGGGATATTCTGGGCATGCGCTGGGGACCAGCGTTAGCAGCCGTCCCACGCCCTCCAATGGAGGGGAGGTGCATGGAGTTCATAGGAGCTGCGGCTCTCTGCACTGTGGGCTTTGGAGTAGTTCCGAAGAGCCAAGGACAGGGCTACAGGGAACTTCACTGACCCCATAAAGGGCTCCTGCTCCTTCTTGGGTAAGGTTCTGGTCAGTGGGCAGTCGCGTTTCACTGCACAGATCCCATTGTGGCAACATTCGACCCGTTGCTCCTCTTCCGCCAGGGCGGACCCCGTTCTCTCAGTGCACTCAGTGGTTCCCTGTACCCAGCATCAGTGGAAGGGCAGTGGCAGGGCAGACCACATTTTCTCAGGTCACTCAGTGGGTCTCTGTGCCCAGAGGCAGTGGACGGGCAGTGCCAGGGCAGACCCCATTCTCTCAGTGCACACACTGGGTTTGTGTGCTCAGAAGAAGTGGTCAAGCTTGTAGGCTGTGAGCTAGGGCTTGCTGCCTTTCAGTGTCTCCGCTTCCTACAGGTTGTACGCGCCTGCTATTAGAGGACAGAACACTGGTCTTCCACACCATCATCTGTGTGCACACAAAAAGAGACAGTAGCATCTGAGTGTGTACTGCAAATGGCTTCAGGGCACAGTTTATTTTTATTTTTAGTTCGATTTTGTAGAGCGCTTTAAACTCTGTGTGCCATCTCAGAACACAGTGGATGGGAAGAACAAAAACAAGGAAATCAGAAGACTATTGTAAAATAACAAATATACTGTAGTGGGACCGAGGACCGAGTATGTCCAGAGGGCAGTTGCAGTCAAGGACAACAGATTTACAATGGTGTGCTCACCTTTGCCCCATTGCTCCAGTTATAGGGGTAAGACTGCAGACAGGGGCAGGAAATGTTTTTTTTTGTTAGGCTGTAATCAGGGAAGGCTCAGTGAAGCCTGAAGAACCACTTATTGTGATCATTATAACTCCTTGTGCACTGTTTGTCATCCCCAAATGTTGGCTGTCCACCTACTGGTGTGGACCATGGATGTTTGTAACTTTCAATCCATGCACACAGGGACAGCATGGGAGCACAAGTGATTTACCTCTCTCCAGAGCCCTGCAGAATCTGAGACTAAGGAAGATATTTAGAGATTGAAGGATGCAGGACCTCTGGCAAGAAGAGCAGCTGTCCCACCCGCTGTGTGTGGAGTGTATTTCTATCTATACTCTGTAAATAGTAGGGGGAGAAGATCAGCCAATGTTTGGCGAATGTCCTTCACCCGCCAATCTCTGAATGACCCCTTAGATCATCTTCATAAAGCCAATATTTAATGCCCTAGAGGCCCAGTGTTCCACAAAGCATTCCTAAGACAAAGGGTAGGAAAAGGATCAATGCAGCACTCCTTAGAGTTATCAGTACACACAAAAAGATGAGACAAGCTGCCCACCAAGCCTTTGACAATGACTGAAAGTATTGAAGACAACTCCACATACCATACACATATGTCAGACAGGCTGAGAATATTGACAGACAACCACAAGCATCCAGA
This sequence comes from Lissotriton helveticus, assembly GCF_964261635.1. NCBI lineage: Eukaryota > Metazoa > Chordata > Amphibia > Caudata > Salamandridae > Lissotriton > Lissotriton helveticus. The sequence continues at coordinate 4,714,585 of NC_136072.1, forward strand.
TCTTCTTGCAGAGTATTTTGTAGCATTTAGATAAGAGAGGCAGAAGAACAAGCAAGTAGCAACTCAACCTCCTTCAAGTCAATGCCCGTTCTTAATGAACTGAGTCAAAACACTCCCTGGCCAGATTTATTCCTGTCTTTTCCCTGGCGCAGAATGTACTGCCTCGTGCCAGCACAGGCCCCTTTGCACCATGACGATTTGCGCTGTGTTGCGTTACTCTAGATTAATAATGCCATGCAATGTGGCCTTGCGTGGCTTGGTTAATCTAACTTAAGAGCTGCATCGCTCCTGCGCCCCATTGAGTGGTGCAAAGGTGACAAAAGTCTTTATTAAACATTCCTGAATTTCCAAAGCACTTCAATGTGCTTTATCTGAAGGCCGCATGACTATGTGTCTACAGCCGGGACAAGGATCCCTTGGCTTCCGATAAGAAGCGTGTTTTGTTTACTTCTGTTTGCCTATTTCATCACACCTCCTGGCACGCGGTGCCCGCTTCCTACAGAACATCTTTCAAGGATATCATCCTGGGAGTGCCTGACGATGAGAAATTCAAATTGTCTTCAAATTTAGAGACAAGTGAGCAGAGTAGGGGTGCTGCATGTTTTCTATCTGCGCAGCAAAACTCTGGAACCGTCTTGCAGTAACCCTCCAAATACAAAGAACACCCCATGCATCTAAAGGCACAGATGAAAACTCATCTATTTCACTCTACAATGACTTTGTGTGGGTCACACTACACCACACCACACCACCTCACCTCACCACGCCACACCACGCCACACTACCTCACACCACCACGCCACACCCCACCACCCCACCTAACCTCACCACAGCACACCACCTTACCTCACCACACCACCTCACCACACTACATCACCACACCACACCACCTAACTTCACCACACCACCTCACCAAACCACACCATAGCACACCACCCACCCACCTAACCTCACCACACCACACCACCTCACCTCACCTCATCTCACCACACCACACCACACCACCTAGCCTCACCACACCACACCACACCACCTCACCAAACCACACCACACAACCACACCACCACATCACACCACACCACCTCACCACACCACTCCACCTCACCAAACCACCTCACCACCCCACCACACCACCCCACCTCACCACACCACCTCACCACACCACACCACCTCGCCTCCCCACACCACACCACCAACTCACCAAACCACACCACACACCTCACCTCACCTCACCACTCCACACCACCTAACCTCACCACACCACACCACCTCACCAAACTACACCACACCACCAAACCACACCACACCACTCCACCGCACCGCACCACACCACCACCTCACCACACCACACCACCTTACCACACCACACCACCTCACCAAACCACACCACACCTCACCACACAACCTAACCTCACCTCACCACACCATGCCACACCACCTCACGCCACACCACCCCATGCCACACCACCCCACCCAACCTCACCACACCACCTCACCTCACCACGCCTCCTCACCAAACAACACCACACCACCTCACCACACCACACCACCTAACTTCACCACACCACACCACCTCACCAAACCACACCACAGCACACCACCCCACCTAACCTCACCACACCACCTCACCAAACCCCCCCTTACCACCACACCACCACACCACCTAACACCACCTCACCTCACTTCACCACACCACACCACACCACCACATAACACCACACCACCACCCCACACCACCTCACCACCCGACTCCACTTCACCACACCACTCCACCACACCACCTCACCTCACCACACCACTCCACCTCACCACACCACCTCACCTCACCACCTCACCATACCACACTTCACCACACCACCTCACCTCACCTCACCACTCCACACCACCTAACCTCACTACACCACACCACCTCACCAAACTACACCCCACCAAAGCACACCACCCCACCCCACCACAGCACACCACACCGCACCGCACCACACCACCTCACCTCACCACCTCACCTCACCAAACCACACCACACCACCTCACCTCACCTCACCACCTCACCACACCACACCACGCCACGCCACACTACCTCACACCACCTCACCAAACCACACCACACCCAACCTCACCACACCATCTCACCACATCACACCACCTAACCAAACGACACCACACCACCTAATTTCACCACACCACCTCACCAAACCACACCCCACCACACCACCTCACTAAACCACCTCACCTCACCACACCTCACACCACCTCACTTCACCACACCACCCCACTCCACCTCACCACCCCACTCCACCTCACCACCCCACTCCACCTCACCACACCACTCCACCTCACCTCACCACCTCACCTCACCACACCTCACCTCACATAGATGTTCTGCATGCACTGCAGGTCTGATAGCCAGGCATGTCTAATGGTAGTGTGCTAGTAAAGCCATTTTTGGACAGGACTTACACTGCCACTAAAGCTTAGTGGGTCATGGGGACAAATGTCAGTGTCCTCGTCAGCAGTACATAGAAACTATGGCTGACCGCTTAATTGATTTGGCAGTATTAGTGATCGATGCCTCATGGAAAAGCACAACCCAAGGGATTTAGCTTTGGGAACAGGGGTTGGAGATTCCCAGGGTATGCTGGAATATGAGAAGAACTGAGTTGTTGCATACTAGTTTATGACAATAAAGGACATGTAAATTAGTAATGATGTAAATATGTGGCACAATAAGCTGTCACTGTATGCCTCAATATCCCTTCTCTAATGTTGCCCCAATCGCTTCTCTATTAATCACTCTGATATCTAAAATGAGCATCTCTGTGCCATAGAACGCTACAAATCAATAATTATGTATTAATGTATGTGTGAGAGAATGTATGTGATATTTGTGCAGCACAAACCAAGCTAAGTGGCAACAGAGAGCTCTGCAGTATCAAAGGCAATGGTTGTTTGGTGAACTAACTGGGGTCTCCGAGTGGTCAGGACTTTTTGTTCAGAGTGATTAAAGAGGTGTGTCCAGGTCTTTCCTAAACTGAAGCAAGGTTGTGGTGGTTATGTCAGATACAGTTGTCATTTCAGATTCCACAGATACATTCTCTCCTCCATGCTCCACACTTCAAGCATCATCCAAGGCTGCTCAAGCTATGCCACCCTACCACCATCTCACCTGTCTTTCTTTAGGTATTATAGCACCACACCACCAACCTCTGCACCTTAAACACCAGCACAACCACACCTGATGTAAGGTAGATTGTATAACCACAACACCATCCTCTACACCTGATGTGAAGGAGAGTGTAGACCCACACCACTAACCTCTGCACCTTAAACACCTCCACAGCCACACCTGACGTGAAGGAGAGTGTAGACCCACACCACCAACCTCTGCACCTTAAACACTGCCACAACGACACCTGATACAAAGGAGAGTGTAGACCCACACCACCAACCTCTGAACCTTAAACACCTCCACAGCCACTTCTGAAGTGAAGGAGAGTGCAGAACCACACGAGCAACCTCTTTACCTTAAACAGCACCACAGCCACACCTGATGTAAGGGAGAGTGTAGGAATACACCCCCAACCTCTGCACGTTAAACAGCACCGCAGCCACACATGAGGCGAAGGAGAGTGTAGGAATACACCGCCAACCTCTGCACCTTAAACACTGCCACAGCCACACCTGATACGAAGGAGAGTGTAGAACCACACAAGCAACCTCTGCACCTAAAACACCACCACAGCCACTACTGATGTGAAGGAGAGTGTAGAACCACACCACCAACCTCTGCACCTTAAACACCACCACAGCCACACCTGATGTAAGGGAGAGTGTAGGAATACACCACCAACCTCAGCACCTTAAACACCACCACAACCACACCTGATGTGAAGGAGAGTGTAGAACCACACCAGCAACCTCTGCACCTTAAACACCACCACAGCCACACCTGATGTGAGGGAGAGTGCAGTCCCACAGTATTAACCTCTGCACTTTAAACACTCTCCTTCACATCAGGTGTGAGACAGTGGTGGTGAGTGTAGAGCCACACCACCAACCTCTGCACCTTAAACACCACCACAGCCACACCGGATGTGAAGGAGAGTGTAGAACCACACCAGCAACCTCTGCTCCTTAACCACCACCACAGTCATACCTGATGTGAAGGAGAGTGTAGAACCACACCACCAACCTCTGCAACTTAAACCCCACCACAGCCACACCTGATGTAAGGGAGAGTGTAGAACCACAACACCACCGTCTGCACCTTAAACACCACCACAGCCACACCTGATGTGAGGGAGAGTGCAGTCCCACAGCATTAGCCTCTGCACTTTAAACACTCTCCTTCACATCAGGTGTGAGACTGTGGTGGTGAGTGTAGAACCACACCACCAACCTCTGCACCTTAAACACCACCACAGTCTCACACCTGATGTGAAGGAGAGTGTAGAACTACGCAACCAACCTCTGCACCTTAAACACCTCCACAGCCACCCATGATGCAAAGGAGAATGCAAAACCAAACCACCAACCTCTGCAACTTAAACACCACGACAGGCTCACACCTGATGTGAAGGAGAGTGTAGAACCACACCACCAACCTCTGCACCTTAAACACCACCACAGCCACACCTGATGTGAAGGAGAGTGCAGTCCCACAGTATTAACCTCTGCACCTTACACACCACCACAGTCACACCTGATGTGAAGGAGAGTGTAGAACCATTCGAAATGATTTGTGGTCCATCCCATGTTCACAGAGTAAAATGTGAAGTGCATTGTTCTCCCCTCAGACTCAGCGCACCAAATAAAAAACGAAAAGAAAACAGACTACAAAATGTAGAAGAATTCAAATATTCTCCAAATACAGTGATTTCTTCTCATAGGTGCCTTAGATGTTGGCATACTTTCAAGCTGAATGAACATCTCACTTTCGCAATCTTTTTGCCTTTTCAGACTTGTTCGTTGTTGTGCTGGTCCTCCAGGCCTCCATGACCATCTTCTTTATATTTGCTGACTTTCCTGGTTTCTACAGCGCACTGGAGGTACGTCTGGCCCCTGGCAATGCCACACTCCCAGATTCTCACACTGTAATAATAATGCTTTGCTATGAAAGATGCAGTGCATGTGTCTGCCTCTGGTGCAGAACCCTTTGTTTAAATCCCAAGTCACTGTAAAGCATCTCTTCCAAGGACAGACAGAGGGCAGCAGAGGAGGGTAGGGGTGTGGGGGGTTAGGTGGATAGGGGCTTAAGAAAAAATACTTACCTCCTCGCCGCGTCTCTCCTCATTGTTCCTCGTCGTCGTCCCTCCGCTCTGTCTGGAACAAGAAGCACCCAGGCTCTCCTAAGCCAACCACCAGGCTGCAATACAGCGTGGTGATTGGTTTGAGTGCTGTGGTACGGTGCTCTGCTAGGGAATGGGAGCCTGGGCATGTTCTCCAACCATGCTTTAATGCAGCCTGGGGGGAAAACATGCAAAGTGCCCATGACTGTTTGGCCAGCCCGAGACGGCCGGCCAAACACTCATGTGCACTGAGTGTGCCCAGCACTCCTCTCCCTGCTGGGAGAGTAGAGCAACCCAATGCTGCAGCAACAGGAAACAAAAATGATAACGTGTTATCATTTTATTTTTCCTTTATTTTCACTGCTGAAAGCATTGTGGAGGCGCTCCTCCTTAGCGGTAGAGCCACCACTGCCAGACCCCTTTACAACCAACATCCAATGGCTCGCCCACTCAGCCCATGAACATACAAATCATGTCACTTTACGCCATCGTGATCTACAATTATAATCTACAATTATAATCTATAGAAATGTGCGGGTGGAGCTGGCACTTAGGCACTCTTTTCTGAGATGTAATGAGTCTGGGAAATCCCAACTCAACTCATATTTTCAGGGCAGAAGTGGAAGGGATTTTTTCATTTGTTTGACCATGTGTCGGGGTATGGGGGCAGTAGTTTTCCTCATGAGTGAGTTTGGGGTTACGGGGCAATCGAATGGAATGTGGCTTCAGTGTTCTGAGTCAAGGTGGATATGGCCTTCTCTGTGGTTCTGATACATTTTACATAAGAGAAAGCTCCAACTGCATGAGGGAATTAGTTTATTAGGAGCTAAAAATCCAATTTTTTTTAAAAGAGCAAAGTCCCAGTGCAAAATGGACATTCGTTTTTTGAAAGAGAAAACTCTCAGTTCTTCAGGGATTTCGCCTTTAATAATAAAGTAATGTTCCTGATTCACTGGTAGTTTTCTGTCGTACACAAAAAAACTATTGTCCCTCAAGGAGTAGGATTTTGCCCGATATTCTGATTGTTTTCTCAAAGAGTGTGAGGGGCATTTGAGCTTTTTCCATGTCTGGCACTCTGTCCATTGCCTTCCAGACAAAAATATAGCGGATTGGAAATAGAGCGGTCTTCGGCCCCCGTTTCCACCAGTGGATGTTCAGCGGGATGATTTCCCATAGCATACCCTGCCGGGGCTCCTCTGCAGGGAATCTGGTGTACCTCCTGCTCAGAGAGTCGGGAGGATATGAGAGATAGGAAATCAGTAAAGACATTCATTGATTTTGGCGGCTCTCCCATGAGTTTTTCTGCTCATATATCTATTACAAATTGTGAACCTCTGTAAACTGTGGCCTATTGGAAATGACTGTAGAACCCATAAAACTGAAATTCTACTTTTGTTAGTGGTCTATCTCTAGAGTTCCACATCCTCAAAACAACGTCAAATTAATTATTATTGATAAACTTAAATGATATTCCTGTTGTAACTCTCCTCTTTTTTACTTCATAACTCTTTCTTTCTAGTGATCTCCTAGGATGCGACCTCGCTGACCGGGAAGAGTCATTGTAGCAGGCAGTATCTAGATTGTGACCATGGATGTCCTATATATTACATTTTTTATTCTGTTATTTCATCCAATATTTCATTGTTTTGTTGCCGAGTCATAATCCTTTAAAACAGCTGCTTATTAATGCAGTACTTGTAATTTGCCGTGTGAATTGATGTAATATGTCCTTCTCCCTCCCCTCTACAGCTCGTCTGCCTTCCCACCCTGTGGCGGGTTCACATCCTCGTTCTGGTCATAATTTGTCTTTTGGTTCTCTCTTTCATTGAGGTAAGAAGACGTTTTTGTAGTATTAGACTACTAACAATGAAAATTTTGGATACAGATTTTGGAACCCATGTACAAAGCTTTGAGATCATAAAAATGCAGGTCATAGTGTACAAAAGTTACATTCTGAGCTGGGAATGTATTTCTGACTCAGAAAGTGCGCCCCATGACCCATAAGAAACCACAGAGGAAAGAAGGCATGTAAAGCCCCCCCACCCCTTTTGTGTTTCACTTTGCAATGCACCAGGATTGCCTGGTTGTTATTTTAATCATCGAAAGCCTGGAATTGTTTCCCTCGAATGCTGTGGCATGTTCTGGATCAGTAGGGGAGGTACTGAAAAGAGCCGTTGCTTAAAGCCTTTGGTGAAATTGACATTGACTTTCACTTGGTAAAAGACAGACTTTTCCATGGGTAAAAGAGGGTTCTGCTGTTTCATTAAAGGGACTCTTTCCCCTTCCTCTGCATTCTCCTGTGATGAGGTGTGGTTTTCTTTTATGAGATGACTTGGAATTGTCTTTGGGTCCTTGCCGCTTCTTCTCCAGTACGTTTTTGTCTTCTTAGATACTGAACTATTCCATTATAATAGTGGTGAGCACTCCACGTTTCACAATAATCTAGGGGTGTTGAACCCTCCCGCTTTACAGCATCAGCTCAGCTTACCAGTAACCACTGGACCTAAAGTTTTACACAATTTTTAGCCATGAAATGGCCTTTCCCAGTGGCTCACATGGAACCAGCAGTGACCACTCATTGCCCACTGTGCTCTTCTATCTGCAGGGGCTGATATGTTACCTTATAAAATGTATAAAGTGTGACTGATGCCCCAGAGGGTGTCCTCCTGGAGTGCCCCCATTGCCTTCCACCAAGAGCCACCACTGATGATGTACACACACTGACCTCCCAGCAGCCTGGCCCACATTAACAGCTCCACAGTGCAGCAGCAGTCACTACTCTGCACTGCTCCATGCAGCCTACTTTTATTAAGAAGCCGTGGCTGGTGTTTGCTCACTTGTCACTAATTCATTCAGTCAGGATTCCAAAACAGAATCAGTCTTCACAGATCTTGTTTTGAGGTTTCCAAAAAGTGTGTTTCTTGTAGACTTTCAAAGGTCTCATGTGAGCCCAGTAGGTCCCTTGAAATATGCAATCAAACTCGTGAAGGTTTCTGAGAAGAAAGATATAGAAATAATATTGCACATGGGGTGGATACAAGAGGTGGATACATGAGGTGCATACATTTGGTAGATACATGGGGTGGATACATCAGTTACATAAATGGGGTAGATACATGGGTGGGTCATGTGATAGATGCATGGGGTGGGTGGATACAGGTGGTGGATACATGATAGATACATGGGGTGGGTACATTGGTAGTTACATGGGGTGGATACATGTGGTGGGTACATGGGGTGAGTAGATGCATGGGGTGTGAATGTGGTAGGTGCATGGGGTGAGCAGATACATAGGGTGGATGCATGTGGTGGATGCATGGGATGAATACATAGGGCGAATGCGTGGATAGATACATGGGGTGGATACATAGGGAGATACACGCATGACTGATGGAGCATGGCAGTTTTAGGCTGAGACTTCAGGTAGATTGCGTTACTAGAAAATCAAATATGGAACAACCCCTTTTGGTTTGGGTGGTAACGTCACGTGTGTGTGAAAGATACTGTTGTGCGCAGCATTTACATATATTTAAGGACAGCCGCAACTTCACAGCCTATTGATGTACCAAGGCCAAAGGGCCCAGTGTCTTCTCGCAATAACACTCTAATCTCTTCAACAAAACCTCTGTGAAAAGAATCTCTAACCTATCACAAACATCTCTCAATTCACAGGACGTGCTCCTCGACAACCGGAAGCTCTGGCTGTGGCTGAAAAAGGTTTTCAAGGTGAAGCCAGGAAGTAATTACAAGAAGATGCAACTTATCTTGGACGCTGACCCTGAGTGGCCCCCGGTGAAGAGAGTGGAGTACGCCGCAGACCCCAGCAGCAAGGATGTCAACGGCACCAAGGAAGTCTACTGCAATCCAGCCTTCGACAACAATGAAACGGTTGAAACCCAAGCCTGAAGCCCCATGAAGACTCTATGCCCGCAATGGAGCAGCGGCCCCTGCGACTCAAGGCAACATAATAGAGTTGTATTTATTATTTGCAGGTTTCATAGAGGGCTTGTTCACCTCAGCTGCAAAAATTAGAAAATCAGAAAGGCAGCGGCCATTCTGTGTGGCATCAGTGACCGATAATGGATCAATGCGGAGATGCAATGAAGACCTTTGCAGGGGCACAGACATGGGTTTGACATGTTCTTGAATGTTGGCCAGGATTCACCAGTTTACTGTCACTAGTTCTTAACATGGACCTACAACAACAAATGGAACACCAAAGACTAAAATGTTAAGATAGTAGAGACCTCCAAGAGCTCTTCATGTTGGTATCAATGCAATATAAATGTCATGATTGATTCACTTAAATGATCTAACATTCCCTCGGGTCCTTGAGGTCTTTGAGTGATGTACAGCGAGATGCAGCAGCAATATCCATGTTTTATGTCATCCGCATAAGCACGAAAGGCTCTTCTATCTGAATGTAATGAAAACTTATGACATAGTGAAAGACTCCATCACTTGCTGATTTTAACTTGTGAACTGAGAGCATCAACCTTCATCAAGAGATCACCTCTTGTTCAATGTTTTAGATCTTTTTCAGCAAACTGAGGACCCCAACCTGAATGCCGCAGGTCATGGTCTCGGCCAGGGCTAGCATTTAGCCTCCCTCCTTCTCACCCAAAGCTTACACTTTTACAGTGTTCTATCGTATCTGGATTCAAATTTGAATTTGAGAATTCTCAAATTTAAAGTCATTATTAGTGGGGGTCTTGTTTGTGACCAGTTCTACTGTGGGTTTTCCACTTCAATTTACAAACGGTAGCAATGACTTACTAAAATGACGCCGCAGCGAGAGTAAACAGGGCTTGGATAATTCGACTGATCTGACGATAAATAAAGTGACACCTGAAGCAAGGCACAATAATACATGGGTTCCCTCTGACTGATGACCATTGAAGCAGATAAGCATCCATACATTCACTGCAACATTGGTGGAGAGCCCTTTCCACCCAAGACAAACACATGTGTATGGCTCAGTAGAACTGGTCTAAACTGAAACTTTGAAAGAGGTCATATCCAGTCCATAGTGATACTGCACAGTCATCCCCTTAGCATTGTTTGCCCTAAGAGACCGCTGGCAGTCCCTTTCCAAGCTTCCTGTGACCCTTGGCCATGGTCCTACCCAAGCTTCCTGCGTCTCCTTGACCTAAGTCCTAACCAAACGTCCTGTGACTCCTTGTCCATGGTCCTCCCCAAGCTTCCTGTGACCCTTGGCCATGGTCCTCCCCAAGCTTCCTGAGTCTCCTTGGCCTTAGTCCTACCCAAGCTTCCTGTGACTCCTTTGCCAAGGCCCTATCCAAGCTTCCTGTGACTCCTTTGCCAAGGCCCTACCCAAGCTTTCTATGACTCTTTGGCCTTGGTCCTGCTCAAGCTTCCTGTGACTCCCAGGCCACTGTCCTACCCAAGTGTTACATTCTTACTCATTAATGTATATATTCCTTTAAGAGTCTGACTGGTCGCATGCACCTGCATGAGCTCCTGCGTGAGCCAGTGCATGAGACATGTTATCACTTGAATGAGTTCTAAATTCTAGGATAAGTAGTTAAGTTAACCATTAAGTTAGAATAGCAGTTAAACCTTGAACTTTGAATGATGTAGACCTATGTCTTCGTGCTACAATAAACTTTACTTGAAAATCAATTGATATCTATGGAAATACTTAACAAACTTGGCGACGATTTAAACCACTCTACAGCACGAAGAAAGAGTGGTATTTAAAGAAGAAACCACTTTGAGGACGATTTCAAGCATATCTGGTATGTTGATTCACATTACTTTAAGTACCTTTGATAGTACCAGCGGCTGTTAACTTCATCTCTGTGCCTTGATTGCACCCGCGGCGGTGATCATTTAAAACTGAATGCATCAAAAAAAAAAATTCTGAAATCTCCGTTTTAAGCTATCACCGTAATCTGCTAAGCCTGCGCATGTCAATTCTATGAAAACCGCATGTTATTACGTCACTTAATGACCTTTTAAATCAATTTTACACAGAAAAGGTATTTTACCGAGCTGTTGCCGCTCCATCGCGAGACGTTCCATCAAAACAGCTACACGCATGCGTTACGTTCTACGTCACACGCACGCATTATTTTCGGTTTCCCTGACGACCAAAACAACGGAGCTTCACGAAGGAACCGAATCAGCTTAGTAAGTGCGGAAACCTTCGTTTTTTGTACTATTATGAGCCACAATTAATAAATAAACCAACATCGGGCTTCAAAAAGTATTCTATCACCAAATAATTACCGCAATTTTAATCACTCCAATTTAAAGTGCATATTACAAACAATTTTCAACCATATATTTATACAGCTTATAATATCTCAGTTATTCACAAACTAACTATTCAAATATATTTACAAACTTATCAAGGCATATCCAGTCATTCACAAGCTAACTATTCAAATATATTTACAAAGCTTTTCAGTATCTACTCAGTTTCGTTATTGAATCCTACAAACCACAATGCAATTCGACCCACCAGCAAAATTTCTTCAACTCAAAGGCGAACCTCCTATGCCTTGGTCTAAATGGAAGGAAGAATTCCTAACATACATGAAAGCAATTGATGGAGAAAGAATGGGTTCCGAAAGAAAAAAAAGTATTTTACTTCATTGCTTGGGATCAGAAGGGCAAGTCATCTTCAGATCTTTACCCCAAATTGATACACCAGCTGGTGGTAGTGGTGATTCCCTCAATGTTTATTCAGAGGCTTTAGTAAGACTGGAGAAAAGGTTCAAACCTAATATTAGCATTGCGTTAAATCGATTCAAATTTTATACAAGAAAACAAAAAGACGATGAATCATTTGATGATTTTTTGACAGCTCTCAGATCTCTTAGCATCCACTGTAATTTTGGAACTATTTCTGACGAAATGATACGTGATCAAATCATCGTCCATGTAAAATGCAAAAAGATCCAAGATAAGTTATGGGTTATGGGTAATCCCAATTTAAATGAGACTATTGCCACTGCCAAAGCTCAAGAACAATCAGATTTGTGGATGGACACTGTCAGGAAGGATTCCATAAAAAAAGTAGAAGGAGAAGAAGTGTGTTTAGTAAAAAATAAGTTTGATGAAAAGAAAACGTTACAAGGTCATACATCGAAACCAAACTTTAATAGTCCAAGATATTTTCAACAACAACGATCAAATTTTCAATCTATGTGTTTCAGATGTGGAAATAGATCACACTATGCTTCCTTTCCAGGATGTCCAGCACTTAAAAAAGAATGCAAAAATTGTAATAGGATTGGACATTTTAGCAACATGTGCAGGGACAAACGGCCTTTTCCACAAAATAGAGGTGCAGTTGCATCCATGTCTGAAGAAAGTATAACTACATGTTCTGATGTTGATGTAGAAGAAGGTTTTGTTGTATCAATTATAGATGAACATGATATAAAGGTTCTTAAATCCCCAAAATGTATCTTTCAAGTGTTAGGAATAGACATAAAATTAATGGTAGATTCTGGTTCACCATGGACCATTATCACTCTCGATTACTTTAATGAAACATTGTCTAACAGTCTACCTATGGTAAATATCAAACAACCTGATATTGGAGCTAAAAGTTTTAATGGCAATAAGATTGAATTTATGGTTTTTTTTCATATAATTTTACAATTTAGGCACAGGAAATCTGATATAAAACTTTACATTTCTCCAAAAGGCGTGAACGTATTGGGATGGTTGGATCAATGGAAATTGGGCATTCTGTTGAATCCTCGCGCTAAAGAACAAATTTCTTTATGCGATGACAGCTTAATGGATCCAAATTCATTAATTGGAAATATTTCAGAGTGTGCCCCAATCTCTGCTGTAAAAACTAAAAACTTAATTGATCATTTTAAAGGAGTATTTTGTGATAAATTAGGCACACTAAAAATTTTTTCTCACAAAATTGTATTAAAAACTAATCATACACCCATGGTACAAAAACTTAGAGGTGTTCCCATTAACATTAGAGAGGAACTTAAAAGCATGTTAGATGAACTCTTGAAAGAAGATATCATAGAGCCAATTGAATCCTCAGAATGGGTTTCTCCCATAGTTTTAGTGAGAAAATCTGATCAGAAGTTGAGAGTGTGTGTTGATTTAAGAGCTTTGAACGCTAATATTGTTGTGGATTGTCATCCCTTACCGAATATTAATGAGTTAATATCCTTATTTGATGGTGCACAAATTTTCTCAACACTGGATCTTAGATCCGCATACCATCAAATTAGATTAACAGAAGATTCCAAGAACCTCACAGCGTTCATAACACCACAGGGCCTTTTTCAATATAAACGTATGCCTTTTGGGTTAGCTTCTGCAGCCTCCGTGTTCCAAAGAATTATGTTTCAAATTTTCAGGGATGTGGATAATTTTGTAAAATGTTTTCAAGATGACATATTAGTCTTTTCAAAGAACATTACAGAACATGAACAACATTTACACACTGTGTGCACTAGATTGGAACAAAGTGGATTGACTTTAAAAGCACATAAGTGTCACCTTTTTAAAAAATCAGTAGAGTATCTAGGACATACTCTTTCTGGTGAGGGGGTAGTTCCGAAAAAATCGAATGTAGAAGCTATTATCAAAGCTCCAGCGCCTGAAAACAAAGACCAGTTGTTATCGTTTGCAGGGCTATGTGAATATTATAGCAAATTCGTAAATAACTTTGCTACTAAGATGGAACCACTAAGGAAGTTACTCAGACAGGGTGAAAACTATGAGTGGTTGGATGCACAACAACGCGCTTTTGAAGAAATCAAACGTGATATAGTGAATTCTCCCACTCTTAAACCTTTTCGCATGAACAAAGAGTGCATAATTACAGTTGATGCCAGCCTTTATGGTTTGGGTAGTGTCCTTTCCCAAAGAGAAGGTGATAATGAGTGGAATGTTGCTTTCGCTTCAAGGACTCTTAGTGATTGTGAGCGCAAATATGCAGTTATTGAAAGGGAGTTACTCGCCTGTGTGTGGGCGATAGAGCACTTTAGGTTGTATGTGTGGGGTACCAAATTTACACTCAGAACTGACCATAAACCTTTGGTAAATATTTTATCTGTTGGTGGAGGATGGAATGCCACAGCTAGAATTGCCAGATTAACGTCCAAACTACAAGAGTATAATTTTGTCACGATTTATGTACCTGGAAAGAAAAACGTAACAGCAGATTGTTTGTCACGTTTACCCTGTAGACAGGATGAAGTCAGTGCCATAAGTGAATTAGATTTTGTTTTAACTATTGGAGATGTATGTAAAGGAAAATTTCAAGACATTTCTGAACAAGCTTGGGAAGAATGTGTACTGAAAGATGATTGCTGGAGAAAAATAAGAGAATATATTGATAAAGGTTGGCCTAGGAAAGACAAAGTTAAATCTGAAATACTACCATTTTACAATGTACAAGAAAATTTAGAGTTAGATTGTGGTTTTATCTTCAAATCTGGGAAATTGTTCCACCTGAGGGTATGTACGAAGTAATTCTGAATATAGCTCATAGTACTCATCCCGGTATTTCTTCAATGAAAAGATTGGTGAGAGACTATTTTTGGTGGCCAGGTGTAGACAGATTCATTGATAGGACAGTTAGAGAATGTACAGAATGTAGCTCGAGTGAGAGAATGTGCAAAGTTTACACTCCTCCTCTGAAAGTGGTAAAGTGGCCATCTCAACCCTGGGAAAAAATAGCATTTGATATCTCTGGTCCTTTTCACATGTTACCTGAAACATCGCGTTATGCTTTAGTTATGGTCGATTACCATTCTAAGTGGCCAGAAGTTAAGTTTGTTGCTAAGGCTACCACTGAGACAGTCATACAATTTTTCAAAGACATATTTTCAAGAGAGGGTTGCCCATTATGTTTAGTTACTGATAATGGTGTGCAGTTAACTTCATTAGAGATGAAAGAATTTCTCAAAGAATGTAACATTGTCCACAGGTTTACATCTGTCTATGAACCTCACGAAAACAGACAGGTAGAAAGGTTTAATCGTGTACTTAAGAACTTCATTACAGATTCAATCAAATATGGTGGGAGTTGGATAAGTGCTTTGAGAGAACGTTTATGGAATTATCGCATTACACCACATTCAACTACTCAAGTAAGTCCTTTTAAATTATTTAAGGGAAGGAATCCCGCGTCTAAAGTTTTACCGTGGTGGTTAAAAGCTAAATCCTCTCACTTTACAGGTAATAATGTATGCGTGGATGATGTTGCAAAGAATGTGGAGAACAAACAAATCAAAACTAAAAGGTGGTATGACAACAAATGGAAAGTCAAGACACAAATATTTCAGATGGGGGATTGGGTTCGTGTTCTGAAACCAGGTTTTATCAGAAAAGGTCTTAATAAATACAGTGAGCCCATACAGTTAAAAAAAGTGTTTGGTAACAGTGCCATGACACAAGATGGCAAGATATGGAATTTTTGTAGATTGGCAAGATGCAATCTACCTTATGAATCAAACAAGAGCATAACTAAAGGTCGTCTACTAGATGATATAAATGATTCTGTTGCACATAGAGTTAAAGCCTCAAAAAGAGTCATCAAAACTCCAATAAGATTTACAAATGATGTATAACTTACGGTACTTTAAGTTGTTTGGTTTTATGCATTATATCTCATGTTCAGTTGTACAATGCATCATTTATCTTATATTGATTATCACACTTACTTTAGTTTTGTTGATAGGGAGATGTGTTACATTCTTACTCATTAATGTATATATTCCTTTAAGAGTCTGACTGGTCGCATGCACCTGCATGAGCTCCTGCGTGAGCCAGTGCATGAGACATGTTATCACTTGAATGAGTTCTAAATTCTAGGATAAGTAGTTAAGTTAACCATTAAGTTAGAATAGCAGTTAAACCTTGAACTTTGAATGATGTAGACCTATGTCTTCGTGCTACAATAAACTTTACTTGAAAATCAATTGATATCTATGGAAATACTTAACACCAAGCTTCCACTGACTCCTTGGCCTTAGTCCTACCCAAGCTTTCTATGACTCTTTGGCCGTGGTCCTACCCAGGTTTCCTGACTCCTAGGCCACTGTCCTATCCAAGCTTCCTCTGACTCCTTGGCTTTGGCCCTACCCAAGCTTCCTGTGACCCTTGGCCTTAGTCCTACCCAAGCTTCCTGTGACTCTTGGCCATGGTTCTAACCAAGCTTCCTGTGACCCTTGGCCATGGTCCTACCCAAGCTTCCGCTGACTCCTTGGCCATGGTCCTACCCAGGTTTCCTGACTCCTAGGCCACTGTCCTGCCCAAGCTTCCTGTGACTCTTTGGCCTTGGTCCTACCCAAACTTCCTCTGACTCCTTGGCCATGGAACTACCCAAGCTTCCTGTGACTTCTGGGCCATAGTCCACCACGACATTGCAGACCTTCGACTGGAGATTAAGCTGACACATGTTGACGCGTTGCTCCTTAGTTGATTGCCTAATGCCTCCTCTCGTAGAAATCAGTTATTTCCAGCTCGTCTTCCTTGGGGGTCAAACTCAGAGTTCCTAGGATGCATTGTTCAGGCTCTGAAATTGACATTTGTCGGGCATATCTCCTAAATGAGAACATTCTCACTGTATCTAATGTGTGCAATTATTTACCTCTTGATACATGAGAACAACTTATTAAACTCCATGACTAGGATCTACCCAAGGCTGCGATACTTTTTGATTTCTCTGCTGCTTTTGATACCGTAGATCAAACACCTCATGTGATCAGCTGCTGGGAGTTCCTGGCATATCCCTGGAGTGGATCTGCTCTCTTGTTAGTAATGATCCTCGCCAGGTTTGGTTGGGGCAGTTTATATATCTTCTGCCAGCCTTTTAAGCTATGACATTCCTTGGGCTTCAGTTTTATCTCTTCTCTCGTTTAACATCAACACGATCCCTTTAGCCCTGATGGAGACTGCGGGACTCGATGTTTGCCAATAATACACAAAATCTACTGTTCATGCATGATGTTACAACAGACATCTCACTAACTTCAGCTGTCTCCAGGCCAATAAAGGCTGGATGAAGCCAAAATATTTAATTCATAATATTGGAAATTCTGCCTTGTGCCAGTCTCCAGCCCCGGTGACTATTACGCACAGTTTAGGAGTGACGATAGGTCAAGACCTTTGCTTTATATGATTCCTCAGTGGTGTCATTAAGAGTTTGGTGGAGTAGAGGCACTGCCATGAATCAGAGGGACTCCTGCCCTCTCAGTGGGACTCGTGCCCGCCTTATGTAGAGGTGCGGGATGTGCAGAGTTTCCACCAATAGAGCCTCAGCTGGCCTGGTGGTGGAAATCTTTGATCTGGCGGCACGTTTGCAGTTAGGCACCTCTCCAATTTAGGGCCAGGGTGGCATCACTGGATTTGGCTCAGAGGGTATGCCATGTGACATATGATGGTCCCAGGTATGGAAAATGGTGGCCCCCACACAGAGGCAACACACCCTGTGCATCAGGGTCCATGATTGTTTAACATATATTCACTCCTGCTTTGGGAGTTTGTGTAAAACAAAAAGAATTATGAAGTGGGGCCAAAACAATATATCGCCCACTCAACCTTTTAATGAACCTGCGGTGGAGCGTGTCTGGTCCCTAAATTGTAATGGGTCTGTTGATTCCAGAAATCTGGTGAGGACTGGTAGATTGGACAGGGGCTTGTGGTTTACCAGCAAAATAATAATAAAAAAAAAAAAATATATATATATATATATATATATATATATATATACACACACACACATATATATACACACACACAAGACATATGTTTTTTAGGATTAGCAATATGACAATTTGTTTCAGTTGTCCTTTTATTTTGCTGGTTTTAAGAGTAAAGTTTGCCGTGCCGGTCACGTCATTTCCAGGGAGGAGAACAACTGCCTCAGGCGTGTGGCAAGAATAGTTCAATAGACACTCTTGGGGCCAAATTTATCAAGGTCTTGCATCGCCCTTGCACCACGCAAGACGACTCAAAATGTAGAATGAGAATTACCAAGCCACACAAGGCTTCCTGCGTGGCTGGTAAAGAACCCATGGTGCTAAAGGGTGACTGCGCTGGCGCTCGGCAGCAAATGTGTGCCTGCACTGGGAAATGTCAGGAATGCACCGGATAGCGTTAAATATGGCGCTTTGCTGCCCTTTCTGTATCACGCGGTGCAGAAAGGAGGCTTGCAGCACTGCGTGATTATTTGATAAATGTTCCCCCAAACACCTGGGTTTCAACCACATACATATAACAGAGAGTCCAAGATTGGAAAGGCTTGGAAAGGGACTGCACCTATATGTTAAATAGAAACAATGGTTAAAAGAGTTACTGAACTAAGCAAAAGCCTCGTTAATGTGACAAATGCAAAAAGAACAGTTGATGGACAGAATGCAGAACAATGTCATACATTCACCCCAGTACTGAGATCTGGGCCTAAATCCATCATTTTTTGCTCGCCACACCACCCCAGTTCAGACATGGCCATATGCAAATCAGCCTTTACCCTGTGCCTCATGGGAACAGTCCAGCCCGAACTGCCAAGCCATGCCTTCCCTGGACCGGAATCAAGCATCCTAGGACCGGTTTCTGGCTATCAGCCGTCTTCAGCCAGGATAGCTTGACTCCAGTGGTGTGGAGAGCATGGGACTCACGTCTGAGCATACCCAGACCACTCGGGGTGACAAATGCAAAAACAACAGGTGATGGACAGAATGCAGAACAATGTCATACATTCACCCCAGTACAGAGATCTGGGCCTAAATCCATCATTTTTTTGCTCGGGTGACAAATGCAACTGAGTGGGTGAGTCTTTCATTTGCTCAAACGCTCCGTCCATCATCCCCTTTTGTATCGCTTTGTTCGCCCTAAGTTGGCAGGTTATGCTCAGACGTGAGTCCCTTGCTCACTTGGCCACTGGATTCAAGATAGCCTGGCTGATGAGGATTATGAATCAGAAACCGGTCCTGGGAAGACATGGCTTGGCAGTTCAGGCTGGACTGTTCCCATGAGTCACAGGGTCAGACTGATTGCATATGGCCATGTCTGAACTGGGGTGGCAGAGTGAGCTAAAGAATGGTGATGGATTAAACCCAGATCAGTTGACTGGGGGTGAGTGTTTGATTTGCTCAAACGCTCCGTCCATCATCCCCTTCTGTATTGCCTCGTTAATGTGACAGACCGCTAACCCAGCGGGGAGCTTGTCTTCTCATTCTTAATGAATTGATCATATCAGATACGATGCTTCAAAAGCAATCACCCCACGCCTGTCAACGCCACGCATGCACGCGTCTGCGGGTCAACGCAACGCATGCACGCGTCTGCGGGTCAACGCCACGCATGCACGCGTCTGCGGGTCAACGCCACGCATGCACGCGTCTGCGGGTCAACGCCACGCATGCACGCGTCTGCGGGTCAACGCCACGCATGCACGCGTCTGCGGGACGCTTAGCCTGCAGGCGGAGAGACCGCTTTAAAGGTTCTCCATTGTGGGGGGGGGGGGTAGTTTAACACCAGCCCCTCTACCCCTACCTGAGTCTGAGTGAGGAACAAATTAAACATGTACGTGACATTCTGTCTGTATTGCTAACTCTAGGCCTCTCTATAATGCGCACGACAATAAACGTCTTTCTCAGTGAAACAGAAAGATATTGTGAAATAATGATGTAGCATTGCAAGGCTCGAGGCTGCCGCCTGCTGGCAGGAGTGGAGGGGTTCATTGTCTAATGTGTGAAGTTTCCTTCACCACAAAACCTTCAGGAAGAACAATGTGAAGCTGACATGAATTCATGCCATGTATCTTAAAGTAGATATTTTACTTTTGGAGGAAAGATTATATAAATAATAAATAACTGTAAGTAATGTGTGGGACTGTATCTTAATCATACACGTGTGCAGACAGAACCAGGTACAACTGCCTTTATTTTTACATCTAACATCTTGTTTTCTACATCCTCTGCTGACTGAATGTTATGTATTTAAAAATGTCGCTTTTTTCATATAACGTGCAGGTTTGAAACAATATAAATGGGCTGACGTTACTGGTCAGTGGGGTTCTTTTTTTATTTTTTGTGCTTCATTCTGCTCAGGTTTCTGGAGCTCTGCTCTGCTCAGTTGGAGCTGTAGCGCCTCCTTTCGGTGCCTCTGTTCATAGTTTGTATATTGGTTTTATTTTTGATTTGTGGCTCTATTGAATGAAGTCTCACTTTACCTCACTTGGCCCCGTTGGCTTATTTTAACTTCATTGACATGTGTACACTTTCTCTCTGTGTATGTGATTTTCTGCTTCCGTAGTGTTTTTTTTTTATTATTATAAATAACCTGGGTGTTTGATTGCGCATTTTTAATCAGGATTTGTAGTTTCTTAAATAATTTATGTGCCAAGGACAAACAAGTGAGTTTCTGTTTTCTACTTTTTTTTCTGCTACATTAATAAAACAAGCATTTGCAATGCAATAGGTCTCGCATTAGGAAAGTTTGAGCCATTGGTATTGCGAATTACATTTTTTTTATTTATGTGTTGGTTGTGAACATAGCTATAGTAATAGCTAAAGTAATAGCTTTGTCATTTACAATGCCAATAGTTTTAACTTTCACAAATGTGACACCTATAGCATTTGCAATGCAATATGTGTTGTATTTTCACGGAAATCCAAGAACAGAAGTGAAATATTAACATTTTTTTGTGACATTTATAAGACAGACGTTATTGTTGTTCGAGTACTTTACGCTGGTGTTTGGATTCCTGTAAATCCCCAGTGTTGCAGGGTGCTTAAGAATTTTGTGATCACAGTGGTACTGTATTCCGGGCTACCTTTGATACTTGCACAAGTGCCACCTTTGCCCATGTAACGCTTGTTCCTGAGCCTGAGTGTCTAGCACTTATTGCAGGACTATACCTCTAATCATACTCTGTTTTCTCTTATAACTGCACACTTGTCACTTTCATTTCCTCTGGTGCACTTTTGACTACCTCATATATTTTGTTTGCTCACAATTGTCACTATTACCTTATGTAAGTAACGTATGTTTTTGCAACCTGTTCTTTTGTAATGTTTCTTATTATGTTTCATTTCTGTTCCTGTTGTGAAGCCTCCGACGCCTTCGGGTAAAGTCCGCGCTTTATAAAAATGCTTAAATACATGAATAAATAAATACCGCCCTCGGGTAAAGTCCGCGCTATATAAAAATGCATAAATATATGAATAAATAAATACCGCCTTTGGGTAAAGTCCGCGCTATATAAAAATACATAAATAAATAAATACCGCCTTCGGGTAAAGTCTGCGCTATATAAAAATGCATAATTAAATAAAAAATAAATACCGCAAAACATCCTCGTTACTCTGCCGGCCTGCGACCAGGAAGTCAGGCAGGCCGGCGCGACAACAGGAAACAGGAAGTAGGAGGGCGGGAGCCTACCCCGCCTCCCACGGAAGAGCCGCGATTGGAGCCGTGCACCGGAGCAGGCAGGAGCCTACCCTGCGCCCCGGTGCCTAACGAGGGAAGAAGAGTCCTGCTGCCGGGCCCTGCAGCTGAGGAGAGCCGGTGAGTGCGTTGCTGAGCTGCGGGCGGGCGGGGGGGGGAAGCATGTACATGCGCGCGCGCGCGGGGGGGGGCGGCCTGTGTATGTGTGTGTGTGTGTGTGTGCGTGTGTGTGCACGTGTGTGTGTGTGTGTGTGTGTATGTGTCTTGGAGTGCGTGTGTGTGACTGTGGGGAAGGGGGGGTGTGTGTGAGCGAGTCGATGTGTACGGCGCGGGACGCGGACGCGACGTGCGCGTTCGCGCACACGAATCCAGGAGAGAAAATGCTCGGGCACCCTCTGGTCCGTCATTCCTCCCACAGTGATCGCTACTGGTCTCTAGCTGGATGCATCCTTACGGATGCTTTTCCAGCGAGACCCAAACAATGATAAAAAGACCAAGTGGGAGCCTTTTGGGAAGTTATTTCTGGCACTGTGTTGATTCCAGTTTGCCTCCCACTGACGTTGCTGTTCGGCCCTTTCTGGCAGAAGGTAAGAGCCTCCATACAGGGCGCCTCGGTCAAGCCTCCATAGAGATCGCCTCATACAGGGCGCCTACATCGAGCCACCATATACGGCACCTCCATACAGGACGCCTCCGTCATGCCTCCATACAGGGCGCCTCTAGTCACGCCTCAATACAAGGTGCCTCTGTCGCTCCTCCATACAGGGCGCCTCTGTCGCGCCTCCATACAGGGCGCCTCTGTCGCGCCTCCATACAGGGCGCCTCTGGATTCACGGGGACAGATTTACTACTTCTGGCGCATCTCTGCTAATCAACAGGGATGCGCCAGAAGAGTTGCGATGCATCTGCCCACCCGTGCGGCACCACTGATGCGCTGCATTCACAATGCGGCGCTCCGTGGCGAGCAAATGGGCAGATGCGTGTCGCATCCCCTGTCGTAAAGGCGGCGCATTGCTGGAGGCCGGAACGCCTACATGTGGCGCAGGGCTTTACAACAAGACGCATCTCCCAGATGCATCACGTAAATACCCCGCAGCATGGCGCAGGCTTTGCGCCGCCGTGTCATAAAAGTGACGCAAAGGCGGCGTAAAAGAGGCGCAAGGGGCTTGTAAATCTGTCCCCCGTTTTATTCTTCGCTTGGCTACCATCATGGCCCTCCATGCGGACTCTCCGGGGGCTGCCCTTGTATCCGGCCTCTGGTGAGAGACCGGTCCTTTGTTGTCCTCGGTATCTCCTAATGTCCGAGCCCCGATCCACAGCCCATCAGTGGACAAGGATCAAACAACGGCCTTTTCTCCCTCATTTGAGCACACTGGCTGCACCGATGTTCTTCTTCTTTGAGCTGCACCGGGACGCCCCCTTGAGGTAGCTGTTAGCGCTTTACAAATACCAAACATTCATTCATTCATTCAGATGCCAACACTTTGAAACATTGCCGTTTGCAATGCCAAGGCTCTGAAGCCAGCAGAAGGGTGGGGGATCTTAGACATTATAAGGTTTAAAGCTTAATTTAAAGGAGTGGAGGTGCCCCTTCCTGCACAAAAACAATCCTGCCTACAGCACAGATACCCTTATACCCTGGTGCAAGGGCGCCTGCGTTGGGAGAGCACAGGAATGTGCCGTATTGGATAAATATGGTGCGTTCTTGTCATTTCCCTGTGATGAAGGCAGCGCAGCGAGGTGATTTGCACCACAATGTTTGTAAATATCCCCGCAGCCCCAGATCTCTCCATGTGTGGCCCTGTAGGTCTCACTCCAGTGACACAGGTGAAAGGCCTGTTCACTCCTATTGACCACTACACGGCATGCTGCCACCACCGCGCTTGTGCTTCTTAACTCCTGGTAAAGGAAGTAGCCTTTCGCCATCATCAGGGTAGTGCTTTGGCACTCAGAGTAGGGGGTTCACATCCAGCATCAGGTGAGAGGCGTGTTCACCCCCAACAAGATGGCTGGCTGCAGAGTGTGATTCTGTTTGAGACAGCTGTGATGGCTTCAGAAAGTTGTAGCCAGATTGCAGATTGTACTAAGTAGATTTCAGACATTTCTAATGGACCTGTGAGTACTGGACTGACTGGGATGGGTGTCAGGGACGTGTTTTCTGGATTTTTTTTCCAGAACATGGCAGATGGATAGGCTTTGTAGACCCCTGCCACTAAGGACCATGTCGATGTGCCCACCCTGAGAAGGAAAGGCAACTGGACTTAAACCACCCTGCACCCCACTTAGAAATATCTGAGAGACGCGTTTCAGGCAACGATCACTCCTATGAAATGTCACAGGGAGAATTAGCGGAAAATAAACACCC
Organism: Lissotriton helveticus; assembly: GCF_964261635.1. Taxonomy (NCBI): domain Eukaryota; kingdom Metazoa; phylum Chordata; class Amphibia; order Caudata; family Salamandridae; genus Lissotriton; species Lissotriton helveticus. The sequence goes on from NC_136072.1 coordinate 4,738,645, forward strand.
GTTCGTTATGGAAAGAGACACTCAAGCCCACTAAGTAGCCAGTGAAACAGTATAAAGATTTATTTTTAAAATCAAAACCCTTAAATCTTTCCTAGTGCATAGAATATGAAAATAAACTGCTATGGATACAAGCAATACAGTGCCAGCAACATTCACCAGATGCTTGAGCAGCAGAGAGTATTGTGACATATTGCTAAAAGTCTGAGGGCCAGATGTAGGTAGGCATTTACCGGTCGGTAACAGCCGAATTCGGCCGTTACCGACCGGTAAATGCAATTTGAGATGTAGGGCCCTGTATTTTACAGACTCGGTAAATTTACCGATAGGTAAATTTACCGATTATGTAAAATACCGAGTCGGTATGTTTACGGAATAGGGAAAATTGATATGTAGGTGGGACTCTTCTGAGTCCCACAAGCATTAAAAAATCGGTATTTTACCATCAAATACTATTTGATGGTAAAATACCGATTCTGGTGTGTTTGCACATGTGTGCATGCACACCTGTGCCATATGACAGGCAGACCTGCCCTTAGGGCAGGTATGCCTGCCACATGGCACCCGAGCCTCTTTTGGGGGTGCCAGAGGGTGTCAAAGTGACACCCCCTGCACCCTTGTGTCAATCGGTATTTACCGATGCGGTACATACCGACCGGTAAATGCCCAATCAATCCTATGGGCTTCAAAGCCCATACGAATGCATGGGCATTTACCGGTCGGTATTTACCGCATCGGTAAATACCGATTGTTTCCGAATCGGTAAATGCACATCTGCATTTACCTACATCTCGGTACTTTTATTTTACCACTTCTTAAATACCGAGTCGGTATGATGCGGTATTTAAGAGGTGGTAAAATAAAATTTACCTACATCTGGCCCTAAACCTTTTTCATGTCGGTATTTACAATCCCACCATCGTTTATTTGGCTAACTGAAGTGATCTTAGCACCAAAGAAGGGGTCTAATTCGAGTTTCAAAGATGGTTCACGCCCTCTTACCTTGTCTGAACATGGAACCTATGTTCAGTAGGACCGCAGTGTCTGCTATCCTCATCCGTGTTGGCTGGCAGGCATGTAAGCCATGAAAGAAGGCGAAAAGTGTCTCCCAAAAGCCTTTAGCACTACAAGGGGATACAGTTCGACAGGGTCTCCGTTCTAAGTGTTTGGCACAAACTTCCTCTTTATCTCTCACACTCTGTTCTTAGCTGATATAAAACATCTGATTATTGTTAACCCTTTCAGAATAAACCATAGGCAGAAAAGGCCTTGGCACCCTTTCACGTATTTACAGGTACCTGTGTTTGCCGTAGAGAACTGTGGGGCATATTACCAAGAATAAGCGATAATTATCGCTAAGCTTGGTTAGCGGCTATATTTATATCGCCGTGCTTCGCCTATTTTTATCGCTTAGAAACCTTGCAATTATCAAGGTTTATCTCCAAAGCGATGAAAATCGGCCGAAATGCATGAATATCGCTGAAAAGTCCGCGATATTCATGCATTACCGAGCAAATGCTCTTAGCCATGTTATCCACCTCCCATTGGATAACATGGCTAAGAACTGCTCTTGGCAGACGTTAGCTTTTGGAGATAATCGCGCATAGCGCAAATATTTCCAAAAGTACGCCTTTGTAGGTAATAGGAGATAGCGATGTTAGCGACTGTTTCCAGTCGCTAACATCTTGGCACGCCCACTTTGCATGTCATTAGCGATAAATATCGCTGACATGCAAAGTGGGCCCCAAGATGGTCGCTATCTTCTACTAGCTGTCGCTAACTGGTGTTAGCCACAGCTAGGTAATAGGGAGATAAAATTATCGCCGCTTTAGCGGGAAAAATTCCCTATGCCCCTTTAACTTTCACGTCACAGGCTATAATCCTGCTGAGTTGACTCCGCCTTCATGTGGATGAATAGGGACCTTCATAGTGGGTTATGGGGCAGTTGTTATCAGAGCTTTATATCTTCAGTGAGTCTTGCTGCCACGCGGGCTCTTATTATTATTAGGCCTGCGCGGTAAACTCCGCTCTGCTCGCAGAGTTTGCAGGGTCTTTCCCAATCCATGTAGAGCACAGGGTTTCCAAAAACTCTACATAGCGGAGTAGAGTTTTTTTCTATCTTGTGGCTAGCCAATGTTAAGTTGGCCAGCGCAAGTGAGGAAACTTCCATGCTAGGCCATTTCTCCATGCGGGCAGTCATGGCAGGTCGCCACTGCTAGTGTTGAGGAAGCTGCTGCTCAAGTAGATCATCTCCTCGAGTGGCTTTTCGAGTTTATTTTACAGCGCAGAACAAACACCCAGTGCTAAAAATCAACGTGAGCAGCATGGCTTACCACGCTCTGTCGCATGCGGAACTCCACTGAGCGAGGTGGAGTTTTTTCTCACTTCGCCGAGTTAACTCCACAAACTCCGCCCAGGTCTAGGATTAAACATTAGACCACAGCTGTGATTCTGTGCTCTACCCATGTGAACAACCCCAAGCTATGACCAGCGGCACACCGAGTAATGTTGGGAAAAGAAGGTCAAGTTATGCAGGAGTGTCTACGCAGATGGAAACTTCCAGCAGTTCCACTACAGTGGGTCATTGTGATGTCTGCAGCTTGTCCAAGGCCATAGTACTAGTTTAGTAGAGTAAGGAAGGCTGTATCAACATGTCCATCACAACTCTAGCATAGAGACGTACAAAAAGAGTGGTTGACCAGGTAGCTAAAATGTATGACCACCACGGCATTGAGATACTTAGCCACTTGATTTTATGGAAGCACCATTATGGAAGTCCACTGGCCAATGAAACCCTACCAGTCCCAGGGCCATGCTTCTGGATGGACTAGAGATGACACCGGCCCTTTCACATGAGTTGTCGGTCGTTGGACCGAAGATATTGTCAGGGACACTGCAGCCCCTCCGTAGGCTGGGTAGTCGCACAAATTCAGTCAATGTGTGTTTAGACATTTTTTAATTATCTTCATACTATGGTGGCCGATCTGACAAAATGAGAAATTCATAAAATAGAAGCACCGGCTTGCAGAGCTCAGGCCATCAATCACCGGTGAAATACAAACAAGAAGCTGCTTCTGTGAAGCAAAGTTCTCCCTTCTCAGTAGATTAAAAAATCACACAAACAGAACTCAATATACCAGATGATTACTTGTGCCCAAGATCCACCCATGACACATAGTTGACCTAACTCAGATCAAAGATGAACATTAATAAAACATTATTTAAAATTCTGATTCAAATTGAATATTAAAATTATTCCTTTAATCCTGCGTTGAATACTCAAGGAATTATCTATGAGCCCACTGTAATGTACAAGAATAAAATAGTAAATCTGATCTACAATACACGTGCTGGGCAAACTATATTCTGTCTGTGCAAAGGTCTGCATTGCTGCATCACATTTGTTGTTTACTCCTTCAACAGTCACCAAAACAAAAACATTGTCCACCATGTAGCTTGTGTTAAAATGCAGAAAAGCACACGCCTACACTGTGGGTTGTAGTTAGGTGGTGGTTCCAGCCTTGGGCTTTGGTTGGTGGTTCCAGCCTTGGGCTTTGGTTGTTGGGTATTGGCTCCAGCCTTGGGCTTTCGTTGTTGGGTGATGGTTCCACCTCTGGCTTTGGTTGCTTGGTGGTGGTTCCACCTCTGGCTTTGGTTGCTTGGTGGTGGTTCCATCTCTGGCTTTGGTTTCTGGGTGGTGGTTCCACCTCTGGCTTTGGTTGCTGGGTGGTGGTTCCAGCTTTGGTTGCTGGGTGGTGGTTCCAGCCTTTGTCTTTGGTTGTTGGGTGGTGGTTCCAGTCTTTGTCTTTGGTTGTTGGGTGGTGGTTCCAGCCATGGGCATTGGTTGCTGGTTCCAGCCTTGGTCTTTGGTTGCTGGGTGGTGGTTCCAGCCTCGGACGTTGGTTGTTAGGTGGTGGTTCCAGCCATGGGCTTTGGTTGGTGGTTCCAGCCTTGGGCTTTGGTTGTTGGTTCCAGCCTTGGGCTTTGGTTGCTGGGTGGTGGTGGTTCCAGCCTTGGGCTTTGGTTGCTGGGTGGTGGTTCCAGCCTTGGGCTTTAGTTGCCAGGTGGTGGTTCCAGCCTTGGGCTTTGGTTGCTGGGTGGTGGTTTCAGCCTTGGGCTTTGGTTGCTGGGTGGTGGTTCCACCCTCGGGCTTTGGTTGTCTCGTCGTTGTTGAAGACCGGGTTGCTGTGGACCTCCATGTTGCAGTTGACGTCCTTGCTGCTGGGGTCTGCATACTCTACTGTCTTCACCGGTGGCCACTCAGGATCGGCTTCCAAAGAAATGCGCATCTTTTTGTAGTTACTGCCTGGCTTCACCCTGAAAACCCTTTTCAGCCACTGCCAGAGTTTCCGGTTGTCGAGGATCACATCCTGCAAATAGGACACATTGTGATGTGTTAGAGGCAGAGTCTCTTGCTGAAACTGTTTATTGGTCTGAGCTCTAATGATCTGAATGCAGGAAGCAGCTTAAGGCAATTACAACATAGATTTGTGATGCTGCAGCTGTCCAGAAAACAATGACCATATGAACACTAAAACAAGACTGGTCTCAAAATGGACCCTTCACCACTACCCCCTGCATGACACCCAGATCCATATAATGTCCCTGTGACTCCCCCCTGCTCTCCACCGCCTTCTCACTTAGGGAGCTCTTCAGATATCCCAGCTGTGGGCAGGGACAGGACTTGGTGGGAAATGGAACAAATCTCATCCACCCCCTCTCTGTTCTTCACCATCATCTAAACTGTGAGCAAACAGGATGTACAGAAAATGGTTATAAGCTTTCTTCCCAATTTAAGGATTCGGTTGTCTCACCATTGTCACCTGCAATATCTTCAAGTTTTCTGTCTTGTGCAGAATTGAAACACTCTACCGTGACAGCTTGGGAGAAAAATCGCATCATATCAGGAGCACTTCTAATTTAACTGCTGGTAGTGGTCCCCCATTTGTTTGCACAGTCTCAGATCACAGATGTGTGACAACCATTTTGCCACACTGTGTGGACATTGGTAGAAGCAGAGTGAAGTGCGACCCTCAAGTTAGCCTGTGAGATCAGGTAAGAGAAGCCTGGGTTAGGAAAGAGCATCTGTAGATCTGGGAAGTGATCATTTGTGAACCATCTGCTAATAGACTACCCAAAGTATTCTTCTGCCAGGCTGGTGTTCGGGTGGTAAGGGAAAATTAGGAGGAATGAGATCCTTACCCTGAGGCCCTGGGTGGGAGCATCTGGGAGGAGGAAGGATACAGATGTACGAACATTGGGTGGAATGAGGGGCTTACCCTGGATGGTTCAGGGTGGGAGCCTCTGGGACGGAAGAAGGACACAGATGCAGGAACATCTGGCGGAATGAGGGGCTTTTCCTGCGTTGTACACAGTGGATGGATCTGGGAAGGAGGAAGGCCAATTTTTTTCCCCTGCCTCTGCTGGAGTAAAATATGCTGGAAAGACACCCCAGGCATTGATGTAGAAAATAGACCTGTGTCCAGGAGTACATCTTTTCAAGCTCAATAGGGGCTGGGGGGGGGGGGCAATGATGCTGTGTCTCTAGCTTACACATATGACAGAACTGCTTAAGAGGGTTAAGGGTGGCCGGTGGGTGTCAGAGGGTAGGAAGTGGGTGCCAGATGGTAGGAGGTGGGAAGTGAGTGTCAAAGGGTAGGAGGTGGCCTGTGGTTCCCAGATGGTAGAGGGTGGGTAATGGCTGCCAGAGGGTAGGATGTGGGCAGTAGTTGTCAGAGGATAGGAGGTTGTCAGTGGTTGTCAGAGGGTAGAGGTGGAAGTGGTTGTTTGAGGGTAGGAGGTGGGCAGCAGTTGTCAAAGGATAGGAGTTGGGCAGTGGTTGTCAGAGGGTAGGTAGTGGGCAGTGGTTGTCTGAGGGTAGGAGGTGGCAGTGGTTGTCTGAGGATAGGAGGTAAGCAGTGGTTGTTTGAGGGTAGGAGGTGGGCAGAGGTTGTCAGAGGTGGGCTTGTCTGAGGATAGGAGGTAGGCAGTGGTTGTCAGAGGGTAGGAGGTGGGAATGGGGAGGTGGGCAGTGGTTGTGAGAGGGTGGGAGATGGGCTTGTCTAAGGATAGGAGGTAGGCAGTGGTTGTCAGAGGGTAGGAGGTGGGAATGGGGAGGTGGGCAGTGGTTGTGAGAGGGTGGGAGATGGGCTTGTCTGAGGATAGGAGGTAGGCAGTGGTTGTCAGAGGGTAGGAGGTGGGAATGGGGAGGTGGGCAGTGGTTGTCAGAGGGTGGGAGGTGGGCTTGTCTGAGGATAGGAGGTGGGCAGTGGTTGTTGGAGAATAGGAGGCAAGGAGTGGTTGTTGGAGGATAGGAGGCTGGTAGTGGTTGTCTAATGGTGGGAAGTGGCAGTTGTTGTCAGAAGGTGGAAGGTGGGCAGTGGTTGTAATAAGGGGAGGAAGTGGGCTGTGGGTTTCAGAGGGTGGGAGGTAGGCAGTAATTGTCAGAAGGGCAGGAGGTGGGAAGTGATTGTCCGAGCATGTGAGGTGGGCAGTGGTTGTAAGAGGGTGGGGCTGGGCAGTGATTCTCAGAAGGTGGGAGGTGGGCAGTGGTTGTCAGAGAAAAGGAGGAGAGGAGTAGTTGTTGGAGGATAGGAGGCGGCCAATGGTTGTTGGAAGGTGGGAAGTGGGCAGTAGGTGTCAGAGGGTAGGATATGGGCAGTGGTTGTTACAGCATGTGAGGTGGGCAGAGCTTGTTACAGCATGTGAGGTGGGCAGTGGTTGTAAGAGGGTGGGAGGTGGGCAGTGATTCTCAGAGGGTAGGAGGTGGGCAGTGGATGTTGGAGAAAAGGAGGTGGGCAGTGGTTGTTGGAAGGTGGGAAGGGGTGGTGGTTGTCAAAGGATATGAGATGGGTAGTGGTTGTCAGAGGGTAGGAGGTGAACAGTGGTTGTTGGAGGATAGGAGGTGGGTAGTGTGTATCAGATGGTAGGAGGTGGGAATGGGGGGTGGGAAGTGGTTGTCAGAGGGTGGGAGGTGGGCTTGTCCAAGGATAGGAGGTGGGCAGTGGTTGACAGAGGGTAGGAGGTGGGCAGTGGGTGTCAGAGGGTAGGCGGTGGGAAGTGGGTGTCAGAGAGGGGCAATGGTTGTCCGAGGATGGGAGGTGGGAATTGGGTGGTGTGCAGTGGTTGTCAGAAGTGGGCTTGTCTGAGGATAGGAGGTGGGCTTGTCCAAGCATAGGAGGTGGGCAGTGGTTGTCAGAGGGTAGGAGGTGGGCAATGGGTGTCAAAGGGGGCAGTGGTTGTCAGAGGATGGGAGGTGGGAATGGGGAGGTGGGCAGTGGTTGTCAGAGGGTAGGAGGTGGGTATTGGTTGTCAGAGGACGGGAGGTGGTCAGTTGTTGTCAGAGGATGGGAGGTGGGCAGTGGTTGTCAGAGTAGGAGATGGGGAGTGGTTGTCAGAGGGTGGAAGGTGGGCAGAGGTTGTTGGAGAATAGGAGGGGAAGGAGTGGTTGTTGGAGGATAGGAGGCTGGCAGTGGTTGTCTAATGGTGGGAAGTGGCCAGTCATTGTCACAAGGTGGGAGGTGGGCAGTGGTTGTAATAAGGGGGGGAAGTGGGCTGTGGGTTTCAGAGGGTGGGAGGTAGGCAGTAGTTGTCAGCAGGGCAGGAGGTGGGCAGTGATTGTCCGAGCATGTGAGGTGGGCAGTGGTTGTAAGAGGGTGGGGCTGGGCATTGATTCTCAGAGGGTGGGAGGTGGGCAGTGGTTGTCAGAGAAAGGGAGGAGAGGAGTAGTTGTTGGAGGATAGGAGGCGGGCAGTGGTTGTCGGAAGGTGGGAAGTGGGCAGTGGTTGTCAGAAGATGGGAAGTGGGCAGTAGGTGTCAGAGGGTAGGATATGGGCAGTGGTTGTTACAACATGTGAGGTGGGCAGTGGTTGTAAGAGGGTGGGAGGTGGGCAGTGAGTATAAGAGGAAAAGGGTATGTGCAGTGGTTGCAGAAGGTGGGCAGTTGTTACAGGATAGGAGTGGGCAGTGGTTGTCAGAGGATAAGAGGTTGGCAGTGGTTCTCAGTTTGTTGTCAGAGGGTAGGAGGTTGGCAGTGGCTATGAGAGAATATGAGGTGGGCAGTGAGTGTCAGAGTTGGGCAGTGGTGTCGTAGGATAGGAGGTGGGCATTGGTTGTCAGGGGGTGGGAGGAGGGCAATGGGAGGTAGGCAGCGGTTGTCAGAGTATAGAAGGTGGGCAGTGCTGTCAGACGGTGGGAGGTGAGCAGTGTTGTCAGAGGGTAGGAGGTGGGCAGCATTTGTTACAGGGTAGGAGGTGAGCAGCTGTTTAAGTGGGTGGGAGGTGGGCAGAGAGTGTCAGAGGGTGGGAGGCGGGCATTGTTGTTGGAAGGTGGAAGGTGGGCAGTGATTGTAAGAGGATAGGAGTGGGCAGTGGTTATCAGAGGGTACAAGGTGGGCAGCTGTTGTCAAAGAGTAGAAGGTGGGCAGTGGTTTCCAGTGGGTGGTAGGAGGGTGGGCAGTGGTTGTCAGAGGATAGGAGGTGGTCAGTGGTTTTCAGATGGTAGGGGTTGGTAGTGGTTGTCAGAGGATGTGAGGTGGGCAGTGGTTGTCAGATGGTAGGGGTTGGGAGTGGTTGTCGGAGGATAAGAGGTTGGCAGTGGATGTGAGAGGATATGAGGTGGGCAGTGTTTGTCAATGTGGCCAGTGGGTAGTGGCTGTCAGAGGGTGGGAGGAGGGTGGTGGAAGGTGGGCAGTGGTTGTCAGAGGGCAGGAGGTGGGCATGGGTGTCAGAGGATAGGAGTGGGCCCAGGTTGTCATAGGATGGAAGGTGGGCAGTGGGTGTCAGAGGGTGGGAAGTGGACAGTGAGTGTCGGAGGGTGGGAGGTGGGCAGTGTTGTTGGAGGGTGGAAGGTGGGCAGTGGTTGTCAGAGGAAAAGGAGGTGTTCAATGGTTAAAGAGGGTATGAGGTGGGCAGTGGTTGTAAGAGGATAGAAGTGGGCAGTGGTTGTCAGAGTATAGAAGGTGGGCAGTGGCTGTCCGAGGGCGGAAGGGGGCAGTGTTGTCAGAGGTTGGAAAGTGGTCAGTGGTTGTCGGAGGAAAAGGAGGTGTTCAATGGTTGCAGAGGGTATGAAGTGGGCAGTGGTTGTCATAGGATATGAGGTGGTAAGAGGGTGTCAGAGGATAGGAGTTGGGCAGTGGTTGTCAGTGGGAAGGAGGTGGACATTGGTTGTCAAAGGATAGGAGGTAGGCAGTGGCTGTCAGAGGGTGAGAGGTGGGCAGTGGTTGTCGGAGGGTGGGAGTTGAGTGAGAGGTAGGCAGTTTTTTTTTAGAGCATAGGAGTGAGGCAGCGGTAGTCAGATGGTAGGAGGTGAGCAGCAGTTGTCATTGGGTGTTAGGTGGTCAGTGAGTGTCAGAGGGTGGGAGGTGGGCAGTGGTTGAACGAGGATAGGAGTGGACAGTGGTTGTCAGAGTATAGAAGGTGGGCAGTGGCTGTCCGAGGGTGGAAGGGGGAAGTGGTGGTTGTCAGAGGAAAAGGAGGTGTTCAATGGTTGCAGAGGATAGGAGGTGGGCAGGGGTTGTCAGGGGGTGGGAGGAGGGCAGTGGGAGGTGGGCAGTGGTTGTCAGAGTATAGAAGGTGGGCAGTGGTTATCAGAGGTGGGCAGTGGTTGTCAGAGGATAGGATGTGTGCAGGGATTTCCAGAGGATAAGAGGTTGTCAGCGGTTGTCAGAGGGTGGAAGGCAGGCAGTGGGTGTTACAGGATAGGAGGTGGGAAGAGGGTGTCAGAGGGCAGGAGGTGGGCACTGGTCATAGGATAGGAGTTGGGCAGAGGTTGTTGTCAGAGGATAGGAAGTGGGCAGTGGTTGTCAGAGGGTAGGAAGTGGGCAGTGGTTGTCAAAGGGTAGGAAGTGGGCAGTGGTTGTCAGAGGGTGGGACATGGGCAGTGGTTGTCAGAAGATAGGAGGTGGGCAGTGGTTATCAGAGGGTGGGACCTTGACAGTTGTTGTCAGAGGGTAGGAAGTGGGCAGTGGTTGGTTTGTAAGACATGGAAATCAGGAGCAGAGGACATCCCGAGGTACCAGATGCAGGCACAGGGGGCACGCGAGTGGTGTATTCATCTTCAAAGACAAACACTACTATTTGTATTATGGTTCTAATGCAAACATGTACTTGTGTTGTGGGGGGTGATTTTTTTTTATCGCAGATGATATTTGTCACCTCGGCAAAACCTTGCAGGCAAATTCCTAAAAAGTGTCAGAGTGCCACTCTCCTTCAGGACACTATATGATAACTTCGACGACCAAGGGCATCGACCCTAATTCTCCCACTAGCAACGCCACCCAGCCGACCCTCCTCACCTGGACTCCTGTCACCACAGAAGACACCGAATAGACTACGAAGAGCATTCACTCTGGAGCACCCAGTGGGCCCTGCCCGCTGCTCATCTTTCGCATGGCTGCCTCTGTCCATCATAGTTTGGTGTGATGGCGATGAAATGTACCCACGAAACAGGCACGTTCTTTGACAAATGGAAACACGCCGAAGTCAAACCCCTCCGCAAGAAGCCCTCCGCAGACTCGACGGACCTCAAGAACTCTCTCCTCCCTTTCGCTGCCAAAGTCACCGAGACAATTGTCAACACCCAGATAACGCACTTCATAGAAACCAACAACATCCTGGACTCATCCCAATCTGGATTCCGCAGCAACCACAGCACAGAGACCGCTCTACTAGCCACCACGGACGGCATCAGCACTCTCCTCGATGAAGGCCACACTGCAGCTCTCATCCTACTAGAACTCTCAGCAGCCTGCAATACCATCTCCCACCGTACACTAGCCACCATTCTCCACGACGCCGGCATACAGGGAATCGCCTTAGACTGGATCCACGCTTTCCTCTCTGGCAGAACACAAAGAATAAGACTCCCACCTAAGACTCCCACCCTTCCTCTCCAAACCCACTGAGATAAGATGAGGAATAACCCAAGGATCCTCCCTCAGCCCTACAGTCTTCAATATCTACATGGCCCCCGTTGCAATCATCATCAGAATACATGGCCCTTGCATAGTGTCCTATGCCGACGACACCAAATTCATCCTCTTCCTCACAAAGGAACCCAACATTAACGGGATCAGTTTCAAGGAAGCAATGAAGGACAGTGCATCATGGATGAGCAGCAGCTACCCGAAGCTCAACACAGAAAAAATGGAAGTCCTCATCCTCGGATCCACCCCTGCCGCATGGGAAGAAGTCTGGTGGCCCCCAGCCCTCGGAATCCTTCCTACCCCCAAAGACCACGCCTGCAACCTTGGCATCATACTTGACTCCACACTCACCATGAACCGACAGACCAATGCATTATCCTACACATGCTTCAACAGCCTCCGTGTACTCCGCAAGACCTTCAAATGGACCCCCCAGAGTCCAGGAAGACCGTCAGCCACGCACTCATTACCAGCAGGCTAGTCTATGGATACGCTCTCTATGGAATCAACAAATCTCTTCTTCACAGACTCCAGACCGTCCAGATTGCCGCCGCCAGACTCGTCCTCAGAATCCCAGGACACAACCACATCACCTCTGAGACCTCCACTGGTTCCCCATCAAAAAGAGTTACCTTCAAGCTGCTCACACATGCCTACAAAGCCCCCCACAATGCGGGACCCCAATACCTCAATGAAAGAATCTCCTTCCATGCCCCCAAGAGAAACCTCCGCTCCACCGACCTAGCCCTTGCCAAAATCTCCCGCATCCACTGAGCCCGAACGGAGGGTGGCAGATCCTTCTCCTACATCGCGGCCAAGACCGGGAATGAACTTCCCCTTAGCATCAGACAAAGCCCTAAACTGCAAGCTTTCAGAAAAGACCTCAAGACCTGGCTTTGCTTATGACCCCAGAGCTGCCCAAACTCCCCCGCGACTTGAGACACTCATGGGTGAGTAGTGTGCTCTACAAAACCCCGATTAATTGATTGATCCTTCCAGAAAGGCCTCACCAGGGGTCGGTCTGGAACCAAAACTATTAATCGGCCCTGTTACTCAAAATAAATCAATACACTTTTACAGAATATCTTTCTAATTTAATTCCTTATGCTAGGAGCTCTTTGTTGTTAGTCTTTAATTCGCTGATAATATTCTTACCTCCACAAAAGACAGCACGACAAAGCAGACGACCAGCAGGACGAAGATGTGCACCCGCCACAGCATTGGGAGACAGACGAGCTGGCGAGGCAGAGGGGAAGCACACATTACATGGGTAGGATGTAAGCATTAACATATGTGTTCATTAATTAATTCATTGCTAGTGAAAGGATATTCAGCACCAAGCAAAGTACACGTGAAATAAAGCAACAGACAGAAGGAATATAGAACCGAGGGGCATATTATCAAGGACGGGCGATACATTATCGCCGCTTTTATCGGCAGGAAACTGCCGATAAAGCGGCGATAATGGGCTTGATAATATGCTCTATGAATTCCGATCAAAGCCCATGTTAGATGTGAAGACATCTAACATGGGCTTCGATTGGAAATCATAGAGCATATTATCAAGCGCATTATCGCCGCTTTATCGGCAGTTTCCTGCCGATAAAAGCGGCGATAATGTATCGCCTGTCCTTGATAATATGCCCCCAAGTCCTGTGCATACGTATTAGGGTGAAGGTTTTAGTGTAAAAACAGTGTAAAAACGGTTGTGAGACGGTGGCAGAGTCTCTACGCCGCTCAGCCACTCAAAGCTACCGCAATTGTGCCCCGTGCATGTTATATTTGTGGTGGGTGTTAAAACGCGAAGAGCCTGTCTTTTAATACTTGTTTTAAAATCACATCTGTTGAATCACTAACGATGTTGTTTTTTAATTGAGCACTGTCACTCAACGACACGCTTTACACTCATACCACGCACATATTGACACTGGGGTGAATAATACCCCATAGCCCTTCCTTGAGTACAAAGAGGAGGGAAACGATATTTACCGACCTTAGGAAGCCTGTGCTCGTCTTTCCTCCTGACCCGCCCCGTTCCGACGCGGTAACCAGTACCGTTGCGCGGAGGGCGGGCCAGGGAGAGCCAGTCACTTCCTGCCGGGACACTCCACGAGCGGTTAGCGCTCTAGTGCACCTATCTGGAGAGCCTACTTAGGCGGAGCCCTGACCCAGGTGAGCTGCGGTTGTGAGACGGTGGCAGAGTCTCTACGCCGCTCAGCCACTCAAAGCTACCGCAATTGTGCCCCGTGCATGTTATATTTGTGGTGGGTGTTAAAACGCGAAGAGCCTGTCTTTTAATACTTGTTTTAAAATCACATCTGTTGAATCACTAACGATGTTGTTTTTTAATTGAGCACTGTCACTCAGCGACACGCTTTACACTCATACCACGCACATATTGACACTGGGGTGAATAATACCCCATAGCCCTTCCTTGAGTACAAAGAGGAGGGAAACGATATTTACCGACCTTAGGAAGCCTGTGCTCGTCTTTCCTCCTGACCCGCCCCGTTCCGACGCGGTAACCAGTACCGTTGCGCGGAGGGCGGGCCAGGGAGAGCCAGTCACTTCCTGCCGGGACACTCCACGAGCGGTTAGCGCTCTAGTGCACCTATCTGGAGAGCCTACTTAGGCGGAGCCCTGACCCAGGTGAGCTGCGGTTGTGAGACGGTGGCAGAGTCTCTACGCCGCTCAGCCACTCAAAGCTACCGCAATTGTGCCCCGTGCATGTTATATTTGTGGTGGGTGTTAAAACGCGAAGAGCCTGTCTTTTAATACTTGTTTTAAAATCACATCTGTTGAATCACTAACGATGTTGTTTTTTAATTGAGCACTGTCACTCAGCGACACGCTTTACACTCATACCACGCACATATTGACACTGGGGTGAATAATACCCCATAGCCCTTCCTTGAGTACAAAGAGGAGGGAAACGATATTTACCGACCTTAGGAAACCTGTGCTCGTCTTTCCTCCTGACCCGCCCCGTTCCGACGCGGTAACCAGTACCGTTGTGCGGAGGGCGGGCCAGGGAGAGCCAGTCACTTCCTGCCGGGACACTCCACGAGCGGTTAGTGCTCTAGTGCACCTATCTGGAGAGCCTACTTAGGCGGAGCCCTGACCCAGGTGAGCTGCGGTTGTGAGACGGTGGCAGAGTCTCTACGCCGCTCAGCCACTCAAAGCTACCGCAATTGTGCCCCGTGCATGTTATATTTGTGGTGGGTGTTAAAACGCGAAGAGCCTGTCTTTTAATACTTGTTTTAAAATCACATCTGTTGAATCACTAACGATGTTGTTTTTTAATTGAGCACTGTCACTCAGCGACACGCTTTACACTCATACCACGCACATATTGACACTGGGGTGAATAATACCCCATAGCCCTTCCTTGAGTACAAAGAGGAGGGAAACGATATTTACCGACCTTAGGAAGCCTGTGCTCGTCTTTCCTCCTGACCCGCCCCGTTCCGACACGGTAACCAGTACCGTTGCGCGGAGGGCGGGCCAGGGAGAGCCAGTCACTTCCTGCCGGGACACTCCACGAGCGGTTAGCGCTCTAGTGCACCTATCTGGAGAGCCTACTTAGGCGGAGCCCTGACCCAGGTGAGCTGCGGTTGTGAGACGGTGGCAGAGTCTCTACGCCGCTCAGCCACTCAAAGCTACCGCAATTGTGCCCCGTGCATGTTATATTTGTGGTGGGTGTTAAAACGCGAAGAGCCTGTCTTTTAATACTTGTTTTAAAATCACATCTGTTGAATCACTAACGATGTTGTTTTTTAATTGAGCACTGTCACTCAGCGACACGCTTTACACTCATACCACGCACATATTGACACTGGGGTGAATAATACCCCATAGCCCTTCCTTGAGTACAAAGAGGAGGGAAACGATATTTACCGACCTTAGGAAGCCTGTGCTCGTCTTTCCTCCTGACCCGCCCCGTTCCGACGCGGTAACCAGTACCGTTGCGCGGAGGGCGGGCCAGGGAGAGCCAGTCACTTCCTGCCGGGACACTCCACGAGCGGTTAGCGCTCTAGTGCACCTATCTGGAGAGCCTACTTAGGCGGAGCCCTGACCCAGGTGAGCTGCGGTTGTGAGACGGTGGCAGAGTCTCTACGCCGCTCAGCCACTCAAAGCTACCGCAATTGTGCCCCGTGCATGTTATATTTGTGGTGGGTGTTAAAACGCGAAGAGCCTGTCTTTTAATACTTGTTTTAAAATCACATCTGTTGAATCACTAACGATGTTGTTTTTTAATTGAGCACTGTCACTCAACGACACGCTTTACACTCATACCACGCACATATTGACACTGGGGTGAATAATACCCCATAGCCCTTCCTTGAGTACAAAGAGGAGGGAAACGATATTTACCGACCTTAGGAAGCCTGTGCTCGTCTTTCCTCCTGACCCGCCCCGTTCCGACGCGGTAACCAGTACCGTTGCGCGGAGGGCGGGCCAGGGAGAGCCAGTCACTTCCTGCCGGGACACTCCACGAGCGGTTAGCGCTCTAGTGCACCTATCTGGAGAGCCTACTTAGGCGGAGCCCTGACCCAGGTGAGCTGCGGTTGTGAGACGGTGGCAGAGTCTCTACGCCGCTCAGCCACTCAAAGCTACCGCAATTGTGCCCCGTGCATGTTATATTTGTGGTGGGTGTTAAAACGCGAAGAGCCTGTCTTTTAATACTTGTTTTAAAATCACATCTGTTGAATCACTAACGATGTTGTTTTTTAATTGAGCACTGTCACTCAGCGACACGCTTTACACTCATACCACGCACATATTGACACTGGGGTGAATAATACCCCATAGCCCTTCCTTGAGTACAAAGAGGAGGGAAACGATATTTACCGACCTTAGGAAGCCTGTGCTCGTCTTTCCTCCTGACCCGCCCCATTCCGACGCGGTAACCAGTACCGTTGCGCGGAGGGCGGGCCAGGGAGAGCCAGTCACTTCCTGCCGGGACACTCCACGAGCGGTTAGCGCTCTAGTGCACCTATCTGGAGAGCCTACTTAGGCGGAGCCCTGACCCAGGTGAGCTGCGGTTGTGAGACGGTGGCAGAGTCTCTACGCCGCTCAGCCACTCAAAGCTACCGCAATTGTGCCCCGTGCATGTTATATTTGTGGTGGGTGTTAAAACGCGAAGAGCCTGTCTTTTAATACTTGTTTTAAAATCACATCTGTTGAATCACTAACGATGTTGTTTTTTAATTGAGCACTGTCACTCAGCGACACGCTTTACACTCATACCACGCACATATTGACACTGGGGTGAATAATACCCCATAGCCCTTCCTTGAGTACAAAGAGGAGGGAAACGATATTTACCGACCTTAGGAAACCTGTGCTCGTCTTTCCTCCTGACCCGCCCCGTTCCGACGCGGTAACCAGTACCGTTGTGCGGAGGGCGGGCCAGGGAGAGCCAGTCACTTCCTGCCGGGACACTCCACGAGCGGTTAGCGCTCTAGTGCACCTATCTGGAGAGCCTACTTAGGCGGAGCCCTGACCCAGGTGAGCTGCGGTTGTGAGACGGTGGCAGAGTCTCTACGCCGCTCAGCCACTCAAAGCTACCGCAATTGTGCCCCGTGCATGTTATATTTGTGGTGGGTGTTAAAACGCGAAGAGCCTGTCTTTTAATACTTGTTTTAAAATCACATCTGTTGAATCACTAACGATGTTGTTTTTTAATTGAGCACTGTCACTCAGCGACACGCTTTACACTCATACCACGCACATATTGACACTGGGGTGAATAATACCCCATAGCCCTTCCTTGAGTACAAAGAGGAGGGAAACGATATTTACCGACCTTAGGAAGCCTGTGCTCGTCTTTCCTCCTGACCCGCCCCGTTCCGACGCGGTAACCAGTACCGTTGCGCGGAGGGCGGGCCAGAGAGAGCCAGTCACTTCCTGCCGGGACACTCCACGAGCGGTTAGCGCTCTAGTGCACCTATCTGGAGAGCCTACTTAGGCGGAGCCCTGACCCAGGTGAGCTGCGGTTGTGAGACGGTGGCAGAGTCTCTACGCCGCTCAGCCACTCAAAGCTACCGCAATTGTGCCCCGTGCATGTTATATTTGTGGTGGGTGTTAAAACGCGAAGAGCCTGTCTTTTAATACTTGTTTTAAAATCACATCTGTTGAATCACTAACGATGTTGTTTTTTAATTGAGCACTGTCACTCAGCGACACGCTTTACACTCATACCACGCACATATTGACACTGGGGTGAATAATACCCCATAGCCCTTCCTTGAGTACAAAGAGGAGGGAAACGATATTTACCGACCTTAGGAAGCCTGTGCTCGTCTTTCCTCCTGACCCGCCCCGTTCCGACGCGGTAACCAGTACCGTTGCGCGGAGGGCGGGCCAGGGAGAGCCAGTCACTTCCTGCCGGGACACTCCACGAGCGGTTAGCGCTCTAGTGCACCTATCTGGAGAGCCTACTTAGGCGGAGCCCTGACCCAGGTGAGCTGCGGTTGTGAGACGGTGGCAGAGTCTCTACGCCGCTCAGCCACTCAAAGCTACCGCAATTGTGCCCCGTGCATGTTATATTTGTGGTGGGTGTTAAAACGCGAAGAGCCTGTCTTTTAATACTTGTTTTAAAATCACATCTGTTGAATCACTAACGATGTTGTTTTTTAATTGAGCACTGTCACTCAGCGACACGCTTTACACTCATACCACGCACATATTGACACTGGGGTGAATAATACCCCATAGCCCTTCCTTGAGTACAAAGAGGAGGGAAACGATATTTACCGACCTTAGGAAACCTGTGCTCGTCTTTCCTCCTGACCCGCCCCGTTCCGACGCGGTAACCAGTACCGTTGTGCGGAGGGCGGGCCAGGGAGAGCCAGTCACTTCCTGCCAGGACACTCCACGAGCGGTTAGCGCTCTAGTGCACCTATCTGGAGAGCCTACTTAGGCGGAGCCCTGACCCAGGTGAGCTGCGGTTGTGAGACGGTGGCAGAGTCTCTACGCCGCTCAGCCACTCAAAGCTACCGCAATTGTGCCCCGTGCATGTTATATTTGTGGTGGGTGTTAAAACGCGAAGAGCCTGTCTTTTAATACTTGTTTTAAAATCACATCTGTTGAATCACTAACGATGTTGTTTTTTAATTGAGCACTGTCACTCAGCGACACGCTTTACACTCATACCACGCACATATTGACACTGGGGTGAATAATACCCCATAGCCCTTCCTTGAGTACAAAGAGGAGGGAAACGATATTTACCGACCTTAGGAAGCCTGTGCTCGTCTTTCCTCCTGACCCGCCCCGTTCCGACACGGTAACCAGTACCGTTGCGCGGAGGGCGGGCCAGGGAGAGCCAGTCACTTCCTGCCGGGACACTCCACGAGCGGTTAGCGCTCTAGTGCACCTATCTGGAGAGCCTACTTAGGCGGAGCCCTGACCCAGGTGAGCTGCGGTTGTGAGACGGTGGCAGAGTCTCTACGCCGCTCAGCCACTCAAAGCTACCGCAATTGTGCCCCGTGCATGTTATATTTGTGGTGGGTGTTAAAACGCGAAGAGCCTGTCTTTTAATACTTGTTTTAAAATCACATCTGTTGAATCACTAACGATGTTGTTTTTTAATTGAGCACTGTCACTCAGCGACACGCTTTACACTCATACCACGCACATATTGACACTGGGGTGAATAATACCCCATAGCCCTTCCTTGAGTACAAAGAGGAGGGAAACGATATTTACCGACCTTAGGAAGCCTGTGCTCGTCTTTCCTCCTGACCCGCCCCGTTCCGACGCGGTAACCAGTACCGTTGCGCGGAGGGCGGGCCAGGGAGAGCCAGTCACTTCCTGCCGGGACACTCCACGAGCGGTTAGCGCTCTAGTGCACCTATCTGGAGAGCCTACTTAGGCGGAGCCCTGACCCAGGTGAGCTGCGGTTGTGAGACGGTGGCAGAGTCTCTACGCCGCTCAGCCACTCAAAGCTACCGCAATTGTGCCCCGTGCATGTTATATTTGTGGTGGGTGTTAAAACGCGAAGAGCCTGTCTTTTAATACTTGTTTTAAAATCACATCTGTTGAATCACTAACGATGTTGTTTTTTAATTGAGCACTGTCACTCAGCGACACGCTTTACACTCATACCACGCACATATTGACACTGGGGTGAATAATACCCCATAGCCCTTCCTTGAGTACAAAGAGGAGGGAAACGATATTTACCGACCTTAGGAAGCCTGTGCTCGTCTTTCCTCCTGACCCGCCCCGTTCCGACGCGGTAACCAGTACCGTTGCGCGGAGGGCGGGCCAGGGAGAGCCAGTCACTTCCTGCCGGGACACTCCACGAGCGGTTAGCGCTCTAGTGCACCTATCTGGAGAGCCTACTTAGGCGGAGCCCTGACCCAGGTGAGCTGCGGTTGTGAGACGGTGGCAGAGTCTCTACGCCGCTCAGCCACTCAAAGCTACCGCAATTGTGCCCCGTGCATGTTATATTTGTGGTGGGTGTTAAAACGCGAAGAGCCTGTCTTTTAATACTTGTTTTAAAATCACATCTGTTGAATCACTAACGATGTTGTTTTTTAATTGAGCACTGTCACTCAGCGACACGCTTTACACTCATACCACGCACATATTGACACTGGGGTGAATAATACCCCATAGCCCTTCCTTGAGTACAAAGAGGAGGGAAACGATATTTACCGACCTTAGGAAGCCTGTGCTCGTCTTTCCTCCTGACCCGCCCCGTTCCGACGCGGTAACCAGTACCGTTGCGCGGAGGGCGGGCCAGGGAGAGCCAGTCACTTCCTGCCGGGACACTCCACGAGCGGTTAGCGCTCTAGTGCACCTATCTGGAGAGCCTACTTAGGCGGAGCCCTGACCCAGGTGAGCTGCGGTTGTGAGACGGTGGCAGAGTCTCTACGCCGCTCAGCCACTCAAAGCTACCGCAATTGTGCCCCGTGCATGTTATATTTGTGGTGGGTGTTAAAACGCGAAGAGCCTGTCTTTTAATACTTGTTTTAAAATCACATCTGTTGAATCACTAACGATGTTGTTTTTTAATTGAGCACTGTCACTCAGCGACACGCTTTACACTCATACCACGCACATATTGACACTGGGGTGAATAATACCCCATAGCCCTTCCTTGAGTACAAAGAGGAGGGAAACGATATTTACCGACCTTAGGAAGCCTGTGCTCGTCTTTCCTCCTGACCCGCCCCGTTCCGACGCGGTAACCAGTACCGTTGCGCGGAGGGCGGGCCAGGGAGAGCCAGTCACTTCCTGCCGGGACACTCCACGAGCGGTTAGCGCTCTAGTGCACCTATCTGGAGAGCCTACTTAGGCGGAGCCCTGACCCAGGTGAGCTGCGGTTGTGAGACGGTGGCAGAGTCTCTACGCCGCTCAGCCACTCAAAGCTACCGCAATTGTGCCCCGTGCATGTTATATTTGTGGTGGGTGTTAAAACGCGAAGAGCCTGTCTTTTAATACTTGTTTTAAAATCACATCTGTTGAATCACTAACGATGTTGTTTTTTAATTGAGCACTGTCACTCAGCGACACGCTTTACACTCATACCACGCACATATTGACACTGGGGTGAATAATACCCCATAGCCCTTCCTTGAGTACAAAGAGGAGGGAAACGATATTTACCGACCTTAGGAAGCCTGTGCTCGTCTTTCCTCCTGACCCGCCCCGTTCCGACGCGGTAACCAGTACCGTTGCGCGGAGGGCGGGCCAGGGAGAGCCAGTCACTTCCTGCCGGGACACTCCACGAGCGGTTAGCGCTCTAGTGCACCTATCTGGAGAGCCTACTTAGGCGGAGCCCTGACCCAGGTGAGCTGCGGTTGTGAGACGGTGGCAGAGTCTCTACGCCGCTCAGCCACTCAAAGCTACCGCAATTGTGCCCCGTGCATGTTATATTTGTGGTGGGTGTTAAAACGCGAAGAGCCTGTCTTTTAATACTTGTTTTAAAATCACATCTGTTGAATCACTAACGATGTTGTTTTTTAATTGAGCACTGTCACTCAGCGACACGCTTTACACTCATACCACGCACATATTGACACTGGGGTGAATAATACCCCATAGCCCTTCCTTGAGTACAAAGAGGAGGGAAACGATATTTACCGACCTTAGGAAGCCTGTGCTCGTCTTTCCTCCTGACCCGCCCCGTTCCGACGCGGTAACCAGTACCGTTGCGCGGAGGGCGGGCCAGGGAGAGCCAGTCACTTCCTGCCGGGACACTCCACGAGCGGTTAGCGCTCTAGTGCACCTATCTGGAGAGCCTATTTAGCCATCGCCCTCTGTGAGCGCGCAGCGATCGCGCGCAGCGTCGCCGAAGCAACGCCGAAGACCAGCCAAAGAGCTGCCCGTCTGCGCCCGTCCGCGACAGGACGAGGCAGACAGAGGTACCGGTGCTATTAGGCGATCCCACGATGGTTCCTGACATCGAAGGTAGTAACCTTGTCACTTATGCACCCCAAACCCTCCGACTCCTTCAGCCAAGGGTGAAATGTGATACACGGCTGCAATATAAACAGCTCGAAGGAAGTTTTTCATGCCTTCAATGTCGTTTCCAGTCAGACTTGACTGGAAATAATACTTGCGCTAAAACTACTGTCACTACAACTCCCCCAGAACTTAAATGTCTCCTGTTAAATGTGCGTTCCATGCCTAAGCACCAATTACAGATCTGGGACCTTATTCATGCAGAACAACCTGACCTTTGTTTTTTTACAGAGACCTGGATGAAACCCCATACAACTTCCGCTGTTGTGTTGGGGGTTCCCTCAGGATATAGAATTATGCATGTTGATAGGCCCAAAAAAACTGGTGGTGGCTTGGCGATCATATGTAAGGACACGTTTAAGTTAACCACTTTAGACCAAATATGTAGTCCAATGATGGAAATCATGATTTTTAAAATCACACTGGGTAGTACTTCCTGGAAAGGAGCCCTCCTGTATCGTCCACCCACTCCTAACCCTGACTTTGCCCTGCTCCTTCTGGAAACACTTGCCCCCTCATATGAGAGCCAAGGAGGATTTTATCCTCCTTGGAGACTTTAATATACATATGGACACTCCTGAATTGCCGGAATCCATCCATTTAACAACTGACCTATCTCACATGGGGCTTAAAATAATTAACAACGGTGCCACACACACAGGTGGTCACACCCTGGATCTTATATTCTCCAACTGTACCAAAATACGCTGTTTACCTGCCAAAAAGATCCTTTGGTCAGATCACTTTTTGGTTGAGTTTTATCTGGCTGGACCAATCAAACAACCTCAGAAAGCTCTGCCCCCGCCTATTCTTCGTCGAGAATGGCATAAAATTTCAGCTACCAATTTGCACAATTACTGGGTGCAACCGATTGTTACGGATATAGACACTGCTGAGTCTGTATTAGAGAAATTTAATCAGTCCCTGAAATCTGCTATTGACACCATTGCCCCCCTTAAACTACACAAGCAATTCCCCCAGTCCAAACAGGAGAAATGGTATACAGCTGATCTTAGGAAAGAAAAGCAAAAATGCAGACGCTTAGAAAAAAAGTGGAGAACATCCAAAAATGAAGAAGCAAGGAAAGCATTCCACGAGGCTCAGTCAGTATATTATAAAAATATAAAATTAGCCAGGAAAGTCCACTTCTCTACTCAACTGGAGGAGGCAGGGAACTGTCCGTGTGAATTGTTTAAAATTTTACGCAATTTTATTAAACCCACAGCCACTGAAAGCACCGATGATGCTTCTCAACTTCTCTGTGACGAAATTTCTGAGTTCTTCGAGGATAAAATAAATTTGATCTATGATAAAATTTTAACCTCTAAAGGTGGGGGTATTTCATCTATTCCCGAAGCTAAATCCGGCACACAGGCTTCAAACTCCCTGTGTGTCATTCCTCCCGTCACAGATCATAATTTGACAACCCTCATTGGCCATATGAAAACAGGCTCTCCCAGCGACCTTCTTCCTGCTAAAATGATGCCCCCTTTGATTTCCATCTTAGGCCCCTCGATCCAGGCAGTTATTAACATCTCCCTGGCCAAAGGCCAAGTCCCCATGGAATGGAAGACTGCGGTTGTAAACCCAATCCGGAAGAAGGCTACCCTACCCTGGACGGATCTATCTAACCTCCGACCTATCTCTCTCTTGCCTTACATCGGCAAATTAACAGAGAAGCACGTGAACACCCACCTCTCCAACTATATCGAGACAGCGGATGGCCTAGATCCCTCACAATCCGGTTTTAGGCCCAACCATAGCACCGAATCTGCCCTACTGGCTGTCACCAATAACATCAGGATGACGCTCGATAGTGGAGGGTCTATGATTCTGGTGCTATTGGACTTATCCGCTGCCTTCGATACGGTGTCTCACGATTTGCTTCTCTGCCGTCTGAGAGAGATAGGATTGGGAGGCATGGCTCTGTCCTGGATGGAGAGTTTCCTCTCCGGCCGCTCTCAAGAAGTCAGATTGGGCCCCCATAAATCCATCGCCAGGGAGCTCACCAGGGGTGTGCCACAGGGCTCTTGCCTAAGCCCCACACTGTTTAATGTGTACGTGGCCCCCCTGGCTGACTTAGTGAGATCTTTTGGGTTTATACCGGTGTCCTATGCCGATGACACCCAACTTCTGTTCCCTTTTAAGACCTTCTCTCCTGCTTTACAAAGAACTTTTGCAGAAGGTATGAGGGCAGTTTCCAACTGGATGGCCAACAACTGCTTACAGTGCAACGTGGCCAAAACAGAAGTTGTACTCTATGGGGAAGCAGTAACATTGTGGTCTAATGAGTGGTGGCCTCTTGAACTAGGACGTGCCCCTATTCCTAAACAGACCGTCAGAAATCTGGGAGTGCAATTTGAACAGTCATTGACCTTCAAAGATCACGTCAATCAGGTTGCGGGTACCTGTTTCGGGGTTATCTCTCTGCTGAGAAGGGTCTTTCCTTTACTCCCAGATCACCACAGAAAGACCTTGGTCCAGGCTTTGGTCGTTAGTAGACTGGACTACTGTAATGGCCATCTTTTGTCAGCTAATGAAGGCCATTTTAACAAACTACAGGTGGTCCAGAATACGGCCGCGAGGTTAATTATGAAGGCTCCTTCCAGGACTCCCTCCAGGCCACTACTGTTGGAACTCCACTGGCTGCCAGTGCGACTGCGGACCAAATTTAAAATCTTATGTACAATCCACAAGTGCCTGATCGGGAAAGGCCCGAAATTCCTCTCCACAGCCTTCCTTCCTTATGTTCCGGGTCGCTCACTACGATCGAGCAATCTCCAACTCCTTAAGGTTCCAAAAATTAAAAAAGCTCGTCAAGGAGGCAAGTCTTTGGCATACACAGGGCCTGTTCTTTGGAACACCCTCCCCCTTGCATTAAAGCTTAGCACTGACCACCTGTCTTTTCGAAAAGCCCTGAAAACTTACCTTTTTTCCAGCATTTAATCCATTTCACTTCCCTCCACCCTCTAGCACTGCTTGGGTTGAGCTGTCGGTTTCTTTGTATGGCTAAGCGCAGAGATACCCCTTCGGGGGTCTATTCAGGCGCTATATAAGCATATAAAATAAATAAATAAATAAAACTTCAAAGAACTTTTCTTGCAGAAATTATGACGGTCGCCATCAGGAATATCTTAATAGGGATTTTTATATCAATCCAGATTAATACAGAAACAAAAGACCAGCCGACACATGTTTCGTCACAACGTGGTACAATTGTGAAGAGTGAAGATTGCACTGCTGCTGCCTGTACTGTGCTTGCTGCTGCCTGTACTGTGCTTGCTGCTGCCTGTACTGTGCTTGCTTGAGTTGCATCAGAGTGAAGCTTGCACTTTGCTGCCTACACTGTGCTTACTTTGCCTCAGAGTGAAGCATGCCCCGCTGCTTCCTTTACTGTAGTTTGTCAGTGTCACTGGGAGGTTGTGTTGTTGCGGTTACCTTCTTACTTTGTTTGGTTTGTGTACGTCTTTCTTTCTGCCTTCCAGTGATTACACGCTGCACCTTGCGCTGCTCTTCCCATTGTGATCCTGATATATTGATGCGCGTAGAGGAAGAACAGCGCAGCGGGCGCATCCTGTCCCGGCATTCTGCAGCACACACAGAAAGAGGACAAATCCTCGAAGGATTGTTTTGGTGTAGGAGGTGCCCCTTGGTTGTTGTGCAAGAAGGAGTCCCTTCCTGCACAAAAACAATCCTGCCTACAATGCAGGCACCCCTGCACCATGACCCAAGGGAGCCTGCTTTGGCGCCAGGCTGCCAAAAGTGCACCAGAGCAAGGAAAGGACAGGACTGGGCCATATGATGTTAAATACAGCGCATTCCTACCCTTTACCTTTCACGCAGTGCAGCGAGGTGGATTGCTTCACTGCGCTGCATGAACGTGTGATAGATATGTCCCTATAGGCAGTAGTTTGTCTCTTTGCTTGTGTGTCTATGCTTGTGTCTATGTCTGTGCTTGTGTCGCTGTGCTTGCATTTCTGTGTCTGTGAGTCCCTCTCTGTATCTCTGTGACTGTGTCCTTGTGGTGATGTCTGTGTGCCTGTGTTGCTGTGCCTGTGTATTTACAATGTGTGTTTACTGGGGCACTTTAGGAAACTCAGAGTATTTTCTGATTCATGACGTAAGATGACCAATATGTGCAGGACTGAGGCACTCAAACCTGCAGTGCCCATCGTAGACACAGGCAGTGGAGGCTTTACTGGGGCATTGTGGGAACGGGTCATTTGGTGGGAGGCATGATACATTTCGATGTTTCTTCGGAAGCCTCCTGAAGAAAGAAGTGGAGCCTGAGCCCCTCCCTTAAAGACCCCCCCAGAAGCTTATAAAAAACTCCCTCTGCAGCTACCAATGCATAGTGGCTTCATGTGAGAGTGGGCGTGGTCACCGCCCCACCGTCTCCCTCTACCAATGCATGGTGGCTTCATGTGAGAGTGGGTGTGGTCACTGCCCCACCCTCTGCCGCTACCAATGCACGGTGGCTTCATGTGAGAGTGGGCGTGGTCAGTGCCCCACCCTCTCCCTCTACCAATGCACGGTGGCTTCATGTGAGAGTGGGCGTGGTCACTGGCCCACCCACTCCCTCTACCAATGCATGGTGGCTTCATGTGAGAGTGGGCGTGGTCACTGCCCCACCCTCTCCCTCTACCAATGCATGGTGGCTTCATGTGAGAGTGGGAGTGGTCACTGCCCCACCCTCTCCCTCTACCAATGCATGGTGGCTTCATGTGAGAGTGGGCGTGGTCACTGGCCCACCCACTCCCTCTACCAATGCATGGTGGCTTCATGTGAGAGTGGGCGTGGTCACTGCCCCACCCTCTCCCTCTACCAATGCATGGTGGCTTCATGTGAGAGTGGGCGTGGTCACTGCCCCACCCTCTCCCTCTACCAATGCATGGAGGCTTCATGTGAGAGTGGGCATGGTCACTGCCCCACCCTCTCCCTCTACCAATGCATGGTAGCTTCATGTGAGAGTGGGCATGGTCACTGCCCCACCCTCTGCCGCTACCAATGCATGGTGGCTTCATGTGAGAGTGGGCGTGGTCACTGCCCCACCCTCTCCCTCTACCAATGCGTTCATGTGAGAGTGGGCATGGTCACTGCCCCACCCTCTGCCGCTACCAATGCATGGTGGCTTCATGTGAGAGTGGGAGTGGTCACTGCCCCACCCTCTCCCTCTACCAATGCATGGTGGCATCATGTGAGAGTGGGCGTGGTCACTGCCCCACCCTCTGCCACTACCAATGCATGGTGGCCTCATGTGAGAGTGGGCGTGGTCACTGCCCCACCCTCTCCCTCTACCAATGCATGGTGGCTTCATGTGAGAGTGGGCGTGGTCACTGCCCCACCCTCTCCCTCTACCAATGCATGGTGGCTTCATGTGAGAGTGGGCGTGGTCACTGCCCCACCCTCTCCCTCTACCAATGCATGGTGGCTTCATGTGAGAGTGGGCGTGGTCACTGCCCAACCCTCTCCCTCTACCAATGCATGTTGGCTTCATGTGAGAGTGGGCGTGGTCACTGCCCCACCCTCTCCCTCTACCAATGCATGGTGGCTTCATGTGAGAGTAGGCGTGGTCACTGCCACACCCTCTGCCGCTACCAATGCACGGTGGCTTCATGTGAGAGTGGGCGTGGTCACCGCCCCACCCTCTCTCTCTACCAATGCATGGTGGCTTCATGTGACAGTGGGTGTGGTCACTGCCCCACCCTCTCCCTCTACCAATGCATGGTGGCTTCATGCGAGAGTGGGCGTGGTCACTGCCCCACCCTCTCCCTCTACCAATGCATGGTGGCTTCATGTGAGAGTGGGCGTGGTCACTGCCCCACCCACTCCCTCTACCAATGCATGGTAGCTGCATGTGAGAGTGGGTGTGGTCACTGCCCCACCCTCTGCCACTACCAATGCAAGGTGGCTTCATGTGAGAGTGGGCATGGTCCCTGCCCACCCTCTCCCTCTACCAATGCATGGTGGCTTCATGTGAGAGTGGGCGTGGTCACTGCCCCACCCTCTCCCTCTACCAATGCATGGTGGCTTCATGTGAGAGTGGGCGTGGTCACTGCCCCACCCTCTGCCGCTACCAATGCATGGTGGCTTCATGTGAGAGTGGGCGTGGTCACTGCCCCACCCTCTCCCTCTACCAATGCATGGTGGCTTCATATGAGAGTGGGCGTGGTCACTGCCCCACCCTCTCCCTCTACCAATGCATGGTGGCTTCATGTGAGAGTGGGTGTGGTCACTGCCTCACCCTCTGCCGCTACCAATGCACGGTGGCTTCATGTGAGAGTGGGCGTGGTCACTGCCCCACCCTCTCCCTCTACCAAAGCACGGTGGCTTCATGTGAGAGTGGGCGTGGTCACTGCCCCACCCTCTGCCGCTACCAATGCATGGTGGCTTCATGTGAGAGTGGGCGTGGTCACTGCCCCACCCTCTCCCTCTACCAATGCATGGTGGCTTCATGTGAGAGTGGGCGTGGTCACTGCCCCAGCCTCTGCCGCTACCAATGCATGGTGGCTTCATGTGAGAGTGGCGTGGTCACTGCCCCACCCTCTCCCTCTACCAATGCATGGTGGCTTCATGTGAGAGTGGGCGTGGTCACTGCCCCACCCTCTCCCTCTACCAATGCATGGTGGCTTCATGTGAGAGTGGGCGTGGTCACTGCCCCCCGCTCTCCCTCTACCAATGCACGGTGGCTTCATGTGAGAGTGGGCGTGGTCACTGCCCCACCCTCTCCCTCTACCAATGCACGGTGGCTTCATGTGAGAGTGGGCGTGGTCACTGTCCCACCCTCTGCCGCTACCAATGCATGGTGGCTTCATGTGAGAGTGGGCGTGGTCACTGCCCCACCTTCTCCCTCTACCAATGCATGGTGGCTTCATGTGAGAGTGGACGTGGTCACTGCCCCACCTTCTGCCTCTACCAATGCATGGTGGCTTCATGTGAGAGTGGGCGTGGTCACTGCCCCACCCTCTGCCGCTACCAATGCATGGTGGCATCATGTGAGAGTGGGCGTGGCCACTGCCCCACCCTCTCCCTCTACCAATGCATGGCGGCTTCATGTGAGAGTGGGCGTGGTCACTGCCCCACCCTCTCCCTCTACCAATGCATGGTGGCTTCATGTGAGAGTGGGCGTGGTCACTGCCCCACCCTCTCCCTCTACCAATGCATGGTGGCTTCATGTGAGAGTGGGCGTGGTCACTGCCCCACCCTCTCCCTCTACCAATGCATGGTGGCTTCATGTGAGAGTGGGCGTGGTCACTGCCCCACCCTCTCCCTCTACCAATGCATGGTGGCTTCATGTGAGAGTGGGCGTGGTCACTGCCCCACTCTCTCCCTCTACCAATGCATGGTGGCTTCATGTGAGAGTCGGTCTGGTCACTGCCCCACCCTCTTCCGCTACCAATGTATGGTGGCTTCATGTGAGAGTGGGCGTGGTCACTGCCCCACCCTCTCCCTCTACCAATGCATGGTGGCTTCATGTGAGAGTGGGCGTGGTCACTGCCCAACCCTCTCCCTCTACCAATGCATGGTGGCTTCATGTGAGAGTGGGCGTGGTCACTGCCCCACCCTCTCTCTCTACCAATGCATGGTGGCTTCATGTGACAGTGGGCGTGGTCACTGCCCCACCCTCTCCCTCTACCAATGCATGGTGGCTTCATGTGAGAGTGGGTGTGGTCACTGCCCCACCCTCTCCCTCTACCAATGCACGGTGGCTTCATGTGAGAGTGGGCATGGTCCCTGCCCACCCTCTCCCTTTACCAATGCATGGTGG
This sequence comes from Lissotriton helveticus, assembly GCF_964261635.1. NCBI lineage: Eukaryota > Metazoa > Chordata > Amphibia > Caudata > Salamandridae > Lissotriton > Lissotriton helveticus. The sequence continues at coordinate 4,767,813 of NC_136072.1, forward strand.
CTTCATGTGAGAGTGGGCATGGTCACTGCCCCACCCTCTCTCTCTACTAATGCACGGTGGCTTCATGTCAGAGTGGGCGTGGTCACTGCCCCACCCTCTGCCGCTACCAATGCACGGTGGCTTCATGTGAGAGTGGGCGTGGTCACTGCCCCACCCTCTCCCTCTACCAATGCATGGTGGCTTCATGTGAGAGTGGGCGTGGTCAGTGCCCCACCCTCTGCCACTACCAATGCACGGTGGCTTCATGTGAGAGTGGGCATGGTCCCTGCCCACCCTCTCCCTTTACCAATGCATGGTGGCTTCATGTGAGAGTGGGCGTGGTCACTGCCCCACCCTCTCTCTCTACTAATGCACGGTGGCTTCATGTCAGAGTGGGCGTGGTCACTGCCCCACCTTCTCCCTCTACCAATGCATGGTGGCTTTATGTGAGAGTGGGCGTGGTCACTGCCCCACCATCTGCCGCTACCAATGCATGGTGGCTTCATGTGAGAGTGGGCGTGGCCACTGCCCCACCCTCTCCCTCTACCAATGCATGGCGGCTTCATGTGAGAGTGGGCGTGGTCACTGCCCCACCCTCTCCCTCTACCAATGCATTGTGGCCTCATGTGAGAGTGGGCGTGGTCACTGCCCCACCCTCTCCCTCTACCAATGCATGGTGGCTTCATGTGAGAGTGGGCGTGGTCACTGCCCCACCCTCTCCCTCTACCAATGCATGGTGGCTTCATGTGAGAGTGGGCGTGGTCACTGCCCCACCCTCTCCCTCTACCAATGCATGGTGGCTTCATGTGAGAGTGGGCGTGGTCACTGCCCCACTCTCTCCCTCTACCAATGCATGGTGGCTTCATGTGAGAGTGGGTGTGGTCACTGCCCCACCCTCTTCCGCTACCAATGTATGGTGGCTTCATGTGAGAGTGGGCGTGGTCACTGCCCCACCCTCTCCCTCTACCAATGCATGGTGGCTTCATGTGAGAGTGGGCGTGGTCACTGCCCAACCCTCTCCCTCTACCAATGCATGGTGGCTTCATGTGAGAGTGGGCGTGGTCACTGCCCCACCCTCTCTCTCTACCAATGCATGGTGGCTTCATGTGAGAGTGGGCGTGGTCACTGCCCCACCCTCTCCCTCTACCAATGCATGGTGGCTTCATGTGAGAGTGGGCGTGGTCACTGCCCCACCCTCTCCCTCTACCAATGCATGGTGGCTTCATGTGAGAGTGGGTGTGGTCACTGCCCCACCCTCTCCCTCTACCAATGCACGGTGGCTTCATGTGAGAGTGGGCATGGTCCCTGCCCACCCTCTCCCTTTACCAATGCATGGTGGCTTCATGTGAGAGTGGGCATGGTCACTGCCCCACCCTCTCTCTCTACTAATGCACGGTGGCTTCATGTCAGAGTGGGCGTGCTCACTGCCCCACCCTCTGCCGCTACCAATGCACGGTGGCTTCATGTGAGAGTGGGCGTGGTCACTGCCCCACCCTCTCCCTCTACCAATGCATGGTGGCTTCATGTGAGAGTGGGCGTGGTCAGTGCCCCACCCTCTGCCACTACCAATGCACGGTGGCTTCATGTGAGAGTGGGCATGGTCCCTGCCCACCCTATCCCTTTACCAATGCATGGTGGCTTCATGTGAGAGTGGGCGTGGTCACTGCCCCACCCTCTCTCTCTACTAATGCACGGTGGCTTCATGTCAGAGTGGGCGTGGTCAATGCCCCACCCTCTGCCGCTACCAATGCACGGTGGCTTCATTTGAGAGTGGGCGTGGTCACTGCCCCACCCTCTCCCTCTACCAATGCATGGTGGCTTCATGTGAGAGTGGGCGTGGTCACTGCCCCACCCTCTGCCGCTACCAATGCATGGTGGCTTCATGTGAGAGTGGGCGTGGTCACTGCCCCACCCTCTCCCTCTACCAATGCATGGTGGCTTCATGTGAGAGTGGGCGTGGTCACTGCCCCACCCTCTCCCTCTACCAATGCATGGTGGCTTCATGTGATAGTGGGTGTGGTCACTGCCTCACCCTCTGCCGCTTCCAATGCATGCCGCTTCCAATGCACGGTGGCTTCATGTGAGAGTGGGCGTGGTCACTGCCCCACCCTCTCCCTCTACCAATGCATGGTGGCTTCATGTGAGAGTGGGCGTGGTCACTGCCCCACCCTCTCCCTCTACCAAAGCACGGTGGCTTCATGTGAGAGTGGGCTTGGTCACTGCCCCACCCTCTGCCGCTACCAATGCATGATGGCTTCATGTGAGAGTGGGTGTGGTCACTGCCCCACCCTCTCCCTCTACCAATGCATGGTGGCTTCATGTGAGAGTGGGCGTGGTCTATGCCCCAGCCTCTGCCGCTACCAATGCATGATGGCTTCATGTGAGAGTGGCGTGGTCACTGCCCCAACCTCTCCCTCTACCAATGCATGGTGGCTTCATGTGAGAGTGGGCGTGGTCACTGCCCCACCCTCTCCCTCTACCAATGCATGGTGGCTTCATTTGAGAGTGGGCGTGGTCCCTGCCCCACCCTCTGCCACTACCAATGCACGGTGGCTTCATGTGAGAGTGGGCGTGGTCACTGCCCCACCCTCTCCCTCTACCAATGCACGGTGGCTTCATGTGAGAGTGGGCGTGGTCACTGCCCCACCCTCTGCCGCTACCAATGCATGGTGGCTTCATGTGAGAGTGGGCGTGGTCACTGCCCCACCTTCTCCCTCTACCAATGCATGGTGGCTTCATGTGAGAGTGGGCGTGGTCACTGCCCCACCTTCTGCCTCTACCAATGCATGGTGGCTTCATGTGAGATGGGGGCGTGGTCAATGCCCCACCCTCTCCCTCTACCAATGCATGGTGGCTTCATGTGAGAGTGGGCGTGGTCACTGCCCCACCCTCTCCCTCTACCAATGCATGGCAGCTTCATGTGAGAGTGGGCGTGGTCACTGCCCCACCCTCTCCCTCTACCAATGCATGGTAGCTTCATGTAAGAGTGGGTGTGGTCACTGCCCCACCCTCTGCCACTACCAATGCACGTTGGCTTCATGTGAGAGTGGGCATGGTCACTGCCCCACCCTCTCCCTCTACCAATGCATGGTGGCTTCATGTGAGAGTGGGCGTGGTCACTGCCCCACCCTCTCTCTCTACCAATGCACGGTGGCTTCATGTGAGAGTGGGCGTGGTCACTGCCCCACCCTCTCCCTCTACCAATGCATGGTGGCTTCATGTGAGAGTGGGCGTGGTCACTGCCCCACTCTCTCCCTCTACCAATGCATGGTGGCTTCATGTGAGAGTCGGTCTGGTCACTGCCCCACCCTCTTCCGCTACCAATGTATGGTGGCTTCATGTGAGAGTGGGCGTGGTCACTGCCCCACCCTCTCCCTCTACCAATGCATGGTGGCTTCATGTGAGAGTGGGCGTGGTCACTGCCCAACCCTCTCCCTCTACCAATGCATGGTGGCTTCATGTGAGAGTGGGCGTGGTCACTGCCCCACCCTCTCTCTCTACCAATGCATGGTGGCTTCATGTGACAGTGGGCGTGGTCACTGCCCCACCCTCTCCCTCTACCAATGCATGGTGGCTTCATGTGAGAGTGGGTGTGGTCACTGCCCCACCCTCTCCCTCTACCAATGCACGGTGGCTTCATGTGAGAGTGGGCATGGTCCCTGCCCACCCTCTCCCTTTACCAATGCATGGTGGCTTCATGTGAGAGTGGGCATGGTCACTGCCCCACCCTCTCTCTCTACTAATGCACGGTGGCTTCATGTCAGAGTGGGCGTGGTCACTGCCCCACCCTCTGCCGCTACCAATGCACGGTGGCTTCATGTGAGAGTGGGCGTGGTCACTGCCCCACCCTCTCCCTCTACCAATGCATGGTGGCTTCATGTGAGAGTGGGCGTGGTCAGTGCCCCACCCTCTGCCACTACCAATGCACGGTGGCTTCATGTGAGAGTGGGCATGGTCCCTGCCCACCCTCTCCCTTTACCAATGCATGGTGGCTTCATGTGAGAGTGGGCGTGGTCACTGCCCCACCCTCTCTCTCTACTAATGCACGGTGGCTTCATGTCAGAGTGGGCGTGGTCACTGCCCCACCTTCTCCCTCTACCAATGCATGGTGGCTTCATGTGAGAGTGGGCGTGGTCACTGCCCCACCATCTGCCGCTACCAATGCATGGTGGCTTCATGTGAGAGTGGGCGTGGCCACTGCCCCACCCTCTCCCTCTACCAATGCATGGCGGCTTCATGTGAGAGTGGGCGTGGTCACTGCCCCACCCTCTCCCTCTACCAATGCATTGTGGCCTCATGTGAGAGTGGGCGTGGTCACTGCCCCACCCTCTCCCTCTACCAATGCATGGTGGCTTCATGTGAGAGTGGGCGTGGTCACTGCCCCACCCTCTCCCTCTACCAATGCATGGTGGCTTCATGTGAGAGTGGGCGTGGTCACTGCCCCACCCTCTCCCTCTACCAATGCATGGTGGCTTCATGTGAGAGTGGGCGTGGTCACTGCCCCACTCTCTCCCTCTACCAATGCATGGTGGCTTCATGTGAGAGTGGGTGTGGTCACTGCCCCACCCTCTTCCGCTACCAATGTATGGTGGCTTCATGTGAGAGTGGGCGTGGTCACTGCCCCACCCTCTCCCTCTACCAATGCATGGTGGCTTCATGTGAGAGTGGGCGTGGTCACTGCCCAACCCTCTCCCTCTACCAATGCATGGTGGCTTCATGTGAGAGTGGGCGTGGTCACTGCCCCACCCTCTCTCTCTACCAATGCATGGTGGCTTCATGTGAGAGTGGGCGTGGTCACTGCCCCACCCTCTCCCTCTACCAATGCATGGTGGCTTCATGTGAGAGTGGGCGTGGTCACTGCCCCACCCTCTCCCTCTACCAATGCATGGTGGCTTCATGTGAGAGTGGGTGTGGTCACTGCCCCACCCTCTCCCTCTACCAATGCACGGTGGCTTCATGTGAGAGTGGGCATGGTCCCTGCCCACCCTCTCCCTTTACCAATGCATGGTGGCTTCATGTGAGAGTGGGCATGGTCACTGCCCCACCCTCTCTCTCTACTAATGCACGGTGGCTTCATGTCAGAGTGGGCGTGCTCACTGCCCCACCCTCTGCCGCTACCAATGCACGGTGGCTTCATGTGAGAGTGGGCGTGGTCACTGCCCCACCCTCTCCCTCTACCAATGCATGGTGGCTTTATGTGAGAGTGGGCGTGGTCAGTGCCCCACCCTCTGCCACTACCAATGCACGGTGGCTTCATGTGAGAGTGGGCATGGTCCCTGCCCACCCTATCCCTTTACCAATGCATGGTGGCTTCATGTGAGAGTGGGCGTGGTCACTGCCCCACCCTCTCTCTCTACTAATGCACGGTGGCTTCATGTCAGAGTGGGCGTGGTCAATGCCCCACCCTCTGCCGCTACCAATGCACGGTGGCTTCATTTGAGAGTGGGCGTGGTCACTGCCCCACCCTCTCCCTCTACCAATGCATGGTGGCTTCATGTGAGAGTGGGCGTGGTCACTGCCCCACCCTCTGCCGCTACCAATGCATGGTGGCTTCATGTGAGAGTGGGCGTGGTCACTGCCCCACCCTCTCCCTCTACCAATGCATGGTGGCTTCATGTGAGAGTGGGCGTGGTCACTGCCCCACCCTCTCCCTCTACCAATGCATGGTGGCTTCATGTGATAGTGGGTGTGGTCACTGCCTCACCCTCTGCCGCTTCCAATGCATGCCGCTTCCAATGCACGGTGGCTTCATGTGAGAGTGGGCGTGGTCACTGCCCCACCCTCTCCCTCTACCAATGCATGGTGGCTTCATGTGAGAGTGGGCGTGGTCACTGCCCCACCCTCTCCCTCTACCAAAGCACGGTGGCTTCATGTGAGAGTGGGCTTGGTCACTGCCCCACCCTCTGCCGCTACCAATGCATGATGGCTTCATGTGAGAGTGGGTGTGGTCACTGCCCCACCCTCTCCCTCTACCAATGCATGGTGGCTTCATGTGAGAGTGGGCGTGGTCTATGCCCCAGCCTCTGCCGCTACCAATGCATGATGGCTTCATGTGAGAGTGGCGTGGTCACTGCCCCAACCTCTCCCTCTACCAATGCATGGTGGCTTCATGTGAGAGTGGGCGTGGTCACTGCCCCACCCTCTCCCTCTACCAATGCATGGTGGCTTCATTTGAGAGTGGGCGTGGTCCCTGCCCCACCCTCTGCCACTACCAATGCACGGTGGCTTCATGTGAGAGTGGGCGTGGTCACTGCCCCACCCTCTCCCTCTACCAATGCACGGTGGCTTCATGTGAGAGTGGGCGTGGTCACTGCCCCACCCTCTGCCGCTACCAATGCATGGTGGCTTCATGTGAGAGTGGGCGTGGTCACTGCCCCACCTTCTCCCTCTACCAATGCATGGTGGCTTCATGTGAGAGTGGGCGTGGTCACTGCCCCACCTTCTGCCTCTACCAATGCATGGTGGCTTCATGTGAGATGGGGGCGTGGTCAATGCCCCACCCTCTCCCTCTACCAATGCATGGTGGCTTCATGTGAGAGTGGGCGTGGTCACTGCCCCACCCTCTCCCTCTACCAATGCATGGCAGCTTCATGTGAGAGTGGGCGTGGTCACTGCCCCACCCTCTCCCTCTACCAATGCATGGTAGCTTCATGTAAGAGTGGGTGTGGTCACTGCCCCACCCTCTGCCACTACCAATGCACGTTGGCTTCATGTGAGAGTGGGCATGGTCACTGCCCCACCCTCTCCCTCTACCAATGCATGGTGGCTTCATGTGAGAGTGGGCGTGGTCACTGCCCCACCCTCTCTCTCTACCAATGCACGGTGGCTTCATGTGAGAGTGGGCGTGGTCACTGCCCCACCCTCTGCTGCTACCAATGCATGGTGGCTTCATGTGAGAGTGGGCGTGGTCACTGCCCCACCCTCTCCCTCTACCAATGCATGGTGGCTTCATGTGAGAGTGGGTGTGGTCACTGCCCCACCCTCTGCCGCTACCAATGCATGGTGGCTTCATGTGAGAGTGGGCGTGGTCACTGCCCCACCCTCTCCCTCTACCAATGCATGGTGGCTTCATGTGAGAGTGGGCGTGGTCACTGTCCCACCCTCTCCCTCTACCAATGCATGGTGGCTTCATGTGAGAGTGGGCGTGGTCACTGCCCCACCCTCTCCCTCTACCAATGCATGGTGGCTTCATGTGAGAGTGGGCGTGGTCACTGCCCCACCATCTGCCGCTACCAATGCATGGTGGCTTCATGTGAGAATGGGCGCGGTCACTGCCCCACCCTCTCCCTCTACCAATGCATGCTGGCTTCATGTGAGAGTGGGCGTGGTCACTGCCCCACCCTCTGCCGCTACCAATGCATGGTGGCTTCATGTGAGAGTGGGCGTGGTCACTGCCCCACCCTCTCCCTCTACCAATGCATGCTGGCTTCATGTGAGAGTGGGCGTGGTCACTGCCTCACCCTCTCCCTCTACCAATGCATGGTGGCTTCATGTGAGAGTGGGCGTGGTCACTGCCCCACCCTCTCCCTCTACCAAAGCACGGTGGCTTCATGTGAGAGTGGGCGTGGTCACTGCCCCACCCTCTGCCGCTACCAATGCATGGTGGCTTCATGTGAGAGTGGGCGTGGTCACTGCCCCACCCTCTCCCTCTACCAATGCATGGTGGCTTCATGTGAGAGTGGGCGTGGTCACTGCCCCAGCCTCTGCCGCTACCAATGCATGGTGGCTTCATGTGAGAGTGGGCGTGGTCACTGCCCCACCCTCTCCCTCTACCAATGCATGGTGGCTTCATGTGAGAGTGGGCGTGGTCACTGCCCCACCCTCTCCCTCTACCAATGCATGGTGGCTTCATGTGAGAGTGGGCGTGGTCACTGCCCCACCCTCTTCCAATGCATAGTGGCTTCATGTGAGAGTGGGCGTGGTCACTGTCTCACCCTCTCCCTCTACCAATGCATGGTGGCTTCATGTGAGAGTGGGTGTGGTCACTGCCCCACCCTCTCCCTCTACCAATGCATGGTGGCTTCATGTGAGAGTGGGCGTGGTCACTGCCCCACCCTCTCCCTCTACCAATGCATGGTGGCTTCATGTGAGAGTGGGCGTGGTCTATGCCCCAGCCTCTGCCGCTACCAATGCATGATGGCTTCATGTGAGAGTGGCGTGGTCACTGCCCCAACCTCTCCCTCTACCAATGCATGGTGGCTTCATGTGAGAGTGGGCGTGGTCACTGCCCCACCCTCTCCCTCTACCAATGCATGGTGGCTTCATGTGAGAGTGGGCGTGGTCCCTGCCCCACCCTCTGCCACTACCAATGCACGGTGGCTTCATGTGAGAGTGGGCGTGGTCACTGCCCCACCCTCTCCCTCTACCAATGCACGGTGGCTTCATGTGAGAGTGGGCGTGGTCACTGCCCCACCCTCTGCCGCTACCAATGCATGGTGGCTTCATGTGAGAGTGGGCGTGGTCACTGCCCCACCTTCTGCCTCTACCAATGCATGGTGGCTTCATGTGAGATGGGGGCGTGGTCAATGCCCCACCCTCTCCCTCTACCAATGCATGGTGGCTTCATGTGAGAGTGGGCGTGGTCACTGCACCACCCTCTCCCTCTACCAATGCATGGCAGCTTCATGTGAGAGTGGGCGTGGTCACTGCCCCACCCTCTCCCTCTACCAATGCATGGTAGCTTCATGTAAGAGTGGGTGTGGTCACTGCCCCACCCTCTGCCGCTACCAATGCACGTTGGCTTCATGTGAGAGTGGGCATGGTCACTGCCCCACCCTCTCCCTCTACCAATGCATGGTGGCTTCATGTGAGAGTGGGCGTGGTCACTGCCCCACCCTCTCTCTCTACCAATGCACGGTGGCTTCATGTGAGAGTGGGCGTGGTCACTGCCCCACCCTCTGCTGCTACCAATGCATGGTGGCTTCATGTGAGAGTGGGCGTGGTCACTGCCCCACCCTCTCCCTCTACCAATGCATGGTGGCTTCATGTGAGAGTGGGTGTGGTCACTGCCCCACCCTCTGCCGCTACCAATGCATGGTGGCTTCATGTGAGAGTGGGCGTGCTCATTGCCCCACCCTCTCCCTCTACCAATGCATGGTGGCTTCATGTGAGAGTGGGCGTGGTCACTGTCCCACCCTCTCCCTCTACCAATGCATGGTGGCTTCATGTGAGAGTGGGCGTGGTCACTGCCCCACCCTCTCCCTCTACCAATGCATGCTGGCTTCATGTGAGAGTGGGCGTGGTCACTGCCCCACCCTCTGCCGCTACCAATGCATGGTGGCTTCATGTGAGAGTGGGCGTGGTCACTGCCCCACCCTCTCCCTCTACCAATGCATCCTGGCTTCATGTGAGAGTGGGCGTGGTCACTGCCTCACCCTCTCCCTCTACCAATGCATGGTGGCTTCATGTGAGAGTGGGCGTGGTCACTGCCCAACCCTCTCCCTCTACCAAAGCACGGTGGCTTCATGTGAGAGTGGGCGTGGTCACTGCCCCACCCTCTGCCGCTACCAATGCATGGTGGCTTCATGTGAGAGTGGGCGTGGTCACTGCCCCACCCTCTCCCTCTACCAATGCATGGTGGCTTCATGTGAGAGTGGGCGTGGTCACTGCCCCAGCCTCTGCCGCTACCAATGCATGGTGGCTTCATGTGAGAGTGGGCGTGGTCACTGCCCCACCCTCTCCCTCTACCAATGCATGGTGGCTTCATGTGAGAGTGGGCGTGGTCACTGCCCCACCCTCTCCCAATGCATGGTGGCTTCATGTGAGAGTGGGCGTGGTCACTGCCCCACCCTCTTCCAATGCATAGTGGCTTCATGTGAGAGTGGGCGTGGTCACTGCCCCACCCTCTCCCTCTACCAATGCATGGTGGCTTCATGTGAGAGTGGGTGTGGTCACTGCCCCACCCTCTCCCTCTACCAATGCACGGTGGCTTCATGTGAGAGTGGGCGTGGTCACTGCCCCACCCTCTCCCTCTACCAATGCACGGTGGCTTCATGTGAGAGTGGGCGTGGTCACTATCCCACCCTCTGCCACTACCAATGCACGGTGGCTTCATGTGAGAGTGGGCGTGGTCACTGCCCCACCCTCTCCCTCTACCAATGCATGGTGGCTTCATGTGAGAGTGGCATGGTCACTGCCCCACCCTCTCCCTCTTCCAATGCATGGTGGCTCCATGTGAGAGTGGGCGTGGTCACTGCCCCACCCTCTCCCTCTACCAATGCACGGTGGCTTCATGTGAGAGTGGGCGTGGTCACTGCCCCACCTTCTGCCTCTACCAATGCATGGTGGCTTCATGTGAGATGGGGGCGTGGTCAATGCCCCACCCTCTCCCTCTACCAATGCATGGTGGCTTCATGTGAGAGTGGGCGTGGTCACTGCCCCACCCTCTCCCTCTACCAATGCATGGCGGCTTCATGTGAGAGTGGGCGTGGTCACTGCCCCACCCTCTCCCTCTACCAATGCATGGCGGCTTCATGTGAGAGTGGGCGTGGTCACTGCCCCACCCTCTCCCTCTACCAATGCATGGCGGCTTCATGTGAGAGTGGGCGTGGTCACTGCCCCACCCTCTCCCTCTACCAATGCATGGTGGCCTCATGTGAGAGTGGGCGTGGTCACTGCCCCACCCTCTCCCTCTACCAATGCATGGTGGCTTCATGTGAGAGTGGGCGTGGTCACTGCCCCACCCTCTCCCTCTACCAATGCATGGTGGCTTCATGTGAGAGTGGGCGTGGTCACTGCCCCACCCTCTCCCTCTACCAATGCATGGTGGCTTCATGTGAGAGTGGGTGTGGTCACTGCCCCACTCTCTCCCTCTACCAATGCATGGTGGCTTCATGTGAGAGTGGGCGTGGTCACTGCCCCACCCTCTCCCTCTACCAATGCATGGTGGCTTCATGTGAGAGTGGGCGTGGTCACTGCCCCACCCTCTCCCTCTACCAATGCATGGTGGCTTCATGTGAGAGTAGGCGTGGTCACTGCCACACCCTCTGCCGCTACCAATGCACGGTGGCTTCATGTGAGAGTGGGCGTGGTCACTGCCCCACCCTCTCTCTCTACCAATGCACGGTGGCTTCATGTGAGAGTGGGCGTGGTCACTGTCTCACCCTCTCCCTCTACCAATGCATGGTGGCTTCATGTGAGAGTGGGTGTGGTCACTGCCCCACCCTCTCCCTCTACCAATGCATGGTGGCTTCATGTGAGAGTGGGCGTGGTCACTGCCCCACCCACTCCCTCTACCAATGCATGGTAGCTTCATGTGAGAGTGGGTGTGGTCACTGCCCCACCCTCTCCCTTTACCAATGCATGGTGGCTTCATGTGAGAGTGGGCGTGGTCACTGCCCCACCCACTCCCTCTACCAATGCATGGTAGCTTCATGTGAGAGTGGGCGTGGTCACTGCCCCACCCTCTGCCATTACCAATGCACGGTGGCTTCATGTGAGAGTGGGCATGGTCCCTGCCCACCCTCTCCCTCTACCAATGCATGGTGGCTTCATGTGAGAGTGGGCGTGGTCACTGCCCCACCCTCTCTCTCTACCAATGCACGGTGGCTTCATGTGAGAGTGGGCGTGGTCACTGCCCCACCCTCTGCCGCTACCAATGCACGGTGGCTTCATGTGAGAGTGGGCGTGGTCACTGCCCCACCCTCTCCCTCTACCAATGCATGGTGGCTTCATGTGAGAGTGGGCCTGGTCACTGCCCCACCCTCTGCCGCTACCAATGCATGGTGGCTTCATGTGAGAGTGGGCGTGGTCACTGCCCCACCCTCTCCCTCTACCAATGCATGGTGGCTTCATGTGAGAGTGGGCGTGGTCACCGCCCCACCCTCTCCCTCTACCAATGCATGGTGGCTTCATGTGAGAGTGGGTGTGGTCACTGCCTCACCCTCTGCCGCTACCACTGCACGGTGGCTTCATGTGAGAGTGGGCGTGGTCACTGCCCCACCCTCTCCCTCTACCAAAGCACGGTGGCTTCATGTGAGAGTGGGCGTGGTCACTGCCCCACCCTCTGCCGCTACCAATGCATGGTGGCTTCATGTGAGAGTGGCGTGGTCACTGCCCCGCCCTCTCCCTCTACCAATGCATGGTGGCTTCAGGTGAGAGTGGGCGTGGTCACTGCCCCACTCTCTCCCTCTACCAATGCATGGTGGCTTCATGTGAGAGTGGGCGTGGTCACTGCCCCACCCTCTCCCTCTACCAATGCATGGTGGCTTCATGTGAGAGTGGGCGTGGTCACTGCCCCACCCTCTGCCACTACCAATGCACGGTGGCTTCATGTGAGAGTGGGCGTGGTCACTGCCCCACCCTCTCCCTCTACCAATGCACGGTGGCTTCATGTGAGAGTGGGCATGGTCACTGCCTCACCCTCTGCCGCTACCAATGCATGGTGGCTTCATGTGAGAGTGGGCGTGGTCACTGCCCCACCTTCTCCCTCTACCAATGCATGGTGGCTTCATGTGAGAGTGGGCGTGGTCTCTGCCCCACCTTCTGCCTCTACCAATGCATGGTGGCTTCATGTGAGAGTGGGCGTGGTCACTGCCCCACCCTCTGCTGCTACCAATGCATGGTGGCTTCATGTGAGAGTGGGCGTGGTCACTGCCCCACCCTCTCCCTCTACCAATGCATGGTGGCTTCATGTGAGAGTGGGCGTGGTCACTGCCCCACCCTCTCCCTCTACCAATGCATGGTGGCTTCATGTGAGAGTGGGCGTGGTCACTGCCCCACCCTCTCCCTCTACCAATGCATGGTGGCTTCATGTAAGAGTGGGCGTGGTCACTGCCCCACCCTCTCCCTCTACCAATGCATGGTGGCTTCATGTGAGAGTGGGCGTGGTCACTGCCCCGCCCTCTCCCTCTACCAATGCATGGTGGCTTCATGTGAGAGTGTTGGTGGTCACTGCCCCACCCTCTCCCTCTACCAATGCATGGTGGCTTCATGTAAGAGTGGGCGTGGTCACTGCCCCACCCTCTCCCTCTACCAATGCATGGTGGCTTCATGTGAGAGTGGACGTGGTCACTGCCCCGCCCTCTCCCTCTACCAATGCATGGTGGCTTCATGTAAGAGTGGGCGTGGTCAATGCCCCACCCTCTCCCTCTGCAGCTACCAATGCATGGTGGCTTCATGTGAGAGTGGGCGTGGTCACTGCCCCGCCCTCTCCCTCTACCAATGCATGGTGGCTCATTTGAGAGTGGGCGTGGTCACTGCCCCACCCTCTCCCTCTACCAATGCATGGTGGCTTCATGTAAGAGTGGGCGTGGTCAATGCCCCACCCTCTCCCTCTGCAGCTACCAATGCATGGTGGCTTCATGTGAGAGTGGGCGTGGTCACTGCCCCGCCCTCTCCCTCTACCAATGCATGGTGGCTTCATGTGAGAGTGGGCGTGGTCACTGCCCCACCCTCTCTCTCTACCAATGCATGGTGGCTTCATGTGAGAGTGGGCGTGGTCACTGCCCCACCCTCTCCCTCTACCAATGCATGGTGGCTTCATGTGAGAGTGGGCGTGGTCACTGCCCCACCCTCTCCCTCTACCAATGCATGGTGGCTTCATGTGAGAGTGGGCGTGGTCACTGCCCCACCCTCTCCCTCTACCAATGCATGGTGGCTTCATGTGAGAGTGGGCGTGATCACTGCCCCACCCTCTCCCTCTACCAATGCATGGTGGCTTCATGTGAGAGTGGGCGTGGTCACTGCCCCACCCTCTCCCTCTGCAGCTACCCATGCACAGTGTCTTCAAGTAAGAGTGTGCATGGTCAATGCCCCACCCTCTTTGGCTCGTTTTCTTCTCGGCCTATCACAGTGGCTAGGGGACATGTCCATAAACCTCTCCGTTAACACCAGGCCTGCCTCAATCCAAGGGAGGATAAGGTGCCTCAGGGTCCTAGATGCAATTCTTCTTCAGCCCTATGTGTATTATTTATAAATAAAAAAAAATAATCTTTCCAACTCACTGAATAAAACTTATTTAAGGTGAAAGGTTAAGGTTTGTTTTGCAATAATTTGAAAGACATAACCAGCAATCAATCAGTATCTTCTAAAGTGAGACTACTCCCATGAAAAAGTCTCAAGGCATGGAGGGGGTGGATCTGCAGTTCAGTCGAAGAGCCAGGCCTTGAGGTCTTTCCTGATTTGCGGCATCGATGGTGATTGCCTGAGGTGCAGAGGCAGGGCGTTCCAGGTCGTCGCAGCGAGATAGGAGAAGAATCTTCATCCAGCTTTGGTCCTGCGGATCCGTGGGACGGTGGCGAGGGCCACTTGGGTGGAGCAGAGATGTCTCGTGGGAGTGTAGAAGGAGAAGCGGTGGTTGTGGTATGCACGTCCTGAGTTGTGGAGGGCTTTGCAGGCATGGGTGAGAAGCTTGAAGGGGATTCTTTTGTTGATAGGTTGCCAGTGAAGGTCCCTCAGGTGACCGGTGATGTGGTTGTGGCATGGAATGTCCAGGATGATTCTGACGGAGGTGTTCTGGACGGTCTGCAGTTGTTTATTTGAGTTTTTGGGTGGTGCCGGCGTAGAGTCCCTTGCTGTAGTCGAGTCTGCTGCTGATGAGCGCATGGGTGACCGTTTTCCTGCACTCGGCAGGAATCCACTTTAAGATCTTACGAAGGAGGTAGAGCTAGAGGAAGCAGGAGGACGAAACAGCGTTGATTTGGCGGTTCCTTAAGAGCAAGGAGTCCGGGATGACGCAGAGGTTTCGTGAGTGCTTTGTGGGTGTGGGGGGATTCCGAGTGCTTTGGGCCACCAAGAGCCATCCCAGGCAGAGGGGGGGGGAGCCTAGGATGAGGACTTCGGTCTTGTCTCAGTTAAGCTTGAGGCAGCTGTCCTTCATTCCAGGTGGCAACTGTCTTTATCCCATTGTGAAAGTTGCTCTTGGCGGCTGTGGGTTCGTCTGTGAGAGCGAGAATCAGCTGGGTGTAATCAGCATTGGAGACAGTGTTGATAGATGGCTTCTGACAATGCCTGTGAGTGGGGCCATGCAGATGTTGACGAGAGTGGGGCTCAGGGAGGAACCCTCAGGCACTCCGCAGCTGATCTCTGTGGGTTCTAAGTTGAACGGTGGAAGTCTGACTCTCTGTGTTCAGCCGGTGAGGAGGTTGGTCAATGTCTGCTGGGTGCGGTAGCCATTGGGTGTGGTGGTTGCGGATGGGGTGGGTGAGTCTTGGGTTGTGCAGCTCTCATAGATCTCCCTGATCTTGCTGTGGAAGAAGGTGGCGAGGTTGTTGCAAAGGTCTTGAGATGGGGGGCTGTTTGCTGTCTTTGTGCAGATTGTCCATTGACCCTCAGAGATCAGGATCTAGAGAGCTTCTGAGGAGCCACATTTTTGGAAAACAAACCCCACTGAAAGCAGGAACATCTGTTCCCTTTGTCCAAGGGCGCTACTGTGAATCCTCAGAGGAGCCGAGGACACAAGCATCTGATGAGGTATCAGCAACCGAACCATTGTGTTGACAGCCACCACAGGTCTCTGCGCATTGAAGCCTACAGCATGAAAACATGTCAGGACCTTACGAGGATGCAGGGTGAGCATCTCCGACCCCCAAGGAGAATGAGGTGGAAGATATATCTTTGTAGGGTTCATCAAAAAATGTGATGGACACAGCATGTTTGAAATGGTTGAAGGAGGCTCATCCAAAAAAGCGGGTGGCTGAAGCGGGCTGACTCAAGGACCCCAGTATATAGTGTTGAGTTGACATTGCCAAGCCAGACCTAAAAAGATAATGTTTTATTATTCCTGCATAATTTACTATAATACACTTGTGTAATCAACAGTTCAGGTGTACAGGAGGTAGAGTGATCTACTGGTGAGGGGGGATGAGGCTGGAGGGAGGGTCCTATACCTCAGGCCTCTTTCCTCTCCACAACCCGTCCCGGTGGACATGCTACCGTACTGTGGCTTGTGTGCTTAAGGGGGCCGCCCTCCACCACAGCACTTGTTCACTTCACTCATCTGGGGTAAAACATTATTAACATTTAAGACTTTGACATATATGGTCGCCATACATACCTCAAGCGATCTGTAGAGGCCAGGAATGTCCGCGAAAATGAAGAAGACGGTCATGGCGACCTCAATGGCCAGCACGGTTACAAAGAAGTCTGGAAGGACACAATCAACACATCAGAACATGGTCCATGGAACATTAAAAGATCTGGACAGCTCATGAAGCTGCGAACAATGTCTCTCTTCTTGGTTAATGGTATAAGATTTTTAGGCCCTCTCTGCAGGTCAGCCAGTCATGGCTGTGATGTGCCCCACGTGGTGAGGTAGGCTGGGTGCCACTCCGGGGGCTTCAGTGTAATGCCCCTGCAACAGCAGCGCAAAGCCTAAACATTTACAGCCATGGCCATCCGGGAAGATGGGCACATATGCTTGCACGTACCAGCACATCCACCCACAAGTAGACTCACATGCATGCATGTACATACACAAACACACACACACCCACCCACAAAGACACTCCACCCCCCCCCTCCCACACACACCTTCTCTCTCCTTTTCCTGAAATAGCCAAATGGGGGGCACATTTATGAAAAGTGACGAATCTCTGGGCAACAACAGCGATGCGTCACTTTTCACAGCGCCAGCCTTACGACATCATAAAAACCTGTGCAGTCTGAGTCCAGGATCGGAGGACAGAAGCAAGGCAGCAGCGTCGGAGCATTAGATAAGTGTCATGTTACTTATTTTTTGTTTTCATCCCCACACCCCACCCTGCCGCACCACTAATCAATTATAGCAGCCACCACTGGCCCACACGAAGGCACTTCAGGTCCAACGACTCCTTTCCATACTGTCTTCCTCCCCGGCACCTCACGAGGGAACCCGTCTGCCCGTGGCTCACACAGTATTAAGGCCAAAGCTGTCCAGTCCTTCTGTCCACAAAGGGTCTGGTCCTCTAGCAAGGCACTGGCCCACTTTATCTTCTTTCCACTCAAAGCGATAATGCCACATGGCCAGTGCCCTTTACTACTACACCTGTCTTATCTGAGAATGGCTCATAAAGTGGCTCTGAAAAGTGCCGGTGTAGGCATACACTCAGCACCTCTAGAGGTGTCCCCATCATATCAACTGCTTCTGGCAATCATCCTTGAGGCAGAGATCAAATCTATCTCATTCTTCCTTATCGAAGGTGCTACATAGTATGACATTTCTCAAGGTCTCTAAATGTGTTTGTACTCAGCTCAGAAAACGTCCCACCTGTTGCAGTATCAGCACTCTGAGGCCATAGTGACGCACACCGCAGGGCCATAGGACAGGGCCCTAGAAGCACTAAGAGTACCCGTCCATCAGCAGCGGTGACCATAGGTTTCGAGGCCACCTTGACATTATATATGAGGTTTCATTGCTGCCAAACCATCCTTCTACAAGGGGAGCCACAATCCACTGATGGGGATAAAACACATGCCAAACGCTAACAAGCGGCACAAAGTCAGTCTATGTTGCATATCACAGGAAGGAGCCATGTAATGCTCACAACAAAGTGCCATGCAATTCCCACAACAAACTACCAGGTAATGTCTACAACACATTCCCAGGTAATGCCTAAAACAAACTACCAGGTAATGCCTACAACAAACTACCAAGTAATGCCTACAACAAACTACCAGGTAATGCCTACAACAAACTACCAGGTAACGCCTACAACAAAGTGCCATGTAATGCCCACAACAAACTACCAGGTATTGCCTACAACAAACTACCAGGTAATGCCTACACCAAACTACCAGGTAATGCCTACAGCAAACTACCAGGTCATGCCTACAACAAACTACCAGGTAATGCTCACAATAAAGTGCCACGTAATGCCCATATCAAAGTGCCATGTTACGCCGACAACAAACTGCCACGTAATGCTGACAACAAACTGCCACGTAATGCCGACAACTTAGCCTCAAGCTTTGCTTTGGTCAAACTGCCTCTCCATGCACATCTGGGGATATGTCAGGGCCTAGGCAGGCTCTCTCTTCTTTGTAACTTTGGATGACTGCATGCACATACAATGCTCAACAAATGACACAATGTGCCTCAATTATCCCTCTTGGATGTAAAACACTGAACATGCCAAGTGACTTGTCTAGTTTATTAAGGTGAACTACTGCCCTACTAGTGTTGTCATCTTCCCAACACCTTTGATGTCCAGGACGCGTCCAACCAGTACTTACAGTTGCGGTACAAGGGCAGGCGGAAGGGCTTCCCTTTGGTGAACACAAAAGCGTTGATCACCAGGTGGCTGGACGTTAGGAGATACAACGTTGAGCTGTCGTAGGTTTCTGTGTTGCTCTTCCCGCTGTGCTCACGGTCCCACCTGGTCTGCTCGATGTTAGCCGTCGTGTTTCCTGGATAACATGCACTGAAAAAAGGAAAATAAAATAAGAATCAGTTAAAGATTGATGTTGAAAACATTCACTAGCCACCACACATCGGTGGTCCAGTCTGTGCCTTGGTCATGGCAGAGGGTTACATTTGTCAATACTGACCACTGTAGAGTCCAACACCTTCCTCAAAATGGTTTGGAATGGAGTGGAAGTAGGACATCTAACCCCTTTAGTTATTGACAATGTTCCATGGGTGGCTTAGATTGGATTGTGAACAGTACAGCATATCTTTTAGTGTGTAAGTGTTTTAAATAAATACATTACATTCCAGTGTTTTAACTTTATTGTATTGACTTTATATTTTGTGTACTGGGATAACTGAGTCATCTATGTATACATTTTTGGTAAGTAAAATGCTCTTTTATTTTTTTTGTTGTAGTTGATACCGGTGCTGTGTTTTTTTGGGAATAAATAAAGTACAGTTTATTTTTTAAGATATTTTTTATGTATACATTTTTAAATATGTTCTGCAAGTTCTTTTTCAACTTAATTTTTAACATACAGATTTCTTACACCACATAAAATAGTTGCAGTGTGTTATAACATGTTTTTCTTTGATATACATGTACATATATTTTTAAATATTTACATATGTTTGGTGTGCAACTTTTATGAATTTGTTGTTTACACATGTTACACATTTCTTTCTTCACTTGTATTTATTTCACAAAAATATTGTTTACAAATATTTCTGTAATGGTATGTACACTTTTACTCATTTATAATAATTACCACTCTTGTTTTAAAATGTATTTCTTATAGTACTTTTTAACCCCTTAACAATTGTGCCCGCAAAACATGAGACGGACAGATCAAAACTTTCCACTCAAACATCAAACCTTATTTACAATGTTAGTGGCTGCACCCAGGGAATCCTACCAAACCTGTACATTTCTGAAAACTAGGCACCTGGGAGAGTGTAGGGTGGCAGGCTTTGCATGACTGTCACTAGGTTTTTTAACCTCAAATCCTTGCAAACAACGAATTGTGTCTAAAAATGCACATTTTCCTCATATTTCTGTGAGGGAAAGATCTGGAATCTGTGGGGAGCCACAAATTATTTCCTACCAACCAGCGTTCCCCAATTCTCCCAATAAAAATGGCATTGCACTTGTGTGGTTGGGCCTAGTGCCCGCGACAGGAAAGGGCCCAAAACTCAATGTGGAAACAACTATTCCCAGTTATTTGGCAATGGGGGTTGCTGTGGTGTTTGGACCCAGTCTGACCGCCACCCAGGCAAACCTACCAAGCCCAGATATTCCTGAAAACAAAACACCCCGGCGGTGTCCAGAGTGGTGCGCTCTGTGTAGATCCTACAAAGTTTTCATACCCACAATGCCCTGCAAGCCTCAACCTTTGCCTAAATTCACGCATTTTCCTTGCACTTTTGTAACGTTCGCTTCCGGATTCAGCAGGGATACACAATAAGCTTTTCACACAGAATTCCCCGCGTGTCAAAACTCTTCCCTGAAGAAAATACGGTACTCTAAAAAAAAATGTGGGGGTATATTATCAAGGGGTTTAACTCCGCTTTTTTGGCTTTAAAAGCCAAGAAAGCGGAGATAAATTACCAAGCTGTCGCTAACACCAGTTAGAGACAGCTAATAGGAGATAGCGACCATCTTGGGCCCCGCTTTGCATGTCAGTGATATTTATCACTAATGACATGCAAAGTGGGCGTGCCAAGATGTTAGCGACTGGAAACAGTCGCTAACATCGCTATCTCCTATTACCAACTTTTGGAGATATTCGCCCTAAGCGCAAATATCTCCAAAAGCTAACACCTGCCCTGAGCAGTTCTTCACCATGTTATCCAATGGGAGGTGGATAACATGGCTAAGAGCATTTGCTCGATAATGCATGAATATCGCTGACTTTTCAGCGATATTCATGCATTGCGGCCGTTTTTTATCGCATTTGCGATAAACCTTGCTAATACCAAGGTTTATCTGCGATAAAAATCGCCGATGTGCGGCGATAATTTTTGTCTCTAAACAAGTTAGAGACAAAAATTATCGCTAGTTGTTGGTAATATGCCCCGTGGTGTCTAGTCTGTTTGTGCTTCCCCGAGGAGCAGATTGGAGGTGAACAACCCCATCCACACCCCAGAAGGGACAGAAGTCTAATGGGCCTGGTGCAAGGTTAGGAGCAGGGCCGTTCCTCTTCCCCAAAATACTTCAGTCTAAAAATCCCTTGGTGTCTAGTGGGCGTTCTGCCGTGGGGTGGCAGATTGGCAGTGAACACCCCATCCACCTCCAGTGTGTGGGGGCAGAAAGCTGACTAAATACCAGACAATATAGTGTACAGTATTTGTTTTTGGGGGGAAGCAACCCCTCTCAGAATAGGCCTTTGCTTCCCCCTATCCCGGGCTCCATGAGTTTCCAACACCCCCATGCACACCCCGAGGTGGGCAAAAATACTACACTTGCAGTGGGGGGAGCACAGGCCCCTTACCCCTGGGGCACTCCCCCTCAAAAAGAATACTCTGCACTAACTTTCCTTGAGTCCTGTAGGCTTTCTGTCTGCCTGGGGAAGGGGGAGGGGACAGGTTGGAGGTGAACACCCTATCAACTCCCCAAAAGGGTTAGAAAGACTTACGGGGCCTGGGGCAGGTGAGACCAAAGGCCCATGCCCAGAGGGGGCACTTTTGCCCCACCCCCCTAAAATACTAAAGTACTACATTTCCTGGGATCTAGTGGGATATCTGCCTTCGCGAGAGGGCAGGCTGGGTGCTAAACCCCCATCCATCCCCCCCCCCGGGGGCAGAAAGTCTAAAGGGACCTGCGTGAGATGGTTGCACCGGCCCAGGCGGGTTGCTCCCCGCAACAATTCTATTCCTCAAGTTTAGTGGGTGGATTCCTGATTGGGAATTCCCCTCCTGGGGCAACCCCCAAAGCAGAATTCTGCGAGGTAGAGTTATAATTGGGAAGGGGAGATTCTACCCTTACCAATGTTGCCTCCCTTGTCAAAATCGGTACTCAGGGGGCTGAATTATGTCCCCAAATACTGAGTCAGTGAAAGTGGAATTAGCGGATTGCCTAATTTCAGATTTACTTGCACATAACCGACACCACTGTGCCATTCACGCGAATTGTAATTTCCTTCCAAAAAAAAAGACTTAGATTTCTAGAGAAACTCTTTCCCTATATGCCATCAGACGCACTACGGAGGGATTGCGGGCGTCGGCCATTGTTCAACAGCAGCACTTAAAAGGTTACTATATACTCGTTACACTGGTATTGGTTTGCCTCTCTTTTTAAATCATTACATATTTTATACAATTTTTAAAAATGACCCAGTTGGGGTCACCACGGATGTATGACGTTACAACGCAGGCTATTACAACGCCTGCCTTTACAACGCGGTTTTTACATCGCAAACCTTTACAACGCATAGCGCTTAGAGGTGCTGGATAGTGGTAAGTTTAATGTTCTATTCCAACCCCAGTCCCCGTGGACACTAGGGAAGGTGTTGGATAGAAAATTAAACTTATTCCCTATCCTAGAGCGCCCCCCTCAGCGCAATGCGTTGTAATGGTTTGCTTTGTAATGACCGCGTTGTAATGGTAGTGCGTTGTAATAGTTTCGTTGTAAAGGTTGTTCACCGTCACCACTGGGTAGAGACAGTTAGATCAGCGCTTCAATAGGAAATGCCTTTTTCGTTTTGCTAATAACTTTAGCACCGTTTGATCGATCTTCACGGAACTTTCCAGAAGGTTTCTCCTTCTTGCCATATTAGTTCATGGACAGTTTCAGGGTTATCTGTCCAGCTCCACCTCAAAAACTGCTGAACAGAATGACACCACCTTCAGCAGGAAGCTAGATATTGGTCCAGAAAGCATGCTGTTTGTGATTTGGCGTAACACCGGCCAGTTGCTTGTCAGTTGAGATATTAAGGGAGAAAAATATTTGTATAGCTGGCCGGTTGGGTTCAGTAGACTCATGAGAGTCACTCAAGCCAAATTTTAAAATAGATTATTCTGAGTGGCCATTCGGCACATTTACTAAACGTTCACACAGGGCACCAAGCAAAGTTGCTGCACTGTATTTTGTCAAAGGGAGGGAACAGAAATTCTCTATATTTTCAAAGATCTGGGGTATTTCTGCTCTTTCCTTACACTGGTGCACTGTGCGCAGCCTAGGGCCTTTGCAAGCTCCCTTGTTTTTCACCAACGTGAGCTGAACACCGCATCCCGAACAGGCATTATGCCCGAGATTTGAGAATCCGTAGGCTATTGTATTTAACCACAACGCTGATAGAATTTAATAAGAATCTACCCGCCCTGAGGAAGCCCCAGGCTGGATGGCCATGCAAGGGGGCGAAACACGTGTTGGCTGTTGTTTCCTTTCATCCACTCCCACGAATAGAGTGCAAATAAATTAATAAACAACTTATGATAAACCAGTGCGGAATTGGAATTTCTTCCAGAAAAATTCAGATGAAACAAATCTTGCCCAGACAAACCTGTTGAACCCCACAGTGCAAGGGTGCCTGCGTTGCAGGCAGGATTGTTTTTGTGCAGTTGAACCCCCATGCTCCACTCATGATGCCTCCCAAATTGAAATGTAATGCAACGTAGCACAAGCAGCTGCCTTGCCTTGCATGTTAGAAAGTCACCCAAGGACACGCAAATCATGCCTTGGTTGGCTCTAAAAATATCACTGAAGCTTTTGTGTTGTCCTTGCATCGCCTTGAGTGACGCAAGGACAACACAAAGGCTCCATAGCCCTGAGTCTGTGTGTGGGCATTTCCTTATAAACAAGCAATGGATGGATTGTAGCACATACTGTTTTATGAGTCACGCGGAGACCAAGCAGCTAGTAAATCGGATGAAAACCCTATTGGAAGACAAAGCGTCCATTTGATTGGATTATGTTGGGAATCTCGCTAGCAGTGGTGAGAGAAGCAAAGTCTAGCGCCTTCAAATATCAAAAGTACATGATTGATCATCAACCGAGGAACTACAAGCAAACAACACTGGAACAGAAGACCGTACCTGTAGACGTCATCCGGGCTGTACCAGGGCTGTTCCTGCACCATGAGGAAGGCGTAGGTGTGGGACGCGATACCCCAAAGAATGTTGAAAAACACAGAGAAGAACAAGGGTGGAGAGAGTAGCTGCGCCGGCGGTCTGTACGGGGCCAACTCTGGCCACGGAGGAGTGGAGCTCACTGAAAAAGGAAACCACATGTTTCAATTACAAATGGTCAAAGACCAGAAGATATTTCTTACTCATCATGAGGTCAGGAGTGGAGGTGCGCATGCTTTGGGAAGCTAATAACAGTCACCGGCAAGCAAACTTAGTGGTCAAACAAGAGCCCCACGCTAACTTTCACATGCTGTAAATTCAATATATTCCCTTGACCGTCCAGCCTCTCCAATGCTTTTAGTGAGGAATTCTCCCCAGAATCAAGGCACAAGCATTATCAGTGGGAAGGGACAATTTTCCACTGTCTACCCAAACTTATACCTTCTTTATCTTTTTTCTACTTTAAGGGTAACTTCATGTAGGCTTTTTAGAGATTCGTCCAAGCTTGACAACAGGTGAAGGTATTGTAATATCAAGACATTCCATCTTCATCTGACTCTGAGTGGACAAATATTCTACAGACCCCATACTCACCATAAGACCCTCACTAGACATCACTGCCGTGGCTGAGCAGGACACCTAAAAAGGACTAAAGCAGACAGGTCCAGGCAAAGCTCTCCAAGTGATAATGGAAAGTAAGGCCGTGCCATCCAGGTCAGTGAGAGACGTGGGAGTGTGTTACATCTTGCTTATGCTTTGCATATCCCCTGCTTGGATTTCCCCATTGCTTAGCCACTGCATCTTGTAGAATGTTTGATGACACCTTAGAATGTTTGGTACCTGACTGCTCTGAGTAGAGGCAGTTGATAGAGACAGGCTGAGCGAGAGAAGAACTGCTCCTGGTGGGGTTTTTATTATTACATCTTTGGATCATTTTATTGTTAACTTAACTTGGATTTATCTACAATAAATCAAACCTGCTTTATATACTGGATTTAAGAACATTATTTGCTACAGAGTGCTCGTCATTCAACCTGCGGTACATTACCTGAACAGGTGTAACAACGTGATGGTCACGTGTAAAGTCTTGTTTCACCAGGTGTTACTACTATGGCATTGGTCAGAGGTCCGCACATCAGGCAGAGGTGCACACAAACCCAGATGCTGCAGGAGGTAAGAGCTGCAGATGGCTTTATTGTTAAAGACATCAAATGCAGCCTATAAACTAAAAGCTTTCCTCATCACAATCTAAGTGACAACTAAAGTCAAAAACAATGAGTGAAAACTAAGAAACCAACAGACAAGCAGGTTCTGCAAATGACTCAATGGTACTTTTAAGACCAAGTGTTAGCAAAAACTGAAACATGTTCAAATATGTATTTTACTGTGATGTATAATATGACCAATGACCCATCAAATCCTTTATTTAACAACTGGTAACCATCTGCATCCACTGACGTCTGTTAGTAGTAGCATATATAGCTAACCAGTTCAGCAACTAACCTAGACACCACCATCCACTTACAGAAGAGCACTGAGTTATTGCTCCAATGATTTGCCTCCAAGCCTTGTCTAAGGATCTTCATCTCAGGCGTTAGAAGGAGGGAGGCTTGACATGTCTGGCACAAACTGTCGACAATATCAAAACAGACGATGAGCCGGACAAAGGAAACACTGCTCGTAAGAAGTCTTGACCCTCCCTAGTATAATGTGTGAAGACTAAATGTGTCACCTCAATGCCTTCCAAAAGCTGCATTATCACCAAGAAACGGTATAATTTTTGTCCTGGCTCCACCATTCCTCCCCATCTGGTTTACTGGTTCAGGGAATCTGCGCGCTAAACATCTGCTACTCAGTGGCCTTGTGTCCCCCTGAAACATGTATATTGCAATGGATGGCACTATTTTTCTTATATTTACCTTTCCTAGAAGGCCACAAAAATGATGAGCCCAGGGAAGATAAATGTCATATGAGGGCTGCAAGGTGTACTTACACCACCCAAATATATGGCAAATATATACGGCTTCCAGGAGCACCACTGTGCTCTTCTACGTTGCAGTTTACAGGCGCTGCAGTACCACATGGCAGGGAAATATGCCTTGGCCATGTATGAAAATATATTTGTAATTTTATTAGGTCAACCCTAAAGTGTTCCTTGAAAGAACAGAGGGCTGGTGCCTAATATATATAAAAATATGATACAATACACATTTGTCAGAGGTGTACTCAGAGTGACGGAAGGGCTAAAACTGTGCCGGATTAGCTAGCTGCAGGTTCAACTGACAACACTAGGTATAACTAAAACAGTGATTTCACATCTCCGTTTGGGAAAAGGCTAGAAGAATATTTCAACATCATTTTCCACTGAGTTTTCAAAATCTGCCTCAGTGGTGAAAATCAGAGTTCTGATCAACTCAGTGAAAAAGGACATTTGTAAAAATGTATGGGCATATCAATGGCATTAAAATTATCGTCGCTTTAGCGGCAGGAAACTGCCGCTAAAGCGGCGATAATGGGCTTGATAATATGCCCTTGTGAATTTCCACAGAATCCCAGGTTCTGTGTCAACCTGGGCGTCTATGGGAATTCACAAGGGCATATTATCAAGCCCATTATTGCTGCTTTAGCGGCATTTTTCTGCTGCTAAAGCGGCAATAATTTTAACGCCGTTCTTGATAATATGCCACATACTTTGTACTGTCTGAGCTAAAACTGACTTTATTACCGGTTCTGCCACTCATGAATCGCTCAGAAGTCAATACATATTTCTGGCTGGAATGAACAACCGTTCTCTCCAGAAGACAATGGTTTGGCTCTGAGCCCAGGAAGACAGGGATGCTGTTGAAAAGAGGCCACTTAGCAGAGATTAGCAACCTGGGAGTGGTACAGGAGGGCTGCCAGAACAGAGAACAGCTTTATCACTTCTTCACTTGACTTGTTGACCCCAGATGTGATGGACAGGATCTGCTCTCATCCATTCCCAGAGCACTCATACCCTCTGGCTACAACCTCAGCATGAGAGAGAACCTGTTCTGACCCTGACACAGAGGAGGAGAGCTCATTTAGATAGGGAGTGATTATGGGCCTACCTGGAGCTCTGCCAAAAGAAAGAACAGTTCAGCCACCTTGGAATGAAGGCTTCAGAGAATAGAGGATGGGTTGAAAAGGGAGTGGGGCATGGGGTGGTAAAGCAAACATGAGTGGGCAAGGAATATTTTCCAATCACTGGCTAGCGCAGAGGAGAAGATCGGGGTGTCTTCACCACCTTCAGAATAAGCTAGCCCTGGTGGAAGAACGGTGACTCCTGGATGAGGACTTGTACTGGAAAAAGACAAATCAAGGACTCCTTACTGCTGTTTTTATCCAGGGATGGGAACTCCTTGGCAAGGGTCAAGGGTTTCCCTTGTCTAGGGACACATAAAGGAGACGGCCACCTGACACAATACTGCCCTCAGTCCAGTTTACTTGTTAATGACCCAATCCCCTCAATAAATCACATTTGGGCCTAAAATGTGAGAAGGTGTTTTTTAGCCAATCCGGGAAAATGGCCACTGTTTTTGGGCTTATATCTACTGCGCTTGTCTAATAAGTCTGCTATCCTCCACAGCCCCTCCAATTGCACGTCAGCCTTTTTGTCTTGGCCAATAGGGACAAAGAGATTGTGTCCAGAGTTTTTGAGATGACGCGCAATGGTTCCGGCACAAGTAAAACAGGTGGAGTACCATTCGCACTCTGTGTCTCCTTGGTATTGCTTTCCTGGGCAGGTGTTATACTCCCTCTGTGCTTCAGCTCGATTCCCGAAGACAGATGCAAGGGCATCTGGCCTCCCCAGATCTTCTCTTTGGCCTATCATGCCCAAACCCGTCTACTCCCTCGCTTGTGTTATCAGCATCAGTAATACACATCTCTTCTAGGCTGGTTGAAGATGCCATGCAGAAAGCTGGTCACCGTACTGGTGTCATGGAATCTGAAACTGTTAGGTTTTTACAAGGTATGCAAGGGGTACCTAATGCCAGGTCACATAATTGGGCAGCCTGGCCTCGGGGACTAATATCCAGCTAGGTCCCTGGCTTGAAAAAAAGACTCCATAGACCTCTGGATAAATATAGTAGGCCAGTGTTATTACTGTCAGCTGCTCACGCTGGTGCTGAGCACCTGAGTTAAACCAACAGTTCATGAGTGCTGTAGTAGTTATGGCTGCATTAATAACAATATGGCCAGTGATACAATTCAGAAATGGTTCCTGTGTTTTTAGTTGTCTGACTTAATGCCCTTCTTAGAACAGGTCAACATAGTAAATGTGAAGAGTCAATTAAGAAGTTTCCCCTTTGAAACGTATTGTCATTTTTCTTTCCTATATGATTTAACCCGGTTACTTCAGTTTACACCAGGATGCGCGGGTACACAGATAGCTCAGGTAGCTCGCTCACCAGCTCTCAGTCTTTGCCAAACTGGAAAGAAAAGGCTAGATTGCTTAGATCAACATTTGCCTCATCATCAACTAGCAGAAGCCATCTTAAACTCCAACACTCAACAAATCCCTGGCAGGTTCCTGGAGAGGCAGGACTAAAAATGCCAAAATAAGAGCAGCATCTGAGCAGGGTATGTACCGGATATAGGTGGGAGGGGAGCGGGAGGCAGAGGAGTCTGAAGGACACACAGGGCACAACCTCACTCCCTCCTCAATGCCACTCCAACCAAGCTGGGTTTCCTGCAAAGAACCTCCACTGGCACCAACCGCACCAGAAGCTGCCCTCAGCTGGACAAGGAGACCTAAGGGCACCGCCTGGAGAAGCCATGACTCCCTGTGAGCAGTCAACAGCCCAATAACCCTGGTAAGTGGCGCTGCAAAATGAAGTGCCCGAAGCAGCGTAGTACTCCGGGACCAAAGATGAAAGCGGGAACACATCATGGCTGCTTCGGCAACATCCAGGGCACGGGCATGAGGATGCTTGGCCACTGTGGCGGTATGTGGCAATGAAGCATGTGGCAACAATTTCCTGCCAATAATTTTATTTATTGTCCCTTAAGTTACATAAGCCCATCCGCACGTGGCTCATCCCATACGTCGAAAGTGGCCTACTAACAAATATTAATAACTGGATGCTCTGCTGCCAGTAATGCCTCCAGCTAGAGTTCAAGCAGTGGTTATGATTTAATTTAATAACAATACCACAAACATGGTTAACTTTATATCATATTGTCCACCATCGCACTGGAAGCCCTACCACCCACAGGACCTCGCCTCTCCCAGCACACTCTTCGCGCCACCATCATTTATAGTTAGTTATGCTTCAAAGAAGGCCAAGAAATCTCCTGGAAGCCAAAGCCTCCCCCCTTTAGGCCACCCAAGCCTTACTAAGTTACCCCCAGCTTTGGTACACCTACTACAGGTAGCAGTCATTTTTTTCATTTATGTAGATCCACCTTTTCTTCTCAACATGGAAGGTGATGAGAATTTGTATTTGAGGTTTTAGCTGCAATGTCAGCTCACCACTGATACATGACTAATATTGGGGCAATTTTCTTATTATCGGTTTAATTTTAGTAACTTACTTGTTAGAAAGATGACAAACATGATTGCAAAGTCGTGCACAAGATACTGGTTGCTGCCGAAGAGGTTACGATGCTAAAAAAGAATGAAAAAGCAGAAAATATATGCATTGAGGTTCCCTATTTACTTAAGTCAGAAAATGTTCAAATTATTTACAAACTTTTTTTATCTCTGGGATCAGGTGTAAACTGAAATCTTGCTGGCCTGTTACATTTACAACCTTCCTTACTGAAATGTCCTAAAACCCTACACCATCAATTACCTGTATTTTCTAACAAAAGTTGGTAAACACCTCAAATTCTAATAACATAACCAGGCTTCTCCATCCTATCAGAATTCCACCTCAGTGAGGATTAGATTGTGAAACTGTGGCAGGTGAATGTGGCTGCCATCTGCAACATGTGCCACCTTAGAAGTGGTCCTTGGATGGTCCTCCGCTAGCTGGAGAAGACCCCCACGGGCACCCAGGCCCCTCCTATGAACCCAGATTCCTTAAGGAACAGTTTTACTTCTTTTGCTCGATTCATGGGTCTTCAAATGACTTGAGAACATTGTTTAAATACCACTTGCTGTGAGACACGGGCCTCTCCTTCATACTATCTCTTGGGATGAAGATAGAGTTGGCCTTGATGCCGTTGACCTCCTAGAGACGTTTTACGTGCCACGTCTTCTGCTGCGGACACCCATACTCAATGACTTATTCATTAAGGCCATATTGGACTTTCAAGCACACGTTAGACACATGGTCATTGTAAAAAATGCTTTCCTTCATTTAAGTGGCCAGAAGCAGAGATTGCTGCTGCTCTGGTTTGGATCTAATATTCTGCGTCAGCCACTGGAAGCAGCTACCAATTCTCCACGGTTGAAACGAGTTGAGAGGAACCAATGTGAGGGACCATCACCGCTCCTTGTAGTCTAAGCGTTAATCTGAGTGTCCGCAGGGCATCCACGCAACATTGGAGGGCTGGTCGGAATAGTCCATGACTACCAACCATTTAATCTGGGGACGTTTTGGTATGTTTCGATTGTAACAATAACTAACTTGTTATCTCTATAGATGTCTCACTCTAGCATGCGGGTTCAAGCCTCATTAAAGCAATCACTTGATAGAGGGCTCACAATGCCGTCTCTAGGCGCAGTGTCTGGAGCACCTTCACATGGAGCGTACCCGTCACGATGGAGTGAAACCATGTGCAGGTATGCTGCAGCTATTCTCAAGTTCAAAGAGGCAGAAAATACGTATGAAGACATATTTAACAATTCTACACACTTCATTCTGTAAAGAGACCATGGTCCACAATGGACCTCAATGCACCTGTACATTCTTAACAAGAGGCGAGTAGCTATGCAGCGGGACCAGTGTTACAACATGGTGTCCATTCCATAGTTCAATATTGACAGGAGGCGAGTAGCTATGCAGCGAGACTAGCATTACAAAATGGCGTCCATTCACAATTGATTCTTGTCAGTATGCGAGTAGCTATGCAGTGGGGTAGCGTTACAACCTAGCATCCATTCCATAGTTCATTATTGACAGGAGGCGAGTAGCTATGCAGCGGGGCAGCGGTACAACATGGCATCCATTCCATAGTTCATTATTGACAGGAGGCGAGTAGCTATGCAGCGGGGCAGCGGTACAACATGGCATCCATTCCATAGTTCATTATTGAAAGGAGGCGAGTAGCTATGCAGCGGGGCAGCGGTAAAACATGGCATCCATTCCACAGTTCATTATTGAAAGGAGGCGAGTAGCTATGCAGCGGGGCAGCGGTACAACATGGCATCCATTCCACAGTTCATTATTGAAAGGAGGCGAGTAGCTATGCAGCGGGGCAGCGGTACACCATGGCATCCATTCCATAGTTCATTATTGACAGGAGGCGAGTAGCTATGCAGCGGGGCAGCGGTACAACATGGCATCCATTCCATAGTTCATTATTGAAAGGAGGCGAGTAGCTATGCAGCGGGGCAGCGGTACAACATGGCATCCATTCCACAGTTCATTATTGAAAGGAGGCGAGTAGCTATGCAGCGGGGCAGCGGTACAACATGGCATCCATTCCACAGTTCATTATTGAAAGGAGGCGAGTAGCTATGCAGCGGGGCAGCAGTACAACATGGCATCCATTCCATAGTTCATTATTGACAGGAGGCGAGTAGCTATGCAGTGGGGGTAGCGGTACAACATGGCATCCATTCCACAGTTCATTCTTGTCAATATGTGAGTAGCCGTGCAGTGGGGGTAGCGTTACAACCTGGCGTCCATTCTACAGTTCATATTTGTCAATATGTGAGTAGCGGGGCAGCGTTACAACATGGAGTCCATTCCACAGTTAATTATTGACAGGAGGTGAGAAGCTATGCAGTGGGCAGCGTTGCAATATGACATCCATTCCACAGTTCATTCTTGTCAATATATGAGTAGGCGTGCAGTGGGGGCAGCGTTACACCATAGCATCCATTTCACAGTTCATTCTGGTCAAAATGCGAGTTGCCGTGCAGCGGGGGTAGGGTAACAAGATGACATACATTCCACAATTCACTCCAGACAAAAAGATAGTGGCTGTTCACTGTGAAGACCACCAAAACGTGGCATTCATTCAGCAGTTTATTCTTCAAACGAACTGAAGGAATATGCAGCTGTACCAACAAAACCACATGGGGTCATGTTCATATACCGGTTCACAGTTGACAGGAAGCAGGCGGCCATGCTGATTGAACAAGAAGCCGCGCATTCACAATTTCCTTGTTCCCAAGGAGCAAGGATCCATACATTGGTAGCAACAATACAACATGGGGGGCATTCATTCGTTAATTCTTCATTAAGTAGCAAGGGTCAATGCAGTTTGAGCAACAATACAACATGGCATCCAGACAATTGTTCATTGTTCACAAATAGCAAGCGTCCATGCAGCGGTAGCAACAATACAAGATGGCGCACATTCACCGGGTCACTGTTCACATGAAGCGAGTGGCCACGCTGTGGGAGTCACAGTACTGCATGGCATCCATTCACAAGTTGTTCGCAAGAAGCGAGTCGCTGAGCTTACCCAGTACAGAAGGAGGGCGTCGATGTATTCAAGGATTTGGAAGAGGGACATGTATTTAAACATGCAGAGTGATGTCACAAGCGCAGCTCTTCCTTCCCTGTTCAGACAAAAATATACAGATTGGTTTCAGGTCAGTGTAGTCAGAGCTTGTCAATTTATGCAAACGCCTAGGCTCAACAATATCCATGCACCGCACATGCAAAGAACTGTTAATAACCTCAGATAGAAAAACAGTTTGGTCACTTTTTAGTTCTCAACTCCTGACTACATGGAAATGTAGTTGAATGAAATGAAGAAAGTTCACAACCAGCCAGACAACAAGATTGTTGACATGTCTACACCACAGAAAGAGTCTATGATGGTTGGCAAAGGAGGTTAAGAAATATAACTAATACCTGTCTGCACTTGAGGACTGAGAGTGCTCCTAGTTACTAAGGCAGGGCCTGGAGTTTCTGAGTTTAGTCTTAGTGAGTAATACAAAGAGATTCTGCAGACAGCTAGTGGGATTTCATTGATGGAGTTGATGAGCTTTACGTAACTTGAGTTTACTAATCAGATTATAAAGTTTGCTGCCAGGCAATGTACAACTAAAATTCAATCAGGAAGCAAGTGCATGAACTGGTGAACATGCTGCCTACAACCAAAGATACATACTGTGGCCACAAGATGCTGACAATGGACTGTGGGGTGTCTTCAGCCCTCGTGATGCTGATAGGCGGGAGCAGAATTCTCTAAAGGGTGGATTAATCTCTCTATAGAGGCGATGAATTGACTAATGGAAGTGGAGATATGGCCTCTGGGCTATGCTAGTCCATGCAAACATTCAATCAGGCCAGGAGAAAGCCACAGTGGACTCCAAAGCTGCAGAGACAGTAAAAACGTGGTGGATAAAACATACTCTGGGTGTATTCTATTCCGTGGTTTGTTAGCTCATCTGTACCGATACAGACTGGCCCCAAACATTCATCAATCTGTCTTGGTCCTGCCACATAAGGTAAAGTCCAACCTAAAGATGTAGGTCACCTGAGCTATGATGAGAAACACAAACACCCCAGACATGTTCCCAGCTTGGTGGGATTCATCAGTGAAGTGCAGCCTTGTCCCTGGGGCACAGAGAGCTGAGAACAAATGCAAGGGTACACCAGTCCCATTTCAGGTGCCCAAGTAGGGCGTTCTCTAGAGGTTGGTGATGAGCCAACAAAAACTGGTAGAAACCCCATTCAGCAACATCTTGGTTCCCCAGACTCATTTAGAGGCAGGGGAAAATAAAATTTCTGACATTGCTGATGACAATAAGGGTCTCAGAGTCCTTCACAGGAGAACACCCTAATCGAATAATCTAGAGTTTTCAAGACAGACCCTCCAACAGATCCATGCATGATGGTCCACAAACATCTCAGAGACGATGACCAACCACACAATGTTCCAAACAAGTGCTTGCAAGAGAGGGCGGAACACCTCCCCTTCCAAGGCATCAACGGATGGCCACTGCACATTTCAATGCACCAAAGTCTGAACTTACTTTATAAGATCTGGGACAACTTTTATGCTGGTGACATCTGAATTGAAAGGAGCCGCTACTGATGCTTCCTGCTCCGATAAGGAAATCCCAGCGTGAGCCATTTTCAGAGCCTGTGAAGAACATACTTTTCAATGATCGTCGATTAGCCATATAATCAATCCGAATTTATTACTAACTGCAAAGTTAATCTTTTACACACTTATTCAATGAAAAGCATAGTCTATGGATGGTGACTTTATAATTTGTTTCACAGCATGAACTGGTGATTTTACTCCAAAACAGAGAATCTACAATATCAAATAGTGTTGTCATTTTATTTTAGTTAAATAAACTTTTTTTACAATTCACTAAGCTTTACCATATTGAGACTAAACAGTAAGAGTGGAGATCTCCCCGTGTTGAACGATAGGGAACATTACAAAACATTATTATACTTTATAATAAATTAGGAAAAATATGATGTTAAATATTAATGTAAATTAATTGTATATATTTATTTTAACTGTAGAACAAAATTTAAACATGCTGCAGCACTAACAATTTATTTTTCATTCAGTTATCTTTAAACCTTTAATTGATTTAAATATATTAAATAAAAAATATTTTGGGGAAGTTTAGATTAAAAAAATACATTCTCACCTAAAGTAATGTTGTATTATGCATTACTGGTTATTAAAAGTGGTATATAGAAATAACTAAACGTAATTCAATTACAGTTCAACAAAATAAATGTTACATTCCTTTTTAAATAAAAAGGTTATCAATGTTAATATTGATGAAATCAATGTCAATGTTTATAAAGATACACCCGCATATAAGAACCAAATCGCAACACTATTATGAAATTCGTCCATCATGAACTCTCCTTCAACCCTGACTTAGAAAGAGGCGGTCAGGAAGGCTCTGCGACCTAGGCCTGAGGTTACTGATTGACAGGACACAGGTGGGGTGGCACATAGCCAGTAAAAAACGTGCAAACAGGAAACTCAGGGCAATACCCCAGATAAGCTAAGCAACATCACAATAGTCCAAGGAGATTAGCCCCAATAAAGCACACATGGGCAGAGGGGTGTAAACATTCCCAAAACACCATAAGGTCAGATGCCACATGAAGTTAGGAACACACCGCTAATCAGGACACAGCACACACAGTACATGTTGTGATCAAGCGCCCCTCATGCTAGACATCTGGACACATTGCCCACTGGCCCTCATTGTGTCCACACAAGGTCGAGGCCCACCTGCATTTGTCATCAGTGGCCTTATTTATTACTCCACAGACAAGGCTGGCATTTGTGTACCAAAAAAAGGTTTGACTCAAGTATTTTATGACAACCCAAAGAAATGTATAAAACCCTGTTCAGATTGTTTGTACTTTGAGGCAGTCCTCAGACCACCTTCTGTAACTGTGCTCCAGGCCGAAGTGTTTAATTAAACCAACTGTTCCTGTTATGCCAAACGCCTCTTGTTTTTTATTTTCAAGGTAAATTCACATCTGAGCAATAATATATTATATAATAATGAATTATATACAAAAATATGTATTATTTTACACATTTTTATTCTTAATTTATGTTTATTTTTATATTGTAACTATTTTAAATATTTTAATTGAATTTCACATTATTTCCTCCATTGTTTTCCATGGGAGGGTGTTGCAATATCATTAGTTGGCTGTGTGTGTTACTATAGTTATTACTGTTTCTTTTTTGACAGTAGTAACCTGCACTTGTAAATTTGGCGTCTCCCCTTTTTCAGAGATTGGAGTTGTGTAAGTCGACACTTATGAGAACCATTACACTTGTATTGTGTGACTATCCAAAAGTAGTAAACTGACTCAAAAGTGTAAGAGTAATGTAGCCGCGTATATTATTCACAAGCCTAAGTTACCTTTGTGAATGAATAGCCCTGTGAGTGTGTGACCATATCCATGCTAGTTATTGGTGCACACTAATTACACGTATGACTAGTAACACGTGTGATGCAATTTAGTTGGAAAGACAATTTCCACAAACTATGCTTATAGAAATTGACAAAAGACCTCTACTAGAAATTAGTGAACACTAGACAATTAGACATTATACAAAGGTTCCAACTTATAGCATATGAAAACGCAAAGTGTGCAATCAGAACAAATGGTGCACAGCATTGGTTCTCTCAGTTGTTCAACGTGCCACTGAGCTGGAGGAAGATTATCCATAAGTGTGGTTCTCACTGTGGGAAAGGGGTTGTCTTATGATGGGCTTGAAGTGCTGGAAGGATGGGGTTACCTCTGGCTCATCAGGACTTGAGTTCCAGCGTACGCGAGAGTGAAAAACCATTACCTGAATGAGGCACATAGTGGTTTGAATGTGTTTAATAAGTGACAATTGGCCCAGTGCAAACTGGGGGTTTGCGGATTCCTAATAAGCATGTCATATCGATTAGGAGGAGTTGATCCCAGAAGCGATTTGGAGGATGAGGTCAGCGTTTTTTCCAGCACTTTGCTGTT
Source organism: Lissotriton helveticus (assembly GCF_964261635.1). NCBI lineage: Eukaryota > Metazoa > Chordata > Amphibia > Caudata > Salamandridae > Lissotriton > Lissotriton helveticus. Next base: position 4,803,801 of record NC_136072.1, read on the forward strand.
TGACAGCCTACCTGATAGCAGAATTGGAAGGTTGCCTTGTGTCAGGGGATATTACAACTAGGCTTACAGTAAGAGTTGAGAAACCCGTCTGTGGATAACAAAGAGCTCTGGGTTAGGCCAACCAGGACCATTGATATGCTTCCAACAGGCCTCGAGGGACACATTTATTCGATCTACAGCACCTAGTAACAAGAAGAAGCAGAAGTGGTAGAGATGAAACTTTCCATACTGAGATAAGGATACGCTCCAAGGTTTCAGGAAGTAAGAATTAGGGGTTTCAAATTTTGGGGCAGAAGGAGTCCTAGGGTGGAAAGGACTGGTCATTGGTTGTTCAGATGAGAACCCAAGAGTTGTAGAAGTTAAAAAAGGAGAGATGAGTTGGATAAGATGGGATGTAGGAGGGATTAAAAGGGAGGGAAGTGGGGAGAAACGTGGGCACTAAAAGCAGATGTTCGGTATCTCAGCAGATAAGGCGGCTGTAAAGTTTGTAGATGAGAGAGAGCGGACTGTTACTTGCTGAGCTGAGATGAAAGAACAGAGGGTGTAGAGACTGAACTAGGTTTTCAGCTATAGACGACAGATGCTGAACCTCATTACAAGAGTCATTGAAGTAAAATTGAGCTAGGATCATCAAAGAACTTGTTTGAGGTTTGCAGGGATAGGTTGGTTGTGAATTTGGTATTGACCTTAGATGCCTTGGATACTTATTTATTTATTTTTTGTATTTACATAGCTCATAGTTCATCGTTGCGCAGAAAATGTAATTCAATTTCGATCGATAAAATGACAGCCCAAGAGCTGTTGTTAACGAGAAATAATGAATAAACTAAAGGGCAAGAAATAGCCTCATTTTCAAGAGCTTTCTGAACTTGAAAAGATTGGCTTCTTTCCTTAAGTCAAAAGGGAGGCTATTCTAATGTTTTACACCTACAAAAAAAGCTCTTCCTCCCAGAGTGACTGATCTAAAAACTAGGATTGTTCACTGAAGATAGGCCTGGTCTTAATGGATGCTTTTGCTTTGTAGAAAACAAAATTTACCCAAAATAAGAGAAGCACAGGAATCCGAAAGGACCTTATGCACAGAGTCTGGACAAGTCGCGCTTTACAAGTATTATATGATTAATGACTGATTGATTAAAAAAAATATAAATACATAAATAAATTAGCTTCTTTTGGCTTGCAAGGAGCACTTAGATAAAACAAATGTTGGCTGCTTGAGGAGATGGAGGAGGGAAAGTGTTTGCAACCATATTAATCTGAGAATGTTTATATTGTGTTGAAATTAGGGGGGATGTGGGAAATCATGTCAAAAGATCAAAATGATGTTAAGGGGGTTACTCTTTACTTGAGCGGAGACAGGGTGGATATTGATGGGTTGAGGGGGGTTCTCTTTGTACCTGAACAGGGAAAGGGACGATTTGTGTAATTGGGCAGAAGAGTGAGTGGTGTCTGTTGTTTTTCAGGTTGCAAATGATGTTGCCAAGTGTTAAGTAGGGTAAAGGATTCTTTGTTACCAGTGACCCATCACATGGGTTGGGGCGAGCAGTAATAAATACAAACATTAATTTTGAGGAGGGGAAAACAACTGTACGGCTTAGAGTAATAGTGAGAATTTTATTAGGACAAGGCTGATTTCACCATCCTTGTGGGAGGAGTGAGGAAGAACATTACAAGGCACATGTGGAGAGCAGCTGGTGAAGCAGTGCCATGAGGTGGGCTCATGCTTCTGTTGATGGTCAGACACAACATATCGCGTGACACAGGCAGGAAGCAAGCAGGTTAAAAAATGGAAGACGAACAAATGAAAGGTGCAGTAAGCAAGAACCTTGATGCTGATGTCAGTGTTTAGTTTTCTTTTCATGTATTCATAGACTTTTAATTTCTGTTAATTTCTTCGCCATGGCCCTTCCACCAGAAATGCTGCAGAAGAGTTGGAGCACAGTACATAAGTTGAGACGTCAGACAAGACAAAGAAACTCATTTGTACAAGCACAACTGCATTTCCTAAATGCATACTTTTCTTTGGAATAATATGTTTGAACCTTCTTGCCAACATTCAGATCTATTGAAACAAGCATTGGAAATGCAATAGGTCTCGCATTAGAAAAGTTTGAGTTATTGGTCTTGTAAATGACATATTTTATTTATTTGTTGGTTTTTAAAATTGCTAAATTGATGGCTTTGTCATTTACAATGCCAATAGTTATAACTTTCGCGAATGTGACACCTATAGCATTTGGAATGCAACATGTTTTGTATTTACGTGACTTAGATGGCAGCTCTGGTCGTTAGGCCACATCTCTAGAGAGCAGGAGAGTGCAGCAGGGGAGAGAAGGACAGCAATGCAATAGGTCTCGCATTAGGAAAGTTTGAGCTATTGGTATTGTAAAGGACACATTTTTTATTTATGTGCTTGTTTTGAAAATAGCGAAATTAATAGCTTTGTTATTTACAATGCCAATAGTTTTATCTTTCGCAAATGTGACACCTATTGTAACACAATATGTGTTGTGAGGGTGAGTGAGGGTGAGGGTGAGGGTGAGGGTTGAGGGTGAGGGTTGAGGGTGAGTGAGGGTGAGGGTGAGGGGTTGAGGGTGAGTGAGGGTGAGGGTGAGTGAGGGTGAGGGTGAGTGAGGGTGAGTGAGGGTGAGGTGAGGGTGAGGGTGAGGGTGAGGGGTTGAGGGTGAGGGTGAGGGGTTGAGGGTGAGTGAGGGTGAGGGTGAGGGTGAGTGAGGGTGAGTGAGGGTGAGTGAGGGTGAGGGTGAGTGAGGGTGAGGGTGAGGGGTTGAGGGTGAGTGAGGGTGAGGGTGGGTGAGGGTGAGTGAGGGGTTGAGGGTGAGTGAGGGTGAGGGTGAGTGAGGGTGAGGGTGAGTGAGGGTGAGGGTGAGTGAGGGTGAGGGGTTGAGGGTGAGTGAGGGTGAGTGAGGGTGAGGGGTTGAGGGTGAGTGAGGGTGAGTGAGGGTGAGGGTGGGTGAGGGTGGGTGAGGGTGAGGGGTTAAGGGTGAGTGAGGGTGAGGGTGAGGGTGAGTGAGGGTGAGGGTGAGTGAGGGTGAGGGTGAGGGTGAGTGAGGGTGAGGGTGAGTGAGGGTGAGGGGTTGAGGGTGAGGGTGGGTGAGGGTGAGTGAGGGTGAGGGTGAGTGAGGTTGAGGGTGAGTGAGGGTGAGGGGTTGAGGGTGAGTGAGGGTGAGGGGTTGAGGGTGAGTGAGGGTGAGTGAGGGTGAGTGAGGGTGAGGGTGGGTGAGGGTGAGGGGTTGAGGGTGAGTGAGGGTGAGGGTGAGGGTGAGTGAGGGTGAGGGTGAGTGAGGGTGAGGGTGAGGGTGAGTGAGGGTGAGGGTGAGTGAGGGTGAGGGGTTGAGGGTGAGGGTGGGTGAGGGTGAGTGAGGGTGAGGGTGAGGGGATGAGGGTGAGTGAGGGTGAGGGTGAGTGAGGGTGAGGGTGGGTGAGGGTGAGGGTGAGTGAGGGTGAGGGGTTGAGGGTGAGTGTGGGTGAGTGAGAGTGAGGGTGAGTGAGGGGTTGAGGGTGAGGGGTTGAGGGTGAGTGAGGGTGAGGGTGAGGGGTTGAGGGTGAGTGAGGGTGAGGGTGAGGGTGAGTGAGGGTGAGGGTGAGTGAGGGTGAGGGTGAGGGGTTGAGGGTGAGTGAGGGTGAGGGTGAGTGAGGGTGAGGGGTTGAGGGTGAGTGAGGGTGAGGGTGAGTGAGGGTGAGTGAGGGTGAGTGAGGGTGAGTGAGGGTGAGGGTGAGTGAGGGTGAGGGTGGGTGAGGGTGAGTGAGGGTGAGGGTGAGTGAGGGTGAGGGTGAGTGAGGGTGAGTGAGGGTGAGGGTGAGGGTGAGGGGTTGAGGGTGAGTGAGGGTGAGGGTGAGTGAGGGTGAGTGAGGGTGAGGGTGAGGGGTTGAGGGTGAGTGAGGGTGAGTGAGAGTGAGGGTGAGTGAGGGGTTGAGGGTGAGGGGTTGAGGGTGAGTGAGGGTGAGGGGTTGAGAGTGAGTGAGGGTGAGGGGTTGAGGGTGAGTGAGGGTGAGGGTGAGTGAGGGTGAGGGTGAGTGAGGGTGAGGGGGTGAGGGGTTGAGGGTGAGTGAGGGTGAGTGAGGGTGAGTGAGGGTGAGGGTGGGTGAGGGTGAGGGTGAGTGAGGGTGAGGGTGAGTGAGAGTGAGGGGTTGAGGGTGAGGGGTTGAGGGTGAGTGAGGGTGAGTGAGGGTGAGTGAGGGTGAGGGTGAGTGAGGGTGAGGGGTTGAGGGTGAGTGAGGGTGAGGGGTTGAGGGTGAGTGAGGGTGAGGGGTTGAGGGTGAGGGGTTGAGGGTGAGTGAGGGTGAGGGTGACTGAGGGTGAGGGTGAGGGGTTGAGGGTGAGTGAGGATGAGGGGTTGAGGGTGAGTGAGGGTGAGGGTGAGTGAGGGTGAGGGTTAGGGGTTGAGGGTGAGTGAGGGTGAGGGTGAGTGAGGGTGAGGGTGAGGGGTTGAGGGGTTGAGGGTGAGTGAGGGTGAGGGTGAGTGAGGGTGAGGGGTTGAGGGTGAGTGAGGGTGAGTGAGGGTGAGGGGTTGAGGGTGAGTGAGGGTGAGTGAGAGTGAGGGTGAGTGAGGGGTTGAGGGTGAGGGGTTGAGGGTGAGTGAGGGTGAGGGGTTGAGGGTGAGGGGTTGAGGGTGAGTGAGGGTGAGGGGTTGAGGGTGAGTGAGGGTGAGGGGTTGAGGGTGAGTGAGGGTGAGGGGTTGAGGGTGGGTGAGGGTGGGTGAGGGTGAGGTTGGGTGAGGGTGAGTGAGGGTGAGGGGTTGAGGGTGAGTGAGGGTGAGGGGTTGAGGGTGAGTGAGGGTGAGTGAGGGAGAGTGAGAGTGAGGGTGAGGGTGAGTGAGGGTGAGGGTGGGGGGTTGAGGGTGAGTGAGGGTGAGGGTGAGTGAGAGGTAGGGTGAGTGAGGGGTTGAGGGTGAGGGGTTGAGGGTGAGTGAGGGTGAGGGGTTGAGGGTGAGGGGTTGAGGGTGAGTGAGGGTGAGGGGTTGAGGGTGAGTGAGGAGGAGGGGTTGAGGGTGGGTGAGGGTGAGGGGTTGAGGGTGGGTGAGGGTGAGGGTGGGTGAGGGTGGGTGAGGGTGAGTGAGGGTGAGGGGTTGAGGGTGAGTGAGGGTGAGGGTGAGTGAGGGTGAGGGTGAGTGAGAGTGAGGGTGAGTGAGGGTGAGTGAGGGTGAGTGAGGGTGAGTGAGGGTGAGTGAGGGTGAGTGAGGGTGAGGGTGAGTGAGGGTGAGTGAGGGTGAGGGTGAGGGGTTGAGGGTGAGTGAGGGTGAGGGTGAGTGAGGTTGAGGGTGAGTGAGGGTGAGGGTGAGGGTGAGTGAGGGTGAGGGGTTGAGGGTGAGTGAGGGTGAGTGAGGGTGAGGGTGAGGGTGAGTGAGGGTGAGGGGTTGAGGGTGAGTGAGGGTGAGGGGTTGAGGGTGAGGGTGAGTGAGGGTGAGTGAGAGTGAGGGTGAGTGAGGGGTTGAGGGTGAGGGGTTGAGGGTGAGTGAGGCTGAGGGTTTGAGAGTGAGTGAGGGTGAGGGGTTGAGGGTGAGTGAGGGTGAGGGTGGGTGAGGGTGAGTGAGGGTGAGGGGTTGAGGGTGAGTGAGGGTGAGGGTGAGTGAGGGTGAGTGAGGGTGAGGGTGAGTGAGGGTGAGGGTGAGGGTGGGTGAGGGTGAGGGTGAGTGAGGGTGAGGGTGAGTGAGGGTGAGTGAGGGTGAGGGGTTGAGGGTGACTGAGGGTGAGGGTGAGAGGGTGAGGGGTTGAGGGTGGGTGAGGGTGAGGGTGAGTGAGGGTGAGGGGTTGAGGGTGAGGGGTTGAGAGTGAGTGAGGGTGAGGGTGAGTGAGGGTGAGGGGTTGAGGGTGAGGGTGAGGGGTTGAGGGTGAGTGAGAGTGAGGGGTTGAGGGTGAGGGGTTGAGGGTGAGTGAGGGTGAGGGTGAGTGAGGGTGAGGGTGAGGTGTTGAGGGTGAGTGAGGGTGAGTGAGGGGTTGAGGGTGAGGGTGAGGGTGAGGGTGGGTGAGGGTGAGTGAGGGTGAGGGTGAGTGAGGGTGAGGGTGAGGGTGGGTGAGGGTGAGTGAGGGTGAGGGTGAGTGAGGGTGAGGGTGAGGGTGAGTGAGGGTCAGGGTGAGTGAGGGTGAGGGTAAGTGAGGGTGAGGGTGAGTGAGGGTGAGTGAGGGTGAGGGTGAGTGAGGGTGAGGGTGAGGGTGAGTGAGGGTGAGTGAGGGTGAGGGTGAGTGAGGGTGACGGGTTGAGGGTGAGTGAGGGTGAGGGGTTGAGGGTGAGTGAGGGTGAGGGGTTGAGGGTGAGTGAGGGTGAGAGTGAGGGGTTGAGGGGGAGTCAGGGTGAGGGTGAGTGAGGGTGAGGGTGGGTGAGGGTGAGGGGTTGAGGGTGAGTGAGGGTGAGGGTGAGTGAGGGTGAGTGAGAGTGAGGGTGAGTGAGGGTGAGTGAGGGGTTGAGGGTGAGGGGTTGAGGGTGAGTGAGGGTGAGGGTGAGGGTGAGGGGTTGAGGGTGAGTGAGGGTGAGGGGTTGAGGGTGAGTGAGGGTGAGGGTGAGTGAGGGGTTGAGGGTGGGTGAGGGTGAGTGAGGGTGAGGGTGGGTGAGGGTGAGGGGTTGAGGGTGAGTGAGGGTGAGTGAGAGTGAGGGTGAGTGAGGGGTTGAGGGTGAGGGGTTGAGGGTGAGTGAGGGTGAGGGTGAGGGGTTGAGGGTGAGTGAGGGTGAGTGAGGGTGAGGGTGAGTGAGGGTGAGGGTGAGTGAGGGTGAGGGGTTGAGGGTGAGTGAGGGTGAGGGTGAAGGTGAGGGTGAGTGAGGGTGAGTGAGGGTGAGTGAGGGTGAGGGTGAGTGAGGGTGAGGGTGAGGGTGGGTGAGGGTGGGTGAGGGTGAGTGAGGGTGAGGGTGAGTGAGGGTGAGGGTGAGGGTGAGTGAGGGTGAGGGTGAGGGTGAGTGAGGGTGAGGGGTTGAGGGTGAGTGAGGGTGAGGGTGAGGGTGAGTGAGGGTGGGTGAGGGGTTGAGGGTGAGTGAGGGTGAGGGGTTGAGGGTGAGTGAGGGTGAGGGTGAGGGGTTGAGGGTGAGGGGTTGAGGGTGAGTGAGGGTGAGGGTGAGGGTGAGGGTGAGGGTTGAGGGTGATTGAGGGTGAGGGTGAGTGAGGGTGAGGGGTTGAGGGTGAGTGAGGGTGAGGGTGAGTGAGGGTGAGGGTGAGGGGTTGAGGGTGAGTGAGGGTGAGTGAGAGTGAGGGTGAGTGAGGGGTTGAGGGTGAGTGAGGGTGAGGGTGAGGGGTAGAGGGTGAGTGAGGGTGAGGGTGAGGGGTTGAGGGTGAGTGAGGGTGAGGGGTTGAGGGTGAGTGAGGGTGAGGGGTTGAGGGTGAGTGAGGGTGAGGGTGAGGGGTTGAGGGTGAGTGAGGGTGAGGGGTTGAGGGTGAGTGAGGGTGAGGGGTTGAGGGTGAGTGAGGGTGAGGGTGAGTGAGGGTGAGGGTGAGGGTGAGTGAAGGTGAGGGAGGGTGAGGGTGAGTGAGGGTGAGTGAGGGTGAGTGAGGGTGAGTGAGGGTGAGGGTGAGGGGTTGAGGGTGAGTGAGGGTGAGGGTATGAGGGTGAGTGAGGGTGAGGGGTTGAGGGTGAGTGAGGGTGAGGGTGAGTGAGGGTGAGGGGTTGAGGGTGAGTGAGGGTGAGGGTGAGTGAGGGTGAGTGAGGGTGAGGGTGAGGGGTTGAGGGTGAGTGAGGGTGAGTGAGGGGTTGAGGGTGAGGGGTTGAGGGTGAGTGAGGGTGAGGGTTTGAGGGTGAGTGAGGGTGAGGGGTTGAGGGTGAGTGAGGGTGGGTGAGGGTGAGTGAGGGTGAGGGGTTGAGGGTGAGTGAGGGTGAGGGTGAGTGAGGGTGAGTGAGGGTGAGGGTGAGTGAGGGTGAGGGTGAGGGTGGGTGAGGGTGAGGGTGAGTGAGGGTGAGGGTGAGTGAGGGTGAGTGAGGGTGAGGGGTTGAGGGTGACTGAGGGTGAGGGTGAGAGGGTGAGGGGTTGAGGGTGGGTGAGGGTGAGGGTGAGTGAGGGTGAGGGGTTGAGGGTGAGGGGTTGAGGGTGAGTGAGGGTGAGGGTGAGTGAGGGTGAGGGGTTGAGGGTGAGGGTGAGGGGTTGAGGGTGAGGGTGAGGGGTTGAGGGTGAGTGAGAGTGAGGGGTTGAGGGTGAGGGGTTGAGGGTGAGTGAGGGTGAGGGTGAGTGAGGGTGAGGGTGAGGTGTTGAGGGTGAGTGAGGGTGAGTGAGGGGTTGAGGGTGAGGGTGAGGGTGAGGGTGGGTGAGGGTGAGTGAGGGTGAGGGTGAGTGAGGGTGAGGGTGGGTGAGGGTGAGTGAGGGTGAGGGTGAGTGAGGGTGAGGGTGAGGGTGAGTGAGGGTGAGGGTGAGTGAGGGTGAGGGTGAGTGAGGGTGAGTGAGGGTGAGGGTGAGTGAGGGTGAGGGTGAGGGTGAGTGAGGGTGAGTGAGGGTGAGGGTGAGTGAGGGTGAGGGGTTGAGGGTGAGTGAGGGTGAGGGGTTGAGGGTGAGTGAGGGTGAGAGTGAGGGGTTGAGGGTGAGTCAGGGTGAGGGTGAGTGAGGGTGAGGGTGGGTGAGGGTGAGGGGTTGAGGGTGAGTGAGGGTGAGGGTGAGTGAGGGTGAGTGAGAGTGAGGGTGAGTGAGGGTGAGTGAGGGGTTGAGGGTGAGGGGTTGAGGGTGAGTTAGGGTGAGGGTGAGGGTGAGGGGTTGAGGGTGAGTGAGGGTGAGGGGTTGAGGGTGAGTGAGGGTGAGGGTGAGTGAGGGGTTGAGGGTGGGTGAGGGTGAGTGAGGGTGAGGGTGGGTGAGGGTGAGGGGTTGAGGGTGAGTGAGGGTGAGTGAGAGTGAGGGTGAGTGAGGGGTTGAGGGTGAGGGGTTGAGGGTGAGTGAGGGTGAGGGTGAGGGGTTGAGGGTGAGTGAGGGTGAGTGAGGGTGAGGGTGAGTGAGGGTGAGGGTGAGTGAGGGTGAGGGGTTGAGGGTGAGTGAGGGTGAGGGTGAAGGTGAGTGAGGGTGAGGGTGAGTGAGGGTGAGTGAGGGTGAGGGTGAGTGAGGGTGAGGGTGAGGGTGGGTGAGGGTGGGTGAGGGTGAGTGAGGGTGAGGGTGAGTGAGGGTGAGGGTGAGGGTGAGGGTGAGTGAGGGTGAGGGTGAGGGTGAGTGAGGGTGAGGGGTTGAGGGTGAGTGAGGGTGAGGGTGAGTGAGGGTGGGTGAGGGGTTGAGGGTGAGTGAGGGTGAGGGGTTGAGGGTGAGTGAGGGTGAGGGTGAGGGTGAGGGGTTGAGGGTGAGGGGTTGAGGGTGAGTGAGGGTGAGGGTGAGTGAGGGTGAGGGTTGAGGGTGATTGAGGGTGAGGGTGAGTGAGGGTGAGGGGTTGAGGGTGAGTGAGGGTGAGGGTGAGTGAGGGTGAGGGTGAGTGAGGGTGAGGGTGAGGGGTTGAGGGTGAGTGAGGGTGAGTGAGAGTGAGGGTGAGTGAGGGGTTGAGGGTGAGTGAGGGTGAGGGTGAGGGGTAGAGGGTGAGTGAGGGTGAGGGTGAGGGGTTGAGGGTGAGTGAGGGTGAGGGGTTGAGGGTGAGTGAGGGTGAGGGGTTGAGGGTGAGTGAGGGTGAGGGGTTGAGGGTGAGTGAGGGTGAGGGGTTGAGGGTGAGTGAGGGTGAGGGGTTGAGGGTGGGTGAGGGTGAGGGTGAGTGAGGGTGAGGGTGAGTGAGGGTGAGGGTGAGGGTGAGTGAAGGTGAGGGAGGGTGAGGGTGAGTGAGGGTGAGTGAGGGTGAGTGAGGGTGAGTGAGGGTGAGGGTGAGGGGTTGAGGGTGAGTGAGGGTGAGGGGTTGAGGGTGAGTGAGGGTGAGGGGTTGAGGGTGAGTGAGGGTGAGGGTGAGTGAGGGTGAGGGGTTGAGGGTGAGTGAGGGTGAGGGTGAGTGAGGGTGAGGGTGAGTGAGGGTGAGGGGGAGGGGTTGAGGGTGAGTGAGGGTGAGTGAGGGGTTGAGGGGGAGGGGTTGAGGGTGAGTGAGGGTGAGGGTGAGGGTGAGGGTGAGGGGTTGAGGGTGAGTGAGGGTGAGGGGTTGAGGGTGAGTGAGGGTGAGGGTGGATGAGGGTGAGTGAGGGTGAGGGGTTGGGGGTGAGTGAGGGTGAGGGTGAGTGAGGGTGAGGGTGAGTGAGGGTGAGTGTGAGGGTGAGGGTGAGGGTGAGTGAGGGTGAGTGAGGGTGAGTGAGGGTGAGTGAGGGTGAGGGTGAGGGTGAGTGAGGGTGGGTGAGTGAGGGTTAGGGGTTGAGGGTGAGGGTGAGTGAGGGTGAGGGGTTGAGGGTGAGTGAGGGTGAGGGGTTGAGGGTGAGTAAGGGTGAGGGTGAGGGCGGGTGAGTGAGGGTGAGGGAGGGTGAGGGGTTGAGGGTGAGGGGTTGAGGGTGAGTGAGGGTGAGGGTGAGCGAGGGTGAGGGGTTGAGGGTGAGTGAGGGTGAGGGGTTGAGGGTGAGTGAGGGTGAGGGTGAGGGTACATGCTTTTCACTTTCTTCAAAGGTTGTCCGTGCATCAAGGGTAGTTGACTGAACTTTAAGTATAATAATTGTACGTACTCTTCGGTGGCATTGAGCTCACACCCTCGAATGGTCTTCGGTAGTATTGTTTCCTGTAGAATTCTATTTCCTGCTTATAAAGCGCATGTCTCGGTCAGTATCAGGAAAGTGGTATGTACATGTGAAAGTCGGAGAGTTGGAGGCGGTTAAGGAAAGGCAGAACATTCTGCAAAAGTAATGGGAAACCATTTTTATCTTGAAACTGTTTTTAACCGACAGTCTTTTATTCCTAATCATAGATGAGTGGGAGTAATACAGGGACTGGAGCAGCAGCGCCTCAGTTTGGATTGGTGTGGCAGGCAGGAGAAAGTCAGGAGAGGGAGGGGAGGGAGGAGGGGGAACTGCTTGCGAAATGAAATTAAAAGCGGCCGGCCGGGAAATGCTCTCGGTAGCATTCGTTTGAAGTGTGAAGCAGGGGGCGGGAGCAGCCTTTGATGTGCGGATAATTAGGGGAGGAGCAGCCAGGAGATCCAAGCTGGGGAACAGATGGCTGGCGATTTGATGCTGTGCACGCGCATTTTAGGTCAATGCGCTTGCGCATTGACCTAAAAGCCACGGGCACAGCACCAAATCGCCACAGTTAGGTAAACTTTGTTTAAAGCCCTATAGTCTCGCTTCTCTCAATGCGCATGCGCATTGATAGGTCACGAGACCTAAAAAACCTTTCCAGGAGCGTAGATAAGGATCATTTCACTGTCCCACCTCTTTGTCTACTACTCGTGCTTAGGTGGGATTTCCACTCACCTGCCCACGTATTAAACAACATGCCATGGATGAAATATGGACTGTCACAAATATTGTATCCTAAGTATAATTTTTAAAAATATCACCCCAATGAGCTAAAAATTGGAAATGTATACCGAAAAGGATAATATTTTTGTAAATGATATTTACGATGCAGAATTTATATCTTGACAGGTCTTTTGTCAATGCTATTGTGACAAATTCACCCCACCTCCTGCACAAATGGTGGCTAGGGCTTTGAGTCCTGCAGTTGGAAATATTCAGCCGACAGGGCAAGTCCTAGGCATTAGGAATGCAATCCTTGACGTTCAGGTGAAGGCTGGACTCCAAGTGGAGAGAAACTGGACCCAATGTAGAATAAAGGTGTGCAAAACTAAAGCTTACTTAATTGGGAAGAAGTGGGGAAATGTAAATGTGCTTCTCCAGGGAAATGGAATAGGGTAGTCAGAACCCTACTTGCGCTTTTTAAAGTGATAATTGTTATGTTTTACTCAGTGGTTTGGCCCTCCCACTTTTAGAAAAGTGTAATGAAATTTGAATTAAAATGATAAATCTTTCTTCCCTCCACTTACCGCACAGTCATTCGCTCCATCTCCACACATGCCCACGTAGTAACTACAATAAATAGAAAAAAATACAATATAAGTCTACATGAATACGTGAAGGGCTAGTCGCTATGTGCCCACACGCAATAAAAAATTCCATTACGCATATTACACACTGCAAACACAAAACACTGGTTCTCTGCTCTATGCTGAGCCAGCACACCTGTTCATAATTGGTCCAGCACACACGTTCATGATCGGGAGGGCGCACCCGTTCATGATCAGGCAGGAGCACTCGTTCATGATCGGGCCAGCGCACGCGTGCATAATCGAGCCAGTGTGCCCATACATGAACGGGCCAGCGCACCCGTTCATGAACGGGCCAGCGCACCCGTTCATGATCGGGCCAGCACACCCGTTCATGATCGGGCCAGCGCACCCGTTCATGATCGGGCCAGCACACCCGTTCATGATCGGGCCAGCACACCCGTTCATGATCGGGCCAGCGCACCCGTTCATGATCGGCACAGCACACCCGCTCATGATCGGGCCAGCGCACCCGTTCATGATCGGGCCAGCACACCCGTTCATGATCGGGCCAGCGCACCCGTTCATGATCGGGCCAGCACACCCGTTCATGATCGGGCCAGCACACCCGTTCATGATCGGGCCAGCGCACCCGTTCATGATCGGGCCAGAGCACTCGTTCATGATTAGGCCCTCATACCACTAGGTATTGCTAAAGTCACCCAATCCAGGCTCAGTGGAATGGAGGTGCCTAGTCTTATTGCTCACAGAGAGCTGCAAACCTATTTTTCAGTTTATTCAGCATAAATTGCAGACTATGGATCAGCGGTCTCCAACCTTTTCTGTAATACCAGCAAATTATGCTCAATGAAAATCATTCCATCAATTAATATTATCAAAGTTGTAATAGTGACTACATCAGACAAGATTACATTATTGGCCACAATATGCAGGATTACCAGCAGCAATCACTGCAGTACATCTCGAGGGTTGCCCGCATTAACATAAAAGGCATTCATCAACTTGGAGTACAGAAGTCATAGCTGCAATGCCCCTGGCACCAGGAGAATAACATTATTAACATGTATCCCCAACGCCGCGTGATTTATCACTCAAAAATAAGCTTTAGATATATTTAGAATATTATTCACATCACCTATGGAACACCTCCCTGGGGCCGAGAAACGGAAGGCAGCCACTTTCGCTTCCTTGCCTTACTTCACATTTCTCAAGTCATGCGTGGCTTGGTAAATCTCAGTCTAGGTTTTGTGTCGCTCTTGCACCCCATTGCGTGGTGCAAGGGTCATGCAAAACCTTTGCTAAATATGCCCCTTGATTTGCATTTTGATTGGCTATGCGGGAAAACGCAGGAAAGAGAAGACATAAAACATTACACACATACATCGGAAAGTTGCACTTAAAATATTCACCTACTCTAGTTTTCGAAACTCTTCAATCAAAGATGACTTTTGACCAGGAGACATCCTGGCAAAAACGGTTCCATTCATCAGTAACTGAAAAACAGATAAAAAGACCACAATCAACATATAGAACAGAAAACATCTATGCAAAGGGAGGGATAGCTGGGGACTGCTGGTGGGGGGACGGACCCAGGTACATTTCTGTGCCTTCACCTCACAGGCCTGCATATTTATTTATTTGTCACTGAAAAAATTAAAGGTTACAGGGAAATTATAGTAAGAAAATAAAATTTCAAAAAATCTAAAAAATTCACACCAAAAAAACTTTACAGGGACATTATAGTTATGTTCATATTTTGACACTCACAAAGCCATAGAAATTCAGCGGTTCTAGTTATACTTATCTCAAGAAACTCAAGTAATTATCACTCCCCCTGTCATGCACAGTTTTCCCATCAATACCTTTACTACAAATGTTGCAGTGATATTATCAATAATGTCATAGAAATGTTTTGAATGTTGGAATATGTTGGGTAATTAGCAGTGCATAACGAGGGCATGATTGTTTGTTTCCTTAGGGAATGAGTAGTTCTAGTTAGAATCGTGTTTCCATGGGGTTAGGCATTTTAAGTGTTGCTGATAAGTGAACAGTTCTTAGGCAAAAACACCAGCTTTCCCAAAGCATCCCCTCTGAAAAGGTTGCACCTGTAAACGACACTTGCTCACCTGGTACAGTAAGTGGTTGGTAGGTATTGCTTAATACTGCTATGGTTTTTACAGTCCAACTACCCCTTTCACTTTATACATCTCATCAAGTCCGCCCGCCATTGTAATCGGCCCTACAGTTATTACATTAAAGAAAGGCACATGTTCAAGCTTTCCCTTTGAGTCTTGATTGAAAGATAATCTGAAATCTCCTCCTGATGGACTCTTAGGGAAAGATGTGTGTAGGTTATTCCAAAGTTGTTATTTTACACCACTCTATGTATATGGTTTTCACTTCTAGCCATCATGAGTTTAAATAAGAAAGATGGAAAAACTGGCATCACTGCAAAGAGCTTAACCTCATTTTTTTGCTTAGTAGTTCTGATAGATCATACAAACGTCAGATGTGTGCAATGCAAATTCTAGCTACATAGCATGACACACTATTGCTGTTTAGTTGCTTACTCAATACGGGTGCTTACCTTCGGCAGCAAACTGCAGAAATACTTTTCCAAATTAGTGTAGGTTTTTCCACTCATTGCAAAATGGTAATCCTTTTCATCAGTGATGGTGTAGCCACCTTCAGCCTTTATGTCAATTTCCTGTAACATGAGGAATGATCTGGTTATATTACATGGTGCCTGGAGGCATGCTGCAGTCTTATGGAGGGGACTGTTCCACTGTCTCAGAGCTGATGCATGTACTGTCCCACCCGGAGCACTGGCTTCTTCCTTGCACAGCTCTCTGGCCTTATGGACTACTCCTGATGTTAAAGGTTATAGATTGCTCCTGACAACACAAACTCCATTTTAAGCGGGGCAAAAACCAGGGACAGGATCACAGAGCAGGATCTCACCGCCTCCTACATTGCAGGGTGACCGTAGTGGGACAAAATGGCAATTTACATGCCAGACACAAGGGGCAGAGTATACAGCACACAATGGGACACTCACTGCATCTTAGAAGAAGAGTCAGACATGGATCAGGGAACAGACCACACCACAGCAAACTCCGCATCTTACATTTCTTGGCAGGATCAGGACTAGGCTTGGGCGGTAAATTCCGCTCCACTTGCGGAATTCGCAGAGTTTGGGTAATTGCTAGTTTTGCGTAGAACGCAAATTTGCCCCAAATTCTGTGTTCCGCGACTTTGCGAAATTTTTTACTTGTTCGCGTTCTCAAAATGCGTGTTCGCAAGATATTTCCCCCCGAGCACGCAAACAGCATTTGCGAACAGGAAAATACCATCGCGAACAAGCAATTCCGCGTGTTTGCGGAATTTCAGCATGTTCACGTAGATTTTTTACCGTTTCGCGGAGATTTGCGTAACCCGATTACGCAAATTCCGTCCACCCCTTATCAGGACACAGACAAGGGATCTGGTATAGACCACACCACAGGACACTCACTTTATCCTACATTACAGGGCTGAAGCAGGATACAGACACGGTACACTATACAGATCACACAAGACCACAGGAGAGTCAACACATCGTCAGTAAAGGGCAGCAACAAAACAGAGACCAGGGACAGTCAACACTGCAGGAGAATCACAGCATCTTGCATTCAAGGGAGGGTTTAAAGAAACAGCAAACATTTCAATAATGATTCCATCATTCATTGCTCTATCAATTTTCACTACATTTTGTAGATTTTATAAGATGAGCGTCTTCGTTTTGTGGCTGGACATATTTGCAGCTATTTTCTGATCAGAATCATGTTTTCTTATTAATGCAGACCTTTTGCAATTAAAGCAAAAGTGTTGTGGTACACAAAACTATGTTTTCATTGAATAGGCAAAACTAGGCCTCAGCTCGGCCTTGACTCCATCTTGTTTACTGAAGCATCCATATCACTCATTGTGTCTTAAATCTTCCACTGACACTGCATGCAGCAGAATGTGCGCTCATGCTTTGTAATGACATGACTCTGGAAGACAAAGCCTTTGTTTACTTTACAAGGTTCTTTATGTTTGCTCCCTGTAGACTATTAAATGAAGAGTCTTTTCACTGTTTATGTATCTACATCTCCAATGACACTAGGTCAGAATGGAATTTTATTATTAGTCATTTAGGGGAGTAGTGCTAGGATGGTGGTATCATATGACATGTAATAATGCTGTACTGTGATTGGAGGATGTCATGTTACATTTGCTGATCTTATGCCTACTGTACAATTTCCACTGGGAGGTGTGGCGGTCCCAGTGCGGTGCCTTAGAAAACGTGCAGAGCAATGGGACCGCACAACTGCACGGCATGGACTCGAAAGTCCATGTCGTTCAGGAACTGGGGTGCATACGCACAAGGGGGCACAACATGTTCCCCCCGGCATGCATTCCCATGTTGAGGAGGCACAGGGGGCCCTTTAGGGCCCCCTTTCTTTCCTCCCCTCTACGGTTTTCATGGAGGAGGAGCCTCCATGACACTGCCGGCAGAGAGGAAACACAGAATATGCTTGGCGGGACCACAGCGGTTCTGCGAAGCATATTGTGGCCTCATGACTGCTGCGCCACCTCAAGGGAACAGCGGTTCCCTGGCGGCTGCAGTGTTCCCATGGCAATCCAACCGCCAAAGTCATAATGGGCTGGTCGGTCCGCCGGTGGCTGGTCTGCCACAGCTGCGCCCCCATGAGTCTGGTGGTCCTCGGAGCGCCAAAGTCGTAATCAGTCCCAGTCTATTTTCCATACTTTGCTCCTGCGGCATCTATTTTAAATATTATGATCCATCATGGTAATTTATTTCTGACTCCTATGATTGATTCATTGAGACTAACTAGGGTTGTGTCTTCTGTATTGTACTTTAATAGTTCAATAAACCTTCATGGTTTGTAATTTAGTGAACGCAAGTCCATCTTGAGTCAATCATTATTTATTGACTGTTATTTATAATGCTGTGTTGACTCTTTGTTTTAGGGATATATTTCCTTATTTAGTCTTTGGGGCAACACTTTCCCACCACACGTAGGCGTATCACCTCTATTTTATATATTATCAGGGAGATAGCCCCTACAACACTGCAAGGTCAGGCATTGAATTTAGTGTTCTTGGCCATTCCGTTTTCCAAGGCAATGGAACAAGCAAACTGGAAAAAGGTGATAAACCATACGCACATTCACTTGTGTGTTGAAGTTTTGATGTGCAGGTGACCGAGGTTGGTGCCTGGATTTGTTATGTTATATTATGTTAGTCTTACTTGTATAGCGCAACAGCTGCCTCAGCAAAGAGGCGACCGGGCGCTTGACAGTACACTCCCTACAGCAGACAAAATAGAAGGACCCCTGTAAAAAATGGGATTATTAGTTTATTAGTTGAGAGAGGTGGAAGCCCCACTCAACAGTCCTTGTCAGGGTGAACCATAAATTTACTAAATTATCCTGTGCAGAAGCTTCTGGTAGCTTGGCACAAATCAGTCAGGTTTAACTCAGAGGCAATGTAAGAACATATGTATGCAGCACTCAAACAGTAATAACGTTAAATCACAACACAAGAATAATCCCAAAGCAATTTAGAAAAAGAGAGTAAAGTTTAACAAATAAAATAACACCAAATGAACAAAAATCCAACTAGTATATCTAGAGATTGAGGTTTTTAAAGACATAGGTGAAAATAGCACCATAAAGCACCACACACAATTACCTGGGAGTGCTGGACAGGGGAACGTCACAAGTTGGAGCGTGGGTTAGATACGTGGACCAGGTTCGTCCCGTTGACTAGTTACCCTCTTAAGCCCGCATGAAGAGATGCTGTTTGCGTTGGCAGGTCCCACAAGGTCATTGTTGGCGCGAGGGAAGGTCAGGCATCTCCGACAGACACTGTTTTGGCATGAAGAGGCGGTTATATCTAATGCATCATTGTGGAACTTTGACGTGGAGGTTGCCGCAGGCAGTCGTATCTTGGCGCAAAGAGGTCGCTTCATGTTCTCAAGGACCCCAAAACTTCTGTATCGTCACCTGTTCTTCATGGGGAGTACACACCGATGACAGCTAAGGGTCTTGCAGAAAGGCACATTTGATTTGGGTGGCATTCTGAGCAACCAGCACTGGTTACAGATCCTAGGCAGATCTGAGTGTTGCTGCCCCAAATACTCTTGATAGCCTCTTTGCCTATGAGGATAAGGTGGGGTGAGGAGAAGAGATGGGGAAGCTGAAGATTGTAGCATGCCAGCTATTGCACTTGCATTAAAATAGGGTCTTGAAAATTTGAGAACTTAAATTATGCTCCTGTTCTAACACTGGCTATTAGCAGATACAGGAAGAGGGCTCTGTTGCTGGATGGTCCATAGTGAGAGGTAGGAAAAGAATTGTGTGGCATACCTCAATGTGACTGATACTGCAATCAGGGAATAAAACTCATGTGGGCTGATACAAAAAGCGAATGACACTGACAAAAAAAGCAACATGAGTTTTAGAATTGAGCCATATTCCTTTTTATCCTTGACTTCTATTCTGTCTTCATTTCTCAAATTACTAATAGACTTATTGTTTAAAATCTCCTATGTGTGTTATAGGAGTCTCTCCGGGAAAACTGCCTTCGGGGAATCCTCCTCCCAGCAATCACTGTTGTTTTAGGTTTCTGATACACCTCACATTATATGTGGTCTCTCCCTTGTCTTATGATCTAGTAGATATGGATCATCTTCTTTCTTTGGTTAGTAGGAACTATCTTCATAGAGATTAAAATGTTCTCATGAACGGGCATATGTCTATGTCTCTTAGCCTGGGAACTGGATATGTTCGGCTCAGGATTTCCGATTCGCTTCTGCCGCGTTCTTCTCCTTCTGACAGAAGTCTAGAAGCCGGTGACCCCAAAGAGACGGCATGTTCTGAGGAAGGTGTTACAACATCAAGTGATACAACACCGAAACGCGTCGACGCATTTTCAAGTGTTTTAGAATCCAAATAAGGTCAAGGAAGCAACAGATATCCGTATATTACTGTTACTGTTCTTTTCACCATTTATATAAGAAAGGCCATTGGATCTAGATAAACAGTGGCGGGAGAATCTTAAGGCCACAGTGATAGGGGGTGTGCGAAAAGGATTTTATAGCATTTTGAATTGTACCTGTTTTGACTATCTGCTCTTTTTTAACCTTCATTTTCTGTCAAGCTATTTTAATGATTGTGATAATGTGTTGTTTATACAGTACGTGATGATTTGTTATTAATTGTCGATGTAACTTTATGGTAATTGATTCATAAAGTGTTTTAAAATATTTGTTCAAAGACTTTGCTTTGAAATTTTACATATGATTGTGTGAAGAGGAGTCCTCACGTTTTAGAACAATAATAAAAGATTGTGAACGTTCATTTTTAGTGTGGAAATCCATTTATACCTGTATATTTTTCAATTACTTAAAAAAAAATTTGAGCTGTGTAGATGAATAATGTGCATGACTGAATAGAATTGATAGAGTAAACGCAATATGCATTTGCCATAAAGTACACCCAGGGATTTCTCTTTGACTAACTCACCTGTACATCGCCACAAAGATGATGCTGTTAATGGGGGACCTGAAGAAATGGATCCACTTCAAACTCCAACCGAAATCACAGGAAAGGGGTGAGTACGCACCCCAAATCCTTAGTTTCTGCCGACTTGAAGCTGGTGGTCTCCCCGGCACGATCAGCTCGTGGGAAAGCCAACACATAATACGGACAGCAGTGAAACTCCCCAGGACCGCCCTTTGGCAACTGCTTTTTCCCAACTGCAACCCCGGCGGCGTGCTGGCGTGTCAGCGGTTCAGCCACGGTTGTCCCAAATGCAATCTCAACAACTCATAATACGGTGGTCAGACCCCCAAGCTCGCAACCGCGGGTACAACTGTCAACGACTGCCAAACTCGTAATAAGACCCCATTTGAATCTAACCAAACCGCATTCCTTTTTGGATATATAAATCCGTTATTAAGATTATATTTCTTTCTTTTCAAAATGACATTCAAACAATTAACAATTGTCTTTATTAATCTATTGTACCAATCAATAGAATTCATTTAATGTATTACTGAGTTCTTTAAATCCATTGTACCCTGTATCTGAGAGGGTAGAGCGAACTTTTAGCCATTATCATGTGTTGTTATTCATCTTGGGAATTCCACTTTAAGGAACACCATTTTTCCTCTAAGTTTTATTTTCAAATTTAAAAACGCTCTCAAAGGGAGAATTATTAGCTTTTTATATTAACTACGTGAAAGGCAATGATAAGCCCAGAAAGTCACCCTTAGGTAAAGAGGTAATCAATAGGACAGTTTTGATGATCCTGAGTAAAGGTTTGGGCTGCAGGAATATCTGATTTTACACGCAGGAACATACTACCCCCAAAAGCCTATGCCTTTTTGCCTTCACCAGCTTCCTAGGATCTAATACAATTTAGGAATACATTTGTCAAAATAATGGAAGATATTAATCAATCATAATTACATAGACCTTCCTTCATAGTCCTCAGGCGTAAATTAAAATCCATCATTATCAATATCAGTGTATTTGAAAACACTGTAAATATATTACTCAGGTGTTCATTTAAAAAACCTCTGTTTATTATTATTGTAATATTTCTGAACTAGAATCACATATCCATTCACAATAATCATACTCCCAAATGATGCAGAATTGATAAACAAGTCAACCTTACATTCCTGTATCCAATCACATTTTGTGTGTACTTGTTTGATGATTCTGGCTAGCGTTGTGGCTAATAGGGCTATTAAACCCTTTTATTACATACTCGGGAATACATTTGTGCAAACCTTTCAAATAATGGCTTGCCCTCGACAACCAAGTCTCCAGGAGACAAATGATATAATTATTTTTTTAAATGTTAAGTAAACACTCTCAGGGCTATTCACAAGGTAATTTACACTTGTGGGTATACTTACATGTATAATGTACTGTTACACTTTCAGTAACTTTACTACTTGTGGCTATTCACAAAATCTGAGTGTAAAGTTACTCAAATAGTGTGTGGAGCTTAACTTATAAGCATAAGGTACTACAAAAAAACAGTAACAAGTCTAGCAGAACACATGACTATACCAAGGTAGTGCAAAATCCTCCATAGAAAATAACGAAGGTAGAAACTTTTAAGAAAACATAAAAATGATATTACATTATATTAAATTATTTAACAAAGATTAATGTTTTAAGCTAATATCACTTAATGTTGGAAATAATTTATACAAATAGTACATATTAAAAGTATATTAAAAACCTTTTTTAAATTAAAACTGTAATTTAAAAATACATTATCAAAATATATTTATATTGCTTTTTTAAAGTTGTATACATCACTCTTAAATATTACTGTAGAATATTTTTTTTATTTTTAAGTGAGAATTTCGTTTTTGATTTAAACATCAGATAAACAATCTAATTGTATTTGATATTTGCCATAGCTACAAATGTAATCCAAAATGTATTAGCACTGTAGTATTTTTGAATTTAGTTATAAAAGTTAAAAAATGAATTTACATTAATATTTATCAGAAAGAAAAAAAATGTTGCTTAATAAACTTTTTAATTTTCTCTATACTTTACCCTGTGGAGATCTCAACTGACGAGTCTCCCTAAGTGTATTTACAAATTGCTATAGAAGTTCCTGTGAGAGTGTAAACACCAGGAAACCTTAGCCACTATATGGGCTTCATGAACATTAACAACATGAGATGTGCCAGCAGTGATGCCGACTATTGTACCGTTTAATTTGGAAACTCTTGACGTAAAATTGTTGCAGTGGTCTACCTTTGTTCTATAGTGGAACTGTCGTCTTTGTCAGATCATTGGATTGAATCCTTTCTACAAAAGTAAAATGGCCCAATACTTTAAGAAAGAGTATGTGACCCATGATAAGCTACTGTCTACTTAAGCCTCAAAGGCTTTGGAATATATGATGACTGTGAAAAATAACCTTTTGGAGAAGATCATCAGTCTTTAGAGAGATATAAGCGCTTAGAGACCTATCGGTGATAATTTGCGCTATACAAATTGAATAAATAAATAAATAAATAAATATAAATAAGTAAAGTTCCATGCACTGAACTGCTCTCTAGAAAAATCATGGTTTCACAACAGACATTCATGTTTGCGCAACTAGACAATGTGATTATATTGGTAAAAATCTAATTGTGAAATATTTTTAAAACGTAGGAATCACTTCAAAATGAAGTTTAATCCCAGAGGTTTCCCTGAAGAGGACTTGTTACAGAAATGAACACTGTACTTGGGAATTTCCTGTTTGTAAAAATGTTCAACACTACTCACATCTGTGTCATCATCTTCAGCCTGCTCAGGGTATTCGACTGGTTGCCAGGATACCAATGCCGGGGTGGATCCTTCTGGGGGGCGTGCTTCAACAAGAATCACTTGACTGAGCTTCGGAATCATGCCACATTTCTTTGCAACTGTAGTAGCTGTCTGAATGTTGTCTCCTAATCCATGAATAAACAACGAATAATTTACATCATCTAAAGTGAAGGCCACTGAAATTATGCTGAAGCAGAACACCAGATTAAGTTGCTGGCTTAACTAAATTATGTGGGAAGAAAAGGACAATTATCCCACACTTTCGGTCAGTATTACTTCAATATTTTGGCATTTTTACACGTTAACACTTTCTGGGCAAAGAATTCAGATCATTATTATAACTTTGACACCGAAATGCAGAAGTAAGCAATAGAAAGGTGAACATTCAAACTTTGAAAAGGGCCTTCCTCTGCTCTGCATCACGCGTTGCCACATTTTTAGTAACTTTTGACCTATCTGATCTAGAAACCATATTTTATTCTTACATCTACAGATTATGCAGGACACAATGGATTAGATGGCAAACTTGTGGAAAACACTGCAGCTGCAAACTTGCATAATTCCATTGAACCTGTTTATTGTACACAATTCAAATAAAATGTATAATTGTGTATTTAAAAAAAAAGTATAATGTATATAAAAGGTAAGGATATTTAGTGTCCTTACTCTCTTTAGAACGTAGGTTGTTCCCAGGGAATAGTCAGAACATTTAGCAATTATCTTACTTCTAATGTTATTTATCAAATAAATGTGTATCCATGACTTGATGAAATATACAACAATTGTAGACAGACAAATATCAATATTGAAGATATGTATCACGGGAGATAGATAAAGAGAGCAGTGAAGAGAGAGCACATGAGATAGAGACATCAACAGAGAGAGAGAGAGAGAGAGAGAGAGAGAAAGAGAGAGAGAGAGAGAGAGAGAGGTCTTTGTATATCCACTTAAGGGTGTTTAGTGCCAACTTCCCTGGTAAGTGTCTATTGAGAGCTGCAGTGGTAATTTCAATATGGATGTTTACGTGTGAAACTCTTTGTCAAACAATGAAAACATATGTCCCTTTTCCTAAAACTAAATTTTGATGACATCCCATCTATTCCTGGCACTATGTGACATCAGTACCAATGAATAAGAGAGCAGAGAGCACAGTGCCTCAAGCTCAAATGTGTAGAGCACACTATCAGTGGTGTCATCTGAGACTTCTGGCTGTCATTGCCAGTGCCCCATTTCCCCTATGTCAATTCCTCAGCATTGTTTCCACTTACACCATTCCCCATCTTAATGTTACAAAGTACAAATTCCTGTTCAAACTGAACCTAACGTCCCAATAACAGAATGACGGCAGTGTTCAAATGAGCCGACCAGCAAGCTGTACTCAGATCCAACTATTGTTGACCTCAGTGGGCTGTAATATCAGTAACATTTTACATTGATGACTTGTTTCAATCTACTAAGCAGAAAATGAACAGTGACAAAAAATATACTATCAGTAACAGAAAAGGGAACAATAACGCTGGTAAAAAAAAAAAAAAGACTAGCAATTGCAACAATGCAATAAAATATAAAAAAGCTAATAGCAGCAACGGCAGAAGCATGACAATGTTAACATTAATAGTAATACTATACTCCGACTCCTTTGAATTGCGTAAGCTGATAGTATTGGTATTGCTAGTTACTACAAATACTACTGCAAATAATACAAGTGATATTAATAATAGTAGCAATAATAATAATTTTAGAGTTGAAGACACACCCCTGTAGAAAACACTAGTTAGCAGTGCAATAACAAATCAAAAACAGCTATCACTCCCATCACTTGTTGAGTTTCTAGTGATATACTTCCTTTTTGACCATACAAAGACCACAATACATACATACTTACATGCACATGCATACACATTTAGAAAAATACACACATGCACTTACATACTAACATAAATACAGACATGCAATCCTATATAAATACATACATAATAACATGAACATCAATACCCGTGATCATGACAGTCCGTAGGTTGGCAGCCCTCAGCTCCTTCAGGACAGGCTGGGTCTCTGGTTTCAGCCGGTTTTCCATGATCAATAAACCAAGGAATAATAAGTCTGATTCCACATTTTCCCTAAATGTGAACACAATAATATTGAAATGAAAATCAGTATCACTGACAATAAACTGGCGGCCCAATAACAGTAAATTTAGTTTAGTCTTCTCAAATAACTTTTTTGTTTCCGAAGCATGAGGGAACGGTGTTCTCATTTTGAGAAGAGTTCTTTTCTTAGCCCCTCTGTAGTGCCAAGTAAGTTGAAATGTTTGTGGTCTATTACCAAGGTACCAAGGTGAGCCTGGAGTGCAATATGCCCTTGGTGCCAGAGTGCATCATGGTTATTACAGTCACTTGTGATAATCTTTCTGCAGTTATTGTTGCTTGGATTCCCTGCTGACACCTAGTCAATGAATATTGAGGATTCACTAACTTGGGGTTCGTGTTTTATTCAAATAAGGCATGCCTTCAGAGTGTTGAATACGAAAAGAGCTGAGCTGATCCTTAAGTGAGAGAATCAATGTCCATGTCACCCTAGTGCCCAAGTACTCTTGGACTCAATGAGTCCTACTGTAGGGCATCCATTTTGTTGGATGTAATGCCCTGTATCCTTCCTCTGGACTTACCCTAGCCGCCGGAACTGGGAGGACCAGCCAGTTTTTTAATTTTATTTAGAGCAGGAGACCCCCAGAATAAACTTGATACTGGTACTCCCAGCTATTTGGCCCCATACACACACTTCACATAACGGCTGTTGGATAGAAGATCTCCGATAAAGAGCCCCTCTTCGAGGTGAGCCCGTTGGGTATTGCACCGCTGACCCAACGAGGAGCAGCCCGGATGATGAAGCATGACACCTGAAATGGTGTGTGACTTACATCCAATTACATCCAACAAAATGGATGCCCTACTGTAGGACTCATTGAGTCCAATAGTACTTGGGCACTAGGGTGACATGGACATTGATTCTCTCACTTAAGGAACAGCTCAGCTCTTTTTGTATTCAACGCTCTATTAGGGCACACGCTGTGGCTGGACCTACCACTCTCCTGAGTGGGAACTGACCCTTCTTTCTCGCTCCCCTCCTTTTTTGATAAGATGCCTTCAGAGTGTACCTGTGACATACTGAAGACACAGGCCACTGGCGTGAAGGTCTACATGAGACACCGATCCTTACCTTGGAGGTGGTGAATAGTTAGTGGGCCTCCAAGGACACCCTTTGGGAGGAGCTCGGAGAGGTCCCAGCCTCACCTATGAATCCTTCCCAACAGGGGATGCCTTCACAGTGTGCCTGTGACATACTGAAGACACAGGTGCACAAGCATGAAAGCCCGCAACAGACAGGCTAACTATATTTTATGGAGAAGATGGTGACAGTGGACCACCGAAGACACCCTTTGGTAGGGGGCTGGAAGGGTCTCAGCTTCCCCTGTGGACCCCTCACAATAGAGACCTGACTTTATAGTGTGCCTTTGCTTTACTAATGACAGAGCTGCACCAGCATGAATGATTTCAGAAGACGTACCAAATGCATTCTACTGAAGAGGTGGTGCACAGTTAGTGGAGACACAAACTGGGCGTGTTGAAGGTTCTCAGCCTCATCTATGTATCCCTTAGCCAGACTATAGCGTCAGACACAAACACAGGTCAGGGTAGATCTTACATAGTACAGGACTATTGTTATGAAGAATGGACACATGAACAGATTAAGGTCTTAAGCTTAACACACGTTTTTTTTTTATTTATTTTTTTTATATATATTTTTATTATTTTAACACAAGAGAGGTAATATACATATTGGGTGCCAGTAAACGAAACACATTACAACTGTGGATGGGCGAGTGAAGTACCGAAACACCATACAGTCATGAGCGGCAGAATAATCGATACCAGCGAAAGGCTGGGGCAAAACAGTTAAACGTCAATCATCGCAGGCATCCCCCCACCCCATCCACCCACCAGAAATACAGGATTTACGATGCATACATGTGACACCCAGATACGATAAAAACAGGAGAATACGCCACAGCTCTTGTGAGAGAAGGGAAACTTAACACACGTTTTAATGGTTTATTGTTGTGTGAGGGTATGCATACAGTCTTGCAATCTTGATATGCTGTTCCATTCATGGCCTCTACAGATATTCATGGGCGATTGCTTCAACTTTTGTAACTGCGAGAGCTACAGATACCAACCTTTTTGTAAGCCCATAATACAGAAGCTGCTGTTCATATACACACATGTTTCTCTCAACTTGCACTTCATCAAGACAAACAAATAACTACCAATAGAAAGGAAACTAAATGTCACCAAAACGACCTGAACCTATTTTAATCAAGTTAACAACTGCAAAGGTTATTCTGGGGTCAGCGGGTTGAGCAGTACCTGCATTGCTTGGTATTACAAAATGCCATGGAAAGAGGGTCAAAATGTGCATTTCCTACCGAAGAAGTCAGATCAGTGGAGTCAGCTGGTGTTGTGATACTGCATAATGTTTTTTTGCTCAAACCACTAGAAATAAGGAGGGCAGCTGCTACTACTAGCTAAAATTAAGCAAACACACTGAGCCAACCTTGCTGATGTAAAACACGTGTTTCTTTCAAATGCCAGTCTCTCTATAAATATTGAGTTCACACTTCCAAACTGTTCCTCCTTCTCAAACCTTCTGCCAATGCCCACTAACTCAGACATTATACCTCACTGGCCCTTCAGCAACTTGTCAGTGCAGAGTCACTATTCTTATTTATTTTATGTATTGTTAATTTATGGCACGAACAAGGCCTGTAGAGCAACACAGTTCTTCACATAGTCTTGTAATAAATAATAAAAAATAATAAAACTGAGCCGTGCATACGAACACTCTTTGAAGGAACTCAAATTTACAGGAAGCGGTCTGGTCACGTCGTTGATAAAGGAATGGAGAGATGACTGAAAAGGGGTTGTTTTAATTTTTTTGAGTGCTGAAGTGAGGTAGTGGTGCGGATAGAAAGTGAAACAGAATTCCAGAGGTTTGGAGCAAAGCCCAAGAAAAGCTACTACAAGGAACTTTTTTGTTGTAGACTAGAATTTCAAGTGCAAAGCAGACAAGTTACAAAGTTAACAAACAACCACAAAAATTTAGAAAAAGGGTCCAAGGGATATATGGTTTAAAGACCCACACCTGATCATATCCCCAGCTCCTACTTAGTATATAACACAAGAAACACAGGGGGTCTGCCAGCTAAATATTAGAGCTGTACTCTCAGAACTGAGTCCACAAGATCTCAGAATATATATGTCACAAAGACAGTGTATTTGAGAGAGAAGAAAGGAAACAGAGTGAACTATACATGCATAAAAAAGACCGACACATCATGGGGTGTTCATAAATGGCTCACCAGTCCAAAACAATTCAAATAGGGTTTCCATCAAACAGACTTAATGATCAGTCATATCATTTGGCCAACCCCTTGTGCATCAATGGTTGATCCCTTGATCATAGGGACAAAACCCGCACCTTCTCGCCGTTTAGCTGGCAGACCCCCTGTGTTTCTCAAGTTGCAAAGTTAGCAAGAGCCGGCTGAGAGCTTCAGCTTCTTTCCAGGTAACGTGATTGACTCAAATGTGGGAGTTTATGGACTAAACAGTCAAGTTTATATGTGGACAGACTCAAATGAAGTCAGCTGAAAGAGTACAAGAAATGGGCAAGGTGTTAAAGAAGACAATATCTGCTATCAGATGAGCTGCTTCATCAAAGGAAGCTTTGAGAAGGGCACAATGAGTTTTAATGATACATGAGAGAACTGTAGCCCCTTGTTCTGATATCAGGATAACCATGACTTGGACTACCTCTTGGATGGAATATCTGCCAAGTTTTTAACAGGGTATCCCACCCATCAGACTAAATATAGCCCTAAGTTCCTAAGATAATAATTGAAATTTTCAGTCATGTGGTTGATGTATTCATGGAGATCGAGTCAGTTGTGAAGAATAAATCTTCAAGAGAACTCTCAATATTGTTAGAGGAAATCTATAGGGGCCCGAATTAGAGTTTGGTGGATGGGGTACTCCATCACAAATTCGACAGAGTACCCTTTCTACTAAACCTGCTGTACACCCGCTCTATTTTGAGTTGGGAGGACCGTCAAGATTTCCAGCTGTGGTGCCCATACTGGCTTCCCTGTCAGAAACCTCATTCAACTGCCAACTCAGTAGGTGCCATCAAAGTAAGGAGATCAGACCACCCATCCTATTTAGCATGGACAGAGTGATGTCCTTTTTTCCTCTCCTGTACGAACAGAATAAAATTATAATGACGTTCACACCATAGGCGAAAATAACCTCGATGTGGTGGCCATTATTGTTTTTGCTTTTTGGAGTCTGTTTCTAAATACAAAAAGGTTTGGCATGAAGCCACCTAAAAGACAGTAGCCACACACCAAACTTTCAGTGCCTGCTTACCATTTGCCATGGTACTGGCTGCTGTGAACACAGATCACCACTGGACCAGCCGTGAACTCAAAATATTGCAGTCCACCAGGGTGCTCTGCCACTTTGACAGACAGAGCAAGGGCTAAGGGCTAAATCATCCTCTAGTATATTATTTTTGAACTAGAATTTAAGTAGAATGAGTCAAAATAAGTATAAATTCAGGTATGTTTCAATGGATTAGGTGATGAGAAACCAACCCGAATTGTATGTTCGGAAGGGTTAAAGTCAGTAAAGAGATATTCTCCAGAGAGAATAAACCTTTTGCTATATCTTGGCATGATTTGCATAATGGCGATAGGATATGGCATACTCTTTGGTGATGTCATGCAGTGGTACAATAGACAGTAAAGAGGGCATGGCGTGGGACAGACCCTTAAGTAACTTCCACACTTACAAGAACGGTTTTATAGCAATTTTGATGTGTTACAAGCGATGGGTTTGTCATCAAAACTCATGCTGTCTTTTAGAGTTTGGGTAATGTTATGGAAAGCCATGAACAAGTCACATAAAAGCAGACAGAATGCACCACTATCCACAATTCATAGTGTCTCACCTATGAGTTGGAAGATAGCTCTCTACCTGGAGACCCTCTCATCTTATATTTCTTTCTCATGCCAGCTTGCTAGCTATTGAACCTCAAAGTAGATCAGCGCTGCCTTCAGAGAGGGGCAGGGCCCACTCCTGGGCTGTCTTTCAATGGCACTACATTGTGAATAGGATTCCCCACTATAACACCCCTTTCGTTAGGAGGACGCCCACTGCGAATCCTCTAATCATGCTTTACAACTATTATAAATCATACCAACTGATTATGAAAGGAAGATATGGAACAAGCAGTTCTAATATAAATGAATAATAAGATGACTTATTAGGCTCCCAGACATCCATGCTAAAAGTACCCATGCCATACGAGGCATGCCCCTAGGTGCCATACCAGACTCTTCACAGAGGCCTTAAATATCTTGGGAGGTCGGTTTGAAAAACTGCCTCCCACAGGTGGGTGAGAGACAGTGCCCTGTGCTAGTTTCATTCCAGTCGCAGAAAACGAACAAGCTGTGCTGTTAGCCCTGTGCTGTTAGAACACTAGATTGATTTAATGTTTGCAGTGCTATGCAGATGATACTCCATTGTTGATCAAATTCAATCATGCTGCAAGAAGAACCCACCTGAGGTGCATTTCAGAAGTGTATTTACCAAATCTCTGTGCGAAACCCATCGCAAGTCGAATTGGGGTTAAACAGGATTGTAATTTAAGAATAATTTTTCACAACCAGCATTATTTTCAACCTCAGATAGGTAAACACATTTCTTCCTGTTTATTAGCTAGTCAGACTCTCAAAATGTTTTTGTGCTATTGCAAATGGAACTGTCTAGATTTGATTCACAAGTGTTACTTGTGTTCCGATTGGATTATGAAATTGCAGTGGACCTGGGCTTGCCCAAATATATCATTAGGGATGAGCAGATCATTCAAAATCATACAGTACACTCAATAATATATTTCTCTGTACCTGTGTGCAGTCCACTGCTTACTAGTGCAAACAATGGGCATTTTAAAATGATTGTGCTTCAACTAATTCAAATCAAACCTTTCTCTTACCTCTCTGTGTCAAAAATGCGCGTGCTTGCCAGCTTATAATCCTGGGCTGCCAACTCTTAAATCTGTATCCATTTCGGCATGCAAGGCAGGGTGGCCAATCCTTTTAATTTTTGACAGCTGAGACTTGGAATAACACTTTCCATAAAGCCTTGAAAGTTTGGATTTTGACTCACCAGAATTTTTGGTTAAAATCAGTTTTCTTCTGCCATTATCTCAGGACCAGAATAACCTGGGGAGATTCTAGTTTGTGATTCTCAAAAATACTCCTCTTCTTTCTTTCTTCCATTGTTGGTAATAGTGTAATTTATCATTGATACTACAGTCTGTAATTTATAGTAGAATTTATCTTGGATAAATATAGTTTATTTGTGGCTTAGTTTGTAATCTATATTTAGAGCTCCCGGTTTTATGCTATTTATTTTTTTAACATTCCCGTCTGTATTTATCCATATTTATCTTTCAGTCATTTTATCTGTATTTATCAATATTTATTTTGTGTTTTGCGTATTAATGAAGTTGTAAAACTGTACATTTCCACATTTAACTAATAGACGTGCACACATACTTTGATGTCTGTCATGTTTTAGCTACTTAAACTGCCAAATATTATATAACAATACATCCACTGGTAAATACTCGCATGTATATTGTTTATTGACACATGCAGTTATTTAAAGAAATGTCATTCTGTTTTTAAATTTCCCATGCTGTCTGTCTGCTTAGTTGTTAGGCTATAATTTATGAAAGACAGCATGGAGGGTCACTTAAAAGCAGCACGATTTTATGTATTTATCGACTTTTAAAAATAAATGCAGACAGAATACACATTCTTTTCTGTCTGCATTTAAAAATCCGTAAAAATGGAAAACAGTGAGACTTATCTATATTATAGATTGTTATTAATACTATAGTCTTTCACTGATAGCATAATTGATCATTGATGGTAAAGTTTGTCATTAATAGTACAGTTTATCATTTATACTGTATTTTATTACTGCTAGCATAGTATATCATTGATAGTGTCGTTTATCATTTAATCTATAGCTTATTATTGAGAGAACAGTATGTCAGTGAGTGTAGTTTATCACTCATAGTGTAGTTTGAAATGTATACTACAGCCTTTCACTGATACTGTAGTTTATAATCAATATTATACATTGCCATCTTTACTAAGGTCAGTCATTGCTGTTGTAGATTGTCATGGACACTATTGTTTATCATCGAAACGATAGTCTCGCACTGTTGTATAATGCATAATTAATAATGTATAATGTCATTAATACTATAGTTTGTCATTGATTGAGTGGTTTATGATAAATACTAATATTTATTTATTTATTTATGCGTTTTTATATAGCGCGGACTTTACCCGAATTTGTCAGAGCGCTTCACAATAGGAACAGAACTGATACATGAGAACATTACGAGTGAACAAATTACAAAAGTAAACGTTAAGTTACATGAGGCAAAAGTGACAATCGTGAGCAAACAAAATACAAGAGGTAGCAAATGGTGCATTACAGGAGGAAAAAGTGATATATGTGCAGGTTACAAAAGCGTAAAAGTACAAGTAGAGGTATAATACTGCAATAAATGGAGGACACTCAAACACAAGAACAAACGTTACGTAGGCAATGGTGGCACTTGTGCAAGTATCGAAAGCAAACAAAATGTAAGAGGTAGCAAACAGTGTGTTACAAGAGAAAAGTGACGTGTACCAAACACAGGTAAAAGGGTAGTTCTGCTATAAATGGCAGACTCTCAAACCACAAGAACACACTGGGAAGGCACTTCCATAGTTATGGAGAATACTATGATACTATAGTCATTGATACTATGGTCTATCATTCTTATTGTTGTTCATCATCAATACAATATTTTGTCATCTTTACTGAGGTTCGTTATTAGTGGTGTAGTTTATAATTTATTCTATAGTGTATTACTGATAGCATAGTATGACATTGATAGTGTAATTTATCATTTATTCTATAGTGTACTACTGATAATGTAGTATGTCATTGATAGTGTGGTTTATCATTTATTCTATAGTTTTTTACTAATAGCATAGTATGTCATTGATAGTGTTGTTTATATGGTGTTCTATAGTTTATTACTGACAGCATAGTTTGACATTGTTAGTTTAGGTTATCATATATTCTATAGATCATAACTGATTGCAACGTATGCCATTGTTAGTGTAGTTTATCATTTATTCTATAGTTTATTACTGATAGCATAGTATGCCATTGATTGTGTAGTTTATCACTGGGTGTGGTTTGAAATTTATACTACAGTCTGCCATTGATACTTAAGTTTATCATCAATATTATATTTTGTCATCTTTATTAATGTCTGTCTTGGATGGTGTAGCTTTTCATTGACACTATTGAGTATTATTGATACTATAGTCTATCAATGTTCGTATAATGCATCATTGACAAGACATAATGTCATTAATTCAATCGTGTGACATTGATAGTGGCGTTTATCAAAAATACTATCATTTATGATTGATACTAATGTCTGTCATTGATACAATCGTTTATTTTTACTGAGGTCCAACATTGATGGTGTAGAATAATCATTTATTTTATAGTGTATTACTGATAACATAGTAGGTCATTGATATGGTAGTTTATCATTTATGCTATAGTTTATTTCTGATAGCGTAGTTTGTCATTGTTCGGGTAGTTTATCATTTATTCCATAGTGTGTTACTAATAGCATAGTATGCCATTGATAATGTAGCTTATAATGTATTTTATAGTTTATTACTGATACCATAGTATGTCATTGATATAGTAGTTTATCACTGATAGTGTAGTTTGAAATGTATAGTACAATCTGTCATTGATATTGTAGTTTATCATCAATATTATATTTTGTAATCTTTACTAATGTCCATCATTGATTGTGCAGTTTGCCATTGACACTATTGTTTACCATTGATACTATAGTCTGTCATTGATAGTATAATGTATCATTGATAATGTATAATGTCATTAATACTCTAATTTGTCACCGATAGCGCAGTTTATCATAGATACTATCATATATAATTGATACTGCAGTCTGTCATTGATAGTAGCATTTATCATGGATACTGTGGTTTATCACTGATGGTCTAGATGGTAATTTAGATTATAGCTTGTTGTTGATACTAGAGTCTATTGTTGATACCATAGTTTATCATTCATGGTATAGTTAGTAATCTAAAAATATAGCTTGTCATTGAAAATGTAGTCTATCATTGATACCATTGTTTATCATTAATACTATAGTCTTTCAATGATGACATCATTTATCACTGATGGTATAGTTTGTCATTGATAGTATAGTTTGTCATTGATAGTATAGTTTATAATTTCTTCCAAATTTGTGCTGATAGCATAGTAGGTCATTGATACTGTAGTTAATCATCAACATTATATTTTGTCATCTTTACTAACGTCTGTCATTGGTGGTGAAATTTGTCATTGACACTATTGTTTATTATCAATACTACAGTCTTTCACTGATGGTATAATGTGTCATTGATAATGCATAATTTCATTAATACTACAGTTTGACTTTGAACATGTAGTTTATCACTGATAATATGGTTTGAAATGTATACTACAGTCTGTCATTTATACTGTAGTTTGTAATTAATATTATATTTTGTCATCTTTACTAATGTCCTTCATTGATGGTGTAGTTTGTCATTGACCCTATTGTTTACCATCAATACTAGAGTCTGCCACCAATAGTATAATGTATCATTGATAATGCTTATTGTCATAAATACTATAGTTTGTCATTGTTAGTGTAGTTTATCATAGATATTATCTGTTATGTGGAGAAGTGTGGCTCAATGGTTAGAGCGGCAGACCCTGATGCAGAGGTCTAGCCCGGGACCAGGGTTCAATTCCCCGCCTCGGCGGGTCTTGGGCTCAAAATTCCACGGACCTGATAATTCTCGCCTCGGTGCCTATTCCAATCATGGAGTCCCACTCTGCAACTCTGGGCAATAGCTTGCTTAATCTCCACAACGGCCCCCACAACGCTAAGGATGCCTGGCCTCCACCTTGGGGGTGCCCAGGAGTGGACACCTCACAGGGAAAGCCAGGATGGGTTCCACAGCGGTATTCGTACAAGCGCCTTGAGACCCTTGCGGGTGAGTAGTGCGCTATACAAGTATCAATTTACATTTTACATCATTGTTAGTAGTGTCATTCATTGATACTATAATTTATCACTTATACCATAGTTTATCATTAATACCAGAGATAATTATCACTAGTATATCCTTTCACTGATAGCATCATTTTTCATTGATGGCATAGTTCGCCATTGATAGTATAGTTTATCACTTTTTCTATAGTTTATTACTGATAGCATTGTATGTCATTTATTGTGTAGTTTATCACTGATATTCTAGTTTGAAATGTATACTACAGTCTGTCACTGATACTGTAGTTTATCATCAGTATTATATTTTTCCATCTTTAGTAATGTCCGTCATTGATGGTGTAGTTTGTAAACGACACCTTTGTTTATCATTGATACTATAGTCTCTACCTGTTAGTATAATGTATCATTGATAATATATGTCATTAATACTATAGTTTTCCATTGATTGCGTAGTTTACCATAGATACTATTATTTATCATTGAGACTTACAGTCTGTCATTGATAGTTACATTTATCATGGATACTATGGTTTATCATTGATGGTCTAGTTTGTAATCTATATTATAGTTTGTTGTTGATTATGAGCCGGGTCTGGTGGCTCAGTGGACTAATGAGTCCACTGTAGTGGCCTGTGTTTGACCTCATTATCACAGGTTCAAACCCTGGTGGGTTCACTCAGCCTTTCATCCTTCTGAGGTCGATAAAATGAGCACCATTAAGTTGAGTAACAATAAACATCTGTTTTTCAGCATCAAGAGGCCTTTCAGAGTGAACATGCGCTTTACAAATACACATTCTATGTGTATATTATGTTATTATAGCTTGCTGTTGATACTATGGTCTACCATTGATGCCATAGTTTATCAGCAATACTATAGTCTATCACTGATGGCATAATTTATCATTGATGGTATAGTTTGTCACTGATAGTATAGTTTACCATTTACTCTATAGTTTATTACTGATAGCATATTATGTCATTGATGGTGTAGTTTATCACTAATAGTGTAGTCTGAAATGTATACTACAGTCGGTCATTGATGCTGTAGTTTAACAGCCATATTATATTTTGTCACCATTACTTATATCCATCCTTAATGGTGTAGTTTGTCATTGATACTATTGTTTAATTTCGATAATATATTCTGTCAATGATGGAATAATGTATCATTGATAATGTATTTATGTCAATAATACTAGAGTCAATTGTTGGTAGTGTAATCATAGATATTACAATTTATCATTGACACTAGAGTCTGTCATTGATAGTATATTTTCTGACTGATACCATCATTTATTATTCATGGTATAGTTTGTAGTATCAATGACAAGCTATATTATAAATTAAAGTCTCATTGATACCATAGTTTATCATCAATACTATAGTCTTTCAATCATAGCATCATTTATCACTGATGGTAAGTTTGCCATTGATAGTATAAATTATCATTTATTCTATATTTTTATTACTAATAATAGATTATGTCATTGATATTGTCGTTTATAATGTGTGCTATAGTTTATTACTGATAGCATAGTATATCAGTTAGTGTAATTCATCATTTAATATATAGTTTGTTACTAATAGCAAAGTATTTCATTGATAATGTAGTTTATGATTTATTCTATAGTTTATTACTAATGGCAGAGTATGTCATTGATAGTGTACTATATCACTGATAGGGTAGTTTGAAAATTATAGTACAGCCTCATTGATACTGTAGTTTAACATCAATATTATACTTTGTCATCTTTACAAATGTCGATCATTGATTGTGAAGTTTGTCATTGACACTATTGTTTACCATTGATACTGTAGTCTCTCACTGATAGTATAAGGTATCATTGATAATGCATAGTATCAATAATACTATCATTCGTCACGGATAGTGTAGTTTATCATAGATACTATCTTTTATCAATGATGTTACAGTCTGTCATTGATGGTAAAATTTATCATGGATACTATGGTTTATCATTGATGGTCAAGTTGGTAATCTATATTATAGCTTGTTATTGATTATAACTCATCGTTGATACTATAGTATATCGTAGATACCATAGTTTATCCTCGTTATTGTGTGTAATCTAAAATACAGCTTGTCATTCATACTATAGTCTACCATTGATACCAAACTTTCTCATCAATACTATAGTCTTTCAATAATGGCATAATTTATAATTTAGTCTACAGTTTATTACGGATAGCATAGTATGCCATAGATAGTGGAGTTTATCACTGATAGTGTACTGTGAAATGTATACAACAGTCTGTCATTGTTACTTTAGTTTATCAATAATATTATATTTTGCAATCTTTAGTAATGTCTGTCTTTGATGGTGTAGTTTGTAATTGCTACTATTGATTATTATCAATTCTATAGTCTGTCAATGATGGTATAATGTATCACTGATGCTGCATAATGTCAATAATACTATAGTTTGTCATTGATAGTGTTTTTTATTTTACATATTATCATTTATCAGTGATAGTACAGTCTGTCACAGAGTTTGATTTATCATTGATACCATAGTTTATCATTTATGGTATAGTTTGTAATCTATTTTATAGCTTGTCGTGATACTATAGTTTATCATCATTACTATATTTTTCACTGAATCATCATTTTTCATTGATAGTATACTTTATCATCTATTCTATAGTTTGTTACTGATAGCATAGGATGCCATTGACAGTGTAGTTTATCACTGATAGTGCAGTTGTTCATCAATATTATATTTTTTCATCTTTACTAATGTCCGTCATTGATGGTGAAGTTTGTCATTGACACTATTGTCCATTATCAATACTATAGTCTGTCACTGACGGTATAATGTATAACTGATAATGTCTAATGTCATTAATACTATAGTTTGTCATTGATCGTGTAGTTTGAAATGTATTCTACAGACTGTCATTGATACTGTAGTTTATCATCAATATTACATTTTGTCATCTTTACTAATGTAATGTCCATCTTTGATGGTGCAGTTTGTCATTGATACTGTTGTTTATTATCGATACTATTGTCTGTCAAAGATGGGATAATATATTGTTGATAATGTATAAAGTCATTGATACTACAGTTTGTCATTGATAGTGTTGGTTATCATAGATATCATTTATCATTGATACTGGGGTCTGTCATTAATAGAATAATTTATCATTGATACCAATATGTTATCGTTTATGGCATAGTTTGTGATCTTTAATATAGCTTGTCATTGATTTTGTCTTGTCGTTGATAGTTTATCCTATCATTATTACCATAGTTTATCATTAATGCTACAGTCTTTCACTGATTGCATAATTTATCATTGATGATATAGTTTGTCATTGATAGTAGAGTTTCATTTATTCTAAAGTTTATTACATATTGTATAATGCCATTGATAGTGTAGATTATCACTTATTCTGCAGTTAATCATCAATATTCCATTTTGTCATCTTTACTAATGTCCGTCATTGATGGTGTAGTTTGTCATGAACACTACTGTTTATCAAGAATACTGTAGTATGTCACTGATGGTAGAATGTATCATTGATAATTATAATGTTTTTAATACTATATTTTGTCATTGAGAGAATAGTGTAGGATATATACTATCATCATTGAAACTGCAGTCAATACATTTAATTGATGCCCAGGTGTTCTTCACTCAGACAAGTGTCCCGCACCACGGGTTGACAAGATGTGCTATACGTGCTTCAGCAGGGCTCTTCGCCCACTACAGCGCCAAGGATCTCTAGGCTCTGTAGTCTTGCATAAACCAACTTCACTCAGGCAAGTATCCCAAGTATCGAAACAATAGTTTGTCATGGATAATATAGTTTATCATTGATAGTATAATTTATCATTGATAGATTATTTCAATCTGTGATTAATATTATAATTTATAATTGATGAGATTGCCTAATTTGACTACATCAGCTCTGCAGGTAGCCAGCAGAATGTATCTAATGTGGGTTTGATGTATCCATGATTTTCATACAGAGTTGTGAAAAATAAGCAGCAAATGTACATGAGTGTTACAAAACAACATACCTTGGCATGCTGTCGAAGTCATCATGACTGCCAACTTCCATTGCCTTGTACGCCAGGCCGATTACTCTGAAACCTTGAAATGTGTAAAGCTCAAGTTCTTTTGTAAAGGTAGAAGGTACTATTGGAGCAAGAAAGACAAGAAGACAAGGAACCACATGTATTTTAAAGTCAGGAAAGAAAGGATTCATTTTGAAATTTTTACAAGACTTCCAAATCAAAAAATATGTTAGTGTTCAAAAGGTTACACATAAACCTAGGTAGGAACTCCAGGAGAAAAGCAGCTTATCGAACGTCACTAATGTTACATCAGGGGTCATATTACACAAAGTGCAACAGTAGCTCACCAGGTGTTTGCGTCCATTTTTCACGCCTTGGTGCACTTTGATATAAAAGGAGGATGCGCCATCACTTGTTTGACCCCTTCTGTAATGTGGATCATATTAGTGCAAAGACCCAATGGGGTCTTCCTTCATCTGCAACTGGGCATGTCCTTTGCCCTTGTACCCGCTCT
Source organism: Lissotriton helveticus (assembly GCF_964261635.1). Classification (NCBI taxonomy): domain Eukaryota; kingdom Metazoa; phylum Chordata; class Amphibia; order Caudata; family Salamandridae; genus Lissotriton; species Lissotriton helveticus. Next base: position 4,842,908 of record NC_136072.1, read on the forward strand.
AAATTACAGAAGTCGGTGTAGGGCGGACCGGCTATCAGAGGAACGCCTTCATTATGCCATCTAAGGACAACTCTTGAGAGGAGGGCTGGGGTCTTCAGAGACTTTTGACATCCCCCACTGGTGGTGCCGTCATACACTGTACATGCCAGTAGAGAGATCTCGGCCACTTCTAACTATGATGCCAGATTTGTTACCGGTGAAAGACAGAAATGTGCTTTCAAACTGCAGCTCTGGTTTCCTTGATACACCATCTCCCAGGGCTGGTGTGAACTGCCAGTTCTTGCTCCTGCACTCAGGATAGTGCATTGTTCTGTAGTCGCTGTCTCTGTCCCAGTCTGTGCCACGTGCATCCAATTTAAGGATGTCAAATTATGGGGAAAGGGAGTGTTCACACCAGTATTTTTTTCTAAGTTTGCACCAGAGGAAGTTATGAATGAATAAATGCACTCTGAACCCCTACTGGGGTCACCATTATCATGTGCTGTGCATGCTGATCATTGGAGCTTGCATAGGGAAGACCTCTCAGATAGAAATGTTACCTTTGAACACCAAGAACCCTAATAACTCCCATTTATTGTAGAGTTAATTATTTTATAGCTTCCAGTGAACTGGTATTTCGTAAACGTCATTCCACTGATCACATTATTTTTAAAGTTTTGCAGGACCACTTGAATTAATAGGAATGCTTGAACTGTTTCTAAATCTCCTCAATCATTGTGAAGCTTTCTTCGAAACTTCAAAAGTTTAAATTATGAGAAAACATCAAAAAAAGTTGGTTTTGCAAATAAAGATGGAATAAAAAACAGTTTAGCAGCAGTGTTATGCTTTTGCAAGAAAACTCTTCTGCCAGTTCCGTTTGGAGAAATGTTTAAATCTTTGCAACTTTGGCAGAATGCTATGAAAAACTCCACATACTAAATATATTTTTTTTCCAAGCATGGTTTTGACTCATGCAATTGTGTTATATTTATTTTACGAAGCCTAATGGGCTTCTTGGCTCTGAGGTGATAACATATTTAGGTAGCCTAAAGGACTCTGAGGGGGACAACATGATAAAGAGCTCTAACTTTGATATGAAAACACTAAAGCTACCTGAAGTTAGAGTGGGACATGTTAATTGTTCTCCTGTAGTTATACTGATGTATTTAAAGCCAGATAAATATTTTCTTGTGGGTACCATCAAGTCAGATGAAATGTTTCTTCTCTGAAATCTCCTAAGGTTCGGACAAGGGGATCTTTCTTTAGAATTAAAATCCATGGATGTCATTGTTAGCTTCAACGCCCATGTACAGTATTTTTCTGAAGAAGCAGTGTAGTGCTGGCAATAGTTTAGTGAGTGCTGAGCAGTTGGTCAAAACTAGAGAACACTTCATTCAGGAAGTTGGATGCTTGAGAAGACTATATTATGATTCTAGCAGACTGTTTATGGTTATTTGTTTTAGAGAACTTATTGTTCCCTTTGTCTTTCCAGATTTTATGCTGTCCTGTAACTGGTTTTAATTGGCCACTTTTGATCGTGTGCAGTGGTGCAAGACTAAGCAGTTCCAGTGCATATACTCTGATTAACAAGATGGCAGATGCATCAAAGTTATGTTTTGCGAGTCCTTAATAGCGAATTTTAAGGAATCGCTATTAAAGACTCGGGATGCATGTAGGAATCGCAATGTTATTAGCGATTCCTACAGATTCCTTATTAGCGATTCGGTAATAGCTAATCGCTAATAAGGAATGGCTTTCCCATTCATTCCTATGGGCCTAAAGGCCCATACGAATGAATGGGAAAGCCATTCCTTATTAGCGATTAGCTATTACTGAATCGCTAATGTTCCGCTATTTCAAGGGTGCCAGGGTGTCCAAAGGACACCCTGTTGCACCCCTGAAATGGACCTGTGCACAAATGTTACACACACACATGCCCTAAGGGCATGTGTGTGCGCAACATGTAACTTTGAAAAATGCACAAAGGTGCTTTTTTCATAGTTTCAGCAAATTACCACGAAGTTCAACTTCATGGTAATTTGCTCCCCCTAATAGCGAATTCGCTATTTTTTAGGGTTTCATGCATTGCATTTAAGGAATCTCATTTTGGGATTCCTTAAATGCAAGAGCAATTTGAGGAATCGCTATTTAGAGATTCCTTAAATTGCGATCTCTGCATTTGGGATGAGGCATCCCAAATGCAAAAATACCAGGAGCAAACGGACAGATTCTGAGAATCTGCCCGTTTGCTCCCGGTATTTTCTTTGATGCATCTGCCATAGTGGTATGTTGGCTAACCCCAATTGGCTTTACTTGCCTTTGAAGTAAGGCCACAGTTATGTGGTTCTGGGAGTGCACCACTGACATTAAAGGTACATGGTTCATGTGCATTGCATTGTGATGTTAGAAAAGCATTATTTCACATCTGCCACTATAGCCCTGAACTACTATATGCAAAAATGTCTCAGCACCATGCCAAAGGAAATCATTTGACAAGTTTAAAAACCTAGATATTACTCTGGTTTGCATAGGCTAGCCTCTGCAGTACCAGGATACAAAAGCAGGTTCACTCTATGGACTAAAATAGATTGTCCTATAGTACAAAACTACTTTTGAATTTAAGTCAACATTTTCATGAATCAGATTAGGTAACTCTTCAGAAAATATACATGCAATTTTAATAATGTTTGTTAAAAAAAAAAGTAATATAGTTGCAAACACATTTTTTAAAAAAATATGCAGTCATAATTTAATAAACCTTGCTGGTCTCAGACTGAGAATCTGAACATTATTAATTCAATCTTGCTAGGCTGTCCACTCTCCAGGGGCTCTGTGATGAGACATGAACTTTCCTTTATGGGAGAAGGCAATGGATTCAATGTACTAAGACCCATCATAAACTAGGGGATGCAGTTTCCACAGACACTGGGGTGTGAAGGGGTTTGAGATGCAACCAATGGTCTCACAGCAAACTGTACATTTGCAGGAGGCCGCAATATGAGCTGCCTATGAAATATTAGTTAAGCTGGTCACAATTTGTGACCGCCTGTGAATGAGAAGGGCTATGAATACACGATGGCAGACTGCAAGAGAAAGCAAGATAGCAGACTGCAAGGGACAGCAGGATGGTGGACTGCAGGAGGCAGCAAGTTGGCAGACTACAAAAGACAGCAGGATGGCAGACTGCAAGACACAACAGGATGGCAGACTGCAAGAGACAGCAAGATGGCAGACTACAAAAGACAGCAGGATGGCAGACTACAAAAGACAGCAGGATGGCAGACTACAAAAGACAGCAGGATGGCAGACTACAAGAGACAGCAGGATGGCAGATTGCAAGAGACAGCAGGATGGCAGACTGCAAGAGACAGCAAGATAGCAGACTACAAAAGACAGCAGGATAGCAGACTACAAAAGACAGCAAGATAGACTACAAAAGACAGCAGGATGGCAGACTACAAGAGACAGCAGGATGGCAGACTGCAAGAGACAGCAGGATAGCAGACTACAAAAGACAGCAGGATGGTAGACTGCAAGAGACAGCAGGATAGCAGACTACAAAAGACAGCAAGATAGCAGACTACAAAAGACAGCAGGATGGCAGACTGCAAGAGACAGCAGGATGGCAGACTGCAAGAGACAGCAAGATAGCAGACTACAAAAGACAGCAGGATGGCAGACTGCAAGAGACAGCAGGATAGCAGACTACAAAAGACAGCAGGATGGCAGACTGCAAGAGACAGCAGGATGGCAGACTGCAAGAGACAGCAGGAGAGCAGACTACAAAAGACAGCAGGATGGCAGACTGCAAGAGACAGCAGGATAGCAGACTACAAAAGACAGCAGGATGGCAGACTGCAAGAGACAGCAGGATGGCAGACTGCAAGAGACAGGAGGATGGCAGACTACAAAAGACAGCAGGATGGCAGACTACAAGAGACACCAAGATAGCAGACTACAAGAGACAGCAGGATGGCAGACTACAAGAGACAGCAGGATGGCAGACTACAAAAGACAGCAGGATGGCAGACTACAAAAGACAGCAGGATGGCAGACTGCAAGAGACAGCAGGATGGCAGACTGCAAGAGACAGGAGGATGGCAGACTGCAAGAGACAGGAGGATGGCAGACTACAAACGACAGCAGGATGGCAGACTACAAGAGACACCAAGATAGCAGACTACAAGAGACAGCAGGATGGCAGACTACAAGAGACAGCAGGATGGCAGACTGCAAGAGACAGCATGATGGCAGACTACAAGAGACAGCAGGATGGCAGACTATAAGAGACAGCAATATAGCAGACTGCAAGAGACAGCACAATTGCAGACTTCAGAAGACAGTAGGATGGCGGGCTGCAAGAGGCAGCAGGATGGGGGGCTGCAAGAGGCAGCAAGATGGGGGGGCTGCAAGAGGCAGCAAGATGGCCGACTGTAAGGGACAGCAGACTAGCATTTTTGCTTTTCTTTTTACAAAAAGCAGCCAGTGTCCCCTAAAGCTATCCATTAATTTATTAGTTTGATAAAACTGGAATAAAACAGACAAGCCTGACAAGAGCATTTCTGTAAACTATATTTTAAATATTTCCCAAATTTAAAAACCAAATAAACAATAAAAAAAAATTGTGCGTCCATCAGTGTTTTTGGACTAAAGGCATAAAAGAGCTTGTTTTTGCATTTTTCACTTGCTGAATAACAAATCCTTATTTTTAAAAACCGATGCAGAGCTTGGCAAAGAAATATGAATTAATTGAGGTCATGGCTCCCCATCTACATAGAGGGCACATGCCATTAAAATACTTGTCCTTGTGTAATTTTGATTAAGGAACCTGTAGCCTTGTCTATTTGTTCTAGGATTAAAACTAAATCCACATAGTTCATGGTTCACTGAAAACACAAATAGGATTGAATTTGTTTGTTTTGGCTGAGAAGTATCCTGAATTAATTAATAAGACTGAGAAAATATACAGGGTCAATATTTCAGAAGAAGTTGTTTGTCAAGGTCATTCTCTTAATGGATGCTGAAAAGGTATACAAGACAGCTTGGACCTGGGATTGCAGCTCAATTGTGCCAAGACTAATTTCAAGGGTTAAGTATTGTATACCCCTCAAAACAGTCATCTCCAGTACATTGTTACTTGCTGTGCCTAATTAACGAAGAGGGGTCTTACTAATTTTATGACCCCCATTTTAATTAAACACACTCTGTAAGACTCAATTCCAGGCAAATTATGCGTACAGAAATACACTGACATATTAAGAAAATAATCTAAAAATGTACCTTCCACTTTGTTCCCAAAATTTAATTTGGAAAAGAGAATAAATTGTACACCGAACAGGAGGTCGAGGGAAATCCAACATTAAAAACCTTAAGATCATGTATCAGAAGTTGTTTTTTTACCTAAAGTGACAGGCCTAGCTTTAACCATTTTTCCCTTTTGGGTACAGATTTTGGAAGCCCTGGAGTGGTCTCCCTGAGACTCACCGACAGGATTCCCATTTACAGACCAGTTACCACTGTGTCTGTGGTGTCTGTAACTGTTCAATGATTTGCACCTCAATTGTTGTTGCAAACAAGTGAAATATTCAACTGCGAGTCACAATAAGTTTTGATTTGTTAGGATTTCCAAAACACCCATTTGAGTCAGAACAGATTTGTTGACATGCAAAGGAGTTTAGTACATGGTGCAGCCCTGTTATCCTGTGGCAAACCCTGTGATTTTGCAAATCAAAGGTCTGCAGCCTAAACTGGCTAGGTACGCTTCAGCCAACAAGCTTGGTCTGCTTGCATCACAGTCCATCCAGTGCTTATCTTGAATGTGAGAGACAGAGGAGTGGGCAGGCACCCCAGGTGGACTTGTCCTTGGGCATGTGGATAGTAAACAGGGTTCTAGAGTATGAAAGATGGGGGGACCCTGTGGAGCTCCACAGATGACTGAACCACTTGGTGAGAAGTTCTTACTCTGGTTTTGGTTATAAAGCGAGGGTGTTAACCAATTATAAGGGCATCTTGTGAGACGATGACCACAGACTGGACTCCATGTAGGAGGGTTTTGTAATTTACATTGTCAAAAGATGTCTGCAAGATAAGCTAACATAACAGATGTTGAAAGTGTCTGGCAAAAAAACACTGTGAACAAGAAGCCTGACAAAAGCTCTGAAATCTCAATGATCACACACAAGCACAAATACTATTTTCTCACCTGTTTCAGGTTTACAAAAGCTGGCCACCATCTCTGGAGCTCCCTTCATGTAAACAGAGCACTCGCCCTCACCAATGACCTGTGCCACCACTGTCATCCTCTGAAGTGCGGAGGAGAACGGATACTGAAACACAACAGTGATGCCCTCTGGTGCTTTCTAGAAAGGAACAAAAATCATATTGCAGATAAGCGTGTCACCTCATCTGTGTGCCACTTAAGTCATCTGCTTGCCACTCATGTCACCTGCGTGCCACTCACGTCACCAGTGTGCCACTTACGTCACCTGCGTGCCACTCAAGTCACCTGCGTGCCAGTCAATTCACCTACGTGCCACTCAATTCACGTGCGTGCCTCCCACGTCACTAGCTTGCCAAATCACCTGTGTGCCACTCACCTCATCTATGCACCACTAACTACAGCTGTGTGCCACTCACATCATCTGTGTGTCACTCACGTCACCTGTTTGTTACTTACGTCATTTGTGTGCCACTCACAATATGTGTGCCACTCACCTCACCTCATGTGTACCACTTACGTCACCTGTGTACCACTTACGTCACCTGTGTGTCACTCACTTCATCTCCATGGCACTCACCTCATCTGTGTGCCACTCACCTCATCTGCATGCCACTCACCTCATCTGCATGCCACTCACCTCATCTGCATGCCACTCATGTCACCTGCGTGCCACTCACATTATATGTGCACCCCTCACCTCACATCATGTGTGCCACTCACTCATCTGTGTGCCACTCACCCCATCTGTGTGCCCCTGATGTCATCTGTGCACCACCCATTTCACCTGTATCCCTAACACGTCTTCTATGTGCCACTCACATCATGTGTGCCACTCATGTCACCTGCATGCCACTCACATCTGTGTCATTTGCCACATCTGTGTGTGACTCACCTCACCTGTGTGAAACTCACATCACCAGTACCCTCATGCCACCCGTGTGCCACTCACATCACCCATGTGCTACTCATGTCACCCGTGTGCCACTCACGTCACCCGTGTGCCACTCACTTTTTGTCCCAGTCAAAAGTTATTTAAATCAGAGCGTAAACATCTCTTGGTCTCCCTTACAAGGTAAGTTGATGTATTGCATAGGCCACGTGCTGACATTTAAAGAGCATGGTGACATTTGACAGGACAGGCAGCACAAAATTGCAAAAGCTTGTTATTGAGACGCCAACCCTCACCGCCATAGACACAGTGACTTACAACCTGGGCAGAGGGTCCCGGCCTGACGACCATGCTCTGTGACGAAACACCATCCCCACCACTCTCTGCCCCGCCATCTTCAATCACCTGGAATTGAAACAGACATTTACAACAGGTTCAGGGTCTATCATGGACCTGATTGATAACATGCACACTGCCAGTGAAGAGATCTAAGCACATGGACAAATACCATATTGATTGAAAAATAATAACTAATACATAAAGAAAGAGCGCATGGAGAAGTGTGGCTCAATGGTTAGAGCGGAAGACCCTGATGCAGAGGTCAAGCCCGGGACCAGGGTTCAATTCCCCGCCTCGGCGGGTCTCGGGCTCAAAAATTCCACGGACCTGATAATTCTCGCCTCGGTGCCTATTCCAATCATGGAGTCCCACTCTGCAACTCTGGGCAATAGCTTGCTTAATCTCCACAACGGCCCCCACAACGCTAAGGATGCCTGGCTTCACCTTGGGGGTGCCCAGGAGTGGACACCTCACAGGGAAAGCCAGGATGGGTTCCACAGCGGTATTCGCACAAGCGCCTTGAGACCCTTGCGGGTGAGTAGTGCGCTATACAAGTATCAATTTACAATTTACATTTACAAGCCTACATGTGCCATCAGTGCCTATGAGTAGAGAGAAGGGAAAAGACTTTAGATAATAATGTAAGAGTTTGTAGCAAATAACAGACATTGCTTCACTCTCCGACGGAGGTTACCTTGTATCATTCTGTGGAAAACCAACCATTGATGACAGATACTCATCTATGGTTATATTTATTGAAGTAATGCAATAAAACAATAGATGGAAAACCACCTTTCAATCAAAGCATCAGGGTTTGCATGCCAGTGGCATGATCATAGACCCATGATCGGGAGAAGGTTCGTCAACAGACAGGTGACCATGGAAGATTCAAGAGCCATCACGATGAAAGTAATTGATACAATAACACTGATCAGTAATAGGATCACACTTCACAGGGTCACGCGTGCTTGGATGGATCACTTGATGGCAGGTCATGAGGTCTTCTCTGTGTGAGTGCCACGGAGAGGGACCCCGAAGGAAGGAGAGCAAATCAAGATAAAGAATAACAGATTCTTGTGCAACGTCGGAACAGAAGTGTTCATGCCACATGTTGTGCCAGTGTATGGTAAGGTGCCCTTATTCCTGCCGCAGTCTACATTCACAGTAGCATGGAATTTTGGGCCTCATTTAGAGCTTGGAGCAAACTGAAAATTCTCTACTTTCTGGTGAAAACTCAAAATATGGAATAGAATCCATCATCCACATTTTCTCGACCCTCAGGCTACTTCTGGGGAGTAAATTCAGCAGGTACACTCTACTCCATATGTAGAGTAAATGAGGCCCTTAGACCAGTGTTGACTCAGCGTCCACTCTTGTGCAGCCGTAACAGCAAACCACAGCACACACCGATCAGGTATTCTTCAATGTGACATCTGCGAGTGTCGCACAAGAGTGCAAGTAAAGTGTGGGTGTTGAGGTGCAACACTGCTGGTTTAAGTCAGGTAACTGGAAGACAATTGATTCTGTACCACAGTGTTTCTGAATGTCATGAGCTCCAGAACTGAATAGCTGGTCTCACTAATCCATGACTTTCCCCAGGATAGAACATCCTTCACGATGCAAGGAATGACCTCTGTGTGTTACAGCTGTCCAGGGCATGGTTTTGTTGGCTATGGTGTGATATTCATCAGGTTTCAAAGGTTGACCAAAGCGGACTTAGAACTGCACACTTTGTTCTTCACAAGTTTCTAGGATGGTGACTTAAAGAGCTCAGCAGACAGGATCACTGCTGCGGAGTATAATGTTTGCAAACACCCAGTCCTACCAAAAGCCCACCACTGGACATGGTCAATTGAGCTTAATAGACCACCTGGAGTTGCAAATGGCACGACGAGTTATTGCAATACACTGGAATGCTAACACACTCCCGGGCACAGCAAATTGGCAGGCGGCGACTATTAAATGGGGCAGAGTCCACTGCGCTCCATCGTGAAGAGGCATGTGGATTGGGGGAATACCCCATCACATCTGAGTGGGACGACCTACTATCCCCCCTTCAAAGGAACGATGGACAGCATCACCACCTCGGGCTAACCAAGCAGAACAGTGTAGTTGATCGGGGTAGTATGGCCCCTTCTCCCCCCTGCCCTCCTCTTTTATCACTACTTTCCCAATCATATGGCCAAGACTCAAGGGTGATGTTCCTGCATTGCATAGATTACATTGTGCAGGGACCCCCAATGTCTCGAAGCGGCCATAGGGCAGTCTACACATCACTACTGCACACTGCATGACACGGAGTTTCCTCAAGGCTCACACTTTAACTTGTTTGTTGTGTTATCTAAACCTGTGCGGTCAAGCCATCAAGCATGTACAATTGTAACTGTGGTAAGATGATGTACTTTACCTGTACTAATGCTGTTGAAACACTTGTGTGGATTAACATGTCTACTGTACAGTATAAAACAAAAATCTCAATAAAGATGATCTAAAAAATAAAAACTAGTAGAAGAAACTCTTTCCCACTTGGGGGATCCCTACAATTGGTGCCTAATTCCTCATTTCTTAGGAGACACTCAAGGGTCATCTCATGATCCTGCACATTATGGCCATCCCTTACCCCGCCATCAGGTTTGAAGATGCCACCGGCGACAGTAGAAAAGCATGTCAATTTAAGGCAATCTTGTAATGATGCTAAAATAGTGCGGTGTTCTGACGAGGCACCTACTTTAGGCACATTTTTCAAAACTGAACTTCTAGGCCTTGTACCTGCAACAGGATTCCAAACTCAGCACAAGTGACAAAACTAACAGAGTGATAGAAAAAGAGAGTAAAAGAAGAAGTCTGATAGAAAAGCAGACTGAAGAGTTGAAAAGTAAACAAGTGGCAAAACAAGAAAAAAACAAATTCGGAATCTGAAAAAATAATTTCAAGTCTTCCTTATGCACACATGGCGATGATAGGCCTGTCCTCTGCCATGGGTGAGTGACAATGAACCCTGGTCAGTCATGTATTTCTCCCTTCATAGCACAAGCTAGAACTCACCCAGCCGGTGGCTTCAAACATTTTCAGGTCCAGAGGGTCCCCCTGCAGTCGGCCGTCCAGGAAGATCAAGGAGTGACAGCTCGCCATGGACCCGAAGAGAGGTCCCCAAGAGAGAGAGGACCCAGGGGTGAACCGGAACATCTTCTGAAAACTGGACCATTTTCAGGGATTAACATATTTTATGGTAAGAACAGACATATCAATTACTCAAGGTAGAACACTCCCTTAGATCTGCCTAGAAATTGAATTCCATTCTTGTTTTTCAAAAATGGAACTCCACTTTTAGGTTTTGTTTTTGACAAACTAAAAAAATGCAGATCACCCAGCCATGCTGACAGGAACGAAGGGATATTCAGCTTATGTACTTTTGGCAAACAATCCTTACCAGTCTCTTACCTGGTAGGTGGGTTGTGTGGTCTAGGGGGTGCAGGGCTTCCATCACCTGAGTGGTGACAAAACCCTCAGTTCTTAACCTTTTCACTTCTGTGGGCCCCCACTTAATACTGCAACCCAGGGATCCCCACTGAATCATTATTGGAATCCAGGGCACCTGAATGAGTCATTACTGGAAGTCAGGGACCTCCGCTTAAGCATTTCAATGATTTGAACCACAAAATACCCAGAAAATAGAGAAATAAGCATTCATCAAATAAATTCACATTATATAAAATATTTATCTAATTCACAAACCAATATAAAGAAAAAATATACTTTTAATTGGCAAGGGCAGAACTTTTCTAAATTAAATTTCGGACACTCATCGTCCATACTAGATTCTGTTTGAAGCACTAACACTGCTTCCATGAATCAATCTGAGGATACGAACTTAACTTTTAACCTCCAATTTTAAATCACTTCACAGAGAGAAGTTCTCAATTTCCAATTCTAAATTTGCTTCTTCATTTAAATACACTTTATTAATCTGTTGCTAATATTTTACTTTCTGGACAGTTGTGGACCTCCTGAGTGGGGTTTGTGGACCCTCAGGGATCCCCAAACTCAGGTTAAGAAGTACTGGGTACATCATCACCTCAGATATCATGACAGCTAGCAGATGCTACATAAAGAGCAGGGGTGGATCTGAGGAGGTCATGCACACTTACAATAGCGATGAAGGTGGATCACTCTAAAACAAACAAGAGAACAGTAACCTGAAGAAAGGAAGAGGGGGAAGATGGTGTACCCAAAATGCCATTTAGATAGCTAGCACTTAAGGAGGATTCAGTGGGACAATGATCCGCTTTACATGGATCCTGAGGGAAAAGAAGTATATTATAAGGGTTAAGGTGTGGGCTAGCGGCAAGAGCTGCTGTCTTTGGAACTGGGGATCCAGGTTCAACTTCTGGCCTCAGCTCAACTTCCTGTGATTCTGGGCATATCAGTTAAACTCCCTGTGTCTAAAAAACATGAGTTTTTCGTGTAAAGTGCTCTAATATGCTTGGACCAAGTTCACTCCACATAAAAATATGATGTGATAATAGGCTTTTTGTGGGGTAGGACTTCTCCCTCAGTGAACCCGAACAAGGTCCATGCCATGAAACAGAGTTGCACATGTGTCTGCCATTTGATGGATTCAGAAAGTACAGAAGTGCCTATGAAGTGATGCATATAATAGGTTATTACCATTATTAATAAATGACATCAGGTACAAAGCAAAAATAATAAAAACTGGAGCCATTTTACTGAAAAAACTTGAAATTGAGAGTAGAAAAGTGAGGTTATCAAGATAAAGGAAATAAAGTTTGCCAAGTGTCTGCCACAAAATGTAAGAGGCTAAGCATTTGAGGAGGGAATGGTAGACATTTTAATACACCATATTTTCGTACGTTATGCTTAGGATTATTAGTTGGTGGTGAAGGGAAACTATGGCATACAGATTAATCCACAGGTCAACTGATCAAGACACAACGGCCCATATTGACTTATATTTGGTGCAATGCAACACAGCAAGACAACTTGCTCACATTGACACTTCAAATGAAGAGAACAGAAATGTGCCATATTGACTAATACACCCATGTAAACACTCATACAGCCTCTCACACCCATTCACAGACCCACACTGCTAGTCACAGAAGAACTGACACACCCACTACACACTCAGTCACCCACTTATGCACAAACACAACCACTGGCACACACACACACACACAAGTTCCAGGGACATTAAGGTTAAGAAATAGCATTAAAAAAATAGAAATTCTCTGAAACCACCAAAGGTTACAGGGACAGCATAATTAGGAAACCGAATTTAAAAAAACCTTAAAAATTCCCCAAACAAACAAAGATTACAGGGACGTTATAGTTAGGTTCAGACTTTAAACTCATATAATTATAGAAATTCTGCAGTTATCATTATAGTTATCTCAAGTAACTATAACTCGTGCCCTAAGGTAACTATATCTCACACACTCACATGCACTGCTTAATTACCCCACACATTATGTCACTCATGACATATCTTTGACATCACTGATAATATCACTGCAAAATTTGCAGTGAAAATATTGATGAGAAAACTTTACATTGCAGGGGAGTGAGGTGTAGTTACTTGAGAAAAGTCCCTGTAACCTTTGGCTTTTTTAGTGGATTTCTAATGTTTTGTTCATTCTATTTCCCAACTAGATTTATTTTATTTATTTATTTATTTGCTTCTATAGCGCAGCACCCGACCCCCAAAGGGGTATCTCCGCGCTTTGCTCGCGTTGGATGTCAGACAGTGCCTTTAGGACATGCAGGTGAGAGGCTAAACCTCCCGAAAAAGGTGCGTTTTAAGTGCTTACTAAAGGAAAGAAGATTGGTGTTATGTCGCATGTCAATACGGAGTTTGTTCCAAAGGGAGGGTCCTACATAAGAAAGTGCTCGGCCACCCTGCATGGCCATCTTAATGAGGGGTATTTTTAAAAGAAATAGACTGCCAGAGCGCAAAAGGCATTCTGGTGCGTAGATTTGGAATTTCTGGGTTAGATAATGGGGGCCTGATCCAAAGAGACTCTTGTGTATGATGCAACAAATCTTGAACTCGATCCTCAGGCGTACAGGCAGCCAGTGGAGCTCTTTCAACAGCGGCTTTGATGGTGTTCTCGAGGGGACATTGAGAACCAGTCTGGCCGCGGTGTTTTGGGCCACCTGCAGTCGGTTGAGTACATGTTCATTCGCAGAGATAAGAAGGCCGTTACAGTAGTCCAACCGACTTATTACGAGTGCCTGGACTAAGGTCTTTCTATAAATGTCTGATAAGAAGGGAAATACCCTTCTTAGGAGCCCAATAGATCAAAAACAGGATCCAGTCACCAGATTCACATGCTCGTTTAGAACGAGGTTCTGGTCCAGTCGCACTCCCAGGTTCTTAACTGATTGTTTTGGGCAGGGGATAGGTCCTAACTCCAGAGGCCACCAATCTGGAGACCAAAGGAGGTTGGCTTTCCAAAAAAGCATTACTTCTGTCTTGCCCACATTACACTGGAGGCAGTTGGAGGCCATCCAGTTAGCTACCGCTCTCATACCCTCAGCAAAAAAATTCTTAGTTTCAGGGGTAAGAGTCTGGAAAGGAAACGGGAGCTGGGTGTCGTCAGCATACGACACCGGGGTAAACCCATATGTTCTCACAATGTCAGCAAGAGGGGCCACATACACATTAAATAATGTGGGGCTTAGACATGAGCCCTGTGGAACCCCCTTGGTGAGTTCCCTGGAGATGGAACGATAGGAACCCAAGTTGACATTAGATTGTCTCTGTAACCTTTTATAGATATATATATATATATACACACATACACATCTAAATATATATATATATATACACACATATATTTGCACCTATGTGAAACAAAATAATCCTCTCAGTTATTTGACATTGCTTTGTTCAATATTAATATGTATTAAACATTGGTATTTAAAATAGGTTTAATAGTTTGACCTGTGTTCTGACATTTTACTCTTTTATTCTGATTAGGATTTAGGTTTATCACCTGCACTAAGCAAACACAAGGAGATAATGGACGGAGCGCTGAAACTTTCCAGACACTCATCCCCAGTCACAGATCTGGGTTGAATCCATCATCTTCGCCACCTCAGTTGAGACACAGCTATATGCAAATCAGTCTTGACCCTGTGCCTCATGGGAACAGTCCAGCCCGACCGGCCAAGCCAGGTCCTCCCTGGACCGGAAACAAGCATCCTGGGACCGGTTTCTGGGTAACACCCTTCATCAGCCAGGCTAGCTTGAGTCCATTGGCAAAGTGAGCAAGGGAACCACATCTGGGTATACCCTGCCACACTTAGGGTGAACAAAGCAAACACAAGGAGATAATAGACGGAGCACTGAAACTTTTCAGACACTCTCCCCCAGTCACAGATCTACTGTTGAATCCATCATCGTTCTCTAGCTCACTTCGCCACCTCAGTTCAGACACAGCTATATGCAAATCAGTCTTGACCCTGTGCCTCATGCGAACTATCCAGCCCGACCTGCCAAACAAGGTCTTCTCTGAACTGGAAACAAGCATCCAGGGACCGGTTTCTGGGTAACACCCTTCATCAGCCAGGCTAGCTTGCACTAAGCAGGCGGTAAATTTAGGAACAATTTCCTGATGATCACAGGTTACCACTCAACTTACAACAATAGTTTACCTTTTACAAAATGTAGTTGTAGCGCACAGTGAATCCATTTATCTTAACGTATGCAATTATTCCTCGTAAGATTTTATGGAGCAAGGTTTACAGATGTGAAAAATGTGATGAACCGAAACTCATGCATAAAACTATTAGGTTATTTGTCTCCACCTAACTCCTAATCCGAGCCTTAGGGCTTTAATTAAAAATAATACAGAGGCAGATCTGATAGCAGGAATGTGACACATGTTGTACTATCATTAGTAAACAAGTATCTGAGCACACAGAAAACTATAAAAGTCAGATGTCATAAAATCTATAAAATCATTATAGTTGAAACCCTTTGTGGCAGCAAAGAAAGTAGATATAAAAAAATAAAACTAAGGAACAGATTTAGAGTTTTGCTGTAGATTTCATAGTTCAAAGGGATGTTTGGCAGTAAACAAAGTTTAATGCGATATCTTGGCAATGGCTCTGCAGAATTTCCACCAGTTTGATGGAAACCTTTTGCTAGCAAATATACAGTCCATGGTCAATCTCGCTCTTGAAATTTCTAGCAGTACCTGCCCTCGCCAGCAGAGGTTCCATCAATGTGTGCTGGATAGCAAGGGGGCCTTCATTATATTGCTCCTTTTAGTGGGAAAAGGTTGGATAACCTTGGGAGCCTTCATTACAGGTCTGCTTTTGTTTTCCATGTGATAGAAACAGAAGCAGGTCTACAAAGAAGGCTTCCCCTGCTGAACATCCACATTGTCTCACTTGATTGTGGTCATCGTGGATCCTTGACGAACGGGCAGTAGGAGAGATGGCCCTTAATTTCATCATCTCAATTTCAGTAAGAATTATAAGCATGTATTGCGAATGTTCAAATGTTTTAATTCTTAAATTACTGTTTCTTGCCACAAAGTTAAAAGATAACTTGGCCTGGTAACAGTACAGAGAAACCATTGTGAACTTCAAAAAAACATGCAAGACTTTAGGGCAGTCCTTTTAGGTTCAGGCAGTTCCAATGTGCAAAAGAGAAGGCCAATGCAGTGGCCATTGTAGGGGTTGAGTGACACTAGAGTCCTAACAAAAGCATTTAACAAACTCCCACTGCAAAGAAAATAAAAATAAAAAAACTGCTTTCTGTATAGAATTCAAATATGAGATAAAAAGTCCAATGCGACAAAAGTGTGATGACTGTGTGTACTTCATCCCACTTCCATAGTCCCTTCCATAGTGGAGTGGTGTGGCTCACTGGTTAGAGGCGGCAGACCCGTAAGCAGAGGACGGCCTGGGACCAGGGTTCGATTCCCGATGCGGCAGGGTCGTGGACCAGGGTCAGCGGGCTCGATAATTCTCGCCTCGGTGCCCTACTCCAGTCAGGGACCACACTCGGCAACTCTGGGCATTAGCTTGCCTCATCTTCACAACGGCCCCCCAGACCGCCGGGGATGCTTGGTCGCACCTTAGAGATACCCATTAGGGACCATCTCTCAGGGTGAGCCAGGACGGGTTCCCCAGCGGTCGAAGCGCGGAGATACTCCTCCGGGAGTTGATTCTAGCGCTATATAAACCCACAATTAAATTAAATTAAATTAAATTAAATTAAATCACTTCCTTGGCATCGGAATGGAGCTCTGAACAACCAGTACTATAAGGTGAAACTATCTATATTACTCAGGGGGGATGAAAGCTGTAGTAGACACATTTTCAAAGTAATAATCAAAAGGAGCTGAATCAAAGAAGTCACCAATGGACCATTGGATGTTGGATGAAACACTTCATTTAACTGGAGGACAGCTAGCTGTCAAAAGTCAATAAAGAAGGCATGGATGTGGTGGTCAGGACCTGGATTCATTACATGTCACTGCAGAATAGCTATGTTAAATCTAGTATGTAAAAGCACCAGCAAACCATTACAGTGGTGGTCACATATTTACATATAAACTGTAAACTGGAGCTAGCAACTGTCCTGAGTAGACACGTCTATGAACACAGAAACAAGCCTTTGAGCTACACAACTCAAAACAACGGTCACAACCCAGCACCATGTCATTAAAGGTAAGTACCTGTCTCCACCAGAAGGAACGATGCCCAGAAGATCCAGCCCGTCTTCTGTCAGAGTGCCGGTCTAAACACAAAGAGTCAAGGTCCCTTTAGTTACATACTGAGCTGGATGCAGAATTAGCATGAACTTCACAAGGTTAGCAATATACAATAGAGCTCACTAGTTAGTAAAGAAGAAGTTAAGAAGTTGATATTATTAGATGGCAACTGGACCAGATGTACTAATTTTAGATGTACTGAGCATTTTAACAGTTGCAAAAACTCTGATTGGTGATTGTGTTTCTTAAAATGCTTTTTTGAATGTACTTAAGCCTTTCGGGGAGTCGGTACACTTCTACTGACACCTAAACAGCTTTACAGGTGGATGCGGACTTGTAATTTGGAACAGGTGTTTTGTAAGCATCCCTTGCAAGGTGTGAATTAGTATGGAATCTATTCATAATTTGCCAGCATAATCTGGTTGCAAATCATTGAAAAATGTTCAAACCACGAGGTGGTATTGCATTTATAGAAGTCAAGGGGTTCCCCTGGGACCCTTAAGTGAATCTTAAAAACGGTTTCTTTTGGAGTAGGCAGGGCCCAGGGGATACTTTAAGGAAAATGGGCTGTATTTAAAAATAAGGTTTTCTTTATTTAGAGCTAATCCAGTGGTCTTCTGTTTTAGGGGGCCACACTCCCTGTAGGGACTACCAATCAGGATGAGCTGCAAGCTGAGACCTAACTCATCCATATTGATGAGAGAGGTTGGATTTCAACCTACTCTGAATCTTTTTCCTTTTTTCTTTTGCATACCAACTTATTTACACACAGGTTGATTCACAAAAGAAAATTCCTCACTCTAGGTTATTTCGCACTAACAAGTGTCTACTTTCCCAGCAGATGCTGTTCCAAAAACTTTACAGTCCTTCTTAATGCATCGTGTTCAGGAAGTGTTAAGAACTGGTGCTATTGGTGCCAAAAGTATCATTTGTATTTTACGTCTAAGAGAGGGGAGGGTAAGGTCCCTGCAAGAGCAGCTCCATTGAATAGAGGGTCAACAACTGCAGACTGGATGTCAACAAAGGGCCATATGCACAAAAAGCAGGTTGTAGTATGTAAAGCAGTTCTACAGCGGTTCAACGTATTACAAAATGCAATTCACAAACTCAGCGGATGTAAATCTTCACTTTCACCGCCCATATCTTTTCTGGGGGGAGATGTCCACATGTGAGCTTAATATTTAGTAGAAAACATGGGAGTGGCTAGAAAATGGGGAATACTTAATACAACATAATAGAAAAGATTTAGGGAGGGGTAAGAAGGGGTTTAGAGCGGGACATGCCTTTACATACACTTACACACACATATGTATATATACATATTTTTTCACTGAAGAAAAACAAAGGTTTAATTGATGTCATTGTTGTATAACTCATGCCCTCATGTGCAGTGATGTAATTTAGGATGCCATCAGCAATGTTATTATTTATGTCAAAGAAAATGTCATGAGTGATGTAATATCTAAGGTCAAAAGCAGTGCATGGTGAGGGTGCGATCTATAGTTACGTTAGTTAAGTATAACTATTTAATTTGAGTGTTTTTAGAGTTTAAAACATAACATTTAGCTGACAATGTCACCTAACTAGGTTTGTTCTTTTGAGAGAATTTTTGAGATTCATTTATGTAAAGTAAGATATTAACATAGCTAACTAGAATGTCACTTCAACCTATTTTTTCAGTGAATTTCTGAGGGAAAGTAACATAATAAAGAGGTGTCATTTTAAGTGAGGCAGACCTACTAGCTTGGTCAAAGGGTCAGCACACCAAAATATAAAAAGCAGGGCTGTTGGCTTATCAGGGGTCAGTCAGGACATCGCCATATATAAGGCAGGCCTATTGGCTTTGTCAAAAGCCACCACAATAATTTATCAACAACTATAATCCAACACATTGCTTATTAACATACACATCAATGTTCAATAAATGTCATAAAATTATTTAAACTAATTAAAGCATTTTTGTTCCAATTATTCAAAACAGCCAGAAACGTGTTTGAGTCTTTCTTTAACATTCTTCAGGCCATAAAATGCAGCCTTAGGACCAAGCACAATGGGTCCCCACAATCCAGCTGACGAGTATACAGCTCCAGCAGGGAGTGCTTTGGAGATGTTGGCAAGCTCTCCTGGGATCATCCATTCAATGATCAAGGAGACTTGAAGTATTTCTTTTAAACATTTCTGGGGGGCTGCTGTGCTCCCTGCAGCCCCCTCAACATGTGCATTTTTTGCGGGTGGTGTCCCTGTTTGAAGCACCACAAGAAGTATAATATCTCCTACAAAGCCCACGCAGGGCATTACAGTGAATACTAAATGAGTAGCCTCGCCGCTTCAATACTGATGCGGGGAGGATGGGACTATTTTTATTGTTTTCTTTTATGTATATTGTGGGTGTCCTGGTCCTACCCAGGGAGCCCACAGCTTTTCTGTTTTTTCGTAATGCAAACACAGGAAACTCACTCCAGCATTGCAGATTTTGCTGCCTGCCACTTTTATTTGTTTATTTTCTTTCAGTGTCCCATTTCTATACTTGTAATAAATATGTAGAATTATAGTAAATTTGGGTAAATACATGCATGTTAAATATATTTACTGAATATTAATTAAATATTAAAATGCTAGTGCGGGTTGGATAAACTCATAAATTGAGCCTTGGATGTCTCCACCGCCTGGTTTCAGGGGAGGAGACATGTAAGTCTACAGTTTGATTTAACATTGCAATCAGAAGTGGGGATTAGGAAAAAGGTGTGTAGATTTACACCTCGGTGCAAGAGTACTTTTGCACAAGATTAAACCGGCACATGCAAATGTACCTTTGCGAATAGGGCCCATAGATTCTAAACTAGGACAAAAGGGCAGAAACCAGGCTGGCGAAGTAGGCGGATTAATTTAGCCACAGCTCTACTCATATAATAATCCATTTTTGTAGACCTGATAACTTAATATATTTGATGAAATATGTTTTGATTGCCACAGAAAGTTATGAAAACTATGGCTTTTACAGCTGTGCATCCTGTGAAATTAATCTCAAACAGAGTTCATTGCTCGCGTGTAACCGCAGACCATGAGTCATCTAGAAGCCAATGCAGCGTATGGTCCAGACCTTGTCGAAGCAGATGAGGTTCAGCTGCCCGCACATGTTGATCCGATGGGGGCTCAGACTGAAGATCGACTTCTGCTTCAGTCGTCTCTTGGCGTAGAGGATCCCCACGGTCACAGCTGCCGGCATGATGGGGCAAATGGCGATGGTCATAAGGACGATTGATTGAAGGATGATTGATCCCACAGGAACCTAAAAACACAGAAAATGCCAGTTTTATCACCATTATCGTGTGGCTTCATGTGTTACTGCTAAGAAAATGCATCCAGCTTGACTCTAGAAATATCTGCAAACTAGGACTACTTCCAGATAAATGGGTGAGAATAGTATTTACCAGAGGGTCTCTGTTCACAAGAACTTTTACAATGTAATTTTTGCTTTACATAATAAATTAGACATTTAGTGAGTCATTATTCAAAATGATCTGCCACACAACTTGAGACTCTACAGCTTCCACGGATGAGATGTGAGGCATAGAGTAGATCTAATGTTTAAGTAAGTTTCATGATGAAGATGGTGGGATTTATGGAACCAGGTGAGCTGGGGGCAGAGGCACTCATATCATGGAGCTATATGAAGTAACAGTGTCAGGGTGCATAAGATTGCTTAGGAATGTTTACACCAGACTGTTATAAAAGCCAAGTTTGAGATCCTTACATACTCAGTGATGGTGGTCCTAGTGAGGTAAGGCTGATGCAACGAGTTCCAGAATATGGCTTGCAGTGGAGCAAACTCCCAACCATCTCAAAGACATTTTCTTGAAATATAGCATGTCCAAAGGTATCTTTCAGCAGAGTTGAGATATCTTTGGGAAGGTAGATAGTGAGCTTAGCAGTTAAGGAAGCGTGGACTGTAAATACATGCCACCTTGAAGCTATCCTGTATCTCATTGGTCAACGTGAAGTCTAATCAGTGTGCGGTCACCTAAGCTCTCCCTGAGGCTCATCAGAAACAACCATCACTTCCTGTGCACTCGGGAGTCTTCTTTCTGTTAATATCCAGTAGACGCAGTTGCCTTGGTTCAATCCAGCCGCGATGAGATTAAAGCAGTAAGAGCCGGAGGTCAATGGCAGTGATGTAAATAAGACGCCTACTGTAAAACCCGACCAAGCAAAACTCAACTACAGCTTCCCTCAGACAAGTGTTTCTCAGCCAGAGTACCAGCGTTCTTCACGAGTGGACCAGCAAGAGCGGTGGCCCATTGACTGAGGCTCGAGTTCACAGGACCAGAGGTTACAGTTGGCAATGTATTGAGAGCCACAACTTCAACCACACAACCAGCCTGGCTGTCACTGCTCAAGGACATACTCCAGCTTTGAGCCGGAGTACATTTATTTTTTCTTTCAATTATTTTTGAGTGCAGTAACTTTAGAAGTGTGGTTTGTTAATAGGAATTTGATTACATTTTGTGGGTGGGTGCACGTGCCTCCTTAAACTACTGTCGTACTACTTTGAGTGCTACAAAAAGCAGCTTGGGAATCCGGTCCTTACAGTCAACACATGCATCTTGGGTATTGGAGAGGACCACAGCCCTGGTGTGGCCGCACATCCATTACGAGTCACGTTTCATGACCTTCTCAAAGCCCAGTTTCACCCAACCACCCCTGCTCTAACCTCAAGTAACTTTCCAAAACATTTAATTATGTTATAATTGAGTAACGTTTAATTAATTCTAGACATCACTTTTAATTATTATCAATTCATAATCAAGCATGTCGTTTTTAACTTTAGGTGGTTATATTTTAGGTGGGAATGTATGTTCCTGGCCACACCTTTCCTGGCATCTATGACACATTCAAGTCAGTTTGATGACGTGCTCCTTGTGCTTTCATCCAATGCTTTGGTGCAGGATGCGCAGACACAGATCAAAGGCAGCAGAGACGGGGGAACAGAATCTGCATTCAATGACTACTGAGGCATGTTTTTGTCACATTCACAAAGGGGATGGGTCCCTCGGGGACCCCTTCCAGTTTGCAAATGGGTTACCACTAAATGATTTCGGTCACAAAACATTAATACATACCATTCCAATTTGGTTTTTGGAAGGGATGCCCTAAATACGCCCCTTCCAAATACTGAAATTATATTTAGTTGAAAACCCAGTTTGTGGTTCTAACATAACCAAATGCCTTTTTGTGGTCACAAAAGGCCTGATTCTGCAAACTGGAGGTGTGCAATTGCAAACAGTCTTGGTATATCAGGCCCTTAGATGTAGGAGCTTCGGACATAAGATTGTTGTATGTTTTGATCTGAAGGGAGTGTATGGGATTTCCAGTTGACAGAAGTCCAATAGGAAACTACTGTCAACACAGAATTTAAACCTCAGTCAGTGATTTCTACAGTCAGGGTTTTGAGGTTAATGAGTCGAGGAGGAGAGAGGGAAGACTTAGATGGTCGACTCAGCAACTTCTATAAGACAGTTGATTTCTGCATAGGTCTGACCTATTTTTCACCTAAAATGGTGATATGAGTTAGATAGATGATGCGTAGGCCGGTATTGATGTGGTCAACATAAGGGGCTTATTCAGTGCTTAGAACCATGGTTTCTTTGACTTTTGCAGCATTGGATTGGCTGACACATGTTTTGAATTATGTTGCGTGGTTTGTTGACTTGGCTTCTACGGAGTTTTACTTCAAGCCAACTGAGCAGTAAAGTCCTTCTGTCCCACACCGCCAGCGTCTGCAAAGATCACTATGTGCACCTTGTCCATCCGTAAGGTATGAGGCTTAAACTTGGAGTGCCTTTCCAATGTCATGAGGTGCGTACATCAAACCGCCAACCCTCAAGAGCGGGTTCTGACAGATATGGGACCAGACACACGCAAACGGATCAGGAGAATCACTTACCCCTCTAGGCGCCATAATGCTGATCGCATAAATGACACCGATAATAGCGATGGCGATAAAGAACATAAAGAAACGTGCAATGTCCCGGTAGAGCTTGAAGTTCACCGGCTTGGGGTACAGGATGGACCTCACCATGTCCCCTTTGGTGGTGTTGAACCCTAAAGAGAACAAAGAAAAAGTGTTTGCCAACTTATAGTTTCATATAAGAGGCAACACACAGCAACAAACCCCATTTGAAAGAACATATCATAATAGACGCTTATCAATGCGTGATCAATAATGCTAGCTTATCTAGAGCCACTTTCAGGATCAAATGTGTGATGGTTATTTTTACTACTTGTACAAGATCTGCTTTCAGTCAACCAAGCAGCCACTCACACACCACAACATACTGCCAAGCCAACATGCAAGTGCCATCAGAACATGAAGGAACTGCCTGTAACATGTTTAGGGAGCAGATTAGTTTCCAAGACAGAAGCAATACCAAGAACGCGCCTCGTTTCCAAGTACAAGAAGCATGACATTTCTTCCAGAGCACCGTGGTCCACGTTTCGTTCTAGGTAGTCCACACCAAAGCCACAGTTTTACATAGGCGATGGGGTTTATTATGATGGATAATGGATTATTCCAACAATGTGCTTTTT
This sequence comes from Lissotriton helveticus, assembly GCF_964261635.1. NCBI lineage: Eukaryota > Metazoa > Chordata > Amphibia > Caudata > Salamandridae > Lissotriton > Lissotriton helveticus. The sequence continues at coordinate 4,866,672 of NC_136072.1, forward strand.
CCAAGCCCTTTTTTCTCTACAGCCTGATGAGACCAGGTTCAGGTGCTGTTGCCTTTTTCCTCCATCCTTCTTCAAATCTATTTTAGTGTTGTATACTGTCCAGATTCCAATCTCTGGAGTGATTCTAATAAGGATTATTCTGTTTATAAAATTAATTATTCTACAAATCAATGCAGCACCTCATTACAGCAAAAGTTCTCATTTATTGTTGAATTCAAATAAGTCGAATTACAAATGAAGCATACAATTTAATATACAATACTTCGAGCCTGACCTCTCTTCAATGCTTGCGGATGGATACGTACCCTGGGCTTATTTAATTAATGTTTACAGTAACCAGTCGCTAAGGCTACCTTTATAACCATCCAACTCTTGGAGAATGGGTTTAAATCCCCTAAGATGCTGCATCAAAGATTGAAGGGATGGTCTGGGGGAACCAATGTCTGTAGTGATGGAGGTTTACCTACCTCACCCCAAGGGAGGAAAACCTTTGGCGGGGAAACTTCCCGTTGACCTCCTTGCATTTGGGAAGGTAGTTGGTGCCATTTCCACCACCAAATCTGGGCCCTGGAAATGCACCACTAAAGTGGGGGAATATCACCTTCTGGCCAAGGTTTGACTGTTTCCAAGGAGGTCTCTCACATGCTTGAATTCAACAGACATGGTAGTGGACGATATTAGCACTATTCGGTTGGCACATGGCACCTGCAATGGCGCTATCTCTGCTGGTTGGGGGGCTACTCTTGGAAGGGCTCTACACTGGGCAGTTTGACTCCGGGAGGTGTGGATGGAAGTTCTACCATGCTTTGTGGAATCCTCGTTATTGTCATCCTCTTAATCCGGTGCTGAGCAAAACACAGCATCCAGATATAAACAAAAATCTGAATTGATAGATAAAATTACAATGACCTTTCTTAAACGAAAACAATCTTTACACCAACCATAGTGGCAAGGATGCTATCGATTGTATTTCTCTCTCACCGCACTCCAAAATGAAACGTATGTACTACCGCTTTTAACAGTTATTTATCCGCAGAATTGAAAACAGCTTGAAAAGCAAATATTAAAGTTAATTACAGAAAATGGAGATAGCACAGTACAAGAGAGTGGGCCAGGTACACTGCCACATCCTCATTAATTTACAGACCTATACAAACTATAGGTGTTAGCCCCGTTTATAGTAAACTGCTGCTGGTGGTTCTCTCACATTCGTCAAACCACGAGCAATACAAACACAATCTTACATTGCATTTCAACCGTTTGAGAAATAGAGTACAATAGTTAGTGCTGATCTTCAATTTATAGTTCCTGGTCTTCAATTCTGCCATCCTTTTTATTCTAAATAAATGACTTTTTTTGGCTGGTGTTTCCACCTAAAGGAATTCAGTCTCCTTAGCTGGTCACCCACTACCGATCACCAGACGTGCCCTTCCTCAGGTGACTGAGTCAAAGTGTCCTATGTTTTGTGATATTCACAACCAGTCTTTGCCTTAATGATCACCTATCAAGCCCAGTCATCACTCCTTGTGTCACTATCTTCTGTGGAAGACACTCAGTCATTGCAGTCAATCATTCCTCTTCTGGTGCACTCGCTTCTAGTTTTGGAGGGAGTGAGGTGAGTGGGTCAAGGATGTGTCCAATGAGGATCCGATCTATCTAGTCAGAACTCTTATATTTTGTTTCAGCTTTATCTACGTTTTTAACCTAATTTGTAACCTGTACATTTTATCTTTTTCTCCACGTTGTTTTGTGCTGATGAGTGATACAAACCTGCCCACACGTGTGGGAAACCAAAGAAGTCATTTTGGGAGAGAGCGACAGGCATCGCATTATTTGTGGCTGAGCTCTGACAATAAATGGTAAGTGAAGGAAGAAGAATCACATGCGACTTTCTTCATGCCTCTGTGTTCTGACAGAAAACTCCTCCATTCACATCACACAAAAAACACGAGTGCCTATGACAGTAGAGAGGATGGTGCCAGCTGGATGGTGTGAAAGAAACTCCTCACTGCACGCCGTGCATGCGAATCAAAAACATGCTGAGAAGCGGATGGCCAAGATACCACACCACCACCTGTGGGGAGTCTTGTTATGAGATGTAACAGTCACTTATTGTCATGATCTTCACAGACAAACAGTCCCTGTAGCCACCTAGGTTGCTTTTGGAGTACGCTTAGCACTTGTCCATCATTCAAAGAACATTTTCAAAGCCCCAACCTTATGGAAATGTCTTTAATCCTAAAAGAACCCAACTTTCAGATAAATTTGCTTGAATACCACTCCGCAAGCTCTAGCTGTGAAAAGGCTCCTCACAAGTTCCAGTCAATTCAACTGACTTGCTGGTTGTCTATCAGAAAGGTGCAGCCTCCACTGTCTCCAACATATTCAACACAGGCCTAGCAAAGAGGGACCACCAGTAAGGATCCGGTCCGCATTGTTCTTATAGGACACAGCTCGCAGAAAAGGCAACCCTTAGACTTCCTTGCATTTTGCCCTCACTGTCTGGGATGCAGGGCTACTTCATAGCTCCAAGACCTGGACCTCTCAAAGGGACAGTGTCTCCTGGATCCTAGTGACAACAGATGTGGCTTGGGGGTTGCTATAAAGAATAAAGGGAAGTTGGTCTGCGGAACCTTCCACAAGGTTTCCCATAACAGGAAAATATAAAAGGTCTGGGGTAGTAAAATGGTCTAACTCGGTGTGCTCCTACCACACTTACATGTACATATACATTATTCATGGACCATAGTACTGCGTGGATACTGCTTGGATAAAAGTACTGCATAGGTTTTATCTAGCTTGATAAACTGATAGTTAGAAACAAATTCTTATACCACATTTTTATGCCTCTAATTTCAATACAATTCATAGAGGACTTAGAGTATTAGTTTGTGTTTTCTTTTGTTCCTGTGAAATTAAATAGAAAGACTTTGATCTGTAGTGTACATTGGTTTTCTTTTTGTTTTCCTGTTAGTTGTTTAATACTAGTTTCATTCATCCAACCATAATATAAATAGATCACCCGACAAATGTTTTGCCCTTATGCAGTTTGCACATGAAGATTCTTCAATGCTCTTCAAGGTTGGAGTATAAGGATTCAGGACAGAAGAACTGGTATTTGACCAAGTGATTAGTTAGTGGTTTGGCAAGGGACAGTATTCCTTCTCCTCTGGTGAGAGTTTGTGTGGTCCAATCCCCAATGTAGCCTCATTCTGCGTCTTTGTGTCTTGAAAGTTCACTGAACTGATGAGAAGACCATATAAAGGCTTCTAATGTGTTAGTTGGACAGCTCAGCTGTCTTCCACAGACAAAGCAAAAGACCACTAATGAAGTAGATGGTTCTGACATGTTTTTTTGACTGACAGCTGACACTTGCAGAGCCCACCACTGGAGCACAAAATGAAACTGGAACTAGGGGAGAAGTTAAAAATTTCAGGGAGTACAGGGGAGAAATCACTTATGGAGCTTCTAAAAATTAAGGAATAGGATAGGGGTCAAGCAAAATGCTTTTTTCAAGTGTTGCTTTTGCCATTTTTTGATGTACTTGTTAGAAACTGGATGTTACTGTTTGAAATTATATAAAAATATTTACTTTATTTTTGCTTCTTTTTGAAGGTGTTGTGTGTTTTAATGTGTGTATTATTTCATACATAATTTCTGATGTGAAATTGAATTTAATTGAGTTAGGAATGTCACACAGCTTTAACATCAGATAATGCAACTTTAAGACAGATTAGGACTGCCACGCCAAATGGTTAGAAAAATACACTAATAATTAGAGAGTTTTTCATAAATGCCAAACCATCAGAAAATTATGGGTATCATAATTTGTTACTGTAAGGGTTAATTAAAAAAACTATTACAAAAATAAAAAAAGATAAAAATAAGTTAATCACAGCTATCCTTCTTTCATACATGGACAGACTTTGTTGATGAAGCTGGTAACTGGAAGCTCACAAGGACAGGTCTGAGGCTTCTGGCTGTTATATATTTCATCTGATTCCAGAGGATTCTTACACTGTCACCATAGGGCACAAAACAATTCATTGTCTTTAGCTATAGCAAGCTGGTAAAATGGTCATTCCAAAGTACAGTCAACATAAATCTACCAATCAGGTATTCTAAATTACACGTCCAGGGGTGATTATGTCCTGGTACCTATAGCTGAAAAAAAGTTTGTATAGATTATCCCCAGCTCTCCTACTTGGAAAGAAGTAACATGTGGTTCCTCAGCTATTAAGGATAGGTTTTGTGGGTCACATTCCAGCCTGATTTGTGCTTGTGGAATGGACCTACTCAGTTGAACACAACATGAGGCAAGAATTTTGGTTAATATCTAAAAGTCTGTTGACAATTACACAATGCTGTCATGCTGTAGACAATTGAAGGACAATGTTTAGCTTCAATTACCTTCAGAACTTGAGTTGTTGAGAGGCACTGTAGATTTTATGGTCTCGCCACACAACTCACAAATAAAATGGACTTCATCTTTAGCTTTTCTCAGTTAGCTTTGGTTCCCCAAATGACACAAAACGTAACCCATAGGTTTTCCCTTCCTATGTACGCCCTGCCAGGTCCAGTCAGCGGTGATCGAGTAATACTGTCCTATGAACACCTTTCAATCTCTTTAACTATGGGAACGCTGCTTTCCTTTCTTTAATGTTTCTTTGAGTACCCTTCAGGACTTTGAACATGGCCCCCAAGAGGTAAAATACCTGTCGTACACTCACCTGTTCTCAGCACCACAGCCTTCGCTGGACCCTGGCCCGTGGACTCCGCTCGGATGACCTCGGTCCCACAGAACAGCATGTGCCTCTTATAATCTTCCCCAATAAATGTCTTCCAAGGCATGGAGTTATCCAGGTGCGGTAACTGGGTCTTCGTCACAGGAATGCATTCACCTTCAAAAAGCGACGAGGACGTGCACGTGAATCAATAGATTGTTTATTGTGGATCTGAGTTAAACAAATGCTAAAACTAACCTAAAAAATTCACTCAGTTTTATAACATATGTTGCATAAAACATAATATTAATAAAGTGAACACTGACCACAGACTAATAACTGACTTATCCCAACAACATGGAGATAGTGACCACTGTAATTTAGTTGTGCAACATGATTGTAGTGCCAAGATCATTGTGCTTTACTAACACACTTTGATGCCAGATGAAGGCAGATTTCATGTGTTTATTCAGAAGTAAAGTCACAAGAAAATATCCTCTTTGGTGAAAACAGAATGAAGCAAACAAACACACTTCACATAATCATACTGTATCATCAGAGCATAAACGTCACAAACACAAAACTTTTATAATAAAGAATTTATTTGAAAAATAAAATAAAATATAAAAACTACGTTTAAAAGAATTATTGTTAAAAATGGGAATTTCCTAGAGATTTCATAAACAAACCAGTGGGAATAACAGCACAATATGGAAGATCAAAACGGTGATGCACCGTTACATCGCAACTTTTACAACGGGAGTCTTTTACAACGGAACTTTTACAACGCAGGATCCATTACATCGGATGCCATTACAACGCATGGCATTACATAGCAGATGCTATTACAACGCATGGCATTACATCGTAAGTATAGGTAAGTATTTAATTTTTTTTAATTTTATTAATATTAATTATAATTAAATATATTTATTTATGTTTTTAATATTATTAATTTATTATTTATTATATTAATTAAAGTAATTTTTAAAATAAGTACAGGTGTACAGGGGTGTTTTTAGGTTTCAGGGTAGGGTTTGGGTTTTGGGGTACAGGGGTGTTTTTAGGTTTCAGGGTAGGGTTTGGGTTTTGGGGTACAGGGGTGTTTTTGGGTTTTGGGGTACAGGGGTGTTTTTAGGTTTCAGGGCAGGGTTTGGGTTTTGGGGTACAGGGGTGTTTTTAGGTTTCAGGGCAGGGTTTGGGTTTTGGGGTACAGGGGTGTTTTTAGGTTTCAGGGCAGGGTTTGGGTTTTGGGGTACAGGGGTGTTTTTAGTTTTCAGGGCAGGGTTTGGGTTTTGGGGTACAGGGGTGTTTTTAGTTTTCAGGGCAGGGTTTGGGTTTTGGGGTACAGGGGTGTTTTTAGGTTTCAGGGCAGGGTTTGGGTTTTGGGGTACAGGGGTGTTTTTAGTTTTCAGGGCAGGGTTTGGGTTTTGGGGTACAGGGGTGTTTTTAGGTTTCAGGGCAGGGTTTGGGTTTTGGGGTACAGGGGTGTTTTTAGGTTTCAGGGTAGGGTTTGGGTTTTGGGGTACAGGGGTGTTTTTAGGTTATATTACATTAATTATATTATATTAATTACATTTCTTAATTAAAATAATTAAATTAAATACATTATTTTAATTAATTTAATTTAATTACAATTAAAAAAATATTTAAATTAAATTAATGTCATTATATTAATTAAATAAAATTAATTACAATTTTTATTAAAATTAATTTAAATAAATAGATTTAAATTTATTAAATAAAATTAATTACTATTTTAAAATGTATTTTAATTCAATTAATTAAATTAAATTAATTAAATTAACTTAATTACATTTTTTATACTTACCTATACTTACGATGTAATGCCATGCGTTGTAATAGCATCTGCTATGTAATGCCATGCGTTGTAATGGCATCCGATGTAATGGATCCTGCGTTGTAAAAATTCCGATGTAACGGAATGCGTTGTAAAAAACCGCGATGTAGTGACACCAATCCGATCAAAACATGTATACAATTACATGGTACATACATACACGGGAGAAGACAATAGACATCAAAAGATGTTCTAATCAATGTATATGATCACCAGTAACTGTTGAATTATCTGTCAAGGTACAACACTTTATATATTTTTAAACCCTTGCAGATACCCTTAGTGAGCTAGGGCCAGATGTAGGAAAAGCGTATTTACCGATTCATAAATACCAAATTTTACCGATTCGGTATTTATGATTCGGTAAATATGAAGGAGGGAGATTTAGGAAGATTCGGTAATTGAATTACCGAATCTGTAAAAATCGGTATTTACCGAATCGGTAAATACCGATTCGGTATTGCCCATTAATTCCTATGGGTTGAGAAGTGACCATTGTTGAGTTGCGTTATGCGCCCAATGCAATCCTTTATTCCACTCAAATATGCAAAAATGTTTTTCGTAAGCACTAAGTAATACCGTGCTTGCTCTGCTTCCTGCAAACTTAATTGCCTGGTGGGACGCTCAGTTATTTATTTGTCCTGAAGATGACTGTGTACTTGTGACAAAGGTCGAAACGTCGTCGACGCAACTGTGGCCACAATTTATCGAGGACACATTGTTTTATGTGCTGCAGTCCCAGTATATATTTTTGGAACTCCAACTTTTATGTAACCTCTTTTTTGTATGCCACCTGTCTGGTTGTAAATGCGTATTAATTGTTATATGTACCAGCATTTTTGTCTGAGCCTCACAATACTACTTTTTTACTAAATAAAGAATTGTTTATATGTTTTTCTTAAAAAATTGTTTTGTATGGGCCGTGCTTTCTATTTTACCATTTTTTATTTTTTCATGATTAGGTGTATAGGGTTGTTTGATTTAAGTGTTTGTTCTATGATAATTTTGTGTACACTGTGAACCTTTGTTTGGAGAGAATACTGATTGCCCCTGGTTCAGGTGGTTAGGGCTACCCCTGTTGTGGTTAAATATTGGTCAATACTGGGGCGTGCAGATTTTGGTGAAGTAAGGACAAAAATGTGCATGTTATCCTGGTATCCATCTGGACCTCCCACACCCTACACCAACACAGGAAAGGGCTGAAGATGCACTCTTTAAAAGCACTACATAACAGTGTACTAGCTGTCCACTACCCGGCTTCTCCTCCAATCACTTGTTGACTTTACGCTTGTCTTCAACCATGTACAGTGCTCCTCTGCCTTCTGGGTAGGTTCGAGCTACGGAAATACTGTACATATATACAAACTTGACCCATTTATATGGCAGCAATCATAACTGGATACTATTAATCACACCTGATATATTCCAATTCATGCAGCATCAGGGTATGTCTTGTTTGATAAATAATGTACCCTTTGATTGGACAACCATAATTGGAGGCAAAATCAGAAACTGACTTGACATTCTCTACTGCAAAGACAGTATTGTTTTTGGTGAAAAGCATTTTATTAGACCAGGAAGCCAATGTGCATGTCCTAGAACAGGAACATGATTACATCAACAAGATTGTTGAAGGATGAAAAAAGATTTGAATACCATAATCAAAGAATCATTCTCGAAGGTGAATAATCGTGCTTCAAGACAGTTCAATACGAAGGCCACACGAAGACCCAGGAGTTGTTCATTTGAGGGGCTTGGGGCATAGGGTGCTCTTAAATAATCCTCATTACAATTCGCCCTTCATTTTTCCTAATTTTCTTTGAGGATAAAAATAACATTCTCATTTCCTTTTTTATCTTTTTGCAAATGTATAAAGTTGTGTTAAAATGATATATTTGCTTCTAAAATGATAATACTATTACTGATATATGAATAATAATATTGATCATATAAACTGAACTCGATAAAATTGAGTTCTTTCATGGCAATGAAGCAATAAGTGTTTTTTACCCTTGTAGCTGTTATGCATTATGGATACACCTCAGAAGGATAAAACACTGAGTTGACTTGTCAGAAATCATACAGCCAATCCATGGGAGCATCTCAGGACTCTGCTTCTCCTCTACTTCACTGCAATCTAGTCCAATATCTCAAATATATCCCTCTTACTCTACAAATCCCTGATAGCTCATGGCTAACTCAACTAAGAGACGAATCCCCAAAGTACGGGTCTCATATTAATGTAACCCTTATATCGGTGACCGACTCTGCCATAGTGCCAATGATAATGCGTGGATGCCTCAGTTATCTCCTGTGCATCCTTAAACCAAGCCCCACAGTCCCCAGCCCCATCGCATCAACATTGTTCAATAGCACAGCATACCAAAAATACTCAAGATTTGACCAATACTTCACTAGAGCAGAACAAGCACTTGAAGGAGCTACTGTCCCGCCACTGCAGCAAGAGCTGCACAACACAAATACTACAAGGGGAGGAGGGTTGAGAGTCAACTCATAAAGTTAGAGCAGTCCTGGCTCCATTGGGTGATTTGACACTGGCTCCTGAGAAGTCTTGCTCTAATGGTGAGATGGTACTAAAGCAACAGCACTCATCGCTGCGGGAAGATCTTATACTGTGTTTAAATAAGGGCAATCCACACTCCCCGAACGTTTCCCCAACCAAGCCTGTGCCTTAAATGTTTTGTCAAAAGGAGAATTATTAAAATTGAATCTAAGCTTTACCTGTGACCATGCCTTCATTCAAAACGCAGGTGCCGCTGATCAGGATAGCATCGCAGGATAGGAAGAAATTGTTTCCTGTTAGGACAATGACATCTCCAGGGACAAGGAGCTGTGATTCTACTTGAGTACACCCTGTTGAAAATGATAAAAACATACGTAGTTAATGTTGCTTTTCTTACTCATAAAAAGGCTGTAAGACCGTTTTAGTGGCTCCCCGGTGAGATGAATGTATGAGACATAATCCCCTAAATTGGCCATCAGGTGTAAGCATGCTAACATGGTTAAATAAATAGTATGGTCAACTCTCACATCAACAGGAGTATCTTTCATGGTTAAACATCCCACACTAGGGATGATTTACATATTCAGTATGGTCATGGGAGAAGATATGAAGCCAGGAAAGTTCTTTATCATTTTAAGAAGGATTTAAGTGGCAGAAGATAAAGACAGTGGATGTGAGTGTCCAGGACTGGATGCTGCAAAGGTCTCTTGAGCTCCCTTCCTACTATCCGAGGATAGGGGGACTCCCACTAGAAGTCAAAGTATCACCCTGTAAGTAATATACAGTTGAAAAGAGGTGTCAAATGTCTCCATAAGAGGTTCCCATTTAGAAAGAAAAAGCCACAAGGGCTAGAACAACTCCTCGGCAATCTTGATAGTACTTGATTGAGGATGATGAAAAACACGAGTTTACGACCAAGGATCTAAACCTCGCCTGAATCGGGGTTGAGAAAGAGCCAAGCATGAGTCTTCCAGAACAAGGAGTTCCAGAAAGTATCCATTTGTAGAAAAAGTGGAGGGGAAATTCAGGGAGAAAAAGGTAACAAAGAGGGCAATGAACACAGTGAACAAGAGGGGAAAAATATCTTGCAATGCATCCATTTGTAGGATGAGACTCCTTATATACGGCCTAGGCAGGTAATTACTTCACAGGAAAAAGAGTTAGAACAATCTAGGATTTGGAATCTTACGGAAGGACCGGGGACACATTATTTACACCGTTTAAATGGCGAAAGCCCTACATATGAATATACAGAATTGAGAAGCCACACTCTTTGACTTCTTTCACCGAATTTTACTGAGACGCGAAGATCGTCCCCTACAGAAACCCACTGCGGGTTGGAAGTATCACCGCAAAATACAAGCAACCGCATAACTTCAAAGAGCCTTGAAAAAGTCATGGGTTACATTCCCAATATGACAAAACACGTGTTGGCTGTGAGAGCTCAAGAATAAAACTTCACAAGAAACAACCGGATGATACTAATGCGATTCATTTCTGAAATGCAAGAATGTTGAATGCATAATTTTGAGAAAACTGAAAAGAACTTGATTTTTGACGTGTGCTAGGGAGTTTCTTTGCTTGTGTATAGGTCTTTGCCTATTTTAGAGGGAGTTGTGGTTCCCTTTACCTTATAGCACCATTCTTCTAATACCTATTGCACCATATTATAGTGGGATATTCTGATTGGCGCCTTAGAAACCTATAAACAATACCACTGGCCTAGTGTTTCCTAGGATTTGGAACCTAAGGAAAACGCACTGGAAAAGCAACCATCTTGAAGTGAAGTATTTAAATGCTCGCCATACTTTCATCTTCAGGGATATGGTGCCTCTAAGGAATGACTTGAAGTGCATGCTCTCCTCCAAGCATCCATTCTGGGACCACTGCTCCTTGATGTTGATGTACATCTCAGACCTTAGAACACCTCCACAAAAGAATGCGGTGGCAGAAATGCTGACATGAATAGAGTAGCTGATGGTAGATGCCTACTTGTGCGTGGAGGACAAAGGTTGAGAGGAGATGGCGTACTGCACGTTGAGCACAAAGGCCAGAGATACACAGCCTTCACTGGGTACGCGGTAACAGCGAACACACCACAGGAAAAGTTTACAATTGGAGTGACAACCACCAAATATTTGGGATGTGATATTATAAAGTGGTTAGAACCAAGTCCCTCGTGGGTTTGACCATTTTGTGATTTCAGGTCACAAATATCTGTTGGATATCACTCAAATCTTACACTTTTCTAGTAAGAATCACAAGTTTAGTGCCAGCAACAGTCTACAGGAAAAAACTAATTCCACCTGCAGTAATGACACAGGATTCCTCCTTGTGGCAACCCATCCATTTTAGCACAGTCATCCAAGATGATTTGCCTTTTTATGGACCCATAGTTTTTTTTTTATTATTCTGTGCACTTAACACCTGCTGGATAGGAGCAATGTGTCAGTGCTCCCAATTTAAACATGGTTAAATTGGCCTACTCCTAATGGGCATTGTTAACTTGTTCTTAAGTCCCTAGTATATGGTGTAGGAAATACACCCAGGGCCTGGAAGCTAACTGGCAAATGTATACAGAAGCACCTAAGGTGCCATCCACAAGGTTGATCAGTAAAAGATGGCTTTAGGCCAACTGTGTGTAGCCACACTGCTGCAGCATAACAAATGCTGTAAAACCTGTCAAAATGATGCATTTTGACAGGTGAAAAACATTGCTTTTAAATATTAATAAGCCACCCCTACCTAGCCCACAAAGTAGGGTATTTGATATTTAAAAGTAAAACATCTGCAAAATTAAAGTTAACACGCCCCTCAAGTGGCTAGCCCCAAAAATTATTTTCACTGGAATGGCTGCATTTGCATCATAGAAAATGGCAAAATACAGATTCTAAACTTCAATCTGTAACTTTTGTCAGAAACTATCTAAAATAGTAATTCGAAGGCTATTTTATATTTATTAAAAGACCAAATAATTGGTCAAGTGGCATTTTTTTTTGTCAAAGTATTTTTATTGATCATTTAGTGAAAAAAAACAATAGGAATAAACATGCGACAATCCCGCACTTCAACCCACGCAGGGGGTAGCCAGAACATCGCCCAAGGGCGACACGACAAAATGGGGACGGAAAATCGTACTCAAGTCTCTTCACTTGGCCTAGTGTCCAAGGTAGTGCCACTGAACTAGCATATAGGCCAACATTCAGTAAGCCATTTAGGAATAGAACGTTGAAAAGTCACAGTTGCACAGAAAAATAACAATGTGGTCTATCGGTTAATCCCCCCAGGAGGTTAGGCACAAGTAGCTGTCAATAGTGCAAAGACACCCTGCTGTGGGCACGTGGCTCGGCACGCCATAGTGTAATGTAGCATTTAGGTGGGATGTCCTAACTAACAGAGAAACAAACTAAATCACCTCCCCCCCCTCCCCAGTGGTGGTAGCAGTAAGCGCAGATCAGGAACCAGATGTATAGCGACAGGGATTCAGACCTGAAACAGGTGGAGATTGCGTGTGCTAGGCGGACAGACCGCAGATGGTAGGCCCTTAGAGAGGAATGCTACCAGCGGACCCCAGCGAAATTCAAAATTTTTAAAATCATCTAAAAAAATATCTGCCATCCTTTCCATACTAAGCAACCTCCAAAGTCTCGTGTGCCAGAGAGAGATGGCCGGAGCCTCTTTCTTCTTCCATGCTGCCGCCAAAGTAATTTTGGCTGCACCAATGCTGAGCCACAAGATCCTCTTGTCGGCCTTGGTCTGATGTTCGAGAGCAGGATCACGGAGGCCCAGCAGGGTGGAGGCCATCGAGGTAGGGATAGGGTATCCCAGCATATCCTTGATTTGGGCTAGAATTTCCTCCCAGAATGGCCGGATAATGGGACAGTCCCACCAAATGTGCTGGAAGTCCCCTAAGAACCCACATCCCCACCAACACCTATCGGAGGTACCCGGGAAAATCAGCTTTAGCTTGGCAGGGTGTAGGTACCAATCCATCCTGGTTTTTATATTTGCCTCCCTAAGCTCCACTGAGTGATTACATTTGGTAATATCAGACCATAGGTGAGTCCACTCGGCATCTGAGATGTCTCGTTGGAGGGTCCCTTCCCACATATGCATGTATCGGGGCCTAGGGGAAACTGCAGTAGTAAGGAGGAATCCATAGATGAAAGTAATTACCCCTTTCATGGATGCAGTCCTGGTCAGGAAGGTCTCGAACTGTGTGAGGGGTCGAGTCGCCGCCTCCCGCACCTGGGGGAGAGCGCCCAGTGTAATAGTTGCACGTGGTGGTATCGCTCATTCTCCAGCACCCCATAGTCCCTCCTGCAGTTCTCAAAGGTGAGCGGGTCATAGCTGTGAAATAGGTGTGTGAGTGCTAGACAACCTCTGTCTTTCCAAGCTCCAAAGGGGCCCTCGAGTGATGCCGGAGGGAAGGCGGGATTGAAATGTATGGGCATGAAGGGAGAGGGGAAGGTGGTCCATCTATCGTCTGTAGAAACAGAGTCCCAGATCTTCAAGATGGTGCTAGTGGGGGTGCTAAGGTATGCATTCTTAGGTCTATCACATTTGGGCCGCCACACCAGGTCCCAAATCGTCCTCCCAGCCACGCTCCTATCCATATGCAGCCAGTGTTTTTCTGATTCTTGTTGTGACCACTCAACTAGTATGCGAAGTTGCGCCGCTTTATAATACAGTTGCATGTCAGGCAGTCCCACGCCTCCCTCCTTCCGTGGCTTGCGGAGGACGGTGAAGGAAAAGCGCGCTCGGCCCCCCCGCCAGATGAAACGCAGCATCAGTGACCTCACCCGTCGAAATAATTCTCCGTCGAGGTCTATAGGGAGGGCCTGGAACAGATATAAGAGCTTGGGGAGAAGGGTCATTTGAATTGCGTGAATCCTCCCAAGCCAGGAGATGAACATGGGTTTCCATCGGGCCAGATCGGACTGGATCCGAGCAAGAAGCGGAGGCAAGTTAGCGGAGTACAGTTTCCCCAACATGGGGGTAAGGTGGATACCCAAATATTGAATGGAGGAATCCGTCCACGGCAAGGGAGTGAGTGACTTAAAGTGGGGAAGCTCCGACTGGGGGATTGTAAGGTTGAGGACATAAGATTTGTCGTAGTTAACCTTGAACCCTGCCACTGCCTCATAGCGCGCCAGTGCCGCCTGCATATGTGGAAGAGAGTGGCCCGGATCCGAGAGGGAGAGGAGGATGTCATCTGCAAAGAGAGTGACCTTGTGGGACTTCCCAGTGAAGGGTAGTCTACGGATGTCCGGGTCGGCTCTCATCGCTATCGCTAGAGGTTCAATGCTAAGGGCGAACAGCAGCGGCGACAGGGGACATCCCTGCCTCGTGCCCCTGGAATGTTCAAAGAAGGGGGAGAACTGACCGTTCACCGCCACTCGTGATTGGGGGAGAGGTAGTTCGCTCGTATCATTGTTATGAATTTGGAGGAGAAGCCGAAAGCAACCAGGGTACAGAACAGGAATCCCCAGTCCACCCTGTCGAACGCCTTCTCGGCATCCAGGCCCACCAGTACCGCTGGAATTTTAAACTTATTGGCTTTCTCAATGAGTTGTACCACTCGCCGTGTATTATCATGGGTCTGGCGCCCTTTGATAAACCATGATTGATCCGGATCAATGAGGGCCGGCATAAGATCGTTGAGCCGTTGGGCGATGATGGAGGAGTAGAGCTTCGCATCCAGATTCAGGAGGGCAATCGGCCTGTAGGAGGCACATTTACTAGGGTCTTTACCGGGTTTGGGGATGACGGAAATGAGTGCTTCTGTCATTGTGCGGGAGGTTCCACCCTCCTCCGCCATGCGGTTAAATAGTTGGACCAGGTGAGGGCACAGCTCAGAAGCAAATGTTTTATAGAAGATGGCCCTATACCCATCCACCCCCAGAGCCATGTGAGGTTTCAGGGCTTTAATGGCAGCCAGTACATCCTCCCTAGAGAAGGGGGCAGATAGTGCCTCATTCCATTCCGCCGAGACCTGAGGCAGTGTCAGTCCTTGCAGATATTCGGCTTGAGCGGTAGCCTCCAGGTGGTCCCCTGTATAGAGGGTCTTGTAGAAGGCCCCAAAGAGCTCTGCCTTCATCTCATCTTGATGCGTCACGTCGCCCTGTGCATCTTGAATCCCCCCTATGTACTCCCGTTCCCGTTTGTCCCGTAGCTGCCGGGCAAGGTGTCTCCCCACCTTATTGCCCTGGGAGTAAGAGTGTCGCCGTAGTTTCAGCAGGGTATATTCGGCCCTTTTGTTATAGTGGGCTCGGAGTTTACCCCTGACGGCCGTTAGTTGCCTGAGTCCCAACCTGGAGGGATTCTCCTTATGTGCCTTTTCTAAGGAGGAGAGCTCCTCCTCTAGTTGCTCACGTTCCCGTCCGCGCTGCCGATTAAGAGCGGCATTCAGTGCTATGCAGTGTCCACGAAGGTACGCCTTGAAGGTGTCCCATGTGGTGAAGACTGAGGTGTCCCCCAGATCATTGAAGGTGAAGAACTCATTAATAAGTCCAAGTAATGAGGTGCATGAGGGTTTGTCCCGAACCAGGGAGGCTGGGAAGTACCACTTGGAGTGATCTTTACTCTTCACACCCCACTAGAGCCCCACCGCAAGCAGGCTGTGGTCAGAAACAGAAAGTGGGAAAATCTTGGCCTCCCGTAGATCCCCACGAAGTGACTGGCTAAGGAAGAAGTGGTCAATCCTGGAATAGGAGCGGTGGACGTGGGAGAAGAAGGTGAAATCCCTGGACTGGGGGTATAGGAAGCGCCAAGCATCAAAAAGGCCCAAGTCAGCAATCTGTTGCTGTGTGTCGGGGGAAAACGTGCCTGTGGCTGACCTCTGGGAGTGTGTGCTATCTAGGTCTTTCTGCCATACCTTATTAAAGTCCCCCATAGCAATCAGCGGCCCTTCTACAAAATCAACAACGGCCTTCAGCAGTGTATGTAGAAAGGCATTCTGCCCTGTGTTAGGTGCATACAGTACAAGAAACGTGCAGAGTCTACCCCTCAAGAGGCCCTTAACCATGACCCAGCGACCCTCCCTATCACTCTGTACACCCATAGGTTGGAATTGTAGGGTCGAGGGAAACATAAGGGCCACCCCCCTCTGCTTCGTGGCGGCGGAGGATTTATAGATTAATGGGAACATTTTGTGCTTTAGGCGTGAGTCCTCCGTTTTAGCCAGGTGGGTCTCCTGAAGGCCCACTATATCCAGATGATGATCAATGATATACTTCCAGGTATTTTGGTGCTTTTGGGGAGAATTTAGCCCTTTAACATTCCATGTTCCTAGGGTTAAGGGTGGCATTGGAAGTTCCTATGATATAGCTCTGAAAAGGCCGATAGCCCCAGCCCACCATGGTGAGTGGCCCAATGGACGAGTCCCCCCCTCCCAGCTCCCCTCCAGAGCCCGAGCGCAGCATTCAACCACCCTCCCACCTTAAATCAGACATGCCTCGCAGGACCTCACCACCTCGAGCTCCCCCCCCCCCCCCGGTCGACCCACCCCGCCGGCAAGTTCCACGGAATCCGATCAATAGGCCTACCCCCGCTACCACCACTGCCCCCCCAACCCACCCTACCCACCCCCCTAACACCCCTACAGAAAAAACACAGTAAATAGAACAAAAGAGGAAAAGTCATAAGGACAGGGGGATATGGCACTAGTCACTGTTCTTCCTGGTCGTGTCGTCGGGCACCCTCACGATCATGGAGAGAAAGCACGAGTGTTACCTCAGAGTGGTGGCCCCCTTTGGCGCCTGCAGATGGCCCTCTCGATTTCATGAGGCCGCCTCACCGTGGTCCGCTGCTGCGTCAGTGACTTGGGCCACAGAGGAGACCGCCGCACCCCTCTTTTGCATCCTTGCTGACAGGTCCGCCCCCCCCGCCTACATTGGCTTGCCCACTTTCTGCCACTCTGCTGAACGCTGTCGTCGTCTGCCAGTTGGGCCACTGTTCCCGGAAGTCGGGTCATGGCGTTCCAAGCCCAGAAGATCCATCACCTCCTCCAAATAACGCACCTGGACCACTTATTCTGCCAACGGAAGATGAGACGAAAGGGGTGCCCCGAGGAATAGGGGACTTTTTGTTCCTGGAGATATGTGGTCACGGGCTTGAAGTCCCTGCGCTTTTGTAGTGTGGAAGCCGCTAAATCCTGGTACAGCAGGGGACGATGGTCTCGGAAGTGGAGGGGAGCCTGATCTCGTGCTTTCCTAAGTATCCGTTCCTTCAGCTGGAAGTCATGGACACACACCAGGATGTCAGGGGGTGGCGCTTGGGGTCCTCGTGGCAGACCCACCCGGTGCACTCGGTCCATTCGTATGGTCTGGATGTCCTCCTCCTCAAGACTGTGTTTGAATAGCGCCTCGACGTACTCCCTCAGGTCCGCCCCCTCACCTTTCCAGGGAACTGAGCGAATGCGAATATTGTTGCGATGGGACCTATTTTCCAAGTCCTCTGTGCGGGCCTGCAGGTCAAGGTTTTGCTCCATCAGGCGGATCACGCCTTGCTGCTGCTGGTGGATGTCTTCTGCTGTACCCACGTCGTGTTCTTCCAACGTCGCTACCCGCTCTCCTACTCCGTCCACATCTCTCCTTACTTCACGCAGGTCGGAGGCCAATTGTGAGCGCAGCTCAAATATGTCATCTTTAATGGCCGCAAAGAGTTCTATCATAAAGGCCTTGGTCGCGGGCTCATCGTTTTCACCCTTTTTTGGGGATTTGTCTAGGATACGTGAGGAGGATTGCGCCGCTCCTTTTGGGATCCCCTCCTTCCCAGGATTGTCCTTTTTCATCCTGTTGGACGCCATGGTTGCCGCTGTGCTCCCCAAAGATCTTTCCACCTGAAGGCACCCTCACCCAAGGTAGTGGTTGAGCACAGGCACCTCGACGTAAGCCACGCGGCGGCTCAGCTGTTCGCCCACCAGCCGCAGTTCTCTATGGCTTGATGTCCGCCCTCAGAGACTCGGGCGGGGCCCTCTGGTCAGCGTCGTCCTCACTGTGGGTCAACGATGGGGCGCAGGAGCCCTTCAGGGCAATAGGGCAAAAACAGCAGGGAGTCTGTAAATCAGAGCTCTCCCCCCAGCAATGGTCGCTCTTTGCACATGTGGGTTACACACTCTCTCTCAGCAGGCCCGGTCGTACATAAGGGGGGTGGACAATCACGGACCAGGCACTCACTGTGCTCCACTGCTCCCTCTCCGCTAGGTCTTGCTGTGAGGTCACGAGAAGTCCCACTCCAGACACTCGTGCCTCTCTAAGCTTGGGGCTCCTTCGCCTCCGCAGGCAGTCACATTGCCACCTGTCGTCCGTGGCAGCCCAGCTAATAGGGAACCACCAGAGGCGAGTCCGCTTAGGCAACAGTTCAGGTCGCTCTAGGCCGCTACACCGATGAACGCGGGATTTCACTGCCCCTGGGCCTGCTCTGATCTAGCTGTGCTTCAGGGGCGGCCCAAACTGATCGCGATCGCCACGTCCGCCTCCTGCGTGTTGTGCCGTCTGCCACTCCTGCTGCCACCGTGCTCCGTCCTGTGGCCGACGTCCGCTGTAATGCCCCGTGGGTCACCAGGTCTCCCCGGGTAAGCAGCCGCCACAGGCCCAGAAGCCTTGGTCGCGGGTGGGAGGTGCTGCCCAGCCGCCTCGTCACACCTCGGATCTTCTCACCCGAGCTCCGGTGCTGCGCCCTCCGCCACAGGCCCAGAAGCCCCAGGCTCAGGCGGGTGGCGCCGTCCAGCTGCGGCGTCTCCCCTCGGCTCTCCCCGCTCAAAGCCAGCACAGTACTCACTCCAGCTGTACCGTCGGCACTTCTGCACTCTCTGTGGGGACCCCAGGTACTGGTCCGGGGCCTCCGCTGCAAGCTGCCGTCTTCGGACCGGGCCTGCTGATGTCGCGGCCCGCTGGTGCCCGGGCCTCACCCCGCCCTAACTCCGTTCACCGGGCTCGGCAGAATCAAGGCTGCGGCGAAAGAAAGGCACCACCGGACGGCTCCCTGCAGTGGCGGGCACCTACGCGGAGTCGAAGCACGGGCAAAGGTGGGTCTTAGAGGGTTGCTAGACAAAGATATTGAAAACGGCGCCGGAGCGACTCAAAGACCTGTCTCACTCCGTCACCATCTTGCCACGCCCCCGTGAAGTGGCATTTTTTAATACATGCTAAGGAAAAAGGGCTTTTAGAAAGTTGCCTTTTTCATGCCTGAAGCTCATTAGTTCTCCTGGAGCTGCCCAGCAAGTGCTTGACCTTATTGAGGTGCAAAAACTGCTTCTAGAGCAGAATAATAGCTTAGCCCTTGTTAGCGAATGGACTGGGAGTGGGTATTTATCCCCATCAGCCCAGGGTGGACAGTGGGGGTGGATCCAGGAACTTTACTAACTTGAAAGAGACAGAGGTGAGGCCTCTGTGTCCGTTGTTTATTGTAAAGAGACCTGAAGAAGAGAAAGACTGTCCCAAAGGCGCAGACTAGTCAGGCTGACTCTGAACTCAGTGGCAGGGAAGCTACCTCCACAATTGGTTTGAAGTGGACACAGGTGAGGGAACTGCTCATTTCCCTGGCCACACCTCTTGGTGGACAGAAGAGCTCTGTACAAGGGACAAAGGGTTCCCCATCTTAGCTTTTAGAAGTGAGGAGCAATGTGGGGTGTTTGAAGTAGAGCAAACAAAAACTGCTGAAAACATGGATATGACTTCCCCGGACACTTTTCCCCGTTGTTTAGGGAGTATACAGCAGTCTCCTCGAACCACTGGCTAGTGCCAGCCATATATGTGATACTCCAAGGTGCTCTCCTTTGAATACTTTCTGGACCTGCAGAAGAGGACCAGAGTAAAGAAACAGCACTCATTACTATCACAGACGACAACCACACGATCCTTGATGGAAGAGACAGCAACCCTCATTCTCCTAGACTGTGTCAAATGCTGCAGAGTGGCAGCATTTGACACTATCTCACACCCCATGTGCAATTTGTTTTTTTACATAATGTTAATCCTAGATATGTTCAGTATTATATAAAGTAATAAAATGGTTAGTTGGAAATCAAATGTGTTGGTCAAGTATCAAGGCTAGGATAAGAAGCTAAGCTTCAAGGTTGCAACACCAGGAGCCTAGCTACCAGGCCATTTATTAATTGAGGAACATATTATTTTAATTTATTTTTTTATTCCTTTATGGTTGTGTTTCTTTATTCAGCATATTCAAAGATCCTCTTGATTGATCAGTATTTAAAATACAATTTAAATTTGAGGAAATCATTACATTTCTGCTGGTCTAATAAGAAAGGACTCAACCATATCTCTTCTGACCACTTAGTATTAAAAGTAGTACATCTGAAGAACTAAGTCAACAAGCAGCAACTCACTTCCAACTTTTCCAACCCTTTTCTTAAAAACTTTGTATTTCTGATAAAAAGCATACACTAACACCAAAACACTCCTTCTCTCCTGACCACCTCCTATTGCAAATTTTTATTCCCAATAATACAGTTAAACTAACAGGATCTCTGGTCTTATCTTTCAGCCCTGATATTCCCGCTTCTTATCACTATCGTGTTACACTCACCTCCGTCTCTCGTGAGCACAGACACCTTGACATTATTGTGCGCCTCCACCAGTCTGGCCAGTTTGCGAGCTTGCTAGGAATTAAGAACCAAAAAGGCAGATGTTAAACCTGAGACAATATGGGTATAGATCAATTTAAATTTCCCCAACACTTCAACTATCAATTTACTAATAAAACTTAAGATCTTGAGCTTTTAGCACAATTAAAATCTATGTTATTCTTCTAAGATAGTTTTATTGCTACATTTGTATCTTATATTAAGACATGGAACTACTTAAGACACAAACACAATGAATACATGTATTAAACTTGCATCTAATACACACTGTACATAGGTTTTAGGAGAGACAATGGACATTTTAGGTTAGAAGATTTCTTGTTTCTTTGGGGAAGTTCTTAGCCCCATCCAACATCTTTCACTCAGAACCACCATCAGCCAACAAGTGGTGCAATTTTCCATCTGGAATTGCTTTCTTCTTTTTTGATCTTGTTCACTGTAAAGACCCGTCAGGGTATCTAAGCGTGTGGCACCACACTTGAATGAAGCCCTGATGCCCTCAATACTGGGGGTGTTTAGGGTTTAGTGCCCTCGTTAGAAGAGGCTCCGAGACCCTCTCACTCTGGATGTTGCAGCAATTGGAGAATTTAATGGACGAAGCCATAACACTGCACGAAGGAGGAAATTTGAGCTGGTGCAGCCCATTGGTTGTAGTCCCAAGTCCCTCTCATTGGTGGAATTGGGAGCTTGTAAATGCCAATAGGAGGATGTTTCAAGACATTGTCTAATCTGGAGATCTGCGCTGGTGGCTCTTCTCATTGGGTGGCACCCGCCTGGAGACCCTCTCCACGCAGGAGGCTTTTGGACCCCTCTCTGTATTAGGTCTTCGGATCCTCTCTGCTTTAGATGTTTGCGCTTGTGGATGCCTCGTTGGATGAGGCCCGGAGACCAGCTCTTCTACTGATCTGTCTAGAGTAGGACGGGGTGGGACAAAGGGTTTGAATCCTATCCAGAGTGACTGTCATTGGTTGGACTATTTGCAAACATCCATCTCTTCACATTTATGTATTTCTTGCAACATCCTAAGTGGCCATGGGTCGGCACCGTCAGGGGTCCCTTACTCACTCTTCTATAGGATCCACGCTATACCTCAATACACTGATATGGGTTGCATGCAGCCACTTTTAGAGGGGACTTAGCCAGGCAGTGTGGGGTGGGCTGTTTCTGTGAGGAGCAGGGTGCGTACAGATTGGCAGAAGAGTGGCAGGGTGGGAGACAAATGATGGGTTAGAATGCTGCACTAAGTGGCTGCCAGTGGTTAAGAGCATTCCCCCCATCATCTTTTGTGTGGCTGTTGCGAACAGAATGGTTATTGTAATTATATTTGTGCATAAAATAGTTCTTACAATTTATTGTTTCCGTTTTTTCCTTCCCTTCGTTTAAATGCATATTTTTCACTGTACATCTGCATCAGAGGTCAGACATAATTTACCTGGAAAGTCATTTAGAGCTCAGACTCTGTGTGAAGCAAGCATTCAGGTGCAGCACAGCCACATAAATCCACCTCTACCACACACCCAGTGCAGCAAGCACTCAGTTAAAGCGCAATCATGCAAATGAACCTCTACCAGAGACCATATCCTGCTGTAGTAACCTCTCAGCGGTACAAAAGGGGGTGGTGAAGGACGGAGCATCTGAACCAATCAAACACTCACACCCAGTCAAAAGATTTGGGTTTAATCCATCACCGTTCTTTAGCCCACTCTGCCACCCCAGTTCAGACATGGCCATATGCAAATCAGTCTGACCCTGTGCCTTATGGGAACAGTCCAGCCAGAACCGCCGAGCCATGCCTTCCCTGGACCGGAAACAAGCTTCCGAGGACTGGTTTCTGGCATTTCAGCCATCTTCAGCCCGGCTTGCTTGGTGATGGACGGAGCATCTGAACCAATCAAACACTCACACCCAGTCACACCCAGTCAACAGATCTGAACGGTGATGGATTAAACCCAGATCTGTTGACTTGGTGTGAGTGTTTGATTGGTTCAGATGCTCCGTCCATCACCACCCCCTTTTGTAGCGTGTAGTAACCTCTCAGTTACAGCAAGACCACAACAGTTCACCTTTGCTGCATCCCCAGAGTGTGAAGCACTCGGCTATTGCTGGAAAACACAAATTCACCACCTCCGCAGACCGCTAGCTAACATTCACACAGAGTGGGACTACACAGATCAACAGCGACAGTCACACACTGTCATATTGGGAGGCAGGTCATGTTTTTCAAGTAATAACCATCAATGTGGGCACAAGCCTGGCTTCACCCATGCGTTGTGGCTTTGTAGGAATGATCTCATGAAGCTTACCTGTCGGAGCTCATTGAGCGCAAGGGTGATGGTGACCGCACACAGGAAGAGGATCGCGATGCCATAGCCCAGGTACCCCAGACACAGCCAGAGGATGGTGGTGAAGATCTGGTAGACGTAGAACAGATCCATGACCTGGAAAAAGACAATCAGCAGGCTCAGATCATCACCAGTGATCTCCAGATGCAGCAACAATGTTCAAAATGCATTGTCTTCTAGTACCTTTCGCAAATGTGCAGGCACATACATGTCATTGCAGAGGGATAGCAGGGCTTGACAACTTCAACTCATTCAGACAATGTTTGAATAATTACATAGTTGACTTTATATAGTTTCCAGAAGAAAGGAAAGGAAAGGAAAGGAAAGAAAAAAAAGGAAAGGAAAGGAAAGGAAAGGAAAGGAAAGGAAAGGAAAGGAAAGGAAAGGAAAGGAAAGGAGAGGAGAGGAAAGTAAAGGAAAGGAAAGGAAAGGAGAGGAGAGGAGAGGAGAGGAGAGGAAAGGAAAGGAAAGGAAAGGAAAGGAAAGGAGAGGAGAGGAAAGGAAAGGAAAGGAAAGGAAAGGAAAGGAAAGGAAAGGAAAGGAGAGGAGAGGAAAGGAAAGGAAAGGAAAGGAAAGGAAAGGAAAGGAAAGGAGAGGAGAGGAAAGGAAAGGAAAGGAAAGGAAAGGAAAGGAAAGGAAAGGAAAGGAGAGGAGAGGAAAGGAAAGGAAAGGAAAGGAAAGGAAAGGAAAGGAAAGGAAAGGAAAGGAAAGGAAAGGAAAGGAAAGGAAAGGAAAGGAAAGAAGAGGAGAGGAGAGGAGGTATCTGGAATAGTTGCAAAAGAAGGATGTGGAATAAAGAGAATGAGGTTAGCAGTGGCCACTGGCGGTGACATTGTATGTGGAGACATAGGTCTTTTAGTGCTAGGACAAGAAATATGCATGTGAAAATATTTATCTACAGATGAACTAAAACAACCACAATACTCCCTTTACACCACACCCTCATGATGAGCATGAGGACTCACAAACACACACAACATAAAACACACAATGGCAAATGCATTGATGACACACTATGTAAAGGCTGTCCGGTAGGCATCCTCAGAAGTGCTGACTTATTTCTAAGGAAGCACTTTGAAGCTAATTTAATCATTAATGATTTAGGATTAGTCTCTCCACTTGCAAATAAAGATATGTTGAGTGGATGTTTGGAGACCAGCAGCAGCCTCTAGTCAACATTAAGCTCTTAAACCAAGATGGCGGCTAAAGGTGCTGATGGCAATGTCACCACAGGGGGACATGGAGGCAACATGCCTGAAAGAACACATCACAAGGCACTGTATTACCTTCTGGAAGGAGGTCCACCTATCAGTAAGGGGGATGCCCACCTTACCCCGACGAAGGAGACGTCGAACGACCCAGGTTTCATAAACAAGAACTGGGTTTCTAAGCACCAAGGATTCTATGCTCAGAGGGAAGCCAACTTGCAAGGGATTATCTAATGGTTCTTAGAAGTCAGCCACCATTGAGTAATTGGGAAAAGAATGCACCTGTGGTTCCCTTTGGCTGGTGGGAGGAAACCAAGATGCAGTAGCACAGGGCGTAGCTAACACCAAGAGAAACCTCCAGGACGCAGCAGCCAATAGCAGTCCAGAGACTCATGACACTAGGCTTAGCCAGACCATGGTGGATGAGAGGTGTTCATTCATATTTTTAAAGCCTTAAATGCATTTAATGCACCTACAAAACTCAAAACAACCTCTTTCTACTATGCAAATGGTTTGGAGTCTCAGAGCTAAACCGGTGTTTCACAGCCACAAGCCACAGATGGCGCCTGACAGCGGTTTCAGCCCCGCACAGCACATTCTATTGATAAAACACTGACAAAGCCCACATGTCTGGCATTTTATATATAAAGGTTTTTCTTCTTTCAATGGCAATCTTGTGCGTGGCTCTAGAAAGGGTTAATGGATGAGTGTGAGAAAGGGTACATGCATTGATAAGTGGGTGTTTAATAGATGAAAGAGTGACAGCTCACATCATCCATGCTTCATGAAGTTAATTATTCAGAAATGTAGTTAATCAGTTCCTCTGTCATCCATTAATATGTAAAATGTAAATGTAAATGTAAATGTGGGTGTACTTGTAAAGCGCACTGCGACTCCATGGAGTATCCTGGCGCTGAAGACCGCTGGGGAACCCGTCCTGGTTTTCCCTGTGAGATGGTCCCTTTCTGGGTATCTCCAAGGTGAAACCAGGCATCCCCGGCGTCTGTGGGGGGCTGTTGTAGAGATGAGGCAAGCTTAATGCCCAGAGTTGCCGAGTGTGTTCCCTGGTTAGAGTAGGCACCGAGGCGAAAATTATCGAGTCCGTTTTGACCCTGGTCCACGACCCTGCCGCGTCGGGAATTGAACCCTGGTCCCGGGCCGTTCTCTGCTTACGGGTCTGCTGCCTCTAACCAGTGAGCCACACCACTACTCCACACCATATGCTCTTGCCCATTCATTCATCTACACTCAAATGCTCACCCGTTCATTCATCATTGCAGATACTCAGCCAACCATTCATTCACCTTT
Organism: Lissotriton helveticus; assembly: GCF_964261635.1. Taxonomy (NCBI): domain Eukaryota; kingdom Metazoa; phylum Chordata; class Amphibia; order Caudata; family Salamandridae; genus Lissotriton; species Lissotriton helveticus. The sequence continues at coordinate 4,892,247 of NC_136072.1, forward strand.
GCCTTTAGTTTGTATTCACCCACTTACAGACATAAATAAGCAATTTTCTTGAAAAAAACACAAACCTAATATCTTTGTCAATGCTTGTTTAGAACTTGTGCCCTGGATCGGTGAAAACAAGATCTTTTCTCTGTACACCCCCTCCATTTTCTGTTATTACCCCCACAATCAGAGTTGTTCAAGACAGTGAGGCTGGGACACAGAGACTACTCGACAAAAAAGTACTCCACAATCTTGTGACCAAAGTTCCCGGCTCCCTGAGGGTGACCCTGCTTGGTGGGAGATGGGACGGACCTTCTTAAAGTTATGAGCTGAGCTCCACTAGAGCATGGGGAAGGACACACATCTTTTTGTTTATATTACCCTCACACACCCTAGTGGTGTCATGCTTCATCACCGGGTCACCCTGACACCTAAAAGTCTGGGTGGGCTCGACAGTATTTCAGGGAGCTCTTCGATAGATATGGCCTGGGCGAGTAATAGATTAAAAACCTGCTGCCAGATCCCAGTTTCCCTTTATTCGCGGATCTGCTGGGGATATTAAAAAACAAAGGTTAATAGGGGTCAGACAGGAGGTTTATGGTCCTATGACCCTAGTGCCAACATGTTTCAGCCCTATATTGGCCAAAGCGGTCCTGGACTTTCTTCAGGACTGAGAATACAATAATAATCCGCCCTGGACAGAGCGGGAAGGGGAGTCCCTATCCTGCTTTTATTATTAGGGCAGATAGCTGCTCTTAAGACGAGGAGTAACAGATTATTTATCTTTGATTGATTCTCACTCCATCTGTAAAACAGAAAGAAAAGAAGACCATAGAGTACCATTTTTGTCAGGACACTTCATTGCTTCCCAAACGTGATGTGCTCATAGATGCACCCATGGTATCAAAATGATAGGGTGCAGGGAACATATCACATCACCTACCGACTGATATGTGTATCTGGTGACATCTAATGTTACCACACTCAACTTGTGGTAAAATACAGTGTTGTGGCGGCATGAGTAGCATACTACCGCTAACCACGCGTGTGTGTGTGTGTCCGGGCTCAGTGTGAAATCAAACCTGTGTCACTCTCATCAAACAGCAAAAAAACAAAAAATCTGGCTGACAGAGGAACAACTTTCTGAGGAAATCCTGAGGACATCATCCCCACACTCCAGAGGTGAAAAATGTCAATGTTTACCTACAACTGCTGGAAAAAATCTTTCTGGTTCCTCCTGCAACCCCTGGGTCCTCAAGGCAGGCAGAGACAGGTGTCTGTCTAGCTGGGGCTCCTGCAGGCCCAATGCCTGGGTGGACAGCTGGCTTTGAAGTCGGCGGGGGGGGAGGCTTCTACCTTTTGCGTCAAACAGGGAATAATCCACCTGAGCCAGGCAGAGCATGGTATACAGCAGTGCTGCTGGCGGGTGTAGATTTTCTTCAAATAAATTGGTGCTGTAAATACACTAAAGAATACAAAACAGTGATGGATGGAATGCTTGAATGAACCTCAGCCTCTGATAATTAATCAGGCTGCACCCCAATCCATTGCTATTTTACAGTAATTACACAGCAACCACAGAGAAGGTGAAACCACAGATGAGCATGTAGAAAAGACGGATGTATGTCGTTACTACGCATGCATTTACAACGCATGCCTTTAACACGCAGGTTTTACAACGCAAGTCGTTACAACGACTTGCGTTGGGGGACGCTGGATAGTGAATAGTTTAATTTACTTTTCAAACTCCAGTCCCCGTGGATAGTAGGGTAGGTTTTGGATAGTAAATTAAACTATTCCCTATCCTACAGCGCCCCCAGCGCAAGTCGTTGTAAAAGTGGCGTGGTGAAGGTACTGCGTGGTAAAAGTTGCGTTGTAAACGCTGTTCTCCAGAAAGGACAGATTTCCTCCACATTGTTACAATGGAGTAGAATGACAGACGGGCATCTGGAAGAAAAAGGATAGGGGAGTGTATTGGACAAGAGGGGCATAGGTGTCCCATACAGACAAATTAGTGGACATATCAATAAAGAAAGGACCTTGAATGGAATGAATAAGGAAACAAATATAAAGGCTTTCAAGCATAGTCAGACTTTTGGAAAACAAATGTGAGGGTGCAGACCTACAGGTGTTGATAATAAAAATGGAATATGATACATATCCGGATGAAAGGCCTGTGAAGCTTGACCACTATGTCTTGAGTAGATACTCAGAGCTTAGCAGGCACCAGGGTGCTAGGATCTTTTGTGCAACAATTAAGGTAATGTGATAATGATGTGTTGTCAATACTGAGAGGAAGGTCTGTCTACAAAGGGGTTCACAGCAGCCAGCTGACAGGTAATGATGTCCCCTTGATGAAGTACATTTGTGTCCAGAAGGTTCTAGGCTGCAAGGTAGAAGTCTGAAAGCTCAGCCCCTGAAACTGGAGGACAAGGAGCATAGATGAGAATGAAGAGTGAGTGAGAAGCTTGTACTGACACTGTTGCTGAACAGGGAGCCAGTGCAGTTGCCTGAGGTGGGGGTGATGTGGGTGAGACAAGGTAGGTCAAGAGGGAGTCTGGCAGTGGTTTTCTGGATGGTCTGGAGTCTTTGGGAGGAGGTAAGCCGGTATCCAGTCTGCTTGTGATGAGGACCTGGGTGATGGTGTGCCTTGAGTCTAGAGGGAAACATTTGAAGACCTTGCGTAGCATGCACAAGATGAAAAAGCACTTGCTCCGAGGGCCAACATGAGGCGTCCCATGGGGAGTTCTTGATTCTGGAGATCAGCACCTCCCTCTTGTCGGCGTTGAGCTTCAGGCAGTTCTCCTTAATCCAGTTTGAGACGTTGGTCATGCAGCTGTGGTAGATTAATTATAAAAATATGCACGTCTGCCTGGACCACGTCCCTGTCGATAAAGGAGAGCTTCTTGGGCTTGAATAGTTCAAAGATCAGGATTCTGCCTCTGGATGGAACAGGACTCCCTAATTCAATCTTTGCGTAGCTTCTCATTTATTAAGCCGCATCACCTACCCTGGTGTAGGTAAGAACAGAACTGGACCTTCCTATTGATGCAGAGCTCTCCATCATGCCCAAGTCAATGGTGTTGTCACCGGTGTCAACGTGCAGCCCCCCCTATAGCACAGCTGCTTCCACCTATCTGACCCAACTAAGAGAAGAGGCCGACAGCGTGGCCAGATGAAGGCCACATTGTACATGTTGGTTCTCCCAATGATGCCCATCAACAGGTTTCAAATCAGGCAGCCGGAAAGTTGCGCTTGGTTATAGCCCTCTTCCTTCAAAGCATGGTGATAACCGTCACATGGTATGAAGATGTCCCGTCGCACAAAGGGCCTTCTGAGATTAGCAAAGCGGGCTGGCTCAGAGCCCGTAATGGACTTCTGTTGTCTAACAAAATGATGTCCCCACAAGCCTCCCCTGAGTTGCTCATGATTTCGCCTAATTAAAGATAATACTGGTATCTAGCATGGTTTTATCTACAAATTCTCTTGTAAAATAATGTATAGATTCCAAGCGCATGTAAATAAAATTTGTTGTACATGAAGTCCATCTTACCTTGAGAAAGAAGAGCTTCCAGAGCGGGGCCACCTCCACTTCAATGACGTTGTGACCGCACACCAACCTCCTGAAAGACACAACTCCTCAGTTACGGCTCATCATTCCATCCGTTGAGTGTACACCTCCAGACATGAACATTCGTAGTCTGTTTCATTTATACCAGTCGGGTGACCAGATGTTTACAACTGGAAACCAGGATGTCCACAGGCATATAAATAATTGTTGGCACCTACTGTGGATGCTGAAGGGCCACAATAAATCTCACAACCTAGAACTACATAGACACATCCCACAAACCTAAACAACCAATAGGGAAGCAAATAATCCTAGGGTTAGCTGCCAGCTGTTTTGTAAAATGTTACAGTATGGAATAGAGCCAGGCCCAAGACCACAAAAACAAGAATAATGTTTTGCTCTCATAACGCACTCATTGCAGTAGTAGTCACAGGCACTGAAGGGAACGCAATTGTGTGTGGAGGTGCTTCCTGTGAAAGAGCAGAATGCCACCAGCCATATTGAATCCATCCAACGGGTGACGTGGGTAGACCTATGTTGCCATGCAGTACGCTGCAGTGGGTGGAAACGGGAAATATGAACACCACATCAGTGTTGTTCACATGAAGAGGGCAGACTGAAAGCCTGAGTAAGTATATCTATTATATCATTGTAATAAAATCCAAAAAGTTTGCTTACAGCAGACATATAAATGCTACATTTAGGAAAAAAGTACAAAATTAAACAGTGCTCCAAATAGAAAAAGTTTAGACTATCATAGAAAGGAATGGAGCTCCTAAGGTGTGTAGTGTCACTAATAAGCAACTCTTTCAGTCTGGTCTTCTTTGCATTCTGGGACGTGTAGTCCTGTGTTTACAAAGGTAAAACAAGACTACAAGTGACAGAAAGTGAAAGGCAAATCAGAACTGGATAATCTTTGATATTCTTCAAGGGGGGGGCTGCTGGAGACATTGCCAGCCCATGTTAGCATGGTTAGATCCTCTTTTCCGCTTGATATATAACATGATGCCAACGTATATGAAACCCATCATATGAAAACATGCTGCCCCCGTGCCAGTGCTGCGTCTGTGCCAGGAAAGGATGTGACATCAGAATCAAGAGACCAGATGTTTCTATTCAATCATGGGTAAGTGTTGGCTCCCAGGGTACCTGTTTATGTGCCTGATCATATTCGGGGTACCAACATATTGGTCTATCATCCAGATAATGAGACTATTACCTCATTAGCCCTGTCCCTAGGTGGCACGCTTCAGTGGGGGTCCTTCGCCACCAGCACTCGAGCTTTTGGAGTCCTTGTGTCGTCCTCTTCGAATGAGACAGTTTTACCGTGGAGGGTCTGAACTTCACGCTCTTACATTTGTATTGTGGTAAGTGTGCTGGTAGTAGTAGTTATTCATTTTATTTTGCACTCCCCAGCTTGGAAGCAAATTTAAAAAGACCATCCACTGACTGTGGGAATTCCACCTTAGGGAGCTTGCAAAATGGAAACTAAAGAGTTGGCATCATTAAAACCTAAAGCCAAACAATTAAAAGCCCTGACTCTATCCAGTATAATGCCATTTATACAAAACACCTCTTAACAAGGGTATTCCTTGTCCCAATGGACATAACGTGATTTTGCAAAGTGTGTTTGTAAATCCATTTTGTTCATAAGTGTCGCATTCCCGCCCAGAAGCCTTTGCAGACCGTTTGCTGTCCGTGCCATGTTTACAGCATCATCTGCACACAGGACTGCCACATCCCTTGCGCCCATTGTAGGGTTGACCTGTTTGAGCGAATAAAAAAAGAATTGCCAATCTATTGGTGTATAAAATAATAAAGTGGGGCCATTGCGCAGTCCTGTCCACCCCTCCCCCTCAAAAACCAAACGGATGAGTGCATTCTCCACTTGGACCAAAACCCGACTTTAGCAGATAAGTCCATATGTGTCAATTGCTTAAGACACAGATTTCCTCTGCGGCAGTACTCTTGTCTGCCAGAACACTCCACGGTTTATCCCTTTAAATAGAATCCAAAGCCTGAGGGGATCCATGAGGAGCAGATGGTTGCTTATCAATAATCTGAGAAAGAGACACTGTTCTACTGTGTCTAAGCAGCTTCTGAAACTGGACTGTGTTACAGGCAAAACATTATTAGAAGTTAGAAGAGATAAGATTTTATCATGTATAATTCTGCCATACACTTTCATTAAGACGTTGGTCTGTATCTTCGCAGGTCGCTCTGATCTCCCTTCCTGGGATGTCTTCAATTTCCTACATTACATTAGTTATATTTGGTTGTATAAGATCCAGAATTGTACTTTTTTTTTCTTTTTTCTTTGTTCAATTAGATTGACGGGTGATGTACAGCCAGCTCGTGTTCACCCCCTACACCGGATTAACCGGAGGACTTCATCGGACTCTTTCTTTTTCTTTCCTTTTAAAAAAATTGTTTGTTCATCCTTTGTACTATAATGTTTATCGTAGCAATCCAAGCAAAAGAATGATGTGAAAAATTCATTTAGCCTTGAGAAAGCCCTGGCGCTACACAGGGTGAAACACGTGTCAGCTGTCCTTGTTCTGTTCAATAAAAACTTACAATCAACAACAAGAGTGAAATGGACTAATTAAGTGGTGAATGGATAAAACATGCAGTAACAGATTATGTCAGCAAAACACTACGATAATAAGGATTTATCCATACTGAATAATTATTTATCTAAAAGGAAGGAACAGATGCTCTCACATAACCTCAGTTGTCTTTGTGAAGCTATCATGGTCCAGAGCTTCGAGCTCAGTTCCGCCGACGCGTGAAACTTTCAGGAATTATCTAGACCTAGGACCCCTGGACCTGTTACTTCTGTTGGAACACCCTAGAGGCGTACATGCCTGGTGGTTTGTCAAGGCGGTTACATGTTGTCTTGTTCGATAAATGCAAACCCCAGCCATACAGACGTCCGCTGGTACCACGACTGACCAGTCTTAGACAACGATTCATCTGTGCAGTGTGCCTTCAGGCTTTGCTACTTAATTAATTACAATTTTCACTAGACTGAATGCCCTATTCCAACTAGATACAAAGAACTTGCATTAATTCAATAAAACACTTGGCAAGCTCACTTTAACTAACTGCCTTGAAAAAGACCCAATTTGAGTGCCTGTAGGGGGCAAAACACGTGGGGGCTGTATGCGCAACGTCAATCTAACTGGGCAAGGAAAAAATAAAATAAAATAATAATTCTGTATTTTTACATTAATAAATGTGTAATCCTAGCTATAATTTTGGATTTAGCACAACCTAAATTCCCACTACAAATTTATAAATTCTACTGAGATTTGCTGAGCTACTGTGTAAATTTGCATGTTACGGTAGGAAAGGGGACTCGCCCACTGTAGGGAAATGCAGGCTAAAATAACTTAAGTAAGGTCCAAAAAGGGGTGGGCTCCAGGGGATCCCCCTTTTGTCTTAAAACACCTACTCTGCGACCAGTCCAGTAAAACCTTGAGTTCTACCTATATTTAGAGGTTTGAACAGCACTAGCGTGTGTGACGCAATTAACTTCTGACTCTTCACTGCTAGTCCCACGGGTGCATCTAGAATGGCAGAATAACTCCTCTCTGCTTCACAGCAAGGTAGAGTGTGGTATTGGTGCACTTTTTTCCCAGCTCTCCTACTACCAGTAAAACCAGGGTTGTTCACATAACACACACCTGTGCACACCAAACACCCATGTGCACACACACCCACACACGTGTGCACACCCACTCGCACATGTACACCCCATCCATGCATATGGACACACACAGGCACACACATACACACACACACGCACACATTCACACCCACTTCTCTTCGGTAGGGTTTACTTTACCGGATATCCTGCTCTTCCTTGGACAGGCCGGACCCAAACTTGGAATGTATGTCTGCACAGGAATGCTGCTCCTCCAGAGCCCTGCAATAGGAGTTCAGGAATTAAAAAGGTGATATTTCCACAGATCCAGTTTCACAACCATGAAGTATTCCAGTTGATGCTCACCCAATTTTCTCAAATCTTTCCCACGTGTTGTCCCAAATGTACCTGATTTTCTGTACCCGGATGTATTTAACCTGCGGAGGAAACAGCGTGTGGTTAGTGTCTGTGGTTGTTGCTGAAGCCAAGTACAGTTCTGAATAAATCCAGGCCCTTCACTCTAGGTCCACCCATTTCCCTGCTGACATTTTAACGAGATGAGGATGTGTATTCTTCTGACTCCTCCCTCTTCCACAGTTCCTGGGTGGAAGGATGAACCACCGGCGCCGCGAGCTCCTCTCTCGCCCCCAGTCATTGTCACAAATGCCCCCCAATGTCCCTATCTTTCCATGCCACCTGCTGTCCCTAACTCTCTCTGATGCACTTTGTGACCTTCAGCCTCATTCTTCCATCAGTACTGCACATAAGGACTGGTAAGACCCTCTGTGCGGCGCAGGTTTCCTTCTTTTTACCTCTCTGTGTGGGCGCTGATTTACTTCTTTTTACATCTCGATGCGGGTGCAGATTTCCTTCTTTTTACATATCTGTGCGGGCACTGATTTCCTTCTTTTTACATCTCTGTGCGGGCCCTGATTTCCTTCTTTTTACATCTCGATGCGGGTGCAGATTTCCTTCTTTTTACATCTCTGTGCAGGCGCTGATTTCCTTCTTTTTACATCTCGATGCGGGTGCAGATTTCCTTCTTTTTACATCTCGATGCGGGCGCTGATTTCCTTCTTTTTACATCTCAGTGCGGGTGCAGATTTCCTTCTTTTCATATCTCTGTGCGGGCGCAGGTTTCCTTCTTTTTACATCTCTGTGCGGGCGCTGATTTCCTTCTTTTTACATCTCTGTGCGGGCACTGATTTCCTTCTTTTTACATCTCGATGCGGGTGCAGGTTTCCTTCTTTTTACATCTCTGTGCAGGCGCTGATTTCCTTCTTTTTACATCTCAATGCGGGTGCAGATTTCCTTCTTTTTACATCTCGATGCGGGCGCTGATTTCCTTCTTTTTACATCTCAGTGCGGGTGCAGATTTCCTTCTTTTCATATCTCTGTGCGGGCGCAGGTTTCCTTCTTTTTACATCTCTGTGCGGGCACTGATTTCCTTCTTTTTACATCTCGATGCAGGTGCAGGTTTCCTTCTTTTTACATCTCTGTGCAGGCGCTGATTTCCTTCTTTTTACATCTCAATGCGGGTGCAGATTTCCTTCTTTTTACATCTCGATGCGGGCGCTGATTTCCTTCTTTTTACATCTCAGTGCGGGTGCAGATTTCCTTCTTTTCATATCTCTGTGCGGGCGCAGGTTTCCTTCTTTTTACATCTCTGTACGGGTGCAGGTTTCCTTCTTTTTACATCTCTGTGCAGGCGCCGATTTCTTTCTTTTTACATGTCTATGCGGGTGCAGATTTCCTTCTTTTTACATCTCTGTGCGGGTCCAGATTTCCTTCTTTTTACATCTCTATGCAGGTGCAGATTTCCTTCTTTTTACATCTCTGAGCGGGTGCCGATTTCCTTAATTTTACATCTCTGTGCAGGCGCAGGTTTCCATCTTTTTCCATCTCTGTGCAGGCGCCGATTTCTTTCTTTTTACATGTCTATGCGGGTGCAGATTTCCTTCTTTTTACATCTCTGTGCGGGTCCAGATTTCCTTTTTTTTACATCTCTATGCAGGTGCAGATTTCCTTCATTTTACATCTCTGTGCGGGCGCAGGTTTCCTTCTTTTTACATCTCTTTGCGGGTGCTGATTTCCTTAATTTCACATCTCTATGTGGGTGCAGATTTCCTTCATTTTACATTTCTATGCGGGTGCGGATTTCCTTCTTTTTGTTCTCCACCGTTACTCCCAGTAGTATGCTTGTAAAGTTGCGCCCAGTGTAGGTTTCCAAGCCTACTAGCGGGAATATCACGTGACTCATCCCCATAATGTTATTTGTGCTGCGTGGACTACTTCATAATACGTCACACATAGGGAGAATGGAGACCTCTATGCAAAAGCAAATTTTTTCGTACTTTTCTCCATTGGGAAAATATTTTTTCCTCATGGAGAAATCCCTTCACTTTCACCCCCGAAATCTAAGGGCGATCCGTTTCCTTTTCTACCCTGAAAGGGGAGTTACTACCATCCCTGGCTGGAGTAAATCTCTTTTCCTACCATCAAAGACAACACTAGATATCAATAAAGGCAATTCACAGACTAAATAACTCCTTGAAAGTGCATTCCATAAGATGAAACAATACCGACTAAGAATTAATTCTGCATGTTTTAAATCAATATAATTAATTCACAATACAGCTTCAAATTGGTTGAACACAAAAATGATTCCTAAATCCAAAAAGCCCCCACCAAATTTCCACTATAGTAAACCAAAACAGTCCAAAACATTCATTAAAAACAAAATACCTGTTGGAAACTATGAGTCCTAGAAGCAAGTAGGAAGTCAAATGAATTTTCAGTTCCACCTTTCAAAGCTCGCAACAGTGGACATTTACAAAACATCGAGGCACGTTTCGGTGCACCGTTATTGATATATATTCAGACTTCATCAGGACAAAGGGTCAGATGAATGATGAACAATAAGGGACCTTGAATCAATCAATATGTGTAGAGGGTCACAAATTCAGAAAAGAGTATTTACATGTTTTATGTTATATGTGTAAGAACAAACCTAGCGCCACCAGAGCCACTCCAGGAGTATGTCTACAATGTTAACCAGGACAATGGACTTGAACCATACACCAAGTATACTATAGGGCAACCCTGTATAATAGCAATATAACTCACCGGCGCAGTGCCCTGTCAATGCTTTATATGCTCATACTCCTGTGTTCACCGTGTCTATGTAAAATCAATAAAAATATTTTTCCAAAAAAAAAGAACATACTCATCACATCTCACACACAAACACCGTCGGAAAACATATAAACCGCAAAAGGTTTTATGGTCACAACCAGCGACTTCTCAATAAAAACCAAGGAATCTAAATAGTCTGTGATTATTGTTGTGCATTGCACTTTCCACAACCAGGATGTAAAATGTGACAAGCCTTTTGAGAAATACCCAGACATCAATGTGTAACCTCCGGAGGACAACAGCAAATGCAAGCTGCAAAACTGAGACAGATTTACAGGAGAGACGAATGAGGAGACAGGAAATTCTTTACTTGTAAGTTCCACAAACAAATCTACAATTTTTCTGAATGTTTCTCTGAGCAACATCTGTATCTACAGACATGAACATGTGTGTAGGTATGACCACATAAATTGACAAGATTAGTCACACAGAAAATTAGTCAGACTGGTGCAAGTCTCAGCTAAAATGTCAGAATTAGGAAAACGAGGGGCCTTATGTTCAAAATTATTTTGCGATCACAAAGGCTGTCTATCACGAGATTTGGGCACATGAGACCTGAAATTGATTTTGGGTATGTACAAAACCTAAACTGCGATTCAGAAACTTATTACAACATTGCAAACATTGGTTTCTAATTACATACCGAATCTCAAATTGGAAGTGACGTGTTTAAGGCGTCCCTTCCAATTTCCATATCCTTAAGGTATGTATCAATGGGCCTTGGTAACCCATTCACAAATGGGAAGGGGTCTTTTTGGAACCCTTTTCCCTTTGTGATTGTTGTCTAAATCCTTTCTAGGAGTAGACAGTGCAAACTTGGACCACTGCTTACACGTAAAAGAAGGTTTTGAAACTTACATTATTTTTATATATTTCGTTTACCTTTAAAAAAAAAAACGGCGGCATTTGAAAAAAAAGATTGCTTTATTTATAAACATTCACAGACCTGATGGTCTGCTGACTGTTCCCATGACGCACAGGGTCAGACTGATTTGCATATGGCCATGTCTGAACTGGGGTGGCAGAGTGGGCTAAAGAATGATGATGGATTTAACCCAGATCTCTTGACTGGGGGTGAATGGTTTGATTTGTTCTGCATTCCGTCCATCAATTGTGTGTCTTTTGCAGTCTGCTGACCCCAGCAGGCCACAATCTCTGATGTCGGCAAATCGTAGATGGTCGCAATTTGTGACCTACCTCATTAATATCCATGAGATCGGTTGAATTGTGACCAACGATGATTCACTATTTTGCAAACCGACGTTGTAGTAAATATGTCTGTTCACAAAATACCACTGCATTTGGTAAAACTCTGAGCAACTACTTTGATAGAATGCATTGTATGATCATAAGGTCCCGAATTTTTACAGTGTAAAAATGAACCCTGAACATTTAAAAGCCACAGTCAAGTATGTGATATTTGCACCCCTCATTGCAGGAAATCCTGTTCTCCTTTATATTATAGGAGGAGCTGCTTGTGAAGAACCGGGCTTTTTAGAACCCAGCGGCGCCAGGGGCACGCCCAAAGTCTTCGGGTTCACCTGTCTTAGAATACAGAGACACGGGACTCTTCGTGGTGACGTCAAAGATCGAATTTATTGACTGCAGCCAGTAACAGAAGTCCTAGAAATCATCACGGTATGAGTTCTCAGGAGACTGCTCAATTTTACAAAGCAAGTCATCCCTTTTTATGCCAAAAATCACATTCCAGACAAACACCTAATATTTACGAACTCTCCAATCACATGTATCCACACCAAAAGTATCGCATGACGGTAAAACCCACTTTTCAGTCGTCCGGCCCATGATCAATCATCGGACAAACCCAACATTCTTCTTTAGACAGGCCGAACTAACCCATAATAAAAAAAGTCCACAACCCATATCATAAATAGATCATAAAGAAAGAAACAGAAACAGGTAAGAGTAGGATAAGGCATATTTGTGTGTGGTAAAAACTTTACGATGTCCTGCGCTCTGATCTTAGTCTTGATCAGCTAGCGGGCAAGAACTGGCTCAGCAAGGTCGGCTTCAGGCAACGAGGTCAGTTCACTTCGGGTCATGTAAAAGTCAGCACAAACCCCGGCTAAAGGGCGAGGGTCTTAAAGACTCATTCAGCCGCAGTCATCGGCCTATGTGAGGGCAACCACAAAATGGCTGCCTTACACAAAATGAAAACTATGGTTCAGAACGGAATCTTCAAATACACTGTGAATCCTTGTGTGTAACATGGCGAAAACACTCGTACTTGCCGTACTCATTAGTTACGGTTCATTGTTACCAAAATCGTAACGGAACCATGACATATAAAACACGGGTTCAGAATTCACGGAACCTCAGACCCTCCTTTTGCCCTTACATAGGCAATTACTCAGTCTATATCTGAGTCGATGTCAATTTTCATCAGATCACCAAGGTGCTGTTGAAGCATTACCTTGTTTCTCTGTGCATCTCTCGAGACAGGCGGTCTCCTGACACACGTAGTGGCACAAAGGCCACATATGGCAGGACCGCACTGTACACAAAGACAACATGAGAAAAGAACCGCTAGAGCCGCACCAATGATCATCAGGATCTTCCATCCCCAAACAGATAACAGTCCCCAAAACCATCCAGTTAACGACCAATCTCCTTCGTCCACATGTATAGACTCGGAGATCTTATGTAACCTGGAAATGGCCTCGTATACCGTCGGAGCATTATCTGGGATAAAAGCACAACAACTCGATTGGATCACTTTACATACTCCACCTCGATCTGCGAGTATGACGTCTAAAACTATACGATTCTGTAACGTCATAAGGCGATCCGCTTGAAGCTCAGATGTCAAATTACTAAGGGCACCGGCAGTTTCGTTTATGGTGGATTCAACCACTCTCGTCAATTGCCGTAAGCCTCTACTGTCAGCCATAGGTCACCAAAACGGTAAGAAACCCTTGAAGAAGTCTCACACTTCCTGTCCAGCGGTAACTTCCCGATTGAAGACACCTCTAACAACTCTTGTCGTGTGGTAATCTGCAGCAGCAGTATACGTAGGTGGCAACAAGTATCCAACATAACACGTTCCTGAAAAATCAGGGGGCAACCATGTATATGCTCTGTTGTAACAAACAAAATACGTGCCCTTAGCTGACAAAAACGGCGGGGAAGATTGAGACGTAAAAACATACGTCTGAGTACAAACACTCTTCCCCAGCTGAGCTTTCGGATTTTTGCCATTACCTTGCAGACAAAAATGATCTCGGTGGGGTACGATCCAAATCAGAGGTGACCTCTTTCGTTTCTGCCTTTCACTCAGACTAACACTGTATCCGGTCGCGTTCCATCCAACATAAGCCGATAACTCTTCCTTGGGAATAGTCCTGTACGTATTGATATCTCTGCTCATATTCACAACTCCCTTCACCAAGGCTTGATTACTCAAGTTATCTCTCATGGAATGCAGGGGATAGACTTCCAGGACATAAATGAACATCGTCTGAAAAGCCCATAACGAGCCATTCTGACTAAACGGTAAGATCAGATAGGGAACAACTCTATCTGTAGTATGTGGCATAAGACCACACACCCAACAATTAGTAATGTTCACTACCAACTGATGTTGATGCAGTAGCTGTACGAATGTGTTATGTACAAATTCTGACCTTCTAATCTGCTCGTGTTCGGGTAAGCTATGAAAAGAATGCAAAGAAGTAGTAGTAGGAAAGGTCGTAGGTTGGGAAATGGGTGCAGAAGTAAATTGAGTAGAAAAAACAATCCAACCCACCAAAGTTAACGTCATGCTAAAAAACATCAGAATACATGTAATCAGAAAATATTTGCTATGCATTATTCTACATAGTTTCATCTTAAAGTTCATTTTCTCAGCAGCTCTCTCGATCTCAAAAAACTCCATCCTCTAACTGGGCTGTTCGCGGCGGTTGGTTTTCTTCTGCTAAGGAGAGCGTCTGTCAGTCCAGGGAACGCCCTAAGACCAACCAGAACCGTCGACCTTGTGTCTACACGGCTCCAATCCCAAGTCTTTACACCTCGACCCTACAGCTGAACCAGGATGGCAGTTGGAAAAAGGAAAAAAAAAATCAAAACAGTTTCTTGGCTGAGAGAGTGCAGTTCTAAAAACCAAAAAGGAATTATTTGTTCTTTATTAGTCTTTTATCTCTAGGTCGTAAATTATAACGGTTTTTGCCAAGCTCTGTCTGGTTTTGAAATAACAGTTCAGGCTCGGTGGTGTCCAATCTCAAAGATGAAGGCAAAGCTGCTTGCAAGACATCATCGTCTTCTTTCTCAGTCCCTCTCCATACCAACTCAGCGTCGCTGAATGGTGTCTCGGTGTCTGCAATACCTTCGAGGATCCACTGGTCATACGGCAGAGGTAAAGGTACCCTCTTACAGTGTACGCCGTGGATCCAATTTTTCTTCCCAAAGACTTTTACAGATGTTCTTGTAGACAGCAACACCTGATAAGGGTCTGTCCAGCGGGGCTGGTCGTTCTTGGTCCGTTGAAAATTTTTCACGAGGACCCAGTCACCAGGATTGATGGTGTGACCCGGGTCCACAGAAGCTGGTGGCAGGTTATCGTGAACCTGTTGATGCAAGACACGCAATTTAGCCGTCAGGTCATACAAATAGTCCACCAACACAGGATAGTCAATATCACTAAATTTTGTTGGTCTCGGCACTCCCCCACACATTTGCCGGTCGACCAAAAACAATTTCATACGGACTAAGTCCGATTCGGGAATGCACTGTAGTTCTAGTTGACAAAAGTGCCAACGGCAAAGCATCGGGCCATTGGAGACCAGAACTCTCCTGAATTTTGGCTAACTTCAGCTTCAGAGTGCCATTGTAACATTCCACTAACCCAGCTGATTGGGGATGATTCGCAGCATGGAATTTCTGTTTTGTGCCCAAACCCTCACACACTCTCTTCATGATGTTCCCCACGAACTCACTTCCGTTATCACTCCACACCATCCTTGGCAACCCAAACCTAGGGAAATATTCTTTGAGCAAGACTTTAGCTGTGGACGAGGCAGTATTATCTTTTAGGGGGTATGCCTCTACCCATCTAGAAAAGGCACAAACAACTACAAGGACGTATTTCAAATTGTTGCATCTTTCCATGTGGATAAAATCCAATTGCAAAACCTCAAACGGATACGTCGGAGGCGCAAAGTGACCAGCTGGAGTTGGAGTTCCCTTACCAGGATTATACATCAAACACACCATACAATTCTCAACCACATTCTCCGCACATTTGGGAATTCCACCATTCTCCCACACTGGAGCCAACAACTTACAAATTCCTTTCGCACTAATGTGAGACAACCCATGTGCCATCGTAACCACCGCAAGCACATATGCATCCGGCAACATCCATCTTTGGTGTTCTGATAACTCAACCCAACAACCAGTCGAATCCAATCTACCTGTAGTTTCTCTCCACACACTCTTTTCATTTTCAGTAGCTTCAGCCTGGATTGATTTCACACTCTCAATCGTATCTTCACACATTCCAGCTGCACCAATCCATCTTGCAGGGCCTGCAACGTACATTCGACTCATCACATTTCTCGCTGTTTCTTTCGCAACTTCATCTGCAAATGCATTTCCACGACCAACATCATCCGTAACCTTCCGGTGGGCTCTACACTTCACAATCGCAACTTGCTTCAGCAAAGTAAGTGACTCAAGAAGCTCATTCACCAACTGCCCATGTTGGATCTTAGTCCCATGCGATGTGAGAAATCCTCTTTGTTTCCACAAGGGTCCAAAACTGTGTGCTACAGCAAACGCGTACTGACTATCGGTATACACATTCACTCTCTTTCCCTCAGATAAAATACACGCTCCCGTTAATGCAATCAATTCCGCTGCTTGCACTGAATTATAGCTCACTCGTGCAGTTTCAACAATCGTACATAATGTCGTCACGGCATATGCCGCGGTCGTATCGCCATTTGGGAGCTTGTAGCATGACCCATAGCGTACAATCAGGATCCGAAAGAGGAGTATCTTTCAAATCGACTCTACCCTACGTTTTCTCCTCCGCCCTAAGAAAACAATCGTGCTGTTCCTGACCATCTGTGTCCACAGAAATCGGCAACAATGTTGCTGGATTCAATGTATTACACCGCTTGATGTGCACATGACTAGCCAAAAGCGTCAACTCATAGCCCGACAACCTCGCACTAGTAAGGTGCTGAGTCTTGGTTCTATTTAATAAAGTATCCACTGCATGTTACAATGATACAATGAGAGTCCAATCATGCTTGTCCTCGGTTTTTGCCTGGCTGGCCAAGGCTGCTCTCAAATGCAATGAGGACAAGTCGGAGATTCTCCTGTATGGCCAATTCCCAGTGGGATTTAGGGAATCCATCTGGCCCACTGGATTGCCGTGCCCATCTGGAAATTGTGGAGTTGCAAAAAACCTAGGGATCTGGTTTGGCGCCGATCTGTGCTTCCGAGAGCAGATCTCGCGATTGTCGGGAACCTGTTACGGCACTCTTATTACCCTCCGGAAGTTCTTTCCACTTCTTCCCCAGGAAGCAAAGGAAACAGTGGCCAGAGCACTCATTCTCTCGCGTCTGGACTACGCCAACGCATTATATGTGGGCGCACCTGATTTCCTGCTTCGCAAACTTCAAGTAGTCCAGAACGCGACAGTGAGGCTTCTATTTAACATCCCCAAATGCCATAGTGTACGAAGACAACTTGCGGAACTTCACTGGCTTCCAGTTGCTCTCAGAGTGCGCTTCAAAATCCTAACACTGGCTTTCAAGGCCTTACATGGTCCTTGCCCACCATACCTCAGTGTCAGGTTTGCCTTTTATCATCCCCCGCGACAATTGAGATCTGCCTCCCTCAGGCATCTGGTCACTCCCAGATTTAAGAGAGCTCGCCTGGGGGGAAAATCCATGACGGTCAGAGCCGCCCAGCTATGGAACAGCCTCCCTGACCATCTGAGACACACGACAAACCTTGCATACTTTAAAAAACATCTAAAAACCTTTTTATTCAGGCAAGTCACGTAATTCACATGCTTTCTCTTGTCATCTCTTTTTCATTTCTGACACTTGAATCTTCTCCCGCGCCAGGACAGTCTCGACTAGCAGTGCGCGTTATAAGAAATATATAACATAACATAACATGGAGAAAGGTAGTAGCACGCACGCGCGCTATTCTGCTGAATTGTCATTCTCAGCACTGCTGCAACTTTTAAAATATCGTTTTTGCATTTTGTGTGGTAAATTGCATTTACCTTGTTTTTAGAACAATTTCTGTGTGCCCTCTCACTTGCACCCTAAATTGGGCCCCCCACCGCGCTTTTCGCGGATCTATTTCATTTTCTTTCTAGCCTTCGTGTTTGGCGCCGGGCGCCATCTTGGGGGTGGTGTGGAGCGAGTGTGCCACTTGTGTGAGCGCTCTAGCGCTCATCTGCAACACAGGTGAGCCCTACTTAAGGCGAGCTAGGCAGTAGCTCGGCCTGGAGAAAGGTAGTAGCACGCACGCGCGCTATTCTGCTGAATTGTCATTCTCAGCACTGCTGCAACTTTTAAAATATCGTTTTTGCATTTTGTGTGGTAAATTGCATTTACCTTGTTTTTAGAACAATTTCTGTGTGCCCTCTCACTTGCACCCTAAATTGGGCCCCCCACCGCGCTTTTCGCGGATCTATTTCATTTTCTTTCTAGCCTTCGTGTTTGGCGCCGGGCGCCATCTTGGGGGTGGTGTGGAGCGAGTGTGCCACTTGTGTGAGCGCTCTAGCGCTCATCTGCAACACAGGTGAGCCCTACTTAATGCTCGCCTCCTGCGCGCAGCGGTGACGCGCTGCGGGAGCGCCGGACTCTCGCCGGAGTCAAGCCAGAGTCCTGCCCGTCTGCGCCCGTCAGCGTCCCGGAGGCGGGCGGAGCGGCGGGTGGGATTCTTCCCACAGGGATGTGTCCCCCTGGGACCCCCGTTTTGCGCTATTCCCCTAGCGAACTTCGCTCATTCTATTCTTATGGCTCTGGTTGTCGCACTGTTTTCCCTGGTCGTTACCATGGGAAATCCCGTTGCCCGGTCTGTGGCTGGCGCCCGACCCGCTCGCTCTTTTTACGGCCGAGCAATAACATCTCTAGTATGGGCTTCGGGTGCATGCTATTGAACACCAGGTCAGCTTGCAAACATGCGCAGGACATCTATGAGCTTCTCGATATCGATAAACCACTATGCCTCATGCTTACTGAGACATGGTGGGGTGACTCTTCTAACCCTGACGTCGTTTTGGCAATCCCGCCTGACTACAACATCTTCAGAAAGGATAGAGCCAAGGGAAGGGGAGGTGGAGTAGCGCTAGTGGTCCGGAAAGGAACCCCCTGCGAGATCCTGCCAGCTATTGACATCCGAGGCTCGGAGACCCTAGCCTTCTCTATCACTCTTTCGCCCCACCAATCCTTCAAGGGACTGCTCGTATATAGGCCACCTGGTACTCCCGGCACCTTCTTTGAAGATCTGGATATGGTGCTGGTGGAGCTGGCCCTGAAAGCCGAACATTTCATCGTGGCTGGCGATTTCAACTTCCGGATGGATGATTCATCCGACCCGGCTGCCGCCAAACTCTCGGAGGCGCTGACCCCGCTGGGGCTCCTCCCCTACTTTCAGGAGCCTACGCATGAGAAGGGTCATACCCTTGACCAGGTCTTCTCGTCTGTCCCTCTCAAGGGTATAGAGATCACTCCTGTCCTATGGTCTGACCACTTTCTTGCCAAATTTGTGATCAAGGGCATAGTTAAATCAGTGCCTATCCCGGCATATCAACAGGGTCGTGTCCATAGGGCTTTCCATCGAGTAACTCCGGAGATGCTGGCCCAGGCAGCTGAGGCCCACCCCTGCCTTCTTTCAGGTGATCTAGACAGGGATCTGCTGACCATGCAAGACTGGTTATTGGACAGGCTTAACGATCTTGCCCCGGAAGTAACATCTCGCCCGACACCGAAACGGGTTTCTGCGCCTTGGTTTACCGCTGCACTGTCGGCTACGCGGCAGCAGTGCAAGGTAGCCGAAAGAGCCTGGCGGGCACAATATGACATTGTTGCCAAGTTGACATACAAAACGGTGGTTAAGGCTTATCACCGGGACATTCGCCTGGAAAAAAAGGCTTTTCTAGCCAGGAGAATTGATGCTGCTTCCAACTCCTGCAAGGAGATTTTCTCCATTGTGAGAGAATTCACCTCATCTTGGTCTAACACCTCGGACCAAAAACCATCTGGTACCTGGGCCTCGGACCTTGCTGACTTCTTTACTAGCAAGATCCAACGCATTCAGGAGTCATTCCTGGTACCAGCGTCTGCGGGCCACACTGAACCCGACTTTACCACACTGCCACAGGCCGGGCCAGGGGCGACGTTGAGTGTGTTTCCTCCAATCTCTGCTCCGGACTCCCTGGCTCTCATGGGCAATTTAAAATCGGGTTCTCCCCTTGACCCTTGCCCTGCTAAATTTTTAGCGAAAGTCGCGGAGGTGATCAACCCGCTGGCTAATCCACTCTTAAATCTTTCGCTGAGGCTCGGTGCGGTCCCGCAAACCTGGAAGCAGGCGATGGTGATTCCCTTGCTCAAAAAACCTGGTCTAGACCCGAAGGCCCCGGTTAATTATAGGCCCATCTCTCTGCTGCCGGCCCTCACGAAGATTCTGGAAAAGCACCTCCATGGCGTGCTCTCCAACTTTCTGGAATCTAATGAGATCCTGCACGCTACCCAATCGGGCTTTCGTCCCCATCTCAGTACTGAGACAGCGCTCCTGGAGGTCTCGGAAACCATTAAAGGGGTTCTGGACTCTGGGGGCAAAGTCATGCTGGTGATGTTAGACCTGTCGGCGGCGTTCGACACCGTTCCCCATGATGGTCTTCTCGCGAGACTTTTCGAGATAGGCTTACGGGGGGACGGTGTTCGACTGGTTTTCCTCTTTCCTAGCCGGCCGCCGGCAATCGATCTGGGCCCCGCCTGATTCCGCCGTGATGCCGCCTCTGGGAGTCGGGGTCCCTCAGGGCTCTATTTTGAGCCCGACCCTCTTTAACATCATTATGACCCCATTGGCGGCGTTGGTGGAGTCGCATGGTGCCCAGATCGTATCCTACACGGACGACACCCAGCTCCTCTTCTCTTGTAAGAGAGGAGGCGACTTTGATGGGGAGAGTATTCGGAATTGCCTTGGGGCTGTTTTTCATTGGTTCCATCTAAACAGCCTTAAGTGCAATTCCGACAAGTCCGAAGTACTTTTCTTTGGGTGCGATACAGAGCCTGATTGGCAGACCTGGTGGCCACTGGATATGTTCCCTCCGTCCTGCTCCTCTCAGGTTGCTAAGAATCTGGGGGTGAAGATGGATAACAGGCTTACCTTGAAATCCCAGATCTTGGGGGTGTCGGGCATTTGCTTTGGCATCCTTAGGATGTTGCGGAGGTTCCTTCCTCTGTTATCTGTGGAACATAGGACGCTGACAGTCCAGGCTCTGATTGGGTCCAGGTTGGATTATTCCAACGTTCTTTACCTGGGCCTTCCAGAGTACTTGCTGCAGCGGCTTCAAGTGGTACAGAACGCCGCTGCCAGGGCAATCTTTGGCCTTAGTAGGCGCTCCAGGGCCTCGGGCTTGCTGGCAACTTTACATTGGCTTCCTATCCGCAAGAGGATCGCCTTTAAGGCGCTGACCTTGGCCTACAAAGCTCTTCACAAGGAGGGAGCCAAGTACCTCCAAAAGAGGCTGGTCTTTTATCATCCGGCCAGGTCTCTGAGGTCGGAAGCCCTGCACCTTGCTGTTGTCCCCCGGGTAAAGAAAGCGCGCCTCGGAGGCCGCTCTTTTGGACTGTTGGCATCCCAGTTATGGAACTCTTTACCACTGGCCCTGCGGGGAGCCACTAGCCTACTGGCTTTTAGGAAAGGCCTTAAAACTTGGCTTTTCACTCAGTAGCCGGTTTTCCGTGAATTATTTGGCCCACTTTTCTGTTAGTTTTTTTTTATCTGGTGTTATGTTAGTATGTTGCAGTTTTGTCTCTTTCTCCAATAAAGCGCCGGGACACTCTTTTTGAGTAGCCGTGCGCTATAGAAATAAACAATTAACATAACATAACATAACATAACATAACATGTGGAACCATCACGACCAATGTGTTATCCATCACCAATCCAGCAGACTGTCGGATAGAAACAGCCGCTGCCGCTGTAGCGCTCAAGCAACTTGGCAACGCTCTAGCTACCGGGTCTAAAGTCGACGAGAAATACGCACATGGACGCTGCTTATCACCGAATTGTTGGGTCAAAACTGACAATGCACAACCCTCTCTCTCGTGGACGTAGAGTGTAAAAGGCTTACTGTAGTCAGGAGTACCCAACACTGGAGCAGAACACAACGCATCACGCAACTCAGAAAAGCCTTTCTGACAATCGTCAGACCAAGGAAGAGGGTTCGGTATATCCTTACAAGTCAATGCCAACAGAGGTTTTGCCAACAAAGAAAAGTTCGGAATCCACTGTCTACAATACGACGTGATACCCAGAAAAGCACGTACCTCTCTCTGCGTACTTGGCACAGTCATTTGAGCAATCCCTTGAATTTGTTCTGGGGTCAACCTTCTTCCCTCCTTCGACAAGAGATGACCTTAGTAGGTCACCTCTTGGCGACAATACTGCAACTTTGAAGGTGACACTTTATGATGCAAGTCAGACAAATGTCGTAACAAAGAAAGAGTAGCTTCTTTACAAGTTTCCTCATCATCAGCAGTCACTAACAGATCGTCCACATACTGAATGAGGGCAACACCAGCAGGCAAGACAATCGCATCAAGCTGTGTTTTCAAAGCCTGACTGTAGATGGAGGGACTTTCACAATATCCTTGGGGAGCGCACTTAAACCGGAAGCTTCAGCCTCCTAAAGAGAAGCCGAAAATATCTCTACTGTCCTTGGCAATTGAAATACTGAAGAAAGCATTCTTCAGATCTATAACCGAAAACCAGGCAGCTGAAGCAGGAATCATAGTCAGCAAAGCAGTAATGTCCGGAACAACAGGAAACTGTGGCACGACAATCTTATTGACCTCTCGAAGGTCGATCACAAACCTGTAGACAGGCGGCTAAGAAGAGTCAGTACGCTTCAGAACAGGCAACACAGGACTATTACACACATTACCTCTCATTTCTTCAATCACATCTTTCTCAATCAAATCATAGATGATCGCTAAAAGCGCTCTTTCACCATCGCTAGAAATCCTATATTGGGGAATACGTGGCAATTTAACATTCGCTTTCAGCGTTACAACATAAGGTGGAATCTCCAAAAGACCAACGTCATTATGACCAGTAGCCCAAAGAGTATCAGGGAGAGAACGTAATTCCGGTGGAAGCCGATCTTTAGACAAATACATCGGAGAGATCACTTTCTTACCCAATGTAAGCTGTACTCCCGAAGGAGAACAATGCAATGTCGCATTCAACCTTTTCAATAAATCCAAACCCAACAAATTCTCACCACAACCTGTCGTTAAAATAAGGGGTGCATCCAATTCACAAGGCCCGATAGAACGAGACAAAGGACTAGAAACTGGATTACGAACTGGGGCGCCAGAGAATCCTACCAAAACATTCGTTAAGCCAGACAAAGGTGCGCCAGGGAGTTTAGAGTGCATGATAGAACTCTTCGCCGCACCAGTATCCAAAAGAAAAGGCTCTACTACACCCGATGTGACTACTGCAACATAGGGTCCACTCTGGTCTACTGGAACTGACACTACTCCCTCCCTTTGTCCTCGGCTATCCTAGCAATCATTATAACCAGTACTCTCGCTCTCAACATAATAATCATCAGCAAAATATTGAGCATATCTGCCTGTCGGAACATTCTGCTGATCAAAATAATTCATAGAATGCTGTGGGGGAAAGGAACGCTCGTTCTGAGGACACGCGCCACGCCCTCTACCCCTCGATACTTGCTGGAAACCACCACGACCTCTTGGACCCGACATACCACTCGCACGTTGTCGTAAAACAGGACAATCACTCTTGAAATGCCCGTCCTCCCTACAATACGCACACTGATTCGGACCTAAAGGAGGCCTTGGAGAAAAATACCCAGGCTTCTGTGATATCCTCTGAAACTGTGGCTGTTGCTGAAACTGCGAACGTTGCTGTGACTCTTGTTGAGTCGGGCGAGGTGGGTACGCCTGCTGCAACAGAACCTTTGTCTTTAAATCTTTAGTCTTTTTCTCCACTCTATCTTTCCCATCCTTGTCCCTATTCTCGTAGTACTGTGCAGTCGCCAATATCTTTGCCGATGAAGAAACAGCCCATGAACTCTCAGAATCTTTCAACTTATTACAAAGCTCGGGTAACAAATTAAAGACAAACTTGTCCACAAACAACCTCTGACCACCTTCCGTACTCATATCCTGACCACTATGATCTATAAATGTCTCCTCAAACCTAGTGAAGAAATCAGACACACTTTCATCTTTCTTTTGCTTACATGCGGCTAATTTATCCCAATTTACTCGTAAAGCCGGCATCATTGTCTTCATAAGATCGATAATCCTGCCAGGTAACTCGGCAACTAAAGGCTCAGGCTTAGCTCCACCAACCTGTCTACCATCCGCAGCAGCAATATTCACCCATGTATCACCTAACTCTGGCGCATGATCCTCATGATGAATCTTCGCCCACAAAGGTTGAGGAACCACGTTACCCAACAACATGTCAATGTCAGCTAAATTCATGATGCATGCGTCAACTGTCTGGGACAACTCCTTATAATATCCAGCCGGATTCTTACGGGGATCAGGTAAAGACTGTTTAAGAGCCAAAACCTCAACTCTCTTCCACGGAACATGTACCCATACTCTTTGAAAATGTGCTGGTATAGCTGGGGGAACATTATTCGCACCAGCAGCTACCCCATTGCGCCATACTGGAGGAATTTCTCTCATTGGATACTGTCTCACTTTCCTCCTAACAGAGGGATCAGACTCAAACAGTGGCTGTGAAGGAAGCTCGCTCCTAAACGCGAGTATCGTCACAACTGCATTCTCAACGCCGGGACCCACTATCATCCCTTTCGCAAACTCGGACTGTACATTAAGTAACTCCAACGGGACCTGACCCGATTCATTATCTTCCCATTCCTCACGGAGGAAAGTACACATAACATCAAAAACGTACCTTTGCTTTGGTGCCTCCCACTGCTGGAAGACATCCATAACTGACTCTATATCATATATCGAGATATTCGAAATCCATCTACGAGCCAAAAGATCTTACACTGACGGTTCTTCGGGTCCAGGAAGCTGGCTACGTAATTGTTTACGTGTAGAAACAGGGGTCATACTCAATGACCCAAAGAAAGGAGACAAAAGACCAGTAACAGTATCAGTCATTCGTTGTCGGGCAGAAGGAGAAGCTGTCATAAGGACAGGAGACAAAGTATTTTGAGGTGATAGAAACGTAGCAGTAGTAGTAAGAGAAGTCGAAGGTACAGGAGAGTGAGACAAAGAAGTTTGAGGCAGAACAGATAACAAAGTCGGCGGCCCCAGAGGAGGCTGCACCGTAGGAGGAGAAACCAGCTGAGGAGGAGCAGGAGGCTGAGCAACAGCAGGAGGTTGCGGAGGTGCTGTAGCACTCTGCACATAAGGGGGTGGTAATCTCAACAAATGTGACATCAAAGGATCCTTTTCAGGGTCCTTAGTTGCACTTTGTCGAAGAGATGGCAAAGCTGGATAACATTTATCAATGGCCATATTATGTTGCCTATGCAACTCCTCAATCGCTTGATCTTCTTCATTTTCTTTAAACTACTTAGCAGCTTGCATTAGCGATACACCCTTTTCTCTCTTATCTCTTTTAGCTTGTTTAATCTCTTGTTGTTTGGCTTCCTTACGCCAAAGGCGGAAAGAGACAAACATTGCCGGCCGGGCTTTCTTCCTAAATAATACAGCTTCCAAATTATTTAAAATCTCGGTATTGAAACTACCATGTTGAGGCCATCGTAAGACACCATCTTTCCTAGTGTAGCGGACCCATACTTCATTAAACATAATGGGACTGTTAGGAAACGGTTTAGTCTGTCTTCCATGACCATACTCCACCATCACATGATTGCAAGAATGGGTATTTAAGATCCGCCCCTTCCTGAATACAGTGCTTGGTATCTTTTTGCTTTGGGTTCCAGGTTCTGGGTTTTGCTATCTGGGTTGTTGCAGAGACTGGTTCACGGGCTCGTGTACCTGTTCTATTGAATCCCCTTTGTGTCAGTTATTGGTGTTACTTTTGTTTGCCCCTCTCTTCCCCGGGTTCCTCCGTGTTTGCCATTTGGTTTCAGTGCATTGCTTATCCCGCCCCGTCCCTCTCACCTTCCCTCTGTTCCTGCGTCTACCCGTAGATTGAGTTGTTGTGTTTCATTTTACTCGAGGGTACTGGGGCTCCAGTCCCCTCGTATTCCGGCTCCTCGGAAGGTCAATCCATTACGTTTCCGAGTGATTTCAGCCGGCAGGTTGATTGTAGGTTTCCCAAGCCGCGCCCCGAACTTCCGCGTTTGCGGTAGTCTATCTGCCTCGTTGTGTGGCGCTTGGGCGTTTTCAGCCGCGCTGAAACCCGGAGGAGCTGCAGATCCCGGAAGAAGGATCCGATTGTTTGTTGGCTTCAGTACTACGGACTGTATACACAAGCAAGGACATTACTTGGGTTTTTTTTATGCCGAGTCCGATGGCTTTTTCCCCTTAAAGAATCCCGTATTGGCAGGGGGCGTTCCTGATTGCATTCCCCTTATCCCCTATCCCTGACTGGAACCGAGGTTATAACGATAGTGGAGATCTCTTATTATCTACTGCTAAGGACCTCCCGAGGCTGATCCTGTACATCACACAAGTAAGGAGGTGTTATGTGATGGCATGGTGGAGTGTGGTTATGGGATTGGGAGACTGAGGGGTACATATGTAAGTGGGACACAGAAGTAATTGTATGTACATTGTTCCATAGGTGCAGAGGCATGGAGGTGGTGGTTGAGTCTCATCGTCCAGTCCAGTTCAGGGGTGAAGCCTTTTGTTTTGAAGTCCCTTCGTTTGAATTCCTGTCCCCTGCCCTGGGCTCGGGTATCCTCTCATGGTTTTCTGTCCCATGGGAGGTGTTTGAGTCAGGGTAGTGGATTTGGACATACATCGTTCCTGCAGTGTTTGGGCCTGTGGAATCCAACAGAATACCAAGCCCACGATAATATACACTGCCCGGACGAGGTATGGACGAGGACTTGGGGGGTGCTGAACAGGCACCTACGATGCAGGATATAGTGGGGGCGGTGGCGGCCCTCCAGGCTCAGGTACAAGGCTTACAGCAAGAGAACCTAGGACTTAAACAGGAATTGGGGGCTGTGAAGGCCAGGGAACAGCAGAGAGATAGGACACAGGCTCCCATCATCCAACCAGCTGCCTTTCAGTATGGGGGCAGGGTGGGTCAGAGAGCGGAGGGGGGAACACCTGTGGCAGTTACTGTTACAACACCTGTTTCTGTTCCATTGGCCCCCCCTGAGAGGTTCATGGGAGATAGTAACAAGTATGGGACCTTTATGACTCAATGTCAACTGCACTTCATGTGCAGGCCGACCGTTTTTCCGGATGATACGGCGAAAGTGGCGTTTACTATATCGTATTTGGCTGGCACAGCGGCACAATGGGCTATCCCTCTTGTAGAAAATAATGCTCCGGTATTACACGATTATCTGGCCTTTAAAGAATTAATGAGGGGCCTATTTGCTAAGCATGCTTTTATGCAGGCGAGTGATGCGGAGCTCCTCCATTTAAGACAGGGTAAACAGGATTTGCTAACCTATGTGTCAACGTTTAATAGGTTAGTGTCAGAGACACATTGGCCCACGGAAAAAAGAACCTCCTTGTTTTACCAGGGTTTATGCGATGACCTAAAAGATGTGGTGTCTCAGGTGGTTGATCCTCCAGATGACTGTGCTGCCTTTATAGATCTGGTGGTGAAGTTAAACCACAGGTTGACCGAGAGGCGTGGTGATCGCAGTCGGGTTCAGGGACCCTGGAGGAGTTATATGAAACCGGAAACAAGACCCACAGGGGATAATAAGCCTGCTCCAGAACCCATGGAGATAGGAGGTGTGAGAGGCCCATTAACCATGGAAGAGAAAAGAAGGAGGAGGGAATTGAACTTATGTTTGTATTGCGGACAAGGGGGGCACTTTGCCCGAGAGTGTCCTGTAAAACCCTCCGGACAGGCATTCCATAAGAAGGTAGCTTGTGTACAGGTGGATCGTAGAGCAACGGAGTAGGGGGAACTTATCAGGTGCTGGGTGTGATTGATCAGGTGCCAAGACATTTCATTATTTCAGCACATCTTTTGATGTCGGGGAGTAGGCGTGTACCAGTGTCTGTTTTGTTGGACTCAGGGGCGACTGGGAATTTCATTGATATCTCTTTGGCAGAAAAGCTAGAAATCCCATGTCAATATAAAAGACAACCAGAACCTGTGAGGGCCATTAATGGGACTGAATTAACCTCGGGGTCCATTACACGCCAGACAGAACCACTGACGTTGTTGTGTGAGAATGGGCACTCAGAGTCAGTGGTCTTTGACCT
This sequence comes from Lissotriton helveticus, assembly GCF_964261635.1. NCBI lineage: Eukaryota > Metazoa > Chordata > Amphibia > Caudata > Salamandridae > Lissotriton > Lissotriton helveticus. Next base: position 4,920,253 of record NC_136072.1, read on the forward strand.
TATTGATGCCCCCTCTTTTGGGTTGGTGTTAGGAGTTCCCTGGCTCCAGGAACATAACCCCAAGATCGACTGGGTGCAACGCTTGGTGACTTTGGATTCCAAGCATTGCCTTACACATTGCTACAGGGAGGCTATCGTACAGATTCCTCCCTTGTCTTGTGCAGGCGTGGAGGTGATATCGGTTCCTTCTCAGTATTCCGCCTTTCGGGGTGTTTTTGATAAGGTTAAGGCACAGGGTCTCCCTCCTCATCGGTCTTTCGACTGTAAAATTGATTTGATACCTGACATCCCTTTGCCTTCATGTCGCATATATGCGCTCTCTGAACCTGAGGAGTTGCATCTAAAGGAGTACTTGGAGGAGATGCTGGGGATGGGATTTATTCGCCCTTCTTGTTCGCCTGTGTCCTCGGCGATCTTTTTCATTCCCAAGAAGGAAGGGACGTTGAGGGCATCTGTGGACTACAGGGCACTGAATAAGGCTACCGTGAAGAATAGGTACCCTCTTCCTCTTATCCCCGTGTTATTGGACCAGCTCCGCAAAGCAACCATCTTTACCAAACTGGATTTGCGGGGTGCTTACCATCTCATTCGAGTCCGACCCGGGGATGAATGGAAGACGGCGTTTAAGACCAAATTTGGCCTATTCGAGTATTGCGTGATGCCGTTTGGCCTGTGCAACGCGCCGGCGGCTTTCCAATACTTTATTAACGAGGTGCTCCGGGAATATCTAAACAGAAGTGTCATCGTCTATTTGGACGACATTTTGATTTTCTCGGAGACGGAGGCTGAACATCATGATCATGTATCTCAGGTATTACAAAAGTTACAGGACTATCATTTGTACGCCAAACTGGAAAAATGCCAGTTCGGTACACAGAAGGTAGAATTCCTGGGGTTTATTATCACACAGAGGGTATCCGAATGGACCCTAGAAAGATTGAGGCTATAATAACCTGGCCCATACCATCGACTGTTAAACAGATCCATGCCCTTCTGGGGTTCGCCAATTTCTATCGGCGCTTCATCTCCCACTTTTCTGATGTCGTATCCCCATTGACTCGATTATTACGGAAGGGGGTTCCCTTTGTCTGGTCCACTGAAGTCCAGGATGCTTTTCAGCTTTTGCTGCGATCCTTTACCTCAGCTCCAGTTTTGGTACATCCTGATACTGCTTTACCGTTTTTTGTGGAAACGGATGCCTCATTGTGTGCTGTGGGAGGGGTCTTGTCCCAAAGGGATGCGGAAAAGGGTCAGATGCACCCTATTGCCTTTTTTTCTAAGACCCTGTTGCCCGCGGAGCGTAATTACACGGTGGCTGAGAGGGAACTGCTGGCGGTGAAATTGTCCTTTGAGGAGTGGCGGCATTATCTCTGGGGCGCCAGACACACAATCACGATCTATACCGATCATAAGAATCTTGAATTCTTTCGCTCTGCCCGGGCGTTAACACCTCGCCAGATGCGGTGGGTCCTGTTTTTTAACGAGTATGACTTTGTTATTACCTATCGACCCGCCGCCCAACAGATAAAATCTGATGCCCTTTCTAGGATACATGTGGAAGGGAAGGAGGAGGGACGAGTGAAGGAAGTCAGACCTATGATCAGTGAAGAGAAGATTGTAGGGGTGACACGTACTGAGGATTTACCCTCCCTAGTTAAAGGGCAGTTACGACAATTGGATTTAGCCCCTTGGATGGCTTTACCCCAGGTATCGATGCAGGACGGGTTGTTGTATCAGGGGAACCGTTTGTTTATTCCCCCCGCCTTGAGACAGATGGTCTTGGAAGGGTGTCATTCTTCATCGCTGGTAGCACATCCAGGGATACAAAAGACGAGGGAGTTGTGTTTGCGATGGTTTTGGTGGGACTCGCTGAGTAAGGATATACGGAGTTATGTGACCGCTTGTCCCATTTGTGCCATTAGCAAACCTACACATAGCATGCCATCGGGTCTGTTGCAGCCCTTAGAGGTCCCTCCTACTCCGTGGCACACCATTAGCATGGATTTTGTGACGGATCTACCCCCTGTGTCAGGACATACCGCCATAATGGTGGTAGTGGACCTGTTCACAAAGATGGCACACTTTGTTCCGTTGCTTAAGATACCTACTGCCAGGGAGATGGCTCTGGTGTTTATGTCATCTATAGTCAGGATCCATGGGTTGCCATCTGCGATTGTTTCGGACAGGGGGGCACAATTCGTGTCTCACTTTTGGACGGAACTGTGTTCAGTGTTAAAAATGGAGGTACGTTTGTCATCTGCGTACCACCCGCAATCAGATGGTCAGACTGAAAGGACGAACCAGACTATGGAGCAGTATTTGAGGTGTCTTGTGTCGTCATTGTCTTGTGACTGGATGGTGGCTCTTCCTATTACGGAGTTTGCGTACAATAATAGTCTGCATTCTGCACTGGGTATGACTCCCTTTTTCTGTTCATTGGGGTACCATCCTAGGGCCTTAGCCATCCAGCCTACTGGGCATGTGCCAGCCATAGACGATATATGTGGGTCCTTGGGTGGAATATGGGACAGAGCCCGTGAACAGCTACAGGCAACTAAAATCACCATGAAGGCTCAGGCAGATAAACATAGAGTCCCCGCTCCATCTTATAAGGTGGGTGATCAGGTGTGGCTAGCTTCGCGTAACTTAAGGTTGCAGGGGTCACGTAAATTGCAGCCGAGGTTCGTGGGACCCTTTGCTATTACGCAGGTGATTAATCCTGTCGCCATGAAGCTTGGTTTACCTGATGAGTACAAGGTCCATCCGGTCTTTCATACGTCCCTATTGAAACCCTATATACCAACAACACAGGTCCTGCCACCACCCCCTCCCTTGTTGATTGATGGAGAAGAGGAGTTCGAGGTTCAGGCTATACTGGATTCTAGGCGGAGGAGAGGCCGCCTATTCTACTTGGTGGATTGGAAGGGTTATGCACCAGAAGATCGGTCATGGGAGCCAGCTGGTAGTGTGCACGCACCACGGCTGGTTCGTTTGTTCCATAGACAGCACCCCTTCCAACCCCGTCCGGTAGGGAGGACCATTGGGGGGAGATACTGTTAGGAAACGGTTTAGTCTGTCTTCCATGACCATACTCCACCATCACATGATTGCAAGAATGGGTATTTAAGATCCGCCCCTTCCTGAATACAGTGCTTGGTATCTTTTTGCTTTGGGTTCCAGGTTCTGGGTTTTGCTATCTGGGTTGTTGCAGAGACTGGTTCACGGGCTCGTGTACCTGTTCTATTGAATCCCCTTTGTGTCAGTTATTGGTGTTACTTTTGTTTGCCCCTCTCTTACCCGGGTTCCTCCGTGTTTGCCATTTGGTTTCAGTGCATTGCTTATCCCGCCCCGTCCCTCTCACCTTCCCTCTGTTCCTGCATCTACCCGTAGATTGAGTTGTTGTGTTTCATTTTACTCGAGGGTACTGGGGCTCCAGTCCCCTCGTATTCCGGCTCCTCGGAAGGTCAATCCATTACGTTTCCGAGTGATTTCAGCCGGCAGGTTGATTGTAGGTTTCCCGAGCCGCGGCCCGAACTTCCGCGTTTGCGGTAGTCTATCTGCCTCGTTGTGTGTCGCTTGGGCGTTTTCAGCCGCGCTGAAACCCGGAGGAGCTGCAGATCCCGGAAGAAGGATCCGATTGTTTGTTGGCTCCAGTACTACGGACTGTATACACAAGCAAGGACATTACTTGTTTTTTTTTTATGCCGAGTCCGATGGCTTTTTCCCCTTAAAGAATCCCGTATTGGCAGGGGGCGTTCCTGATTGCATTCCCCTTATCCCCTATCCCTGACTGGAACCGAGGTTATAACGATAGTGGAGATCTCTTATTATCTACTGCTAAGGATCTCCCGAGGCTTATCCTGTACATCACACAAGTAAGGAGGTGTTATGTGATGGCATGGTGGAGTGTGGTTATAGGATTGGGAGACTGAGGGGTACATATGTAAGTGGGACACAGAAGTAATTGTATGTACATTGTTCCATAGGTGCAGAGGCGTGGAGGTGGTGGTTGAGTCTCATCGTCCAGTCCAGTTCAGGGGTGAAGCCTTTTGTTTTGAAGTCCCTTCGTTTGAATTCCTGTCCCCTGCCCTGGGCTCGGGTATCCGCTCATGGTTTTCTGTCCCATGGGAGGTGTTTGAGTCAGGGTAGTGGATTTGGACATACATCGTTCCTGCAGTGTTTGGGCCTGTGGATTCCAACAGGGACCCACGCCATGTTTAGAATAGAGCTCATAAGTCGGAGTTCCGACCGGAGGTATCGGACACGAGTCCTCCAACCGGGAATCCCTGTTATGACCACAACAAAATATCTTCCTAAGTTTGCTAAGACCAGGCATCTTCGCTCACTAATCTAGCTTCAAACTTCAAGGGATTTATCACACACGATAGTCTCGTAAATGTACGAGTCCCTCTGCTTTGGTAATTGCAAGAACCAAATCAAAGACCCAAAGAAACCCAAAACAAAGGACTGGGAGCGACCCACTTATACTTAGCTAAGGTATCAGTCACACCACCAGAAGACCCGTCTATCGTCTCGCCGAACAAATCATCACAAGGGGGGGTGTCCAAGACAGGGCGACAGTCAGGGCAGCAGTCCTTCGTAGCCGTCAGGTAAAGCGGGAAGCCTTGCAGCAAAAACCTTCAGTCCACGTTCGACATACCGGGGTCGATGAAGTGAGGGCCCTCTTCTGGAATTTCCTCACAAAGCTCCTCGCAATCTTCGGGCTTAGACCAGTACCACTGAAGTCGCCCCGCGTTGGGCGCCAACTGAAGAACCGGGCTTTTTAGAACCCAGCGGCGCATGGGGCACGCCCAAAGTCTTCGGGTTCACCTGTCTTAGAATACAGAGACACGGGACTCTTTGTGGTGACGTCAAAGATCGAATTTATTGACTGCAGCCAGTAACAGAAGTCCTAGAAATCATCACGGTATGAGTTCTCAGGAGACTGCTCAATTTTACAAAGCAAGTCATCCCTTTTTATGCTAAAAATCACATTCCAGACAAACACCTAATATTTACGAACTGTCCAATCACATGTATCCACACCAAAAGTATCGTATGACGGTAAAACCCACTTTTCAGTCGTCCGGCCCATGATCAATCATCGGACAAACCCAACATTCTTCTTTAGACAGGCCGAACGAACCCATAATAAAAAAAGGCCACGACCCATATCATAAATAGATCATAAAGAAAGAAACAGAAACAGGTAAGAGTAGGATAAGGCATATTTGTGTGTAGTAAAAACTTTACGATGTTCTGCGCTCTGATCTTAGTCTTGATCAGCTAGCGGGCAAGAACTGGCTCAGCAAGGTCGGCTTCAAGCAACGAGGTCAGTTCACTTCGGGTCATGTAAAAGTCAGCACAAACCCCGGCTAAAGGGCGCGGGTCTTAAAGACTCATTCAGCCGCAGTCATCGGCCTATGTGAGGGCAACCACAAAATGTCTGCCTTACACAAAATGAAAACTATGGTTCAGAACGGAATCTTCAAATACACTGTGAATTCTTGTGTGTAACATGGCGAAAACACTCGTACTTGCCGAACTCATTAGTTACGGTTCATTGTTAACCAAAATCGTAACGGAACCATGACATTTAAAACACGGGTTCAGAATTCACGGAACCTCACTTGTCCTCGTTCACTGGACTGGTTGATGAAGAGTCTGATGGAGGGAATTAACTCCCTTCAGGCCAGAGGTCCACCTGAGCAAGCCATTCACCTTCAGGAAGATCAGTGACCATCTGAAGACCAGTGGCTTTGTCCGCTTGTGATGGGAAGGCATGAATGCTCAGGATATGCCTAGACAGCACGTGCATCCCGCGGCTGAACTTCCAAACCAACGGAATGGCCACCAGAATCTTCCTTTGCATCTATAGACTCTGCCAATGAGTAACAGAGCACATTATAAATACAAATAAATAAATAAATACGTCTAAAAACGTTGTGACATTTATAAAGAGAAGACTAATATTATCTACAACTGGCGGATCTTATCTGCAGGATTTTTATTAAAAAATGTTTAAAATTTTTTATGGAGGTTTATATAGCGCAAACTTGACCCGAAAGTATCAGAGCGCTTTACATAGCACCAGTTGCGTTACACAAGGACACATTCATTTTTGGTACGCAAAAGGAGATTAAGTTATTTGCCCAGAATCACAGGATGTTCAGGGTCATCGCTGAGACTCAAACCTAGTTCCCCAGATTCGAGGTCGACCGCCCTAGCTGATGGGCCAACTTCGCTCACTGATTTGTGGGTTGATTGTCCATACGAGTTCAACGACGCCTGTTGAGGTATTATCCAATCAAATGATGACAATGTTGGTGTCACTGAATGCTGGACTGTGACATTGATGGACTGCACGTTAATATGGATGGTGTCCAGGCCGTCTTGGGTGCAGGCAAGGCTGCTGTCCTCAACAGAGGAGGAGTCTACCTGGCACTGAATGGTCAGAAGGTCTCCTTCAATGGGTATCCTGGCAGCCCTCTCTTTGGGGGTCACACCTTCCCAGCCACAGATGTAGATTTGTTGTATGTGATGGCCTTACCTTCAGGAAAGCCATTTTAAACTCTAGTCTTCAATGTAGGACATTCAGCAATAACATGATGGTCTGATCGCGAGTGCAGTTCGGGCTTCTTGACTCCGACATGGCACCATGGTCAGAGATTGCGTGGTACTGTCTACTTTAAGGGTTCCACATTGACAGAAGGGGAAGGTTAGATCATGTGAAGTGCTTTACATCAAGATTCAAGGAGAGCACTTGGAGAGGACCTCAGATATTGAGTCATCACTTTCCAATTTTTCGTTTCTATTTGTTTTGAAACCTGGTGTCATTTGTTTTTCACTGCTTTCGACGTTTAAAAAAAAGAAAAAAAAAGTAAAAATCTGTGGTCATCAGTGATTGCTATTTTTTGCTCCACAAAAAGAAAAATCACAGGGATGGTGTTTTTAAGATGCTTATAAATTATTTATTTATTCATTTATTTATTTATTTATTTATTTATTTATTTATTTATAATGTTTTATTTATTTTCTTTCTTCCCTTGTTCAATCCTACTGTCATACTTGTTTCCCTTCAGCTACTAATACTCTTCTCTGTAGCCTTTCCTTGAACTTGCTCTTCCAAGTAACTCTTCATTATGTCCTTCACATTCTTCCTGTGGTTTATCGCAGGATTCAAACCCCCCTTTTAGGCATCCTGTTCCACCTTGTTTCCAGGATGCACGCGGGTGGGGAGATGTTTGCGGACCCATTAATATTTGCCTGCAGCACAAAATATGCTAACGGTGAGCATTGAACACACATTCCTGCTACTCTGTTCATCACACAAATGACGAATAATAAATATGGAAGCGGTGTCTGATCTGGGCTCTGTTTTCTCTCACCAGTGTCACACTGCGTGGTCCCCTGTCCCAACATACTAAGAAAGGACTTAGTTAATAAATGCAGTAGTACTGTCTGATCTTGCTTTATGTTATTGCTCACCAGTGTCACACTGCCCTGTTCCTTGTCTCGAGATGCCAACAAAGGCGTGGGTCAATAAATGTGGTAGTACTGTCGGAGAGTGGTGGCTCCTCCGCTAGGGCGGAGGAGCATTGCATCACTGCGCAAAAATGAAAAATAAAATGATAACCTATTGGTATTGTTATTTTGTTTATCCTATTGCATGCAGTCAGTGGCGTGTGTGCAGTGTGGGGCGGGGCCTGGCTGGCCAGAGCAGGGGAGGAGTGGTTTGCACTCCCGAAATGCGCATGAACTGTCTGGCCGGCCCTCTTGGGCCTCCCAAACAGTTCATGAGCACTTTGCGTGTTCCCTACCAGGTTACATTACACAGACTGATGGGGGACATGCACAGGCTCCCTGTTCGACTCTGAGCGCTGATCCATGGCGCTCAGACCAATCACAAAGCTTGTATGCCACGTGCTTCCTGCTGCCGACCGGACTGCAGGAAGGATGAGGACGCAGGGGAGGCGGCAGCCGGCTGTTCTACGGCAAGTTTATTTTGTTGTTAATTAACGCCCCCCCCCCCAATCCACCCCGTCCGGTAGCAGCCACTAGTGCTGGTTGATTAGGACTCTGTTGTTGCTAACCAGTGTCACATTGCCCTGATCTCTGTCCCAGGATAACCAGGTAAAGTTGCGTTAAAAAATGCGGCTGTACTGTGTGATCTGGCGTATTCCTGCTCAGTAAGCATGGGCGGATTTTGCGGATCCACGATTCACGAATTTGCGTATTCACGGATCGTGGATCCGCAAAATCCGCGGATTTAGCGGATCGGCGGATTTGGGGGCGGGGCTTCCATGCCAGGACCATCGTACCAGATTGAACCCTGCCCTTCGTATTTATTCAAGAAGAAGCCACCGTTTTGTGCCATACCTCTACTCAACTGCAGTACTTTCTACTGGATAATCAGTAAGTGCTACCTCGTTGGGTAAATGTATAGTGCTTTTACTACACTACAGCTACCTAAAGTGCCAGAGAGTTGTCAACAGCGACCAGGTGTGTGCTACTATGCAATCGCGCCGAAGGGCGCAGGGGTCCCTTGAGTGACCTATCATAGTGGTAAATGGCGGGAAGACGGTGCACACCTCGAGTGTGTGGGCGGGGCCAAACGGACGGGGCTTCCATGCGAGTGCACATGCCTCTTGTGTGTATAAAAGGTCAGAGACTGATCAGAGCAGTAGATGTAGAGACAGAAGCTCCTGGTCACATAACAGCACGGGGATTGCGCTCGTGAAGGTCAAAGATGCAAAGGCCTTTGTCCAGCGTCACAGCTGATTTTCGACGGTATATTTGGGAAGAAGGCACACCTGCCCAGCCTCCACAACGCTCACGATTGTTTTTGGGCTGATGAATGAGTCACTGAATGTAAGCTTCAACTAGGGCACGTGCTGTATTGATATCTGTATGTAAGTGCTTCCTGTTGAGGTTTAATTTTTGTGCCAGGACCATCGTGCCAGAATGAACCCTGCCCTTCATATTTATTCAAGAAGAAGCCACCGTTTTGTGCCATACCTCTACTCAACTGGAGTACTTTCTACTGGATACTCAGTAAGTGCTACCTCATTGGGTAAATGTATAGTGCTTTTACTACAGTACAGCTGCTTAAAGTGCCAGAGAGTTGTCTACAGCGACCAGGTGTGTGTTACTATGCAATCGCGCCGAAGGGCGCAGGGGTCCCTTGAGTGATCTGCCCATCATAGTGGGTAAATGGCGGGAAGACGGTGCACACCTCGAGTGTGTGGGCGGGGCCAAACGGACGGGGCTTCCATGCGAGTGCACATGCCTCTTGTGTGTATAAAAGGTCAGAGACTGATCAGAGCAGCAGATGTAGAGACAGAAGCTCCTGGTCACATAACAGCACGGGGATTGCGCTCGTGAAGGTCAAAGATGCAAAGGCCTTTGTCCAGCGTCACAGCTGATTTTCGACGGTATATTTGGGAAGAAGGCACACCTGCCAAGCCTCCAAAACGGTATTATTCCATTCCTGGTCTGTTGTAACTAATTTACGATGGCGCCGGCGAGGGAACACCATTGGGAAAGGAATCTAAAATAGAATTACATAAAGATTGGTATTTTGAGAAATCAGAAACTGGGATACCAAACTCTAACTGTAGTTGCTCAAAAGGAATAAAGGCATTGTTACAAAAGACATCTTTAAGATATAAAATTCCTTTTGATATCCATGAGGACCAAAAATTAATGTTTCTGTTTAATTTAAGTAGAGCACTGTGCCATAAAGACAAATGAACTGTAGAGAGTAGGGGTAATTCAAAATTAGAGTCTAAGTCACTGAGTATTAATCTAGAAGATTTAATTATAGAGGACCGATGAACAACCTTAGAAGCAGAGGACATTGACATCAAAGAGAGCAATGTAAAGGGGCGTATAATTGAGGTTTCAATATCCAACCATATTGGAGGCTTGACCACATGTGATTTTAAAAACCACAAGGAACTTTGTTTTAAGATAAAAGCTTTATGGTAAAGGTAAAAGTCTGGAAGGGCAAATCCTATCTGGGACTTGGGGAGTTTTCATTTTCTGTAAGCAATACGAGGAACTTTATTAGACCAAAAGAATTTAGATAGCAGTTTATCAACATCTTTATAAAATTTGAGAGGAAACTGAGTGGGAATCATAGCCAAAGAGTAAAAGATTTTTGGTGCAATATTCATCTTTACAGCCTCTATTCTCCCCCACCAGGTGAGATGAAGGGGAGACCATTTGGATGTCTTGTCTTTGATGTAGTCAAGTATAAAATCCGTATTAAGTTTTAATGTAGCAGGCAATGAAGAGGCAAATAAAATACCCAAGTACTTAAGCTTAACGTTTTGCCAAAGAATATCTGCTTTTGGTAGCATATCTGGTGTACAAAAAGCATTTAAAGGAAAAAATTCAGTTTTACTTACATTTAACTTGTAACCTGTAACTATAGAATATTGCGTAATAATGTCCAAGAGGGAGGGAACAGAGGAGAGAGGGTTGCTAATAAACAACAACACATCATCGGCATATGCTAAAGTTTTAACAGTGACATCATTTATCGCAACACCTTGAATAGTATCACAGCATCGAATATAATTAAGAAAAGGTTCAATTCCTAATAAAAATAACAGTGGGGAAAGGGGACACCCCTGCCTAGTACCTCTAAAGAGTGGAAATTGAGTAGAAATCTGACCATTAATAAACAAACGAGCAGTAGGGGCAAAATATAAGGCAGAAATCAAACGAATAGAGTGAGTACCAAAATTAAAAGACAATAAAGTTTTAAATAAAAATTGCCAATGAATTTTGTCAAATGCTTTCTCAGCATCTAAAGCCATCACTCCTGCAGGAGAAGTAAGGTGAGAGCTCTGTTCAATAACGTATAAAAGCGTTCTGGTATTATTCGCAGAGTATCTGTTTTTCATGAAACCAGATTGATTTGGATGAATTATTGAATGAAGGATAGGAGCCAATCTCGTGGCAAGGATTTTTGCATAAAGCTTACAGTCTTGGTTTATTAGGGAAATGGTACGATAATTAGAAACCAGGGTAGGGTCCTTATCAGGTTTTGGCAGAACAACGATTAAAGCATCCGTAAAGAAGCCCGAAATAGTGCAAGAGGAACCAAAATGGGAAAAAAGGACACTTAAATAAGGTAAAAGGTGAGAATCAAATTCTTTATAAAACTCAGCTGGGATACCATCTGGGCCTGGGGATTTATTCTTAGGAAGGGATTTAATAGCTAGTAAAATCTCATCACAAGTAATTGGGGAATCTAAAGTCAATCTATCGGAGGGAGAGATTTGAGGTCAATTACATTTATTTAAACATGAATCAATTAAAGAATCATCACAGGTATCAGGTTTACTATATAAGGTAGAGTAAAAAGATAAAAATTCTTGGACAATGTCATTATGGGATACAGCAACTTGGCCCTAAGCACCGCGTATCGAGGTTATTTGGGTCTTATCCTTCTTGATTCTTAAATATTTTGCAAGGAGCTTCCCAGACCTGTTGGCACTAAAGCGAAATTTGGCATTGGAGTTTGCAAGTTGAATCCCTGCTCTAGTACTAAGTAGAGCGCTAAATTCATAACGAAGCTTTTGTAGAGTAAATTTGTGTATAGGATCATTGGAAGAAATAAATAAACGTTCATATTTGGCAATTTGTTTATCCAAAAGTTTAACTTTAGAGTTAAATTGTTTGTTTGCATGGGCCATAATAGAAATTGTGGTACCCCTAATGTAAGCCTTAAACGCATCCCATCGATTAACAAGTGAAGTTGAACCTTCAGGGTTAAATAAAAAATAGTCTTGAACAGCTTGCAAAAGTTTAGGTTTATGCGTGTCATTAAGTGCAACATTCGTGTTCATACGCCACCTATTTTGTTTGGTAAAATTAGAGGAGACATTTAAAACAAAGGAGATTAAAGCATGGTCCGAGATATCAATATTACCTACAACAGGATTGTCAGCAGATTGGATTAAAGAAGGCGAAAGTAAAAAATAATCAATCCTTGAATGAGAGTTATGGGAATTAGAGAAAAAAGAAAATCATTTATCAGTAGGAAAGTGTATTCTCCAAACATAAGCCAACGTGGTGGATCTAAGGAAAGATTTAAAGGCATAAAAAACTTTAGGAGGGCGGTATTTTGCAGAGGAAAGCCTATCTAATAACGGGTCAATAATCACATTAAAATCCCCCCCAACAATCAAAGGAAGTTGTCCTAACTTCAGAACTTCAGTAGTTATAGCAGACCAAAACGAAGGGTCATCAGCCGTAGGTCCATAAATATTAAGCAGATAGAACGTGGAGTCATAAACTTTTACCTTAACCAGAATATATCTACCTTCTGCGTCACTAAACTTACTAAGAATCTGACAGTGTAACCGTTTGGCAAAGAAAATCGCAACCCCATTTTTCTTCCCCAATGCAGGCGAGGAAACAATATTATCAACCCATTTTTTCTTCATATATTGCAAAATCTTATCATCAACATGCGTTTCTTGAAGGAAACAAATGTCAGCTTTGCAGGCACCTAGGTAATCCAAGATTTTCGTGCGTTTTACTGGATGCCGCAGGCCCTTAACATTAAGTGAAACAAGTTTAACAGAGTGCGTATTAGCCATTAGGAGCTAGAAAGAAGAAGAGAGGAAAAGAATCAAAGGAAGAGGAACTGAAAAACAGCCACAGAGAAAAAGTAACTCTATGTAGAGAGTAAGAAAAGGAAGGACACAAAAGGGAGAAATACAAAGGAAGGGAAGAAAAACAAACAAGAAACAGCGACATAAATAAGAAGATAGAGACGCACACACGTTCCTCAAGCATGGCCATATAAACCGTTGGAGCCCGTGAAGAGAGAGAAATATAGATGTCAGGAGAAATCATAACAGACGTCTTCAAGTAACTGAATCTTGAGTGTCCATTGACGGTGAAGCTTGCTGCGCCAGAAAGAGTCTCAAATCTTCAGGACGATGAAAAGATTTAGAAAAGGCATCTTTCCAGATTTTCATCGTAGAGGGATCAAATAGCCCATACTTAAAACCAAGGCTTCGCAATTGGGGACGAAAAGAGGAAAATTCCTTGCGAATAGCAACCGTTTCCTTAGCAAAATCTTGATGGATAAAGATTTTACAGCCATCGACTAAGAGGGAGGGAATGTCTCTTGCAGCTTTCCTGATAAGGACCAAATGATGGTGTCGCAGAACCTTAAAAATCATCTGCCTGGGCTTAGAGTGGCGAGGATTCCTGTGCGAGGGAATTCTGTGAGCCTTATCTATTTCAAATTTTTCGGGAAATTTGATATTTAAGAGACCAGGAAGCAAGGACTCTAGATATAATCGGCAATCAGATCCCTCAACTTCTTCAGGAAGATTGAAAATGCGAAGATTGTATTGTCTATTACGGTTTTCCAATTCCAGCAGTTGAGTATGCATTGGTACTATTTGACTCACCAAAGGAGTAAAAGCGTCTAATTTATTTTTATTGTCCTGAATTTTGATAGTATTATCAGACACTTTCATGGAGATAGAAGCCATATCCTTGCGCATATTTTTCACTTCAGTGGCAATAGAGTCTGTATTCAGACGCAGCGCTGGAATTTCTTCAAAAATCAAAGCAAAGGAAGGTTCAGAAGATTCAACAACCTTAGACTTAGTTGGAGGAGGTGATATCTGCTGTTTCCTTTTATTAGGAGGCATATTTTTATTTTCCATCCTGAGGAGAAAAAAATAACCTTTTGTGTCAAAAAACTGCGAAAAAGTAAAAATCACCTCAAATTTTAATAAATATGTGGGAAAAAGGATGCAAATGCCCCAAAAGTACTGCAAAAAGGCTTGGTGCAGCAGCTAAACAAGAGCGTGGGCGTGGCCAGGCCAAAGCCAGGCCCTTTCCTTGTGTTCACTCCGCCCCTCAAGCAGAGCAAGCCGGCAGAAGCTGGTGCAGAGGCAGGGGAAAGGACCGAGGAGCGAGCAGAAGCACTGTCCCTTGAAGAAATCACCCAAAAACAAATCAGCAGGTAGGCGACGGTGAAAGTAGACAAGCGGCGCTACAAATTGTTAAAACCTGACAAGAAATTTGTCGTTTTACGGCTAATTGGGCCGGTAGACTTACGGAGCTCCGGCGGTGGCGGCCATCTTGGTCGACGCGCTCGCGCGACTGAAGACTCACTTATGTAGACGGTAGACGGTTGTGACGGCGGCTTGGACTGCGTACTCCACTTATCATAGCGCGGGGACACGCCCATGGGCGTAAACCAGGCGCTTTATAAATGCCCCTAATAATAATAATAATATACTGTACACACACTTATAGATGATCAACCATAAATATAAAATACATTAAAAACTTGATGAGATGTAATATACTTTAAAATATACAGTTGTAGATGCACTCAGTTATCAGAAAAACGCTCAGATTAGATCATAGAAAGGTATAACCAACAAAAGTAAGAGGCGTGTTGTGAAAGAGGAAATATAAATTAAAAACAATCACTTGATCAAGGCCCTTAACAACCCTCGCAAAAGAGTCATAGGTCTTTCTATGATTGCGGCATCTTTCAACGATTGTGGCATCCTTCACGATTGCGGCATCCTTCCACGATTGCCGCACCCTTCCACAATTGCGGCACCCTTCCACGATTGCGGCATCCTTCCACGATTGCGGCATCCTTCCACGATTGCGGCATCCTTCCACGATTGCGGCATCCTTCAACGATTGCGGCATCCTTCTACTATTGCGGCATCTTTCAGTGATTGCGGCATCCTTCTACAATAGGGGCATTCTTTCCATGATTGCGAAATCCTTCTACAATAGCGGCATCCTTCTTCAATAGCGGCATCCTTCTAAATAGTGGCATCTTTCAACGATTGCGCCATCCTTCTACGATTGCGGCATCCTTCAACGATTGCGGCATCCTTCAACGATTGCGGCACCCTTCCACGATTGCGGCACCCTTCCACGATTGCGGCACCCATCCACGATTGCGGCACCCTTCCACGATTGCGGCACCCTTCCACGATTGCGGCATCCTTCCACGATTGCGGCATCTTTCTACGATTGCAGCAGCTTTCAATGATTGCAGCATCCTTCTACGATTGTGGCATCCTTCCACGATTGTGGCATCCTTCCATGATTGCGGCATCCTTCCACGATTGTGGCATCTTTCTACGATTGCGGCTTAAGTGCCTGGGTTCGCTACGGACTTTATAGCAAAATGAGCTCAAAAAAGTGTTAGTTCCAGACAGACTAATAGCTATAGATAAAAAGCATTTGCATAAGATACGATAAAACCATGTTAGAAGTTGTTGACAATACAGTACAGGATCTCTGAAATCTGAGTCCATGACAATTCATATAGAAAATAACCAATCAATCTGGATGGAATGCGCCTACACTTGAGGGATTATCTAGCCATAAAAGTGGTCACCCCAATGATTTACTTCTAATGCTCCAACTCCAGTGTAGGAATTTAGCAACTGCACAAATGTCTGACTGCTAATGCTTTGAAGGCAGGACCCCAATGACTACATAAAACTATCTGCAACAGGGTTGGTTATAAAGTGGAATAATCCAGGCTTTTCTGCATCTGAACATAGTCAGGGCAGAAGACGATGAAATGAACCTGAGGTTCTTCTGCCTGCCGGCATGACGGGCAGATGGTACTCAGAGCAGATTGGGGATTCCATCTGGCTTGCAGAGAAAGGAGGGGTAACGTACTATATCGAAATTTGAGATACAATTGTCTTGCTGCAGACGGACGGATATAATCTAGAAGTGGTTCAAATTCAATCTCAGGCTCGAAATCTAAAATGTTGCAGATTTAAGAGCCTTGGATCGCAACCCTCATTCCATCGTCATATATGTGCTCCGAGAAGGCATCCCTAAAGATGGCACCTGGTAAGTTTTTCATGGAGGGGGTGGTGGACCAGAATTCTCCCAGCCCGAGCTTGGTCAGGAAATCCTTGGATAGCTGATCCACTTGGCCATACCAAATTCATGCAGTACCATCATCTCTTGCAGAGCTTCATGGTAGTCCTTTAGAGCCGGAGTGGATTTCAGCCAGCGCTAGTACAGTTGTGGTCTAAGCTGGGACTTAAGGGTCACTGGTTTAATACCCATGTCTTGACGTAATGGGATTAGTAGAGTATTTTTAGGGAGGCTGACTAGGTCTCTCAAAAAGGTGTTCACGGTTATCCCAAATGATGTCAGACTAGCGGAGCACCATATTTCCGCCCATACTTACACTTCCTTCTGCCTTTGCCCTGTACGCCTTTCACGCTGGGGAGATATACCCGACTTGGGAAGTCTTCTAGAGTCATGGAATAACTGCAGAGTGCTGGGTTAGATTCTGGCTGCTCTTTTTAACCTGGGTCAACGATGACATTGAACTAGTTAGTTTGATTACCAAGTAATCAAACTTGGTGACCTTGTTGAGTGGATTGCCCTGAAGCATTATCGTACCGCCTAATGATTTACGTGGACTACTGGTCAAAAACTCTGTTTTAGAGTGATTGATCACCAGCACAAAAAGCCACAAACCTATCCATCAGGAGTTGCAAGCCTCTAGTCGTCTTCGACACCAATAAGGTGTCTCCTGCGAAGAGTTAAATGGGACCCTTGTGACCAGCCACTATGGGGGCATCACTTACTCCTTCCTCCAAATCGGAGAGCACATCATTAAGATATAAAGAAAATTGGGTTGGAGCGAGGACATACCCCTGGCATACACCTCTGTCGACGACTATCCATTTAGTCAGCTCGCCTCTCGAGCCCCCTCAAACTTGGGCAAATGTGTCCTGATGCAGGTGGATCAGGATGCCGAAGAGGTCGAGAAGATCCATTTTCAATCAGGACCACTCACAACTTGCCTCAGGGGACGAAGTCAAAGGCGAACTTTAGGTCCACGAAGACCAGGTAGTAATGGGCCTATTGGAGAACTACTGTCTTCCAGTAAATGGTCAGGAACCTATAGACCTGATCAATCATGCTTATTATTCTCCTAAACCCGACTTGCCGGTATGAGAGGGCCTGATGGTCCTCGGTGCAAAACTCTAGTTTTCCTAAGATCTGCCAAGAGAAAACCTCTCGGGCTAAATTGACGAGGCTTATTGGTCTGTAGTTTAAAGGTGAAGTCTGATGGCAATTTTTATGAATGGGGACAATTTCTGCTGCCTTCCGCCTACAGGGAATACTGGCCCCCTGCAGAATACAATTTAACAATTTGTTAAGATACAAAGCCCGGCCGTCAATATATCATAAAGAGAGATCATTCGGGACGCCGTCTGGCCCAGCGGCTTTCCTAGCTGCTATAGCTTTTATTGCCGCACCCAGGCACACTCCTTTCGATCTAAATTGTGGCCGATGGACACTGGCTCTCTAAGATGGTCTGGACCTCTACTTCAGATGCCTGCCCCAACGAATGATCATTAAGGCCAGAGAATTGTGTTTGCCATACCTCGGGGTGATGGAATCAGCTAAAAGTTTGGGTGCCCGCCATTGGCCACCAACCTCCAAAACTTTACCCTACGCCTACCATTTGAGCAGCGGCGGCCGGCACAGGTAAGAGCGGTGAGGCGTGGCACGGGGGGAGGGGGGAGTCGACAGACACCTATGTATTATTTATTTAATTATACCTATTCCGCCGTCTGTCAACTTCCTCCCCCTCCCCCACCGTCTCACCAGGCTTACATGTGCCAGCCGCCGCTGCATTCCAGGGATGCCAATTGGTAGTAAGTGATACAGGTATGTTAACTAAATGGCAAAATAATCCTTTTATTTAACAAAAGAGCGTTGTGGTCACTATCTACCCTTCTGACTACCTTCATGTCGACCAGACAACCCAAGAGAGAAAAGGGGGTTAGAAAATAGTCGATTTTACTAATTTAGCTGAGTCGATTATAGGTACGGTCAGCTGATGGACCGAATAGTGTACGGCTGTTGCATGCCATCAAGCCATAGGATAATGTAAAAGACAAGAGGTGGCGGCCAGCACCCGACCATCGTTTCACTGGGCCAATATTGAGATAGGTTTGCCCCATTCCTCATCTTTCGCAGCAATGGGAGAAATGCTGCCATTGGCTCATCTGTGGTGTTGACGTCACCAGCAATGATGAGAAAATTATGGGCATCAAAAAGGTCCCTATGTGGATGAGATCTTGCATCACCTGTGTCTCACTCCCCTTTCCCCCCACCCGACCACTCGATTGTAGACATTATACAAGTAGAAGGTGCGAGAACCCTCCCGGTGATGGTTATACCTAAAAGATCATGCGAGATGGGAGGAAGTAGCCGTCGGCTTTAGCACTGGTGGCACCCAGTGCGACAATGCTTGTTGGCTCCCCCCCCCAATGAGTACCTCCACCATGGATTCCCTCACTGCCCACTACCACCCTTTAACCACGCCCCTCAAGTCTCCAAAACCACTCTTGCTCGCATGCATTTAATGAATTTTACAGCGCCACTCACATCAGTGTAGGGCGACAGAGCTCTCTACATCACACACACTACACAGAGACATCATAGGTGTGTAAATCAGTGTATAGGAAATGTTACATAAGACAAAGGACCACAAGGTGTAGGAGTCACATGACAACCACACTGGTAGGCAGCATAGTTTAAGAGTGCTTGGTCTAGAGAAGCCCAAACTCGGGATTTTAAACTGAACTCCATGGTTGGGGGCTCCCTTCAATAATCAGAACCGAGTTCTACCCAAATGAACCCTTTCCTACATTAGGACAACGGAAGACTGGTAAAAAATCATAAGGTTCTAATCTATCCCTTGCAGTTTGCATACAGCTCTTTGATAACAGTTAATAGCTCACTTTTCTACGTTAGGATTTTAACTGCAAGTAACAAAAGGCTCTCAGACAAAACCAGTCACCCTCCGACCTAATTACATGATTTGCATGTTGATATAAAGAGGGAAGGAATGCGCACGTGACAGGTACAGAGAGCCCCAACATCTGGAAGCCTCTGTATAGGGCCGCCTCTGTTGCCAGAAGCATCACTTACATTCACTTTAGGTGAAATATGGGCGATTCCCAGCATCCTATGAACATAGATAGGTGGAAGGATGGCTCAGCGAGTTGAACACTCACCACTGAAACATGCAGTGATTGGAAGGTCAAGAGGTTAAGTCTGATTAAGGTCATCTGCATTCCATCCTTCTGAGGTCGGTAAATTCTATACCATTAAATTGTGTAACAGTAGTGCCTTTGAATTGAGTAATGGAAATACTTGTCATTGAAAGCATTTAGAAAAGGTAGGCGTGTGCTACATATAATCAACGTCTTATAACAGTGTAGGACCGCGCGGCAAATCAAGAGAACGATGTACAAGAGCCAAGCAGATGGTAATTGCATTTTATCCGCACTGCTGCATCCCAGAAGGCAAAGCTGAATTAAATCTGCAACAGCCCCACACACAACAAAGGTGCAATACTGGACTTAATATTTTCCAAAAGCAAATCCATCCAGCTTGACTTAATCCTTCCCTGTGATTGGTCAGACCACCACATCATTACTCTCTTCATCAGGGACACCGTGAAACTCAACGCAGCCCAATCCACTAAACCAAAGATTTGGAAAAGAGACTTGAAAAAACTCAAGCCCAACACTCTGCCCATCCACTCCCATAAATTACTCCAGCCTCCGGAGGGCCTCTCCTCGGTACAGTACCAACCACTACCTTAACTCAATGTCTACGGTTATCAATGAGGCTGCTCCTTTACAACTAAAGAGAGTTTCATCAAAAAACTCTAAACCCTGGTTCAATGACGTGCTGAATGATGACAGACGCGGTCTTAGAACTTCGGAACGCATTTGGATATCAGTCCCATCTTCCAAGCACCTTAAAATTCTAATTTTTTACAAAAAACAGTGGACCCTGAGAGATCAGGGTAAGAATAGACATAGACTCGATAGTCAGTATGTTCTTTGTCCTGCCGGACAGGAATTGATTTGAAAGATGCACACAATTAGAAATGAATCTTAAGTTAATGTCAAGTGGGCACGGCCCGTGACCCACAGTGAACAAGACAAAACAAAAGAATTTAGGCAAGAGCGAACAAGGCGGTCGGTATACTTGTAGTCAGTGAACAGACGTGATTACGTTTTTTAGGTACCATTGTACAGAGCATTTAAGAACATTTTAGGTACATATGGTACTAGTGTGTCGATGACGTTTCGATGCCGAAACCTTAGATACATGGCATTATCTTCAGGAGAAGTATATAAATCATGTTTGTCTTGAAAGGATAGGTAACAATTGCCCTACATACGCTCTTGCCTGAATTCTGTTTTGTCTGGTTCAGTGTGGGTCACGGGCCGTGCCCACTTGACAATAACTTAAGATTCATTTCTAATTGTGCGCATCTTTCAAATAAAGTCCTGTCCGGCTGGGCAAAGGACATACTGACTATCGAGTGTATGTCTATCCTTACCCTGATCTCTCAAGTACTAGGGTCCACTGTTTTTTGTAAAAAGTTAACGCACAAGGTCCCTAGTGTATTACCTTCGGGTTCCCTTGTCTCCCAATAACACCTTAAAATTCTAAGGAATAACAGAAAGGATTACTACAGAAATATCAAGCGCACCAAAGCCAAATTATTCTCTCACCAATTAGATCAAGCAAGAAATCGTCCCCAAAAACTTTTAGAATTAATCAAATCCCAATCTAAGGATGAACCTAAACAACTACAAGATACCTCACGTACCCAACCCACATGTGACAAATTCTCTGCTTTCTTTAATCTAAAAACCGAAAACATCAAGAGAGATCTTCTCAATGACCTTTAAGGCTTACAGTCTTGCCCTCACACCAAAATTCCTCCCTCTCTTCCAACTCCACCACAACAAGCATCCCCAAAAATTAAACTAAAAAACGAGGCAGCCTGGTCCTCCTTCTATACCTACCCTGAAGAAGCATTAGGCAAGATTCTTAGCACCCTCAAGCTGGCCAATCATACCTGCGATCCTCTCCCCGCTAACGCAGTTAAAGATCTAACCCCTCTGATCCTACCGCTCTGGACCAGGATCATCAATAGTTCTCTGCATCAAGGCTGCATCCCCGACATCCTCAAAATTGGTCAAGTGTCACCCATCGTAAACAAAACCACAGCTGACCCGATGGACCTTAACAACTATCGCCCTATTTCTAACAGCCCTACCCTAGCCAAACTCTTGCAAAAATGTGTACTCCAACAACTGACAAAACACATTGACCACTTCGACCTCCTTGACAATCACCAATCTGGCTTTACAGCAGGGCATAGCACCGAATCAGCCATGACACACATTATCGACGACGCTTTACAAATACTTGATTAGAATGGATCATGCCTACTCATCTTATTAGACCTCCCCTCAGCCTTCGATAGGGTCAAACACGAGAACCTGATTGACCTGCTGAATCTCAGAATGGGCCTATCAGGCTCAGGGCTCAATTGGTTTACCTCCTTTCTTCAAAACCAGACCCAAAAATTCAAGGTCAATAACTCCTTGTCCAAACCCGTACCAGTAACTCTGGGAGTCCCACAAGGGTCCGCACTATCCCCGACACTATTCAATCTATTTATGGAACCTCTTACTGTCTTGTTGCAATCATCCAACGTCCAATTTCACATGTACGCAGATGATACACAACTTTACCTGAACATTCATACTCCAGATGACATCAAACTACTTAACAAAACGCTGCTGAACACCCGATCATGGCTAGCTGAGAACCATCTCAAGCTTAAAACACTCAAAACTGAATTCCTACTTATAGCTCCACCCTCCAAAATACCCCTCTTCCAGGATTGGTTCAAACACCTCACGGCATTCAACGTTCAACCAACAATCATGGACTCAGCAAAATCACTGGGTATAACCCTTGATTGCAACCTCAACATGCATAAACATATTGGCAACGCAACAACGGGAGCAAACTTCCAGATTAACATTCTAAGGAAGCTTAAACCCTTCCTACCAAAAAACAACTTCAAGACGGCAGTGCAAGCTCTAGTTATTCCCAGGATCGAGTACGGAAGTGTCTCTCATTGCGGCCTCCCCAAAGCAACCACAGCACCACTAAGAGCCATCATCAACGCTGCAGCCAGGCTCATCGCGGGCTCAAAAAAAAGGTCCCACATCTCCCCAGACTTAAAAGCCTTGAATTAGCTACCATGGAAAGCCATAATTCACCTAAAAATAGCCTGCATGACTCACAAAGCCATTCACCACAAGACACCCAGCTTTCTCACCCAGAAACTGACTATCTCTGGGGGTAAGAGATCCACTAGAAGTGCAGAAAACTTATTACTGAAGCCACACAGATTTAATAGGACGAAAACTTATAAACGCTCATTCTCAGGGATAGCTCCTAGGATCTGGAACGCGTTAACCCCAGAAACCAGACATGACATCTACTGCATTGTTCAAAAAGGAAGTAAAGGAGATTCTCATGGAAAAATTCACATGATCATCACCCAAGGATACCATGACCTTTATGGGTGCAAACAGACAACCTACATGGCACAGATGCTCTCTCGGCCCGCACCCTTCTCTTTGTGTTATTTTGCACAATGTGTTATTCATATTTGATCTACCTCATTTGTTTGATGTATGTTTGCACCTTATGTACACGTATATTTGTTGCGACTTGTTTTGTATTTTGTTGTATAATTTTTCATCACTGCCTGTAAAGCGCTCTGATATCAGCAAGGGTCTGGTTCTCGCTCTATAAAACTTTCAAAATAAATAAATACACTGTGTTTGCAACTTCCAGCCACCCGCCCCCCCTCGCCACCCCAAATAAATAACACCATATAACCTTGCTCAAGTTCGCAAAGTGTGCTCAGCGACATAACCGCTTGTAGTAAACATTTTGTGGCATCTGCAGGCCACAACTTAAAATCCCAAAGAGACCAAAATACTTTTTCATCCATCTTTCTAAGATGGTAAATTAAGTACCATTAAGTTGTTTAACAGTAACACAAACTAAGAGTAACACATTTGTATGAAAAAGTATCACCACATTACCAACACCATTACCATACCACCACCTGAATTATCACCACTGTTACTACCACCAGCAGATCATCCAAATAGCTTTCTCTTTAACCTCACATTTAAATACACAGCAAACGTAAAGTGAACAACCCCGACACTCCTTAGGAAAGATCCGTTCATGCCTTCATCATCCATTCATCTATACATCCACCACTCACTCACCCGTCCGTCCGTCCATCCATCCATCCATCCATCCATCCATCCATCCACCCACCCACCCACCCACCCATCTACCCATCCATCCATCCACCCATCATCCATCCATCCATCCATCCATCCATCCACCCACCCACCCACCCACCCACCCATCCACCCATCCACCCATCCATCCATCCACCCATCCATCCATCCATCCACCCATCCATCCATCCATCCACATACCGTGTAGTGATCAGTAGTGGTGGGCAGGTCTTTTACCCTGTGTCACAGGAGTGAGGTCTACAGGCTCACTCATCTTTTTAAAAGTTCTGCTGCTGTGTGCTTAACTCACCCTTGGCCTTCTTCGGGTAGTTGTGGGGTGCCGCGCAGCGCAGGAGTAATGACTGTGTTGGATGCATTTGTGCCTGGGAAGGGTGCAGTACAAGGATGGAGCAGTGCTGTGCACTGCATGTGTTGTTAGTACATGTATTATGTGTATGTATGCTTGTGAAGAATACATTACGAGAGATGCAGTGCTCTGCAGTGCACGTGTGGCTGCAGCATGTATTGCATAGAAGTGACCCCTAAGACAGGCCCTAGATAGCACATAGGTCAGGGTGCATTGTAATTAAATGGATGGACATGTACTTTTAAGTTTTACTTGTTCTTAAAGTGAAAACCTTCTACATTATTTTTTCACTACTGTGAGGCCAACCTGTTGAATAGAATAAAATTAGGTTGCCTTATCACAGTGCTATTTTTTTTTAACTGGGGACATGTGAGAACTTTGCACTTGGTACCTATGAATTTGTTATTAAACTCCTCTTTAAAGGTGAAGTCAGATTTTAAATTACCATTTTGAAAATGGCACTTTTAGAAAGTTGGCAATTTCCTTCTCTTTTCTATTTCGTGCCTATAGCTTATTATAGGGTACAAAAGTGGGTGGTGATGGACGGATCATCTGAACCAATCAAACACTCACACCTAGTCAACAGATCTGGGTTTAATCCATCACCGTTCTTTAGCCCACTCTGCCACCCCAGTTCAGACATGGCCATATGCAAATCAGTCTGACCCTGTGCCTCATGGGAACAGTCCAGCCCGAACTGCCGAGCCTTGTCTTCCCTGGACCGGAAACAAGATTCCTAGGACCGGTTTCTGGCATTACAGCCGTCTTCAGCCCGGCTTGCTTGAATCCAGTGGCAAAGTGAGCAAGGGACTCACGTCTGAGCATACCCTGCCGACTTATGGCGAACAAAGCGGTACAAAAGGGGGTGGTGATGGACCGAGCATCTGAACCAATCAAACATTCACATGAGTGTATGACTGTATGTAGTCGGCAGGTGGACTTTGTGGGCATTATTTACAAGCCCCTTGTGTCGCTGGTGCATCAATTTTAATACAGGAAAAAGTGATGTACTGGCGGTGCAAGGGGCTTGTAAATAAGCTCCTGTGAATTCCTCCCAAACAGTCACACAATAGAGGGTTTAGGGGTGCCTGAATGGGCCATCTGCTGGCAGGATGGGGCAGACCTTGGAAGAGCCTGGCTAGCAACGAAATAGACTGTGATTCGCCTTCACACACAGTACTTGTCACCACCACATTTTCTCCGCAGCCTTCTTGGAGCTAGGGCAGAGGAAACAGAAAAGTTCAAGCACTTCAACGAGAAACTTCTAGAAACTTCTCCAACTTCAAAGAAGCCATTAAGTACAAAAAAAAGAATCCTCAGACCCACTCTTCAGATATCTTTTAGGACCTGCGGAAGGACTATCAGAGGGCCGCCTACTGGTGTGGCCTGTTGTGCACTGCCCAAGATGGCGTTGCTAAATCTGAAAGGACTGTTGTGCTACCCAGAGCCTATTTCTTTTTTTTGGCCCCCTACAAATCTTGCTTAGACTCTAATGTTATCAATTGGGCTGCTGCTAGGCATGAGCCAGGAAAAGTCTTATATCACATACTGGCTTCTTCAATTATCAAAATCAGATTTGCATCAGTAATCAGGGGTCAAAAAACCAAACACATCCTTGATTTTATCAAAAATACTGTAGCTTTGACCACAGCCTTGCATCACGTTTCAGTCCCAAAATGGACCTTCATCAGGCAGCTAAAAGGGTTTGCAAAATTCATTGAATGTAACATTCTTTGTGCTGTACTCAACAAAACAGTGAAAGAACGAGATTAGTTTCATGATACGCGGACTGCCAGTCTTGAGCGAGAAAGAACAGTTTACTACATGTCATTATTTAAATTTAGTATCAACCTTACAATACGCGATCATGGATTTCTACATTTTATTCAAGAGAAAAGATAATGTGAGAAGAATCATGAGACACAATGAATGTTTATTCATCCAATTCCTTACTTTCAGGTCTGGCCTCCTGATTGCCCGATTTACGATGGACTTCTCATCGGCAATGATGGGGTGATCAGTGCTCAGCAAATCTCTGAAATTTTTTAAGTGCATCCACCGCACCTTTTTTCTGGTGTACTTTTTTAAGTAGTCCTAGAAAATTAAACACAGATGTTAAAAAATAAAATAAAAAAATAAAAATGAAACAAGAGGTAAAGGCAAGATATTATTATCATTAAGAAAAGTACCCATCTAAGGAAGATGAGAAAAGCTCAGACACTTCATCTTCGTCTTGGTGATTTCAGTAGAGCATCGCTAACCAAGGCACCAATTTCCCCATCACATAAAATGCTCATATCTAATCCTGGGCAAAGCACTATGCTACGGTATGCTTGCATAGTTTGCGAAGTTTGCGCTACTTTGCACAACGCGGACTGCAGGTAGCACAGTGCAAACATGCGTAGCGGTAATTTTTTGCTTGCTCGCGGTCCTCAACGTCAAGTTTGCGACCGCGAGCAAGCAAAATGACATCCCGACGAGATTCTCAATGTGGGAAGGTCAGGTTTCTCACTGCGAGTGGTCGCGTATGCTCACGACCGCTCGCAATGAGAAACTACGCGTTGAAAAAACTGCAGGTCGAGGGAAAATCTACTCTAGCGGTAAAAAACGAAAGCTCGCACTGTGCAAGATGCAGTTTTCAATGATTGCACAAGGCGGACAAGCATCCAGCACTGTGCAATCATCGCGAACAGGGTACTGCGCAGTTCGCGTAGTGCACTTTGTGTACCTAAGCATAGCGCTACTTCGTGAACTACGCCCAGGGTTACTCATATCCTATTGGTTGAGCCACTCTGGGGAATCAACTGCTTTGCTAGTTTGGCAACACAATATGTGGTGGTTTATAAATATGGCGCAATTGTGTTCCTTTCAAACCATTAGCAAGAGAATTTGTGGGTGTATGGTGTGGAAACTGGGACGACGGGCAATTCTCAGTTTTAAGGTTGCTTCCCATTGGTGCAGGCTGAAGAGGCGGAGCATGAGCTGAGGAAAGGTTGCAGCTTAGTCCTCAGGTACCGGGTGAAAGAGGTGCTCAGCTGGTTAAATGCTTAACAGCAATCTGTAATATGAGGGGGGAAGTGGGTGGAATTAGAAGGTGAACAGGGGAGTGGCTAAAGGTGAGTGAATGTGGGAAGTAGCCAATGGGATGAGACGGTCGGTGAACACGTTGGTCGATGGATGAGGGAATTTTTAGGTGGACGGGAGAGGGTAATTGAAAGCAATTTGACGAGCCTGATAGGTGATATACAGCACTTTATATGACTCTCTCATATTTAAATAAATAATAGTGTGTGATTTGCTCAACTGGCTGAACAATAGAAGGATGGGTCGATGCAACTCTATAGGTGGGCTGGTGGATGTGAGAGGGAGTGTGTGAATGTGGAATGGTGAGGTGTTGAAAGCAGACGGCAGTGACTGGATGAATTGTAATTAATGAGTGAATGTTAGCGAGTGGGTGGAAACTATTCTGCTCATTAATAGCGCGCGCTCCTGTCCCAAAGTGGGAGTTTGTTGAAAGTATAAACAATGGGAGTCCACTCTCTTGAGGGTCAGTGATACCGCAGCGAATGCGTGAGGGATGCAAGGACTGTGTTCACATTTAACACTCAAGCATTTCTTGATTTCTATTCCCATACACAGAAGCAGGGATGTAATGTCTTTATCACTCAATATAGCGCAACGACTCGCACCGCAGGTGTCTCTTGGCGATAAATGCAGTGATACTTACTGTCGTTCTTAGTAAGACCACATTGGCTTCCTTCAGGGGGCAGGGGGTGCAGTTCGCCCACACACTCCACTCTGGCTTCCAGTAGAAGATCAGGAGAAGGACTCCCCCGGACAGGATGTACCCCGCAACACACAGCGCAATCCAGCCGGCGCTGGCTCTGTACCCAAAGATCTCCTGCGGAAAGACAGACAGAAAAACCCTTATATCACTTTACCTAAAGCTGTGCTGATGTCAATGCTGTTGGACCCGACATCTTTGGCGTGGTCTTTCTCCACACTTTTTGCCTTCACCCCCTATATTTGCTGAAGTCATTTTTGTTGGTATTAGGACTCTGTGCACTTTATCCTGCTAACCAGTCAAAGTGCTTGTGCGTCCTCCTCTTAAACAAGGCAAAATTGGCCTACACCCAATTGGTATATTTAATTTACTTACAGTCCCTAGTAAATGGTACTGCATATACCTATAGCCTGTAAATTAAAAGCTTCTAGTGGGCCTGCAGCACTCAGTGTGCCACCCACTAAAGTAGCCCTGGAAAACATGTCTCAGGCCTACTACTGCCATTTCAGCATGACAAAATAAACCTTTCGCCAGACCCAAACCTTCCTTTTTAATAGTTATAAAAGCCAGCCCTAAAGAAGACCCTAAAGACTCAATGGTATTTAAAAAGTAGGGCATGTGTACTGAAGCTTTACATGTCCTGACTGTGAAAATCTCTTAAAGTCGATATTTCCTGTTGTAAAGTTATCTCTCCCATATGCTAACACTGGGTTAACCAATTATGCTTAATAAGTGATAGCTTCTGTTTGGGAAAAGATAGAGAAATGCTTCTCCCACTCAACTGGATTGTAATTAAAGATCCACCTTAATGGTAAAGTAGGATTTTAAGTTATTATTCTGTAAACCCCACTTTTAGAAAGTTGAAATTTTTCTGACTAAACGAAATGTGCCTTTCTGCCCGTGTCCATGGTCACAGGAATGGCTGTGTGTTCTGGTGCGTTGTGTATGGCTTCCAGGCATAGGAACAAAAGGGTCCGAGGTGTGGCGGGAGAGGCCCCTCCTGACAGGATGGCTGGGGAGGAGTTGTGTCCTGCCCAGATTACCCTTCAAAGGACCCCCCCTGCAGCACACACGGATGTATGACGGTACAACGCGTACCGTCACAACGCATCAATTTACCACGCATCCCTTACAACGCAAGTCGTTACCACGACTTGCGTTGGGGGCGCGGATTTCGAATAGTATAATTTACTATTCTAACACCAGTCCCCGTGGACCCTAGGGAAGGTGTTGGGATAGTAAATTTACTATTTTTAATCCTGTAGCGCCCTCCAGCGCAAGTCGTGGTAACAACTTGCGTTGTAAGGGATGCGTGCTAAAGGTACCACGTTGTAAAAACTTCGTGGTAAACGATGTTTACCAGCACACACCATTGAACCTGACACCGGGCCTTCCCTGTGTCACCCTAGACCAGTGGTTCTTAACCTTTTGACGTCTGTGAATCCCCACCTAATCTTCACTGGAATCCAGGGACCCCCGCGAAATTATTAATGGAGCCCATCTTAACCCCAAGTCATTACTGGACGCAGTTGACCCCCACACTGAAGTTCTGTCTATGAACCATAAAACAATACACAAAAATACAGAAACAAGCATTCAAACAAATACACAAATGATATAATATGTTATTCAGTGCTCGAACAAATGTAAAAAAATGTAATCTAAATGTTATTGGGAAGATTGGAGTTTTTCTAAATCCAAATGAGTCCATACTATATGCTGTTTGACGCACTTGCACTGCTCCCACAAATCAATCTGAGAATACCAATTTCATTTTTAGACTCCAACTTCAAATTCTTTCACATTTACAGATTTTAACATTTACTTTATTTCTATCACTGTAATAATTTATTAATAGATTTTAGGCAGTCATGGACCCCAAGGTAGGTGCCGTGGACCCTAGGGTGAGTGCTGTGGACCCCAGGGTGGGTGCCGTGGACCCCAGGGTGGGCGCCGTGGACCCAAGGATAGGTGTCTTGGACCCCAGGGTGGGCGCCGTGGACCCAAGGGTGGGCGCCGTGGACACCAGGGAGGGTGCCGTGGACCCCTGGGTGGGTGCCGTGGACCCCAGGGTGGGTGCCGTGGACCCCAGGGTAGGCACCGTGGACCCCAGGGTGGGCGCCATGGACCCCAGGGTGGGCGCCATGGACCCCAGGGTGGGCGCCGTGGACCCCAGGGTGGGTGCTGTGGACTCCAGGGTGGGTGCCGTGGACCCCAGGGTGGGCGCCATGGACCCCAGAGTGGGTGCCGTGGACCCCAGGGTGGGCGCCGTGGACCCCAGGGTGGGTGCCATGGACCCAAGGGTGGGCACCGTGGACTCCGGGATGAGGGTGGGCGCCGTGGACCCCAGGGTGGGCACCGTGGACCCCAGGGTGGGCGCCGTAGACCCCAGGGTGGGGGCCGTGGACCCCAGGGTGGGCGCCGTGGACCCAAGGGTGGGTGCCGTGGACCCCAGGGTGGGTGCCGTGGACCCCAGGGTGGGCACCGTGGACCCCAGGGTGGGCGCCGTGGACCCCAGGGTGGGTGCCGTGGACCTCAGGGTAGGTGCCGTGGACCCCAGGGTGGGCACCGTAGACCCAAGGGTGGGCGCCGTGGACCCCAGGATGAGGGTGGGTGCCGTGGACCCCAGGGTAGGTGCCGTGGACCCCAGGGTGGGTGCCGTGGACCCCAGGGTGGGTGCCGTGGACCCCAGGGTAGGTGCAGTGGACCCCAGGGTGGGTGCCGTGGACCCCTGGGTGGGCGCCGTGGACCCCAGGGTGGGTGCTGTGGACCCCAGGATAGGTGCCGTGGACCCCAGGGTGGGTGCGGTGGACCCCAGGGTGGGTGCTGTGGACTCCAGGGTGGGTGCCGTGGACCCCAGGGTGGGCGCCGTGGACCCCAGGGTGGGAGCCGGATTCATAGGTTAAGAACCCCTGCCCTAGGCAGGTTGGACCCTTACCCAGGAAAGGAGAAGAACCGACCAGAACTAGTTTGGGAGGAGGCCAGGGATAGCCCCACACAAAGACTGACACCGGGTATAAATGTGTGACCTTCAGACCCTCTCACAGATGCTCTTTGACCTGTGGAAGTTTCAGGAGAAGGTCTGCCCTGCTGTCTGAAGGAGGAAGGCTGGGCCTGCTTGCCTCGAACCCAGTATCCCCCGAAGAGAATCCAAGGGTCGGTTTGATGGCCTCCTCTTCAGCTACTGTGACACAGCAGGCTTCCAGAGGCCATCCCTGCATCAGTCCAGTTTGCAGCAAAAACTGGACCTGCCTGAATGCTGCAGCTCCCTAAGAGGCTGTTGCAGGTCCTGGACCCTTGGCTGGCATCAGCAGGTAAAAGTTACAAGAAAGGGAAAAATTACAAGAAAGGTGAAAATTACAAGAAAGGTGAAAATTACAAGAAAGGTGAAAATTACAAGAAAGGTACCAATTTTAAAATTACAAGAAAGGTGAAAATTACAAGAAAGGTGAAAATTACAAGAAAGGTGAAAATTACAAGAAAGGTCAAATTTTAAAATTACAGGAAAGGTAAAAATTACAAGAAAGTGAAAAATTACAAGAAAGGGGAAAATTACAAGAAAGGGGAAAATTACAAGAACGGGAAAAATTACAAGAAAGGGAACAATTACAAGAAAGGTACAAATTAAAAAATTACAAGAAAGGGGAACATTACAAGAAAGGGGAAAATTACAATAAAGGGAAAAATTACAAGAAAGGGAAAAATTACAAGAAAGGGGAAAATTACAAGAAAGGGGAAAATTACAAGAACGAGAAAAATTACAAGAAAGGGAAAAATTACAAGAAAGGTACAAATTAAAAAATTACAAGAAAGGGGAACATTACAAGAAAGGGGAAAATTACAAGAAAGGGAAAAATTACAAGAAAGGGGAAAATTACAAGAAAGGGGAAAATTACAAGAACGGGAAAAATTACAAGAAAGGGAAATATTACAAGAAAGGTACAAATTAAAAAATTACAAGAAAGGGGAACATTACAAGAAAGGGGAAAATTACAATAAAGGGAAAAATTACAAGAAAGGGAAAAATTACAAGAAAGGTACAAATAAAAAAATTACAAGAAAGGTAAAAATTTAAAAATTACAAGAAAGGTAAAAATTACAGGAAAGGGGAACATTACAAGAAAGGGGAACATTACAAGGAAGGGGAACATTACAAGAAGGGGGAACAGAACATTACAAGAAAGGTAAAAATGACAAGAAAGGTAAAAATTTTAAGAAAGGGAAAAATTACAAGAAAGGGAAAAATAAAAGAATGGGGAAAATTATAAGAAAGGAAAAAAATCCAGCGCTTTGGGGCTTTTTGCGGCGGCAAGTGGGCTCTTCACGTCAACAGCGACTGCCTGGTTCAGCTGCTAATGCGAAGCTCCACTGAGGTCCGCTCCTCATGCCGACATTGACCTCCTTACTGTCCCGCCCAACACGAATCTCCCGCTAGGCTCCTCATGTGAACTTCGACTTTGAAAAGGTAAAATCTCCATTGGGCCAATCCTGGTCCCCGTGTCAGACCCGTGCTCCACCGCGGTCAGCCGGAACGTTCGACTTTTACCCAGTCTAGCGCGACCAGATAACCGCGAATGCCACTTTGTGCATCCTGGTTCTATTTTTACCTAAAACTTTTAAAAAACATGACTCTTGTTCTACTTATTGGATTATTATTGCTTTAATGTCATTTTATTCATTACATTTTACTAGGTGTATCCAAATTGTTGCGGGATTGGTCTTGTGTTGTGTTTTCACTTTATTACTGTTTAAGCGTCGTGTAAATACTTTACACATTGCCCCTAAATTAAGGCCTGACCGCTTTTTGCCACAATACTAAAGGGTTAAGTATAGATTTTTTTAGGGACTTTTGTTGACCCTGCCAGGGATTGTTTATTACTTGAGTGAGGCTCTCACCCCCATCAACTAATAATCCCATTTTTCACACACCCCTTTTCTTAATCAACTAATCCAGGAGAGACCAGGAATCCGGGACAACCCCCGTGACATTTAAAGGAGCCTAATAGATGCTCTCACTACATGCCGGCTCGTTCAGAGCCCCGCGCTAACTCTATGGGACCAACTCACAAAAGAATTTAGGAGAACAGGAAGTATTACTGCAGGAGTACTCTTATGAGTACTCTAACATGCCTTTCAGTACGGGAAGTATTACTGCTGGAGTACTAATTCAGCTTCTCTTACATGCCTTTCAGTATGGGAACTATGGGCCCAATTCACAGAACTAACTTAAGACAAAATCCTAAACTTACTACCATTTTGGTATTCACTGAAGGCACTTACTCATTTTGGTATTTACAGAAGGCACTTACTCATTTTAATACACACAGAAAGGCACTTACTCATTTTGGTATTTACAGAAGGCACTTACTCATTTTAATACTCACAGAAAGGCACTTACTCTTTTTGGTATTCACAGAAGGCACTTACTCATTTTGGTATTCACAGAAGGCACTTACTCATTTTGGTATTCACAGAAGGCACTTACTCATTTTGGTATTCACAGAAGGCACTTACTCATTTTGGTATTCACAGAAAGCAATTACTCATTTCAATACTCAAAGAAGGCACTTACTCATTTTGGTATTCACTGAAGGCACTTACTCATTTTAATACTCACAGAAGGCACTTACTCATTTTGGTATTCACAGAAGGCACTTACTCATTTTAATACTCACAGAAGGCACTTACTCATTTTGGTATTCACTGAAGGCACTTACTCATTTTAATACTCACAGAAGGCACTTACTCATTTTGGTATTCACAGAAGGCATTTACTAATTTTAATACTCACAGAAGGCACTTACTCATTTTGGTATTCCCTGAAGGCACTTACTCATTATAATACTCACAGAAGGCACTTAATCATTTTGGTATTCACTGAAGGCACTTACTCATTTTAATACTCACAGAAGGCACTTACTCATTTTGGTATTGTTGGACTTTGGCCCTTAGGGCAGGTTTACCCCTAGACTTTTTGCTTGAAATGGTGACCTGGAGATGGTGATTTTGGGATTCTGCGCACTTTCACTGTGTCCCAGTGGAAAGTGCGTGCGCACTCTGAGTGCATGTGCTGAGCTAGGCCTGCCCGCCCATAGGAATGCATGGGGAATGTATGTGTCCCTGGTAGTTCCTGATGCGTGGGGTGTACAGGCTTGAGTCTGGTATGTGTGAACTCGTGTGAGTGAATGCTGCGCAACGGTGTATGCAGCATGTATGTGTCTAGTAGCGAAGTGCCATTTCTAGACATGGCTGTACGTGTGCTGTGAGGGTGCTGGCGTGTGATTGGCTGGAGCTGGCTGGCATGCCAGGCTCCAGGAAGTCTGGATGGGTCTGCCCGGTGGTGAGTGGGAGATTAGCATGAGTGATGTGTGGGAGGAGTGTACCTGTGTCCTGGATGGGCTGGGTTTTCCCCACACAATGCTGGCTCCGCCCCCCTGTGGTGTGTCTAATGACCCAAGCCCTGCCAGTGAATAGAGAGGGTGGTTGAGGTAAACAGAGTACTCAAGAACCAGCTGCGACTGGTTCCGCCCCCACTCTACACCCTTGAACAAAGGAATGCACTGTATAAAAATGGGGCTGTGTCCCCACAGATGTTGTTCTCTTCCAGGATCCTGAGGGGGCTGTTGCTGTTGCTGGGCCAGAGGACCGCCACTTGGGGTGTCTCCCTGCCTGGAGACCCAGTGAGCTGGCTCTGGGCCCAGCCTTGCCCCCCTGCCTGCCCAGGGACTTGCTGGCACTCTGCCCTGCTTGCTGAGGGCACCTGAGAGCGCTTTATCCTGTTTGTAGCGCTAGGAGCGCGCTTTATGCCCTCTAGCGCTTGGAAGCGCTTTGTTTTTGATTATAGCGCTTGGAGCGCTGTAAATTGCCTGTTAAGCGCTGAGGAGCGCTTTGCCTGCCGAGCGAGTGCCTACCTCGCTTTATAATTGATTAGGAGGCCGGTGCCCACCCGGCATTGCCCAGGTCCGTGGTTTATTTGGATCACGAGGGAGCCCACTCCTCGGATCATGGGAGCCCGCCTGCCTGCCTAAGAAGGGAGCCGCCGCGCTGCCCGCGGCGACCCGGAAGTGCTAAGAGGCCTGGCCAATCCCAGCGCGGCCCAGGAAAGGCCGACCGGAAGTCCCGCCTCCTCAGCCGAGCCGGGAAGAGAGAAGCTGCCGGCCGGGTCCCCGAGGCTCCCCGAGTGGAGAAGGGAGCCCCGGGACGAGAGGAAAAAGGAGCCCCGCCGCCCAGGAAGAGTCCTGGACCTGCGAGGCCCCGGAGAGAAAGAGGAGGCCGCCCGCGGCCCCTGCAGCGCCGCCCAGAGAGGAGCAGCGCGAGAGGAGCCGTCCTGCACCAGAGCCGGTGAGTGTTGCCAGAAGCAGAGGGAGGGGCGCCGGGGCACGTTGTCGGTGTCCGCCCCCCCCCCCCCGGCCCCCTCAGCAGCGCGACCTCGCGCCCTTGTGTTTAGAGCCAGAGAGGCTCTTAGGGGGCATTTGTCGTCGTCCTGAGTCCCCAGAGGGGGGACTCACCACAGAAGCACCCCCACGTGTTAGAGGGGCCCCCACAGCCCAGCGAGGCTGCACCTGTGTTGTTGGAGCCCAGAGAGGGGTCCAAGGTGGCATTTGTTTGTTGGCGCCACGATGTCGTGCGAGCAACAGGCTCCAAGCAGAAACCAGCTCCTCAGAAGAGTAGACAGTGCCTCCCTCTGTTCCTACGACACAACACCCCCTGCGGCTCGTAAATTCACACAGGACGGGCGGTGACGCCAGAAAAGAGAGAGACCTAAAACCCTTAGGTCTCCTTGTATGAAGACAGGGTATTTTAGACAAGGTACGCCCAATAGGAGGCTGCCGCCTGCAGGGGAGAGAAGAAAACAGACACACAACAGGGTTTCTTAGTACACTAATATAAAGGAACAAGGACACCTACGTTTTCCTGTAATGAGTATGCTGCAAGGCTCTTACCTGCCCAACGTGTGTAATGCACCCAAAAGGTATCCACAAAAAGCAATAGCATACGAACCAAAAAAAAGGCAGGGTGGATACTTAGGTCTCTCTTTTCCAGGGAAGGAATCCACGGAAGAACAGAAGCGTCCAAACACAGTCTCTCTCTCTTCCCAATCAGAAGAGTCCAAAAGAAAATGTCTTTAAGGGTCGTGATGATTCTCACTGAGTCAGCAAAGGAAAACAAAACAACGTTCACTCCAATGGAGCCGCTCTCGGGCGATTCCCACCGAGAAACAGCTGACGGACGCTAACACTCGGCGTCCTTCAGTCCGGAAAAAGGAAAAGCAAAATCCTTCGTCAAAGTTCTGTCGGGCCACTGACCCGCCGAGAAATCACAGCGGAATACTCCAGTCTCGGGTAAGAAGTCGTAGGGACCCAGCGGAGGCTTACGGGTCGGGGTTATGGACAGGAATGCCAAAATCGGTGATCCGCATTCAGCGGAAAAGGAATGGAGGTGAACAACTCCGATGAGCACTGCGGCGGGGGGAGTTTACACAGTGCCGTGATGAGGGAAGTAGCATGAGAGACAGCAAAAGCCAGCGCGGCCGCGCGAGGCTTCTGCAGCAGATACTCGAACCAGTTCAATGAGCAAAAACAGCAACAGTGATCCAAGGGTCGGAATACAGGCAGGATTCCAAATGAAAACCAAGCACCGTCGATAGGGGAATGGAGACATAAGAACCTCCCCATCGTTATCTGATTGGTGCAGGAGGATCATAGTCTTCTGCAGAGTGCCTCACGGCATTCTGGGATTTGTAGTCTCTGTTGGGCAAAAATCACCGAACAACATACTCAGAACATGCCCTAAGGACTCCGGGTCCTAACAGTACCCCCCCCCAAAGGTCTTCTCACGGGCCTAGGCTTGGAGGGATTGAGCGCATGGAATCTACGCACCAGTCTAGGGGCATGAATGTGTTCAGCAGGCTCCCAAGTTCTATCCTCTGGCGGATAACCCACCCAATCAATAAGATACTGGAGTCTGCCTCTGTGTCTGCGTGAGTCTAACACCCTTCTCACTTCATATTCACTTTCACCTTCTACCATAACAGGAGGAGGAGGGGGTTCAGGAAGTATTGGGGTCACATAGGGTTTCAGAAGGGACGTATGAAAAACAGGATGTATTTGCATCTCGGGGGGCAGCACCAGTTTGATGGCTACTGGAGAGATGACTTTCTGTACTTCAAAAGGACCAAGATAGCGAGGTTGTAACTTACGTGGCCCTTCTATTCTTAAGTTCTTTGACGATAACCAAACTCTGTCGCCCACTGCATAAACGGGAGCGGGTCTACGATGTTTGTCCGCTTGGGCCTTCATTGTCTCTTTAGCTTGTGACAGTTCCTTTGTCGCCAGCTCCCATATCTGTGACAGTGTTTGGTGATGGTCAAGAACCGCAGGATTCAGTGTGTCAGAAGGGAGTACTTCAAGAGGAATTATTTTGGGATGATAACCAGTGGTAAAAAAGAACGGAGAGATCTTGGAGGAGGTATGGGTAGAATTGTTGTATGCGAATTCTGCAAGGGGCAAAGCTTGTACCCAATCCTGACATGTAGTAGTTATCAGACACCTGAGGTACTGCTCTAAGGTTTGGTTTGTCCTTTCGGTTTGGCCATCAGTCTGGGGATGGTAGGAGGAAGACAACCTGTGATCAATGTAGAGGGATTTACACAACCCTTGCCAAAATCTGGAGATAAACTGGGGACCTCGATCTGATACTAAAACAGAAGGCAATCCATGTAACCGAACAATTTCTTTGATGAATATGCCTGCTAAATCCACAGCTGAGGGGATCTTTTTCAGGGGGACGAAATGGGCCATCTTGGATAGCAGATCAACAACCACCAAGATTGTGGTGTACCCATGAACGTTAGGCAAGTCGGTGATGAAGTCCATACTAAGGGTAGTCCAGGGGCTGTTGGGAACGGGAAGAGGTTGCAATAACCCTGCCGGTACAGCATGGGAAGCCTTCTGACGGGCACAGGTAGAACAGGCCTTGACGTGTTGCTTAACATCATGAGATAGTCTCGGCCACCAAAACCATCGTTGGCAAAGACTTTTAGTCTTGTTTTCCCCGGGATGACCAGCTAAGGGCATGTTATGACACCATTGTAGGACAAGACGGTGTAATTCGTTGTTAGGCAAAAAGATTTTATTATCATGATACCACAGATTGTCCACAATGGTGTTGTTTGGATCTCGTAACCAAGTGGCCTGATCTAGAGATGTATATGCCTGTTCTAAAAGGTCCATGAAGGTATGGGAATCAGGAATCTGGACTCCTAAAGCCACTATTCTACTCTCGGGAATAAGAGGCAAGGGTGTCTCCTGAACCCACTTGTTCTCCTCTCCTAGCCTGGATAAAGCGTCTGCCTTACCCTGACGTATTCCGGGTCTAAAGTGTATCAGGAAATCATATTCCCCAAAAAAGGCGACCCACCGTAGTTGTCTAGGTGTAAGGGCTTTAGCAGTGCGAAAATATTGCAGGTTTTGATGATCAGAATAGACAGTGATCACATGGGAGGATCCTAACAGGTAGTGACGCCACTCCTGGAAGGCCCGTTTGATGGCAAGGAGTTCTCTTTCTCCGATGGTGTAATTCTGCTCAGATTGGGTCAAGGTTTTGGAGAAGTACGCCACAGGATGGAGAGTGCCTTTTAGTTGATCTCTTTGTGATAACACGCCTCCCACCGCATATTGAGAAGCGTCCACCTCTAGGAAGTAGGGTTGTGTTTCGTCAGCGTGTTTCATGATGGGAGCAGAAGTGAAACGTGCCTTAAGGGCCTGAAAGGCCTTTTCTGCCTCCTTGTCCCAATGGAACTCAACCCCTTTCTTGAGCAAGCGAGTGATGGGTGCTACCAGGTCTGAGAAGTGGTCCACAAACCTCCTGTAGAAGTTTGCAAATCCCAGGAAAGATTGAATGTCCTTCACCGACTTCGGACTTGCCCATTCTAGGATAGCAGATATTTTGGCCGGATCCATGTGTATTCCTTTAGGAGAGATAATGAACCCTAAAAAGGCTACACTGTGAGTATGAAAAATGCACTTATCGAGTTTAGCAAACAAGTGATGTTCGTGTAGTTTCCTCAGTATGGCTTGTACATGGGACACATGGTCAGCTTCATTGGAGGAGTATATCAGTATATCATCGATATACACGATGACGAAGATATCCAAATATTCCCGCAGTATCTCATTTATGAAAAATTGAAACGCTGCGGGAGCATTACATAGCCCGAAGGGCATCACATTATACTCATAAAGCCCAAATTTTGTCCTAAAGGCTGTTTTCCATTCGTCCCCTCTTTTGACTCTGATCAGGTGGTAGGCTCCTCTTAAATCGAGTTTGGTAAATATGGTGGCCTTCCTAACCTGATCGAGCAGTGTGGAAATGAGGGGGAGCGGGTATTTGTTCTTGATAGTGGCTTTGTTCAATACCCTGTAGTCCAGGCAGGCCCTTAATCCCCCTTCCCTTTTGGGTATAAAAAAAATAGGGGAGGACACTGGAGAGGTAGAGTGACTGATAAACCCCTTTGCCAACATATCCTGCAGATACTCTTGTAGGTATTTGGTCTCTGTCTCCGTAAGCGCATAAATGCGGCTAACAGGCAATTCCGCACCAGGTATAAGATCTATCCTACAATCGTAGGAACGATGAGGCGGTAAAGCCACAGCTTTCACATCGTCAAATACATCAGAATATTGCAGGTATTCAGGAGGCAACGTAGCCCCATCTATTGTGGTTGCGGAACAATACACAGGAGTGTGCCAGTGGTTGATGTCTCTGTAACAATGGGTAAGACAGTGAGCGGAGCGTAGGGTAACAGTCCTAGCAACCCAATCGATATGGGGGTTATGGGTCTGCAGCCAGGGTACCCCTAGTATCGCACCGAAGTTGGGTGTGTCAATCAGGTCAAATGAAATGCATTCGCTGTGTCCATTATCACACAACACAATGATCTCAGGGGTGTGGTATTTTAACATTCCCGAAGACAGGGCAGACCCATCCACAGCCCTGACGTTTTCAGGGGTATCTTTCTTAATGAACTGGATGCCCAAAGACTTGGCTAGGGTAATATCCAAGAAATTACCCGTGGCTCCTGAATCCAAAAGAATTGCCATGGTATGTCTTCCTTGTGAAGGGAACACTAACACCACCGAGATGGTAAAGGGTTTGGGAATGGCGGAATAGACGTTGGCCACTTGTTTGGAGGTCAGGGATAGTGAAGGACTTGGAAGAGCGACCTCAATACTCCCCAAGTCAACTAGTTTCCCGAAGGCATGGGTTTAGTGTATTTAGGCATTCCTTTTGGTTTCACCGGACATTCGCGGGCGAAATGGCCAGCCTTTCCACAGTATAAACAGAGATTCAACTTTCGTCTTTTCTCTTTTTCTTCTGGTGTTAGAGGGCCCCGTATTCCTCCTATCTGCATTGGTTCACTTGTATCCTTGGGATCTCGTTTTTCGGGTTTAGGTAACAGAAACTTGGGGAAATCCCCACGAGTTTTTTCACCCTTTCTCTCAGCCAGTCGGTGGTCTAATTTGACCACAAGATCAATGAATTCAGAACAATTTTCAGGAGGATCCACTATTTGAGATAAGATATCTTTGAGCTCATCTTTCAGCCCTCTGTAAAACAACGAAGTTTGTTTATCGTCAGGCCAGTGTGTCTCTGTCACCAAGCGGTTGAAGGCGGTGATATAGGACAGTAAATCTTTTGAGCCCTGTCGCAGATTAAGAAGCTCATTATCACTCGCCTGCATATACGTATGCCGAGAAAAAAGGCTTTTCATACGCTCCTTAAACAGGGTGAGATTGTATAACACGGGATCATCGTTCTCGACCAGTGCAACCGCCCATGAGGCGGCGTTCCCACTCAAATAAGAAATAATAAAAGCGATCTTCGCTGCGTCATCAGGGAATGAGGAGGCTTTACACAAAAACATCAGGTGACATTGGTTCATGAATACCTTACATTTCTGACTATCTCCGCTAAATCTTTCTGGCATTGCTAACGGTGTTTGAGGTGGGGTGACTACTGTAACCTGAACAGGAGAGGCGGATGAGACAGGTGTAGGAGGGACCTCAGGAGTACTACCACTAGGTACCTGAAAATGTGAAGGGTGTATATAGCTTCTCCTATGTCTGGCTTGTACCTCATGAGTTTTACTTGCTTCTAACAGTCTAGTGTTTTCTGCCGTTAACCTCTGGTTTTCATTCCTCATCAGTTTCAGTTCGGTTTGTAGATTCACAACTGTGGTGGCTAGGTCTCTGAGGGTTATCTCGTCTGTCTCTCCCTGCATGACCGCGTCGTCCATGACTGTCCACTCTCGGGAGGAGTAATAAACGTGGGCTTGGTTTTCTGTCGTGCGAGCAACAGGCTCCAAGCAGAAACCAGCTCCTCAGAAGAGTAGACAGTGCCTCCCTCTGTTCCTACGACACAACACCCCCTGCGGCTCGTAAATACACACAGGACGGGCGGTGACGCCAGAAAAGAGAGAGACCTAAAACCCTTAGGTCTCCTTGTATGAAGACAGGGTATTTTAGACAAGGTACGCCCAATAGGAGGCTGCCGCCTGCAGGGGAGAGAAGAAAACAGACACACAACAGGGTTTCTTAGTACACTAATATAAAGGAACAAGGACACCTACGTTTTCCTGTAATGAGTATGCTGCAAGGCTCTTACCTGCCCAACGTGTGTAATGCACCCAAAAGGTATCCACAAAAAGCAATAGCATACGAACCAAAAAAAAGGCAGGGTGGATACTTAGGTCTCTCTTTTCCAGGGAAGGAATCCACGGAAGAACAGAAGCGTCCAAACACAGTCTCTCTCTCTTCCCAATCAGAAGAGTCCAAAAGAAAATGTCTTTAAGGGTCGTGATGATTCTCACTGAGTCAGCAAAGGAAAACAAAACAACGTTCACTCCAATGGAGCCGCTCTCGGGCGATTCCCACCGAGAAACAGCTGACGGACGCTAACACTCGGCGTCCTTCAGTCCGGAAAAAGGAAAAGCAAAATCCTTCGTCAAAGTTCTGTCGGGCCACTGACCCGCCGAGAAATCACAGCGGAATACTCCAGTCTCGGGTAAGAAGTCGTAGGGACCCAGCGGAGGCTTACGGGTCGGGGTTATGGACAGGAATGCCAAAATCGGTGATCCGCATTCAGCGGAAAAGGAATGGAGGTGAACAACTCCGATGAGCACTGCGGCGGGGGGAGTTTACACAGTGCCGTGATGAGGGAAGTAGCATGAGAGACAGCAAAAGCCAGCGCGGCCGCGCGAGGCTTCTGCAGCAGATACTCGAACCAGTTCAATGAGCAAAAACAGCAACAGTGATCCAAGGGTCGGAATACAGGCAGGATTCCAAATGAAAACCAAGCACCGTCGATAGGGGAATGGAGACGTAAGAACCTCCCCATCGTTATCTGATTGGTGCAGGAGGATCATAGTCTTCTGCAGAGTGCCTCACGGCATTCTGGGATTTGTAGTCTCTGTTGGGCAAAAATCACCGAACAACATACTCAGAACATGCCCTAAGGACTCCGGGTCCTAACACACGAGGCTCCAGGCGCTAATTGTTGAGGAGCCCAGAGAGGCTCCTGGGGGCCATTTGTTCTTTGAGCCAGAGAGGCTCTGAGGGTGCCATTCCCCCGTGAGGGTCCCCAACAGCCCAGTGAGGCTGCACCTTTTTGGTTGTGAGCCCTGAGAGGCTCAAGGTGGCAGATTGCTTTGTGAGCCCAGAGAGGCTCATGGCCCATTTGTTCTGAGAGTCCAGTGAGGCTCCGCAGTGCCACAGTGGTGGTTCTTGAGCCCAGAGAGGCTCCAACTTTGCCCTAACTTTCCCTGAACCAGTTGCCCAGCACTTTGTGGGCAACTGCTACGTTTAGGCCCCTGACATTGGGACACAGGGACCGTCACAGGTGGTGACTTGTGAGTTTTGCGCAACTGTGTTTTATTGTTACACCTCTGAATGTATTGTTGATGCATCATGTGTTTTCCTCTTTACACCTCTGAATGAATGTTATGCATTGCATCATGTGTTTTCCTCTTACACCCCTACAGGTATTGTAATACATAGGTGGTTGTTTTCTCCCTAGTACAGGTGGTGCTAGTGAGGTCCTGTTACCAGTGATTACTGGTTGTGTGCTATTTTGTGCTATATTCTATGTACTAAGTGCTATTTCTGAAAGTGCTACTTCTGATTCCTGACAGTGGTCCAGGTGGCCCTGTCTTGTAAATATCCCCCTGTAAATTCTGCCCGTGCCTCTGGCACATTGTAAAGTGTGTGTTTTATCTAATGTGTTTTGGTGTAATACAAAGGCTATTTTTATATAACCTTGTGTGGAGTTTCCTTTGTGGTGGGCCTTTGGTTGTTGTTGCTGGGGTGCGTGCGCAAATACTTAGCCTACATCGCCTCCAAGTTTAGCCTTGCTGCTCGCGCCACGTTACCTAGAGGGTGAGTAGGGGTTATCTTGGCGTGTAACTCCCTTGCCCTGACTTGGGGGTGGTGGTCTCTGACTGACTTTGGCGAAAGCCCTGGTCAGCCAGGGATCCCATTTCCAACAGGTATTCACTGAAGGCACTTACTCATTTTAATACTCACAGAAGGCACTTACTCATTTTGGTATTCACAAAAGGCACTTACTCATTTTGATATTCACAGAAGGTACTTACTCATTTGGGTATTCACAGAAGACACTTACTCATTTCGGTATTCACAGAAGTCAGGAGTCCTAACTTTAGGACTCCTAAATGCCTTCTGTGAATATCGAAAGTCTTAAAGTTAGGATTGTTCTCAGTTTAGGAGTAGTAAAGTTAGGACTCCTAACTTCTGTGAATACCGAAATGAGTAAGTGCCTTCTGTGAAGACCAAAATGAGTAAGTGCCTTCAGTGTAGACCAAAATGAGTAAGTGCCTTCTGTGAAGACCAAAATGAGTAAGTGCCTTTCTGTGAGTATTAAAATGAGTAAGTGCCTTTCTGTGAGTATTAAAATGAGTAAGTACATTCTGTGAATACCAAAATGGTAGTAAGTTTAGGATTTTGTCTTAAGTTAGTTCTGTAAATCGGGCCCAGTAACTGCAAGAGTATTCTTGAAGGTTCTCTTGCACGCCTTTCAGTACGGGAAGTATTACTGCAGTAGTACTCTGTAAGGCACTCTTACAAGACTTGGTAAATCAGCCCTGAACTGTTCAAGTTCCTATTAGTAGCACTACACAGACCAGGCAGCCCTCTCTATTTGTACTAGGTGCATATGCATACCCCCTGCATGTTATCATCTCATCTGCTCACAAAGTTAATAA
Source organism: Lissotriton helveticus (assembly GCF_964261635.1). Classification (NCBI taxonomy): domain Eukaryota; kingdom Metazoa; phylum Chordata; class Amphibia; order Caudata; family Salamandridae; genus Lissotriton; species Lissotriton helveticus. The sequence continues at coordinate 4,963,902 of NC_136072.1, forward strand.
TTTGATAACCAACAGCGTGATTGGAATAGTAATGTTATTTATATAGCGCTTACTACCCCATACGAGGAGTTGAAGTGCTTTGTGGCAAGTAGTATGTTACCCCAGAACCCAAGGTTGGATTAGTGGTGGATTAGTAGGGCAAAGTGAGGTTCATAAGAATATATTTTCCATAGTAGCAACCAAAGATACATTTAAGAAACATCTGCCACACACAGTGGGTTTTGCAGTGGTGGCCAGTTAAACATGTGATCTTCTGTGTGAGTGTCCAATGGCTGTCAGTATAGTTTAAACTGCAAAGCTATCTTACTGATCAGTGGGAAAATCACCAAGCATTGTCAAAACCAATAGGTCTAACGTTTTGCCAACTCAGATGTATTGGCTTTGCTTATGGGTTTGCTCATGTGCGTCATGATGCTATGGCGGCCGCTGTGTGAGGATGACGTATACCGATACAAGGTGATGCATGTTCATGATCAGCAGATGAAAAATAAATAAATAAAAGGTTCACTAAAGTGTGTTTACAGAAAGGACCTGGCAGATTACAAATGCCAATCCTCATCAACACTTAAAAAAAGGAAATGTGTTTAATGCAAAACAAGTCAAGGGAGCAACAGAGCAGCAGAGGGTGAGAGAAGCAAAAAAAAGTCACTGACAAAAAGTGGGTGCAAGCAGAGAACCAGACATCACCTCAAAATCTGCGGCGGTTTGCACTGGTCGGGCTCAGTAACACCCTCTCTACGCAAAGCGTTTAGCTCACAACTAGCAAATCACACCCAGGATAGTCTGTTGCCAACAAATCTGTACTTCGGTTAAAGACACACACTTCACATACTAGATGAAGCCTCAAAGAACTGAAGAATGAAGGCCGTCGCCGACTGGATGAAGAACAGCTGTCTGAAGCTGAACTCGGACAGGACGGAGGTACTCATCCTCGGACCCACCCCCTCAGCCTGGGACGACTCCTGGTGGCCGACCACACTGGGAACAGCACCGACACACATCGACCATGCACGCAACCTAGGATTCATCCTCGACTCCTCCCTCTCGATGTCTAAACAGGTCAACACCATCTCCTCCTCCTGCTACAATACCCTCTGCATGCTCGGCAGGATCTACAAGTGGATCCCGACCGAAACAAGAAGAACGGTGACACAGGCCTCGTCAGCAGCAGACTGGACTACGGCAACGCACTTTACTCAGGAATCCCAGCCAAACACCTACGACGACTACAACGCATCCAAAACGCCTCCGCCCGACTGATAGTCAACGTTCCCCGCCGCAGCCACATCACCCCCCACCTGGGAGACCTACACTGGCTCCCCGTCAACAAGAAGATCACCTTCAAGCTCCTCACCCACGCACACAAAGCACTCCACAACGCTGGACCAGCCTACCTGAACAGCAGACTCAGCTTCCACACCCCCACCTGCCAGCTCCGCTCCGCCAGCCTCGCCCTCGCCGCTGTCCCCCAAATCCAACGAACAAACTCCAGGGGCAAATTCTTCTCCTACCTCGCCGCCAAGACCTGGAACACCCTCCACACCCACATACGGCAGACCCAAGACCCACTCACCTTCAGAAGACTCCTCAAGACCTGGCTCATCGAGCAGTAGCGGCAGTAAGATTGCGGAAAAACTCGCAAACCAACAACTGTCCGCCTTCTTGGAAACAGGTGAGCTGCTTCGCTGCTCCCAGACAGGCTCCGCCCTGGGCAGGGCACAGATACTGCCCTGATAGTGGTGGTTGAAGAGGCGAGGCAGATCCTGGACTCAGGAGGATCAGCAGCAGTGATCTTACTGGATTTAAGTGCTGCTTTCGATACGGTTGATGACCGTATCCTCATCCAACGCCTCAGAAACTTGGGAGTTTCAGGATCAGCTTTGGCATGGTTAAAATCCTTTATAAACAACAGAACCTTCCAGGTCTCGGAAGGTAACATTCGTTCCAAATCCATCCCTCTCCAGTGTGGCGTACCACAGGGCTCATCGCTGAGCCCAACACCTTTTAATGTGTATATGTCCCCACTGGAAGACATTGTTACCCCTTTTGGAATTAGATTAATCACCTATGCAGACGACACACAACTGGTCGTCTCGCTTAACCAATCAGACCATTGTTCCGAGAACCTTCGGTCCTGCTTGTCCGAAATTTTTGGTTGGATGAACAAATCCCTCCTGAAATTAAATGGAGATAAAACGGAGCTTATGCTCCTAGGACATAAGACTTCATCCATTCCTAACTCCATGTGGCCCACATGTATGGGAGCAGCTCCCCTCCCAAAAAGAGAAATTAAAAGTCTTGGAATTTGGCTCGACCAAGATCTCTCTCTCAGTACCCAAGTGAAGAAAACCGCGGGCGTGTGTTTTGGCCTACTCCCTACCGCACGGAAAAATTCTCCCTCTCCTACCTCCCCACTCCAGGAAACTTCTTATTCAGGGACTAATTCTTTCCAGGTTGGATTATGGTAATGCCTTATATCTGGGGGCCCCAGAATCAACCATAAACAAATTACAACTCATCCAGAATTCGGCAGCGAGATTGCTCACGGGATCATCAATCAAGCTCTCAGCTAAACCTGCCCTTAGATCCCTGCACTGGCTGCCAATTCGGGAAATAATTAAATTTAAATCCCTGTGCATTATGCACAAGTCCTTACAGGGCAAGGGCCCCCCCATCTTGAGAAGTCTGATTGGCCAATACAAAGCCAACAGGGCACTGAGATCTGACAACCAGTACCTCGCTAATGTCCCTAGAATAAAAAAGGCACGTACAGGAGGACGTCGTTTTTCCGTCAATGCCGCTACGCTCTGGAACTCCCTTCCCCTTAGCATCCGCACCGAGCCTAGCCTCCAGAAGTTCCGCAAGCATTTGAAAACTTTTCTTTTCCCTAAGGGTCCTTAATCATCCGCCTCATCTGTCGATATCTCTACTCATAGCGCTGGGACGCCCACTGGTAACCATGCGCTTTATAAATCCCATTCCATTCCATTCCATTCCACCGCCTCCCCTCAGCGCCTTGAGACCCTCACGGGTAAGTAGCACGCTTTACAAGAACTCTAACTGATTGATTGATTGATTGATTGACCATCCATCTCTCACAGGAAAGAGTGCAGTTCTGTCCGGCTTAGAATGGGTCATCCGTCTCTCACAGGAAAGAGTACAGTTTTGTCTGGCTTACAATGGACCATCCGTACCTCAGAGAAGAACACAGTTTTGTCCACAGCGTCTCTTAAAAGACTTTGGGTCCTGGATGGAGAAAAGGTACTTGCTCCTCTTAAAAAAAAAAAAAGAACAAAAAAAACACCAAAACCCCTTGACACCTTGTTGTCAGTTCTGTCTGGAGACCAATTTACTTCACCTCAATGCTCCCCTGACCCAGATCCCTGGAAACCATAATCCATTTTTAAAAGGTGTGTCTGGCACTGTGAAACTGCAGGGTGGCGGCAGCCAAGAATCGCCTCCGTTTTTAGAGTAGGTTCACATGTGCCTTTTATTTCATCCAATCCCTTCCTTCGCCTACCTTGTGGTGTGAAATGCAGATTGAGGCTACAATGTGAGCTGCACATACTAAACCGGTTTAAAGATTAAAGGAGCAGCTCAGGTCAACTTCAGACATTCCCCTCCCTGTGCTGCACAAGCCTCAGGTGATTCCAACCCCTGGATGTGACACCCTGAGAAGCAGCAGCCAAGATCACTTTATGCAGTAAACACCAGTAGATGATGCACAGGGGGTATAATCCATTACAAAATCCGCTCAAATATACACAAAAGAACTTTTTAGAAGAAAAATGTTTGTACAATGTAACAGATAACAGCAATTTTGCAGCAATAAAGCTTTTTTTCCTCAGGCCTACAACTCCCCACATTACCAGACTCTGATAGAGATAACCTGAGAAACCCAATCACCCTAGAACAGAGATCTTCAAACTTTAGGATGCCGAGACCTCCCTGTCAACGTTTTCAGTCGTAAGGACCCCCTCCGGATAAAAGTGACTAAACCTGTAGGCAGGGCTACTGGAATTATGAGGCAGGTGAGGACCAAATTACGCGACAGGCTTGACACAAATTGTGTGTGTAAATAATGTTATGTGCTGCGGCGTATTTTGGGTGAGCATTGCTTCATTATTTTTAAACGCAGTAACACTGAGAAACAATTTCACCCTATCAGTAACAGTTTATAACCAAAATACAGCAATTAACATCAGAAAGATGTCTATTTAACCTTTGTGATGGGCCTTCCACTCCACAGGAATACGTGCTGCCACATTAGAAGCTCACCTGGCCCTGGCCGGGACCAGCAGGGGTCCCTTAAAGCCCTGGCGGTCTTGTGTAGAGTTTATCAGTTTACCTATGCCGCTTTCCTCTCACCCCCTCTCCTCTCCTAATCCCGGATCCCTCTCTCAATTGGCAGGCCACTTCGATCACCCCTTTTTACAATTTCTGAACTCTTCCCATTCAACCTCTCACTTCACCTTTAACCACTTTCTTCCATTTGGTCTTTTCACTGCCCTCATCTCTGCAGTGGAAAAATGCTGTGGTGAGGCCTCTCCTTAAAAAACCCTCCCTAGATCCTGGGGTATTAAAAAACTTTCGCCCCATCTCACTGCTTCCGGCCCCGGCAAAGATGCTTGAATCCCACCTAAATGGGCATCTGGTTGCCTTTGTGGAGAAATCGGGCTGCCTGGACCCTTCCCAGCATGGTTTCAGGAGGGAACATAGCACCGAGTCCGCCCTCACTTTGGTCCTCGACTCCATTCGTATGAGTGTGGACGAGGGTCGGACATCCCTCCTGATACTTTTGGACCTTACGGCCGCCTTCGATACCCTATCTTCCCGGGTCCTAACATCACGTCTGGGGGAGATTGGGGTCCGGGGGGCAGCCCTGGGTCTGCTCTCCTCCTTCTTAGATCATAGGGAGCAGAGGGTGATGCTGGGAAAATTTCTATCTCCATCCCTGTCTGTGCAATGTGGGGTCCCTCAAGGGTCGGCGCTTAGTCCCACCCTTTTTAACATCTATGTGACCCCCCTTGCCAGACTTATTAGATCTTTCGGGATGGAGGTAGTCTCCTACGCGGACGACACTCAGATCCTCGTGTCTCTCTCCCAGTCAATAGAGCTGGCGGCCTCCAGATTTAGATCTTGTATGGAGGCCGTCGGCCAGTGGATGATTTACAACTCACTTAAATTGAACAGGGAGAAGACCGAGGTGATGGTGTTCGGCGGTAGGGAAGACATCTGGTCTATGGAGTGGTGGCCTGACTCGCTTGGTTCCTGCCCTAAACCCACCTCTTCGGCCAAGAATCTCGGGGTGATGATTGACCCTATGCTCGATATGCACCAACAGGTCAGCAGGACGGTATCTACCTGCTGGGGTATAATTCATGTCCTTAGAAAAATCAGGACCTACCTCTCCCTGCAAGCAAGAAGGCAACTGGCTGTCGCCCTTCTGGGGTCTCGTCTGGACTACTGCAATGCGCTGTATGCTGGACTGAATAAGAGTCAGCTGCAGCGCTTGCAGGTGGTCCAGAATGCGGCAGCCAGGTTTGTTCTTGATCTTCCCCGACGCTCTTCGGCAACGTTGGCCAGAAAGCAGCTCCATTGGTTGCCGATGAAGGAGCGCATTGTCTTTAAGTCCATGTGTATGGTCTATAAGGCCTTGGCAAAAAGCAGACCTACAGGCATCAGGTCCATCCTGACCTATTACAATCCTGGCAGGAATCTTCGCTCCTCCAACTATCTTCTTCTCCATGTCCCCCGTACTCGGAAAGCCAGATGGGGTGGCAGGGCCTTTTCCAGCCTGGCTCCTAACTGGTGGAACGATCTCCCATTAGAGCTCAGGACCCTCCCCTCTCTGCAAACTTTTAGAGCTGCTCTTAAAACCCGTCTCTTTGCTCAAGCATATAATTTAAGCGCATGAGTGCTAGCTTTCTGATCTTTTTGCTAGGCGCCTTGACACCTTCGGGTTTTAGTTTGCGCGGTATAAAATGCATAATAATAATCTCTAATAGTCTCTCGCATTTATCTCATGGCCTCTCTGGCCCCGTCACCTCTCGTGCCCCTCAGCACTTCTCATTCACCTCAAGTCTCTCCATTTACATTGTTGTCTATTTGTATCTTACACCTGTTCAGTTCCCCCATTAATCTTCCACACCTTTGTTCTTCCACACCTTCTTGAACCAATGTCCCTCTCCCCTGTTACCTCAGCACCAGTGCCTAATTTGAGCAGGTGGTTTACGGTGCTCGGCACCGACACCTAATTGTACACACTCACACTATGAGAGTCTGCCACATGGTGGCTCTGTCTAATCTGTGTAATTTAGAGATGAGCAGATCAGTTATTTATTAATTCAATATACATTAAAAATTATAAACTCCTGACACCCATTGGAGGCTTGAAATAGTTTGAGTAGTCACACTTGTACAAGTGTTATGGTTCGTAGTTGCATAGGTATTGTCATTGGCCGGGCAAGCAAGGCAATGGGTGAGTGGGTAAAGTTGCAGTGGTCCACTGGTGAGGGCCCTGACACATGTTTTATTACAAATTAATCACTGCTCAGCACCCACCCCAGTACTCCCTATCTTCCCCTATCACTGCTGTCCCGTGCCCAGTCCTATGATTAGGGTTGCCAGCTCCTTATATTGATGTCCCAGAAGGTACAAAAATAAGCAGTCACCTAAATCTGTATTTTCAGCACTTATCTGTGCATACATAGAGCAGCAAATATAAATAGAAAGCACTTTTAATTGTGTTCTAGGGCTGCCTCAATGATCAATGACTGATAATTAAAGGGAACAAAGACAGAAAAGACACATAACAAATGAATACATTTTTTTTATTTATATCCCTCCCTATTTAGGGGCCGATTCCGATTCGGGAAAAAAAGCGTCCTTCGGATTCGTATCCGGAGCCCTCTCCGTACGAATCATCAACGTCCGTCCGAATCGCGTAGTACGATCTGTATCTCGTCAATCCGTCCGAATCGTCGCAAACCGTACAAATTGCAAGGCTGAAACCGTACGACACGGACTCTCACAGTGAACCGTATGGTTTGTGAACATGCCGTACGACCCGAGGAATACCGGGGTATGAGGATACGATACCTACGGTCCAGGACAGGTAAGGGCAATTTGTACGGACAACCACACAATCACATACACAGCGTAGGGTGTGTACACCCCATAATCTCGCAGGGGTATGGTGTGTACCCCTGCGATCATGGGGTGTACGCACTGTACCCCATGATCGCAGGGTGTACGCACCCTACACCCCATGACCGTGTGATACGGTACATACACCCTATGATTGTGGGGTACGGTGAGAAAACTCCATGATCGCAGGGGTACGCACCGTGCCCCTGCAGACATGGTGTGTACGCACCATATCCGGGGGCCGTTCCGTACCTGTTTCGAGGCGAAATCTGCTTCTCCGGACGTTTTGGGCTCCCGTAAAGAATGCGGCGTACGGTGCGTACCCGACACAAATCGTGCTTGCTGGGTCGGGAAAACCTGCCGTGAACCGTACGGATGTCGCGTACAGCGGGTTCCGAGGGAGAATCGTACGGAGATTAGAGTCGTACGGTCTTTGTACGATTCGTACGTAGTCCTGCTCCTGGTACAAATCGTACTTCATCATACGTACGGGGACGTTGCAGGGTACGATTCGAACGGGAAAAACGCTCCGTACGGCTATTAGGAGTGCTTTTTCCCCGAATCGGAATCGGCCCCTAGTGTCAAGAGGACCTCTTTGCAGGCTCATTAAACAGACCCCTCAGGATATTGCTGCATAGATTTTCAAATTTTGCGGCATAAACTTTTGAATTTTGCAGCATTATTGCGGCACTTTATTTTGCTCATAATCTTTGCTTTTCAGCCTTAAATCAGTGGAACCTGTTTTAGCAGAGTATTCCACTTTGAAATAGGCATATTTAAAGTATCTGCAACTCTACATAACCACATCCCCTATCCTAACCTCATCAGAGGGGGGCGTATTTCTCCCTGCAATGATCTAGCTCACATGTATGCAGCCCTGTCAGGGCACCACTTTCACCTCTCTCTTTCTGGTTTCAGTCACACAGACCCCTTCGCTCCCTGGTTTCAGTCACACAGACCTCTTCGCTCCTTGGTTTCAGTCACACAGACCTCTTCGCTCCTTGGTTTCAGTCACACAGACCTCTTCGCTCCCTGGTATCAGTCGCACAGACCCCTTCTCTCCCTGATTTCAGTCACATAGACCACTTCGCTCCCTGGTTTCAGTTACACAGACCTCTTCGCTCCCTGGTTTCAGTCACACAGACCCCTTCGCTCCCTGGTTTTGGTCACACAGACCCCTTTGCTCCCTGGTTTCAGTCACACAGACCCCTTCGCTCCCTGGTTTCAGTCACACAGACCCCTTCGCTCCCTGGTTTCGGTCACACAGACCCCTTTGCTCCCTGGTTTCAGTTACACAGACCCCTTCGCTCCCTGGTTTCGGTCACACAGACCCCTTCGCTGCCTGGTTTCAGACACACAGACCCCTTCGCTCCCTGGTTTTGGTCACACAGACCCCTTTGCTCCCTGGTTTCAGTCACACAGACCCCTTCGCTCCCTGGTTTCAGTCACACAGACCCCTTCGCTCCCTGGTTTCGGTCACACAGACCCCTTTGCTCCCTGGTTTCAGTCACACAGACCCCTTCGCTCCCTGGTTTTGGTCACACAGACCCCTTTGCTCCCTGGTTTCAGTCACACAGACCCCTTTGCTCCCTAGTTTCAGTCACACAGACCCCTTTGCTCCCTGGTTTCGGTCACACAGACCCCTTTGCTCCCTGGTTTCAGTCACACAGACCCCTTCGCTCCCTGGTTTCGGTCACACAGACCCCTTCGCTGCCTGGTTTCAGACACACAGACCTCTTCGCTCCCTGGTTTCGGTCACACAGACCTCTTCGCTCCCTGGTTTCAGTCACACAGACCCCTCCGCTCCCTGGTTTTAGTCACACAGACCCCTTAGCTCATTGGTTTCAGTCACACAGACCCCTTCACTCTCTGGCTTCAGTCAGTCTCTGGTTTCAGTCACACAGCCCCCTTCGCTCCCTGGTTTCAGTCACACAGACCCCTTCGCTCCCTGGTTTCAGTCACACAGACCCCTTCGCTCCCTGGTTTCAGACACACAGACCTCTTCGCTCCCTGGTTTCAGTCACACAGACCCCTTCTCTCCCTGGTTTCGGTCACACAGACCCCTTCGCTCCCTGGTTTCAGTCACACAGACCCCTTCGCTCCCTGGTTTCGGTCACACAGACCCCTTTGCTCCCTGGTTTCAGTCACACAGACCCCTTCGCTCCCTGGTTTCAGTCACACAGACCCCTTCGCTCCCTGGTTTCGGTCACACAGACCCCTTTGCTCCCTGGTTTCAGTCACACAGACCCTTTCGCTCCCTGGTTTCGGTCACACAGACCCCTTCGCTGCCTGGTTTCAGACACACAGACCTCTTCGCTCCCTGGTTTCAGTCACACAGACCCCTCCGCTCCCTGGTTTTAGTCACACAGACCCCTTAGCTCATTGGTTTCAGTCACACAGACCCCTTCACTCTCTGGCTTCAGTCAGTCTCTGGTTTCAGTCACACAGCCCCCTTCGCTCCCTGGTTTCAGTCACACAGACCCCTTCGCTCCCTGGTTTCGGTCACACAGACCCCTTTGCTCCCTGGTTTCAGTCACACAGACCCTTTCGCTCCCTGGTTTCGGTCACACAGACCCCTTCGCTGCCTGGTTTCAGACACACAGACCTCTTCGCTCCCTGGTTTCAGTCACACAGACCCCTCCGCTCCCTGGTTTTAGTCACACAGACCCCTTAGCTCATTGGTTTCAGTCACACAGACCCCTTCACTCTCTGGCTTCAGTCAGTCTCTGGTTTCAGTCACACAGTCCCTTCTCATGTAGCATGCTCCGACTCCCTGTCCACTCCTATGCCTGGTCTGGGCTCTCTTCCATGGCCTTGAACGCTTTAGGGTGTCTCTCAGCCCCCCATCCCTCTGACACTGAGGGGCTGTGAGGGATTCAAGCAGGCAGGTTAAGAAGTTTGCAACTTTCGCCCTCCGCACCACAGATGTAGACCCCACACCCCATGGCAGCACCTGCTCCCGGCACCCCCTTTGAATACTTGCTGGTGCTTACCTGATCCCATTGTGTAGTGTCGTTGCCAGGCACCCCGACTGTCTCTTCAAAAAGGTAAACAGCATTCACAATTTAGTAGTTTTGTTGTGAACATCTGGGTACCAAGCAGTGTGAAATCTCAAGGCTGTCACTTACTACATAAAGTGTCTGATCTACTTTACATTCAAAAACTACTCTTGAAAGCCAAGAATATAACCGATAATTTATGATACAATACTCTTTGATGGAATAAAAAATAAATGTGACTAACACAACTTTTGTCAGATTTAAGATCTATAGACCTTGTTGAGTTTTTGAAGCCCTTTACACAAAATATCCACTAAGCTCTTAGGTGTAAAGAAGGACATAAATGGATACCGGGTGCAATAAAAAAGAATCTCCTGAAATTATTGTAACAGATGTATCTACCTTCGTCACCTGGGGAAGAGTTAACTAAGGACGCAAGTTATACTAAAACCAAATACGCTCCCTGCCTTTCAGTGTAGATTACCTGAAGAGATTTGTTTTTCCAGCAAGCAGAAAGGTAAACACCCATTATGACGAATCTTTCTTCCGGCATTACCATCTCTCCGCATTCTGTTATTACGAATCTACCATGACTCCGCAATGCCATTATAACGCATGGCATTACATTTCATATGCTTTTACCATGCATACATTTACAACGAAATTCGTTGTAAATGCATGAATGGTAAAAGCATGTTTTTTTTATATGTTAGGATAAGGTAAGTATGGGTATATGTTTTGGGGTTCTGAGGTATATGTTTTTGGGGTTCTGAGGTATGTGTTTTGGGGTGTTTGGGTATTTTAAGGGTTCAGGGATAGGGTTGGGTTTTGGGGTACAGGGGTATTTTGTAGGTTTCTGTGCTAGATTTGGGTTTTGGTGTACAGGGTTTATTTTTAGGGTTCAGGGCTAGGTTTGGGTTTTGGGGTACAGGGGTATTTTTAGGGTTCAGGGCTAGGTTTGGGTTTTGGGGTACAGGGGTATTTTTAGGGTTCAGGGATAGGGTTGGGTTTTGGGGTACAGGGGTATTTTTAGGGTTCAGGGCTAGGTTTGGGTTTTGGGGTACAGGGGTATTTTTAGGGTTCAGGGCTAGGTTTGGGTTTTGGGGTACAGGGGTATTTTTTAGGGTTCAGGGCTAGGTTTGGGTTTTGGGGTACCGGGGTATTTTATAGGGCTCAGGGCTAGGTTTGGGTTTTGGGGTACAGGGGTATTTTATAGGGCTCAGGGCTAGGTTTGGGTTTTGGGGTACAGGGGCATTTTTAGGGTTCAGGGATAGGTTTGGGTTGATAAGGTTTATTGAGGTTTAGAGGGTATTAAAGTTTTGGGGTACAGGGGCATTTTTAGGGTTCAGGGATAGTTTTGGGATTGGGGCGCAGGGTGTATTTTTAGGGTCAGGATGGGTTAGTGTTTAAGGGTGCTGGGGTATTTTAAAGGAGTATGGGTGGGTTATGATTATGGGGTGCAGGGGTATTTAAAGGGACCAGGGTGGGAATCGTTTTTAGGGTGTAAAGGGTAATGAAAAAAAAATATATATATATATATTACATACTGGCGGTCGCCAGTAGGTAGTTATAGTTAGGATTGTTTTCCATAGGAAATCCGCAACATTCTATTGGGAATAACTTTGGCGCCGAATGAGGGATCTGCCTGTAATTTTCCTTAACTTTGCCTCCCTGCGCTCCGCTCCTTCCCTGAAAGTTTCGGGGGGGATCCGTCAAGCGGGGATCGAGATAAAAGGGGGGTCCCAAAACATGTTTTCCCCATGTTAATTTCCATAGGGCGGTTGGACTCACTTTTAGCCCGAACGGCTGAATGGATTTCCACCAAACTTGGCAAAATTGTAGGGACTGGTACCCCGATGTGCCTTTGCTATGTCTCAAGATATATGCTCCAGTGGTTTTTACGAAAATTAACTTTGAAAAAATATATATTGGGCTACATTGGGCTATATATATGTTAGAGCCCAAATGTAGCCCAATGTAGCCCAATGTAGCCCGATGTAGCCCAAAGATGGCCACCAGAGACAAAAAAAAACAAATGTAGCCCAAATATCAGCCAGATGTAGCCCAACTATAGCCCAATGACAGAATGTCCCAGAGTGTTCTAAAGAACAACTAGAGCGCTAACAGTCTTACTTATGACAAAAGTATGGCACACCTGAAGTCATCTTGATTGGAATAAAGTGTTAACACTTAAAACATTTAATTTGCAAAGGAACAAAATGAGGGGGTTCATTTTGCCATAGAAATTATGATTAGTGCTGAAGAAAGAAAAATTAGGGCACATTTTGAGTGACTCCTCAAATCCTCTTATATTTCATTAAAAAAATTCTGATATGCAGTCTCCCAAGATGGCCACCAGAGACAAAAGAGCCCAAATGTAGCCCAAATATCAGCCAGATGTAGCCCAACTATAGCCCAATGACAGAATGTCCCAGAGTGTTCTAAAGAACAACTAGAACACTAACAGTCTTACTTAGGGAGAGGGAGAGGTGTGGCGCCGCGGCCAGGGCGACTGACGCTGGAATCTGGGGATCACGGTTCGATCCCCGGCTCCGGCGGCAGGTTAGCCCAGCACCATGTGACTCTGGGTAATAGCTCGCTTAATCTTCCCGACGGCCCCCAGCGCCTAGAGACCCTTACGGGTGATTGTGCGCTTTACAAATGTGGACTTTACTTATGACAAAACTATGGCACACCTGAAGTCATCTTGATTGGAATAAAGTGGTAACACTTAATACATTTAATTTGAAAAGGAACAAAATGAGGGGTTTCATTTTGCCATAGAAATTTATATATATATATATATATATATATATATATATATATATATATATATATATATATATATATATACATTCACTGAAAAAACCATAGGTTTCACACCAGTTATAGTTAGGAATTAGCATTTAAAAACCTATTAAATTCACTGAAAAAACCATAGGTTTCACACCAGTTATAGTTAGGTGGAAATTTTACTCGCATAAAACCATTGAAATTCCCACGTTATAGTTAGTTGGACTCACTATAACTTGCGCGTGCAATGCACTGCTGATGACGTCACATATTACATCACTCATGACATGGTCAGTGACATCACTCATGACATCACTGATGACATCTCAAATGACATCACTGATGACATCATCCAGTGAATGTGTATCTTTCTAAAAAATAAATATTTTTTATATATGTATATCTAAAGGTTGATGGAAGAATAAATGGGTAAATAAATGTCGAAATGGATGTTTTTTTGTGTAAAATTGATTGGTTAACTGACTTATTAAATGTATCTTAGTGAATACATATATTAGCGAGTAATGTTTAAATATTTAAATATCTGTATCTGTGTCTCACTTTGTGCATAAGTGGCTGCATGGGTTGGTGAGTATCTACATGAGTGTGTATATGGGTTACTAGTTGTTTTTTTGAGTATCAGTATCAGTGTCTGTATGGTTCAGTGGGGGATATTACTTAGAGCACAGATGCATGAATGAGCGACTCACTATTTGTATGTATTTTGAGGACAGCATGTGTGCAAGACTGTATGGGTGGATGATTGTGTGTATGGGTGGGTTAGTGAGTATGTGTTTTTATAATTGATTGTTTAAGAGAGTAAATATGTTTCCGTTTCTGTAGAAGTATGTGTAGTGGTGTGTATATAGCAGTATAATCAAGTAAATGGTTTTTTGATAGTTTATTTGCATGTGTGAATTTGTGTGTGAGTAACTATATGGATGAGTATTAGTGTGTAACAGGATGTATAGGTGTATGAGTACATATGATGAGTAAGTACATGCATGAGTGACTATATAGAACTGTTGGTGAATGAGTGGATGTGTATGTAGATGTTGGAATTACCTAATAAGTTGTTGTAATTGGTATTGGTTTCTCCTTTTTTAAGAAAATGTTAGTTTCTATTTTTGAATGTGTGTGTCAAAGGTTATTTTATGCTGATAGGAGGTCTGCCACTTTGTCACAAGGATGTTGTCATCAGTGATGTCATTTGAGATGTCATCAGTGATGTCATGAGTGATGTCACTGACCATGTCATGAGTGATGTAATATGTGACATCATCAGCAGTGCATTGCACGCGCAAGTTATAGTGAGTCCAACTAACTATAACGTGGGAATATATATATATATATTCACTGAAAAAACCATAGGTTTCACATCAGTTATAGTTAGCTGGAAATTTTACTCGCATAAAACCAATGAAATTCCCACGTTATAGTTAGTTGGACTCACTATAACTTGCGCGTGCAATGCACTGCTGATGACGTCACATATTACATCACTCATGACATGGTCAGTGACATCACTCATGACATCACTGATGACATCGTAAATGACATCACTGATGACACCATCCAGTGAATGTGTGTCTTTCTGAAAAATAAATATGTTTTATATATGTATATGCAAAAGTCGATGGAAGAATACATATTTAAATAAGTGTCTAAATGGATGTTTTTAACAAAATTGATTGGTTAACTGGCTTATTAAGTGTATCTTAGTGAATACATATGTTAGTGAGTAATATTTAAATATTTAAATATATGGATTAGTGTTTAACTTTGTATATAAGTGGCTGCATAGGTTGGTGAGTAGCTACATGTGTATGTATATGGGTTATTAGATGTTTTTTTCAATATCAGTATGAATGTCTATATGGTTTGGTGGGGGTATTACTTAGCACATAGATGCATGAGTGACTGACTCTCTGTTTGTATGTGTTTTGAAGACAGCATATGTGCATGACTGTATGGGTGGATGAGTGTGTACATGTGTGTGTTAGTGAGTGAATGACTGTTTCACTAGTGTCTTTATCTGTAAATACATATATTTTAATCTAGTATATGTGAATATTGATGTATATACGGGAGTATATGGGAGAGTGAGGGATTGTAAGAGTTCCTGTTTAGATTAGTATATGTTTTTTAAGAGAATAAATATGTGTAAATTTCCTTAGAAGTAAGGTGGTAGTGTGTGTATAGCTCTATATGCAAATAAATGGATGTTTAATAGTTTATTTGCATGTGTAAGTATATGTGTGAGTAACTTTTGGATGACTGTCGGTGTGTAACAGGATGTATAGGTGTATTACTACATATGATGAGTGAGTATATGTATGAGTGAGTATATAGAACTGTTGGTGAATGAGTGGATGTGTATATAGATGGCAGAATTACTAAATTGGTTGTTGTAAGTGGTATGGGTATCTCCATTTTTTTCAAAATTTTTGTTTCTATTTTTGAATATGTGTTTCAAGGCTAACATTACAGTGAAAGGAGGTCTATCACTCTGTCACAAGGATGGTGTCATCAGTGATGTCATGAGTGATGTCACTGACCATGTCATGAGTGATGTAATATGTGACGTCATCAGCAGTGCATTGCACGCGCAAGTTATAGTGAGTCCAACTAACTATAACGTGGGAATTTCATTGGTTTTATGCGAGTAAAATTTCCAGCTAACTATAACTGATGTGAAACCTATGGTTTTTTCAGTGAATTTAATAGTTTTTTTTAATGCTAATTCCTAACTATAACTGGTGTGAAACCTATGGTTTTTTCAGTGAATTTCATAGGTTTTTTTATGCTAATTCCTAACTATAACTGGTGTGAAACCTATGGTTTTTTCAGTGAATTTCATAGGTTTTTAAAATGCTAATTCCTAACTATAACTGGTGTGAAACCTATGGTTTTTTCAGTGAATTTCAATGGTTTTTTAATAGCAAATCTTTATAGTTATAAAAAATAATAAATTTTAAAGCGAATTTTATATTGTATAATTATGTCAATTTTTTTTTTTGTTTTTTGTTTTTTTCACCCCGGTGCGCTCCTGGGGCGCGTACCGGTGTACGCACGGGTAAGCGCAATGTTACGGCGCGCCCCGGGGCTCGTACAGGTGAGCGTCCCGATAGCGCTTTTGCCGCGAACAAAAACAACATCGTGACGTATCGCGTAGCCGCCACGCCTTGCGTCATAAGACACGTATCGTGTAGCCGCGAGATGCTTCTTATGACGCACCGCGGAAGCGCACCCGGAAGCGCAAACGATCGTGCAACGTAAGCGCCCTGACGCGCTTACGCTACGCGCCCCGGGACGCGCCCCAGGGCGCGTAGCGTAAGCGCGTCAAGCCATGTGACTTTAAAATAACACTTTTCATTGGTTCAGAACTTTTTTTTTTCCAAATTGTGAGAAACCCACCCATTTCTCTCACTATTGCTTTGTACTTGGAGAGAGCAAGAGCTGTTCTGTGTACTGTCTTCATCTCCTACTTTCCTGATCTACACCAGTGGCTGCAAGGGAGTCATCCAGCAGTGATTCCGATGAATTTTTGCACGAGGACCCTCCTCACCAGAAGAAAAAGAACCACTTCATCTGGAAATTCTATGACATCCCTGAAGGACAAAAAAAAGTCAATGCTGCAAAAGTAACCTGCAAAATATGTGGCAGTACTTTATCCAGAGGCAATCCTCTAAAAAAATATAGCTTCGGAAATGCCAATTTAATCAGGCATGTCAAAAGAAGACACCCAAACAACTTTGCCAGGGAGAGTGTCAGGGAGCTGGCACGGAATTTACCCACAGATGGCGGCAGCACCTCCACTGGTGGAGCAACACCTTCGGGACCACGCCGTGGAAGAATGGTCCCTAACATACAGCCGGTGTTTGCAGGCATCAAATTTCTGTGCACGCAGTGTGACGAACTGCTCTGCTATGGGGAGCAGAGTGTTGAACTCATTGCCATAAAGAAACAGGAGCACCGCTGCCCTGCCAGTCCCTAAATTTTCACATTTGTTTGCTCCTGTTGAGCAGTTTTGGAATCCCTGTTTTTGTTTTTCCCCTGAAAAAAATCCAAAAAAAATATAAAATCGTTTTAAAAAGTATAAAAAAATATAAAACAACAAAAACAAAAAAAAGTTCTTTTCAGAACTACCTCCAATTTATAAAAAAAATGCTTTTTAAAAAAAAAAAAGTGTCATTTTTTATCTCCATGGTACGCTCCCCGGCGAAAATCGTTTTTTTTTTTTTTTTTTTTTTAACCCGCGGGACCCTTTTATGGCCCCCACATCAAACCTAGGGGGTCAGGGGGGGTGTACCCTGCCCCCTTTTGCTCATTTCCCCCTTTGATTTTTGCCACCTCTTGTGTCTCAATCCTACCGAGACACAAGATGGCGGCCGCTGCGGACTGTTTCGAATGTTTACAGACACCCGAGAACCAATCAGCTTGCAGTGCGCAAGTCGCGTGGCGCGCCTGGAGCGCTCCCCGGTACGCGTACCGGGGCGCGGCTCTAGAAATAAAAAAAAAATTGAACCTAAATTACTCAAAATCCTCTGGAGCACATATCTTGAGACATAGCAAAGGCACATCGGGCTACCAGTCCCTACAATTTTGCCAAGTTTCGTGAAAATCCATTCAGCCGTTCGAGCTAAAAGTGCGACAGACCGCCCTATGGAAATTAACATGGGGAAAACACGTTTTGGGACCCCTCTTTTATCTCGGCCCCCGCTTGACGAATGCCCCCCACACTTTCAGGGAAGGAGCGGAGAGTCGCGAGGCAAAGTTGCTGAAAAATTCAGGCTGATTCCTCAACCGGCGCCAAAGTTATTCCAAATAGAATGTTGCGATTTCCCTATGGAAATCAATCCTAACTATAACTACCTACTGGCGACCGCCAGTAGGTAATATATATATATATATATATATATATATATATATATATATATATATATATATTACCTACTGGCGGTCGCCAGTAGGTATATATAGTTAGGATTTTTTCTCTATGGGTTTTTTGAAAATTCTATGTCTAATAACTTTGGCGTTTGTGGACGGAATCGGCTGAAATTTTCAGGAAAATGGCACATTTTGTTTCTGAGCAGCCCTTAAAAATTTGGGGGGGGTTCGTCCAGTGGGGGCCGAGAAAAAAGGGGGGTCCCAAAACGTGTTTTTAACATTGAGTTTTCCATAGGGCGGTTGGCCTCACTTTTAGCCCGAACGGCTGAATGGATTTGCACGAAACTTGGCAAAATTGTAGGGACTGGTAGCCCGATGTGCCTTTTGTAGGTCTCAATATATGTGCTCCAGTGGATTTTGAGAAATTAACGTTTAAAAAAAGATATATATCTGTAACAGCGGACCGGTTAGCGCTCTGGTTCGCGGACTTTTCGCGCAACGGAGCTTTGTGAAGCGAAGCTGATTGGTTCTCCGGCGTCTGTCAACATTCCAAACAGTCCGTAGCGGCCGCCATCTTGTCTCTCGGTAGGATCGAGAGACAAGAGGAGGTCAAAACAAAGGGGGAAATAACTATAAGGGGGCATAGTAGATCCTCGCTGACCCCCTAGGTTTGATGTGGAGGTTTTAAAAGGGCCCCGCGGGGCAAAAAAACAACAAAATAATAATAATCGAACGGCTGAATGGATTTGCACGAAACTTGGCAAAATATTAGGGACTGGTAGCCCGATGTGCCTTTGCTAGGTCTCAATATATGTGCTCCAGTGGATTTTGAGAAATTAACGTTGAAAAAAAGATATATATCTGTAACAGCGCTCCGCTTCGCGTACTTTTCGCGTTACGGAGCTTTGCGAAGCTGATTGGTTCTCCGGCGTCTGTCAACATTCCAAACAGTCCGTAGCGCCGCCATCTTGTCCCTCGGTAGGATTGAGAGACAAGAGGAGGCCAAAGCGAAGGGGGAAATGACCATAAGGGGGCATAGTAGATCCTTCCTGACCTCTTAGGTTTGATGTACCATTTTGCCAAGTTTGGTGTAATTCCGTTCAGCCATTCAGGCTGTAGACGTATGTAAATGTCCTATGGAAAATTGCATGGGGAAAACACATTTGAAAGTGTTGAAATTTAGAACCAATTAAAATGTTACTTTGGTTTTGTATTTGTGTGTGATGAAAGTTAATTGGTTATGTATATATGTCAAATGAGAGGAAACCACAGCCATTTTGTGATACTACTGTCTGAGGTACATTTGTGAGGAATTTTTGGTGGTGAATTTCTGGTGTTTGATTTACACAGTACTAACACTTCTGCTACTTTTAAAAAGGTGAGTTGTTAATTTGTAAGGGGAACTATGTTGTACACTTGAAGATAATTTGAAAAATGTTTTCTGTTATTTATTTGCAGTCCTTCTGTTATACTAAATACTTGATGAAGTTAGTTTTATATTATGTATTACTAAAAACGATAAATGAAAGTGATTATTTTTTTCTGCAATTTACAGCAAGCAATTTCAAAATAAAATGGCTCACAATGAAGAGACCGTGGCAATTTCTTTTGAATTGTCCACTACATTGATTGAAATTGAGAGCACCAATAATGAAATATTGTCACAAGGAGGACATGACTTGTATGATTCCATTAGATTGATTGAAATGGACAGCACCAAGAATGAAATATTGTCACAAGGAGATGACTTGAATGATTCCACTACATTGATTGAAATTGAGAGCACCAATAATGAAATATTGTCACAAGGAGGAGATGGCTTGTATGATTCCATTAGATTGATTGAAATGGACAGCACCAATAATGAAATATTGTCACAAGGAGGAGATGACTTGAATGATTCCACTACATTGATTGAAATTGAGAGCACCAATAATGAAATATTGTCACGAGGAGATGACTTGAATGATTCCACTACATTGATTGAAATGGACAGCACCAATAATGAAATATTGTCAGAAGGAGGAGATGACTTGAATGATTTTTTTGATCAATCTCTTGATGGCGAATTTATCGAGTGTTTGGAGACCATAGAGTTACAAGAATCATCATTGCAGACTTTTAATGAGGAGATTCCAGATGAGATGATTGAAGAGGAAATTACTGATGAGGACATGTTACTAGTTGTTTCAAATTTAGAAAATTCTGAAGAATAAATTTATATTTAGAAATCAAAAATTGTTTGAGACATTATTTATTTTTATTTTTAATTTATGAGGTTGTAGCGAAGTGATTGTAGTATAAAATGAGACTTATAGTATAGAGTGCAACATTTTTATGTTACATGGTAAGTTTACTCATATTTACTTCCCTTCTGCCACTATATTATCTCCAATGTGTATTTGACATGTCTTCTTCATCTCCGGCCTCCTTTCTCTCACTGTGTGTCTCCGATGCATCTTATCGCTGGTATTTTGTGTAATTACAGAAGAGAGTAAAATAAAATAGTTCGGAACGTGAAAAGGGGGCAAAGTAGAGTACTCCTCACCCCCTAGGCCTTTTTAGGCGGTCCCAAAAGGATCAGTTTCTGCTTTCCTGAGAGATTATGGTATGAGTTCCATATACCACAATAACTTGCATTACAACATGCAAGATATCTATCTCCTATTACCAACTTTTGGAGATATTCGCGCTAAGCGCGAATATCTCCAAAAAGTAACACCTGCCCTGAGCAGTTCTTAGCCATGTTATCCAATGGGAGGTGGATAACATGGCTAAGAGTATTAGCTCGGTAATGCATGAATATCGCTGAGTTTTTAGCGATATTCATGCATTGCGGCCGTTTATTATCGCATTTGCGATAAACCTTGATAATAGTAAGGTTTATCTTCGATAATTTCTGACGATGCATAGTGGTAAAAAATTGGTTGGTAAGCATCGTTAGCGATAAATATCGCTTAACTTTGGTAATATGCCCCAACGTCTGTTAACGTTCGATTCGAAGGAAATGAGGAAGTGTTGAAAAACATTGTCTGCGCCATCTTGCCTTTTTTGAAATGCCACACTTTTGTCGTGCACGGCAGCCATTTTAGATGTCTTGACCAGACCCACTCTCTGCACGCTGTCGATTCGTAGCATGGCTCCTCACCCTCGTAAGCATCTCCCCCAGGCACTGGTCACCACCGCTCTCTGTCTTATGCATGGGCAATAAACCTTCCCCCATCTGCGCTGCTCTTCCCTGAGAATCACACTCTGTGCCCGCCCGACACCTCCCTTTCGCCCTATTCACTACCGCACCCTCTGACACTCCTCTTCCTCTGTGTCCGAATGTCCAGGCCGGTCCTAGGCTATCAGCTAGCCCTGCAGATGTAGTTTATGGCCCCAGCTGTAAAGAATCACCCCTCTTCAAAGGAGTTATAGTAGATCAAGGCCCACACCCGATGTGATCCGTCACAGCACACGCGTTCCTACTATCTGAAAACCATCCTGTATTGTGATTGGGGAGGGGACCGAGCCTGAAGCGGAAGATTCCAGGAATGACTCTTTGTACATCAAAGTTTTTACAATTATGTGTCACATTAAAAATATATAGCACTCCAACAAAGTAGTAGGAATATAAAACTTTAATAACATATAAATATATACAACAAAACAAAAACAGTAAAAACATTTAAACAACGAAGAGACCGTGGCAATTTCTTTTTAATTATCCAATAGATTTATTGAAATTGACAGCACCAATAATGAAATATTCTTGTCAGTAGCGGTCTGTTGTGCGAATAGTTCCAAGGCAGCAGAACGCGCTGAAATCTAGATGGCACGAAAGTGATGTCTAGTAAGTTGCCGCCCAGCAAAAAACGGCGTGGGGCGCCGCGGGGGTGAGTGAGTCCAGTAGGCACCACAGCTATTCTTACCGGCATTGCAGAATTACTGCTGGGGACAATGCCTGTGCTGTAGCAGGGTCACAGCAGAAACAAAAAGGATTCTGTTGAAGATGTTGTTGGTTTCAATTTGAAAACAGTTCTGGTGTCAACTGCTATGCTAATGTAGTGGTTAATGTTTTGTTTTCTCTAGAAAATGTAAAAGAGGGGGAGGCAGTCCAAAGTTCCGTTAAAAGGGCAAAGGAAAGGATCGGTGGTTTGAACTATCAGTCAAAAAGGGGAGGGGGTGCAATAATTTTTCCTACCGGGTCACACTGTGCTTTCACCGGAAGTGAGGTCTGCAGGATTGTAGTAATTCAAAGTGAGGCTGGCGCCAGCATGGGAGCGCCGACGTCCCGCGGATACAGTTTCGTCACTCCACGGGCGATCATGGCAGTCATTCCCCATCGGGGGTCGGAGACTCCCGCGGCTCCTCTAGAATCTTCAAGGTCGTGGAGGACTACGGTGGTGGAGTCAACCAGTGACCGGGCCATTTCTTTATGTTGGGCCCGCTCTTGCCAGGTCGACAGCCATTTTGAGAGTTCGGCAGC
The DNA here is from genome assembly GCF_964261635.1 of Lissotriton helveticus. Classification (NCBI taxonomy): domain Eukaryota; kingdom Metazoa; phylum Chordata; class Amphibia; order Caudata; family Salamandridae; genus Lissotriton; species Lissotriton helveticus. The sequence goes on from NC_136072.1 coordinate 4,986,204, forward strand.
TACCGGCGATCGCGGGGTCACATGAGCGGACGGGCTCCACCCTGCCGGGCGAGACGTTGCAGCATGGCCACAGTGGAAGAACCGTTATCTAGGTCGTTCCGAAACTGTGCAGCACTGTAGTTGTTAGGATGCCACCGCCTGGAGCGCTGAGGGTGCAGCTGGGAAGCCTCCACCTGGGGAGGCGGGAGAGGCCTGTTCGCACCGTCTCTCCCTCCCAGTGCACCCCACGGCGTCTCGCTTGAGATTTGTTATGGCCGGACCAGGCGATGAGGACGAGGGGGGGGTCGGAGGCATGTGCAAGACATCCCCCTCCAGTGTTGTCGCAGCCATTATAAAAGAAAGAAGTGTCCCGTCCGTCTTCGGGCCGGGCTTCCGGTGGATGTCGGCCGGACGCCCCTGGCTCTGGCCCCATGAACGGGTTTCTTGGTTTATCGGCTGCAGCCGGATCCCGTCGGCCTCGGCCCCCCGACCGTTGGTGGTCGGACCGGAAGAGCATGTGGCGGGACTACCTGCAACTCTCAAGGGCCACCGCGGCCGGACTGGGAGAGAGAGGGGAGGGTCGAGGAGACATTCCCCCCCCTGCAACTGTTCAGCGTTGTAAAGGCAATCCCCTGGCCGGGTCCCGCTGGTCTCGGCCTCTCCTCCGGCTACACCCTACGTTAGGATCTCCTGGCCGAGGCGTGGCAGCAGGACCTGCCTTATATGGGCTGCTCCCGGCTGGGCGTAGCCGGAACCCTGCCCCACCTTGGAAGTTTCCAGAGTGGGGGTGGATGTTCTACTGACTTGCATTTTCCCTAGTCTATCGATTTTTTTGGCGTGGCAGGCGGTGGGACAGCGAGGGGTGATTTGGTTTCTCTTACTGTTTTTCTGGTCTCTCACCACTGGCATATTTTAACGTTTTCTTGTTTCTAGGACATTAATAGGTTTTATCATTACGTTATGTTATCGTTTCTTTGTTCGTTGTTTAATAAAAGTTCATGTTCATCAGTGGCCTACTGATTTTCGTTTTCCTATTTTTTTCTTTCCAGGTTGTTTCATGGTAAAGTTTCTGTTAACAGGATACAGTGATCACTTCGTTATTATTGCATATGTCCTTTTCACTAGGGGTGCTCTCTGGTCGGGCCAGATGACGTATCTCTAGTAAATGGTCCGGGTGAAAAAGGTGCATCAATCAGTGGGGAGTAGATAGGCATGACAGATTACAACGGGGGAGAACGGTCCGCATTACGTACCCTTTCACTACTTGCAAAGATTTTCCTACGTTTATTTGCAAACAGGGAATACCTCCAAAAAGAACTAATTCCCAAACAGTCAATGTTCGGACAATCAATCAATCAATGAGGAATGAAATAGGTACGACGTGTTAAAGGCTTGCGTTACCTACCCTTCACTATCTGCAAAGGGAGATAGAATATTCCTATTCTTCCTCGTTTGCAGGTAGAGAAGATCGTTAAGAGAATTAACTTCGAACAATTCAATGCTCGATTGAAACAATCAACAAGGGGTACTGTGAACACAAATGAACGCCGCTTATATACATACGCATTGCTATTTTCAACAGGTTGTTCCTAATGTTTCTATTTTAGCGAGGTCAAAAGAGATCCCATTAGTGGCCTACTGATTTTGCTCGATTCCTTTTGTTTTTTTACACAATTTTTCGCTATCTGCAAAGACTAAACAGAGTATTGCGACTCTGTGCTTGTTTGTAAATAGAGAATGAACCAAAGAGAACAATCAATCAAATGGAGAGAGAAGCAGGCACGACGGATTACAAAGGGGGAAAGGGCTGTGTTAACTACCCTTCACTATCTGCAAAGAGAGAGTACTCCTAATAGAAATGGGGGGTGGGGGGCAGCAATCAAAGCAGATCAGTGTGCATAAACACGAAAAAAAAAATTCTTACCACGTACTTGACATTCGACAGCTTATGATATTTGCTATTAAAAAACCATTGAAATTCACTGAAAAAACCATAGGTTATAGACCATATATAGTTAGGAATTAGCATTTACAAAACCTTGAAAATTCACTGAAAAAACCATAGGTTATAGACCATATATAGTTAGGAATTAGCATTTAAAAAACCTTATTTTACTCACACAAAACCATTGAAATTCCATATATAGTTAGTTGCACTAACTATATATTGCGCACCCGCAATCCACTGCTGATGATGTCACATATTACATCATTCATGACATGGTCAGTGACATCACTGATGACATCACTGATGACATCTCAAATGACATCACTGATGACATCTCATTTGACATCAATGACCACATCACTGATGATATCATTCATGTGACAATACAATGCATCTCCTCACATTTTAATATAACCTCTGTTTCACCCAGTGTTAAAAACAGAGTATAATTTTTGAAACCATTGACACACCAATACTAGTTACTACATACGTACTCACTGATTCCTACGTCTACACACACATTCACTCATTCACCCATACAATCATTCATACATACAATCACTCATGTTTACAACACAATCATATGCACTCATACACCTATACAGACACTCACACTCTGCCACTCATCCATGGAGTTACTCACACACCTAGTCAGTCCTGTAAAGAATCAATCACACTTCCATTTTCTACTCTATACAGTTAAACATAGAGCACCTTACGTTTTCAACCATATACTAACACATACTTACTCTCTTATACAATCATTGATACAAGTACACATTGATCTGTACAGAGTCACACACCTCCCATCCAGCCACACACACACTCAGTCTCCCATGCAAATACTTGGGCAATCAATCAATAACCCATATAGTTACTCATATAGCTACTGATCAACACATGCAGCAGTTTACAGAACAACAGACATAATGATGCACAAATTAAGACAGTTTAGTCACTAACCCATGCACTCAGTGAGACACATTTAATCACTCACTCATACATTCAGTCATGCACCTACTAAATCCTTCGTCCAGACACTTATACATCCACTCATTCTTCAATATGTAAGACATATTTTAACTTTACAGAAACATAGTCACTGGATGTTGTCATCAGTGATGTCACTGACCATGTCATGAATGATGTAATATGTGACATCATCAGCAGTGGATTGCGGGTGCGCAATATATAGTTAGTGCAACTAACTATATATGGAATTTCAATGGTTTTGTGTGAGTAAAATAAGGTTTTTTAAATGCTAATTCCTAACTATATATGGTCTATAACCTATGGTTTTTTCAGTGAATATATATATATATATATATATATATATATATATATATATATATATATATATATATATATATATATATATATATATAAATTCAAACACTTCTCCAAGCTTGCAGAAGAAACGTAGGACACAAACAGGGTTTTCACTGGGGTAAAATAACTGCTTTATTTCTTTGTATTGGCAGACCGGTTTCAGCTTTTCGCCTTCGTCAGTGCCCGCAGTCAGCAGTCTTTGCCTGTGCTTCCCCACTCACGATGTTATATGGTGCAGCCCCGCCTCCCTTCTGGAATGAGGCACACCTATCGCCAGTAGGTAATATATGATCTGTCTGTCGAAACGCGTCATGCTGGGGCACTGGCCAGGACTGACTGGATGGCATTAAATCAATAAAGCACTGAGAAACTTTATTTGAGTCCCTCGAGTGGTCCATACCTGTTATTCATCGTGCTAAAGGATGTTGGCGTATTGCAGGTTTTTTTTTTTTTAAACATTTTATTTTTGTTGTTGCTATCACATGTTATATCTTTGACAACAATCATTCTGTAGAGCAGCGTCAACATTCAGCTGCCTACGATTAATAGAGCAACTTTTTATTTTTCCCCCCCCCAACATAAAACTTGCTACTTCACGGGTTGCATTGATTGAGTTCTTACTGTATGCTATTGCATCATTGGTGTGTATACATTCGTTCATCAGCCCTAAAGCTAGTCTCTAAGAATACCATACACTCTTCAAGGCCTGTCCCCCAGTTCCCGGGTTCATTCTGTGTCTCGGGGTCCTCCTCCCCCCCCTTCATTGCACCAGAGCGTATTGCAGGTTTTTGCGATATATATATATATATATTTTATATATATATATATATATATAAAATATATATATATATATATATATTATATATATATATATATATATATATATATATATATATATATATCCCAAAAACCTGCAATACGCCAACATCCTTTAGCACGATGAATAACAGGTATGGACCTCTCGAGGGACTCAAATAAAGTTTCTCAGTGCTTTATTGATTTAATGCCATCCAGTCAGTCCTGGCCAGTGCCCCAGCATGACGCGTTTCGACAGACAGATCATATATTACCTACTGGCGATAGCCAGCAGGTATATATAGTTAGGACCTAGCTACCATAGGAAATCCACAACATTCTATTGGGAATAACTTTTGCGCCGGTTGAGGAATTTGCGTGTAATTTTCCAAAATTTTGGCCAGCTCCACTGCGCTCCTTCCTTGAAAGTTTCGGGGAGATTCGTGAAGTGGGGGCTGAGAAAAAAGTGGTGTCCCAAAACGTGTTTTCCCCATGTTAATTTCCATAGGACGTTCTGAGAAGGCTACAGCCCGAACCGCTGAATGGAATTACACCAAACTTTGCAAAATTGTAGGGACTGGTACGCAGAAGTGCCTTTTCTATATTTGGTGAAAATTGCTCCAGTGGTTTTTATGAAAATTAACTTCAAAAACACATATATATCTGGGCGGAGCCTAACCACACATCTCATCGAGAGATCTGATTGGCTGTCAGCACTTTATCCAAGAAGTGTTGGCAGCCATCTTGGGACCAATATACATGATAGCACCTCATTAAAAAGCATTGTAGTTAATAGAGGGTTTTAGGACTTTAGTTACATTATAAATCATTTGTTGATGGTACCATACTCATTTTAGGAATTGTGGTGTGTTCTAAGGGGATTTTACCATGTGAAAAAGCCTTCTGCTGGGATATCATGAATCATGTTTGAAAGAAAACCATTATCTCATGCTTTTCACACAGTGGTTTGGAAGGGGATCTATAAGCTAAACTGAAAGCATATTTTCTGTAAATTCACATTATCTTTCTCAGTCATGTGAGCATGAAGTCTGACATTCTCAGTAAAACATGTACATCCAACAAGGACAGAGACTGTCAGTTGATTCCTTTGTGTTCTACTGCAGCCTCCTAGAGTGTTCTAAACAACAACTAGAGCGCTAACAGTCCTACTTATTACAAAGGTATGGCACACCTGAAGCCATCTTGATTGGAAAAAAGTGGTAACTCTTAAAACATTTAATTTAAAAAGGAACACAATGAGGGGGTATATTTTGCCATAGAAAGTATGATTAGTGCAGCAGAAAGAAAAATTAGGGCACATTTTGAGTGAATTCCCAAATCCTCTTCTATTTCATTAAAAAATTCTGACATGCAGTCTCCCAAGATGGCCACCAGAGACAAAAGAGCCCAAATGTAGCCCAAATATCACCCAGATGTAGCCCAAGTATAGCCCAATGACAGAATGTCCCAGAGAGTTCTAAAGAACAACTAGAGCGCTAACAGTCTTACTTATGACAAAAGTATGGCACACCAGAATCCATCTTGATTGGAATGCAGTGGTAAGTCTGAAAACATTTAATTTAAAAAGGAACAAAATGAGGGGGTTCATTTTGCCATAGAAAGTATGATTAGCAGCAGACTTCCCTGGTGAGCAGTAGCTTTACTACAGTGATCTAATGAGCAACTAGACTGCTAACATTCAAAATTTATGGCAAATGTGTGACATATCTGAATGCCTTCTTGATGGAACCAAAGTAAACAAGCATTGAAAATGCAATTGATCTCGCCCTCGTTTAAGTTAAAGCCGTTCTGTTTGTAATGAGGTGGCTTTTTAGCTTTGCTTTTATTAGTGTTTTTAAAACTTTCATGTTAATAACATGCATATGTATGCATATATGGATATGTATGCATACATTTATATTTGTATTTATATAGATATGCAGATTATATATGTTTATATATGTATGCATATATATATATGATAGAGCAAGCTTCGCATCGCGACTTGCTCGAGTCATGAACCTCGCCCGTGTGTAATCAATTAATAATTTGTACGTCTTACTAATATATTTTTTATATTCGAACGAAGTTGAAGAAGCTTGCTTGTGTGTATTTCTAATACATTTAATCCGTGTCCCTAAAAACATGGCTGCCGCTTTGTATTGGCTTCTGCGCATGCGTCAGTCACACTCACGTGACATGACGTAGTTATAAGTTTGGTGGGAAAGGGTGCGCATGCGTAATACACAGCTTTTGCAATAAAGTGGTACTGCTCGTGTAGTTGCTCTTGTGACAGTGTATATATTACTAATGTCTAATTGCATAGTATATTTTTATGATGATATATCTGAAGTATAAAGTCACGACGTGTAATACATTCATTTATTTCTATGTTCTAATTTGTTTTCGCTTACTTTTCATGTATCCACGGCATGGAGGGTTGATGGGGTGCTTGGGAGTCCATGATGAAGTGCAGTACTGCGCATGTCCAAGGGGGAACAAGTGTCATTGAATGACTGCCAACCAGAAGTGGCAGCCAAGACGTGCCTGGGAAGATGCACCTTCACCCAGCCGATGAAGTCAAATTGTACTGCTATTGTTACATTTGTAATTCTTTCATTGTATTCCACTGGTCTTTCTCATGGGAACCCCAATCTCGCTAGGCGGTACCCAGAGATGCAAAGTAGGCCTCCAAATAGACTGTTCTGATTGGTGTGTTACCCAAATCCTACCTTAGGACCAATCCAAATTGAGGGATTCTGACACTTTGCAACATTGGGGGGTGGTACACCGTCCCAAAACAGTATATCTACCCTGGGTTCACCTAGGGAAATTGTCCGACTTGTCTGCTTTAGCTGACCTGTCACTGACCCAACGCACTCAATAGGTGACTGAAGATACAGAGAGCTGCGGAGCACTCTGTCCGAAATTGACCATAGACTAAGGTTTTACTAAACCTTAAAGTGCTGGCGGAGCACTTTGCTGGGAGTTCGCTGACTCAATCGGGGTCTTGATCGATAGCTGCAGAGAGGGTGGAGCGCAGGCGTTGCTTCCGAACTGCGAGTGCTGGTCCTGTCCTGAGGGTCCTGTCTTGAGGGTTTCCTGTCCTGAGCCTAATCTGGTCTTCCTGTCCTGTCCTGGGTGTCCATTCTGCACCTGCTGTCCATTGAGGGGTATCCTTCCTTGAGGGTTTCCTGTCCTTAACTGACCCGTGGCCAGGGTTTGGTTTCCACACCAGTCTAGGTAAATATCGCTCTGAACTCTGAATCTTGCACCTTTCTAAAATTCCTGTCTTTTGCTTTAATAAAGACATACCTTTGCACATGTTATTTTTCCATGCTTTCTCCGCAACCATTGAATCATAAAATCATTTGCATTTATTTCATAACGTGTTTCTATGTTACCCTACCTGCTAGAAATTATATTTTGCATTGCAGTTTGTCACTTCTTGATATGGTCTAGAACATCCTTGCTTAAACTGTCTAAAGAAATTTTGCCCTAATGCATAGAGTGTTTTCTCTATAGTCTCTCCTATAGATATATACGTGTCCCGAAATCCTGTCTCATTTTCCTGAGATAATTCTAGAATACTAGTCATAATCAAAGCCTACCCCATTTCTAGTGATTCATCCTAGATGTTCTAATTTCTGACCCTTCAACTATAGAATGTGCCCTGATTCCTTAGTAGTATAAATGGTTGTGCTGACTTATTTGCTATTCAGTTGTGTAATTTATGTTATTCTGGTTATTGATTGCTTAATTACTGTAAATTTGATACTCTCTGAATTTTACTAAATTAGATAAAGACTTTAAAACTTCCAGTTGTCCGTGGTCATTTGCTAAAGAATATTTGAATGTTATTTGTTGGGTTTGTATTTTGCTGCCTTTCCTTTTACAGCTAGCTCCCTGATCCATTGTGGTCATAGGTACCCGCATCGGTGGATGGTAAGTCGGGTACTCTAGGAATAACGAAAGGAACTCACACAAATATTGGTAGTAGACCGCGAGGTCATCCGATCAATGTATATGGTGATTTGAAATATATGGGCCCGAAGCCGGAAGCGGCGAAATTATTGGACGGGTGACCCGCGCGCTCTATCAGTATTTTTCTGGTAGCAGAGCTATGGTTAGGGAATAGTTAAAGGTTAGGTAGGACTAGTTAGGCTAGCCAAGTCGGTAGCTGCTGACATTATTGCTGCTACAAGAGCGGCCGTTTCGAGGAATTGATCACTCTCTCGAAATGTGTTGCTTTTAATTTTATGAATTGTTTTAAAATTGTTATTCTTGTTCTTATATTGTTATATGTATTAATCCATGCGCATGTAAAACGGTTTGTTAAGTGTTGTCGGAACTCCCCGGGGAATTGAAGGGCAAGTGGTGAATAGAATCCATTTGCCTTGAGGTCGCAGGCTCAAGGAAAGTTAGGTGCAGGTTAGGCAGAACCGGAAGCACTAACTAGGGTTTTTCTGAATATATGTGTGAATAAATGTTAGCAACGAGGTTCATTGGCAAAATTCCCATAGTGGCGTAACCTAGTAAGGGTCACATCGGAAGAGTAGCAGGTTCATCGGAGCTTGGGTGAAAGCAAAGGGGTCCGCTGGGAAACCTTAGACTCGGATATATCCCGGAAAGAGTGGATGGGTCTAGGGAAGTAACAGGTTCACTGATGCTGGAGTGAAGGGTAGGCGGAAGAGATCTACCCGTAGTGAGTGAAAAGTAAATGGAAGTAGTTTACTTGCAGTAAAACAAATCTTTCCTGTCTAGACACCTGAGCACTGTGGCGAATGTGTATTAGTTGTAAAATAACCAAGCACTAAGCACTTTAGAAAGAAAGAAAGTTTCCGTTACCTTGTGAAGGGAGGGAGTCAGTCGCGAAGCGTCTCTGACGTCACTCCGTGCCGCGCTGGGATTGGTAGATACAGCGGGCGGGTAGCGTGGCTGGAATTGTAAAGGAGGGGTGAGCGCCGAAAGCGTGAGAACTGTCTCGCGAAAAGGCCACGCACCCATTGGTCGGAACTATTTGAGCTCGTGCATTTCATTGGCCGCACGAAATTGGAAAACGTCCTCCGATTGGAAGTGATTTGTAAACAAAGTCGCTCACAGAAACTTATATGTGGCATACGTATACGCCATATACTAGACCTGATCCAAGGCATCTAGGGTTCGAAAGAGATCAGTGGAAAGCTAATAGATACGACATTATGTACGGAAATAAGAGAAAAATGTCCCTTGTAAATAAAGTAAAGAATTACTTCAAAAAGGACAAGCCGATTAAAACTAGAGAGGGCATTGTTATTCCACCACCGAATACTCCCGCCTCTTTCATGATGTTTGACAGAGGGTACAATACATGTGTGTGGTTAGAAAATTGGGTGAAATACACAAAAGATGACGGAATAATGGCTTTTCCGTTAGAAGGTACCTTTAATGGTAGGATCCTATTCAATTTAAGAACCCGAATGAATGAATTACATCCCAGACCGAGACTAACGCAGTATGAGGCATTAGAGGAATGGGAGATTGAGGCTTTCCAAAGAGATAAGCCCCGAATGGATAAAGGGCTGACAAAGTATTACCCAAAACTGAAACAAGAAACCAGAGACAAAAAGATGAAAGAATGGAGACAGAGCATGATTGTTGAGGGGCTGTTTCCCATGATGCCAGCAGAAGATCCTCCTGGGGGGGGGGAAAGAACAGAAAAAAACAAACATTGGGGGCCCATCGGAGAATCAGATGACGAATTGTTAGATGACATATGTATAAGAAGTCCGCCTCCTTATAATGAAGGACACCGACCTGCGAGTGCAGGAGATATTCCCCGGAGACCCCTACAAAGGGAAGAGGTCAGGTCCGCAAGTGTAGGAGGGGGTCGTCTAATTCCTCCTTATACTGAAAGTCTAGGACCCATAGAAACCAGAAGTATTTACCCCAGGGGACCGGTAGGTGGGGAAATGGGATATTCACGGGAAGGAGATTTTTGCTCTCGTCCCCCCTACGGAGGTGAAGTGAGGTCCTTAGGTTCAGAAATGCCGTTATTACAGCCCCAGAATGAGGAAGATCCGAGAATTCTAGGCACAGGAAGTTTGTTTCAGAAGCCTAACTATGGCGGAGGGCCGAGTGAGACACATCCCACTGCCCCGAGTTATGCTCCCATTCTGACCCCGCAGGTGTTACATGGAAACTCCTTGGACAGGTTATTAGAAGAGAAAGAGCGAGAAGCGCTGGGAAATCAGAGAGCTGAGATAATACGGAAAATGTCACAGCTAAATGCAAGTCCTGAAGCCTTGACAATCCCAGTAACTATCGGACCAGTGGTTCCGTTGTACGGGGACCGTCAAGGAAGTCCGAAACCTCCAGTAATTACTCCTGTCATTGCACCGACCAGACCAGAACCATTAATTGTAGATGACCAGACGAGTGAGTGCGAGTCGGAGGTCTCACTGCTAGATCTGCCCGTTAGAAAGACCGGAAAAAGGATACCGAAGCCGCACACGTTTAGTACGAGGAAAATTCAGATGGAATCGACCTCGGGTACTAGGAGTGTCACATTGGTGACTCCTGAAGAAATCGAAAGATGGAGTCAGGAATTGGAAAAGCAAGCGTCCCCAACGAAACCTTTAGATCTCTTCAAACTGAGAATAGAAATAGAGGAATTGATGGCAGGAAACGTAGGATTAGACAGACTAAATACCTACTCTGAAGACGAAATGCTGTTTATCTGCAAAAGTCTCACCCGAAATACCCGAGTACTTCATGAAAAACTGACAGAAACTGCTGCTAGCATGGGAATAGATATTTCAAGATCGAAACCGCTGCAAAAACCATATAGGGCAGATTTCTCAGACAAAGATTTGGAAAACTTGAATGTTTCAGGGAAGAAAGCACAGGTCAAGGAACTATTGACAGTATTGCAAAAATGGGGAGATGTGGAAAGATGGAAAGCCAGATGGGTCAAGAAAAAGGATGAGGCCAGGTCTAGGCAGGCAACTCCCGAATTTGTTCTAAGGGAAACTGAGAAACCAGAACAGTTATGCCCAATGCGCGAGGTACCAGGTGGAAAATATGTGCACGTTCCATGGTCCAGACAGGATATTGTGTCCTTTACTAACGATTTCCCGAAATTGCGCGAAAATCCAGTTGATTGGTACAGGCAGGTGGAAAGGTTCGTAAAGGTGCAAAAATGCCTGTGGAAAGACCTGGATGGGTTTTTCGACATTGTGGTCCCAGTAGATCTGTGGACCGAGTGTAAAATAGCCATAGCTTGGCCTAGTGAGGAGTACCCGAGAGATGACAAAACAGGGGAACCATCGAAAGAGGTGATGAGAAAATATGAACAGGTAATTCAGCATCTGAAAATAAAAGTGCCCGCAAAGGAAACCGATTGGACCAAGATAGATAGAACCACGCAGGAAAGAGACGAGACTGTGCACTCTTTTTATGAAAGGCTGTTGCAGGTGTTCAAAACATACAGTGGTATAGATAACATCGAGATGAAGGATATGACACATTTTATTTACAGGTTTGTAAATGGTTTAAGACCCGAAATTTGTCAATGGATAAAGGATAACAAAATCTGTTGGCATACCAAAAAGATGGATGAGGTCCTACGGTACGCAAAGTACTGTGAGGACGAGATGGCAGAAAAGAAAAAGGCTCTCAAGGAGAAGGTTATGTGGGCTCAAGTGAAGCTCGCAGAACAGCAGGAAAAACAATTAAATAAAATGGCTAAAACTACTCAGAACCAAGGTCCTGGGGGTGGGGGTGGAGGAAAGCCCCGGCCCAAAATGAGCAGGGAGGAGGCAAAGAAAACATTTCCCTGCCACCAGTGCGGAGAAATTGGACACTGGCGAGACGAGTGTCCTTATCTGCAGGATGGTAACTCCCAAACACCTGATTTAACTCCACAGACGCAGAATGAAAGACCAAGAAAGACCCAACAACAGGTAAAAACGATTCAGTTGCCCCGAGCACCAAAGCCAGTGTTTAAGGGAAAATCCACGCAGGGTGATGACGTAGAAGTCTGGGGGAGCAATGAGAACAGAAATACAGCAACTTCGCAGTATTTACTAAATGATACCATCCTTTGTGATGACCAGTACTGACGGGGCCTGAGAGGGGAGGACGAGGAGTGCGTACTTGGCGCCTCCTTGCCGGTGGACCAGTCAAGGCCATACATTGAAGGAAAGGTTGACGGAAATGATGTCACTTTTCTGTTGGACACTGGCGCTACCCGTTCTACTGTGAGAACAGTGGACGTTCCAAACCTACCCCTCTCGGGAGAAGCAATCCAAGTAGTGGGGGTATCTAATCAACTGATTAGTACTCCTGTTACCGAGCCCATGGAGATCTCAATTGGAAACTTTAAAGAAATGCATAGATTTGTCGTTTGCGACACCAGTCCAGTGAACTTACTGGGACGTGATTTGCTGTGCAAAATGAACTGTACCATCTTTTGCACACCAAAGGGTGTTGAAATTCAGACCCCAGATGAAGATGGCATTTATAAATTAATGTTAATCAAACCCGACTCAGAAATTAAACGAATGACTATGCAGGATTTACCCAAAGAACTCCAAGAAACAGTGAAGCCAGAGGTATGGGACTTTACCGGAAAAGATGTAGGATTAATGAAAAACGTAGACCCCATACAGATAGCCATCAAGGACAATGCAGTATACCCTAATACTAAACCCTACAGAATGAATGCAGAAGTGAGAGCAGGTGTTGCCCTGGAAATACAGAAATTGCTAGAAGGAAACATCATACAGGAAGTAATGAGTAGCCCATGCAACTCACCGACTATGGGCATCAAAAAGCCTAGTGGCAAGTACAGAGTAGTACAAGACCTAAGAAAGGTAAACAAAATAGTGGTTCCTTGTTGTCCTATTGTGCTGAACCCAGCAGTGATTCTGTACCAGATTCCCTGTGATGCTGAGTGGTTCACTGTGATAGACCTATGTCATGCATTCTTTTCCATTCCCTTGCATCCAGACAGCAAATTTCTTTTCTCATTTGCTTTCAACAGTCACGTGTAGGTCTGGAATAGGGTCCCCCAGGGGTACACAGAGAGCCCCTCTATCTTTAATCAGATCTTGAAAAAATGCTTGGAAACTTTGGTCTTACCTGGAAATTCTGTTTTGGTGCAATACATTGACGACCTCTTGGTGGCGTCCAAAAGTCATAAGGATTGTGTGATTGACACCATTGCCCTACTGAATCACCTGAGTGAGAAGGGACATAAAGTGGCCCCTGAAAAATTACAGTTCTGTGCAAAATCAGTAAAATATCTGGGGCACCAGATAGAGAAAGGCATCAGGAAAGTAACGTCATAAAGAGTCAGAATAATTCAAAAGATGCAGTTACCACGTACTCAGAAGGAAATCAGAATGTTCTTTGGAGTGATAGGATACTGCAGGCAATGGATTGTGGGATTTGCAGTCCTAGCTAGGCCATTGATAAAAATGACCAAGAGAGGAACACCGGATATCGTAGAATGGGATGATGAAAGCTTAACAGCCTTCACAAAACTGCGAGATTGTCTGTGTACAGCCCCTGCGTTGGGAATGCCAGACTATTCCAAGGAATTTGCCCTGTTCTGTGACACTCGCGATAATTGTGCATTGTCAGTCCTAACCCAAGAACATGGCACAACCAGAAGGCCAGTGGCATATTTCTCTGCCACCCTGGATCCAGTGGCTGCTGGATTACTAGGATGTCTGAAAGCAGTAGCTGCTACTTGCACAAGTTTAGAGCAGAGTGAATCCATTATCATGGGACATCCTGTAACTGTGTATGTTCCACATGGAGTGGTGATTTTACTAACAAGAACGAAAACTCAGTATCTCACCCCTAGTCGGCTGACTAAATACGAGAGGATTCTCGTGGGAGCTGCAAATATAACCATTGTCCGGTGCAACATTCTGAACCCCGCCACTCTGCTTCCCGACTCAATGAATATGGAAAATGGGGAGGAAGAGGAGCATTGATCTGACAGAATTTAGCACAAAACCACGCCCAGACATAAAAGAAACACCATTACCTGTACATGACAAGGAATTGTTTGTGGATGGTTCATGCCTAAGATATGAGCAAGGAGGCCTGAATGCTGCCTATGCTGTAGTCTCCTTAACCAGAATTGAAGAAGCAGGTTATTTATTTGGAGTAAAGTCTGCACAAGTAGCCGAATTGATCGCCATGATAAAAGCTTGTAAATTGGGAAAAAACGAACGCATAACAGTGTATACTGACAGTCAGTACTGTTATGGAGTTGTGCATGACTTTGGCCAATTATGGCTACAGAGGGAGTTCCTGACTTCATCAGGTACCCCTATTCGAAATGGAAAAGTTGTTCAAGACCTTCTAGAGGCAATCCAGTTACCAAAGGAACTGGCAGTGGTCAAGTGTGTTGCTCATAAGACGAGCTTTGACCCTGTATCTTTGGGAAATGATTTCGCTGATCGAGTGGCAAAATTTTGCGCCACAGATCGGCTAATAATCAACCCGAAACGGGGGGGGGGCCGGAAACAGCTGCCAACTTCGAGTGTTTGAAGAAGTGCCTACATGGGATGAAGTGAGAGAATGGCAGCAGGCGACACCCTGGCAAGAGAGAGAGAAGTGGAAGGAAGAAGGTTGTAGACCAAGACGTGAGGATGGTGTCATCTTCGGCCCAAATGGTATGCCTGTGTTACCCAGACACTTGCTTGGCACAATGGCTAGACTGATACATGAGGGATCACACATTGGTAGGGATGCCATGATTCTGGTATTCCAACAGACTTGGTACAGCAAAAAGTTCAGGAAAGTAGCAGAGTCCCTCTGCCAGAGGTGCTTGTCATGTCAACAGTTCAATGCTGGCAAAAGAACAATGGTGGAACTAGGGAGAATTGGGAGGTCAGGGGTGTAGAGAGCCACCCGGGCTCTCTCATACAATGTATCACTTTCCCCCACGCACGCACACACAACCCCGGGGCGGGCTCGCCCCGAGGTATAAGTAAACATGCGGAAGACCGCTCGAGGTCTTTCCGGCTGACTGGCTATCTGAGTCCGTGCTCCTCATTAATGTATATGTGCCCACGTGGTAGGCCTTACCTCAGCACTTCACACTGGCGATGAGGCCGGTTTATTGTTCTCCCACGTGTGCCAGGTGCCCCGGCGTGCTCCGCCGCCTGCCTCCTGCTGCGGTGACTACTGCCGTGGTGTGCTGCGTCCCCCTCCGTCCGAGACCTGCCCACGCGTCTCCCGTGAGGGAGCGCCTTCAGCTGGCGGGACTCGGGACCCGTGGGGTCGACGTGCGGCCTGGAAGATCCAGCGGGTGAGTGACCGTCTGCCCCGCCTGCGCGGCCCCTGCCCTGCCCTCTCCAGCCTGCCTGCGCGGAGGAGGTGCGCCGGCCGGCCGCAGGCTCTCGGAAAGGACCCGACGGAGCACCACGTGACTGCGGCCTACGAGCAGGCCCGCCCCCTCCCGGTGAAGGCGCGCAGGCTACACCCGCTCTGAGGCCCGCGCTGATCACCGCACCAGGCCCCTCCCGCTCAACGCCCGCCCTCCCTGCACACCGGGCCCTCCGCTGAGGTTCAGGGTCCGCTGCATGCCTGGTTAACTGTCGTGCACTTGACGTTAGTGCGGAAGGGTGAGGGTGTGCCACACGTCTGCAGCCATACAAGCATTGGCGACTGCAAGGACCTTAACCTGGGGCAGGCAATCAAGCATTGGCAATTGCAAGGGCTTTGACCTGACGCCTGCTGCCACTGGACATTCCAAGTGCCCTGTGCCCCCGCTGCTGCCTCCTTCTGCATCAGGCCTCACGGCGCCCTGCCACGTGGCGCGGCCTGCGCCTCAGCCCTGCGCCACGCGCCGCCACGTTCCCGGAAAGCACCAGAACAGCCTGAGTGACGCCTCGCAATGAGCCAGAACGCGACAGGGGCAGCCCAAGACGGGGCTGGCCAGCCCCCCCAGCGGGCGATCCAGCCGCCACCGGTCGTGCCCGCGGCTCAACCTCCAGTTCAAGCTCAAGCAGGAGCACTAGCCCCAATGGGACCCCCCACACCTGCGCCTCACGCGCATCAGCACGCCGGCGCAGCGTCCATACCGCCGTTCAGCGAATCTGCGGACCCAGCGACGGCAGCCATCCGCTGGAAAGCGTGGGTCGGGCGCCTCAATCTATATTTCAAGGGCACCAGAGAAACAGATGGGACGGTGAAGAGGTCGCTCCTCATTCTATATAGAGGTCCAGAGATTTATGATCTGTTCGAATCGCTCCCCAACACAGGGCCCGAGGATAACTATGATGCCGCTGTCGCGGCCCTCAACGCACATTTTGATCCTCAACTAAACAATGACTTTGAAAAGTTCAAGTTCAAACGTGCCTGGCAGACGGACTCCGAGTCGGTCGATATGTACTACACTAGACTCCGACGGCTTGCGAGCACGTGTCCGTTCACCAATCCCCGTGATGAAATCAGGGATCAGATCATAGTTGGATGCAAGTCGAAGTTACTGAGGAAGCTAATCCTCAGGCAACCAGGTATTACTCTCGACGAGATCCTCATCCTGGCTAGATCACATGAACTATCCGACGCCCGTGCAGAGGAGATGGAGGTAGCGCTGCGCACCCCGGTGATCGCCCCGCCTGCGGCGAGAGTCCCGACCATCAAGGAGGAACGGGTGGATGTGATCCACAGGCGTTTCCCGCCCACGAGGCCACGAAGTGGCCCGCCACGAGGCAGTCAGTGCGGATATTGCGGGGAGGATCACCCTGCCACAGCCACGTGCGGTGCCAGAGGCAAGACGTGCCTCAAGTGCGGACGTCTAAATCATTTTGCCGCCGTCTGCCGGGGAGGAAAATTCCGCACAGCGGGCCCGCGCGCCAGAACTGTGACACAGCGTGTCCGACAGCTGTCTCTCGACCAGGAAAGGCCCCCTCCCGACACCGAAGCACAAGACCGCCGGCCCAGGTACGAGGACGATGAAGACGACGAGGTGTACGTCATCTCCTATGTGAGCCGAGCATCCACGAAAAGAAGACCGCCTTCCATGTGTTCCGTCTCTGTGGATGGGACGAGTGTCAACGCGCTGATCGATACAGGAGCGTCCGTGAACGTCATGGACTCGGACCAGTACGAGCGTATGTCCCCGAAGCCGACGCTGGCACCGTCCGCGGCACGAATCTACACCTATGGAGGGACGGAACCTATGCCTCTTCGTGGAGTGATCCAAACCACCGTAGTCAACGGGGAGTACTCCACAGTGACCAAGTTTCATATCACCGAGGGGAAGAAGGGTACCCTCCTGAGCTGCCACACAGCAGAGGACCTGGGACTGGTGTTCTTCGCCAACCAAGTGCACCAAGCGCACGCAGATTTCATGCTAAAAGACTTCCCTGAACTGTTCAAAGGCCTCGGCAAGCTCAGAGGAAAAAAGTTTAAGTTACATATCGACGCAACCGTCAAGCCTGTTGCTCTCAGGCACCGGCGAGTGCCTTTCAACCTCAGGCCTCAAGTGGAGGAAGAGCTTCGCAAACTTGAAGAACTGGGGGTAATCGAGAAAGTGTCGTGCCCGACACCCTGGGTCTCACCACTGGTGGTCGCCCCCAAGCCGAAGCAGCCTGGAGCCATTCGGCTGTGCGTGGACATGAGGCTCCCCAACACCGCTGTCAAGCGTGAACGGCACATCACCCCTACTATGGATGACATCATAGCAGACCTCAACGGGGCGAAGTGGTTCTCAAAGCTGGACCTCAACTCAGGATATCACCAGCTCGAGTTGGAGCCAGCTAGCAGATACATCACCACTTTTTCGACGCACGTGGGGCTGCGTCGCTACACCCGGCTCAGTTTTGGTGTCTCCTCGGCAGCTGAAGTCTTTCAAAACGCCATCCGCGAGGTGCTATCTGGCTTGCGAGGGGTGATCAACCTGAGTGATGACATCCTGGTGTACTCCACGACCCTCGAAGAGCACCATGCCAACTTGAGGGCGACCCTGCAAAGGCTCGCCGACAGCGGCCTGACCTTACACCGAGCCAAGTGCGCATTCTATCAAGAGTCAGTGGATTTCTTTGGATACACGTTTACGAGAGAAGGCCTGAAGGTTGATCCCAAGAAGGCGGAAGCTATCAAAGCAGCCAGCACCCCACGGAGTCAAACTGAAGTCCGCAGCTTCTTGGGCATGGCCACATACTGCGGCCGGTTCATCCCGAACCTGGCTGCCATTGCGGAACCCCTCCGAGCCCTCACCCGTGCTGATCAGAAATGGGACTGGACGGCAGCCGCCAACAAAGCATTCCAGACCATCAAGGCCAGTCTCCTGGACAATACCACCATGGCCTACTTCCAGCCACGAAGGCGGACCGAATTGATCGTCGACGCCAGTCCAGTAGGGTTGGGAGCCGTGCTGTTGCAAGAGTATGGGCCTGAAGAGTGGAAGCCGGTTGCCTACGCCAGCAAGGCCCTGTCGGACACTGAGACCAGGTACGCCCAAATTGAAAGAGAAGCCCTCGCCATCAAATGGGCGTGCCAGCATTTTCATCTCTACCTCTGCGGGCAGGAATTCACGGTGGTCACAGACCACAAGCCCCTGCTGCCCCTCTTCGCGGGGACGTCACGACTGGCCCCCCCGCGCATCGAACGATGGGCTGTCCAGCTGCAAGGCTACCGATTCAAAGTGGTGTTCAGGCCAGGTGCACACAACCCCGCCGACTACCTGTCGCGACACCCCGATGTCGTCCCGCCGCAACCCCTCGCTGAGGACGGGGATGAAGTGGAGGAAATTGTCCACATGGTTACGCAGGCAGCGTGCCCTGAGAACATGTCGCTCAAGGAAATCGGCGATGCCACTGCAGCGGATGAAACGTTGGTGAAAGTCCGACAGGCCCTCGAGGGAAATCGCTGGGCCCATTTCCTCGACGGCGCCACCTGCCTCCGACCGGAAGTGAGTCATGCCAGGCAACAGCTGTGTCAAGTACGCAGTGAACTGAGTGTCGGGGACGATGGAGTGGTGTTACGCGGGCATCTCATCGTCATGCCCGAAGGTCTTCAACAACGAGCCCTGAGCCTAGCACACGTAGAACACCAAGGCATGGCCAAGACAAAGGCCCGCCTCAGGAGTAAGGTGTGGTTTCCTGCGATGGATAGCCAAGTGGAAGCGATGGTACGGTCCTGCCATGCATGCACGATCACTGGCGGTGAGCCTGCCCCAGCACCGGTGCTCACTGAAGAAGCACCCCAGACACCGTGGGCTCAACTCAGCATAGACTTTGGCAGTTTCCCGGACAAGCGGCACATGCTGGTGCTGGTTGATTCCTTCTCCAAATTCCCAATCGTGGAAGTCATAGCATCCACTGCATTCCCGCAGGTGAAGAAAGTCCTAAACCGCGTGTTCGCCACGATGGGGCTCCCCGAAGAAATCAAGTCCGATAACGGACCTCCCTTTCAAGGAAGAGAGTTCCAGGCGTACCTAGAGGCTCTCAGGGTCAGGCACAGGAAGATCACCCCGCTGTGGCCCCAAGCCAACGGGGAAGTGGAAAGGCTGATGCGAACGCTCAACAGAGCCCTCAGAATAGCCGTTGACAATGGTGAGGACCCAGAAGCCGCCCTGGACCAATTCCTCGGAGCCTACCGTCAGACGCCCCACTCAACGACAAAATGCGCCCCCTCACATGTACTGTTCAAACGAACCCCAAAGGATGGCATCCCCTCTGCGAGCACGTGGGTGCCGGATGAGAGGGACGCCGAGGCCACACAGGCCCGAAGACAAGCTACCAACATTAAAGCAAGTGTGCAACGTCATGCCAAAGAGCCTGCCATCAGTGAAGGGGATGCGGTCGTTGTCAAAGATCGCCACCCAGGATGGAAGTTTCGGACTCCCTTTGAACCCGAAGTGTGGATAGTGGAACGAATGCAAGGAACCATGGTCACAGCCAAGAGAAACGGCCAAACTGTAACGAGAAATGTGTCATGTTTCAAGAAGGTGGCCGACACAGCCGCTGGACAACCGAGAGCAAGGAGAGTAGAACCCGGAGACCTGGAGGATATGGACTTTGACAGTCTTCCTAGTCCGGCACCTACTCCACCACGAGAGGACACTCCGCCACGGCCGATGCCACCAGGCCCTGACACTGGGCGGAGTCAGCCAAGGGCTGAAGAGGCGAGTGAAGGTCTCGGGATAACCCCGGCCGGGGTTGTCGAACAGCCGTGGACCAGGAGTCGCCGCTACAGTCTAAGGCCCAATCCGAAGCCGAGCCAGCGGCTGGTGGACTTTGCCTGCTCATCCCCCTGAACATGAGTCCGAGAACATGCCGGCTGGCAAGGACTAAAATAAAGGAGGGATGTAGAGAGCCACCCGGGCTCTCTCATACAATGTATCTCTTTCCCCCACGCACGCACACACAACCCCGGGGCGGGCTCGCCCCGAGGTATAAATAAACATGCGGAAGACCGCTCGAGGTCTTTCCGGCTGACTGGCTATCTGAGTCCGTGCTCCTCATTAATGTATATGTGCCCACGTGGTAGGCCTTACCTCAGCACTTCACAAGGGGGTCCCTTTGTGAGAATACAAGTTGATTTCATCACCATGCCACGTTGTGAAGGGAAACGATATGTCCTTGTCATTGTCTGCCTATTTTCAAAATGGGTGGAAGCTTACCCTACTCCCCAAAATGACGCACTGACAGTAGCCAAGTGTTTACTGAAAGAACTGATACCTAGGTTCGGGGTTCCAGTCACTATTGAATCAGATAGAGGCCGACATTTTCAGAATGATGTGATCGATCAACTCTGTAAGGCTTTTGGGATCTCGCAAAAACTCCACTGTGCATATCATCCAGAGGCTTCTGGAGTAGTGGAACAAATAAACGGGACTATCAAAACAAGACTTGCGAAATTGTGTGATGCATCTGGCATGACCTGGGTAAAGGCCCTGCCTCTTGTTCTGATGGGACTCCGAAGTATTCCAGACCGGAAGACAGGCCTGAGCCCCCATGAAATCCTGATGGGAAGAGTGATGAGACAAGCGTGGGTACCAGGAAGCAAACTGTTGAGTATTACTGATGATTTGGTGCTTGAATACTGCAAGAGATTAGGTGACCAAGTGCGTTATATCTCTCGCCAGATCGGAGAAGACGCCGTCGCCAATCCAACGACTCCTCTCCACAAACTGGTTCCAGGGGACTGGGTCAAAATCAAGAAGCATACTCGGTCGAGCTGCCTGGCACCAAGGTGGGGACAGAAGCGCCAAGTAATCCTGGTAACAACCACAGCAGTGAAGTGTGCAGGTGTTCCCCATTGGATCCACGCCAGCCACACCCAGAAGGTACTACCAGACGAGGAGCCTGGAGAAGGAGGCCGTCCAGCAGAGGGGCCTGCGGAAGCAAGACCAGAAGTAACTGACGACGTACAGCCCAGTACCAGTCAAGCTGAGGGGTCCGCAGACGTTTGTCCAGCGGTAGTTGATGACGAGCTACCAAGAGTCAAGCCTGCTGAGGGGTTCCCAGAAGTTGGTCCAGAAGTAGCTGATGATGAGCTGCCGAGCATATGGCCAGATGAGTGGATACCCTTGATTGACCTCACCGAAGACCCAATCAGAACAAGAGAGCGAATTTGGGAAGGTAGAGAGTGGAATAGAGAGGAAAAGCAAGGCACAGGCGAAGAACCTCAGACTATTGAGATTCACATCAAAACTGAGGAAGGAGAAGGTCAGACAGGGACTGAGCAAATAATTGATACACCTCCCCAAACTCCAGAAATCGAAAAACAACAGACTAGACCTAGTAAAGAGATTCGAGCGGAAGAAAATCAAGGGATTGAAGTGCTCGAACAGGAACAGATAGGGTTAGAAGAACGTGTTCAGGAAACAGAAACAGAGACAGTTGAAAAGCAAACACAAAACTCTCCTGAACAAGGCCAGATTAGTAACCAGGCAAAAGAAATAGATGCGAGCCCTGGAACTAGTCAGATAGGAAGGGAAGAAGAAGAAGCAGAATTGCCACAAACTAATGAAAATAAAAGGGCAAGGGAAGAAAACGAAATCCAAGTGCCAACTAAAAGACTTAAGAAAAGAAAGCACCTTGAGCCTGGATTCGTAAAGAAATTGAGGCTGAGGATAAAAACGGTGGAAGAAAAACGTGCAGAAGAAAGGAGAAGTGCTCGCATAGCAGAGCAACAAGAAGATACTTCCAAAAGAAGGAGCGATCGAATAAAGAGACAAAACAAAAAGTACAAGTCTCCTGAATGGACGCTCGTTTTGGAAGAATTTGAAGATCTTGATATCACTGACGAAAGCGACGGAGAACCAGTCGCTGAATACTCTGCCGAAGAAGAAGACGAGCCACCGTGAATTTGCACAAAGTAAGCTACTCGTGCAGAGACACAAAGAGGGGTCGAGAAACTTCTTCTGAGCCAAAATGTCTGATTCAAGCGTGAGTGGTAGACCTAGTCGCAGTTGTTGCAAAACATGCTGCAAGGTATCTGTATGTAGTATAGTTATAGTGATATTAGTGTGGATAGGACTAACAGTTTTCATTCCTTTTGCGGTGAGCAAAAATACTAATATTGACCCTACTGAGATTGTAAATACTGACACTGAAGAACTGACAACACAAAGTGTAGCCAGGCATGAGAAAGCACTCAGACAAACAAAACGAGACCTAGAAGCATCAGATGAGGGAGGACTGCATTATCATGGAGTTAAGAATAAGACACATTTAAATGTTTTCGCAAACTTGTTAATACACTACGTAGAGACTATGGAAATTGAGGATTGTTATGTCTGCATGAAGCTACCTACCTCTGTAGCTGAAGGCGTGACATACCATCACCTGCCCCTGACATACGGAATATCCTGTAGCATTTTAGCAAGCTTATTTTACAAAAGAGGACCGTTACAGTACTATTACTCTAACAATGACGTGATCTTTTCTGAACTTCCTATACGTGGGAACCTGAATCCTGTACATACCAAAAGTGACGTTACTCGCTATATGGGCGAATACTTTCTGACTATAGGTAATATAGACATAGGTGACGCACACAGAGATAACTTGACCTGTTCTTTGCGTGAGCAGGAAAAGATGTTCCTGAACATGGCAGAGAAGAGGAGAATAAAAGTACAAAGAAAGGCAGATGACGAGAGACAGAAAACGCCAAAATGGGCTGGGGACATGGAAGGCACCTCAAATGGTGGGGCGGGACCTGCTCTGTTGCTGGATTTTGAAAGGAAGGGAAAGCTATGTCTTCACCGCGAGAAGACTAGCTACTATAATAACATTTTCATTGGTTCCAGTGAATGTGAACATAATTACAAGGTAATTGGAGGATGGGGTTTCAAAAATGGGTCAGAGCCTGTGTTTCCTGGAATTTATTATATATGTGGAGACAAGGCTTATTTCAAATTGCCGGATCACTGGTATGGAAGCTGCTATTTTGGCATTGTCTTCCCGAAAATATACCATGTGAATGAAATTGCTGGAAGCAATGAAAATACTAATGGCTTAGTGCGTAGTAAAAGAGAAAGCGTAGGTGAAATAATGGGTAGTATTTTCAGTGCACTGATACCTGGAGTGGGAGTGGTTCTGAACACTCACAGAATTTGCAAATTGTCCACAATAGTAGATGTGTTGTCTACGGACACAGCTCATGGATTTCTGCTGGTCAATACCGAAATGGTTGCGATCAGATCAATGGTTTTGCAGAACAGACTTGCTCTTGACACCTTATTAGCAAAAGAGGGCGGAGTCTGCCGGATGTTGAAAGCGCAACATTGTGGCACTTACATTCCGGACTAAAGTGTGCAGCTCAAAAGATATGTGAAAAACATTACTAATTTGGAAAAGGAACTCAAACCACTCGAGGTTGATAGTGCCTGGAAGAGACTGGTAGATGGTCTCTCAAATGTAGGTCATTGGCTTGCTAGCTTAGGTAAAAGCTTATTGTTTAAGGTACTGATGCCAATTGGAATTATAGGTCTTATCCTATTTTTCATATTTGTCTGTTGCAAATGCCGTAAGCACACCAGAAAGCACCAAGTGAATGCCAGAGGAGTGAAACGAAGTGTGGATGAGCTTGAATTAGAGGAAATGAATAATCAGATATACAAAAGGGTGAAAAATTCTCACCCTACCAAAAATGAGAAAGAGAAGCTGAATCGGTTGCTGGAAGAGATAGAGTTGTATAAAGTGTGAGAAGTTGGCATCTGGTTCCATTATTTTTGTGATGATAGTAAATATCATCAAAGAGGGGATTGATAGAGCAAGCTTTGCATCGCGACTTGCTCGAGTCATGAACCTCGCCCGTGTGTAATCAATTAATAATTTGTACGTCTTACTAATATATTTTTTATATTCGAACGAAGTAGAAGAAGCTTGCTTGTGTGTATTTCTAATACATTTAATCCGTGTCCCTAAAAACATGGCTGCCGCTTTGTATTGGCTTCTGCGCATGCGTCAGTCACACTCACGTGACATGACGTAGTTATAAGTTTGGTGGGAAAGGGTGCGCATGCGTAATACACAGCTTTTGCAATAACGTGGTACTGCTCGTGCAGTTGCTCTTGTGACAGTGTATATATTACTAATGTCTAATTGCATAGTATATTTTTATGATGATATATCTGAAGTATAAAGTCACGACGTGTAATACATTCATTTATTTCTATGTTCTAATTTGTTTTCGCTTACTTTTCATGTATCCACGGCATGGAGGGTTGATGGGGTGCTTGGGAGTCCATGATGAAGTGCAGTACTGCGCATGTCCAAGGAGGAACAAGTGTCATTGAACGACTGCCAACCAGAAGTGGCAGCCAAGACGTGCCTGGAAAGATGCACCTTCACCCAGCCGATGAAGTCAAATTGTACTGCTATTGTTACATTTGTAATTCTTTCATTGTATTCCACTGGTCTTTCTCATGGGAACCCCAATCTCGCTAGGCGGTACCCAGAGATGCAAAGTAGGCCTCCAAATAGACTGTTCTGATTGGTGTGTTACCCAAATCCTACCTTAGGACCAATCCAAATTGAGGGATTCTGACACTTTGCAACATTGGGGGGTGGTACACCGTCCCAAAACAGTATATCTACCCTGGGTTCACCTAGGGAAATTGTCCGACTTGTCTGGTTTAGCTGACCTGTCACTGACCCAAAGCACTCAATAGGTGACTGAAGATACAGAGAGCTGCGGAGCACTCTGTCCGAAATTGACCATAGACTAAGGTTTTACTAAACCTTAAAGTGCTGGCGGAGCACTTTGCTGGGAGTTCGCTGACTCAATCGGGGTCTTGATCGATAGCTGCAGAGAGGGTGGAGCGCAGGCGTTGCTTCCGAACTGCGAGTGCCGGTCCTGTCCTGAGGGTCCTGTCTTGAGGGTTTCCTGTCCTGATCCTAATCTGGTCTTCCTGTCCTGTCCTGGGTGTCCATTCTGCACCTGCTGTCCATTGAGGGGTATCCTTCCTAGAGGGTTTCCTGTCCTTAACTGACCCGTGGCCAGGGTTTGGTTTCCACACCAGTCTAGGTAAATATCGCTCTGAACTCAGAATCTTGCACCTTTCTAAAATTCCTGTCTTTTGCTTTAATAAAGACATACCTTTGCACATGTTATTTTTCCATGCTTTCTCCGCAACCATTGAATCATAAAATCATTTGCATTTATTTCATAACGTGTTTCTATGTTACCCTACCTGCTAGAAATTATATTTTGCATTGCAGTTTGTCACTTCTTGATATGGTCTAGAACATCCTTGCTTAAACTGTCTAAAGAAATTTTGCCCTAATGCATAGAGTGTTTTCTTTATAGTCTCTCCTATAGATATATACGTGTCCCGAAATCCTGTCTCATTTTCCTGAGATAATTCTAGAATACTAGTCATAATCAAAGCCTACCCCATTTCTAGTGATTCATCCTAGATGTTCTAATTTCTGACCCTTCAACTATAGAATGTGCCCTGATTCCTTAGTAGTATAAATGGTTGTGCTGACTTATTTGCTATTCAGTTGTGTAATTTATGTTATTCTGGTTATTGATTGCTTAATTACTGTAAATTTGATACTCTCTGAATTTTACTAAATTAGATAAAGACTTTAAAACTTCCAGTTGTCCGTGGTCATTTGCTAAAGAATATTTGAATGTTATTTGTTGGGTTTGTATTTTGCTGCCTTTCCTTTTACAGCTAGCTCCCTGATCCATTGTGGTCATAGGTACCCGCATCGGTGGATGGTAAGTCGGGTACTCTAGGAATAATGAAAGGAACTCACACAAATATTGGTAGTAGACCGCGAGGTCATCCGATCAATGTATATGGTGATTTGAAATATATGGGCCCGAAGCCGGAAGCGGCGAAATTATTGGACGGGCGACCCGCGCGCTCTATCATATATATACACATACATAAATGCATATGCATATATATGCATATATATATGTGTATATGTGTGCGTGTAGAGAGAGGTAGAGAGGTAGAGAGGTAGAGTGGTAGAGGTAGAGAGGTAGAGAGGTAGAGACTAGTAGAGAAAGAAGTAGAAAGAGGTAGAGAGAAGAGAGTGAGTAATAGAGTAGAGAGTGAGTAGTAGAGAGTAGTAGAGAGCAGTGGAGAGAGTAGCAGAGAGTGAGTAGTAGAGAGTAGTAGAGTGAATAGTAGAGTGAGTAGTAGAGAGTAGTAGAGAGTGAGTAGTAGAGAGTAGTAGAGAGTAAGTAGTAGAGTGAGTAGTAGAGAGCAGTAGAGAGTGAGTAGTAGAGAGTAGTAAAGAGTGAGTAGTAGAGAGTAGTAGAGAGTGAGTAGCAGAAAGAGAGAATAGTAGAGACTAGTAGAGAGTAACCCTGGGCGAAGAACTACGCTCCGTTCGCGGAGCTTGCGGAGTTTTGGCAACTCCGCGTTCTACGGAGAACGCGAAGCTGTCGATTACTCCGCGATCCGGTGCGTAGCGTAGTTCTCGCGCGCTGAATAACATTATCGCGTGCGCCGGGGTAAGTTCGCGCGATATTTGACGCGATCACGCACTTTGGCAGTGCGAACGAGAAGATGAGTTCCCGAACATGTCTAACACACAGCTATCTCGAGCATGCAGGCAGCGCCCCGAACACGCGCACCGCGCTCCCGAAGACGAAAAACGGCGCGCGAACGGATCTAGCAAGCTACTACGCATGTCCGCGGAGCTACGCGAAGGTCGCGGAGTGCAACTGCGTCTTCGCGTAGCTCCGCGGAGTGCGGCTCCGCGAACTACGCCCAGGGTTAGTAGAGAGTGAGTAGTAGAGTGAGTAGTAGAGAGTGAGTAGTAGAGAGTGAGTAGTAGAGAGTGAGTAGTAAAGAGTAGTAGACAGTGAGTAGTAGAGAGTGAGTAGTACAGAGTAATAGAGAGTGAGAAGTAGAGAGTGAGTAGTAGAGAGTAGTAGATAGTGAGTAGTAAAGAGAGAGTAGTAGAGAGAGAGTAGTAGAGAGTGAGTAGTAGAGAGTAGAGAGTAGTAGAGAGTGAGTAGTAGAGAGTAGTAGATAGTGAGTAGTAGGGAGTGAGTAGTAGAGAGAGAGTAGTAGAGAGTAGTAGAGTAGTAGAGAATGAGTAGTAGAGAGTGAGTATTAGAGAGTAGTGGAGTAGTAGAGAGTAAGTAGTAGAGAGTAGTGGAGAATATTCCAAAGTTTGGCACAGCACCACTTGCACAATAAGTCCAATCAAATCATATCACTTAGAGTCCTTATTGAAGCGCTGAATCTTGTCTTGGTGTATATTCAAATGCTTTTATTTTCCTTAAGTTTATGTACCACAGCCAGCTGACGCGTTTCGTTCTGTACAACCGAACTTCTTCAGGGCGTTCTTATTTCCTTCAAGTTATGTTGGTATCCTGTTGTCATATAACTAGATATTTCTTCCAAATGTTAGACGAGACGTAAGTACATTCGTATTCAAAGTGACTAGGTATCAATTTTACCCACACAATTCGGGCAGACTTGAGTAATTTATAGCATCCTCAAAGTCAGTCTTTCAAAAATTCCAAAGTATAGGACATGATAATCCAAATCCAAATGTTTCTCAAGAAAAGTAATTTTCAATCGTTCGGAATTTCGGCGTTTGGGCAGATATGACCCAGGGACCCCCAGTATGCAAGGGGAATTAGTCCCCCCTCTGCAAACGCGCCGGTGGCCTGCGTTTCAGAGAGGTGTAAAAAGAAGCATAACCTCATTACACCTCTGTGCAATGCAGCCCCATGGCGCATACTGGAGGCTCCTGGTGGGCTAGTTGGCCCCCAGAGACCCCTAGTATGCAAGGGGAATTAGTTTCCCCTCTTCAAACATGCACGGGGGCTGCGTTGCAGAGAGGTGTAAAAAAGGGTGTGGCCTCATTACACCTCTCTGCAATGCAGCCCCCTGGCGCATACTGGAGGCTCCTGGTGGGCTAGTTGGCCCCCAGGGACCCCCAGTATGCAAGGGGAATTAGTTCCCCCTCTGCAAACGCGCCAGGGGGGCTGCATTGCAGAGAGGTGTAACAAGGGGCATAGCCTCATTACACCTCTGCAATGCAGCCACCTGGCGCATACTGGAGGTTCAAGGTGGGCTAGTTGGCCCCCAGGGGCCCCCAGTATGCAAGGGGAATTAGTTCCCCCTCTTCAAACATGCACGGGGGCTGCGTTGCAGAGAGGTGTAAAAAGGGGCGTGGCATCATTACACCTCTCTGCAATGCAGTCCCCTGGCGCATACTGGAGATTCCTGGTGGGCTTTCAGGTCTTATATAGTTAGGAATTAGCATTAAAAAAAACTTTGAAATTCACTGAAAAAAACATAGGTTTCAGGCCTTATATAGTTAGGAATTAGCATTTAAAAAACCTTGCAAATTCACTGAAAAAAACATAGGTTTCAGGCCTTATATAGTTATGAATTAGCATTTAAAAAACCTTTGAAATTCCCTGAAAAAAACCATAGGTTTCAGGCCTTACATAGTTAGGAATTAGCATTCAAAAAACCTTTAAAATTCACTAAAAAAACTATACGTTTTAGGGGTGTTATAGTTAGCTGGACATCTCACTCATACAAAACCATTGAAATTGCTCCTATATAGTTAGTTGTACTAACTATATTTTGGCACCCGCAATCCACTGTTGATGAAGTCACATATTACATCATTCATGACATGGTCAGTGACATCACTGATGACATCTCAAATGACATCACTGATGACATCACTGATGACATCATCCACATGACAATCACATACACCTTTTCATACACTGGTAAAATCTTTCATCACTCTTTGTAAAATACAGAGTATCATATTTGAATCCATTGTTACAGCAATACAAGTATCTAAAAACCCACTCAGTGATTCATAGATGTATACACACATCTAATCACTTACCTGTAGATTCACAAATAAATGCTGTCAATGAACAATAGAACACTATCAAAAATACGTATACACCTAAATCGACATTACACACCAGCACACATCCTATTCACATATGAAGTCATCCTACTCACTTATGCAAACAATGGATCATACTTACATATTTACTTAGCTACGCACTTATACAAACACAACTTCATCTATTCATTTAGATAGTAAGTCATACTTAGTGATTTATAAAATCATTATTACAAGTATAAAGTTATCCATACAGTCGCTCACACAATCATTGAGTCTTCTGTATACTTATTAATATACAACAGCTGACACATACACTGCCTTTTATTTTTCTAGTTTATTGGACATGTACCATTGAGAAATATATTTGCTCAACACCACACCCATAAAGATATTCACTCACCTAAACAACTGTTAGAACATGTAGTTTTAACTTCATATATCTAGTGAATCAACTATTCACACATCTTTGGGCAGTCACACCCCCCCACCGAACCACACACACATTCACTCTCCCATACAAATACTCAGTTAACTAATCAATAACTAATACAGACTTTCACATAGCTAGTAACCAACTGGAGAACCAGTTTACACAACTGACAAAGTGATGCAGATATTCAAACAGTTTAGTCACTATCCACTATATTTAGTGAGACACTATAAATTGGTCAAGTAAACAGTCAATTACACTGCTACTAAATCCTCCATCCAAATATTTATTTTTATATATCCACTCATTCTTCAATGCAAATTGCTATATATATAATGCATATTTAAATAACGAAGCAAACCACATTCACTGGATGATGTCATCAGTGATGTCATCAGTGATGTCATTTGAGATGTCATCAGTGATGTCACTGACCATGTCATGAATGATGTAATATGTGACATCATCAGCAGTGGATTTCAGGTGCGCGAAATATAGTTAGTACAACTAACTATATAGGAGCAATTTCAATGGTTTTGTATAAGTGAAATGTCCAGCTAACTATAACACCCCTAAAACTTATAGTTTTTTGAGTGCATTTTAAAGGTTTTTTAAATGCTAATTCCTAACTATATAAGGCCTGAAACCTATGATTTTTTCAGTGAATATATATATAAATGTTTTTTTCCATAGGTATCAGGGACGTTATAGTTAGTTTAACTTTTCTCTCGTACAAAACCATAGAAATTGCCGTTATAGTTAGTTCAGCTAACTATAACTCGCGCTCCCACAATGCACTGCTTATGACGTCACATATTACAACATTCATGACATGGTCAGTAACATCACTGATGACATCACAGATGACATCTCAAATGACATCACTGATGACATCATCCAGTGAC
The DNA here is from genome assembly GCF_964261635.1 of Lissotriton helveticus. Lineage (NCBI taxonomy): Eukaryota > Metazoa > Chordata > Amphibia > Caudata > Salamandridae > Lissotriton > Lissotriton helveticus. The sequence goes on from NC_136072.1 coordinate 5,016,918, forward strand.
TGTGTGTTTCTATAAAGTTTAAATATGTTTTATATATATATATATATTCCAAGGTGTATTGAAAAATGAGTGGGTGTATAAGTGTCTGAATGGAAGATTTAGTAGTCTGTTTAAGTAAGTGATTACATGTGTCTTACTGAATTCATGGGTTAGTGACTAAACTATGTGCAGGTCTTAGTAATCCGAGCACTGCATGCCATCTCGTCCTCACTCGCTGCTAAAAACGAGAGCACTTTGCTCTTTATTTGTTGGTAATTTGCTCTGTTGTAATAACTCTTGCTGTGTGGGAATTTTAACTTGGGAATTTTATTTTGGAGGGAGGGGGAATTGAACTGGTCTTTCTGAACTCCGTGACCGCTAGCCGCCATTTGCCTCACTTCGGCGTGATCTAGTGGTTGAAGCTGGCCCCTTCAAAATGGGACATTGTGCAAGCTCCTCAGTCTTAGTAATCTGAGCACTGCCTGCCATCTCGACCTCACTCACTGCTATAAACGAGAGCACTTTGCACTTTATTTGTTTTCAATTTGAACCGGTCTTTCTGAGCTCCGTGACCGCAAGACGCCATTTGCCTGCGGTCTAGTGGTTGAAGCTGGCCTCTTCAAAACGGGGACGCTGCAGGAGCGTGCAGCGGGTGCGCCTAAGGCAACCCCGTCTGCGCCCGTCAGCGTCCCGGAGGGGTCCGGGGCCGGCCATGCTGCCGGTTTTGCTCTGGAATCGCCCCAGATAATTACCTATGGCAGGGACTACTTGTTAGATCTTGATAAGGGTTTGGCGTGTAGACCCCACTCAGTCACTCTGGGGAACAATTTCGTCTTGAGGTGTAAAGACTGTAACTGGTCAGCCTGGCCTTCTCCTAGAGATCACAAAGTCAATAGGGATATGATCGCCCCGATTAGGGGACTTGATGTTCCAGATACATTTTGGAAGGCGTCTTTATTGAATGTCCACTCCTTGAAAAAACATGAACTGAAAATGTACGACTTTTTATCGGACTCCTCCCCTGACTTGCTCTTTCTTACAGAAACTTGGCTAACGGACGCTTTAAATCCTACCATTGCGATTACTCAGGGCTATCAGATTCTGAGGAACAACCGCCCTGTGGGGAGTGGTTGGGGGCTAGCCATCAAATATATGAGCTCCTTCACCTGCACTCCTTTAGCGAATGTGGAGATAGAGGTGGCGGAAGGCTTGGGTTTTCTCCTGCCGCTCTCAGCCCATCAATCTATGTCAGGAGTAGTAATTTACGTCCACCTGGTCTGGCGAAGAACTTCTTGGATTCTCTTAGCCATTCCATTTCCCCCATTGCAGCTAAATATAGCCATTGTACACTATTGGGTGATTTTAACATCCATATGGATACATCTTTGGAGCCTGATCCTCTAAGATTGCATGAATCCTTTGATAATCTTTATTTGACCCCTTTCGTATGTCTACCCGCGCATGATAAAGGGCACATATTGGATCAGGTTTTTTCCTCCAGTCAGATTTATATGGATGACCCTCTAGCCTTAACCTAGTCTGACCACCATTTGATCAATTTTAAAATTTGTAGAGATACCGCAAGGCTCCAACCCCTGGATACAGCCAGGGTTAGTCACGGTATTAGGCTATTTCACCTGATGACACCTGAGGCCATTCAGTGTGCGATGCGACAGCAACTGATTCCCTTAAGTGACGTCCTGGAACAAGATGTGATGACTTTAGAGGGTTGGTTACAGCAACAAGCCACTGAACTGGCCCCGCCCTCTGCGAGACCTGTTAAATCCACTCGAGTCTCAGCCCCTTGGTTCTCGGAGGCCTTAAGGGATAGTAAAAGGGCCTGTAAACATCTCGAAAGAGAGTGGCAGAGGAAGTATAATCCCTCAGATAAACTGACTTACAAACTTGCCCATAAAATTGATTAGAAGAAAGTATGCGAGGGAAAGAAAATCTTTCTGTCAACAAAATAGATTAGGTGGCTAATAAAAGTAAAACTCTTTTTAATGTTGTAAAAAGCTGCTCTTCTCCTGCCAACCATTTGTGCCTACAAGCGACTGGACTGAACGAATGGCCCTCTTCTTTTATGAAAAAATGAAATTGATCCAGGAATCCTTTGACGTTCAGTTAGTGGGCTTGGAGGATGTTGAGGGTTCCCATCCAGCTGCTTGCTCCAGCCCTAGTGCCTCCCTTAGGGAGTACTAGACTTCATGACCTGGTGCACCCCCATTTCAGTGACTACAAACTTGGATCTGGAGCACAGAGGCGTCAAGCAATGGCTGGGGTTGGGGTTGGTTGTGCAGGAATACTACAAATTGGAACAAGCGGGTAGTGCAGATACAGGGGCCCTACGTTGCTTTTGTGGACATGCATCCAAGACGTGTGAGGAAGTTTAATAGGGCTGGCTGTGAGACTCGCGCAGTTGTTAGTTGGCAGGTACGAGAGGCCAACAGGTGCAGCACAGCCAGCAGATTTGTCTGCAGAAGGATGTTGATTTTCTGCTGTGTTGGTATCGTCAGCCTGTGGGCAATGTGCACCAACTAGAGAATGGGGCGATAATACTTTCGCTACTTTTACTGCGCTAAAGTGCCAATAACTTGGCGATAAGTCCCCACTGTTGGGTTATAGGGTGACTCTAAAATGAGCCCTTGTGTTTATTAGGACTTTGTTGTAGCTACATGCGAATCACAAGATAAAAGATGAAATAACAAGAAAAGTAGGCAAGGTACAACCACCCTGACCCCCTAGGCCTGCTCAAGGGGTCCCACAAACCCCCCAGGTCACAAAAATGATTACTATTTCTTTTCTTAAAAATCGTCTGGGTGCACGAATCCTGACGAAAAAAGAAAAATAAATGATGGGGCGTATTCTCAAGGACTTATCATTGAGTTATAGGCAGTTTAGCGCAGCAGAAGTGGCAAAATAATTAGCATCCCATTTTCAACCTGGTGAAAACTGCAGATATCGCCAGTTTTCCAGCTATAGCTTCCGCAAAAAACATTGCCATGAATGAGAGCGACATGATATGGAGAGTAGGCGTTCCCGTGCAAAAAAGCCACGAAAACACCACTTCCCGATATTTTCAACGACCAGCCAAACCTGCAATGCGATCCAAAAACAGGCGATAAGCCGTGTTAGCAGTAAGAATTTAACAACTGCCTTTTAGTGGTGTAAAGCAAGACGACTACCTACAATAGGAAAGGGAGCCTAGCCCAGAGCCACATCTGAAGACCAACACAGGTCATAGAGCTACTGATCATGCAGCTCCGACAACCAAGAAGGCCACAACACCCACCGCCATCACCCCCAGTACCTCCCCCTCGGACCACCCTCCCCCCCTACTACCACTGAGGCAGCGCAGAACAGGAATTCGGACCTTCCCAAAATGGCATGGCCCCTCAGCCACACAATAGCTAAATGTTGGGAGAGGTGGGAAACAAGTATGAGTGAAGGAGGCAAGTCACCCATCAATAGCAATGCACAGAATGCCAAGTGTAGTGGTGAATTGCTGGACAGACCTCACTATGCAGAGCACAGACCTCTCCATGTGTACGTATACTGCTGGTGCTTGTAGTGCTGTGGACAGTGGACGCAACTATGTTACCTCAGGTAGTGGGAAAGATCTTGGTCATGTAGCTGTGTCCCCCCCGTAAGCGGAAGCGGAGTGGGATGGTCTGACGTACGCCACTCCAGCGTAGGAGATCAAAAGTCAGGCCCGGGTTCTGGGCGTGATTCACTTCTGGGAAGGCCAACGCATCTGCCGGAGCGTCGGCCCCCACCCTCCCACAAGGCAACCCCTGTGACCGCCGGCCACCTCGACACAGGCCCCCTACGAACCCAGCGGCACAGCACTGCAGAGTTATATCTGTACAGACTACTGCCTTCGATGTACACTGCAGGCAGCAGGGCTCACAATTCAGATCGAGTCGCGATTGCAGATGACGCAGTCCAGTAGGCAACAGACATTGCTATCAGTGCGGCCCGCCCGGAGCACGCATCATCGCAGGCTGTGCACGCGCTGAATGCTTCTGGTGCCACTAACTGCGCAGCTCAATTCAACGCCACGTGGCTGTGGGCCCTTGCTGACCGCCGCCTCTGGCCTATACTGTGGACAGCAGGGCTGACAATTCTCTATTTAAAAATATGAAATAAAATATGAAGATATTTTGATAATGAATTGTTTTTCCATTTAGTCCATGTCGTTCTTGGTCTCAGTGAGTTTACTACTGCCAATTTGTTTGTAGGACTCTTAAAGAGCCTTGATTATCCATTAGAAGGGCTTGATTGTTTTGTTGTCTCAATGAACTCTTCCTTCCCGCCAGTCCGCCCTGTATCGTTGTTCACAGGGGGCCCCTTTTTTGCCTATTGACCCTTACTGACTGCTGCCTCTCACCTATACTGTGGTCAGCAGGGCTCACAATTAAAATTCAGTCTTGATTCTTAATTTTAGAGTTCAGTAGGCAACTAACTCTAACGTCCCTGAAATCTACATATTTCGACAATGTATTCCATACATATTTCATCTTTTGTTCCACACACCTACACTGCAGTCAGCAGGGCTCACAATTCGAATTCAGTCTTGATTTAATAACTACAGAGTGAATTGTACTCTCGGATTTTGTCAAGAGGAAGTGACAAAAAGCATTCTTCGATGTCTGTGCTGACTACTGCCTTCCATTTACACTGCAAACAGCAGGGCTCACAATTCAGATCAAATCGTAATTGCAGATGACACAGTCCAGTAGGCAACAGACATTGCTCCTAGGGCCTCATTTATGAGAAATGACGCATCGCTGCGTGAAAGCAGCGATGCGTCACTTTTCATTGCACCATCCTTGCGACATGCTGGATGCGTCATATTTACAATATGACGCATCATGTCGCAAGGAGTTACAGACACATCAGTATTTCAGACGTATCTGTAGGCGCAAAAAATGACGCATTGCTGGAGTGTGTCACAAAAGTGACGCAACTTCAGCAATGGGCCATTTAACATGGGCAAGTCCCATTTCAATGACCCTGCGTCAGTCTTACGCCTGCTGTGAGGCAGGCGTAAGATAATGACGCATTTGCGTCCTAGAAGTGACGCAGTGAAATCTCATAGATTTCACTGCGTCATTTCTAGGAGGCTTACTTGCGTCAAAACGCCCACCCTGCATACATTATACCTGGCGCAGGTATAATGTGGCGCAGGGGTTTACAAAGTGACGCATCTACCTAGATGCGTCACTTTGTAAATATGATGAAACATGGCGCATTTTTTACCCTGCTGGTGCGTCACAAAAAGTGACGCACCAGCGGCGCAAAAGTGACGCAAGGGCTCATAAATAAGCCCCCAAGTGTGGCCCACCCGTACCACAGATCCTCGCTGGCTGTGCACATGCTGAATGCTTCTGATGTCACTGACTAAGTGCACCACAAGTTACCACCACGTGGCCTTATTGAGGCAGAATTAATTAGGCAAAAGACATTGCTCCCAGTGCAGGCCCGCCCGCACCACGTATCATCACTGCTGCACAAACACTGAGCGCCACTGTTGCCACTAACACAGTGCAGCACAAGTCAACACCACGTGGTTGTGGGCCCTTGCTGACCGCTGCCTTCGGCCTACACTGCGGTCAGCGGTCTCACACATGTCCAATCCAATTCTGTCCTGCAAGGACACGCCATCATCGCTGGCTGTGTACACGCAGAGCTACCTCAGTGCACCACCAGTCATGCACCCTTTATGATACAATCTTTTGTGGGTGATTAAAGATCTGGTACCCCTACCTTAGTGCACCACAAGTCATGGATCCTTTATGATTGAATCTCTGTGTGTGACCCGATGATCACTGTTGTAGTTGTTGCCAGCACCAACCATTCCCTGAGGTCTGGCTTACACTCACCCCACACGCATCCAGCTCAGGCGTCACTGGACATCTGACCTTGCTAATAAAAAGGGGCCGAGCGCACGTGCCCGTAGTCAGTTCCACTATCTATCCAACTGTGTCTGTGTGGTCATTATGTATGTATGATGGCCCTGGGCCCTACCACATTACATTTTGCTGTTGACTGCATTCACAACCATGTTACCTCCGGCAGTGGGGAAGACCTCGGTTATGTAACTTTGTCTGGGTCATTCTATGAGTACAAGGGTAGAGACTGGATGATTAGAGTACTGCAAGGAGAGTGTATGGTGAATTTACAAGTGCTTGGGGATTGGCGGAGTGATTGGATAAGTACATATGTTGGCTGAGCCTAACCCCCGAGCACAAGCTTGGCTCTAATTGGCTGCCAACCAGTGGCAACCCCGGTGGAGCGTCAGGATTGCAAACCAAACCTCAGGAGAGCCAACGCTACGCACAGAGCATGAGTAGGCACCACGCCGGTTCCTGAGGCACCCGCCTTCTTTGCTATGGGATCCCCACAACCTTTGCTCTAGTACCCTGGGTTCCCGCCCACTAAAATCTGGGCCACTGGCTGGCGGGAATACCACACAGATGACTGGAAAACAGAGTCCAGGAGCTTGGAATTCTCATTGTGGTATACTACATTCTAATTCAGTGGATACTCTCCCAGGTCGATAATGTCTGGATCAATGAATTCTGACTGTTGGATCCCCGGAGTCCCTTCCACTGGATCCCCTGATGCGAGCTGCTGAGTGCGTGGAGCACCAGTAATAAAAGGCCCAAAATCCTGTCTGCAAGATGTTCCCAGCCCCACAGCGGGAACATTGACATATGGCGGATAGAATCTACGGAATTCTGTAAGTTTCAGCGGAGTGGGCAGAGCCAGCGTACACTAGTCAGGGGCGTAACTTGAGCCAAATTTTGGGGAAGGCTTATAAACATTTCGGGGGGGGGGGGCGCTAATTCTTCCAGGCATCGACAGAGTGGAGATGCTGGGGCTCTAAGAAGGGGTGAAAACACAACAAAGCCTCATTTACAAGTAAATGGGCTTTTAAAGACCTGTGAAGTACTAGGGTGCCGCGCTGAGAGCCACGCACCCAGCGTGCTCACACAAGTGGGCTGCGCTGAGAGCCGCACACCCAGCGCGTTCACCCTAGAGGGCCACGCTGAGAGTCGCGTACCCAGCGCGTTCAGACTAGCGGGTCGTGCTGAGAGAGGCGCACCCAGCGCGTTCACACTAGGGGGCCGTGCTGAACGCTACGTTAGTATCGTCACTCCAAACTTTTTTTTTAAAACGTCCCACTTCCATTAATTTATATTCGCCCCGAGGACCCCATCCCCCGGGGCATGCACAATTCTTGAATATTTTTATTAATAATTAGGAAGAGGGGCCACGTGGTTCGCCAACCCCGGGCCTTGCATCTTCGTTGGGGACCGTGGGGGGAGCCCCAATGCCCCCACGGTCCCGCCGGCTCCCCGCCTCCTGCGGGAACCGAAATTGCTTTTGGGCAAGGGGAGCTGCTAACATGCAGCTCCCCTTGCCCAAAAGCAATCCTGCTTTGCTTAATTGAAGCGAGAGCAGGCTTACCTGCTCTCGCTTCAATGAAGCAAAGCAGGGAGGAGTCATGCTCCTGCCCTGCTATAGCAAACAGCAATGTCCTGGGGGTGGGTACCCCGGGGCATTGCATGAGCCGACCCTGGGGGGTGGTGGTCCTCAGAGCCCTCAAGGGCTTCAGGAGGGGGCCGCACAGCCCCCCTCTCTATTTTCAAAGGCCCAGGGAGGTTGTGGTCCTCGGGTCATCGAGGGGTCCGTGAGGCCCCCAGCATATTTAATTAAAGCCCCGGAGTGGCAGTCCCCGGGCCTTAGGAGGGCCTCGGAGGCCCCCCACTAATTACAAAACAAGCCCCGGGGAGGTGGCGGTCCCCAGGGCTGCATAGGGGCCGTGTGCCCTCCCGCACCTAATTTACATAGTCCCGGAAGATGGCAGTCTCCAGGGCTGTGGGGGCCCCGCAGGCCCACGCAATATATTTATAGGATTGCCCCCGGGACCTGGCCCACCCTTGGGCTCATTTAAATGAAGTGGCGGAGCCCCCGGTGCGCATTCGGACATTTAAAAAAAGTTATATATTTTTTTTGGGCCTGGGGGTCTTTGTGGGTCCCCCTGAACAGGCCTAGGGGGTCAAGGTGTGTCTACCCTGCCCCCTTTTCTTCTTTTTTAATCTGTTTTCTATTGTTTTCTTGTGACGCAGTTCTACCGAGTCACAAGATGGCTGCCAAACACACTTCCTGGTTTGGAGTGTTGGCAGCCAATCACAGTGAAGCTCGTGGTCATGGCAGCCAATCACAGTGAAGCTCGTGGTCGTGGCAGCCAATCGCAGTTACAGTGAAGCTCGTGGTCGGGAAGGTGCGCAAACCCAACACTGCCCCAGATATCAAAACTTTTTTTATTTTCTCAGCAACTACTGAGCGGATTTACACCATTGAAAACAAAAGTCACTTTCTGAATCATGCACTACCCTTTTGCCAAATTTGGTGTAATTCAATTCAGCAGTTCGGGCTGTAGCCTTGGCTAAAGTCTCCTATAAAAAATACCATGGGGAAAACGTGTTTTGGGATCCCCCTTCTTTCGCGGCCCCCGCTTGATGAATCATCCCGAAACTTTAAAGACAGGAGTTGACTGGAGCGGGCCACTAGTTTTAAAAATTCATCAACGGACCCCCTGGCCCAGGGGACCACCACCTCCCCAGGGCTTTAAACGTTGGGTGGGGGCCTGCGCGGCCCCACTCCTGAAGCCCTTCATGACCCTGGGAACTGACTGGCTCCTGAAATGTCATGGGTTGCCCACCCCCGGGACACTGCTCCCGCCCTGTCATAACAAACTCTGGTTTGGATTTTGGAAGCGAGAGCAGGTTTCCTGCTCTCGCTTCTAAAATCCATAGCAGATTGCTTTTCCACACAGGCAGCTGCATGTTAACAGCTTCCTGTGTAGAAAAGCAATGCCAGGTCATGTAGGAGGTGGGAAGCCGGAGGGACCGTGGGGGCATTGGGGCTCCCCTCACGGTCCCCAACATAGTGGCCAGGCCCCGTGGGATGGGGTACCCAGGGCCAGAAGTGGCCTGGGAGGGGGGACACCACCCCCCTCCCCGTTAATTAAATTAAAAAAATTTAAAACACGGAAAGGCCGGCCCCGGGGGATGGGGTCACTGGGGCCTTAAATGGCCTGAGGAGGAGGGCCACGTTGCTCCCTTCCCCAAAAATGTAAAAAAATTAAAAGGCTGGCCAGGTCCTGGAGGATGGGGTCCGCGGGGCCATAATTGGCTTCTGGAGGGGGTGCCACGCAGTCCCCCTCCCGAATATATATATATTTTTGTTTTTAAAGGCTGACAGACCCGGGGGATGGGGTCCCCGGGGCCAAAAGTGACCCAGGGAAGGGAGGACACGAGCCCCCTCCCATAACAGTGAATTCATAAAAAGTTTAAAAAAGGAACCAGCAAGTCGCCGGAGGCCCCAACCCAGCAGTGTACAAACGTGCCCCGGTGCATTGTAAGTTGGGAAATTAATTCCCCTTCAATCCTGAGGGTCCCTGGAGGTCAACTAGCCGACCAGGTACCTCCAGTAATTACCACAGGGCTTCTTTGTGGAGAGGTGGTCCGAGGCCACGCCCCTTTTTTAAACCTCTCCGTAATGCAACTCTGTGGCACTTATTGGAGATACCTGGTGGGCTAGTTGGACCCTAGGGACCCTCAGGATTCAAGGGTATTTAATCCCCCAACTTACAACGTGCCAGGGGGCGAGCCTGATATGACAAGTGTGCAAACACACCCCCTGGGGCGCTGTAAATTGGGGGATTAAGTCCTCATGAATCCTGAGGGTCCCTGGGGGCCAACTAGCCCACCAGGTACCTCCAGTAAGCACCACAGAGCTGCGTTGCAGAGAGGTGTTCCGAAGCCATGCCCCTTTTTACACCTCTCTGCAAAGCAGCTCTGTGGCACTTACTGGAGGTACCTGGTGGGCTAGTTGGCCCCCAGGGACCCTCAGGATTAAAGGGTACTTAATCCCCCAACTTACAACATGCCAGGAGGTGCGTTTGCACAATGGTGCAGGGAGGGGGCGGGGCCTGATATGACAAGTGGAAACACACCCCCTGGTGCATTGCAAATTGGGGGATCAAGTCCCCTTGAATCCTGAGGGTCCCTGGGGGCCAACTAGCCCACCAGGCAAGCCCACCAGGTACCTCTAGTGAGAACCACAAAGCTGTGTTGCAGAGAGGTGGTCCGATTCAACGCCCCTTCTTACCCCACTCTGCAAACGCGGCCTCTGGTGCACTGCTGGTGGGGCGATGAGGTCTTCTTGTGTCCTGAGGACCTCAGGACACGGATGGACTTCATCGTTAGAGCAGCAGTGCGCCAGAAGCAGCATTTGCAGCGTGGTGTAAAAAGGGGCGTGGCTTAGGAACACCTCTTTGCAAGACAGCTCTGTGGTGCTTACTGGAGGTACCTGGTGGGCTACTTGGTCACCAGGGACCTTCAGTATTCAAGGGGAGTTAATAGGGATGTTATAGTTTAGAAATTAGCATTTAAAAAACCTTAGAAATTCACTGAAAAAACCATAGGTTTTAGGGAAGTTATAGTTAGTTGGACATTTCACTCCCACAAAACCATAGAAATCAGCTGTTATAGTTAGTTCAACTAACTATAACTCGTGCCCCCGCGATGCACTGCTGATGACGTCACATATTATATCATTCATGACATTGTCAGTGACATCACTGATGACATCATTCATGTGAAAATCTGATTCACCGAATCACACTCTAATATAAACTTTGATACACCCACTGTAAAATACAGACTACCATTTTCAAAACCATCAACACACCAATATCAATTACTACATACTCACTCACTAATTGCTAGGTCTATACACACATCCACTCATTCAGCCATATAATCACTCATTAATACAAGACTATCATGTGCACTCCTACATCTATACAGACACTCAAACACCACCACTTATCCAGAGGTACTCACACACCTAGTCAGTCATGCATAGAAACACACTTCCATTTACTGACCTACACAGTTATACACACACCACATCACTTATTCAAACAGAAAGAAATGCATACTTACTCTCTTATACAATCACTGATACAAGTACACACTCATCCATACAGCCACTCTCACAATCACGGACTCTGACATATAGTCATTTGTGTACTCCAACTCTCACGTACACTACCTTTTACATATGTAGTTACTTGGACATGTACCACTGAGACACCCATTCACTCACCAACACACACTTACCCACCCATACAACTGTTTCCACATGCACTCTTGAACTCATACACCAACTGAATCAACCACTCAAACATCTATGCACCGAGTCACACTCCTCCCAACCACCCACACACATACTCTGGCACCCATACAAATACTCAGGCAACCAATCAATAACCTGTATACACACTCATGTAGCTACTGACCAACCAAGACATAAGATTATACAACAACAGGCAGACTGATACAGACATAAACACAGTTTAGTCACTAACCCATGCATTCAGCAAGACACATTTAATCACTCACTTATACAGTCAGTCACACACCTACTAAATCCAAATCCTCCATCCAGACACTTATACAACCACTAATTTTTCAATACACCTTGGTATATATATATATATATATTCACTGAAAAAAACATAGGTTTCACACCAGTTATAGTTAGGAATTAGCATTTAAAAAACCTATTAAATTCACTGAAAAAACCAATCAATCAATCAATCACAGCATTTATAAAGCGCACTACTCACCCGGTGGGTCTTAAGGCGCTGGGGGAGGGGAGGTCCGCTACTGTTCGAACAGCCAGGTCTTGAGCTGTTTCCTGAAGGCGAGGTGGTCCTGGGTCATCCGGAGGTGGTTCGGGAGGGAGTTCCAGGTCTTGGCGGCCAGGTAGGAGAAGGACCTTCCTCCTGTGGTGGCTCTTCGGATGCGGGGGACGGCGGCGAGGGCGTGGCCGGTCGAGCGAAGTTGGCGTGTGGGAGCGTAGAAGTTGAGGCGGCTGTTGAGGTATCCTGGGCCTTGGTTGTGTAGGGCCTTGTGTGCGTGGGTGAGGAGACGGAAGGTGATTCTCTTGTTGACCGGTAGCCAGTGCAGATCTTTCAGGTGTCCGGAGATGTGGCTGCGACGGGGGATGTCCAGGATGAGTCGTGCTGAGGCGTTCTGGATCCGCTGGAGTCTCTTCTGGAGTTTGGCGGTGGTTCCGGCGTAGAGGGAGTTGCCGTAGTCCAGGCGGCTGGTGACGAGGGCCTGGGTGACCGTCTTCCTGGTCTCGGTGGGGATCCATCGGAAGATCTTACGTAGCATGCGCAGGATGGTGAAGCATGACGAGGAGACGGCGTTGACTTGTCTGGTCATGGAGAGGGAGGAGTCCAGGATGAAGCCAAGGTTGCGTGCGTGGTCTGTTGGTTTGGGTGCGCTGCCTAGGTCGGGGGCCACCAGGAGTCGTCCCAGGCGGAGGGTGAGGATCCCAGGATGAGAACTTCCGTCTTGTCTGAGTTCAGTTTCAGGCGGCTGGTCGTCATCCATTCGGCTACGTCTTTCATCCCTTCGTGTAGGTTGGCTCTGGCGGTGGCGGGGTCGTTGGTGAGGGAGAGGATCAGCTGGGTGTCGTCGGCGTAGGAGATGATGTTGAGGTTGTGTTGGCGTACGATGGCTGCGAGGGGGCTCATGTAGACATTGAAGAGGGTTGGGCTGAGCGAGGAGCCTTGAGGAACGCCGCAGATGACTTCGGTGGCTTCTGAAGTGAACGGGGGGAGGCGGACTCTCTGTGTCCTTCCGGCGAGGAATGAGATGATCCATTCCAGTGCCTTTTCCTGGATTCTGACGTTGCTGAGGCGCTGCGCTAGGGTACGGTGGCAGACAGTGTCGAAGACCGCGGAGAGGTCTAGGAGGATGAGGGCCGCTGTTTCTCCGTTGTCGAGCAGGGCTCGGATGTCATCGGTAGCTGCGATCAGGGCGGTCTCGGTGCTGTGGTTGGCCCGGAAGCCAGACTGCGAGATGTCGAGGGATCCGTTCGTCTCGAGGAAGGCGGCCAGCTGCTTGTTGGCGGTCTTCTCGATGACTTTTGCAGGAAACGGGAGCAGCGAAATGGGGCAGTAGTTCTTGAGGTCGGAGGGGTCGGCTGAAGGCTTCTTGAGTAGAGCGCTGAGTTCGGCGTGCTTCCAGCTCTCCGGGAAGGTAGCGGTGTCGAAGGAGGTGTTGATAATGTCCCGCAGGTGGGGTGCGATGACGGCGTCGGCCTTGTTGAAGACGTGGTGAGGGCAGGGGTCGGTCGGAGATCCGGAGTGGATGGAGTTCATCGTGCGGATGGTGTCTTTGGTGCTGATCGGGGTCCAGGCGCGGAGGGTGGTGGTGGGGGGCGGTGGTTCGGTCGTGGCGTGCGTCGGTTGGGAGCTGAAGCTGTTGTGTATGTCCGTGATCTTGTTGTGGAAGTAGGAGGCGAGGGAGTTGCAGAGGTCTTGCGAAGGGGTGATGTTGTTGTTTCCGGCGTTCGGGTTGGAGAGCTCTTTGATGGTGTTGAAGAGTTCCTTGCTGTTGTGGGCGTTGTTGTCCAGTCGTTCCTTGAATGCAGTTTTCTTGGTGGCGTGGATCAGTTGGTGGTGTTTTCGGGTGGCGAGCTTGAGGGCAGTCATGTTGTTCGGCGTTGGGTCTCTGCGCCAGGCTTTCTCGAGGGCTCGGCAGTTCTTCTTGGAGCTCTTGAGTTCGTCGGTGAACCATGGGGCTTTCTTGCTACCGGGTCTGCTAGGCGGGGTCTTCAGAGGGGCGAGGTTGTCTGCGCAGTTGCTGATCCACTTCGCGAGGTTGGTGGCCGCCTGGCTTGGGTTTGTTGCGCTGGTGGGAGGGTGCATGCTCAGGGAAGTCGCGAGCTGGTCGGCTGTGATCTTGTTCCAGCTTCTTCATGCAACCTGTAGTTGGTGGTGGTGGATCGTGGTCCTTCTGAAGCTGAAGTAGACGCAGCTGTGGTCCGTCCAGTGGAGTCCGGTGGCGTGGCTGAAGGCGATGTCCTTGCTGGATGAGAAGACGGGGTCGAGTGTATGTCCAGCGTTTCACACCAGTTATAGTTAGCTGGAAATTTTACTCGCATAAAACCATTGAAATTCCCACGTTATAGTTAGTTGGACTCACTATAACTTGCGCGTGCAATGCACTGCTGATGACGTCACATATTACATCACTCATGACATGGTCAGTGACATCACTCATGACATCACTGATGACACCATCTTTGTGACAGAGTGACAGACCTTCTTTCACTGCAATGTAACCCTTGAAACACATATTCAGTAATAGAAACTAAAATTTTCAAAAAATTTCCAGCTAACTATAACTGGTGTGAAACCTATGGTTTTTTCAGTGAATATATATATATATATGTAATATTAATATATGTAATATTAATATATATAAATGTATATTTAATATTAATATATATATATATATATATATATATATATATATATATATATATATATATATATATATATATATATATATATTACCTACTGGCGAAAGCCAATAGGTATATATAGTTAGGATTTTTTTCCTATGGGATTTTTTAAAATTCTATGTCGAATAACTTTGGCGTTTGAGGACAGAATTGGCTGAAATTTTCAGGAAAATGGAACATTTTGTTTCTGAGCAGCCCCTGAAAATTTGGGGGGGTTTCGTCAAGGGGGGGCCGAGAAAAAAGGGGGGTCCCAAAACGTGTTTTTCCCATGCAATTTTCCATAGGGCGGTTGGCCTCACTTTTAGCCTGACCGGCTGAATGGATTTACACAAAACTTGGCAAAATTGTAGGGACTGGTAGCCTGATGTGCCTTTGCTATGTCTCAAGATATAGGCTCCAGTGGTTATTACGAAAATTAACTTTGAAAAATATATATTGGGCTACATTGGGCTATATATATATGTTGGAGCCCAAATGTAGCCCAATGTAGCCCAATGTAGCCCAATGTAGCCCAAAGATGGCCACCAGAGACAAAAAAAACAAATGTTGCCCAAATATCAGCCAGATGTAGCCCAACTATAGCCCAATGACAGAATGTCCCAGAGTATTCTAAAGAACAACTAGAGTGCTAACAGTCCTACTTATTACAAAGGTATGGCACACCTGAAGCCATCTTGATTGGAATAAAGTGGTAACTCTTAAAACATTTAATTTAAAAAGGAACAAAATGAGGGGGTTCATTTTGCCATAGAAAGTATGACTAGCGAATATATGACGAAATCCCGCATGTACTATTAGGCCGCAAATTAAAATAACGAAAACTTTTAGAACGAATATGCCTTTAGCATACACTAAACAACTAAACTACCCTAAACCCTAAAACACTACCCCCAGCATGACCCTACACTACACAAACAGTACAACACTACCCTAAACCCTAAAACACTACCCCCAGCATGACCCTACACTACACAAACACTACAACACTACCCTAAACCCTAAAACACTACCCCCAGCATGACCCTACACTACGCAAACACTACAACACTACCCAAAACCCTAAAACACTACACCCCAGCATGACCCTACACTACGCAAACACTACAACACTACCCTAAACCCTAAAACACTACCCCCAGCATGACCCTACACTACACAAACACTACAACACAACCCTAAACCCTAAAACACTACCCCCAGCAGGACCCTACACTACGCAAACACTACAACACAACCCTAAACCCTAAAACACTACCCCCAGCCTGACCCTACACTACGCAAACACTACAACACTACCGTAAACCCTAAAACACTACCCCCAGCATGACCCTACACTACGCAAACACTACAACACTACCCAAAACCCTAAAACACTACACCCCAGCATGACCCTACACTACGCAAACACTACAACACTACCCTAAACCCTAAAACACTACCCCCAGCATGACCCTACACTACGCAAACACTACAACACTACCCAAAACCCTAAAACACTACACCCCAGCATGACCCTACACTACGCAAACACTACAACACTACCCTAAACCCTAAAACACTACCCCCAGCATGACCCTACACTACGCAAACACTACAACACTACCCTAAACCCTATAACACTACCCCCAGCATGACCCTACACTACGCAAACACTACAACACTACCCTAAACCCTAAAACACTACCCCCAGCATGACCCTACACTACGCAAACACTACAACACAACCCTAAACCCTAAAACACTACCCCCAGCATGACCCTACACTACGCAAACACTACAACACTACCCAAAACCCTAAAACACTACCCCCAGCATGACCCTACACTACGCAAACACTACAACACTACCCAAAACCCTAAAACACTACCCCCCAGCATGACCCTACACTACGTAAACACTACAACACTACCCAAAACCCTAAAACACTACCCCCAGCATGACCCTACACTACGCAAACACTACAACTCTACCCAAAACCCTAAAACACTACACCCCAGCATGACCCTACACTACGCAAACACTACAACTCTACCCAAAACCCTAAAACACTACCCTCAGCATGACCCTACACTACGCAAACACTACAACACTATCCTAAACCCTAAAACACTACGCCCAGCATGACCCTACACTACGCAAACACTACAACACTACCCTAAACCCTAAAACACTAGCCCCAGCATGACCCTACACTACGCAAACCCTACAACACAACCCTAAACCCTAAAACACTACCCCCAGCATGACCCTACACTACGCAAACACTACAACACTACCCTAAACCCTAAAACACTACCCCCAGCATGACCCTACACTACGCAAACACTACAACACAACCCTAAACCCTAAAACACTACCCCCAGCATGACCCTACACTAAACAACCACCACAACTCTATACTACACTAACACAACACTACACTACACAACACTACACTACACAATCACTAACCCACGAAAAAATTAACACAAACCCACTTACCTCTCTCGTCATCGTGGTTTTCACAACGCAAATGCATTTACCATACATGCCTTTAAGACGTAATTCTTTGTAAAGGTATGCGCGATAAATGCACATGCGTTTTGAAACAATGCGGGATAATGGTATGCGAGGTCAATGACCTTGCGGGATAATGGTATGCGGGCTGAAAGTCTGCGGGATAAAAAATGCGGGAAAATGGCTGCAAACCATGATTAGCAGCAGACTTCCCTGGTGAGCACTAGCTTTACTACAGTGATCTAATGAGCAACTAGAGTGCTAACATTCAGAATTTATGGCAAATGTGTGACACATCTGAATGCCTTCTTGGTAGAACCAAAGTAAACAAGCATTGAAAATGCAATAGATCTCGCCCTCGTTTAAGTTAAAGCCATTCTGTTTGTAATGAGGTGGCTTTTTAGCTTTGCTTTTATTAGTGTTTTTAAAACTTTCATGTAAATAACATGCATATGTATGCATATATGTATATGTATGCATGCATTTATATTTATATAGATATGCAGATTATTTATGTTTATATATGTATATTACCTACTGGCGATAGCCAGTGGGTATATATAGTTAGGATTTTTTCTCTATGGGATTTCTGAAAATTCTATGTCTAATAACTTTGGCGTTTGTGGACGGAATTGGCTGAAATTTTCAGGAAAATGGCACATTTTGTTTCTGAGCAGCCCCTGAAAATTTGGGGGGGGGTTCGTCAAGGGGGGCCGAGAAAAAAGGGGGGTCCCAAAACGCGTTTTTCCCATTCATTTTTCCATAGGGCGGTTGGACTCACTTTTAGCTCGAACGGCTGAATAGATTTACATGAAACTTGGCAAAATTTTAGATATGGTTTGCCCGACGTGCCTTTGCTATGTCTCAATATATGTGCTCCAGTGGATTTTGAGAAATTAACGTTTAAAAAAATATATATATCTGTGACAGCGCTCCGGTTAGCGCCCCGGTTCACGTACCTGACGCGTAACGGAACTTCGCGAAGCGAAGCTGATTGGCTCTCCGGTGTCTGTCAACATTCTAAACAGTCCGGAGCGGCCGCCATCTTGTCTCTCGGTACGATCGAGAGACAAGAAGTGGTGAAAAACGAAGGGGGAAATGAAGGAAAGGGGGCAAGGTAGACCACTCCTGACCCCCTAGGATTGATGAGGGGGATATTAAAGTGCCCCGCGGGGCAAAAAAAAAACAAACATTTTTTTTTGCGATTTTACGCCGTAGAGGCGCGTCCCGGTACGCGAACCGGGCAGCTCACCGGGCAGCTCACCGGGCAGCTCACCGGGCAGCTAACCGGGCAGCTAACCGGCAGCGTAGCTGTCAACATTGTAAACAGTCCGGAGCGGCCGCCATCTTGTCTCTCGGTAGGTTCGAGAGACAAGATGTGGTGAAAAAAAAGAAGGGGGAAATGAAGGAAAGGGGGCAAGGTAAACTCCTCCTGACCCCCTAGGATTGATGAGGGGGATATTAAAGTCCCCCGCGATTTTTCGCGGTAGAGGCGCTTCCCGGTACGCGAACCGGGCAGCTAACCGGCAGCGTAACGGGAGTCCGCCATCTTGTGTTTTTGGAGCGTCCGGTTCGCGTACCGGGTAGCGTCCCGGTAAGCGTAACAAGGGGAAAACCAAGAGAAACAGTAAAAAAAAAATTAAGGGAATAGATTTCCAGCAAACTTGGCAAAATTGTAGGGACTGTTTGTTTGATGTGCCTTTGCAAGGCCTCAAGATATGTGCACGTGTGGATTTTGTCTAATTAAGGTTAAAAAATATATATATATCTGTAAGCGTGCTCCGGCACGCTTACGTTACGGGTTTTGTTTGCGCTGCAGAGCCGATACGTCACGGTTATGCGACGCGTCATGAGGCGTCTCACGTGGCTACGTGATACGTCACGTAATAAAGAATATATTTTACAGCTATAGATATTAGCTTTTAAAAAACCAATGAAATTCACTGATTCCTACGTCTACACACACATTCACTCATTCACCCATACAATCACTCATACATACAGTCACTCATTATTACAACACTATCATATGCACTCATACACCTAGTCAGTCCTGTGAAGAATCAATCACACTTCGATTTCCTCATCTATACAGTTAAACACAGAACACCATACTTTTCACACATATACTAACACATACTTACTCTCTTATACAATCACTGATACAAGTACACATTGATATGCACAGAGTCACACACCTCCCAGCCAGCCACACACACACTCAGTCTTCCATACATCCACTCATTCTTCAATATGTAAAACATATTTAAACTTTACAAAAACACACAGACACTAGATGATGTCATCAGTGATGTCATTTGGGATGTCATCAGTGATGTCATCAGTGATGTCACTGACCATGTCATGAATGATGTAATATGTGACATCATCAGCAGTGGATTGCGGGTGCGCGATATATAGTTAGTGCAACTAACTATATATGGAATTTCATTGGTTTTATGTCAATAAAATGTCCAGCTAACTATATATGGTCTCTAACCTATGGTTTTTTCAGTGAATTTTCAAGGTTTTGTAATGCAAATTCCTAACTATATATGGTCTATAACCTATGGTTTTTTCAGTGAATATATATATATATATATATATATATATATATATATATATATATATATATATATTTATTTATTTATCTATACTACTATTATAAAGAGAGAACACAAACCTTTGAGCCAGGTAAACTAGAAAACAACTAGGCATATTCACATGGGCAGGGCCAACACTTGCACACAGAATTAACAAAAAAGGATTAGGAAAGTTTAGACAACAGAAAGGGCTTGCACACAAATCACAAAAAAAACACAGACAGTTTATGAAAACGAAAGACCAAGGAAACAGCCTTACAGAGCCAGAACTAATTCAATTCAACAGTGCAAGGGCTTGCAGAGACAATTAACAAAACGAAACGGACAATTTCTGGAAGGCATACCAAGCATACAACAAGGAAAAACACTTCAAAGCCTCAAATTAATCAATTTAACAGTGAAAGGGATTGGCCAGATTTTTTTTTCAAAAAACAGACACATTATTAAAATGAGGAAACACACTTCAAGAGCCACAAAACAAGGCGCCATTTCTTCAGAGAGAAACGCTATCAATGATTGATTTATGCGTTTTTACATAGCGCAGAAATTACACGAAGGCGTCTTTATTTAGCGCGGACCCGTTCCTACATAGCGCTGAACTTAGCCAAAGGCGTCTTTATAGAGCGCCGCCCTTACCCAAAGGCGTCAGAGCGCATCACAGAACTCAAACATAAGGAGCACATTACACGTGAAGAGATTACAAAAGCTGACTTTAACATACATAAGGGAAACATTACAATTGTGACCAAACAAAATACATGAGGTAGCAAAAACTGACAGGAGTAAACACTGACAAGTGTGCAGGTTACTACACAAAACAAAGTACAATTAGAGCTATAATACTGCAATATATGCTACACACTCAGGCACAAGAATAAACGTTACGTAGCCAATGGTGGCACTTGTGCAAGTATCAACAGCAAACAAAATGTGAGAGGTAGCATACTGTCTGTTACAAGGGAAAAGTGGTGTGTGCAACTAACAGAACTGAAACATAAGGAGCACATTACACGGGAACAGATTACAAAAACAAACGTTAAGATACATGAGGGAAAAGTGAAAATTGTGACCAAAGAAAATACATGAGGTAGCAAAAACTGCCAGGAGGAAACAGTGACAAGTGTGCAGGTTACAAGACAAAACAAAGTACAATTAGAGGTATAATACTGCAATATATGCTACACACTCAGGCACAAAAATAAACGTTACGTAGGCAATGGTGGCACACACATTACTACGCAAAAACAATTAGGGAAAGCAACAGTGAACATCAACGTAAATACATTACTCTCTCTTTTGTAAATATTGAAAACACATACATTTCAATATGGTGAAGAGGAAAACACATCTTTCACGGACTACATATAAAAAACGCGCAAACACAAACAAGCGCATAAGACTAACACACACAAATAATGAGGAAACATTACATAACATCGATGCACCATCAACCTCACATCTTCCACAAACAAACAATATAACACATTCACAACGGCATCATAACAGTACTCCACAGCCAACAACCTCTAATATCACACACGCTGACAACACTAACAAAACCAACAAAGACACCACTCACATACAAAAACAGCAAACTTTACTATCTCCAAATATGCAATAACAACAAGAAGAACATACAGTACAACACACACACACACACACACACACTCTCAGATCTGCATTCATCTACAACCCACTTCATGACTACTGCAACAGTCCACATGTCAAAATTGGAGACATGGACAATGTCTGTACTCACTGCAACGCACTTAAATGGAAGGCAGAACCTAAAGGCCTTTGCTGCTCATCAGGAAAAGTACTTCTTAACAACATTCAAGATCCACCGCCACTCATTAGACAACTACTAGATGGCACTCACACACGTTCAAATCATTTCTTAACAAACACACGCCGTTACAATACTCTATTCCAAATGACATCCTTTGGTGCAAATGAAGTTAGGGAAGGAAATTTCATGCCAACATTTAAAATACAGGGACAGTTATACCACTTGATTGGAAGTATGCGTCCAATGGAAGGGAAAGCGCCACAGTTCCTACAAATATATTTCCTATCTGAACAACAACAAATAGACACACGCTCACACATGGTGCCAAATTTGAACACAGACTTTATACAACTACTACAAGACACATTGCACCATCATAACACATACATTCGTTCACTAAAGTACAACTATGAAATTAATTCACAAGAGGAAGATTTGCGCATTATTATACACGCTGATAAATGGCCAACAAATACACGTGCAGGAAGATATAATGCACCAACTACCGATGAAGTTTCAGTTCTTTTAGTCAACGAGGACAAGGGACCACGCGACATTGTATTACATACCCGAGAGGGAGTACTACGCAAAGTATCTGAATTGCATAGACCCTATGATCCTTTACAATACCCCAATCCTATTCCCTAAAGGTGAAGATGGTTATTGTCTCAATATACCACGAAGAAACTCTGCAACAAACAAAACTGTTACATGCATGCAGTACTATGCCTATACTCTTATGGTTAGAAATACAACTTTCAATACCTTGCATTGGTTCCGCAATCTCTTCAATCAATACATTGTAGATATGATGGCCAAAATGATCACAGAAAGACTCGACTTTATCAGGCACAATCAAAAACAACTACGCGCAGACAACTACATCAATTTAAAAGATGCTGTCAATCAAGATCACAACGTACAAGCTCAAGACATTGGACAGCACGTTATTTTACCAGCTACCTTCACTGGATCACCAAGGTACATGCACGAAAAAACACAAGATGCTATGACATACGTCAGGCACTACGGCAGACCAGACTTATTCATTACTTTCACATGCAATCCAGACTGGCAAGAAATTAAAGATCAACTGTTCCCAAAACAAAAACCATGCGATAGACATGACATAGTTGCACGGGTCTTCAATTTAAAAGTTAAAACACTAATGAAACTATTAACACAACAGGGTATCTTTGGATCTGCTAAAGCTTACGTATTTACTATTGAATGGCAAAAGAGAGGACTACCTCATGTACACATACTATTATGACTTGAACCAAAAATTAATGTCGATGACGTTGATCTCATTATCTCTGCAGAGCTGCCTGATCCTATTAACGATCCAAAACTATTTCTTATTGTCAAGAAAAACATGATACATGGTCCTTGTGGTGAACACAACATTCTTTCACCGTGTATGAAAAACGGGATTTGCACCAAAAAATACCCACGCCCTCTCATTAATGAGACAGAAACTGGGGTTAGCGGCTACCCCATTTATCGTAGGAGGAACACCGAACATGGTGGACATACTGTCACAATGACAGTTAGAGGACAGGAAGTCACTGTCAATAATCAGTGGGTTGTTCCATATTCACCACTACTCTGTCGCACTTTCAATGCTCACATTAATATTGAATACTGCCAATCTGTTAAAGCTATCAAATATATTTGCAAATATATTAACCAAGGCTCGGATCAAGCAACTGCTGCTATTGAAAACAAACACAATGAAATAGACACATATCTAAATGGACGGTATATTAGCACTTCCGAAGCAGTGTGGCCCATTCTAGAGTTTCACATTCATGAACGCAATCCCACTGTCACACATCTAGCTGTGCATCTTGAAAATGGTCAAAGAGCATATTTCTATGACAAGAACATTCTACATGTAGCACAGAACCCAACACACACAACGCTTACTGCCTTCTTCCAATTGTGTGCCACCGACAATTTTGCAAAAACATTGCTATACCAAGAAGTACCACAATACTATACATGGTCAAAATCAAGTTTTAAACGGCGAAAACGTGGACAGCAAGCATTAGGATACCCTGTGGTAAAAAAAGACTCAGCTCTTGGTAGAATGTACACTATTCACCCAAACCAATCGGAGTGTTTCCACTTACGCATTCTTTTACAACATGTTCGCGGACCTACAGGCTTTGACACTCTTTTAACGGTTAACGGACAACTAATGCCTACCTATCAAGCAGCGTGTAAAGAACTTGGACTCATTGAAGACGACCAACATTGGAAACATACATTAGGTGATGCTGCACTTTCACATTCCCCATCTAAGCTACGTGAATTGTTTGTTACTATTCTGCTGTTTTGTAACCCATCTGATCCTCTCACTTTATGGGACCAATACAAAGAAGATTTGTGTGAAGATATACTACACAATATGCGTCAAGAAACAAATGATGAATCAATACCAATGAGTAATGACATATTTAACCAGGGTCTCATACTAATTGAAGACTCGGTGTATGTACTAAGTGAAAAAACTTTAAAAGATTTCAAACTGCCGCAAACAAATAGAACTATACATACCACGTACAACCATACTGATTTTGCAAACTGTACAGATAACCTACTGCAATACGTTGCACAACATTTGCCAAACTTAGTGCCCGATCAAACAATAGCATACAACACCATTGTTGAAAGTGTGGAAACAAAAGATGGAAAAATAATCTTCTCAGACGCACCAGGAGGGACTGGGAAAACTTACTTAATCAACCTAATACTTGCAAAAATACGCTCTTTAGGACTATTAGCTCTGGCAGTTGCATCTTCTGGAATAGCTGCCACTTTGCTAACTGGAGGTAAAACAGCACACTCCACGTTTAAACTACCTTTAACTGTTTTCATTGAAAATGAATCCACTTCCTCAGTACGCAAAAACGGACCCTTAGGCACCCTGCTTCAAAAAGTGTCTCTTATTATGTGGGACGAATGTACTATGACACACCGCGCACATATAGACGCCGTACACAGAACTCTACAAGACATGGGTGGGGTCACTTTTGTCTTTGCAGGTGACTTCCGTCAGACTCTTCCTGTTGTCCCAAGAGGAACACGTGCAGATATACTAAAAGCATGCTGAAAAGCATCACACCTATGGGACTCCGTACAAACTCTTACCTTACGCACTAACATGAGAACACATTTAGGAGGTGGAGATAATCTCTTTGCTGATCTTCTACTACAAGTTGGTAATGGAGATTTACACAACACAAATGATACAATTAATATTGAAAATTTAGGGATGGCTGTCTCGAACTTACAGGAACTCATACAACATGTATACCCTAACGTTCACAATATTATTAACAAAGACTACCAATGGATTTGTGAAAGAGCTATAGTTGCACCCAGAAACACAAGTGTCAACCACATCAATGAACACATACTACTTTAAATCCCAGGGGAAACAAAAGTCTATAAATCCATTGACAC
Source organism: Lissotriton helveticus (assembly GCF_964261635.1). Classification (NCBI taxonomy): domain Eukaryota; kingdom Metazoa; phylum Chordata; class Amphibia; order Caudata; family Salamandridae; genus Lissotriton; species Lissotriton helveticus. Next base: position 5,041,662 of record NC_136072.1, read on the forward strand.
AGTATTAGATACTCAAGAATTCCTAAACTCACTTAACCCTTCGGGACTTCCACCTCATGTACTCCAAATAAAAGTTGGCATTCCAATCATCTTATTGCGAAACCTACATCCACCAAATCTATGCAATGGAACCCGACTACAAGTTAAAAGTCTTTTACCTTATGTCATTAAAGCAACTATTCTATCTGGCCCTGCTGCAGGCCAGTTAGCTCACATTCCACGCATACCCATGATACCTACAGATCTACCATTTCAATTTAAACGTTTGCAATTCCCGATTAACATTGCCTTTGCTTCTACCATTAACAAACCGCAAGGTCAAACATATAAAGTTATAGGCATCGACTTACGAGAAGACTGCTTCACTCATGGCCAGTTATATGTTGCACTCCCTCGCACCGGGAATGTGCAAAATCAATTTATTCTACATCCTCATTCAAATGAAACTAAAAATGTAGGTTACCGCGAAATCTTACAATAATGACATACTTCATCTGTAACAACATTACACACTTTACCTTTCATCCCCGGACAACGTCGGGACGGGCTGCTAGTATATATATATTACCTACTGGCGGTCGCCAGTAGATAGTTATAGTTAGGACCTAGTTTCCATAGGAAATCCGCAACATTCTATTGGGAATAACTTTGGCGTTGATGGACAGAATTGGCTGCATTTCTCTAAGAAAATGGCCAGCTCCGCTCCGCTCCTCCCCTGAAAGTTTGGGGGGGATTCGTCAAGCGGGGGCCGAGATAAAAGGGGGGTCCCAAAACGTGTTTTACCCATGTTAATTTCCATAGGGCGGTTGGACTCACTTTTAGCCCAACGGCTGAATGGATTTCCACCAAACTTGGCAAAATTGTAGGGACTGGTAGCCCGATGTGCCTTTGCTATGTCTCAAGATATGTGCTCCAGTGGATTTTGAGTAATTTAGGTTCAAAAAAATATATATATCTATAAGCGTGCCCCGGTACGCGCACCGGGGCGCGCGCCAGCGCGCTACGCGACTACGTGAGCGGAAAGCTGATTGGCTCTCGGGTGTCTGTCAGCATTCCAAACAGTCCGGAGCAGCCGCCATCTTGTGTCTCGGTAGGATCGAGACACAAGAGGTGGCAAAAACAAAGTGGGAAATGACCAAAAGGGGGCAGGGTAGACCCCCCCTGAACCCCTAGGTTTGACGTGGGGGCCATAAAAGGGCAAACATTTTTTTTATTTTTTTTTCGATGTTCGCGGGGGGAGCGTCCGGTACGCGCACCGGGGAGCGTACCGGGGAGCGTACCCTGGAGAAAAAAGAATGACAGAGTTTTTTAAAAATGTAGCATTTTTTTTATAAATTGGAGGTAGTTCTAAAAAGAACTGTATTTTTAATTCTTTTTGTTGTTTTATATTTTTTTATTGTTTTTTTGAAAATTTTTAACTTTTTGGGCTTTTATGAACAATTTTATATTTTTTTTGTAATTTTTATGGGGACAAACAAAAAACAGGGAATTGTAAACGGCTCAACTGGAGCAAAAAAAATCAGGAAAAAATTAAGCTTTCTTTTTGCAGTTGTGGTTGTCTCCAGCACGGTTGATCAATTTGATACTTTGCTCTCCATAGGAAATTGTAGTCCGACCACCATTTAAGTTTAAGTTTAAGTTTAGGAATTTGTATAGCGCACTACTCACCCAGAGGGTCTCAAGGCGCTTTGGGGGAGGGGGTGCATTATTTATCGAATAGCCACGTTTTAAATTCCTTTCTGAAGGAAATGTGGTTCTGAGTAAGGCGGAGGTGAGTGGGGAGAGAATTCCAGGTCTTGGCCGACAAGTAGGAGAAGGATCTTCCTCCCATGGTGGATCTATGGATGCGCGGAACTGCGGCGAGGGCTTGATTGGAGGATCTTAGTTGGCGGGTGGGTGTGTAGAAGGACAGTCGTGTGTTGAGGCATTCGGGTCCTAGTTTGTAGAGGGCCTTGTGTGCGTGGGTGAGGAGACAGAACGTTATTCTCTTGTTGACGGGAAGCCAGTGGAGGTCTTTCAGGTGACCGGTAATGTGGTCTTGGCGAGGGATGTCCAATATGAGTCTGGCTGATGCGTTTTGGATGCGTTGGAGTTTTTTCTGTAATTTGGCTGTGATTCCGGCGTAGAGGGTGTTTCCATAGTCCAGTCGGCTAGTGACCAGTGCGTGGGTGACAGTCTTTCTTGTCTCTGAGAGGATCCAACGGAATATTTTTTTGAGCATACGAAATACGATGAAGCAAGAGGAAGAGACGACGTTGACTTGTCTGGTCATCGATAGAGAGGAGTCTAGGATGAAGCCTAGGTTACGTGAGTGGTCTGTGGGGATGGGTGCTGTGCCCAGGGCCGATCGCCACCATGAGTCGTCCCAGGCAGAAGGGGAAGATCCTAGGATGAGGACTTCCGTTTTGTCTGAGTTAAGTTTTAGGCGGCTGCTTTTCATCCATTCGGCTACTTCTTTAATGCCCTTGTGAAGGTTGGTTTTGGCGGTGTTAGGGTCTTTGGTGAGGGAAAGGACCAGCTGGGTGTCGTCAGCGTAAGAGATGATGTTGAGGTTGTGTTGTCGCGCGATGGATGCGAGTGGACTCATGTAAACGTTGAAGAGGGTGGGACTGAGTGATGATCCTTGTGGTACTCCGCAGATGACTTCGTGGCCTCTGATTTGAATGGGGGAAGTCGGACTCTCTGGGTTCTCCCAGCGAGGAACGAGATGATCCAGTCCAAGGCTTTTCCTTGTATGCCGATGTTGCTGAGGCGTTGAATGAGGGTGCTATGACAGACTGTGTCGAAGGCGGCGGAGAGGTCGAGTAGGATGAGGGCGACTGTTTCTCCATTGTCCAGTAGTGTTCGGATGTCGTCTGTCGCTGCAATGAGGGCGGTTTCAGTGCTGTGTTTGGCTCGAAAGCCGGACTGTGAGGTGTCGAGGGAGTTGTTGGATTCAAGGAAGGCGGCGAGCTGGCTATTGACGGCTTTCTCAATGACTTTGGCAGGGAATGGGAGGAGGGAGATGGGGCGGTAGTTCTTAAGTTCAGAGGGGTCTGCTGTGGGTTTCTTCAGGAGGGCGCTGAGTTCGACGTGTTTCCAGCTTTCTGGGAAGGTAGCGGAGTTGAAGGAGCAGTTGATGACATCACGGAGATGGGGTGCGATGATGGAGTCTGCTTTGTTGAAGATGTGGTGGGGACAGGGGTCGGTTGGCGAACCTGAATGGATGGAGTTCATTAGGCGGATGGTGTCTTCAGTGGTGATTAGGTTCCAGGCGTTAAGGTTGTCAGAGGGCGGTATTGTTTCGGAGGTGGGTGGAGTGGACTGTTCTTTGGAAATGTTCTCAAAGCTATTATGTATGTCTGCGATTTTGTTGTAGAAGAAGGAGGATAGCAAATCGCTGAGGTCTTGGGAGGGAGTAATGTCGTATGAGGCTGCGGTGGGGTTGGTAAATTCTTTGACGATGTTGAATAGTTCCTTGCTGTTATGGGCGTTGTTGTCGAGTCGATCCTTGAATGCTGATTTCTTGGTGGATCGGATCAATTGGTGGTGTTTGCGGGTGGCTGTCTTGAAGGAGGTCAGGTTGTCAGTGGTTGGGTTTTTTCTCCATGTTTTCTCGAGAGTACGGCATAGTTTCTTGGATTTCTTAAGGTCATCGCTGAACCAGGGGGCCTTTTTGCTACCCTGTTTGGTTTGGTGGTTTTTCAAGGGTGCTAATTCTTCAACATTGTGAGTGATCCATTGTTTGAGTTTGGTGGCAGCTTGGTTTGGGTCCGATGAGAGGGCAGGAGGGTTATGGTTGAGCGATGTGAGGAGTTGGTCGTGGTGATTTTGTTCCAGTTTCTTCGCGGAATAGGTTGTGGGGGGTTGTGGGTCGAGGTGGTTTTGTAGCTGAAGTGAACACAACTATGGTCCGTCCAATGGAGAGTTGTGGTGCGATCGAAGGAGATGTGTTTGCTGGAGGTGAAGATTGGGTCAAGCGTATGTCCGGCTACATGGGTGGGGGTGTCAACAAAGTGTTTGAGTCCGAGATTGGCCAGGTTGTCCAGAAGGGTGGTGGTGTTGCTGTCGTTTTTCTTTTCCAGGTGGAAGTTGAGGTCTCCCAGTAGAATGTAGTTCTCGGAGGCGAGGGCATGTGGGCTGATGAAGTCCGTGATGTCTTCGCTGAATTGTTTACGGGTTCCTGGTGGCCTGTAGATGAGGGTGCCTCTAAGTGTGGTCCTGGGGTCGGTGTGGATCTGGAAGTGGAGGTGTTCGGCGGTTGTAAGGTTATCGTCGAAGCTGGTCGTGATTCTGATGGTGTTCTTATGGACGATGGCGATGCCTCCTCCTGTTTGGTTGGTGCGGTCTTTTCGGATGATCTTGTAAGCGTCCGGGATGGCTATGGCGATGTCGGGAGTTGATGATGCGTTCATCCAGGTTTCTGTAAGGAAGGCGATGTCCGGTGAAGCAGTGTCGAGTAGGTCCCAGAGTTCAGTGGCGTGTCTGTGGACCGAGCGGGTGTTCAGCAGGATGCACTTTAGGTGGTTAGAGTCGGAGCTGTGTTTGGAGTTAGTGGGCTTGATGTGGGTCTTGATGCAGGCGAACTTGCAGGAGTGGCAGGTGAAGGGACCGTGGGTACGTTCTGGGCCGGCTTCGTAGCATTGGGGTGAGCGTCCGGGGTTAAGGGCTAGGAGGGTGACGGTGTCATACATAATGCGGGGGGTGTGCGATTTGCGGGGGCCAGGGGATCTGGCGCTGGGCGCCGTCCAGGCGCGGACGGGCGTAGACAGGCTTACCTTTGGCGCACCGTCGGTGCGACCGCGGCGCGTGAACGCTGCGCGCAGATGCATCTGTCATATGTAGGTAGTGGAGGGGGAGGGGCGAGGCAGGGTCAGCTGGGAGGCGGGCGCGGGGTGGAGCTACGGGCTAGGAAGCACAACAAACAACAAAATGGCTGCAAGTGGGAGAAATCGAAACTGGGCGAGCCTGGGGGACAGACAGAGGCACAATCGGGCATAAAGTACTTTGCTGATACAATGCGGTCACAACAATGCACAGATTTAATTATGCAGCACTCAAGATGGTAAACGCACAATGCACAATGCACAAAAAATGGAAAACGCGCAATGCAGGCAGCGGCAGTGATGCGGGGGAATGATCGTGCTAATGACTCAGCTGGAAGGCGCTACGATACCGCGGGACAGCTTTCAAGAGCTCTCAGGTCACGGAGTCACCAAGCCTTGGGAGCGTGGGGGAGCGACCTCTTCTGAGCTAGTCAGGAGAGTCACGGCGCGGGGATGGTGGGGCAGATCAGCAACTATCTGTGGGAGGCAGGGTCAGCTGGGAGGCGGGCGCGGGGTGGAGCTACGGGCTAGGAAGCACAACAAACAACAAAATGGCTTCAAGTGGGAGAAATCGAAACTGGGCGAGCCTGGGGGACAGACAGAGGCACAATCGGGCATAAAGTACTTTGCTGATACAATGCGGTCCCAACAATGCGCAGATTTAGTTATGCAGCATTCAAGATGGTAAACGCACAATGCACAATGCACAAAAAATGGAAAACGCGCAATGCAGGCAGCGGCAGTGATGCGGGGGAATGATCGCGCTAATGACTCAGCTGGAAGGCGCTACGATATCGCGGGACAGCTTTCAAGCGCTCTCAGGTCACGGAGTCACCAAGCCTTGGGAGCGTGGGGGAGCGACCTCTTCTGAGCTAGTCAGGAGAGTCACGGCACGGGGATGGTGGGGCAGATCATTTCTGGAAGTTCGTATTCTTAAAGGCATCAGCAGGAGTTCGTTACTGGATCTGAGTTATCTTTGAGGCCGATACCATCTTAGTTTTTTAGACCAATATGTGGGGCCTTTTTCATACATCTGTCTATGGGTCAGGCACAGAGTTTTGAAGAGGATACGCTTTTTTACCGGAAGCCAATGAAGGCTTTTTAGACAGGCAGCAGATGGAGTTCTTCGCGGGAGGTTAAGAACCAACCGAGCTGCGATGTTCTGAAGAACCTGAAGCCTGCTCAGATGATGTTCTTTTATGGAAGCTAAGAGTGTATTTCCGTAGTCCATTCTATTTATTATTAGACCCTGTACTAAGGGTTTTCGGGTCTGAACGGGGATCCACTTTAAAATCTTCCTCAGACTACGCATTAGTCCGAAACATGTACCAATGATGTTATTAATTTGGTTATTCATGGACAGTTTATCATCCATCAGGAAATCCAGATTACAGATTGATTCCTTTGGTACTGGGCAGCTGCCCAGATTAGTTGGCCACCAGTCATTTGTCCAGTGCTCTGCCGCTTTGCCGAAAAGCATAATTTCTGATTTACTGCCGATTAGTTGGAGGTGATTGGTGGTCGTTCATTCCTCAACCTGTATCAGGCAGTTTTTGAAACGTTGTTTGGTTTCGTTGGGATCAGGATCTAGTGTGACTAGGATCTGAGAATCATCGGCATAAAACAGAACATCAAAACCATGAGCTCTGATCACTTTGGCCAAAGGAGTCATATAGACATTGAAGAGCGCCGGGCTCAAAATGGAGCTCTGAGGAACGCCCATTTTAACAGGTCTTTCACCTGCTCTATTTTTATCGATTTGGACCACTGTTGTACGATTGAATAGGTAACTGGAAAACCATTTTAGGGCATTTCCTCTGACACCAATCTCCTGAATTAAAATGCGGTGGGAGATGGTGTCAAAGGCCGCAGACAGATCAAGCAGGACGAGGATACAGGTTCTCCCGCTCTGGCGTAGGACACGGGTTTTCCTGCTCTGGCGTAGGACATGGGTTCTCCTGCTCTGGCGTAGGACATGGGTTCTCCTGCTCTGGTGTAGGACACGGGTTCTCCCGCTCTGGCGTAGGACACGGGTTCTCCCGCTCTGGCGTAGGTCACGGGTTCTCCTGATGTTCTGGTTCTTCCTGCACTGTTCTAGTCTCTACTCTTCTGGAGATCCAGTTCTTGTTTTACATTCTATCCCCAAATAATTGTCAATTACAATAACAACCAGCAGAGTTTAGAGGGTGTGAATGTTCTTAAGTGCCACTCCCTAATACCAGCTCTTATGAGAATAAATCAAAATAATGACATCAACCAGTGAGACATGGTTTTACTGTGATTCACAACTACCGCCTTACTGTTTTTATGTGCAACATCATCTAAAAAATGCAGCAATTTCACTTAAAACTACAAGACATTTTCCCAGCTTGTGCTTCTGAGGAATTTTCAGCAAAGCGATGGATACTTTAAAGAACAGCATAAAAATATGAACAAAAACATAAGAAGTAAAATACAAAGTTAACATAAAATCAGAGTTAAAACATTTTGAAGATGAAAAAAATTAAAACCATGTTTAAAAAAACATTACTTTTTAAAAAAATATTTAAAAAGGGAGACCTGCATAAAACTACCTGCTCACACAGCCAGGGGTGCTGTGCCGAAGGGGGACGCTTGCTTCCCTATGGATGATTAGATGCAGTTGGAGGCTGGAGATGTGGTCCCCATTCCCTTGGTCCTGGACTATAAATTTAAGGAGGGAGGGTGTGCAGCTCACCTCCCCAAGCTATCCATTGGCCCCAGAGACCCCACCCCCCCTCACCCCACATTCCGGGAACAGCATCCCAGAGACAATGCAGTTCCGCTTGGGAGAGGGCGGGTATAACGTGCCTACAGTCACCCTGGCCGGAAACAACATTGCTCCCGCATGGATGGGAGCAGAGACAAATGCTGCTCCTTCCTGTGGGGGTGCCAAGTGCCTGAGCCAGCACCCGCGAGCATCACCATGGGTACTGGCTGGGGAGGCGGGTGCCTTAGGGCAGCTCCCTCAGTCCCCAATATTTCAGCTATATCTGTGAGCCACATTTTAAACCCACTTTTTAAAAATGGCTGCAGCCACAGCCATTTTTTGGGGGTGGGGCTATGGAAGATGACCGGGGCCACAAAGGCGGAGGGGACTCCTCCTGTGGCCCAAGAGGCTCTCCCTGTGGCCTGGAGCAATCAAGTATGTTGTGGGTATCTCACTGTGAAAAAACAATGCTGGGTACCACCAGGATTGTATGGGTTTTGGCTGGATAGCCGGCAGGGGCCGCAGGCACCTCGGAGCTCCCCCAGCAGTTCTCAACACTAAATGAGGCATAACTTAAAAGGAAAAAAAAGAATAAATAAACGCCAGGGGATGACAATTTAATTATTCACTGTTGCATGTAAAGAGCACCATAGTGTCCTAGGGATTTTTTCCATTATATTTTTGGGTGGTTTGGCGAGAAGGGGCAGGGCTGCGGGGAGTGCAGCAGCTCCTTAGCAAAATTAATTAAAAGATATAGTAAGCCTCCTAGATCCTTGAATTAATGACCGCAGGAGAGCTTACCATTTTTAAGCACTCCAAGCTAGATCTGTATGCTGTTCAGTTGGTTTGCAGAACCCTTGTGATTGGTTCTATGGCTGCACATTGTTGACTAAAAAATGGTGGGGGGTAGGGTTTGGGGGAGGGGGGTGTCTGAAAAGTTTCAGCGCTCTGTCCATCATCTCCTTGTGTTTGCTTTGTTCGCCCTAAGTTGGCAGGGTATGCCCAGACGTGGGTCCCTTGTTCACTTTGCCACTGGATTCAAGATAGCCTGGCTGATGAGGGGTGTTACACCAAAACTGGTCCCAGGATGCTTTTTTCCGGTCCAGGGAAGACCTGGCTTGGCAGTTCGTGTCAAAAAGAGAAAAATAAGAGCAGCATGGAGATTAATAGTGGCAAACGTACAGCGATGGTCACGGAGCCCGACAATGCAGGGAGTGCTGGTGGCAAGGTGGGTGAAGGAGAGCGGGTAAAAATATCTCTATAGAGATCTTTTGTAAATCAGTTTTGCCGCCTTGCAGCACGAGATCTGGAGGATACGGTGAGATTGGGCCCTGAAAGAGCTTATGAGGGAGGTGCTGAAGGTAGAAATCAGCGGCAGCCAATAGTGATGGAAACGGAGGTTGAGATGATTTACAAAGGTTACAGGAAACAATAGTAAACTTATCATTAGAAATTACATTTTTAATCTGAATTACTAAACATTTTGTTGAATGCATTTTAACCTAGAGTAGAGTTGGTTTGTTTCTTGGTGCGTAGGAGTAAACGCACTGATCAAGGGTGGGTTATCGCTGCTCGAGAATCTGCCTTGGTGTGGTTGGCAGTGCAGCAAAGGTGCCGATTCTTTCCTCTTGATCAGACTGGCTTCTTTTTATTCCTTTAATCAGATTAAGCAGACAAAATATTGATTTTGTTTGTGTATTACTGCGTTTGATGACTGAAAAAAGGCATTGCAGTGGAGTGAATTGCGCTGGGATTGGCGAGTTGCCACTGTCAGCGGTTGCGTTACATTTGGTTGATGGCCAATGAGAAGCTGCACTGGGATTGGGAAGCGTCACAGCAAGTTGTGCTATCATTGGTAAGTTGCCGATGTAGGTTGTGTTACGAGTGGCTGACTTTGCTATAGCCGAGCTGCGATTGGGTAATTGTTGTTTGTTTGCGTATATGTCGGTTGAAGTAAACATGGGTGTCAAGCCCAAAAAGCCCAAAGTTCCTAAGATTGATGGAGAAAAGATTCCTCCAGAAGATTTTCCTGTCTCTGAAAGAATGTTGAATTATGGTTTCCACATGTGTGTATGGTTGAAAGAATGGACCTATGTTACATTAAGAGCATGCAATTTCCTTTAGAGGGCATAATAATAGATAAGGGTAGCCCCAATATTAATTTCTTTTAGGTCTAGAGGAGGGGGAAAGAACCTGAAAAAACGTAAAAAGGAACCTCTGGACTGACCTATCTAATTTCAACAAGTTGGTATAACTCAAAGCATTTTCTTAACAGGACACAGCAAAACTATATCAATATATGCAACAGACAGTATATAGGCTTTGTTTATCATTTATTTCTTTTAGTTTATAGTTCATTTCAAAAAGCCATTTTTCGGGTATTTTTTCGAAAATAATTTTTTTTAACACAAGTCAAAATACATAAATATAATCATTCCTATATTTTAGAAAAAAGGGATAATTTTACAATCAATACACAAAACAAAATTTCAAATAGTGCCCCCACCTAAACAATCTGATATAAAAAATAAAGCTAGAAAGGAACTGCTTTATTCATTCATCCAAATAATCTCACCAATCATACTGTTCATACATACTGTTTCTTGCATACTACACACAAAAGATCATAAAATATCAGACAATCAACTGAATTTACAAAAGCCCCACAGGGGATATTATTTAGATGTTATACATAAATATCAAACCCAAAAAGATTTTTTTATATCATTTGTTATCCTTCTTTTGGGGATCCTTCTCAGTTGGATTTTCCGTTGTCTGTAAGTGCCCAACGTACGTTTCGGTGCAAACATAAAACTATGCCACCTTCATCAGGGCCAATAAATATACTGTTCTCGGAGGTAGGGGTATCTTCAGTCTATTTATCCCGAAGTAACTATAATGTTACAGGTTACATTAAAAGGTTGGTCGATATTATTGTCGCCTGTTAGTATTTAGGTGTCCAAGCCAGATAAATATTTTAGCTGCTATACTCCAAATTGCAGTGTTTAGTTTCATGTAACCGGTGCCTGTATCTTCAGAGTATCAGGCACATCTATTATCTTCTTCTCTTGTAGGTTTGAACTGTCATTCGAGGTAAAAAAAAACTCTTGCTAGATATCAATGAGGTGTTTATTATTTTTCACAAGTCTTGACAATTCCAAAAATCAGTCAAAACCTCATGCGGATAGGGCTTGCCTCCACTCACGGCGTCTTCGGACCAGCTGGCTGGAGCCAACTTGTTGAAATTAGATAGGTCAGTCCAGAGGTTCCTTTTTACGTTACATTTCCTTTAGAGGGTGCTTTCAATGGGCGAACGCTTGAATATTTGAGATGAAAAAACCCTTGAGGGAAATTTGCAACCTAGGCCGGTACAGTTTGAGGTGTTGAATGAATGGGTTTGTGGCACAATAGAATCAAAATTTGGCATGCAGAAAAGAGCATGGCGAGAGGACTCAATGCTGGGCATGTTTTCTGCAACGGTCAATGAACTGTATAAAAAGTAGGGGTGGGAGGAACTTGTGATGTTGCACTGTGCAGAGTTTACATGAAAACTCTGCGAGATTCCACGAATGGATGGATACCAGCACATCACGCTGCTCGTGACGATTTTTAGCAATGGAAGATTGTTCCACACTGCAAAATCAGTGTAAATGGTACCCTGTGGCACACCAGGGAGGGGGGGGGGGGCTTCTTTCCTGCTTCTCAGGTAGATTTTATACTTAGGCAGCAGCTCTCTCACTGCGAATGGCCTCAATCTCCCATGACCGTCCCCGGTGAGAAGATCTCACTAAGGGTCCCTCTATCGCCTGCAAATCACGCTAGGGGAAGTCAGTTCTAGCTCGCCCTCCCCAACTTACTGTTGGCGAGGTGCACGAGAGAAGAAACTCCGCCATTACTGGAACTCTTCGGTACAAGTTAGCAGAGCGGAATTTATCACCCACCCCTAGTGAAAAGTAGAGGTGGCCGGAATTTGGTGATGTGGCAGAATTCCTTCCCCCCCAATCGAAGCTCCAGAAATGTGAGCTGGTGCATGCAAACGAAACTGTTACGCTCTGCTACTGGAATCTCCTGCATATTTGATTTCCAGACTTCAGAGCATCCAGGCGGCGGCGGCGAAAATGGCACTCTCTTGAGGACGACGATCTTTCACCACCCTAGCACTGGCCGAGCTACACTGGTTGCCCGTACATCAGAGGATCCTTTTCAAATCTCTATGTACTGTCTTCAAGGCAGCACATGGTCTGGGTCCCAAACCTTTACAAAACAAATTCAGATGGTATGAGCCAGGGCTTTAAGTGGGCCGGGTCTCAAGGGGTCTGAGCACCGGCAGTTTTTTTAAGGGGGGCTCCAAACGGGTCTCTATCGGGCTCTGTTTTGAGCCCTGGCACAGGCTGTCTGATTTTTTTCCCGACTGCAGTGACAGCTGCAAACTGCTGCGGAAAAAAAGTGCCAGGGCGCAAAACAGCAAATAGAGACTCGTTTGGAGACAGCAGGCACGTCGATGTGCGCTGCCCACACTGCTCACTGGAGAAGTTACGGCATGACGTCATGCCAAGTGAGCGTTGTGGGGGAAGGGAAATCCTTTGAAGAGTCATTTTCTTTCTGGATTTCCCTTCTCTTTCTGAAACGCTACAGCAGCAACATAGTGGTAGGGTCACCAGGGCAATATTATATGTAACAAACCATAGATGCAGCTTATTTACCTTATGCAACTAATAACCATTGGCAAAGTCATAGTCCTGACGGGTTGTAGGTATGATGTTAGTTTTTGTATCACATATCTAGAAACAATTACAGAAACAGCAAAATACAAGTCGGGTGGCACACTATGCTAAACACCGATTTTTAGCGTAAGTGTTTTAAAGCCACGCCCCTAATTACACTGGCCACGCCCCTTTGGGAGACCCGCCAGTTTTTTCATCCCACTTAAAGCCCTGGTATGAGCCCACACGGACCCTCCGCTCCTCATCCACTAATCTCATTAGCATACCTAGGATCAGGAAAGCTACTCACGGTGGCAGAGCCTTTAGTATAGCAGCGGCCCATCTCTGGAATAGCCTCCCTACTGCAATCAGGAAAACAAGCGAACTGATGCCTTTCCGGAAAAAGGTAAAGACATGGCTCTTCCCCAAAGTATAACTGCCCCAAGAGTAATTTGCTCACTTCCCCCATCCTGCCCCATGATGCTCATTTCTTAGTTGCACTTTCACAGCGCCAGGATGCCCGGAGGGTTGCAGCGCGCTTTAAAAATTGCATAAATAAATAAATAAATAACTTGCAGTCCTGTAGTGCAATTTTCTAATGGAGTCCATGGTTAGAGGGCTACCACAAGTAGATTTGCTGCCACTAGACTAGAGATTCTAATTGAGAGCCAAAATCAACTTGAATTGCTGCACGCCCTTGCGCACCGCATGGTGCCATTCACGCTGATTTTTCCGCTGCTTATGCTACTGGTGCTAAAAATTGCAGCACAATTGTTTTATAAAAAAAGTTTTATATAAGATTTCAATATATTTGTTTTTATATGTTTTGTTTAATTGATTTGTTTTAGTTTATATAACATTGTTTATATTTTTTTGTTATATGTTGAGATTAAATGGGGATATTGTGGGGATTATTTCCCTACATTTATTATTGTGGGGATTATTTCCCTACATTTATTATTCATTTTATATTTTATTTAATGTTTTTAATTTGCATGTTTACAATGTAACATTTTGAGAAGTTTTAAAGTTCATTTTTTTCCAAAATGTTTTAACTATCAAGTCATGTAAATATTTTTAAATTAATTAAAAGTATGTTTTTAATATTAAAATGTAATACCTATTCATTAAATTATTGTGATTTGGTGCTTATGTATATATTTGGGGAATTTAATAAAATATATATATTTAAAATGATAAAATTATATTTATTTCACAAAATATCTAGAAACAGATGTGACATTTTATATGGTTTATGCTATATATTCTATTTGCAAAGTTGTAGCAAATTAAAATGCTCTATTTAAAAAAATATATATAATAAAATATATATATATTAGATGGTATTATTTATTTGTTTTTAAGTTAAATAATATATTTTAAATGTCTTCTTTCAGATTGTTTTTGTAACTAATTTCATGCATTCATGACAATAGTTAAATTGAGTTCTAAATTATATTTATTTGATTTTTATTGTCATAAGATTTTAGTAATTATTTATTTTTATAAGGGGTTTAAAAATATTACTCATTTATTTTTAAACTTTTCTCTAAATGCTTTACATTGTTATGGGAATATTAAATGTAACTCCTTTACTGTCCAACATCTTCCCCAAAATGGTTTAGATTGGAGTGGGAGAAGTAAACATAACCCCTTTGATCCCCACCATCTTCCACAAAATGGTGTAGATCCTAGTGGGAATAGCAAATGTATATTCTTCTGTGTCCAACACCATATGTTAGAGTTGAACAGAATATCTAATACCTTTAATGTCCAAAACATTCTGCAAAATGGTTTAGATTGGAATGTGAATAGTAAATGTAGCCCTTTTAGTATCTAACAACTTCCCCAAAATGATTTACATTGAGTGGGAAAAGTAAATGTTACCTTTCTACAACCCAATACTTTCCTCAAAGTGGTTTAGGTTGGAGTGAAAATAGCAAATAAAAATCTGTTTGTGTTGAAACCCTTTCCCAAAAGTATTTATATTGGAGATGGAATTGTAAATGTAACCACTTTAATGTCCAACACCTCCCCAAAATGGTTTGAAGTTTTTTGGTTTTTTTATTTTTTTTTAAATGTAACCATAAGTAACACAAAGCTTTTCACATATTTTTTGTTTTTCTATTTATTTCATGTATATATTTATATTTCTTAAAACAAAATGCATACTTTTTATTAAACAAATAACATGTTTTCTTGTTACAGTGGTACACCATTTGTTAAACATTTTTGAATAGTATTATATGCACTCTTCTTTTTTTTAAACAGTTTTAACATATCAATATGTTTCAACATTTTTTAAACAAATGGTACCTAATCAGTTTTTATGATAACGTCAATATGAATCTTTGGTTTGGGGATATAACACAGAGGAAAAAATTGAACTCTTCAAGTGCCTGGGTGATAATTTATGAATTTAAGGAATTGTGGCTAGTGAATATATTTTTTAAACATTAGTTTGTATTTTTACATTTTATAGTATATTTTTGAGTACATATTAATTAGTACTATATATTATAACGGTATAGTTTATAGTACTATTTAATGTATACTTTATATTTTGTTAATGCATTGCCTTACATTTTCTAATCATTTTCATAACATTTTTACCTACTTTAACACTTAAGTAAATTGTTTTCTAATTTTGTTCGGAAATATAGTCTTTTTTAATTTCATTTAGCAACTAATCATGTATCTAATTAATGTGCTCCTTTGCTACTAATAAAAACAAAGTCCTCCTTTGAATTGCAGGACTTCATACTTGTCTCTGGGTTGGTTACTTCTTTTTTACTTGATTTGGTTTACTGATTGTAGTAGTGATTGGTCGCTTTGTTCATTTTTGGGGGGCGTTCCAATTATGTGAAGATTATTGGCTGGATTGTTCCTAGTGTGGAGTGAAAGGCATTGTGCCATCCTTTCACTGCATTCTTGGTGCTGGCTTCAATATAGTCAATTAGTTGACTTCATTACTGTTATTTGCTTAGTAAAATAGGGATTATATTAGCAAGTTGTAGTGGTTAGCTATGCCTGTTACAGGTACATAGTCAAGTGCTATTACACTTTTAATTTCCAGGTCAAATTGGCTGTTTGTTGCATATTCTAGACTTGGGGCTGTATTAGTATGCTGGTCGGATGCGCGTCCGACCAGCGTAGTTCGGGAATAGAAACCACCTAAGTAGTAGTTGGCGGCTCTATCTGATAAAGTAGGATGTGAGGCAGTCAGAAACATCCATTTTTCCATTGCGGCTGGAAAAGGACCCCGCACAAGCTGCTTTTGAAAACTGATGCACCGTGTGCTAGGCACCATGTTGTGCCTGGAACACGGGGTATGAATGTTTGGGGAAGCACCAGAGGTGCCCCCCAGGCCTCATAGCGGAGGCTAGGGTGGGACGGGGGCCCTGCAAGGGGCCCTTAACGTCAGTTTCCGAACGCCTTTCTATGGTGGTCAGAACGCAATAGGAACTTTACTTTACTTTACTTTAAAAATTATTTATAACGCGCACTATCACCATCGGTTTCTTGGCGCTCATTGACGTGAAACGGTAATCCAGGGTTTAGTCATAGGCAGCTTGAAAGAGCAAAGTTTTTAAAGATCTGCGAAAGCAGTCGTACTTTGGGCAAAGCCGTAGAGAAGGAGGTAGGGAGTTCCAGGTGGAGGGGGCTAAGACAGAAAAACTCAGGCCTCCATGCTTTTTTCTTTCTTCTTTCTTAGGAAGGCTGTCTGAAAGGGACATCATAATCCCTAAGGCGGTGCCTGAGCAGGCGCTGCCACTTTGTAGGGTTTTAAGTTCCGACCGTTGGTCAGACAGGCTCATTGAGCCCGTTGGAAGCGTCGGTCAATCCCTCCGCCGGCTGCGCCTCCGACTATCGCACATTATAATTAAGGCTCCCTTTAACAGATAAATACAGACAGAAAAACAATTATTAAGAGAGCCAGAGAGTCTGAGAGGAGAGAAGGGGCAGAGAGAGAGAACTGAGGGGTAGAATAAGAGAGCCTGGGAGTCTGAGAGGAGAGAAGGGGCAGAGAGAGAGAACTGAGGGGTAGAATAAGAGAGCCTGGGAGTCTGAGGGTAGAGAAGGGGCAGAGAGAGAATAGGGTATCCCAGGATCTAGCATTTGCAAAGAGGCCATCCATGGGCCATATTTCAGAGGCTCGTAGTCCGGTAAACGCAATATCCTATCCGATCCCCTTGCAGATACATGCAGAGGTCCATAATAATATTTGCACCCAGGCTGCACTTCAGGACTCTACCCCCAATGAATCCCAGGACCTGCCACCCTCGGGAACTATTGTGAGAGCTACAGAAAGAGATTCTCAGGTGGAAAGTAGCAATAATGAGTTGAGAGGGAAAAGGGAGGGAGCAATCCCAAAAAATAAGCTCACTAAAAATAATAATACTATCTCTAAGAAATTAAAATCGGTCATTGCACACAAACCGTAGTAAAGAACAAGTGAGGGGAGCTTCCAGTGCGGGTACAGTGAAAGAAGAGGTTGGGCCTAGAATAATGCCTTCGACTATGGATGATTCCATCCTAGATGATACTTTGGCTGATATTTTTATTAACAGCACTACACCAAATAGTGCAGGTATCGGTGCGGATAGGGAAGACCTGCTCATATCTACACTGAAGACTCTTATTAAATCCTTGTTGTCTCCCCTGGAAAATAAACTCAATTAAATGTGTTACATAAGGATATAGAAGCTTTGTGCACGACCCGGGCTAAAAAAGCAACCCATTTAACCCTACCTGTAAATAAACCACAAACAACGGATAAGCCCCTGGCTGAGGTGAAAAAATCAGCTCCCAAAACACCATCGTTAAACCCCGGCCCGCCTGAAACAAGTAAAAATTGCGTTAAATCCACTTCGACTACCACAAATAAATCAGTCACCCCAAAAGTTCCCACCCAGAGTCCTGATAAAGTCCACCAAGTTAGGAGTGAAAAACGTAGAAACATCCATTTACCACCAGCAGCATGCCCATATGTGATAATCCTAACTGGGGTCCCTGAATTGGCCCCCCAAGTCACGGAACCATTCTGGGCTCTTATAAATAAGGTGCTTCATTGGTTAAATTCTAATCACCCCCTTCCAACAACAGCGTCTACTAAGATCTTAATGGTACAGAGGGTTTCTTGGGTGGGGAAAACCAAAAAGAGGACTCAAGGCGACTGTGTGGTGGTAACCTTTGAAGATCCAAGAACAGCGGGTCATATTTGCCTGGGGGCAAAGAAAAACAAGGGAGCCACAATTGTGGCAAGACCACTCTCTTTCTTCTACTTGCCACCGCAGCCAGCGGACAATACATGGAGTTGGATGAGGGGTTCAAATAATTTCAGGGGGGGGGGCACGAAATGCTTGGGGATCCAATTTAAAATACAGTCCCCTCCATCGCCCACCACTCCTATCAAATCAATGGATAGTAGAGGAAACCAGCCACCCCCTGACACAAGCATAAGAAAGGAAACCGATCAAAGGGCATTAAATGAAAAGGAAACCACTAAACATCTCATGGAGGGAGAATACAAAATATAATGGAGTAGATACCAGGAATAATGGAAATCAAACCGCTATAGATTCTAACATCTCCAGAAACATTATGCCTGTAAAAGAGGGAAAGGAAACAGGAAATGTTGGCACGCTCCAAAATAAAGCTAGGTGCACTTTGATGTTTTGGAACGTGGCAGGTTTAAAATCGAAAACTACTAATCCCTCCTGGGAAACTGTCACAAGGGGCAGAGAGAGAGAACTGAGGGTAGAATAAGAGAGACAGGGAGTCTGAGGGTAGAGAAGGGGCAGAGAGAGAGAACTGAGGGGTAGAATGAGAGAGCCAGGGAGTCTGAGAGTAGAGAAGGGGCAGAGAGAGAACTGAGGGTAGAATAAGAGAGACAGGGAGTCTGAGGGTAGAGAAGGGGCAGAGAGAGAGAACTGAGGGGTAGAATAAGAGAGACAGGGAGTCTGAGGGTAGAGAAGGGGCAGAGAGAGAACTGAGGGTAGAATAAGAGAGACAGGGAGTCTGAGGGTAGAGAAGGGGCAGAGAGAGAACTGAGGGTAGAATAAGAGCGCCAGGGAGTCTTTCTGATTTTTTGTGTCTTTTGATAGACGAAGCTTTAAAATAAATACCCAAAATGAAGAAAACCATGCAATGCACGACAGACTCAACAGCACATTGTGGCATTAAACTAAAAGTTAAAGAGGGCATCGGGGAGCAGGTCTGGGGTTTGCCCCCAGGGGGTCTGCAGGCCTGATCGTGGCAGGATGAAAGGACTGGCCCGAGCTGCCTCAACCCATGTCTCAGAGTTTATCTACAGGTGCCCCCCCCCCCCACGGTCACACGCCCCGCACCTTCTGTTGTAAACATCAGACAGACGTGAAGTTCATGAGAGCGACAGAATCACAGCAAGGACCGGAGCCGGGCCGGGCAGTGTCTCAAACTGTGACTCAGATCACACAAGAAGTCAGCTGACGCCGTGACTGACACACAAGTGTTACCGTCCTCACAGCCGGTGAGTGCCACAGATCACACAGCGCTGCCAGGTGCCACAGATCACACAGCGCTGCCGTGCTCACAGCCAGTGATGTGCCACAGATCACACAGCGCTGCGGCGCTCACAGCCAGTGATGTGCCACAGATCACACAGCGCTGCGGCGCTCACAGCCAGTGATGTGCCACAGATCACATAGTCAACTCAGGGCTACATAACATTCCCCCGCCCCACATACCCAAACCCGCAAAGGAAACACAGACAAATAGAGTTTGGGTACAAAAATTGCTGCAGGATTTATTTACATACAACATATGTAAAGATGGTGGGTTAGCTTACGGGCGATCCAGGACAGGCCGCATTCTCGCCACCTGTCCGCCTGTTTGAGCCAAACAGCACAGTGGCGAACCACCCAACTGCTGTAGAATATAATTAAATACTGACACACCCATTTGCTGGGCGTGACTAGGCAAACCCCCGGCTGCACAGGCCCACAACCGCCCGAAGGACTACTGGGGTGCCGACACGGATTCCTGCACCTCCCATGAGGTTTACAGGTTAGGCTCTGGCACCCCTATGTGCCCACTGAAGTACATCATTTGCACCTCTCTTCTTCCGGATCGCCCCGTAACTCCGCCACAGCCTGTGCGGTGGTCACCGCTGCCGCACAGGCCCCCCACCATTGTTACTTATTCTACCTGCAACCTCTGCTCATGAGTTCTTATTTCAAGTCCAGAGGAAAGAGGTATAAGCCAACAGGCGAGAGGAGAACACCATCTCCCTCAAAGTACCCCATGACCTTTTCCCGAATCACGTCATGGTAAGAAAAACAGCCCACTGTGCTGCGAAACTTTGTCATGGCCGCATATATGCGCCTTCCTGCTCTCACGATAGCCTCGCTGGACTTAGCGCCCCGCCAATGTCTTCTAGGCACTGTTTCAGACCACCAGACTTCGCATTCGCGCAAAATGCTGCCAACGATACCCAGGTCTGTCTACAAGCAGCCGGTATCCCCTGCCCCCCTTGGGTTTTAGGCTGGGAGCGGCTACCGACAAGATATTGTTAAGTTAGTTTGGCAGGGAGCCCCCAAGGCTGACCTGTGCAGGGGCTTGTATGGGAAGTAACAGCCACCACGACACCAATGTGCCTAACCACCCGGGAACAGTCCCATTGCCCCATGAGGGAAGACTATCCCAGGCCAGAGACCAGGTGATGGGAAGGGCCCCCCCTGCAGAGACTCTCCCCCGGAAAACAAGCGCAGTCACAGGAAATAATCAACTGCAAGATTACGCATAAGCGACTAATCCTCCCCAGGATACAGAGTCTATTGCAGTGCGCAAAGCATATTTTGGAATGACTAGCGAATAGGTCTTACCAGAGGCAAACTGGAAGCCTCGGGGACAGCCGCGAACACTTGCCCCCCCGGATCATACCTGAAATCCTAAAAGACTTCTCGGGCCCACCCCAAACCATTATTGGCAGTCCGTACTCTGGCTGTGGAAGCCACAGCTATTCTCTGTATAACTGAATAGAGTGTTACACTGACGGCAGCAGACTGCGGGTGAGCTGCCAGCGGGCCCCCGAGCCTCGGAAAAGAAGGCAGGAGATCCAAGAAGGGGGGGGGGAGACTAAACGAATGACCCTCCCAAGCATGGCAGACCACACATGTGCCTTAATCGAGGGTACCAAGTACTATTTCTCAGTTACGAGTTGTTGCCAATCATGCAGTGCTCCCTATAAACCTGTGATTGGTACTCATTGTTGCATGCCGGGCCACATCTAAACACCCTTCTTTAGACCCTAGTTTAAGATTAAACACTCTGAAAACTCCATCCGTGTACAGGTCAGAAGTAGCCTGAGATATCCACCCCACTAAAATCGTCTGGCCTAAAAGAACATGTGTAACAGACGCTTAGGTGGAAAGAGGAGTATTACGCCAGAGGAGCCAAGGAGGGAGGAGTCTAATGTAGATCCACTCAGCTATACGGGTGACACTAAATCTCAGCCTGGGCTATCAAACAATTAAACCCCAGGACATTCAAATAATGACAATCCTCCCGCTTAACTTACTGTAGTAAACAAGAGGACCCATACATGGCAGACGACGTCTGCGAATATGAAAGTGGCATAACCAGTCTATAGGTTTGAGACATGGCATAAGAATATTAGACTCCAGCACAACGCCCATGTTAGCAATGGACTAACCGAGACCGGCCGTTGTGCCTACCCATTAGGCTGAAGACCTCTACGTGGTGAATGGGGGCAAGGAACGTGAGTGCTTTGAAAATCATATACATAGAAGGATACTGGATTTTCTTTGAAGAATATCTGCGTGTCAGATACATGTCGAACCATCAAAATAAAGTAGACGTGCCATGCCTAGACGTCCGGATACTAAGTGACGGGTCCCGAAAAGCAGCACTATCACACGCTGCGTTTTCCCTTGGTTACTTTGGGCTGAACTCGCAAGGATTGGGTGCGAGTTATCTGAGAATAGGGCCAAGGGAGTGTCATAGGCAGCGCTAAGAGGAAGAATATGGGCCCCCAGGAAGGAGGTGGGATGATAAAATGCAGCCATGGTCACTTCAGCAGAGGAGGAATCAAGTGTCCTAGGAACCCCTGCACCTGCTGCAACTACGCTCTCGATTACGCCCGTCTCAGGGAGGGAGCGTCTTCGACAATGAACAGGTGAGGGTCTTATTCCAAATACCTGTCCAGCATCCTGCTGTAATATTCTTGGACCAGTTCTATCACATGCTATGCCGATGACAAACTGCCACCCACAACGTAGAGATCACTACCTGCAATGCCGATCTATAGCTAGATCAGGGAGTGCCAATGCTAGAATAGAGACCAGTGTCAGCACCACTTCCCGCATTTACAAGGGCCAAAAGCAGTCATAGAAACTCTATTGCTGGTACGGATGAGCAGGACAAACTAGGGTCTCATCTGCAACTCATGCTAAAACCCAAAGGAGAGTTCCAAACAAAATTGGACCGAAATTGGGACCAGTGACACCACCACATCCCGAATTTACAAGGGGCAAAAGCAGTCGGTCAACCTCTATTGCTAGTAGGGATGAGCAGGACAAACTAGGGTCTCATCCGCAACTCACCTTATAACACGATACCCTTGGACAGGATGTTGCACATTCAAAGCCGAATTCCCACTGAGCCGTGCTCCAAAACATATGAACACACCGGTTAACAATTATCTGCCTAGTGAGGCTCCCGTTAACACTAAAGTGTCTTTTGATATTCACGTATGAATATGTCCCATAAACCAGTGGATCTGCAATAATGCCAGAGAAGTGGCGACTATAATATTGGCACCTGTGTTAATCAGCTAAATTAATAGCCACTGAATGCGGTTTACTTGGGGAATCATTGCATGAAGTGACCCGAAATCCGGCCACAGATTTACCGAATAAATACCCTAAATAAATTTAAAGGTAATTTAAACATCTACAGGCAAACATTCAGGGGTGAGAACCGCGTATTACAAACAGTAGAGGTACCTGCTGTGTAGTCATAATCGTTTAAGAATCATCAGGTGTACGACAGTCCGGGAAATAGAACATGCCCGTTTGCAAAAACAGCACTCGCGGGCAAGAACGATGATATCCTGCAGTGCTGAGAAATGACATTCTATGAGAAAACGTGGAAAGGACACACAAAATTCCAGCGTGTGCGGAGAAACTGAAACCGAGAGACTGTTCCCCCTGGTGGCCAGCACGCACCACTGCCCAAGCAAAAGGCCGAGCGAAACAATTGCTAACGCATCCAAGACCAAATTATGCCCAGCAATTGCCAGAGTGCGGTGTTGCTGTAAACGGCACGAGAACCAACAAAAACCCAGCAGGCAAAGGGGTGGCCAGGACATCCAGCGAAAACGTCTCTCCGCTCCCGTCGTTGCCCGGCCTAAAGGCATGTACAAGCACCCTTGTTCTGTGTACCATGGCCTGGAGGGCGGCTGTGTGGACCAAGTGTACACTGCCCGACAGGGGGGGGATTAGGGGTGGTGGGTGGAAGGCCACTCCACCAGTCTGCCACTATAAAGACGTGCATGCCAAAACACAATCAAAAGCCAACATGTCTGTGCCCCACCAATAATTAGCCCTGAAGCCAGATGGCGCATCCTTACGCGGACATCTCGCACATAATTGCCTTTTAAAATGGCCGGACATGTACGCCATTACCCGCGTGCCCCGGACATGGTGAAGCGTACTTCCCATGCCAGTGGTGGCAAGTTGACGCCATTACCCACGTGCGCCGGACAAAGTAAGAGATACCGCCCCAGGAAATGGCCGGCTGCCCAGGAGCATGGAGTCTATCTTTCCAACAGACTGTAAAGATGTCTTTATCCTCTGATCGATATGTCACTGAGGCATACATGGAAAATAGTATAGTCGAGATCCGCCTACAACCTGTTTAGGACCAGCGCAAGGACCACACAAATCATCGCATTTCAGAATGCCATCCTCTACCATACCGGAAAAGAACAAAGCCGGAAATGAATAAGGCTGCCGAGGACAATAGCGCATCACTCCCCGCATGCTTACACAACCCTTGACCCTCGGACACCTGGAGCGAAACTCCCCCTCTAGCTCCAGCCACATTTTCTCTACCGCGCCGAAGGCACAACTGAGAAAACATGGTAGTTCGCACTTTAGCACGTTTCTAATTAATCATCACAAACAATATGCAGGTATATTTCTGAACCATAGAGACAATGATCAGCACACACCGTTGGTTCATATCCTTTTTAAACTACTTTCCTGCAAAATGGTAAAGCATTTCAAGTGTTGTCAAACGCATTGCGATTGCGACCCCACGATTTCTAGATGCTCTAGATACCACCACAGATGTCACTAATACCTCAAGTAGTGTGACATATGCCACAGAAACATGTCCACTAAACCTTCTCCTCAGGTATCGTTACTGCTAATGTGACGCTCGGACCCTGCGGGAAAGTCTGCGCTAGAACGTAGTGAGCGTCGCCACTGCAGAAGGACCGCACTGCCGAACGCAAACTCCAGCGCTGGCCCGGCGCCGCATACACCTGTGTAGTCGCCCAGGGTCACATGAACGCACCATGGGAGGACAATGCGAAGCCTCCGACCCGCCTCCCGACATGGGGACCCTGGCTGACGCCTCGGAGGCAGGGGGGTGGGGGAGAAATGAAGGACATGGTTCGAGTGAACGAAGGGGCTGGCCCCACCACCCCCCGACACACACCGCAGAAAACGCGAGGACGGGCTATACACCAGGGCGCCGACAAAAGCAGATTTTCTTAACCGGGCGGTGTTCTATTACACCACGAAAATATACAGCCAAGCCTCCCGGACGGACATAGGGGTGGGAGCTAGGTGCATGGTTGCTGGCAACGAACCCCGACACAGGTGGTGCCGCCGACTGGACCCACTCCACCAAACCCAAATTGAGCCGCCCGATGCTAGCGTTGCTGACAGGATGGGCCTGGGGCAGGGCAGTGAACAGCAAGGCGCGTAGCCATACTAAACCGTGGCGACGGAATGCTGAAAGATGCAAAGCGTAGCCTTTTGCTATCAATACTAATTGACCTAATTTTGGTGTCAATTGGGGTACATCTGCCCGCCCCCGCCCGGAAGCCAAAGCCGAAAACCAAAACTGCACTGCGACCGTTAGATTAAATGAGCCGACGCCGCGGCTCGAACACTGGTCCCCAGCTCCAGAGTCAGCAACTCTAACCGCTGAACACGCCTCTGGCTTCGCAAATGAGCCCGTCGGGCCCCTATGCTGTTACTGTGCACAATACCTCCGTCAGACATAACTGACCCCCTAACGAAGAACTTATGTAACACTTGCTTGGACAAAATGTCGCGGACAGATGAGAGAAAAACCCCCCCCACGAGCGCCGCCTCACCGTCGAAAGCCTAATACATTTGCAAGGCAGTCTCAAAACATCACACTGGTAAGTAACAAGAAAGGGACGGCAGCGACTTGAAAATGAACCTTGACGGTATTAAACATTAACTCCTAAACAGTGAATTCACACTAATACCCGGACGTAAGGATATCCCGCTAGACAGCCACACTTAGTGGTTTCCGACAGAAGGCATAGAGTAGCGGTGGACACTAGGACGCAATTGCATTAGTAATCGCGCCCCCAATCAACCCGGGAAAGAAAGGATATCTGTGCCCTGAGGGACCGAATGCGGCACCGTGAAACCAAAACATATCATAAAACCAACAATCACGCATGATTATGGCAAGCCGCACAAACATCTCGGCCCTAAAACCGAGAAAGCGCAAGAAAACCTAGCGTTCATGCAAACCAAACGCCTCTCAGCCCCGATTCCATGAGATGGGGGCCACGACCACTGGTCAGCTCAGCAGCACTGGTAAATATGGGGACAACACACTCATATCTCCGCAGGCCCCAGTCACAAGTGCCGCCCCACTCCGGGGCCCAAATTAAGCCTTCTTGATCCCGTAGTCAGAAACGATCAAAAGGAAACACTTTGCATGAACGATGGTATTCCTTGAATGCAAAATACACGGTACGTGCATAATGATGAAGCGGGTAAAAATTGGCTCATCCTTCACAGCTCCCCCCCATCAACATGAGTACAACCATAACGAGTCTTGGCCTTCGCCTGAAAGCCCGCGCACCACCAAGCATGCACTATCCCTTTGCCATAATCCTCACAAAAGAAACCAAGCAGCACGAGGATACGAACCTCCGACTCCGAAGAGACTGGTGCCTAAAACCGGATCCTTTGACCGCTCGGGCCACGCGCCCACCTGTAAATAACTGTACACATTAGAATACCACACACCGCGCCATACTTGAGGGCACTGCGCACAAGCACGATGTCGCGAGAAAGCATCCAGCTCAGGCCCCAGGTAGGAGCAATCAGAAGCGCCAGATGCACAGAGCATGGCTAAGCGTACACACGGAAAAACACGCTTACCCTACCCTTCGGCCACAGCCCCGATGATCGTAGAGGGTCGGCATCGGACTCCCGGGAGAACCATTACCCCACGGACAGTCCCACCACGCGGGGCTCCCCGGACCAGCCCGCACCCCCCAAAGAGAATGCGAGGAAAATCAGACGACGAGGAAGGGGGACGGACGAGGCGAAGGAGGTAGGGAGAAATACACAACATTACACACCCACGCACAACCTGGGGAAGGTTCGACCCGCCAAAATGCAATATTTGTAAATCCTACAATTGCCGCCACAATACCACACAAACATGGCCACTCCAGCGCCGGAGAGATCACACAAAAGACGCCCAAACCTTTAGGGAAAACGGGACTCGGTATAGCAAATACAGCGGGGCCCGACAAGAACAGGCCGGGCCCGCGCTGACCGGAGGACAAAGACCGGAAGGAAAACCGGACGCCCCCCCCCACAGCAGCCCGCTCTAGCGGGCCGCCTCGCCAGGCTCCCACCTCACACGGAGGGAGCAGGCGGCTACAGTAAGGGGGGGGGAGAGGGTAGGCCCAAGGCCTCGCTCACCTCAACACGACGAGGTAGTCACAAAAGAGTGTCCCGCAAGATCGTACGGCGTCCGGGCGGCAAAGAGGCTTAGGATAGGGGCACCACAGCATAAGTACCCCTGAAGCCCCTCCCCGCCGCCCGGACGAGATTCTCGGCAAGCCGCCTCCTCCAACCGGTGAGGCGGATGTGCCGGACAGGCAAGTGGGGGCGGGACCGCCCTCCTTGACTAGGTACCCGCCCTCTTGATGGCCACTGCGTGGCCTCGGGCAGGCGCACAGCGCTGCGGCGCTCACAGCCAGTGATGTGCCACAGATCACACAGCACTGCCGTGCTCACAGCCAGTGATGTGCCACAGATCACACAGCGCTGCCAGGTGCCACAGATCACACAGCGCTGCGGCGCTCACAGCCAGTGATGTGCCACAGATCACACAGCGCTGCCGTGCTCACAGCCGGTGAGTGCCACAGATCACACAGCGCTGCGGCGCTCACAGCCAGTGATGTGCCACAGATCACACAGCGCTGCCGTACTCAGAGCCGGTGAGTGCCACAGATCACACAGCGCTGCGGCGCTCACAGCCAGTGATGTGCCACAGATCACACAGCGCTGCCGTGCTCACAGCCAGTGATGTGCCACAGATCACACAGCGCTGCCAGGTGCCACAGATCACACAGCGCTGCCGTGCTCACAGCCAGTGATGTGCCACAGATCACACAGCGCTGCGGCGCTCACAGCCAGTGATGTGCCACAGATCACACAGCGCTGCCGTGCTCACAGCCAGTGATGTGCCACAGATCACACAGCGCTGCGGCGCTCACAGCCAGTGATGTGCCACAGATCACACAGCGCTGCCGTACTCAGAGCCGGTGAGTGCCACAGATCACACAGCGCTGCGGCGCTCACAGCCAGTGATGTGCCACAGATCACACAGCGCTGCCAGGTGCCACAGATCACACAGCGCTGCCAGGTGCCACAGATCACACAGCGCTGCCATGCTCACAGCCAGTGATGTGCCACAGATCACACAGCGCTGCCAGGTGCCACAGATCACACAGCGCTGCCAGGTGCCACAGATCACACAGCGCTGCCGTGCTCACAGACGGTGATGTGCCACAGATCACACAGCGCTGCCGTGCTCACAGCCAGTGATGTGCCACAGATCACACAGCGCTGCGGCGCTCACAGCCAGTGATGTGCCACAGATCACACAGCGCTGCGGCGCTCACAGCCAGTGATGTGCCACAGATCACACAGCGCTGCCGTGCTCACAGCCGGTGAGTGCCACAGATGTTATGTTTGTTATGTTAAAAGACTTTTTACTGCGCACGGTCACCAGTCGGTTTCATGGCGCTCATAGACAAAGCAGGGAGGTTAGGCAGTAAGGTTTAATCATAGGCTAGCTGGAAGAGATGGGTTTTGAGAAGTTTGCGAAAGCGGGTGTAATCAGGGCAGAGTCGTATAGTAGAGGAAAGGGAGTTCCAGGTTGAGGGGGCAAGAAAGGAAAAGCAGGAGCCACCATGTTTTTTCCGTTTGAATCTGGGGACAATTAAAAGATTGTGGGCCGAAGACCGGAGATTCCTTAGGGGAATGTGACGTTGAGGCTGAAGGAAGTGAAGGCTGGGGCAAGGGCAAGGAGTGACTTAAAAACAGTACAGCCCAGTTTGAAAATGCATCGAGAGGCTACCGGGAGCCAATGCAGTCTCCTCAGCAGGGGCGAGACATGTTGGTGCTTAGGCTGTTGAAAGACCAGTCTGGCCGCCTGGTTTTGCACCAGCTGAAGCCGATGAAGGTGGTAAGCAGGGATACCCACATACAGGGAGTTGGCATAGTCAATACGGGAGGTGACAAGGGCCGTGATGACAGGTGTGAGAGCATCTATGGTGAGGAACCTTTGGATTTTACAGATTCTGCGCAGATGGTAGAAGCAAGCAGAAGTGAAGGCGTTAATTTGAGGTCTCATGGATAAGTCACTAGAGATAATCACGCCAAGGCTTCTCACAGTATTGATGGGACGGGGTGGGGGCCCAAGAGAAGGGGGCCAAAAGCTGGAACACCAAGGGTTGGAAGGCCCGCCTGTCAATACCAGCTTCGTCTTACTGGGATTGAGCTTCAGCTGGCTGAAATGCATCCACTCAGAGATGGCAAGCATGGTGGATTGGAAGTTGGTACAAGAAGAAGGAGAGGTGTCGATGGGAAAAATTAACTGTAAGTCATCCGCATAATTGAAAATGGTAACAGAGGTGTGACGGAGGGAGGCTAAGAGGGGTTGCATATAAAGATTAAATAAGAGGGGCGAAAGAGCAGAACCCTGGGGGACACCACAGGAGAGTGACGAGTAGGGGGCAGAGAAGGTGGATAGAGGAACCGATTGAGAGCGTTGATGCAAAAAGGAACTGATTTATGTTAGGGCCATGCCCTGGATGCCCGCGTTTCTGACACGGTCGATCAAGATGACGTGATCGACCGTGTCGAAAGCAGCCGACAGATCTAATAGAACAAGGGCTTGGGCCAAGTTCTTATCGGCACCTTGTCTCAGAGCATCCATTACGGCCACAATGACAGCTTCCGTAGAGTGGGCCGGTCTAAACCCGGCCTGCTGGTCGTCAAGAAAGGAGGATTTTTCAATGAACTCACTGAGGCATCGGGTGACATAAGTCTCCAAAACTTTCCCCAGATAGGGGAGGAGGGAGATCGGCCGATAGTTGCTCAGAACAGATGGATCCGCACCAGGCTTTTTGAGTATAGGTACAACAACTGCTTGTTTGAAAGCATCGGGGACAGAGCCTGTGGCGAGTGAATTGTTAAGGAGAGCTTGCGGGGGACCCGGACAGGCCAAGAGAGCTGCTTTCAAAATTTGAGGGGGACAACAGTCATGGGGGGAGCCTGAGCTGACCGCCTGTAATAGGGAGGTGAATTCGGACTGGGATAGGGGAGGGAATCCGTGCAGACAGCAAGGGTTCATGGGAGGTAAGGGACAAGCCATGGATGAGGGAGGGGAGGGGATGTTTTTTTGATGGAGGTAATCTTGTCAATAAAATACGAATTGAGGGAATCACAGAGAACCTGTGATGGTTCAGGTTGTGCAGTAACACGGTCAGGCAGGGAGAGTTCTTCTACGATGGAAAAGATGTCCTTAGTTTTAGATGCTGAGTTGAGAATTTTCTGGGAGAAATAGAGGGATTTGGCAGATAGAATGGATTTTTTGTACAGTTTTAGAAGGTCAGTAAAGACAATTTTTTGTAGGGGATCCTAGTTGCGCCTCAACCGGCGCTCAGCTTCCGTGCTCACAGCCGGTGATGTGCCACAGCTCACACAGCGCTGCCGTGCTCACAGCCGGTGATGTGCCAGAGATCACACAGCGCTTCCGTGCTCACAGCCGGTGATGTGCCACAGCTCACACAGCGCTGCCGTGCT
Source organism: Lissotriton helveticus (assembly GCF_964261635.1). NCBI lineage: Eukaryota > Metazoa > Chordata > Amphibia > Caudata > Salamandridae > Lissotriton > Lissotriton helveticus. The sequence continues at coordinate 5,071,291 of NC_136072.1, forward strand.
CACAGCCGGTGATGTGCCAGAGATCACACAGCGCTTCCGTGCTCACAGCCGGTGATGTGCCACAGATCACACAGCGCTGCCGTGCTCACAGCCGGTGATGTGCCAGAGATCACACAGCGCTGCCGTGCTCACAGCCGGTGATGTGCCACAGCTCACACAGCGCTGCCGTGCTCACAGCCGGTGATGTGCCAGAGATCACACAGCGCTTCCGTGCTCACAGCCGGTGATGTGCCACAGATCACACAGCGCTGCCGTGCTCACAGCCGGTGATGTGCCAGAGATCACACAGCGCTGCCGTGCTCACAGCCGGTGATGTGCCAGAGATCACACAGCGCTGCCGTGCTCACAGCCGGTGATGTGCCAGAGATCACACAGCGCTGCCGTGCTCACAGCCAGTGATGTGCCAGAGATCACACAGCGCTGCCAGGTGCCACAGATCACACAGCGCTGCCGTGCTCACAGCCAGTGATGTGCCAGAGATCACACAGCGCTGCCAGGTGCCACAGATCACACAGCGCTGCCGTGCTCACAGCCGGTGATGTGCCACAGATCACACAGCGCTGCCGTGCTCACAGCCGGTGATGTGCCACAGCTCACACAGCGCTGCCGTGCTCACAGCCGGTGATGTGCCAGAGATCACACAGCGCTTCCGTGCTCACAGCCGGTGATGTGCCAGAGATCACACAGCGCTTCCGTGCTCACAGCCGGTGATGTGCCACAGATCACACAGCGCTGCCGTGCTCACAGCCGGTGATGTGCCAGAGATCACACAGCGCTGCCGTGCTCACAGCCGGTGATGTGCCAGAGATCACACAGCGCTGCCGTGCTCACAGCCAGTGATGTGCCAGAGATCACACAGCGCTGCCAGGTGCCACAGATCACACAGCGCTGCCGTGCTCACAGCCAGTGATGTGCCAGAGATCACACAGCGCTGCCGTGCTCACAGCCAGTGATGTGCCAGAGATCACACAGCGCTGCCAGGTGCCACAGATCACACAGCGCTGCGGCGCTCACAGCCGGTGAGTGCCACAGATCACACAGCGCTGCGGCGCTCACAGCCAGTGATGTGCCAGAGATCACACAGCGCTGCCAGGTGCCACAGATCACACAGCGCTGCCGTGCTCACAGCCGGTGATGTGCCACAGATCACACAGCGCTGCCGTGCTCACAGCCGGTGATGTGCCACAGATCACACAGCGCTGCGGCGCTCACAGCCGGTGAGTGCCACAGATCACACAGCGCAGCCGTGCTCACAGCCAGTGATGTGCCACAGATCACACAGCGCTGCCGTGCTCACAGCCGGTGATGTGCCACAGATCACACAGCGCTGCGGCGCTCACAGCCAGTGATGTGCCACAGATCACACAGCGCTGCCGTGCTCACAGCCAGTGATGTGCCACAGATCACACAGCGCTGCCGTGCTCACAGCCAGTGATGTGCCACAGATCACACAGCGCTGCCGTGCTCACAGCCGGTGATGTGCCACAGATCACACAGCGCTGCGGCGCTCACAGCCAGTGATGTGCCACAGATCACACAGCGCTGCCGTGCTCACAGCCAGTGATGTGCCACAGATCACACAGCGCTGCCGTGCTCACAGCCAGTGATGTGCTACAGATCACACAGCGCTGCCGTGCTCACAGCCAGTGATGTGCCACAGATCACACAGCGCTGCCGTGCTCACAGCCAGTGATGTGCCACAGATCACACAGCGCTGCCAGGTGCCACAGATCACACAAGCTCACAGCCAGTCCACCTCCTGAGCATCTCTTACCATCTGGTTCTCGTCCCCTTCATTGATTATCGATCGGTTCTCGCCCTTCAGCCCCATCCTGCGGCAGCGCCCCCTGCTGTGGGGGTTCAGGGAGCCTCTGAGGGGTGCGGCTGGTGCAGCTGGTGCACTCACAGCTCTGCAGACACTGACTCCCGGCTCAGCCTCACGCACAGACACGTGCGGGGCCTCCACCCACAGGCCCCGCCCCCTCGCGCACGCCCAGGGGCGGCCCCTGAGGGTGGGGGTCCCCCGCCCCCCCTCCCGCAGAAAGGCACAAGGCCCTCTCTCCTCGGCCCCGCCCACAAACTGCACCTGACCCAGGGGAGGGCGGCTCGGAAAGTGGCTGGGCTTAAAGTGGGCCGGGTCCTGCCGGCTGTTCTTAAAAGAAGGTGCGACACGGGTTCTCCGTTTTCACCTTCGGGGTGGGGGCAGCTTAATTCTGCAATTGTCCCACCCCCGCCCTCATTGCTTTTGATCTGACTTCAAAGATACTCTTTTTCCAGTCGATTCCAGCGCAATCTTGGAGCCACCCGGGCATCCGACGAGGACACACTCACGATCACAGGATGTGAAGCGGTGGTGTGGGTCGAACCTGCTTCCTCAGCTCCAGCCGTTACGCCACAGTCCCTCTCACAAGGACACACTCCTGATCACAGGATGTGAAGCGGTGGTGTGGGTCGAACCTGCTTCCTCAGCTCCAGCCGTTACGCCACAGTCCCTCTCACAAGGACACACTCCTGATCACAGGATGTGAAGCGGTGGTGTGGGTCGAACCTGCTTCCTCAGCTCCAGCCGTTACGCCACAGTCCCACTCACAAGGACATCTCATGCTCACAGGACGCGGAACGGGGGTCCGGCTCCAACCTGCTTCCCCAGCTCCAGCCGTTACGCCACAGTCCCTCTCACAAGGACACACTCCTGATCACAGGATGTGAAGCGGTGGTGTGGGTCGAACCTGCTTCCTCAGCTCCAGCCGTTACGCCACAGTCCTTCTCACAAGGACATACTCCTGATCACAGGACTCGGAACGGGGGTCCGGCTCGAACCTGCTTCCCCAGCTTTAAAGGCGGCAGCTCCAGCCGTTACGCCACAGTCCCTCCCACAAGGACATCTCATGCTCACAGGACGCGGAACGGGGGTCCGGCTCCAACCTGCTTCCCCAGCTCCAGCCGTTACGCCACAGTCCCTCTCACAAGGACACACTCCTGATCACAGGATGTGAAGCGGTGGTGTGGGTCGAACCTGCGTCCCCCAGCTTCGAAGGCGGCAGCTCCAGCCGTTACGCCACAGTCGCTCCCACAAGGACATCCTCATGATCACAGGACGTGGAGCGAGTGACCGGCTCGAACCTGCTTCCCCAGTTGCGAAGTCGGCAGCTCCAGCCGTTACGCCACAGTCTCTCTCACAAGAACCGAGGATTTTTAATATTATATACAACGAATTGACAGTTGTTGCTCATTTATCTTACGCAACTTACAACCATTGACAAAGCCAACAGTCCTGGCTTGTGGCAGGTGTAAATGTTACTTGTAATATTGATCTGGCTCCGGCTGAATGGACAGTAGCAGCGAAATACCCGCTGGGCGGCCACTATTCCAAGCACAGATGTTTAGCTGAAGCGTTTTAAGCCACGCCCTTAATGACATCGGCCACGCCTCTGAGAGACCCCCAGATGTTTCCATCCCACTTAAAGCCCTGGGGACAGTGGTGCTGTGTGCAGTGTGGGGTGGGGTGACTGAGCTTAGGGGCGCCTAAAAGGCCTGGATAAAAAACAAAATATATTCAGTAACTAGTTTGGGTCTTTCACCTTCAGGTAACTACCTATGAATAAGTAACTCACCTTAATTGCAAGTTAAGGGAACACCTCAGTGAGTTAATGTGCAGCAGAGACCTGTACCAGTCACTGGACAGCCTCAGGCTTCAACCCCGGCTGGTGCAGCCGGGAACAGTGCCTTGTGTTTGCTTAGTGCCACGAGGCCTCAGGCTGTGACAGCAAGCGCTGTAAATCTGGAAGCCAGTGTTTTAGAGTTGCATCACACACAGTTTGAGACCGGCTGCTACAAAATGCACAAAAAGTTTCACCTAATACTGTGTTCCAAAATACAGATTTTAGTAATACCCAGGCTACATTGAGCATTTTTGGGACTGTCCATCAAAAGCGAACTCTTCCCAGCTCAGCTGGTAACGCCCTTGCAGCGCCACTCACCTGTGCCAACAGGAAGCTTCAAGTGATTCAATCAATCAAAGCCAGGAGCTGCTTCTAAGCGCTCTTTACATTTACAGCCCACTTTACTTTCAGAGATTGACCAGTTATGCACATTTACATTTTTTTTAGCAAGCGGGCACCCTGGCAAGAAGGCTTGTTTAGCGGTCTGCCCTCCCTCGGTTTCACAGCACAGGAGACTCTTTGCAGTCAATGCTTAATTTGTAAAAAATGATAGGTGCCAGGGCCCTCGTCAGGAGGTGACTGCAGCTTGTACCACCCATGGCCCTGCCAGCGCTGCCAGTGACACTCTCTGCGCGGGGCTCACCCTCACGCTGCCACACGTGCCACAATGTATTTATTATTTATTTATTTATTAATCTTATATAGCGCGACAGCTACCCGTGAGGGTTTCCCGGCGCTGAAAGACAATGGTAGCAAAAAACAATCCAGCGAGAAATTTATTGGACGAAAAGCCAGGTCTTTACGGCTTTACGGAAGAGAATATGAGAGTTCTCCATCCGCAAGTCCAAGGGAAGGGAGTTCCAGAGTTCGGGTCCCAAGATGGCAAAAGAGCGACCACCCACTCTGGAAAGCCTAAACTTAGGGATACAAAAAAGGTGTTGGGAAGAAGAACGAAGAGAACGGGCAGGTACATAGCATTTAACAAGGGACTGGAGATAGGACGGGGCAACTCCAATTTTAATCTTGTGCATAAAGCACAGTGCCTTGAATTTTACCCGGTTATCAAGGGTGAGCCAATGCAGTTCTTTAAGGCGCTCGGTAATATGATCGTGTTTTCGACAACCACAGAGAAGCCGTGCAGCAGCATTTTGAACTAATTGAAGACGGCGCATGACCGCCCTGGTAGCCCCCAGATAGAGCACGTTCCCGTAATCCAATCTAGAGGTCACCAAAGCTGTTACAACAGATCTCAAGGTGTCGGCAGGCAGAATCCAAAAGATTTTTCTCAGCCATCTTAAGATGGTAAAACAGGTGCCTGCAACTTTGTTGGCCTGGTCTTTCATCGATAGATCCCTATCAATAATGACCCCAAGGTTACGCACTCGATCAGAAGGAATGGGTAAAGAACCCATAGTTGCAGGCCAATGTCTCGAACTCCATAGGTCAGGTTTGTTTCCGAAGACTAATACCTCCGTCTTATCGCTATTTAATTTAAGAAAATTGCGATTCATCCAACGAGAGATTTCGCTAAGACCTATTTGCAAAGATGAAGGAGAGGTGGGGTCAGCTTGAGATAAGGAAAACACAATCTGAGAATCATCAGCATAGGTGAAAAGATTTAGACCAAAGTAGTGAGCAATATGGGCCAAAGGAACAACATAAAGATTAAAAAGGAGAGGATTGAGAATAGAACCCTGGGGCACACCGTGTGGGGAGAAATAAGTATTGGACGTGGACGTATTGGAAAAAATTTGAAAAGTCCGGTCAGTAAGAAAAGACGACAACCAACGCAAGGCTTTATCACTAATGCCAAAAGAGGCAAGATTGTTCAAAAGGATACTGTGAGATACAGTATCGAAGGCTGCACTGAGATCTAGTAATATCAGTGCAGCCGATTCACCTCGATCTAATAGTAGGCGAAGATTCTCAGTCACTCCCAAAAGAGTAGTTTCTGTAGAGAAACCCTGACGAAAACCAGACTGGGAGGGGTGAAGAAGATTGTTAGTTGTTACAAAATGTGACAGATGCCGATGGATGTGCCTTTCAAGAATCTTAGAAAAAGCAATACAGGCTGTTCGATGCCCCCAAAGACGAAAGAATGGGTTGTGCCACAGGTATTAGTTGTTATTAATGCATATTAAATGGATAAACAACCGCTGTTTGTAAAAATTGTATTTGCCCCCCAATGAAGCCAGGAGTCAGGCTTGGGTTTCTAGAATATTTATTCCCCGGAGCGCCGGGAACTTGCGTGCGCTCTCTGAGCCGGCCTGCGCCACACAAGATGGCTGCCTTCCGGTTCCTGTTGCGGACTTCCGCCTCCGGTGCTCACGGCCAACAACTAGACCGTCACCACATATCTCCCCCCTTTATGCAACTGACAAAACAATAAGGAATACACAATCTTACTTAATGTCCATTTCAAAGTCCTTGAACCTCTTAGGCGCTCTCACGATTCTTCCTGCTCTCGTTCTCATTACTCCTTCCACTTTCTCGCCTCCTTGACTGCCCGACATGGCAGTCATTCCTCGCGCTTCTGTTCCTTCACCATTGTCTCTCTCTTCATCGTCTCCTTTCCAGTTTGTACTGTTCCTTCTCTCTCTCTCTCTGTCGCTCCCGCCTTGTGTGTTCTCCTTCTCCTCCACGTTCTGTGTCCCTCCTTCTACCTGCTCTTGTCTCCATCCGCTACATTCCTCGTTCACCATCTCTGCATCTCCTTCTGCTTCTCCCTCCGCTCCTGTAGTCCACTTCAGGATTTTGCTGCACTTAGCCATTCTGTCCTGCGACCACACTTTGCCGTCACTGAGTAGTGCTGATCGGACATATGGTTCCACAACCTGCAGGGGCGGCGTGAACTTGCTCTCTCCTTTCCTCCTCATGGTCGCTACCTTCACTCTCACCCAGTCACCTGTCTCTAGTGACACTCCTTGTACATTTCGTCTCTTGTTGAACTGTTCAGTGTAGGTCTCTTGTGCTTTCTCCAGATTCCTCCTTACTATTGCTGGTGACCATTTGCTCTGCACTACCATTTGCCTCCATGCGATGTTGTCCTTGGTGAACGGCTCTCTTCCCCTTAACACTTTGAAGGGGCTGTATCCTGTGCTGCCTGGTGTGATGCGGTAGGCCCACAGCATCTTGGGTAATTCCTTCTCCCAATCTTGTCCATCGTTTATGGCTACTTGGATAATTTCCATTATTACTCGATTGAAACGCTCCACGAGCCCATTTCCAGCCGGGTGGTATATGGGAGTGTGCTTAACCTCAATCCCACTGCGGGACATAGAGGCCTCCCATTTGGCTGAGACAAACTGTGGCCCATTGTCGCACGTTATGACCTTAGGAATACCTTCCTTTATGAACACGGCGTTCAAGAATGTTATCACCGCATCTGAGTCCACTGAGTCCCTCACTTCTACCTCTGGCCACTTGGAGTACCTGTCCATTAATACTATAGCGTACTTCTGTGTTCCTTCAATGTTCAGGATCGGTCCAAGTATGTCGATGGACACCATTTCCCATGGTCCTCCCGGCATGGGGAAATTCCCTAACTGTGGCCTCAACATTACTTAGGATTTATCCGCTTTGGAGCAGGAGTCACCTTGTCTCACGTACCTTTCCACCTGAGCATCAATTGCTGGCCACCAGTACGCCTGTCTGGCTAGGGCTTTAGTCTTTGTGATTCCCTGGTGTCCTTCATGCAACAACGCCATCAAGTGTGCAATGAGACCCTTGGGGGGTATGACTTTATCTCCCCTGAGCAGGAACTGGGGGTCCTCCTCTAGGGACAACTCATCTCTCACCTCCCAGTATCTCCTCAAGTCCTCTTTTAGGTGCCTCTTCTCCGGCCACCCATGAATGACATATCCTTTGATCGCCTCCAAATCCTCATCCTGCTCGTAGGCCTCTGCCCACTCCTGCGCGCTGATTACTTGCTCCATGTCCTGTACAGTCGCCACCATGTAGCCCTCCCATCTTGGCGTCTCCTGTTCATCCGCTTCTTCCTTGGCTGCCACCCTACTCAGGAAGTCTGCTACCTTGTTCTGAGGCCCCGGTATGTACTCCACCTCGTACACGAAGTCTAATAGCCGTAGTGTCATCTTTGCTATTCTCGGGGTGGCATGCGCATGTCCACTAGACGTCAGGACCTTTATCAGGGGTTTATGGTTCGTGCGGACCAAGAACTTGGCTCCCCACAGGTATTGCCGGAAGCGTTCCATCGCCCACACCATGGCTAGCATCTCTTTTTCAATGACACTGAACCTCTCTTCGTTCGGTGCCAGGGATCTGGATGCAAAGCTGACTGTTGATAGTTCTCCCTTGTCAGATCTTTGCATTAACACTGCTCCCAGGCCCCGGTCACTGGCATCGGTGGTAAGTATGGAATCTGCAGCCGGGTCAAATCCTTCCAGGGGTATGGCTTCTCTCATTTCTCGTTTCAAGGTCTCGAATTTCTCTTGCTCTTCTTGGGTCCACTTCAATCCGTTTCTCTCCTTCAGCAATTGGCGTAGGCAGTGCGTCTTGGTGGCAAAGTTGGGGATGAATTTACAATAGAACTTAGCCATGCCTAGAAACGACCTGACATCTTCCTTTTTTCCTGGGGCTGGTGCATTCTGTATTGCCTCCATGTTGGCTCTCTTTGGCTCAATCCCCTTCTCGCTAACTTCGTGACCCAGGTAGGTAACGGAGGGGACCCCAAATTTGCACTTTGTCCATTCTGCGGTGAGTCCGTTTTCTTGTAATGTGCGCAGCACAGTGTGTAGTATATCGTTGTGCTCCTGCTTGGATTTCCCCATTACGAGGATATCATCTTGGAAAATTGAACTCCCTTCACTTTTTGAAATAGTCTGTGCATCAGTTTTTGAAACACCGCCATGCCTGCGGATGCTAGTCCAAACGGCATTCTCACAAATTTGTAACACCCACAAGGTGTTATGAAAGATGTAAGGTGGTTGCTGGATGGGTGGAGTTTCACCTGGTGGTAGGCCGATGACAGGTCCACCGTCGAGAACCACTTAACCCCGTTTGTCATTGCCAGCATTTCATTGATGCGTGGGAGGGGAAATTTGTCTATCAAAATGTTTTTGTTAAGCTCCCTGAGGTCTACAAATAGCCTCACTTTCCCGTTGGGCTTCTGAGCTACCACTAAAGGCTATTGCCATTCCGCACTCTCTATGGCTTGTATCACCCCGCTTTTCTCCAATCTGTCAAGTTCCTCTTGCACTGCCTCTCTGCAGCGGAACGGTATGTTTCGGACCTTGTGGATGACAGGTTTCGCTCCTTCTTTCAACCTTATCATGTGCTTGAACTTGGCCAGTTCACCTATCCGTCCACTGAACACTTTTGGATATTCCCTGTGATATGCCTCATCTTCCTGTCCCCTTTCCATGTTCATCAGCAGCGCTTTTTCTATGCCTCCTGGATTCAGCTGGATCCCCAGGGCGCCTTGATCTTTCCAGCTGAGTACTGATGGTCCCTTTTCCGCGACATACAGTTTGCAGTTGGCTTGTCGTCCCTTGAATTCGAACAGCAAAGGACAATAACCTAACATGGGTATTCTCTGTCCCGTGTAAGTGACTGGTCTCACGTCCATGGGGCGCAGTTCTTCCTTTACTTTTGTCATGAACTTCTCTTCCCACACTTGTCTTTGAACAATCGGGATGGGGGCTCCTGAGTCTGCTATTATCTCGATCGGTACTCCTCCCATGTGCATGTCGAGTCTAGGTTTGTCCGTCTCTTTGCATCTCACATCCAGGACTTGGACGTCGATGTAGAGGAGTTCCTCAAGGTTATCTTCCTCCTTTTGCGTTTCTTCTTCTTCCGGGCTTCCTTGGTCTATGTATTTGACTGTGGCCCCCTTGGATCTCCGACGACACACTTTCTCGTAAAGCCCGAATAAGCCACAGAACGCACACTTCGCCCTGAACGCTGGGCATACCTTGTCGTTGCCCAGGTGCGATGCGCTTCCACACCTGTAGCAGCTTGGTCTTCCTCCTCTACTTGTCTTCGGGTTTGCTCCCCCAGGTTGTTGGCTTCTCCTGGTGTCTGGGCCCCTGGGTGGTTCTCGTTGCCTGGGTTTGTCCCCTTTGTTGTGCATCATGACTCTGCAGACTGTTTGCGTGCCTCCACTGTCCTTCCTGGCTGCCTGTGCACATCGTTTGGACATCTCCGCCTTCTTCACCAAGGCCCATACCTCCTTCAGGGGAGCGTCCCCGTTTACCCACAGTTTTTCCTGAACATGTGTGCTCGTCGTGTGCATTATGATTTGATCCCTTACCAACTCGTCGTGGAGGGTACCAAATTTACACGTGAGTGCCAATTTCTGCAGCGCCGCCATGTATTCATCCACCGTTTCTCCACTGCCTTGTTTTCTCTGGAAGAAGTTGTGTCTGTCGATAGCCACGCAAACCACCGGCCGGTAGTGCGCGTCCAGGTCCTCAATGGCATGCCTGAATACGTCCGTATCAGTCGCGACCCTTGGACCCTTGACTATGGTGTCAAATATTCTTACCCCCTCCGGGCCCAGATTGTGTAATAGTATCTTCCTTCTCCTCGGGCTCGTGTGCGCGGCCTCACTTTCGTCTTCTAAGGCCTCCAAATAATTAAGGAAGTATCGTTTCCAATCTTCCCAAGGCATCGTGGGTTCTCCTCTTTTTGGAAGGAAAGGCACCATGTGGGTGAGGGAAGTGGATGGTGTTGCCATCCTGCCGTTGCCTTTCGGGACTGCCTTGGTGGGAACCGCGTGGTTGGGCGGGCTGCCTGGTGCCTGTCTGGTGTCTCTGTCCTCTTCGTCGTCCTCCCTGCCGCCTGCGCCACCTGTAGCTCCCTCTGATGCTGGGTTCGCTCGTGGCCTACCTCTGTCCGCTATGCTTGGCCCTTCACCTCGCCCCTGTTGATCCGCCAGCGTGCCATGGCCGTGGAGTAGTTATGCGCCGTGCTGTGCCTCCTTGCCTGGCTGCATATGGTGAAGGACTTGAGGCTTTGTCCTTGTCCCGTGTGCCGTGGCCCTCTTCCCGCGCTTATCACCGCCGACCGCACCTGGGTAGGTGGCGTTCTCGTTCTCTTTGACGGCGTGGGGAGAGTGTCCCCTGTGTTGTGGGTCGCCGCGGGTACCGACTATTGGTTGGGCCGACGTGCTGTCGCTCGCCCTCTGCCGCGCTCCGGTAATGACGCCTGATGCCCTGAGCTGGGGTGGTCCGTTGGGTTCGTTAATTCACTTCGTAGTACCTTTTAATTTTTTTTTTCGTTGGACCAGTGTTGTTGCTACTGGTTCCAGTCCCGCCTCATCGCCATTGTAAAATTTGTATTTGCCCCCAAATGAAGCTAGGAGTCAGGCTTGGGTTTCTAGAATATTTATTTCCCGGAGCGCCGGGAACTTGCGTGCGCTCTCTGAGCCGGCCTGCGCCACACAAGATGGCCGCCTTCCGGTTCCTGTTGCGGACTTCCGCCTCCGGTGCTCACGGCCAACAACTAGACCGTCACCACACTGTTCTGCTCATATCTAAATCATACAATCAGCGCCACCATGTGGCAGCTGTCATAAGTACCAGTGCTGACAAATAAGTGCCGGTGCCGAGCACCGGAAACCACCTGCTCACATTAACCACTGCCTGCCCTACATTTCGGCTGAAGCATTTCAACTCTCGCAATTTACCACCCCAAGACGGTCGTCTTTTCACAAAAAGTAGGGGAACTGTTCATCTTAAATATGGGCACATCGCACCCCTCAGATCCCGCCCACTTTGACCTCTGGTTTTTACAGTATAAGGCATCTCCCGTATCTCCACCTCACTAATGACTTTCCAAGGAAATGCTCGAAATGACATTATTGCCGTTCTCACAGCACCCACAGCCTCGGTCACCCTCACCCAGACGTCACGGGGCCCTGGACCTCCCAAGAGCGAGAGAGAAAACACACCCTCACCTGAAAACAGCTGACCTACAGCAGAAACCATGGTAACAGCGTGTATGTATATGGTACTTCTATAGCACAAACACAGCCGAGGGGCAGCAGAGCCAAAGTCTTGCACAGAGTCAATGAGTGACAGGCACACAGCCAAAGAGTGACAGGAGACAGACAGGCACACAGCCAATGAGTGACAGGGGAGAGACAGGCACACAGCCAATGAGTGACAGGGGACAGACAGGCACACAGCCAATGAGTGACAGGCGACAGACAGGCACACGGCCAATGAGTGACAGGAGACAGACAGGCACACAGCCAATGAGTGACAGGGGAGAGACAGGCACACAGCCAATGAGTGACAGGGGACAGACAGGCACACAGCCAATGAGTGACAGGGGACAGACAGGCACACAGCCAATGAGTGACAGGGGACAGACAGGCACACGGCCAATGAGTGACAGGAGACAGACAGGCACACGGTCAATAAGTGACAGGGGACAGACAGGCACACAGCCAATGAGTGACTGGAGACAGACAGGCACACGGCCAATGAGTGACAGGAGACAGACAGGCACACGGTCAATAAGTGACAGGGGACAGACAGGCACACAGCCAATGAGTGACTGGAGACAGACAGGCACACAGTCAATGAGTGACAGGGGACAGACAGGCACACAGCCAATGAGTGGCAGGAGACAGACAGGCACACAGTCAATGAGTGACAGGGGACAGACAGGCACACAGCCAATGAGTGACAGGAGACAGACAGGCACACAGTCAATAAGTGACAGGGGACACACAGGAACACAGCCAATGAGTGACAGGAGACAGGACTGTTCTGTGGGCAGTCAATGCACTGTGAAGACGTGCGTCTTTAACTCTTTCTAATCCCCGGGGAAGCCTCAGACGATATCGCTGGTCACATTATAGTACCCAATACACAGACTACAACTCCGACCATAGCGACCACAATAATGAGGTACCTTGTAATGGCACATTGGATGGGGCCGTCTCACCAACAGAAATAACGACTGGGGCAAAACGGAAAAGGAAGTTAACTAAGCCGACTGCCTCAAAGAGGAAACAACCGCCTCGTGTAACTCACCCCCGCCCCGCTATCAGGGCATGGATCCAGGGTTGTGCAAATCCCGCCAACGATACCGCTGCGAAACTAATCGCGGAGTCAATACCAACCAAGGCCACAACCCGCTCTATCTATCTGCACACAAACTGATGCCGCCATGGTTTCTCCCGAGGACCCCGCATTGGGAGAGGTTCTAATCAATTCAATTCAATAACTTTATTCGGTTATTATGCAGAAAAAATAACCATAAAAGTACAATTAATATATCACAAATTCAGAATTAAAAAAATATAGAAACAATCATGGTACATTATAAATAAGCTGATTAAAATTTCATACATAAATTGATTTCCGTGATCTAACAACATTCTTTAAAAACACAGAACAGATGCAACAGTTAAAATATTATCTAGTTTCTGGATGGCTAAAAAGGCAGTACATTAAAGAGAACTAGCTACGTTTGACTTTTATGGAACTCTGAAGAGTCATGTTCAGTGGCACCGATTGGGTGTCTTCATTAAGCCCGCACCCACCAACCTAGTTGGTGGCATGCTTCATCATCGGGCCCACCCAGTGACATCTAATGTGTCCCGGGTGTTCTTCGACGCCTGATTACAGCGGAGCAGGTATCTTACTGAGAGTGCAGTGTGGGGAGAAAGGTGAAGTGAGATTAAAACGGTTTGGCAGGATTCCCAGTCCCATAGGGTTAAATTAAATTTTAATAATTGGGTTCTTGTCCGCTTTTAAAAACAGGCAGGGTGGATGTGATGGTGCCGGCGCCATTTCCTTATATTGTGAGCAAATGGGTTGGAGTCAGATTGGATGTGGATCTCTTCAAAGTGGTGGACATATAGTCCCGCTACGCTGGGGGAAAAAACGCTGCCCACGTTTGTATTCCAGGGTCATTTCCTTTGCCGATCCACTCCTGGAAGCACCGCAGGCCAATCGTCAGCGTGAGATTACTTACCCTTACGCTCTCGCTTTTTTCCACATAATGTGTGTGATTTGTTCGTTTTCTAGTATCACCACGACATTTAGAAACCAATTATGACCACTAACAGTACCACCAGTACTGTTACACCTTTGCCGCTTGCACCCCCTACACACAGCACTTATAACCGGCAATTTCATTGTTCTTTATGTGACTTGTGCACATGCTAAAACCTCTCTATATATGTCATGTCTCTGTCATTAATGTTGTATGTCCAGGTATGCTTGAGGAGGGAATCCCCCCTCTAGCACCTTAGTGAGTGCGACACATAGTCTGCTACACTCACTTAATTTTATCAATTTTAACTTGCACCATCACATTTAAACAGTCCTGAAGAAAGCCTGATTTAAAAGAAGGCACTGGCTGAAACATGTCGACCAACACCGGATGTAGGAGGTCGTAATTCGTCACCATCACATCCACCCTGCCTGTTTTTAACCGCTGACAGGAGCCCAATTATAAAAATGTAATTTAACCCTCTGGGACTGGGACTCCTGCCAAACCGTTTTAATCTCACTTCACCTTTTTCACCACACTGCACTCTCAGTAAGATACCTGCTCCGCTGTAATCAGGCGTCGAAGCATACCCGGGACACATTAGATGTCACTGGGTGGGCCCGATGATGAAGCATGCCACCAACTAGGTTGGTGGGTGCGGGCTTCATGAAGACACCCAATCGGTGCCACTGAACATGACTCTTCAGAGTTCCATAAAAGACAAACGTAGCTAGTTCTCTTTGATACATATAATTACCTGTGGGGATTCGGACTAGCTATCTGGTCCTCTCTCTCCTTCTTGATACGCTAAAAAGGCAGTACGACATTGCCTAAGTTCCATACGCTTCAATAATGGTACAATCCATATTGTCCTAGGCATAGTGTAACATTTACAAAACAACAAGATATGCATTGTCCGATTGGCTGGACAAATCATCGCATGGACATTTATACAATCGTCTTGCCCAGTCATTCATCTTGGGGAAGCTTAGGAATCTAAATAAAATATTTAGCCGAAACCGCGGTAAAAGAAACCTTTCAAAATCACTCATGTGCAGCTTAACATACGGTTGAATATTAAAAGTGGTCATTGTTAAATGGTGAGCCACCAAGAAATCTTTGTTACTGGAGTGGTATGGCTCACTGGTTAGAGACGGCAGACCCGGAAGCAGAGAACGCCCGGGACCAGGGTTCAATTCCCGAGTGGCAGGGTCATGGACCAGGGTCAGCGGACTCGATAATTCTCACCTCGGTGCCTACTCTAACCAGGGATCACACTCGGCAACTCTGGGTATTAAGCTTGCCTCATCTCTACAACGGCCCCCCACAGACGCCGGGGATGCCTGGAGATACCCAGATACCCAGAAGGGACCATCTCACAGGGAAAGCCAGGACGGGTTCCCCAGCGGTCTTCAGCGCCAGGACGCTTACGGGCAGCAGTGCGCTTTACAAATCCCACACACATTACATCTTGGTATTCGTTCTATATTCTCCCAGAAGCGTCATGCAAATATTTTCAAGTTCCTTCCTGGAGACCTGGCACATAGATAAGGGATCCCTATAATATTCTTGGTGGCCTATTTGTGTAAGAAACGTCTTTTCATAGTATAACCATCTTATCTTGCTAACATTATCAAGACTCATCGCGTCCTTCAAAACCAGGTGGTTAAAAACACATTCCTCAGTAGTCCATACCCTGTGATGTATTCCTATAGGTTCTGAACCGATCCCCCTATTCCTGACCCTATTCTGGTTAAACTAACCAACAAGTTAACTAGCAGTCAGCCCATGAGGCAAGGAAAACCCCCATGATGCAGATACCGTTATCTGACGCAGTCACACTACGGCACAGGAACGTGTTATCTGATTAGGTCATAACGCTTGAGATCTAATTAGACAAGCGATATTCCTCCAGCCCCTGATAAGGCATACGGAGTTCTCATAACAAATCAAACCTATGACAACCTGGAAAAACCGTGCGGCCATTGTTTTGATTTCACAGAGAACTTCAGCAAAAGAATGTGCTAACGAGCAAGTCGTATGACATCCTTATTGACGTATCTATGTCCATCCTTACGTCAATCTCGGCACCTTAAAGGTATAAATATTACCGATCTTGCCCTATGCAAACACACGCGGTGGTGACGAGGACGGAGCAGCCAGACTTGCCGAAGCCCAGAGCAGAGCAGACCCCGCTGGCGCAGCCCCGCCTTCTTGACGCGCTGAGATCGAGCAGCTGCCTATTTCTCCTGCCGAGAAATCCAGCTCCGGCGCTTCCGGGTGGCCCTCGCAGGCAGCCTGGAATATCGAGACCAGAGATGAGAGATACCATCCCTCATCCATCCTAGATTCCAGGTACAGAACTGAATAACCCCTCGCAGAGAATTCTTTAGTCAGTCACTTGGCAAAAACAAACTTAACTTAAACTGTAACTTTCTATTCCCGCCCACGTATTAGACTTAGGTCAGGTACACGGGGTAGGCCTATCTAGAAACACCAGTTGAGTACGTTTAGTCAAATATATATGTGTATGTAATATATTTTATTCATTTTAAAACATCTTATGGCTTAGAAACCATATCAATGTTTTTACAATATTATTTTATACTATTGCTTCTAATGTATGCACTTTACTTAACTATAAGTATTGCAATAATATCGATCCATTTCTCATGTATGAGAAAAGAGACTGATCAATAAATAACACCTTTTTATTGAACACGCCCGTCTCTTCCTTTTCTCTACAATCTGATGAGACTAAGAATGCACGTACTGGCTGAGTAAAATAATTTGCCTTTTGTTCACACGACTCTCGAGATTTACTCTTGATTAGGGGAGAGCAAAGTTGTCATGTTCTATGGTTGTCAGAAACTAAATCCCTTCTTGTCTAATCAGGGAAGTTAAGTCCTCCTTGAACATTCGAGAAAGTTTCTAGTGAACTCTGAGCTACGCTGGCAAACCCAAAACTTTAAGTCTAGTATCGACAGTAGTAGACCTAGTTAACGTCTGGTCTAGGCCTATACTATTGAAGGTATTATTCCAATGCGCAGAGCCTATTGGGATAATAGGAACTACACTACATGGCGCCCAACGCGTTTGGAAAGGGCGATAAAACTAACGTAAGACATTTAGAGTAACTCAGTCGTGCTTTCTCACTCAGACCCCTTTGCCCCATAATACTCCAAAGACGTCTGGAGTGGGTGAAAGGTTATATCCGCCAGACCTCGCAGGAGGGAACTCCTATGTATGGTTCTTGGTTTAGTCAACGTTGAAGGATACACTGTTCCAAAATATTGTGCATCTAATCTTTGTTTCCATAAGAAACCTGATCTGCAAATAGACATAATATCATCCTGTCAGTAAAATGGGAGACAGTGATGAAGAAAGAGAGGCAGTTAGATTAGCAACTGAACTCGCAGCAGCTGATGCTACCATGCAGGCAGCAGACCAGGATATAATACTCATCCCGGTCATTAAAAGGAAATCTATAACTCTAAAACTTATAGAAAATGGACTGACACCTAGAGGTGGCACAGTCATATTCGTAATTGAGGCACACGAATATCGGCAGACAGAGGTATACTATTCATGGATACATTTTCCAGCAGCAAATGCTGTAACAAAGTACTTCCACTATTACAAAATAGAGAAACCTCCTGAAATGTACACTCTTTCGAGGAGGTGGAAGTACCACTCAAATTCCAAGAGCATTTGCTCTTATTTGATGGCGCCCTAAAACATAATAATCACATCACCAGGCTCGGTCCTTTGGGTAGACCAGGAGCAACGTGGCCGGTCCTAGCCGGATACACACCACATCCAGACATCAACGGGATGTCTACAGCAGAGCTGTTAACACAGCTAAAACAATTAATAAAAATTCATAGACAATTAGTACAGTATGTGATGCGGACTTCAACAATTCAGCCAGCGATTAAACTTCCACAGCTGACCCCTCACCAGGGGAACACAAACAAAATTACACCACAGAACATCCAATCTTGCCTAGGTAAAGTACCGGCTAAACGGGAACAAATACCATTCTGGTTGGCACAAAAAATCACCCAAATAGAGGCGGTGTTTCCTGACACCACCCCGCTAGAAAAACACAGGATTCTGACTATATGTCTCCCAATGGGAATCGCACCACACATAGAGGACTGTGACACTTGGGGTACAGTCTTCGCTTCTATCTACACAAAAACGCACGGTGTTCCATCCATTTCGGTGATACCAGATGTGCTAAAACAAATTCAAGACGAATACGGTCCAGAACCCGCTTTAACTCTTGGTATGAAATTACTAAAAGACTTCAAGCAGGTCTCGGCTATATTATTAGCCAACATAAAGGGAGAAGCAGCTAACGTGGCGATCTGCCAGAGGTTAAAAGAGACAGATATAGCAGACCAACCAGCTGAAATTGCCAGAATCATAGAAAAATCCTATGAGGAACTAGGTAGAGATAGTTTAGGTGGAATACCAGTAAAACCGCAACTGACTGAAAGTCCAGAAAAAATATTTTTTAATAATAATTCACCAAAAAAGAACTGGGATGGAAACAAACAATCCAATCCTAAAGAAAAGAATTTCCAGTCCAGAGGAAGGTCTCCCAGGCGAAGAGAAAAATCTCCAAACCAGAGACAAAGGTCACCCCAGAGTGACCCTTCTGGGAAAAGATATAACCTTAGAAATAGGGATAATATAAAAAAGCCTGATAGATATCAAGACATTGATACACGTCCCTCTCAATCTTTTCAGACTTCCTCGCAGAAATCGGAAAGAAGAGGACGATCAGAACAAAGAGAAGAGCACGCCAAGTCCAAAGACAAGGAACCTGCTCAGCTAAAAAAGAAATTACAATTTCCAAAAAAAGAAGGTAGCCAGTATCAAGGTAGTTAACAATGCCGAGAATACTGAGGACACAACTGAAAAACGGAGAATGGGCTCAGACAATGCTAGACAGCGCAGCAGAAGTGAGCATAGCTCGCAAAGTCCTTATGAATCATCTGGAGACAGTGGACACGAATGAATATCTTCAAGTGGAAACTGCAGACACCAGAGTTAGCAAACCTCACAAAATATACGAAATAACATTGCGTATAGAGGGAGATAAGACTAGAAAAATAAGGGGTCTATTTTGGGATAATCTCTCCAAGGGCTATGATATCCTTCTAGCTGAAAAAGACTGGCCACCAGAGTTTGTCAGGGAGTGCCCTCATGGCGAAGAAATAATTATGCCGGCCTTCTCGAATCATATCCCGATTCATAAAAAATACACACTTGCTAGAAAGTGGGCAGTAGCTCTAGCTCCTGCTTTATATAAAAATCACGTAGGATGGGATGAGGACTCTCCTCCTCACAAAATCCAGTTAAAATCACAACCTACTGCACAAAGGCAGTATCCAATCAAGCAAGAAGCTAAAAAACAGGTAAATGAAATACTAGATCAGCTAGAATACCAGGGGTGATTGAAACTTGCACCTCACAAATGAACAACCCTTTGTTTCCGGTCTCCAAACCAGACAATTCATATCGTCTAGTTTTGGATTACCGACACCTTAACACATGTTGCAAAACTTTTGCAGTGCAAAACTCACATAATGCTGCACTAATGAATAACATAGTGCGCAAAAAATACAAAACAACATTAGACATCTCTAATGGATTCTTTTGTCAAAACATAGCACCAGAGAGCAGATATTTAACTGCGTTCTCAATAAATGGCACTCAAAAACAATTCTGTCGGTTAGCCCAGGGGTACAAGAACAGCCCGGGAGTATTCTCAGCGAGAGTAACAGAATTACTACAAATATATGATGATGAAGCATTATCTTATGTCGATGACATTTACTTAACAGATGATGACTTGGAGACTCACTTGAAAAGAGTGAACACCATAATACTTGGGTTTGCAGCAGAGGGTTACAAATTCAACTTAAAAAAATCCAGAATTGCCCATCTGACAGTCCTGTTCGTAGGATATGAATTATCAAGTATAGCCTGGCTGACAATTTTCTAGAACTAGAAGAATTAAAAAATCTAGAATATGAAAAAACATATCCTCTGCCAATCGACATTCTGCCCTTACGACACTACGCCTGTGTAATCTATACAGACGGACATGCTCAACCTCCCGTTTGGGGAGAACAAGCATACAACCCCACATGTGGGATTACAAAAGAAGTGTGGCGCGGAGGTAAACTAAAACCTCTATTAACAAAAACACACTCAGTAGAAACTAATTCAGAACATCAGACTGAAATATTAGCATTGAAAATGGCGCTAGATAATGCGGATCGCGAATTCCCGACACTTATAGTGTCCGATTCATATTACTGCGTCAAATCATATAACAAGGATTTGCAGACATGGATTCAAAACGGTTACAAAGATGACAGATGCACCAATAAAGCAGAAACTGCTCTGGGAACAAATAGCTCTTTTACAAAAAGAACTACCAAAGACTCACGTGACACACTCACTGAGTCATCAGCGTGCTGGCGTTCACGTTGCAGGGAATTCATTGGCTGAAACAGCCACAGCGGCAGCCACTAAATCGGCTCCCGTAGTTCGAAAAAAGCGTACATTAAAATACATTGACGGTGAAACAGTGCTGGCGGTGAAAACGTCATCAAAAGGCGACTGCTCAGCGTTACCGATCAACTATCCACTCAATTATACATACATAATCGATGCAAACTCCGTCCCTTTTGCTCGAATCCCTGGAGTGGGGGATAGAGTGATTCCAAACATGGACAGGAGAAACTTGTTAATCGCAGACGCACATATGGGCGAGGGTCTCAGACACCTTAAACTAAAAGATTCTCTGGAAGAATTACAATCACGGTACTGGTGGCCAGGCATGAGCCTGCGTCACACCATGTTTGTAAAAAACTGCCCAAACTGCAACAGAGATCGCAGTGGGGAGAGAAACAGTTTAATACCTCGTCGTTTTACTCCAGAAAAAATCAAGAGTAAAAAGGAAGGGTTGCGATTAACATATACAGGCTAGTTTCCACTTATAATGTAGATCACCAGCACTCGGCTGACGTCTGGACTGTTATACAAAGATTTGCGAGTCTAAATGGCATATACGCTAAGAGCATGCTACGTTTGACCATTGTCTCCACTCTAGCCCTCCAGCCTGAGGGGAAACATGGCCAAATGAGCACAGCCCAGCGGGAATCTTCTCACTTCCTTCCTGAGGGTACGGGATGGTGTAAAGAAAAAACCAAGGCATAAAGCAATCTATAACGGAAAAGATATTAGGTTCGGGAGCTGGGTGGGTCAAACATCTAATAAGTGTCCAACGTAGTCTCAATAACTTGCCAAGAAATTCTCTGAAGGGATTCAGTCCGTACGAATTATTATTCGGAACTAGGATGATTATCTCTGACCTTGACAGTCAGACTTCAGTGGTGAAAGAAAAAAGCTTTGATATCAATGACCGTTTGGCTATTTTGCAGGACTTAAACAAAACAAGAAAAGACCTGAGCAACATAAAGTTGAAACAACAGCCAACAACCACTGAAGAACCACCACCTGTCCCAGCAAGACCTGTCTGGATTCCAAAAGTCGGGGATCTAGTCAGGGAAAAGATTGCGGTAAAGAAGGAATTTGGGCCTTCTTACAGAAAAGCAGTTCCTGTCTTGTCTGTCAACGGGACAAGATCAGTTGTACTACCGCCGCTTGCTGGTAAAAAGGAGAACCGAGTTGTATCCATCGACCTGGTAAAACCACAATCATGTGGCCGATAACAAACAGTAGGCCAAGTGGACTCCCAATAAGTAGCAGAACACCAAGGTTTGCTACCAGTACAGAGGTCCTATCGAAGAGGCTCATCACATTTGAAACGCCTACAGAAGAACAACAAAGACTATGCAACAATGCAATAGAACTCAGACCTCTGAAAACCCAAATAAAAACATTTAGCAGAAACACACCAATCTATAATGAAGTAACAAGTGAAAATGCAAGAAACAGTAATCCTGAAGCAATTGGAACAATTGACAGAACTGCATCCGGCTACTTCATAAACTTCGATGATTCCTCTGAAGGCTTCAGTGAATCAAAGACACAGCCATCATCAAAAACCTTTAAAGATAAAGCTAAAGAACTTTTGAAACAACTGAAAGAAACATATCTGATTTCCCCATGGATTGAATTTTGGGTGGGTTTTGGTGCATTTATCCTCATACTTTGGCTCATCATGGTACTTACTTTGGGACGCTTCATTGAGGGAAAATATGCTAAAATGGACACAGCAAGTCAGAAAATCAACTTGATCCTCAAACCACAAACATCTTCACACGTCGAGAAAAGAGAACTTTCTTCAGCCAACTTCACAGCCAATCCTATACCAGGTGGGGTAGCATGGGACAACACTGACTATGAAATGTATGGTCCGGTCGAGATCCTGAAATATCCACACCAAATTAAGATCTCCTTGAGTGACTTTGTGAAACCAAACTCATTTGCTGATGATTGGGACTTCGAAAGCATTAATAATATGATGTCTGATTTAGTAATGTCTGCTAAATTTACCAAACATGATTATTTGCAAGGTTCTACAAATTATGATAGTATGTATTGCTATAACCACTATGGTAACCATTTTCTACATAAATCTGCACAACCTAGAAATGTTTTAAATTATAATCAATGGGAACATTGTGCTACACCTCCAAAAGGGAGCTCAAGAACCGTTTATGACAAATATTCATACTTTTCAGGTTTTAACACAAGCAATGCTGAAACATTTTATTTTAAATTGTCAAATAAGACAGGGATGAAAACCATGATAACCAACACAAAATTGATATATTCAGACTCATTTTTTGAACAAATGAATACTTTTGGATTTGATTATTGGGACAAAAATGTTGAATTGAAAAGTGTTTGGGGTACAAAAGAGTGGCAAGTACAGGGTATAGAAGCTTTGTTTAGAGCCTGCATGATCCCAGAACAAATGATATTTTCAAATGACACTGTTCAACAAACCACCTGTCTTGGCCTAGCCAAAATCAAAGATTTAAATAAACCGTCTATTCCAAAGCCAACAATGTTTAGCAATAGCTCTGATACAGATGAAGAGATAGACGTAAATTATGTATTAAACCAAAACAGAACACATCCTGATTGGAAACAATGGTTGATCTGTCCCACAGATACTAATAACTGTCAAGACAGATTCCTGAACAAAACACAGGGGTTAAAAATGACCAGGCCAGACCCTAGATATCCTCAAAGACATCACCCAGGGATAATAACAACCTACAGTGTGGGCAAATTATGCCTTCAATAGCTGCAAACTTCCACACTGGCAGAAATTAAGCAACACCTAACTTTACTTACTGATGGTGCTGACTTGCGTGATTTCACTATGGGACCACGCAAACAGCGTCAAAAGCGTTTCATAGCAGCCTCTGTATATGCAGCATACAATGAGGCCTGGAAGGTTACTCAAATTGAAACAGCAGAGAGAATACGGGAAATTGACCGTATTAATTTGGAAAAATCACTTTCTGTAGTGGACAATGGGTTAATGACTCTGTCCTCCAGAATTTTTTCTTTGGACAGCATTGTGTCTTCAGCAATCGATATATTATCGCAAGACTTACTGTTATTACAACACGGTCAGTCACAATTGCGTTCTATTGTACAGCTTGGCTGGACGTTACAAAATCTGCGTTCAGGCTATGTGCCTTGGCGTTTAATCAACACAACGTCACTATTCCAAATCTTTAACCTTACTGATAGACAAATCAGTATGGCACAAAAGGGTGCTGATTATACAATCTTGAGCATTGAAAAACTAGAAAGATTACCAGTGACAATGTCAGAACGACCTGTCAGTGAATGGATAATACATGGAATCATAAATATTCCAATCTCAACCTTCAGGTTTCAATACTGCCAAAAATATATACAGGCTGGCATGTACGAGAAATTGGGAAAGGGGTACATTAAAACAACATGGAACCTGCCCTATTCACATGCATGTGTCAGTAATAAAGGACAGAAAGTGTTTCTTAGTGGCAACAATTGTGCGATGTCACTAAGTGGCACACTTCTGTGTAACGGAATTAGTTTGCATGGAGCCTGTGAAGGGAATTCATACAACCTTTCATGTCACCAGCAAGGCGCACCTGCAACTGAGATAGAACCATTCTTTCAAAGACTCTATAATGGGAGTTACATTCTTATTGTAGACCGCAGATGTTGTAGTCTTATGCCCGGGACTCCTTATCTAGTAACTACGACTGCGAAGGTCAAGTGCTGTGGACGCTCATTGTTCCCCAGCTCCTTTCCAGACAGGGAGGCAAGGGCATGGCCCAATTTGAAAATTACTTCTATTCGAATAGATACTTTAAGCAGAATGAAAACAGTGCTTCTTCAGATGCCTACAAGGCTCACGTCATCAAAAGAAACGTATGATCTACAAGTCGCAAGGACGACTGCAGAGATACATACATTATTATCAACTAATTCCCCCGTACATTTCGCGGAAATCCTGAATGAAATCTTAAATATTTCTGATACCAATGGGGTCTCAAAGGTATTTAAGACAGTATTTTCGATGGCATTTACACCATTCAAAGCCATACTGGGTATTTTTCCAGATTTCGTCCATTCGATTTTTGGCGGACTTCCCCTGATCCTGGGACTAATTGCAGGAATCCTATTCCTAGTCCTTATTTTTCGTTATGGCAACCCATGTCACAGACCAAACTCTCGCGACAATGGAAGAAACAATCCTAGCCATTGGATACCGGGACCGGATAACAAAAATCCTGGGACTCTCCCGGCTTAGAGACCTGAACATGACTTGGTTTCTATCATTTCGACCAATGTGGCAAAGATGTGTTTTACCTGTATTAAGGTGTCTGCTATGCGGAGAAGAATGCGTGTTAGACACCTGTCTGACGCTACAATCGGATGCGCCAATGGATGCAGAAACATTGTTGAGCCCGGTCAAGGTTAATGCTTTGTGCTGCCCTCAAAGGCTGCCAATCCTGATGACGGCATTCGTGGAAGCTTCACCACTACGATTGATGGGTAGTGAAGTTCAAGATGAAAGCAGCATCGATCAGGTACGACCTTCTGTCAGCAATGCGAATCAGAACGTCAATGGAGACAATCATGCGCACGAATGCATGATTACACCTATTTCCGAGTTAGTGGAACTTTCCCAGGAAGCTGTTGACAGTTTTTTCGAAAGCCTAAATGAGAGACTTTTGAGCAAGCTCGCACTCGGCGTTCCCTGAATTCGGCCTTCAACTTTAAAAATAAAGTCACATGAACAAATTTTCCCTCCAGTTCACGGACAGCAATTTTTTAGCAGCCCCAAATTAATTTTTACAATTTTTCGGGACACTATCTTCTGCTTAAAGTAAGAAACTATTCCTAGAGAACTAAGATTTCTATTTTTAGATACTTTATAGACTTTAGCTGCCCGCTGGTATGTTCACAAATATTTTATTCTGTGATGGAATGGTCTCGAAACTTTTTTCTGTATTAAGAAGCCATTTCATGTGTAATTTCTCATATACCAAATAAGCATTAATGTATACAAATGTGATTACTTTGGCATTATTCTACAGCTTGAGTGCATACAATACATATGACTGCAATTTTTCCGTATATTTGAAAAATTTCAAAATGCATTTATGTATTTTGGGGTGGTAAGGTATACACTATACTCTATAGTATGTTGTACTATGTTATACTATGCATAGATTAGTAAATATGACCATAGTTAGCGTGGAGTGGGTGTGATGTATTCCTATAGGTTCTGAACCGATCCCCCTATTCCTGACCCTATTCTGGTTAAACTAACCAACAAGTTAACTAGCAGTCAGCCCATGAGGCAAGGAAAACCCCCATGATGCAGATACCGTTATCTGACGCAGTCACACTACGGCACAGGAACGTGTTATCTGATTAGGTCATAACGCTTGAGATCTAATTAGACAAGCGATATTCCTCCAGCCCCTGATAAGGCATACGGAGTTCTCATAACAAATCAAACCTATGACAACCTGGAAAAACCGTGCAGCCATTGTTTTGATTTCACAGAGAACTTCAGCAAAAGAATGTGCTAACGAGCAAGTCGTATGACATCCTTATTGACGTATCTATGTCCATCCTTACGTCAATCTCGGCACCTTAAAGGTATAAATATTACCGATCTTGCCCTATGCAAACACACGCGGTGGTGACGAGGACGGAGCAGCCAGACTTGCCGAAGCCCAGAGCAGAGCAGACCCCGCTGGCGCAGCCCCGCCTTCTTGACGCGCTGAGATCGAGCAGCTGCCTATTTCTCCTGCCGAGAAATCCAGCTCCGGCGCTTCCGGGTGGCCCTCGCAGGCAGCCTGGAATATCGAGACCAGAGACGAGAGATACCATCCCTCATCCATCCTAGATTCCAGGTACAGAACTGAATAACCCCTCGCAGAGAATTCTTTAGTCAGTCACTTGGCAAAAACAAACTTAACTTAAACTGTAACTTTCTATTCCCGCCCACGTATTAGACTTAGGTCAGGTACACGGGGTAGGCGTATCTAGAAACACCAGTTGAGTACGTTTAGTCAAATATATATGTGTATGTAATATATTTTATTCATTTTAAAACATCTTATGGCTTAGAAACCATATCAATGTTTTTACAATATTATTTTATACTATTGCTTCTAATGTATGCACTTTACTTAACTATAAGTATTGCAATAATATCGATCCATTTCTCATGTATGAAAAAAGAGACTGATCAATAAATAACACCTTTTTATTGAACACGCCCGTCTCTTCCTTTTCTCTACAATCTGATGAGACTAAGAATGCACGTACTGACTGAGTAAAATAATTTGCCTTTTGTTCACACGACTCTCGAGATTTACTCTTGATTAGGGGAGAGCAAAGTTGTCATGTTCTATGGTTGTCAGAAACTAAATCCCTTCTTGTCTAATCAGGGAAGTTAAGTCCTCCTTGAACATTCGAGAAAGTTTCTAGTGAACTCTGAGCTAAGCTGGCAAACCCAAAACTTTAAGTCTAGTATCGACAGTAGTAGACCTAGTTAACGTCTGGTCTAGGCCTTTACTGCTGTAGGTATTATTCCAATGCGCAGAGCCTATTGGGATGATAGGAGCTACACTACAACCCTGTGCCACAAAAGAACCGGTTGTACCTTGATACCATCTTCTAAATATGGTTGTCCAAGTTCAGCATTGCAAACGTACATGGAGACACTATCCGGGACTGCTAAAAGATACCTCATGAAGCAGTTTTCTGCCGCCTGTAGCGATTTCACATTTACATAGCCCCATATTCCAGCACCATAAGTTGCAATTGCTACACACGTTGCTCTACAAACGCATAAAAGTTCCCCAATCAGTCGTCTGCCCATTTTTCTACTAAAATTAGTCAAGGCCATTAAGGATTTACAGAACAGCAACCTTCTTGTTTTTATCGCGTTAATCCATGATCCGGACTGATCAAACGATATTCCCAAATAAGGAAAAGTGGGTGTAAAATCCAGCGGTTTCGAGTTAATGTACATTACATTTTTCTTTTTATCTGAACCAATACCACAGTTTATACAGAACTTTTTTGTACAATTGATTCTCAAATCCAAATTTGTCATGAATTGTGAGAAATATGTAACCATCCTTTGCATGGCCACGGGTGTACGGGCCATCAGGACCACGTCATCCGCGTATAGGAGTGCAGGGACAGGTCTACTAGCTATCATAGGCATGTCCCTGCACTCCGGTAACAATGTTCTTTCTAGGTCATTAATATATGTTGTGAACAAGAAAAGGGCGAGAACGCATCCTTGCCGCACTCCTCTTGCAATACTAAACGGCCTAGTACACTCCCCGTTCTTGGCAAATCTAACTTTACCCCTTGCCCCCGAATAAAGCTCCCTAAGAAAAAGAAATATATTTTCCTCTATTCCTAATTTTTCCAGGATCAACCATAATTTGCTGTGGGTAACGCAATCAAAGGCTAATGTTAAGTCGACAAAGGTTAAAAATGTACAGCCTCCCTTGGCTTTACTACATTTTTCTAACGGAATGTGTAAATTAAGTCCACGGTCAACGGTGCCAAGGCCTTTCCTAAATCCATACTGAAGATCACTAATCATCGAGTGTTCTTCAGCCCATGATTGTATTCTATTTAAAATCACGCGACCGATAATCTTAATTGTGGAGCCTAATAACGATATAGGGCGATAGCACGAACAACTTGTTCTATCCCCCTTTTTGAATATAGGTCCAATAATAGACTCATACCATGATGGTAACAATCCGTTCGAGAAGCATGCATTAAACAACTGCGTGAGGAGTGGACCCCATAAGGCCAAGTTATTTTTATACAAATCAATCGGCACCCCATCCGGGCCCGGAGCCTTTCCTCCCATGCTGGCATTAATACCCAAATTAACTTTGGTCAGGGTAATACCCAAATCCAGTCTCTTAACCTCTTCGATGCTCATGATGGCTCCCGGCCGTCATGAGTCATGGTGGGCGTGTGCTGATGACGGCCAGGAGCCGTCATGACCACGCCCGCGACTGGAATGCTCAGCACTGCGGCGGATTTCGAGCCGCAGTGATGAGGTTAAAGGTATGTGGGGTCTCCTCGTCCACGACGTTCTCAATTTGCACCTGCTCTGATACAGTCGAGGCACTGTATAAGTCTGCATAATGTGATACCCATTCACTCTCTGATATGGCTATCTCTACACTTGCTTTTGCTTTATCATTTAAAAAAGGGGCAATAACAGCTTTCCAGAAAGATACAGTATCTTTATTCAAGGAAGTCTCGCACAAAGACTCCCATTTTTTAATGCATCCTTTCTTTTTTTCAGGGTCATCTTATAGATCTTTCTCAAGTCCCTTATTAAAATCTGATCTTTATCATTGGCATTTAAGGCACGCTTAACCCTTCCCATGCTGATGACGAGCTGAGCTCGTCATCAGCCACAGTGCTCGTGTGCTGATGACGAGCTCAGCTGGTCATGGCCGTTAGAACGCTCACACGTGGGGATAATTCCCCTGCTATGCTGAGCGTTCTAAAGAACGGGCATGGCCGTGACGAGCTCAGCTCGTCATCAGCCACGGTGCTCGTGTGCTGATGACGAGCTCAGCTGGTCATGGCCGTTAGAACGCTCACACGTGGGGATAATTCCCCTGCTATGCTGAGCGTTCTAAAGAACGGGCGTGGCCGTGACGAGCTCAGCTCGTAATCAGCACACGAGCACTGTGGCTGATGACGAGCTGAGCTGGTCATCAGCACCGGGGCGCTGTGCCGCCCCCTACCGCCCCCCCAGCACAGCGGGGGAATTACCCCCGCAGAGAAGGGGTTAAGATTAGAATATGCCTTAGTGCAGGCTGTATCAAACCAGCCTGCTGTATTTTCTCTAAGGTTATTCGTTTCTACCCATAAGCTTGTTTTAATATGTGAAGAAATGACTGCAAAGTTTTTAATAATTGCAGAATTGTCCAAATTTTCATCCAGACAAACACCAATATTAGAATCACATTTCTTTCCTAGGTTATAAAGAAAATCTTCTGGGATCACTTTTGTCCATTTTAGGGAATACCCATTTTGTCTATTTATCAGGACAATATTATCAATAAGCCGCTTTGGTCTACTATTTTTATCAGACTCTAGATGAGGCATTATGATTTCAACACTTAGGGGGAAATGATCGCTTAGAGCGGTATCCAAGGTATTAGAATTCTTCACTAGTCGACTATGTCTAGCAGATATCAGTATATAGTCAATTATTGAAAAAACACCTCTGCCATTGTATGTGGGACAAAAAGGGACCTCTGGTTGACAGATTCTATTAGCATAACCTAAGTCACAGCGAAACATGATTTCATTAATAAGGTCCCCGCATATAGTGTGCTCAAAGTGCGTTAGACTAGTCTCTTTGTCCAACAGTAAACCACATGTCCCTAACTCTCCTCTCTTACATAATGAACAATTAAAATCCCCTCCCCAAATAACAAAAACTTCTTTAGAATTACATTCTAGCAGGCTTTTAACATTTGCCCTCAATGCTTTCAGCATATCTTCCATTGCCTCAGACAGAGCATTGTTGTAAAAATTTACAATAATCAAGCAAAGCACTTTATCAATATGCATCCTGAGCGTGTGATAATATCTACTATTATGGGGCATCTCTATTTTCTCACATTTAAGAAGATTCGATATATAGGTGCATAGCCCCCTTTTAGCCCTACCATATGTTGAGCCTATCGCTGGGATAAATAATGTATTAAAACCACACAGATGATATGCCTCTTTAACCCAGGTTTCTTGGACACTCAATATGTCGCACTCATTTACGAGATCAATCCAGATTTGATTAGACACCTTCGTTTTTAGGCCTGCCACATTCCAGAACATGATCGACCATTTCCCCTTATTAATTGTACTATCCACTCGGCTAATGCAACCGAGATTATCACTAGTGTTGATGTTATATTCAGTCATAATGTTCGCTACAATGCCATATTCCTCCGCTACACCCATCTCTTCAGTATTGATTACCCAGATCTCGCACAGGAATCCAATTAAGAGCAGTTTATTCCATCTATGGGATCATCATTTGATTGTGTTGCATTTGTTAAATTTAAGTTTACATTAACAGAGAGTTCCCGCAACTCAGTCAATCTACTCCTTCGAGGCCATAAAGCAGGTCAAAGCGATTAAACGTCGGGATGTTAAATTGATTTTTATCCAAATTCATAGGACTTATTCGTTGTACCCCAGATGAATACAAATTTAGTGGCGCATTGAAAGTGGGGGGGGATAGAAATAACTTAAATCAACGGTTTGTATACCATTTACCCCGCTTTGGTGGAACCAGTCACAAATCTGATGGACCACCCGTCTATCCCTGAAGTCACCAACTATGTCCTTTGATCTATGACCCACCCAACTTACTCTTCGTACATGCAATATTTCACTGTGTGTATGAGGAGGGGGAGGTCTATTATTGTTTAGCCAAAAGTTTACCTTATTTTTTAGTTCGGAATAAGTTTCTATTTTATCATTGTCCAACTCGGGAACCCCAGTCAGTACAACCACATATGGAAATGAGTCTGGTGGTAAATCAGTCCGTGGTTGAGTGCGCTTTGTTTTTACAGGATTTGTTGTGTCCTTAGGTTCACGTCTCGATTTTTGATCTTGTCCCAGAATCCGGGATTCCTTTTCCAACCCCCTCCCCTTACCCCTTGACGTCCCTCATTTCCTTGTATCGGTGTCCCGCTTTGAGTACTTTTGCCAACCTGGCTGGTCCCACATAACAGTGATGAAGGCGTATTAGATGCAGTTGGAATGTGCAATGGGGGAATTATGGTTATGGGTTCTCGTGTTATGGGTATACTCTCCACAGATTTTTTCACAATATCGAAATTTACTGTAGTTAGCTGTTCAAATTTTCCCAATCTTTCGATAATCATTTTCAACCTCTCTAACATGGGTAGCATTACGGACTTAATCAATTGTTCTACTTTCTCCATAATTCCTTCGACAATTTGAGCCGCAGGCATAACATAACATGTGTATTTGTAAAGCGCACGTTCACCACTACGGGCATCTTGGTGCTGAATAACAGATGTTTGTTGTTACCTAACTCAATGGTACTCATTTTATCGACCTCAGATGGATGAAAGGCTGAGTGGACCCACCAGGATTTGAACCTGTGACCATGAGGTCGAACAGAGTCCCCTGCAGTAGACGCATTAGTCCACTGAGCCACCAGACCAGCCAGGGGAGAATCTTCCATCTCTGGCGGGAAAGCCCTTGACGGGGGAGAAGATATGGCCGATGTAAGTGAGGGTACAATAACCAATGGGGCCAAGATCTCAGGTTCGCCAACCTTCGTTACTCTAGACTTTTTTGTCATGTTAGAACATCTACCCTTATGAGAACCCCCTCCACGCTTCCTCTTAGCAGTGGATACTGATGTTTCTTTTAAAGGTTGGTGGTTGGATTTCAATGTAGACCTTGTAGGTAAGTGCGAGGATGTTTAATTAAGTGTATCATCCAAAACGGAATCATTAGTTAAAACAGTGGGGCTCGGGTCTTTTGTCGCAGGTTGATTTGACAACTCTTGTAACTGATAGTCATTATCTTCTCCCGCAGTTATGTATAATTGTACTGGTTGTTCTGGCGAGATTGCTGACATTATACAACCTAGTGATGATCGTTTGAGGTACATAGGTGAAGAAATCTGAACTCCTCCTCAGGGCTCTCACTGATACTTAGTCCATTCAAACCAATAATAAAGAATTTGGCACAGAAGCTGAAAATATAAAGGAACATTTTTATTAAACTCAAATGAGTGAGACTACGTCACACAGAAGCCTTAGCAACTGAATGAGGCAGTCTGCTAGAATGGTCTCACTTCACATATTATATACTCTTTATCCTGCCCCAGGCATGTAAGGGAGTTGTACCAATTACATTCCTAAACAAATGGAAAATCTGGAGGGTCAGCCGGTGAGTAGCCTTTGGGGTTTTAGCAGGATATCGGCAAAACATTATAATTACATAGTTCACATAGGTTAATCTGATTTAGATGGCACTGCAGGGCATGGCATGATTACATGTACAGTATCCCAACCCAAAAGTCAATCATTAGGAATGTCCCAAATTCAATCTCCAAAAGCCGGACAAACCTATAATTGAAAGCATAACCCATGTAATGTCAGAACATAAAGGAAACAGTAACAGATGATGAACAAGATAAAACATGTGCAAGGAAACTAAATGTTAACGATGTCCTGAACATTGATTGGCAATCTCAGACAAAGATCGATCAGGGAAATTGGCTTTGCGAGGTCAGTTTCAGGTGAAGAGGTCAGTTTCTTACAGTTCATTCCAGAGTCAGAAAGAAACCTTAGTTAATATAAACATGAACTAAGAAGGCCAGGCCACTTTGTTCGCCAGGCTACCTTCACAGGCCTACGTGAGGGCAACACAAAATGGTGGCACAATATAAAATGGAGTCAGTCTCGAGAATTACAGAACCTCATAGGGTCCAATGAGAGGCGAAGTTCAGTCAGAGCTATCTCATGCGCTAATACCGATGTGGCCCTAGTTATGAACTGGTCTAATGTCCCAGCTACACTCCCGCCCGTCACTACTTTCTTTCCTTTCCCTACACGTGCTGCCATTATTCCTGTGTATTCGACTCTAAAACGTAACTAAACCTTCCTACGCCACTGATTACGATAAGTTTACAGTCACAATTCATACAGTCCTTACGATAATAATGTTGTTCGAGGGGTAGCCCAGCCCAGCCTCCTTCAGTCTCAGACGGGCTCAGATGCGAAGTGGGAACGATGATGCACTAAGTAGGTGCCAGGAAGGTCTACCAAGCAGGCTCAGATGCGGGCTCTCCACTCACGCCCCCTGGGACTTGTAGTGTGCGGCAAACGTCCTCCTCGATATTGCTGGCGATGCGGCTCCCTGGGTGAGGTGAGTAACTAAAACGAACTCACGACTGCTCTGGTGCTCCGGGCACGTTGCATGGCAGCGCGCGGCTTCAGCCGCGGGGAGAGATGTTTGGCGGCTTCTGGCTGCATTGAGAACTATTTTGGCGGCTCCGGCCATGAGGAAAATGTTTAGCGGCTCCGGCCACGCCGAGAAATGCCTGGCAGCTCCTGCAGCAAGAAGGGATGTTTATGTTATGTTATGTTATGTTACTAATTTTTGTATTGCGCACAGCTGCCCCAGCTAAGGGGCGTCCTGGCGCATGGCAAGTAATAAGCAACATCTGCAGGGAACATAACAGAGAAAAGAAGGAAAATTTACTTAAACAGAAGAGTTTTTAGAGCCCTACGAAAAGTTAAAAGATCAGAAAGCAGTCGCATATCAACGGGGAGCGAGTTCCAGAGCTCAGCCGCTCTAACCCGGAAAGAACGGCCACCTACCCGGCACAACCTGTAACGGGGGATCACTGTAAGAGCTTGACCCAAGGATCTTAGAGATCGGGCGGGCACATACCAGGACAGAAGGTTCATAAGAATTTGAGGGCTCCCACCCCTCAAAATCTTAAAGGCCAGACACAATACTTTGAACTGGATTCTTGACCTGATAGGCAGCCAATGCAGAGATCTCAAGGGGCTGGAAACGGGACATGTTCGGGGTAGGCCGACAATGGCTCTCGCCGCGGCATTCTGGACGCGTTGGAGGCGGGAAACCTCCGCCACATTCGCCCCTACCAGAAGGGAGCTGGCATAGTCCAGGCGAGATAACACTGTGGACTGGACTATCAGCTGCCTGGTGCGATGGTCAAAAAACTTCAAGACGGGACTCAGCGACCGTAGTATACCAAAGCAGCAGGCCGCAGTTCTCTTGGTATGGCCCACGAAGCTGAGGGAGGGATCCATCCAGACTCCGAGGTTCTTCAGCTCAGTGACCGGAATGGGGACCGGCCCCAATTCCGCTGGCCACCATCTGTCTCCCCACAGTTCCGGCATCCTACCGACGATCATGATCTCCGTTTTCTTTGTGTTGAGCTGGAGACAGTTGTTCTTCATCCAGCTCGCCACCGCCCTAAGTCCACTCTGAAACCTGGGGGCATCCTGGTCCGCATCCCCGCTGATCGTAACCGCTAGCTGAGTGTCGTCTGCATATGAGACCATAGTCATGCCCCATTGCCTGACGACCTCAGCCAGCGGTCTCACGTAAAGATTGAACAACGTGGGACTCAGCGAGGAGCCTTGCGGCACCCCCTGTTTCAGTGGATGGAATTGGGACTGGAACGGTGGAATGGCAACGCTAAAGAAATGATCGTCTAAGAAGGACCGGAACCACTGAAGGGCCAGACCACTCAGCCCAATCTCCTCCAGGCGATGCAATAGGATGGGATGCGAGACGGTGTCAAACGCGGCGCTCAGATCTAATAACACGAGCGCCGCTGTCTGTCCCGCATCCATCACCATGCGAAGATGTTCAGCCATGGAGAGAAGGGCGGTCTCCGTGCTGTGCCCAGCACGGAACCCGTTCTGAGTAGGATCCAAGATGTTAGCATGGATAAGGTGAGCTGAGAGAACTTTGTTGACGTGAGCCTCCAATACCTTGGTCGGCCACGGGAGCAAGGAGATAGGCCGATAATTTTCAGGTTTCTCCGGATCCAGGGAAGGTTTTTTCAAGATGGGGGAAACCACCGCCCGCTTCCAGCTAGCGGGTACCGTGCCTGACTCCAACGAGATGTTGATCAAGGAGTGTACCACGGCCCGGCCCACAAACGACCGATCTCTAAAGAAGGTCGGTCTAAGCGGATCAGCTGGGGACCCGGATTTGACCTGCTGAGCCAGAAGGTCGAACCCCTCAGATGTCAGTGGGGGCAGCATGTGCAGAAGGGAGTCTCCCTGGATGTTGATCGGAGACTCAACTGGGGGCCCTGTATTAGGAAATGTCTTATAGATGTTTTGGACCTTTTCCAGAAAGAACGCAGCCAGGGCCTCACAGTGGACAGTCGAGCCGATCGTCGGAGTACAGACTCGCTTTGCTAGGAGGTCCTTCATCACTTTAAAGATCGTTTTGGAGGGGTTGGAGCTGATAGCAAATTCAGCAGCGTAGTACGCTGCCCGCGCTCGACAGACAGCCCGGTGGTAGGTTTTGACGGAGGCAAGATAGAAAGCTTTTTTCCCGTTATCGTACGCCTTCCGCCAAGCCCTCTCCGCTCGCCTACAACTACCCTTAAGTGTTCGTAAGGCGCCATCGTACCACGGGCTTGAGTCCCTGGGGCTGATCTTACGAGCGGTGATGGGAATAAGGGCGTCCAGCGCCTTGGAGATCCAGGAGCAGAACCTGTCGTAGCCAGAGTCAGCAGCTACCAGAGGTTCTAAAGGCTCCATGGCGAGGACACGATGTAGGTCCTCTACCCGTAATTTACTCCATTGCCGTCTCGCGACCAGCTTAACAGGGGGAATAGTAATCATTCCCGGCAAAGGGGTACAGATGGCAACCAACAAGTGGTCTGACCAGCCAAGGGGAGTGACGGCAGTGACTGAAACATCTGCCAGGTTTGTAAAGAACGGGTCTAAGATATGGCCGCCTGTATGGGTAGGCTGCCGAACCAATTGCACAAGCTGAAGGGCCTCTAGGTCAGCAAGAAGACCACTGACCGTGGAGATGTTAGGGCGGTCAAAGTGTAAATTAAGGTCTCCCAGGATGGAGAAATTGGGGCAACCTACCGCCAGAGAGCTAACCACATCTGGGAAGGCAGCTCTGAATGCCGCATCGCTTCCAGGGGGGCGCTATACGACCATCCCCGAGAGTGAGAAATGTGGGGTGACCAAAATTTTGAACACCGCACTTTCACACCCCGCGATGGTCAGCCCAGACCAGCTACAAGTGAGGCTGGAATGCATGGCAAGAGCGATACCCCCTCCCCTGGTGGATCTATTAAGGGTGAAGACAGAAAAGTCAGAGGGGAATGCCAGATTGATGATAGCCGCGTCATCGTCCTTCATCCACGTCTCCGTGATGGCCACGATGTCCGGGGCCTCCTCCTGTATCAGGTCAAACACGGCCTGATAGTGCTGCACCAAAGACCTGGCATTAAAACTGAAGATGCGAAGAGCATGTTCAGGGCGACTGCTATGACAAGCAGCCGTAGGACGATCCTGTATGATCGAAGTTGGACGATCCAGCGTCCACCCACCGCAAGCACAGTGGTAAGGGCCAGCTAGAGGATGTATAGGAGGAAGACTGCAACTAACAGTCAAACGTCCTGTATTCCGCAAAGTCTTGCTGGAGTACACAAGCATGGCAGGAGGTGCCGCAGCCACACTGAGATACAGCGGGTGCCCACCGAGCCCTGCACGCCCAGCGCGACCTTAGCGCGGACGGGCGCAGACGGGCAGGACTCAGGCACGACTCCGCGCTAAGCGACGGCGTCACCACTGCGCGTACCCGCTGCGCGGGAAAGGGCGACTTTAAATAGGCGAGTCAAATGGCACCACGCGCGAAAAGACGCTCCAAGATGGCGCCCGTGCAAAAAGCTACCCAGCCCAAGGCAAGATGGCGCCCACCAATCCAACCCCGGGACCCGGACCCGCCAAACGGCGGTGCTAACAACCTTTTATGTGCAGGTAAGAGGGCGAGGGACAGTTCGCGAATACCAGCGCGAATACAAGCGCCTAAAAACAAGGGACAACACAAATGAGAAGAAATGAAATAGCAAACAGGTAATTAAAAGCAGCGTGGCCGCAGCGCGACCTGCAGGAAGCCAATTCCTTGACCGAATGGCAAGGACTAAGTCCGCCTTAAATAGGCGAGTCAAGTGGCTCCGGCCGTGTTAGAAAACGTTTTGGCAGCTCCGGCAGCGAGAAGAGATACCCAGCGTCTCCGGCCGCGTTGATAAATGCTTGGCGGCTCCGGTCGCGTTGTGTGGCAGAATGCGGCTTCTAATTAACTCCATTATGGATAATGTATGCGTGCACCTTAAAGACATTGTGGATAAGAACTTCTCCACTCTTTGGCGACGCTTAGACCATTTGGAAACATTGGCAAATCAGTCAAACTCTCAGACAACCATTCCCCAAGTTAGTTCACAAAACAGGATGAACTCTGATCTTGCTGGGGCATCTACCGTTAGTCAGCATTCACAGGCGCCAGTAACAAGAGCTAATGTATTATTAGAAACCTGTGAAACATGTCATAAGGTCAAGGAATGTTTTTTACCTAAATCTTTTGCTACTCATGGTATTCAACCCAGCACTGAGCTAATGAATTGCACGCCTGTTACGTCATCATGTGGTCCTCTGGCCTCACACAATGTCATAGGGAACACTGTAGTGTGAGCAAATTTGGGTGGTCTGGGGAGCAGTTCACACAGTATGCCTTACACACAAAGTGGCGGAGTCCCTAACCCTTCGAGTAGGGATACGATAGAGCGCAGTAGGGAAGTCCTCCGTCTCCCCCGGCCGCTTGCTCATATGTATTGGTTTTAGCAGGAGTACCCCCACTCAGAAACGATCAAACAGAATCTTGGGCGAAGCTGCCCAACAGACGCGCTGACCGGCTTGGAAAGCATAAAGGGCTGCGGGCAGCAAATCTTAATGATATAATCATGGCACGGAGGGTAGGGTGGTTAGGCACTTCTCAAAAGAACATCAGGGGTGACTGTATAGTTATTAACTTCAGAAAACCAGTCTTGGTAAAAAGATTACTACCAACCATGGAGGAGCCTAATACAGCGAACCCTACTCTCATTCGGTCGCTACCACTGGGTTATTTTTATAAGCCTGCGTCAGATATGGCAACCTGGAGGCACCTCAAATGACCGTACATCATACGTTTTCTACTCTGTCCGGCCTTGATCATCAGGATTGACTGGATCCTTCCCGTTTACCCGATGCCACTATCTCCCCCCCCCCCGCTATGCCCGTATGCCCAGGTTTAGTTTACCAACCCATTGTTGAAAATGCTGAAAATGATTTCAATCTAAATATCCTGAGATGGAACATTGCCGGCCCGGCATCTAAAATTGAATTGGATGAATGGATAACAACAGTCCAAACATATGACATCCTTATGCTGCAAGAAACCCGGGCAACACGGGAATTATATCAAGAAGGGTTCGAGTGTTTTAATATAACTGCCCCCATCCCCAAGATGGGCCGTCCGTCAGGCGGGCTTTCGATCAGGATTAAAATTTCTGCAGGCGGCAATGCCAAGGCCTTAACAACTGATAATGATCATTTTCAGGCGCTAATTTACTCTAGGGGTGTATCCATTTGTTTGATCAATTTCTACAATAATGATTTTTTTACCGTTCCGAATGCAAATTTTACTAATTTGTTTAACTTCATCTCGAATTTGCAAAGGCAAAGGTTGTTTGGCAAAGCTTGCTGGTATTTGCATAGGTGGCGATTTTAACGTTAAGATCTCAAATAATAATATGTTCGATAAGGAACTATCCGCAGACAAACGTCCGTGCAACAGGGGGCAGAATTGTTGGCTCACCCCTCCAATTATATTTTAATAAATTTAATGGAAATTGCGGCGATACTCCATAAAGATAATCATACTGTACCAACATATAGAGGGTGAGGCAGCGCCTCTTCTAAAGATTATGGCCCTCATTAGGATGGCAGGTTGACTTTGCCCGCCCGCCACCGTTGCGGAAAACGGGACCGCCCGCCTCAAGGGCGGGGGTCCAGACGTTAGCATTAGGATGCGCCCGCCACAGTGGCGGGCGCATCCCTCATTTCTAACATTGTGGCGGGCGGTGCTCACTGCATCGCCCGCCACAATGTCAGAAATGCATGCATGCATTTGCATACACGAAGCGACAGGCACCACGCGGTGCCTGCTGCTTCGTGTATGCAATGTTGGGGGTACCACAGGTACCCCCCGTGTGCACCCCCCACCCACTCTGGAGGCCCGAAGGGGGCCCCCAAGAGTGAAGACTGCATGCCTTTCCATGGCGGCATGGCTGCCACGGAAAGGCATCTGAATTGGTCCTTCTAGATACCGCCACCTTATTAATCCTTTTCCGTCCCGGCCACAAGGCGACCGGGACGGAAAAGCGGCAGACAATCTTTCCGTCCGCCGCAGACCCCCCGCCATACTAATATGGCGGGGGGGAATTCACATGCGGATGTCGGGCGGATTGCTCCCGCCAGGCCGGCCGTGGCTACTGCCAACCTGGCGGGGGCAATCCGCCCGACTATGTGTTAATATCCGCCCCACTGGAAGATTGCCTGTTAAGAGCTGAGGTCATACAAACATTTTTGGGCGACCATGACCCTATCGCCACAACATTAAGAGCTGCCCCTAGGCCAAGATTTGGGAAAGAATGTGGGGCCAGTAACTTAGCGCCCGCAACTGATAACTTAAGCGTGGCCTGGCGAGATGTTGATAATATCGAGGTATTTCCCAGAATGATAAAAACACACTTATCGACAGTTGTCTGTCACCAGGCAACCATAATCCTGTGGTAGTCGATGCCTTTGTCCAACTGTGTGGGGGCATTAAACAAATGTTATCAAGACCAATAACTGAGCCCAATCGGGGCCCACGTTGGTTTGATAGTGCTTGCTCTAGAGCCAACAGAGATCTTTGCAAGGCTGTTGTGATGGAACCAAGGGATCAGATACTTGTAAAATCCCTGAGACACCAATATAAGCTTATCACGAAACAACGGAAATACGTTGTTTTAAAAGAGAGATGGGATAACCTTGCGTGCACCGCCAAACTTAACAACAGGAATGGTTTTTGGTTGGCAACGAAGGACATGAGATCTGCGGGCCTCACACTAGCTTCTACAAGTTGTACAATTTCTAGTGAAGCATGGGTATCCCACTTTTCTAAGATCTATCAAGCTACAATAAGGAATGAGGATTCATAAAACCACCAAAGGCCATCTAGGATCGAGATAACTGTATTAGAAGTCGAGGACGCCATACATCAAAGTTTGGGTAATAAAGCCCCCGGCCCGACGGGTCACCGATAGATCTTATCAAACACAAACCCGATTTTTGGGCACCCCTCTTACTTAATGTTTTTAATAATCTAACTATCGCTTCAATTCCTTGCACATGGTCTACCAGTATTATTGTCCCTATTTTTAAAAAAGGTGATCGTTCCGACCCGAGCTGCTATAGGCCAATCTCCCTGATCGATAATACATTAAAAATCCTTGGGAGAATCCTGTTTAACAGGATCAGGACATGGGCTGAAGATGAACATATTTTAAATGCTTGCCAGCTAGGTTGTACAGTGCCTCAATCTTAACCTAATCCTTGGCAAATATACTGTGGCACGGAAATACCTTATTTATTTGACGTTCATGGATTTAACCTCTGCCTCTGATTTTGTTAACAGGTCACATCTTTGGTCTATTCTTTTAAAATATGGGTTGGATGAAGTTTTAGTTAATTTTTTAGCGTACTTACATAGGGACTTAAAGGCCCAGGTGCGGATTAAAGGCGGGGAGGTGTCACAGGATATTATTATTGGCAGAGGGGTCAGGCAGGGGTGCGTATTGGCTCCACTTTTATTCTTTTTATATATTAACGACTTTCATGATTCCCTGTCCAAGCTCACTAATGATGTTCCTACTATTAATGGCAGCATTCTTCCCGCCTTACTCTATGCAGACGATGCGGTCCTAATGGGACGCACACCAAACGCACTGCGCATTTTAATACAGGGCTTTGTTGATTTTATGGATTCTTTAGATCTTCGTACTAATTTTAATAAATCTTTTTTAAATGCATGTGGTCCAAAAAAGCACCTTGTGAAATCAATTGCTATAGGTAATGAACGTTCACAAAGCACTTGCACTTTTCCATATTTGGGCCGGGTATTTGCAGCTAATGGTTCTTGGACTGTGGCTCACAGTAGGGGTAAAGTTGCAAAAGCAATTAATTCAGTATTGTCATTACCCCAACCTAAAAAAGTTGAGGTAGTACTACCTATTATCAAAATCTTTAAGGGCCATATGTATCAAGCTAATTAGCATTCGCTAAGGCCGAAATTCTGTGAATTTCAGCCTTTGCGAATGCTAATTAGCGAAATGGTATGTATGTAACAGGTTTGATGCAAAATAAGGAATCGCAAAATTTGCTATTCCTTATTTTGCGATTGCACTTAAGGAATCGCACATTTAGCGATTCCTTAAATGCAATGTATCAAAGAAAAAATATTCAAAAAATGCCCAGAAGGATTCGCAAATTACCACCAACTTCT
Organism: Lissotriton helveticus; assembly: GCF_964261635.1. Classification (NCBI taxonomy): domain Eukaryota; kingdom Metazoa; phylum Chordata; class Amphibia; order Caudata; family Salamandridae; genus Lissotriton; species Lissotriton helveticus. Next base: position 5,112,657 of record NC_136072.1, read on the forward strand.
AGTTGGTGGTAAGTTGCGACTTCTTTTAAAAAAGCTTTTTTCAAAAAAAACAAAGGTGCCATATGACGCTCATACATGCCCTTAGGGCATGTATGTGTGCCATATGCCCCCAAATGTCATTTTCAGGGGTGCAGCAGGGTGTTCTTGAGACACCCCTGCACCCTTGAAAAAATTTCTAATTTGCGATTAGCAAATTGCTAATCGCAAATTGCCCCTTCATTCCTATGGGCCTCCTGGCCCATAGAAATGAATGGGTAATTTGCGATTAGCAATTTGCTAATCGCAAATTAGGAATGGTAAGGAATCGCTCAAAAAAGCGATTTTGTACATACCGTTTTGTGAATTCTAAATAGCGATTCCTTAAAAATCGCTATTTGGAATTTGCAAAACGGAACTATGATACATATGGCCCTATATTACAATGCACCCCAGTTGCAACTTACGGGGCAGAAGTTTGGGGTTTTACAGGCTGCGAGGGCAGTCAAAGCGAGGAAAATGGATTTTGCTGGAAACTGCTGGGCGCCCCGATCACTGCATCAAAGTACATCTGTCACGGGGAGTGAAACCTGACATACATTGAGGATATCATCAGAGCCATATTTTGGCTTAAAGTTTGACAAAACCCAGCAGCAACATTAACAAGAAGCATCATTTCCGATTGCCTCAATTGCAAAAAGGGGATGGATATACCGTGTTTTTTTGCTGTACGGGAAAGCTTGACTAGTGTACACCTCGAGCACATCTTTTTAAACCCAAGGGATATGGGTAGTGTAAGCAAAGAGTCGCTCCAGGGGATGTTATATGAAAAGTAGAGTAGATTAAGATATGATGAAGAGTTGTTGAGATCATCAGTAGCGAGGTACACGTCCATAGAGAATATGCCATCCAATCTGCCATCCGGTTATCTTTTGAAGAATATTGGGCGATGGGAAAGAGGATTATTGCTCCGTCTAAGAGCGGGTATTGTGAAATCTATGCTTTGCTTTCCCTTAGGGTATAATACCAAGCTTGATCAAAGGGAAACATCCTTTACAACGCAACTTTTACCACGCAGTGCTATTACAACGCAGATTTTACAACGAAAACCATTCCAACGCATTGCGCTGGGGGGCGCTCTAGGATAGGGAAAGATTTAATTTACTATCCAACACCTTCCCTAGTGTCCACGGGGACTGGAGTTGGAATAGTAAATTAAACTATTCACTATCCAGCACCCCAAAGCGCTATGCGTTGTAATGGTATGCGTTGTAAAAAAACTGCGTTGTAACAGCATGCGTGGTAAAAGCATGCGTTGTAATGTCATACATCCTTGATCAAACGTTGTGCCCATGTGACAACCATAGTAAACAAACCATGCTACACTTTTTATTCTTTTGTAATTTTTATCAAATGTACACGAAACTGTTTCTGATCCATTCTTTTAAAGAAAACTGCTACTATTGACCATAAAAGAGCTCGCGTAGAAATTCTCACATTAGAAGAAGATGCTCTGGTCATCCGAGTAGGTTCTTTTTCTAAAGCGGCCGTTCGTCCACTTATTTACATGGGTGACTAATGATGGCTGAATTTTAACGCGCTTCCCCAATTATGGCTGAAAGTGAGTGGTAAAAATCAACTTATATGTGCACCCTATATGTCATTCCCTTTTTTCTTTTTATGTGCAGTGTTTCTTATGACACTGTTGTTCTTTATATTTTTGTGTTTTTACATATTTTAAAGTATTTTAACATTTGATCTATTTGACCTGTGCTTTTATGGATACAACTTTTCAATCCGAATAAAGATCAATTGAATTGAATTGAATTAACTCTTTCCTAAGTTGGAGCAGCGTTGCGGCATTGTGGAGGTACACTGCCCTGTTCTCTGTCCTGAGATACCTAGAAAGGGATGGGTTAATTAACGTGGTAGTACAGTCTGATCTGGGCTCTGTTCTTGCTAACCAGCATCACACTGCCCTGTTCTCTGTCCTTAGATACCACGACACGACCGTGTTAATAAATGTGGCTGTACTGTGTGATCTTGGCCCATTCTTGCTCCACGTTGTCTACGTGGAGGTGCACCTGGACACAGGGCTGATGCTCTAGATTCAGGGTGCAAAGACGGTCCTGCTGCCTCTGTTTTCTTGTGTACACTTCTCCACCCCCAGTCTGATGGTGTTCTGCTTGAGGGGGTGTCGAGAGCCACCGGAAGCAGTGAGCCTGTCAGCCGGATGCAGATGGAGCGCCCACTTGTGATGGTGTTGTAGATGGCGCAGCAGGTTTTGAAAATGATTCTGGCTGACAGGGGAAGCCACAGGACTTCCATCAGGGTGGGGCGATGTGGTCAGACTTCTTCAGGCCCTTGATGGGGCGTGATTGATTCATGTAGGTTGTCCTTTTAAAGTCACAGTAGGAGGCATGGAACAGAGTGAGGCCAACATCCAGATGCAAGAATGTAAAAGTTTTGAAGGTATATCTGAAATGGATTACTGGGATGAACGGTGTTACCTTCTTCCGTAAAGCTCTCTGGAACCATAGTGTCTTCTTTTGTTTTACAATCTTTTCCTTGTTGGTGAATTTGGCGTCCATGGTGAATCCAAGTGACTTTGCACCCTCTGAGTCCTCTGTTTCCCCTGACACGCTTGTTTATCCTTCCCTTGGCTCCAATACCTCCAATCTAAGTAGCTAATTGAACGCGTTCATCCTTACCTTCATTCATAATTACTCTGAAGGTGTCAGCAGGTTTCCCATTCCACCTCAGAAGTACTCGGCTCCTCAGGGCCGAGGCTATTCATGACACTTCTAGGCTGAGCACATTCTGTTGATAAGATATGGTTCCCAGTCCCTCATGTTCCTGCTTGTTTGCTCACAGTATTCTAATAGTTATTGTTTGTCTGCGTTCTATCGAGATCACCGATGGCGCTGGGTCGGCTTTGAGATGATACAAGGCTACACTTGGCACATTTCAAACCAGTGTCTCCAGGGTTTGATTCCATTTCCCTTTTTCGCCAAAGATCCCTAAACAAATTGAATGTTTTCATTATATGCATGGTTTTTGGTTTTCTATTAAAACCGATTTTAACTGATAAAACACCACTGAAGGGAATATTTGCTTTTCAGTAGAAATTGGAAAACACTGGATTTTGCTGTACATTTTCTGTTTTGGTACCCTCCGGTATCTAAGCAATAAAACTGCAGAATCTATCTCAAAGCACTTTTCTGTGATGAATGCTCCCGGTATGACCTTCCAGGGCCATGGAAAGCCCCGTGATATGCCCTTTCGATGATCTGCAAGGGCCCTGGAATCCCTGGCCCTACACTGACTTCCATGCTGAAAGCATGGGTCTCCTCACATGGCTTCAGCTGACTGTTCCCTCTACATTTAGGTGTAGGGGCAGCAGGATTACAGCAGAACAACGAGAAGGGTCTTGATCCAGCGTCTGACGCATCACCATTATTTCATTCTTCTTTACTGAGGGTGGGTGAGCTTCGCTTTCTGAACGCGCCGGCATCAATATGTAAATGTAAATGTGGGTGTACTTGTAAAGCGCACTGCGACTCCATGGAGTGTCCTGGCGCTGAAGACCGCTGGGGAACCCGTCCTAGCTTTCCCTGTGAGATGGTCCCTTTCTGGGTATCTCCAAGGTGAAACCAGGCATCCCCGGCGTCTGTGGGGGGCCGTTGTAGAGATGAGGCAAGCTTAATGCCCAGAGTGTTCCCTGGTTAGAGTAGGCACCGAGGCGAGATTTATCGAGTCCGTTTTGACCCTGGTCCACGACCCTGCCGCGTCGGGAATTGAACCCTGGTCCCGGGCCGTTCTCTGCTTACGGGTCTGCCGCCTCTAACCAGTGAGCCACACCACTCCACAAGATGGTGACAACAAAGATCCCTGCTTGTGAAGACGTCTCTAGAACCAGTGACCTCCCATAGAGTGCGGTACCCAACATGCATGATCTTAGACATGCATGTTGATGGTCTGAGAAGCCTACCTATAGAAGCTGCACCCCTCAAGCAGGAGGACAAGGACCAAGCCATGACCATCCTCAACCACTAAGAGTGGCCCGGAGGAGCTCCACGCGCCTGACGCGGAACCTGAGCTGCCTCCAGGGCACACATTCACCCAGATACACTGCAGGCAGAGCAGCCTAGAAACTAAGAGGCGGCCACTAATGTGTGTATCCAAGGATGAGCTGCAAACAGCGCCTGTAGAGTTAAGATAGGTGCACAGGCCAATTTGAGATATTAGACTTCAGTAGAACCTGTTTATGCTTCAGCCGCAACAAATTCCAATATTCATTCCTGTTCCCCCTTTGCTAAAATGAAGCTTTGAACCAATGCCACCGAAAGAAGACGTAACTCTTAACAAAATCACCTGCACAAACTACAGAGACGTGTAATGGAATCACATTGAGCTGTGCTTGTTTGTTTCCCCAAGACAGAAAATGCACTAACACTTGGGCATCACTCACCCGTGAGTGGAAGAGAACAGTCCCAGCATTGCTTTCAAAGAAACAAAGCCATGCTTGGTAAAAATAGGTTCTCAGAAGTCCTTGTGATGTCTTTCAAACAAACATAAGCTCCCTCAGGCAATGACCAACAATGACAAATAAACTTCAGTGATGTTGTGAACTGCTCAGGCAAACAACCCCAGGAATCTTTCAGGCCATGAAGTTTCTTTGCTGCCTCAGTTGTTGTCACCAAAGATTGTGAGGCAAACAATGCATAATAATTCCTTAGCAGAAGTTTTCCTTATGACAACATAGGGCAAGAATGTGCCAAGATCAAACAGTGCTACCACATGTATTAACCCAGTCATTTTGTGGAATCTCGGGTGAGAGAACAAGGCAGTGTGAGGCTGGTGAGCATACCAAGACCCAGAACACACAGTGCGACCACATGTATGAACCTAGTCCTTTCTAGGAATCCCTGGACATACATCAAGGCAGTGTGACGCTGGTGAGCAATAACAGAGCCGTGATCAGACAGTGCTCTGTGCTCTACTATGGCTCACCAGTATCACATTGCCCTGTTCGTTGTGTCGGGATATCAACAAAGGACTGCTTCAATAAATGTGGTACTCCACAATATGGGTTTGATTCACAGAACTAACTTAAGACAAATTCCTAAACTCACTACCATTTTGGTATTCACAGAAGGCACTTACTCATTTTGGTATTCACAGAAGTCGGAGTCCTAACTTTAGGACTCCTTAATGCCTTCAGTGAATACCGAAAGTCTTAAAGTTAGGATTTGGCTCAGTTTAGGAGTAGTAAAGTTGGGACTCCTAACTTCTGTGAAGACCAAAATGAGTAAGTGCCTTCTGTGAAGACCAAAATGAGTAAGTGCCTTCTGTGAAGACCAAAATGAGTAAGCGTCTTCTGTGAAGACCAAAATGAGTAAGCGCCTTCTGTGAAGACCAAAATGAGTAAGTGCCGTCTGTGAATACCACAATGGTAGTAAGTTTAGGATTTTGTCTTAAGTTAGTTCTGTGAATCGGGCCCTCTGTATCTCGTCCCAAGTAGAAAATCTTCATTCAGTCGCTCTTTGTCATTTGTGTGATGAATGGAAAAGCAGGAAGGTGTGTTCAATGTTCACCATCAGCCTATTCTGTGCTGCAACCACATATGGTTGTGTCTGCAAACATCTCCCCATCCATATGCATCCTGGACACAGGGTGGGACGGTACTCTTGGAAGTAGAAGTCTGAGTGCTGGGAGTTAGACAGGTAAGGATCTGAGGGAAACAATGAAAAGTTACTTGGCGGAGCAAATTCAAGGAATCGCCACAGAGAAGAGAACTAGGAGCAGGGAAGAAGGAAGGAAGGAGTAACAACAGGTAGGAGTGAGGGAAGGAAAGAAATAAAGCCACATTCTTTATAACCTCTCGAAAAAACACCATCCCAATGATTTTTTTGTAGTGCAAAAGAGTCAACTTTGATAACCACCGATTTTAAAAAAATTTGAAAACGTTGGAGAGCAGTGAAAAATGCCCACCAGAGTTTGCGACAAAATAGAAACTTATCTTCATTGCTCATTAGAGGCGAGTGATGCTTGGGTGTTCGTTAGGGCCACGTTGATGACAATAGCATGCATTAATAGTGAACTTATACTTTTTAGTAATGCACAGAATGTGTGGCCCTGGAACCGAAGCACGTGACCTCTAACTCCAGAATAATGACAGACGTGGAGCTGAAAGTACTCATATGTGTCCACCATGGACAGAGAGGCCCTTGCTAGTTTCATTAGGGACCAGTTTGAGGTACTGAGGGAAAGGGTGAGACAGTCGTTGACTCTGGAGAGGGAACCGTGGTAGGAACCCAGGAAGAGGGCGATGTGGCTTCAGACACTCGCCGAGTGTGTCTCCTAATGCATTTTCCAGAGTTTCACCAAGACACTAACCACCTTTAGTTTCTAGAATATCTCAGGTGTATAAACCACATCGAATTTCTGGGGTATCGCTGTCACCGCCTCCAAGAGAAAACCACTTGGATGGGTTTAATGTATACCCTGAACTTGCCGTTGGCACTTCAGAAAGCTAAGGCTGAGGAAGATGAAACAGCTAGAGAGTTCGAGAGGGAGAAGATAAGACTAGCTCATCACGAAGAGGAGGCGACGAGGAGGCAGAGACGAGAGGAAAGGGCCCAGGAAGAGAAATTGTTAAAGAAACAAAGAGAAATGGAGGAAAAACAGAGTGGAAGGAAATATAGAAGGAAAGTGAAAGAAAGCTGGATTGAGAAAAAAATAGCCATTGTGAGAGAGAAAAGTAAGATGGCAGCAATGACAACTTCATCTGGGTTGTGTCCAAGGTCCCAACAGATCTTTTGCATATGTATGAGGAAGGTCAGGATATTTGGGAATAGCTTGTGAGGTTTGAGGTCACTTGTAAAGCAGAGGCCTTAAATGATGTCTCTAAAGCAGCGGCCTTAAAGCGGGCACTCCATTGGAAGGGGCAGTCGTCACTGGGGGATGCCTGTGGCAGACCAGGCGGCCTATGAGCGGATGAAGGAACTCGTCATTAGTAGGTTTGGGCTGAATCCATCTCAATAGCTGCAGTGACTCTGTTACTACGAGAGAGTGGAGGGTGTTCCGTTTGAGACTTGGATTCATGGGGGCAGATTTACAAGCCCCGTACGCCACATTTGCGCCGCTGTTGCGTCACTTTTGTGATGCAGCGACGGCGGTGCAAAGCCTGCGCCATGCTGCGGGGTATTTACAACGTGATGCATCAGGGGGATGCCGTCACGTTGTAAAGCCCTGCGCCACATGTGGGCGTTCCGGCGCAGGGTGGGGGGGGCGTTCCTGCGCAGGAACACCTCCTAAAAGTGGCTGAGTGAAATCTACAAGACTTCACTCAGTCACTTTTAGGGCCATGCTGCGTCAAAACCCTGCGCCTGCTTGAAGCAGGCGTAAGGATTGACGCAGCATGTTAAGGATAGGGGCACCCCGAGCCTTGGTGGAGCTGCGTCGCGCTTGCGATGCGACTCCAGTAATGCGTCACCTTTACAGCAGCAGATGCGTCACGCATCTGTCTCTTCTTGCTCCATGGTGCGCTGCATCCATGGTGGTGCAAGAGGTGTCTGCCGTGATGCACAATAACTGGCGCATCCCTGCTGATATGCAGGGATGCGCCAGTTATTGTAAATCTGCCCCATGGTGTGTTGCGTGATTGGAATGAGTGGGTGAGAGGGACGGAGCCACAGATTTTCAGTCCCTTTACCAGTTGATGTTGACACACAGCGACTCAAACAAGAGCGCTCTGCCAACCTTAGGCAATACCAGTCTGATTGGACAGAGAGGGATCCAAAAACATTTGTGGTGTTAGCTGATACGTGGTTGGGTAACAAAGTTCACAAACGACCGGAGCTGCACAGCTCTAACCCAGGGGAGAAGAACTCGCCACAGACCGGTTCCAAACTGGAGGATACGCCCCAGGGTAACCCTCAAAGGACTCAAGGAGGGCCCAGGAAGCATGGGGATGGCAATGGTGTGACCGGGCAGCGGAGCCGTGTATGGGGCAGTCAGGAGGCATATTCTCTCAGGCTTCGTAGCCAACCAGCACGAGGACCCCTACGTTTCTGAGGCTCATGAGGCATAGTAATTGACTTATAAAAGTCGACTGAATAGCGACAAAATCATCAACCTTGTAGGTACATTGTAAACCTGCACTATATCTCACTTTTGTAAATAATCATATTTTAAGTTGAGAAACGTGAGTAAGGTGGGGATTTGTGTACCCCGTCCTGAAGGAGTCCCGACTCCGAAACATGTTGACGCACACACACACAGGAGGTGATGCACATTGTCCTGCATACCACACCTCCGCCTTTTTTCACCTTTTAATAGTACCAGCCCGGGGGCCCATTAACATTTTTTTGAGCTTACCCCACGAGCCAGGTCCTTTTTAATCATCACTCGTCGATAACCTCACCACTCACGCACATAAAAACAAAACCCTCACAAACACCACACATAGCCATCTAAATAAGTGCTCCCGCGTAGTCGTAGGTCGCAGCACGCCGCATCCCGTAGAGGGGTGCGAAGACCCTAATGATGAAGCATGACACCCAGGGTCCTTTTAGTGTGTGAGGGGTATTTTACCAACACTGAGGGCTCCCCACCATTGTAGGGAAACCCTTCCATTGTAAGAGTGGATTCTTATTGTTTATGCATAATCTACTAGGGAGAACGAATCCATTATAGCACTCTCTCTCCCCCCCCTTGATATTTACGTGTCTGGGCAGGAGCATCATGCAATGCGAAGACAAGGAAGCCCTTCGAGGCTCAAGGTGGAGGTTTGCTCTAAGTGCCGCAAGGGGGGACGCACCCAGAGAGATTGTCACGAGAAGGAACTTGACCCAGCAACAACCGTGATAGCAATGGTATTACACGCGGGTGTAGGTACCCGAGAGGGACTGGTTGTGCTCAACCTAGTAGCGATGGACTTTTGGTATAAGGACCCAGATGCTCGGAAGCACCTGCATCCTAGTACAATGGGATGTGTGCAGGAAGTTAGTATCAGTGTGAGGAACGGGCCTACCTTGAGAGATACTGGAGCCTTCTTCACAATTGGTTGAGAGGAAGTACCTGAAGTCTGAGGAGATACTCCCTGGGACCAACGAGACAGGATACAGGTTGTATAATGTTACAACGCGATCAAAATGATCGCGTTACATCACAACGCATCTTTTACAGCGCAAGTCGTTACCACGACTTGCGCTGTAGGGTGCTGGACTTAGGAATAGTAAGATTTACTATTCAAACTCCAGCCTACGTACAGTAGGGAAGGTGTTGGAATAGTAAATCTACTATTCCTTAGTCTAGAGCGCCCTCCAGTGCAAGTCGTGGTAATGACTTGCGTTGTAAAAGATGCGTCGTAGTAGCACCGCGGTGTTTTGACCGCGTTGTGATGGATGTTCCCCCAGGATACATAGGTAGTGGAGAAGGCATTGGATATCGACTCCCCCGGGTTGAGACAGAGTTCAATAGAAAGGTGGCCGTGATGGATGCCTGTGGGAAAAGCAAGGAGCTGGATGTCTCTTGGACAATGATTTGATTTTCCGTATCTTGGCGCCAGGACCACAAGCCTTTATGGCTCAGACAGCGTCAGCTGTGGTAACAAGAGCACCAGCTGCACGTCAGTCTCCGCGTGAGGCTGGGATCATCCCTGATTTGCAGAGACCAGGACAAGGTAGTTTTCATCAAACAGCCGAATCTGGGAGGGCAATAGTAGCCATGGAGGTCATCGCTTCTTCTCCAGAGAGAGGGAGGGAGGATGAGGCTCCTGAACAGACCAGTTGCTGCCTGGAAAGATTTGCGCACGGCACAGAAAGAGCGCCCTACACTTGTAGAACTTTGGAAGGAAAACCCAGGAACAGGTCAGCAAAAGAATGGTCAGAAAACAAATTTTTGGCTGGGAGGATGGCTGACTTTATACTGAACCGGGTAATCCTGTATATGTAAATTGATACTTGTATAGCGCACTACTCACCCGCAAGGGTCTCAAGGCGCTTGTACGAATACTGCTGTGGAACCCATCCTGGCTTTCCCTGTGAGGTGTCCACTCCTGGGCACCCCCAAGGTGGAGGCCAGACATCCTAGCATTGTTGGGGCCGTTGTGGAGATTAAGCAAGCTATTGCCCAGAGTTGCAGAGTGGGACTCCATGATTGGACGAGGCACCGATGCGAGGATTATCAGGTCTGTGGAATTTTGAGCCCAAGACCATTGAACCCTGGTCCTGGGCCAGACCTCTGCATCAGGGTCTGCCGCTCTAACCATTGAGCCACACTTCTCATCCTGAACTAGGAACTAGCAGGCGACTAGAGATTCCATGAGTGCACAGGAACTTCATGTTCTCACTGGCCCATGAAGTGCCCTCAACAGGACACTTTAGGATTAGAAACCCCAGGATAGGTTGAAACCTCTGTTCTGGCGGAGTGGGTGACCTCTGGCCCTCCTGTTTATTCTCGAGCTCATGTCGAAGAGCGAAGCTCCTTTAATGCATGACTTGTAGTTTGTTGAGTGTTTCATTACTTCTGGATTGAGGGCACTCGTGCGCGCGCCCACAAGCACGAGCGTCTGTGCATTTAGATCAGGGGGCGAGGAAGAGGGTGGCGAAATGCAGGCAAAGGCTGTTCACCTTTCAGAAGTAAAACAACCTCGATAAGAAAACACCTCCCATGCGCAGGAGACAGCAGCCTGGGAGAGGTATACGCAGGGCTTGAAGTGGGCCGGGTGTCACCGGGTCTGAGCACCGGCAGTTTGTTTTAAGGGGGCCTCAAAACTGGTCTCAATCTGGCTCTGTTTTGTGCCCTGGCACAGGCGGTCCGTTTTTTCCCGAGGGTTGTGGAGGAAGGGAATCCTTGAAAGAGTCATTTTCTCTCTGGATTTCTCTTCTCTTTCTGAATCTCACGAGCAGCAACATTGTCCTGGTGTCATCAGGGCTTCAAGTGGAAGCTTTTTCAATATTATACACAAGCCATGGTTGCTGCCTATTTATTGTATGCAACTAACAACCATTGACAAAGCCAATAGTCCTGACTTGTAGGTATGATGTTACTTGTACCTTTTATCTGGATACAATGACAGAAACAGCAAAATACAAGGAGGGCAGCACACTATGCGAAGCTCAATTTTTAGCTTGTGTATTTTTAAGCCACGCCCTTAATTAGATCGGCCACGCCCCCTTGAGAGACCCCCCAGTTTTTTCATCCCACTTAGAGCCCTGGTTATATTCTTTCACTAAACAGATTTAGTGACAGAATCTGTTAGCTGCAGCAGGCGTCAGGGGGTCAGTTTGCAGCTGTGTGCACAGCTGTGCAATCTCCAGCCAGATGCCGGCACTGTGAGGCGGGTCCTAGACCCATTGTATGGCCTCGGACCCTCCTGCACCCCCCATAGCCAGGCCCATAGCCTCACCCTGGCCTCTGCAGGGGTGCCAGGCTCGGGGAGTGGCTTCCTTTGAGCCACAATGGAGCTTCCCATCTCCTGATAAGTAGCTCGCCCCCCCGCACCCCCCTGCCAGAGGCGCCTGTATCCGTTGCTTGCTGTTCCATCCCTGAGTCACGTTGGTGAGAAGTTGCACAAATAATGCGGTACCTACAAGTGGTAAACGAATTAAAGAGATGCTTTCAGCGCCGTGAAAACCACTCAAAACACTGAATGACGACACATTTCTGGGTAACAACAAAACAAGACAAGTTCTGCTTTTTAACTGTAATAGAGCCGTGAGCTGTCAGGGGGAGAGAGGCGCAGGGTTACTTTTTTCAGAGTTGTTACAAAACTCATCCAAAGCTCCCCTCGCTTCAGGACAGCACCGGAAGAAGTGTGCGGTCCTGCGATGACTTCGCTGGTTCTGGGGCTCTAATGTTTGTGTTTGACCAGGGATTGGCGGGAGGGTTACCTGGTCTCAGTGCGAGGGAATGCTATGATTACGTATGGTAATCCCCATTACTCTTAGTCCTACTCGTCCTCGACCCAGTCATCACACATGAGGTATTCCACACGACAGGAAACAAAACAGGAAACGCTTTTAGACTCCACCCACCCTCCTGTCAGGTGCTATAACACACCTCACCACCAGAAGCAAATCCTGATGTACCAAGCACCAAAGGCCTGGAAAGGGAGGGCGGGCGGGTTGTATGACTGGGTCGAGGACGAGTAGGACTAAGAGTAATGGGGATTACCATACGTAATCATAGCATTACCTCTACGTCCCTCGTCCTCGACCCAGTCATCACACATGAGGCATACCAAAGCAACGCCCAAACAGGCCTTTGGCAACCCACACACAACAAGGCACAGACCAGACACAAAGGAGTGCAGCAAGACAAAGTTGCAAGAAAACAACAGAATCACAGCGGAGGGGAAAATCCCCACAGCCAGCAACACCCCACGACCAAAAACAAGTCCGGTCAGACAAGGCACAACCCCACCAATAGGGTTGCACGAATGCGGACTCGGAGGCCCAGGACCCAGCCCGACAAATCCACTAAGAGACACACCCAGGTAAACAGCCCAGGAGGCAGACACGCCCCGAGCGGAACGCGCCAGGACACCCGTCGGACTGGGCAAACCAGCACCAAGATAGGCAAGAGCAAAGACCGCCAGAAACCAGCGATCCAAAGAGAGCCAGGAAGCAGCCGTAGCCAAACCAGCCAAGCCAAATGACACGGAGAGAGAGGCAGAAGAGCGAAACACCCCAGAACGAGCCACAGAAAGTACAAGGCACGGTCGAGGCCAAAGGAAAGAACAGAAAGCCACCAGGCACGACAGAAATTCAAGGCCCACAGACTCCAAAGGACAAAAGGGGAAAACTGTAAAACCCCCAAGACCAAGGAGACACCCCAAGGGGGTGCCAAAGAGCGACCAGAAGGAGAAGAGAGAAATTCCGAAAAAGGCAAGAAAACCAACAAGCCATCAGAAGGAAGAAAGGAAGGAATCCGGGACCCGGAAGGCACGGAAAGCAGCCCAAAGGCCCAGCAAGACAACCAGAGGAGGAACACCACCTCAAAAAAGAAGACCAGCTCTCCGAAGAGGAAGACAAAGTAGACTTCCCACGAGAAGCCCGCAGCACCAAAGCAAGTGGTCGGGCAGACCACGGGTCCCAAGAGACATCCGTCCAACCCCCAAACCGCCAAGGAGAGGGGAACCAGAAAGAGGGACGGAGATCACAGAGGAGAGGGGCGACGGGGCAGAAGCCAAGGAGGCCCCATCGCCAGGCCCAGCAGAAGAGGAAACCAGGACCACCTCGGCCAGCGAGGCAGCACTGCCACCACCTGAGCCCCCTCCCGCAGAACCGTCAGCAGAAAGGCAGGAAACAAAGGAAAGGGAGTAAAGGCACAGAAAAACCAGGGAGGCCAAAGGAGAGACAGGGCATCCACCCCCCCTGTGCACACCACTGGAGACCCGGAGTAGAACAGGGGCACCAGGGCATCGGACCCCGAGGCAAACAAGACCAGAGCCGGAGTCCCGAACCCCAGGCAAAGCTTCCGAAAGGGCCCGGGAGCCAAACACAGGGACAGAGATGAGGGAAACCACCGACTCAGGGAGCCCGCCACCACATTGACCACACCCCCAATGAGTGGAGTAGACAGGGCCAGAAGAAGAAGCTCCGCCCAAGCCGAGATGGAACAAGCCACCAGATTCAGGGAAGAACCGTGGGGCCTCCCCGTGAGATTCAGAGATGCCACAGTCACTGCGTAGCCCGATCGCACCATGACATGGCAACCTTCCAGACGAAGACGAAAATAACGAAGCGCCCACTCCACTGCAAACAACTCCCTCCAGTTGGACGACCTGCGAGACTCCGACGGGAGCCAACGCGCCAGCACCACCCAACGGGCCAGAGTCGCGCCCCAGCCCGAGGTGCAGGCATCCGTGGTCACAACCAGAGGAGGAGGGAGACGAAACAACATCCCCACGGAAAGGCGGGAGGGGTCCAGCCACCACGGAGAGCAGACACAACATCCAGAGACCTAGGAACAGGAACCGCAAAGTCCAGGACAGTAAAGGGGACCCACCGCTGCACATGCCACAGCAGAGGCCGCAGAGGAACCCAGGCCCAACAAAAATTTCCAGGTCCGTGGAAATTTGAGCCCAAGACCCGCCGAGGCGGGGAATTGAACCCTGGTCCCGGGCTAGACCCCCGCATCAGGGTCTGACGCTCCAACCATGGAGTCCACTGAAAACAGAAGCAGCCATGTGGCCACGAACCTCCAGCCACTGAAAGATGGGAGCCGAGGCTCGGGACAACAAGCACCACAGCAAGGAATGGAGGCGACGAATCCGGGCGTCCGGCAGGAACACCCCGCCCAACACAGAATCGAACAATGTACCGATGAAGGTCCTCCGGGTCGCAGGCTCCAGGCGACATACAGGCAAGTTGAACAAAAACCCGTGGTCCCTGAGCACAGACACGGACAAGAGAAGGTGGCGAGACACAACCTCCAGGGACGGAGCCTGAACCATCCAGACACCCAAATACGGGAACACAGACACCCCCAGGAGATGTAGATGGGCCACCAAGGGAGCCACCACCATGGTGAACACCCGGGGGGCGGACCGAAGACCAAAGGGGAGGACGCAGAATGGCCAGCGCTGATCCTCCAGGCAGAATGCAGGAAATGCCAAACCGTCACAGCCACCGGGACGTGCAGACACGCATCCCTGAGGACGAGCGTGGAGAACACCCAACCCGACAGGACAAACGGAAGAACCATCAGGAGGGCCTCCATCAAGAACGGGAGCATCCGTACGAACAAGTCCAGACCCCGTACAACAAGGCCAGGTGGCGGCATCAGCGAGAACGTCCCAAAGGGCGGTCCAGTCAGGAACGCCGCGGACCAGACCCGGCACCCCTCAGGGACCATGTGTATACTTTAAAGGAACGCTCCACGAATTAGCGAGGCAACCTTGCGCAGGGGCCAAGCAAATCTTCTCTGTATCGTACCAATCATAGTATATGTGCTGCCGAAGCGAGCACTGCAGAAACACCTCCAGCGAGACACCAAACAGACGGGCACCAGAGAAAGGCAGCCGCAAAGCCAAGGAACGCGGGGCCGCGTCCGACATCCAATCCCGCAGTAATAGGACACGGTGGGCAGCAACAGAGGAACCACAGGACACAGCAGAAGCCCACCATACAGGAACAAAGGTGATGGCCGACAGAAACACCACCAGGTGCTCCATAGACTCCAGCAACTCCGGACAACTGGCACCCTTCTGCATGGACGAAAACAGGGACTCGAAATCGGCCAGCAAAGACAGGGCAACGTACCCCCAAAAAATGCCAGAACGAACAGCCAGATAAGAAGCGGCAGAAGACATCCACAGGGCAGAAACTACCCACTCGTCCACACCGTCCCACAGAATGTGAACAGCAGCCATGGAAGGACGACCCACAAGACTGGCCACCACAGAGTCCACAGGAACGGAAATAGGCAAAGTGTCTGCCAAATCCCATAACGGAGAAAGCAAGGACACAAACCAGGGCATGGAGAAAGATCCGCGTCCTTGTACACCCGCAACAGAACCCAGGACACAAAAGAGGCACCAGCAGAGAAGAGGCAACAGGCCACCAGTGCAAGAGAACATCCAGAGAAGCGATGGGCACAGATTCTTAGGAAACCCCACGGCAATCCAAACATGGGAAAGGAAGACAATCAAGAGCTCCCTGGAAATGGACAAGCCCCGCAGCGCAATTGCAGGAAGCGAAGACCCCCCAGATGCAACAGGGGAAGAAAATCCGAAGAAAGGCAGAAACCCCAACAGATCCCAAAAGGGCGACATGAAGCCGGTCCCAGTACATGAAAGGAAAAGAAATCCAGAATGAGCAATAGTCGTCAAGGCGCTGGTGGGCGTCAGGAAGAGTAATCAAGCAATAGCCCAGAGTCACATGGCGCTGGAGCAACCCGCGGCCAGCGCCGGGGATCGAACCATGAACCTCGTGGACCGGAGTCAGGTGCCCAGGCCACTGCGCCACACCCCTACCCCAAGCAACAGAAGAGCCCCAACAACAGAAAGAGACTCCAGAAGAAGGCGCCCAATCCAGGCATCGGCACACCTCCAGGCACGCACCACAGGAGAGGGGAGGGACCCCACCGGAAAAAAAAGGGAAGATGCAGGTACAGGAGAGGAACACCCACCCTCATGACGGAGATTGCACACGACCAGCGCTCCAAGCTGAACCAAAAGAAAAAACTGTGGCCAAACATCCGGTGCAACTACCCCTGAAAAAAACATTAGAGGGCAGGACGTAGCATAGTGTACAAATGTCAAATGCATCCATTCCAGTAAAAAAGGCACCATCAAGGGACAATGCGGATGAGGGGCAGGCGAGCCACGAACCGTGAATCCCAGCACCAAAGTCGGCAGCGCCAACAGCAAGGCCACATCCACATCCACGGAAGAGCGCAGGCTCCGCATGGAAGAGGCCCCGGATGCAATCCCCGGCAGCTCCAGGAGTCTCCGCACAGGCACAAGGCTCAGGCTTCTGCAATGTCAAATCTTCAGAGCCACACAACCGAGAACAGGAACAGGCATGGCACCGCCCATCAAGGAAATGGCCCCAAGAACCGGAGCGCCCGGAGCCCACCCGGGCGCCCGCCCACACCAGCACCCGGCACACCGAACACTGCCGACGGGCGGAAAAGAGGGCAATGCGCATGCGTGCAAACCCAGGAGGACGCCGCCAAGACAGTCGGCAAAGCACCGCCGCCGGCCGCCCCAGTGCAGCAGGGAGAACAACTCGTCCTTCTTCGCAGGCACACTCAGGAGCCAACGCCAGGGCCCCCGCAAAACAAAGAGGCACTGGCGAGAACAGGGAATCCAAAGGGGAGGAGCGCGCCCCACAACAGCCCAGCGCTCACAGCCCCAAACCCCTACCTGCACTCCAGGAACCAGGCAGGAAAGGACAACGAGTAGCAGGATATCCTGACGATCCACAGCACATCCAGCAGCGGGAACAGAGACCAGGGCAGGAAACGAAACAGGAAGACCCATGAAGCCAAGCAGCACAGGTCACCCGAGCCCAGGAGGAGAAAGGGAAGCCCAGCAGCCCCACTCCAAGGAATCCCACGACGGTCCATGGGAGTCCCCCCAGAGCCCAGCAGTGGAGGATCCACAGGACAAACGAAGCAGGTAAGCGCCCGGCACTCACCCCAGCGTCTCCCATCAAGTAAACCACCGACAGGAAACAAAACAGGATTTGCTTCTGGTGGTGAGGTGTGTTATAGCACCTGACAGGAGGGTGGGTGGAGTCTAAAAGCGTTTCCTGTTTTGTTTCCTGTCGTGTGGAATACCTCATGTGTGATGACTGGGTCGAGGACGAGGGACGTAGAGGTAATGTGTGTTTTTTGATACAGCCTGGACTTTCAAGCTCGCACAGAGCACGCTGAAGCTCGGCCCGGGGCTGTCTGTGGTCCAGCACAAACAACTAATAAAAGGGCCCAGAAAAGAAATCCAATAACATGCGAGTGTGTTATGCTGTAGGCAGCAGCCTGTCTGTGAGTTGTTTATAGCAATAGATGTCTATGCAAAGTGCTGAGCAGCAATCGATTCATTCATGAACAGGGGGTTCAAGCATTATGCTGTATTATCAATTTTATGATATACTAGCTTACCCGTCGCGCGTTGCTGCGATCTCAGAAGAAAGGAAATTCAAGGAAACTCGTTATGATAACATTCAATTTACATTGTGTCATTTTTATTGAAACTTATTCATTTTAATATGGAAAACATTTCAAAGTGTCGTTTTAATTCTATTTATTTATCCGAGTGCTTGTGGATACACGATATTTTTTGTTTTTCCGTCTGGTGCGTACATGAGGTTTTCCGACGCGTGAGCTGGCCACATACAGTTGTCCATGTGAGAAGCACGGATTCTCCAAATCTAGTGCACACATTTGCAGCGATTGTCCTTGTGCTTTGTTGATGGTCATTGCAAAAGCGAGTTGCACCGGAAAGTGTAAACGTTCAGTATTGGAAAGATTATGAGGGCTCTCGGTGGCCGATATTTACTTTTTTTTTTTTTTTTTGCCAGAAACCTTCGCGGTAGTGTACTCAACAACTTTTAACATTTTTTTTTTTTTTAGCCAGAAACCCTCGCGGGAGTGTACTCAACAACTTCCCAAAGTTTCATGCCAATCGCATGAATGGTGTAGTAATGCATAAAGGACAAACGGTTATATATATAGATTATACAACATGAAGGCGAACTGTGAATAGGCCTCGCCGTTTCTACCTCCTATAGTTGCATTTTGCTCATGTTTTTATAAAATATATCAAGTTGACGCAAGACAGCGGTTAGAAAGCAGAGAGGCCCTTCTGACGGATGGGCAGGCTGTCACAGCCAGCTGCGTGCTGCATTACAACGCGTTCCTCACACTCAGGGGCGACTCCCTGTGACTCCCACGGGTGTGTGGGAGGCCGCCCTGCCCTCAGGTGGCTCCTGTGAAGTGAGAGCCGGGGAGCCTGGGAGAGGCCCTGCCCATCCCCGGAGCGGGCCTCTCGTTCCCCGACACCAAGAGGTGAGGTTCCGTGAAAATTATTACGATGTTCTGGGCATTACCGAATATAGACGAGTTTGGTATCTATGAACCGCAAATGACGAGTCCGGCAAGTGTGCGAATTTTCGCTACACTACCTGCCAGGGTTCGTCTAATATTACATGTTCTTTATCTGAACCCTCGGGTTCCATTTTAGATACAGCATCCATTTTGTTTCTTGCCCTCACGTAGTCAGCGAGCAGGTAACTGTTCGCCCCTTGACCCTCTAGTTCCCAAGCCTTGCGGAAGACGCATATTCCTTTCATGCGTCTTTATGGCCGGAGGAATGACACAGCAAAGGCAGATGGCACAGCTTGAGGGTAATCTGGTTGTACCGGTCTATTGTGACAGCCTTACAGGCAATGGATCCAACTCTTTTGATCTCGCGATCATGCTTCCGATATTACCCCCACACTCTTTTCTCTACACGTGTCTGACTTCCTTGCAGCTGCTCTTGTCTCTCCTTCTTGGTCATTTACAACTCTAATGGGTGTGCCTAATGGTGGGAAGATGTACTTTTACAGTCGGGAACCGGCATGGCGATTTATAAAGATGTTCCGGGATTCTGAACACATGAAAGCGACCCTTTTTGAAGTCTACTGTGGGAACCGGATTGTAATCTTTTGTCCACATGTTATGCAATGGTAACACTCTGTATAAAAGAGAGCGACCTACAACCTCAATTTGAAGCAGACTCGCAGAACCTACATGTTCATGTACTTCTTATGACTCCTGTTTCCCTGCAGTAATAAAAGCTGATCTTTGACGCCGAAGGAAGTGTCCCGTGTCTCTGTAGTTTGTGCGCCGAAACAGGTATCCCATGAAGGTTATAGGTGTTGTTCCCTGGCACCGCTGGTACTGTTAAAAGTCCAGTCCTTCAGTTGGCGCCCAACGTGGGGCGACTTCAGCGGTACCGGTCCAAAGCCTGATGATCGTGAGGAACTTCGTGTGAAATCTCCGAGGGAAGGTGCACCCCGCTTCATCGATCCTGTTGTCGAAATAAGTGGCCCGAAGTTTTTCCCTGCGAAGATTCCCGCCTCCTGACGGCTGCGACGGACCGATGCCCTGACTGTCGACCTGTCTTCGACGCCCGGCGCAGACCTTATGTACAAGCGAGACGATAGACGGGCTTTCCTGGTGCCGCCATTGAAGTTCTGAGTTAAGTATTTGTGGGTCGCTCCCAGTCCTTAGTGGTTGTTCTAGCTTCTTGAAAGCTTTGTTGTTAGCCTTTAAGGTTTTGTTGTAATAGCTCACTGAGCTTTGTAATAGCCTCCTCAGGCTTTGTGGTTAGCTCTCTGAGCTTTGTGATAGCCTTAAGGCTTTGTTGTATTGCATGGTTCCATTGCATTTGTGGTTCTTAGTATTGGTTCTTAGTATTATTTGACAGTTGCAATTGCCAAAAACCGAGGGTTTTGACTTACACGAGGTTTAATTACTTCGGTAATCCTTGAAGTTTGATACTAGGTTAGTGTGCACGATGCCTAGCCATAGTGGTTTGTTTCGTATTTTCAAATGTTGCGCAATGGATTCCCGGTTGGAGGACTCGTGTCCGATACCTCCAGTTGGAACTCCGATACATGATCTTTATAGTCGACATGGTGTAGGTCCTATAATATATAATGATTGCTGGGTCCGCTATACAAAGAAAGACGGTGACCTTAGATGGCCACCACATGGAACTTTTGAACTTTCGATTTTAGATAATCTTGAGGCTAAATTATTTTTAAAGAAAGCTAGGCCAGCTATGTTTGATTCCTTTCGGATATGGCGTAAAGAGGCCAAGCAGAAAGAAATCAAACAACTTAAAAAGGATCAGAAGCAAGGGTTCGTTCCGATAATGCAAGCTATACGAGAATGTAAACAGGACAAAGAAGAAAAGGAAATGGAAATCTCTACTAGATTGCATCATATGAAAATAGATAGATGTTACCCAGTTTTGCCAAATAATCTAGAAAAGAAAGAAGAAGATTTGAAGGAGGATTCCTTGTTATCGTATTTAATGAAATCACCACCTCCTTATGTACAGGGTGCTACTGCTCCTGTAGTTCCTCCTGTAGTACCTCCTGTTGCTCCCCTTGTTGCTCCAGCGGCTGCGGGTCAGCCCGCTGTTAACCCTACGTTTGTTCCACCACCTGTCCTTGTTCCTACTGCTCCTGTACCTGTACCTTCGCAGACTGTTGTTTCTGCTACTCCAACTATCTTGTCAGTTCCTACTATGCCTTCTTTCACCTCCAGTGTTGTTGCCCCTGTTTTTCTTTCTCCTTCTGTTCGTAAGCGTGTTCCTAACTCTGTTGCTACCCTTTATTCACCTCTTTCTGGTCCATTATTTTCGTCTGATTCATCTGAAACTCCTCAGAGACGGAGTCAGATCCCTAGTGGTAGGGAGAAAGAGACGTTAATAACCATGGCACATAGGTGGATGAGACATCCTGCTAATTACACTCCTCGTGTGGTCTTTGATACATTTTCTCAGTTTAATGAGCCTACGCAGAGATTCGTGTTTGAGGAGATGTGTAACTTTTTGAGGGAAGAATGGTATAATGATGATGTAGATAATGTACCGTCCGACATAATTGAACTTCAGAGTCACTTTTCGAACGGTATGATTATAGGAGACGATGTACGACGTGCCGTGGAACGCTTATTAGCGTTTAGATCCACAGCACATTCTCGGGCATCAGCAGATGATACCACCGAGAATTGGAAAGCGGTTCCTGGTCAATATCCCATGAGAGAGGTTCCGCCACTGTGGGTGCCTGGTGATCCTAATGCAAATCCTGTGGTTCTACCACATTTTCGAAGAGTGTGGATACATCTTCCATGGAAACGATCAGAAGTTTTGCAAGTGAAGCAATCCTTACCTGATCCGCGTAAAAACCCGGCTGGTTATTATAAGGAGTTATCACAACTGGTGGAAGCTTCTATTATGAACCTTGCCGACATCGACATGTTGTTTGGCAATGTTGTACCGCAACCAGTTTGGGCTAAAATTCGTCAAGCCAATCACGCAGTTGAATTAGGGGGTGATTGGGCTGCACTACTAGCGGCTGATGCATTACAAGTTGGTGGGGCTAAGCCTGAACAGCTGATTTTGGATTTGCCTCAGAAAATCATTACGCTCATGAAAACTCTCATGCCAGCGATGAAGGTGAACTGGGATAAGTTATCAGCTTGTAAGCAAAAGAAAGACGAGAGTGTCTCGGATTTCTTTACAAGGTTTGAGGAAGCGTTTGTCGACCACAGCGGCCAGGACATGGGCGCTGAGGGAGGCCAGCGGTTATTCGTTGACAAGTTCGTATCGAATTTGCTGCCTGAATTAAGCAACAAACTGAAAAATTCAGAGAGTGCGTGGGCAGTTTCAACCCCTGCGCAAATACTAGCAACAGCCCAGTATTATGAGAATAGGGAAAATGAAGAAAGTGATCGTGTAGAGAAGAAAACGAAGGAGCTCAAGACGAAGGTTTTGTTACAGCAAGCATACCCTCCACGATCAAACCAAACTGATTCACAACAGCAGTATCGACCACGAGCACAGCCCAATAGGACACAGCCGCGCCCTGACAACTTTGATTACAGATCTTCACTTGGGTATAATCAGTGCGCATATTGTAGGAAAGAGGGACATCTAAAATACGATTGTCTTGCCTTACGGGACCGTCTAAATGGTGTGTCGACACGTGGAAACCGTGGTGGTGGTCCTCAACAGACACCATGTGGTAGAGGTCGTGGTTCATCCCACAATCAGATTGATCGTCATCAAAATCAATCGGATGCGAATAATTATTTTGACCAGCGAAATGCGGGGTCAGTTCGATCTGCACAGTATAATGTGGACGATTATTACGTAGAGCATGAGACTGTTGTAAATGACCATTACTAGGACAGCCAACGACAAAGAGAGGGAGTAGTGTCAGTTCCGGTCGATCAGAGTGGGCCTTACGTTGCAGTGGCTACATTGGGTGTAGTTGAGCCTTTTCTGTTAGACACTGGTGCGACGAAAAGTTCCATCATGCATTCGAAACTCCCTGGCGCACCTTTGTCTGGCTTAACGAACGTTTCCGTTGGATTCTCTGGCGCCCCTGTTAGCAACCCAGTCTCTAGTCCTTTGCCTCTTATAATTGGTCCTCGTGAGCTAACGGCTCCACTGATTCTATCTACAGGTTGTGGTGAAAATCTTTTGGGCCTGGATTTGTTGAAACGATTATATGCAACATTGTATTGTTCCCCCGAAGGAGTGGAGTTTACATTGGGACAGAGAGTGATCTCTCCAATGTATTTATCAGTCGACAAATTCCCACCGGAATTGAGTTCCCTCCCTGCGTCCTTATGGGCCACAGGTCCCAATGATGTGGGCCTGTTAGACATTCCACCCTATGTGATTCAATTGAAACCAAATGCGCGATTGCCGCGTTTACCTCAATATCGTATTTCTCTTGAGGGCGAACGAGCGCTGTTAGCAATCGTTCATGATCTCATTGGAAAAGGTGTTGTTGAAGAAACTCGTGGAAACGTGTGTAATAGCCCTGTATTACCAATTCTGAAACGAACTGACCCAACTAAACCTCCTGTGTATCGTTTTGTAATAGACTTAAGAGAAGTAAACAAAATAGTGGTTCCACAATTTCCTGTAGTTCCCGACATTACGGCTTTACTAACAATGATTCCGGCATCTGCCTCCTGGTTCACAGTGATCGATCTAAAGAATGCTTTCTTTAGCATCCCGATTGCCGAGGAAAGCAGAGACCTATTCGGATTCTCATTAGGTGGTCGCAGTTTTAGGCTAAAACGCGCTCCACAGGGCTACTGTGAGAGTCCGTCAATCTACAGCCAAGCACTTAAAGGTCAGCTTGATGCCTTTGTATTACCTAAAGGTGCAGCTTTGATTCAATACGTTGACGATCTTTTAGTGGCAGCTGATACAGAAGCTATTTGCAAAACGGCTACAGTATCATTGTTACACTATCTACATGACTTACACCACAAGGTATCGCCTTCAAAGCTACAGTATTGTTGTCAAGAAGTTACCTATCTAGGTCACTTATTGTCAAGAGAAGGGAGAAGGTTGACCCCAGAGAGAATTGCAGCGATTTCCCGAATGACTGTGCCAAAAACCCAGAGAGATGTTCGTGCCTTTTTAGGTATTACGTCCTATTGCAGACAATGGATTCCAAATTTTTCATTGTTGGCGAAACCATTGATAGCCCTTACGTGCAAGGATGTTTCATCCCCATTGCCTTGGACTGAAGAGTGTCAGAAAAGTTTTTCTGAATTACGTGATGCGTTGTGTTCGGCTCCTGTGTTGGGCACTCCTGACTGCAGTAAGCCATTTACACTATACGTTCACGAGAGGGATGGTTGTGCGTTGAGTGTCCTGACACAACCTTTTGGTGGTAAGCAACGCCCATGTGCCTATTTTTCTTCGACTTTAGACCCAGTAGCAAGAGCCTTGCCAAGTTGTTTAAGGGCAACAGCGGCAGCTGCGGCGTCCATTCGACAGTCCGCAGGTTTAGTCATGAATAATATGCTCACGGTAATGGTTCCGCATGCAGTTGACACTCTATTGAATCGAACGAAAACTCAACATCTGACGAGCGCAAGATTGTCTGGATATGAGTTGACGTTGCTGGCCAGTCACATACGAATAAAACGATGTAATGTGTTGAATCCAGCAACATTGCTGCCGATCGACACAGAATCAAGTGGTGAAGCAGTACATGACTGCTATCTCAGAACTGAAGAGGAAACTAAGGGTCGTATTGACCTAAAAGATACTCCATTGACAGATCCCGATGGTACTTTGTATGTGGATGGTTCTTGTTTCAAGTTGCCGAACGGTGATGTGACGACTGCGTATGCTGTAGTTACATTGAGAACGATTGTGGAATGCGAAAGACTAAGTCAGAATTCGGCTCAGGCTGCCGAGTTAATCGCTTTGACGAGAGCGTGTGTATTGTCTAAAGATAAACGGGTGAATGTGTTTACAGATAGCCAGTACGCGTTTGGTGTGGCACATAGTTTTGGACGATTGTGGAGAGAGAGAGGATTCCTTACGTCGCATGGCACGAAGATTCAACATGGTCAGCTTGTAAATGATCTTTTAGATGCACTCACATTGCCTAAACAGGTGGCCATAGTCAAATGTAGCGCACATCAGAAAGTAGCAGATGATGTGGGTCGTGGAAATGCGTTTGCGGATGAAACAGCTAAAGAAACGGCTAAAGATTTGACGAACAGAATGTATGTTACGAGCTCAGTAAGATGGCCAACAGAGACTGGTATGTGTGAAGACACATTTGAAAGTGTGAAAGCAATACAGAATGAAGCCACTGAGACGGAAAGGACAAAATGGAGAGAGAGCACGGGAAGATTGGATGAGAATGGATGTTGGGTTGATTTGTCAGAGAAGCAGAGATGGATGTTACCGGATGCGTACGTGCTCGCTGTTGTTACAATGGCTCATGGTATGGTGCACATCAACACGAAAGGCATATGCAAGTTGTTGTCTCATGTATGGAAGAATGATGGGATTACTAAGTGCGCCGAGAGAGTGGTTAAGAATTGTATGGTGTGTTTGATGCACAATCCTGGTAAGGGCACCCCCACTCCACCTGGCCATTTTGCCCCTCCTACGTACCCTTTCGAAGTTATCCAGTTGGACTTTATCCACATGGACCGATGTAATAACTTGAAGTATGTGTTGGTTGTGGTGTGTGCATTTTCTAGGTGGATTGAGGCTTACCCCCTTAAGGATAATACGGCCTTATCCACGGCAAAAATGTTGCTCAAAGAGTATTTTTCCCGCTACGGAATGCCTCGGGTCGTATGGTCGGACAACGGAAGTGAGTTTGTTGGGAGTGTGATGAAGAGTGTGTGCCGCGGTTTAGGGATTGTACAAAAATTTCATAGTGCAAATCATCCACAATCAGCAGGATTGGTGGAAGGATATAATGGCACTTTAAAACTAAAATTGGCTAAAATTCAGGCAACAACTGGTTTATCATGGCCCGACGCTTTGCCCCTGGCTCTCCTGTCGACCAGGGCAACTGTACACTCTCGAGTAGGGCTCAGCACATATGAGATTGTCTTCGGTCGTCCTGCTAATGTATGGGGAGTTCCAAGACCAAAGGAATTTGACAGAATTGAATACCCTATGTTGATTGATTATCTCTATGATCTGACTGCTAAATTGAGTTTGATTCATCAACAGGTCTTTGAGTCTCTGCCGTCACAAACAGAGGGTCCTGGTCATCGACTTCAACCAGGGGACTGGGTCCTTGTTAAAAACTACGGACGAAAACGAAACCTAGAACCAAGATTTGTGGGCCCGTTTCAAGTACAGCTGGCTACAAGAACGGCGGTTCGACTACACGGACGTCGGAACTGGGTACATGCTACCCACACGAAGAGAGTCCCGCTTCCTTTGCCATCGGACACCTGGATAAGAAGAGGTCTTTCTTCATCTGAGACCGACACTGCACCACGTTTCGTTCCATTCAGCGAAGCTCGGCTTGTATCTGATACCGTTGCTGACTCCTCTCAAACAATTTCCTCCACATCAACCTTGGAAAATTTGACTGTTGAACAATTGCCTGAACAATTGAACACTCCTTTGCCGTCCAATCCATTGTTTGAAGATCAGACTCGCCCTGGAAGTAGCCGATATTTTCTTCGTCCACGAACAAGCCATAAATAAAAAGATTTTTTTGTTTCTAGGTTCTACATTGCTCTGAAAATAGTGGACATTATATATTGTGTATCTTTTTCTTTTTCGTACAGCCAAGAACATTATTTAGCTAGAACCTACCATCCAGGTTGACCGTAAGGCCGTGCGGGTACTTCCTTCTGTTTAGCAGCTATCGACACAAGGTTGGTTTCTATTATCAATTTCTGGGAATTCCTGGGAATTGATAACCGCTACTCAGAACGAAGTGCGTCAAGAACGTCGCGGACGGTCGTTAGGGGATGGAATCATCATTGTCTGAGCTGTCGAAAAGAGAAGAAATGTTGGCGCAAAGATCTACATTGCAGAAAATATGTCATACAAAATGGTTTTTCTCACAAGTAATCATACTGTTTCTCACCATATCTATGCTATTGGTAGGAGGAATATATTATGGGTCTCAGTTCTTATTGTCTTCTGCTACACCTACTCTTTCATCTCATGATCAATATTTCGTTTCTACTGTTTCTCCACATTCCTTTTATCCTCTACCTCAACACGAACAAGTCAGACGTGCAGAATTCAGAAACAACTCTTTTATCCAACTTTTGCATCAGCATCAATTAGTGGTAAACACTACCAATTGTTGGGTGTGTGGGTTAATGCCACATACCATGGATAAGGGTATTCCGTACTTAGTTCTGCCTTATAGTGCACAAGGGTCAGCTCGAGCATTACAAACTATGTTCCGTAGCGCACTAGATTCCTACCCCCATCGAGAACCACGCTCAGCAAACTCTGGTCCTGGCCCATACCACAAGACTCTGGCGAGAGCTATTGCAGACTTAGATAGAGATATTTTTGACGCATCGCTCATCCCAGAGGAAGAGGTGCGAGCATATAAGGAACTAAGTGAAGCTGAGTACAGCTTATCAGTGGGTGAGAGGCAGCTTAAAAGCTCGCCACCGATATGGATTGTACCTCACCTTGGTAATTTCTGCTTGAAAGGTCTTGGTCGAAATCCGAGAGCTCAGTTTGGGGAGAGTGCTTGTACCGAGACATATGTCTTACCGACACTCTCCTCCCCTGTCTTCCTGCCTGCCAAGGGTACTTACTTTGTATGTTATGATCGAGCCTATACGTGGTTACCTCATGACTTCTCGGGTACCTGCTATATTGCAAATCTTTTGCCTCCGACCTTCACTGTGGCCTCTGATTATCACAGAAATAGAATTGTAAGAGGTGTGGTTAGCAAAGAAGATACTTCCGGACAAGAAGCGGGAGACTTCTTTAAGGGTTTCCTACCGTTCTGGGGACCGATGGTTAATAGCAGGAACCTGAGACAGTTAACTTGTGTAGTAGAATCAACTGCCAACATAACTGCAAATGCCCTTGGTAATTTGACAGCCGAAGTCCAGGCGGATAGACTGATGACGTTGCAGAACCGTATGGTTCTAGATATCATTCTAGCAGATAGAGGTGGGGTTTGTAAAGTCATCCATTCGAGCTGCTGCATATTCATACCTGATAACGCTCCAACGGTTTATCAAGCCATCTCTAAGTTGCACAAAATTTCGGAGTCCATACACGTGGACGAAGGAAATTGGACGCTTCTGGGATGGTTTTGGGGTCTGATATCGACTTGGGGTTGGAAGATTCTGATGATCATAGGGATTGTTGTGACATTTCTGTTCTCATGTTGTCTTTGTGTACAATGTGGTCCTGCCTTATGTGGCCTTTGTGCTACGACGTGTATAAGACAGCCTGTTGTCACCAAGGAAGCATTGAAGGATAGAATAATGTATCAGCAACATCTGGATGATCTGATGAGTATCGAAATCGATTATGATTCCGACTAGTGCTTGCCTACATGAGGGCAAAAGGACCATCTGAGGTTCCGTGAAAATTATTACGATGTTCTGGGCATTACCGAATATAGACAAGTTTGGTATCTATGAACCGCAAATGACGAGTCCGGCAAGTGTGCGAATTTTCGCTACACTACCTGCCAGGGTTCGTCTAATATTACATGTTCTTTATCTGAACCCTCGGGTTCCATTTTAGATACAGCATCCATTTTGTTTCTTGCCCTCACGTAGTCAGCGAGCAGGTAACTGTTCGCCCCTTGACCCTCTAGTTCCCAAGCCTTGCGGAAGACGCATATTCCTTTCATGCGTCTTTATGGCCGGATGAATGACACAGCAAAGGCAGATGGCACAGCTTGAGGGTAATCTGGTTGTACCGGTCTATTGTGACAGCCTTACAGGCAATGGATCCAACTCTTTTGATCTCGCGATCATGCTTCCGATATTACCCCCACACTCTTTTCTCTACACGTGTCTGACTTCCTTGCAGCTGCTCTTGTCTCTCCTTCTTGGTCATTTACAACTCTAATGGGTGTGCCTAATGGTGGGAAGATGTACTTTTACAGTTGGGAACCGGCATGGCGATTTATAAAGATGTTCCGGGATTCTGAACACATGAAAGCGACCCTTTTTGAAGTCTACTGTGGGAACCGGATTGTAATCTTTTGTCCACATGTTATGCAATGGTAACACTCTGTATAAAAGAGAGCGACCTACAACCTCAATTTGAAGCAGACTCGCAGAACCTACATGTTCATGTACTTCTTATGACTCCTGTTTCCCTGCAGTAATAAAAGCTGATCTTTGACGCCGAAGGAAGTGTCCTGTGTCTCTGTAGTTTGTGCGCCGAAACAGGTATCCCATGAAGGTTATAGGTGTTGTTCCCTGGCACCGCTGGTACTGTTAAAAGTCCAGTCCTTCAGAGGGCGAACTTGACTCACCTGTCACCCAGAGGAAAAAAAATAAAGTTAGGTTGCACATCAAAACATGTATATGGGCATTGTTTGCATAGCACGTCATACCACATACCATAGCACAGTTTACATCAGTTGATGCTTTTACCAGTCTAAAGGCACTGGGTTAACTGACCTCTGAAAGATGAAAGGCGCATTCAGCCTTCCAAGGATTCAAACACATGACCTGCAGTTCACAACAGACACCAGCAGAGGGCGTGACTCGCCGAGTGACTGTTGGCGGGAAAGAGTTTATCTTGAATCTTTCAATAACTGAAGGTGTTCCAAGCTTCCTAGCGCTGTACAGGCTGCAGGTTTGCGAAGCGCCTTGCACAGTTTTCACAAGAGCTGCGCAGCGCTTGAGTGACAGGAGGCAGACAGATGTGCAGAAACTATGGCTGTGTTCTCTCCGAGACCCTTGTGAACAGCAGGAGTGAGAGAGCATCTGTAGGGCGGTGCCAGTGCTCGTTGTTACACACACACGTTGTGTCATTGTATGTATGTATGTATTGCGATTTATATAGCGCCCGTATCACCCGAAGGCATCAAGGCGCTTGCCTTGGGAACCCGTCCTGGTATTCCCCTGTGAGATAACCCCAGCAGGGTATCCACAAGGTGAAAGCCAGGCATCCCGCCGCGATTGTGTGCTCTCTCACATATGTGGTGGCCTGAGCAGAGACTGGACATGTGGGGGCAGATTTCCATTGAGTGACGCATCTGTATGGATGCGTTCATCATCATAAATAACTTCATTCGATTCGAGAGAATCATAAAAGTATACAATTTGACATATAAATTCACAAATGGCATTTCATATCCAAAAATTGAAAAACAGAAACACAAAACACAGTATATCAAAAAGCACAGGAGCAATCGGCATTAAAGTCATATAAGAAATTCTTAAAAAAACATCCAATGGGTTAAGCATACAATTTACATTAAAAGACAATTGATAATGAGCTCTGTTGCTCCAGACTTCCTTATATAATCAAGATCGAATATCCCTCGGGAAGGATTTAATAGCTTCTTTTAGAAACAAGCAAAAAGGTATAAAGTGCAATGTGCTCAAATTACGTTACTACATATCCAAGTGAGTTGGCCCCTCACACCCACCCACTTAGTCATACCTCAGGAAGAATTTAATAGCTTCTTTTAAAACAGACAAAAAGATATGGGGCAGATTTATATTGGTAATGCGCCACGTTTGCGTCACGCAACTGCGGCGTAAACGTGGCGCATCCCTACAACCCATTTACAACGTGACGCATCTAGGCAGATGCGTCACGTTGTAAAGCCCTGCGCCACTTGTGGGCGTTCCGGCGCAGGGTGGGCGTTCCGGGGCAGGTGCGCCTCGCAAAAGTGGCTGAGATTTCACTCAGTCACTTTCAGGCCAATGCTGCGTCAAAACCCTGCGCCTGCTTGAAGCAGGCGTAGGTCTTGACGCAGCATTGGTCAGATAGGGCACCCCCGAGCCTTGCTGGAGCTGCGTCGCGCTTGCGACGCAACTCCAGCAATGCGCCACCTTTACGGCACAGATGCGTCACGCATCTGTGCCGTTTTTGCCCCATGGTGCGCCGCATTGTAAATGCACAGAAAGGAGATAGGTCCTTAGCGGGGCTGAGGGAGGGCTGGACCCTATACAAATCTAACATACACAAGCGTGCCCCCTTTCTCAGTAAATCTATGAGTAAACACCAGATAAACAATCTCATTAAACCTGGTGTGGTATTTTTATTTATACCTGATTTTTAAGAATTATTTAGAAAAGGATTTCAAAAAGGCAGAAAAAAATGCACAATACAACAAAATAACTTTTTACATTTAGCACAATACACTTTTGAACTATACAAACGAATTATACACAAAAATTATAAAAGCATCAAGTGTTACATTCAACAAATAATGCACATTACCGTGCCACGAATTTACAATATGTTGAACCATTCCATAATAAAAGAGTTATTTACATCAAGCGAGCTAATTTCTTAAACAAGAGAAAACAAATGTGAGGCCATATTATTTTGAACCACACTAAGTATTGACTCTTGTTGGATTTGCCAGCTCTTGCTGGTTTTGCCGACGCGTTTCAAGTAAGGACCAAGCGTTTCCAAACTATCATCAGGGCTCTTGTTAATATTCTATATATTCTTCAATATTCTGTTGGAATGTAAAAAAATAAACCGTTTTAATATATCATTTGCCTCTTTTTTAGTAATTAGTAGTACCGTGTGGATAAAATTAAATGTACCTATATATTCTTCTGAATGTGACCTGTGTTAATTTCTGTTCATAACCAACATCCGTGTTTCAGGTCTCCATCGGTAACTCTTAAACACAAGTAATCTGGTGGGAGAACAAAAAGAATTGTCCACGTTCACAATGCATACTTGTAATGCATTGCTGAAAGTTCTATTTAGAAATCAAGGATTCATACCTTAATCTCGTGGATCTTTCTAAATCAGGAGGGGCAGAGGAGTTTCTTGTCTTGTCATTAATCCTGTT
Organism: Lissotriton helveticus; assembly: GCF_964261635.1. NCBI lineage: Eukaryota > Metazoa > Chordata > Amphibia > Caudata > Salamandridae > Lissotriton > Lissotriton helveticus. Next base: position 5,144,156 of record NC_136072.1, read on the forward strand.
ATGAATGACATATGTCTTAATTATAAAATCTAGGAGTAAACAGCTACAGTTTTTTAAAACTCATATATATCACTAACGCATAAATCATACCTGTCTTGTACCTCACTGGGGATTACTTTATTTCTTCATCGTGAGTATCACGTGTACCTGTGTAAACAATGTACTTGTGAGTGCGACATGGTTTGCAATATTACCGCTATGTCATATTTGTGGCTCGAACAACAGATTACGGTGGTGTTAGTACCTGTATTTTTGCTCGGCAAGGGCGCGCCTCTTGCCCACACCTACGGCCCCAGCCGGGGCTGTAGAGAACGGAATCGCACTTGTTTTATTCTTCGCGTCTTCCGAAAACAGAGTTCGCCGTATTCTGAAAGTGAAACGTGTTGGGGATTACTACTCGATAAATCGGCCTCTCGTTTTGAGCATAACTGACGCGAGCGCTTGTAGTTGCATACCTTTTAGGCAACGTTCTATTCCTGCTGCATGACACAGTGCTCCTCACTCGCTGGCGGTTCGTTTGTGACCGCGGCGGCCATCTCTTTTTACTCCTAGGGAGCCCTGCTTCAAACTAAGGAGAAGAAGGAGAAGAAGGAGTTGGACAGATTGGTGTGCGTTACCACTTTTGGGCCTGATACTCATAAGTTGAGACAAGCAGTTTTAAAAAATTGGCACCTGCTGGAAGACCTAGAATGCCCCTTCCCTCGCCCCATTTTCGCATATAAAAAGAACCAGAGTCTGGGCCAACAAATCGTGAGAGCAGATCTCCCTAAACCCAAACCCAAACACGATCTTTGTGCGTTATGGGATATGAAACCAGTCGAGGGGCACCATAGATGCGGTAACTGCATTTCATGCGGTAGTACGGTTGAAGGGACTGAATTTCAACACCAAGGAATAAAATGGAAGCACCTTGGTTTTTCTAACTGTAAAACAAAAAACGTAATTTACGCCCTAATCTGCCCTTGTTCCAAGATTTATATTGGAAAAACAAATCAGCAGGTGAATTTCAGAATAGGTCAGCACAGGTCAAGGATCAAAAAGAAAATACTTACAGCTCCGGTGGTAGAACATTTTATTGAGATGTCCCACAATGAGAATGACTTCAAGTGGACAGTGTTACACACTATGAGCCATGTACAGCGCCCTGCGGACATTGATAAAATGTTACTCGAAAAGGAAGCTTATCTCATTTTGAAATTTAATTGCATAATGACTGGCTTGAATAACATGTCTGAGTTGTCAAGGATTTGAGACTTTGCGTCATACCGCTGAGTTGTCGCTGTCGCTACTTTATTGGAGGAGTGTTTCTCTCAAAATCACACTGTGTGACTCAATAGCCGCAACGTGGGCTCACAATATTCATGCCCCACGATCACTTATGAATAACTTGGGGCTGCTAATATAACCCATGTCCTGAATTCAATATCGCGTTATATAAACATCACGTGACGTGTGGCACTGTGAGGAACTGATACATTGTGTCTCAAAAGTGTTATTGATGTTTCAATGTTTCCCAAACACTTACGTTGAAATCATAACATTTCATACACTCAATATCCCAGAATGCACCATTTGGGTAATATTCCACTCTTTAACCGTGAAGAGATGGCCGCCGCGGTCACAAACGAACCGCCAGCGAGTGAGGAGCACTGTGTCATGCAGCAGGAATAGAACGTTGCCTAAAAGGTATGCAACTACAAGCGCTCGCGTCAGTTATGCTCAAAACGAGAGGCCGATTTATCGAGTAGTAATCCCCAACACGTTTCACTTTCAGAATACGGCGAACTCTGTTTTCGGAAGACGCGAAGAATAAAACAAGTGCGATTCCGTTCTCTACAGCCCCGGCTGGGGCCGTAGGTGTGGGCAAGAGGCGCGCCCTTGCCGAGCAAAAATACAGGTACTAACACCACCGTAATCTGTTGTTCGAGCCACAAATATGACATAGCGGTAATATTGCAAACCATGTCGCACCCACGAGTACATTGTTTACACAGGTACACGTGATACTCACGATGAAGAAATAAAGTAATCCCCAGTGAGGTACAAGACAGGTATGATTTATGCGTTAGTGATATATATGAGTTTTAAAAAACTGTAGCTGTTTACTCCTAGATTTTATAATTAAGACATATGTCATTCATAACAGGATTAATGACAAGACAAGAAACTCCTCTGCCCCTCCTGATTTAGAAAGATCCACGAGATTAAGGTATGAATCCTTGATTTCTAAATAGAACTTTCAGCAATGCATTACAAGTATGCATTGTGAACGTGGACAATTCTTTTTGTTCTCCCACCAGATTACTTGTGTTTAAGAGTTACCGATGGAGACCTGAAACACGGATGTTGGTTATGAACAGAAATTAACACAGGTCACATTCAGAAGAATATATAGGTACATTTAATTTTATCCACACGGTATTAAAACGGTTTATTTTTTTACATTCCAACAGAATATTGAAGAATATATAGAATATTAACAAGAGCCCTGATGATAGTTTGGAAACGCTTGGTCCTTACTTGAAACGCGTCGGCAAAACCAGCAAGAGCTGGCAAATCCAACAAGAGTCAATACTTAGTGTGGTTCAAAATAATATTGCCTCACATTTGTTTCCTCTTGTTTTCTCTTGTTTAAGAAATTAGCTCGCTTGATGTAAATAACTCTTTTATTATGGAAGGGTTCAACATATTGTAAATTCGTGGCACGGTAATGTGCATTATTTGTTGAATGTAACACTTGATGCTTTAATAATTTTTGTGTATAATTCGTTTGTATAGTTCAAAAGTGTATTGTGCTAAATGTAAAAAGTTATTTTGTTGTATTGTGCATTTGTTTCTGCCTTTTTGAAATCCTTTTCTAAATAATTCTTAAAAATCAGGTATAAATAAAAATACCACACCAGGTTTAATGAGATTGTTTATCTGGTGTTTACTCATAGATTTACTGAGAAAGGGGGCACGCTTGTGTATGTTAGCATTGTAAATGCGGCGCACCATGGGTGGCGGAGCAGCGGCGCAATATAACTGGCGCATCCCTGGGGATGCGCCAGTTATCATAAATCTGCCCCATAAAGTGCAGTGTGCTCTATAAGATTACATTACTAGATATACAAGTGGGTTAGCCCCTCACACCAACCCACTTACTTATACCTGAAAATCACCAATACTCGGTACATTTTGACTAAAGACATTCTAATAAATCATCAATAGTACTTCATTTCAAGAGATTTCAGTGGCTTTCATTAGCAAACACGATATTTCATATTAAAAAGCATGCTATCAATAACGATTCCTGATTAAAAGAGCCAATTGAATGAAGCTAAGCATAGAACTACATACAGCAGGAGTCTGTAATGATCTTAGGTGCTCAAAACCTTCCTTAAAATTACAAGGTCGAACTTCCCTTAGGAGGGGTTTAATAAAAAGATCTCTTGGAGCTTTAAAGAGTGTGCAAAATAGAACAAAGTGCATTGTGCATTATTGAGCTTCATTATCACATGGGTATGGGGGTAGCCTCTCACGCCAACCCTCTTGCTATAGACGCGTTCGTTTCTCTGCGCCACCCTTAGAAACCCTTGCGTCACCATGGATGCGCCGAATTTACCAGGCGGCGCACCATGGCGCAAGGATTGACAGATGCGTCAGAAATTCCGATGCATCTGTTGATGGAAAAGTCACGCATTGCTGGCGTCGTGTCGCAAGCACGACGCAACTCCAGCAATGCGCGTTGCAGACTATTCCTAATACACTGCATCACTCCTTACACCTGCTTCAAGCAGGCGTAAGGTTTTGACGCAGTGGTGTCCTAAAAGTCATGCAGTAAATCTTGTAGAGTTCACGGCGTCACTTTTATGAGGCTTTCTTGTGTCGGAATGCCCCCCTGCATACATTATACCTGACGCAGGTATAATGTCACGCAGGGCTGTACAACGGGACGCATCTCGCAACTTTTACGCTGCCACTGTGTCACAAAAGGAACGCAAGGACGGTGCAAAAGTGACACAAGGGGCTTGTAAATCTGCCCCCCACATGCTCACGACGCTTCACATGACCCCCACAAACAGATGTTTGTCTTCCTAGTTTTAAGTTTCACTTTTCTGTTTCTGTGGTCTAAGGGGTCCTCTTCCTCCGGTCCTATTCCTGGCCTCACTATGCATTGTAGGGTTTTGTCTGGTGTGTTACTGGGGCTGTGGGGGGGGGGTTGTCTGGTGCTTGAAAGCCAGCGCTGGTCTTACTTGCATCAAGTGGCTTTATGTTGAATATTAACAGAATGTTTTATTTGTAAACTCCCGTCAGGCCTAGCTGCACTTTATTTCTGTACCACGCGATTAGAATCGAGTCTGCAAAGCTGCACGCGTTCCATTATATGCTTTATTATTTAATGACACTTTTGCAGCGGTGCCCGCTGATGGCTTCTGCATTCCACACTTTTCAGGGTTTCTGGAGCAGTTCCTCTGGGTCACTTCTAAAGCTCCCAAAACTTCTGGGACAGCATTTACGGGCCAGGACTCACTGCAGCAGAGACCACAAGCACAGTCCAGTCCAGATCCAGTTGGTACTGGTCAACAGATAACTCAGGAAATTAACCCTTTTGCAGCTTGTTTTGTCGCTGCAGCCTTACAAGGTCAGCCGACTGACCCTTGACATCCACGTCTTTTGCCTGGGTACAAGAGAGAGCAGGTTCTGTCCATCAGGGCTCATCAGGCATGTCCAGTCCTCTTCTGATCTTCCACAGGTACAGAACATGTTCTGAGAAGGGTTCCTTGGGGTGCCACATTTATGGGTTGGCACTAGCCAGTGAGAGAGGGTGACTCCTGGACACTCTCCTACCAATGGGGGCAAAATTCCTGGGTCAACCCCATACTTTTTTTAGAAGTTCCTCTTTGCCCTGCCACAAACCATCCAACAGTGCCCCTTACTCCTAATATCAAGGATGGGAAAACTCTTCTCCAATGTGCAGAGCGCGTGTGTCCACTCACAGGTGTGGAAACGGAAATGAGGCATCTCCTCCCTTGTGTCCAGTTCAAACCAATTCAAGGAGTAGCTTCCGTCCCACTGGGCATGGTGCCAGCCGGGGTAGGTTGGTCTTTGGTGACAAGAACATCTCCTTCTTCAGGTCCCCCCTTATACTAAATAATGAATGGGCAGGCTTCCCCTCTGTCTCTTTCAAGTTAATGAAGTTCCTGGGTCTACCACAGCTGTCCCTCCTGAGCATATGGGAATCAAATGCCCCACACCTAGTCCATCCTGTCATCAGGCCTAAGCCATTGTCCTGCTCTGGGAGAAGTTTTCACACTTCATAAAGGTCAAGCGACCAAGCACTTGACCGAGCAGCGGCTGGACAGCAAATGTAAATTAGCCTCTGAGCTTCAGAAAAGGTAAAGGTAAACTTCTAAAAGTTACTTTTCATAAATATTTATTAAAAATCTGACTTAATTATCAAATTAGGCCTTTAATATTTATTAAAAATAGTCTTTGAGTGGCTTTTGTAACCAGTTCCTGTCATAAGGTACATATTAAAGCTTATAATCTAGGCTTCGAGATGTTCTATGACGCAGCTAGAGCCCTGTCTGTGAAAAAAAGCTGGTGGGACATGCCAATTTTAATTAAAAACATTTTCAACTTCTAAATAGCAAAGCACCCCGCCTCGTGGGTAACACGTTGTACTTAGTGTTGAGCCAGTTTAACCATGTTCAAAGGAGGTGGACAGACAACACTTTACTCCTTTTTAGCAGAGTGTTTAAAACCCACCAAAAATAGGGTCCATAAAAAGGTAATAAATCTGGGGAAACCATGCAGGAAAGGTGGATTTGCTACGCAGTCTGGCACTGGACGATGCATTGCACCCAATCCTCTCTTGAAAGTTGTGCACAGGGTATATTTTAATAAATGTACTTAATTTATGTTACACGCCGTAGCGCTTCAAACACTTTAATGAAAGTTTAAAGGAACCTATGTTTGTTTCACTATTCATTACACATTTGTCTAATGCTTATACCTGTCCAGGTGCTTGATTTCACCCATCAGGACCATTGTTAGGCAACAAAATGATACATTGATATTTCAAAAAGGATGAAGATTGACAGAATCTGGAACAGTGGAGAAAACACACTTTATACCCTCCACAGTAGATGCAGAACCTACAGAGCAGTCTACAAACCTGCATACACCCAGAGTAACCTCCATGCAGAAATACTATCCCCCTACTTGCACACTAGCACCTTTCTTCTCACACTTGGCTACTGGTAATGGTTCTAGAACATTATGAAGGCCAAAACCAGTTGCATGACTCTTTGTTTGTTTGTTATGTCAATCAAGACATTTGTAGAGCGTGCTACATACCTGTGAGGGTCTCAAGGTTCTGTAGAGGGGTGGGGGGGGGAGGGGGGTGCAGCTAGTGATCGAAGAACCAGGTCTTGAGGAGTCTTCTTCTGAAGGCCGGCAGGTCTTGGGTCTGCTGTAGGTTGGTGGGTAGGGTGTTCCAGGTCTTGGTGGTGAGGTGGGAGAATGATCTGCTGACGGCGGTCGTTTTCTGGATGCAGGGGACAGTGGCGAGGGCGAGACTGGCGGAGCGGAGCTGGCGGGTGGGGGAGTAGAAGTTGAGTCGTCTGTTGAGATATGCTGGGCCGGTCTTGTGAAGAGCTTTGTGTGCGTGGATGAGGAGTTTGAAGGTTATCCTCTTGTTGACGGGGAGCCAGTGCAGGTCTCTCAGCTGGGGTGTGATGTGGCTGCGTCGTGGGATGTCGAGAATCAGACGTGCCGAGGCGTTCTGGATGCGTTGCAATCGTCTCAGGAGCTTGGCCGACGATCCTGCATAAAGGGCGTTTCCGTAGTCCAGCCTGCTGGTGACGAGGGCCTGGGTGACTGTTCTTCGTGTCTCGGTGGGGATCCAACTGAAGATCCTGCGGAGCATTTGGAGGGTGTTGAAGCAGGATCAGGAGACGATGTTGACCTGTTTAGTCATGGAGAGGGTGGAGCCGAGGATGACCCCCAGGTTGCGTGCGTGGTCAGTGGGTGTCGGGGCTGTTCCTAGGGTTGTCGGCCACCTGGAGTCGTCCCAGGCTGAAGGGGTGGAGCCGAGGATGAGGAACTCTGTCTTGTCCGAGTTCAACTTCAGCCGACTGTTCCTCATCCATTCGGCGACAGCTTTCATTCTTTTGTGGAGGTTGGTTTTAGCGGTGTGGGGTCTTTGGTGAGGGAGATGATCAGCTGGGTGTCGTCGGCGTTGGAGATGATGTTGAGGTCGTGCTGCCAGGCAACGTGGGCGAGGGGTGCCATGTAGATGTTGAACAGCATCGGGCTGAGGGAGGAGCCCTGTGGTACGCCGCAGATGATTTCGGTGACAATGGAGAGGAAGGGGGGGAGGCGGACGCTCTGGGTTCTACCGAAAGGAAGGATGTGCTCCAGTCCAGGGCCTTCTCTTGGATCCTCGCGTCATGTAGGCGTGTTCGTAGTGTGCGGTGGCAAACCATGTCGAAGGTGGCTGACAGGTCCAGGAGGATGAGGGCTGCTGTTTCTCCGTTGCCCAGCAGGGTCCTGATGTCATCGGTGGCGGCAAGGAGGGCGGTTTCGGTGATGTGGTTGCTACAGAACCCGACTGGGACGAGTCAAGGATGCTGTTCTCCTCGAGACAGCGGGTCAGGTGTTTGTTGACGATTTTCTTGGTGACCTTTGCCGGGAACGGGAGCAGGGAGATGGGTCGGAAGTTCTTGAGGTCCTTGGGGTCCGCCTTGGTTTTCTTGAGTAATACGTTAATCTCAGCGTGCTTCCAGCTTTCCGGGAAGATGGCTATCTCGAAGGAGATGTTGATTACTTTCCGTAGATGGGGTGCGATGGCTGTGCTGGCTTTGTTGAAGATGTGGTGGGGGCATGGGTCTAGCGGTGATCTGGAGCGGATGGTGTTCATGGTCTTGCTGGTGTCCTCGTCGTTGACGCTGGTCCATGAGAGCAGGCGGTTGGTGCCGGTGGTGGTTGTGGGGGCGATGGTTGTTGGGGTGGTTGTGACGTTGAAGCTGTCATGGATATTGGCGATCTTTTGGTGGAAGAAGGTGGCCAGCGCGTCGCACAGGTCTTGCTAAGGTGAGATGACGTTGGTGTTGGAGCTGGGGTTGGAGAGTTCCTTCACGATGTTGTGCGTTGTTATCCAGGCGGTCTTTGAATGAAGCCCTCTTGGCGGCTCTGATGAGTTGATGGTGTCTGCGGGTGGCGTTCTTGTGGGCTGCGTAGTTGTCCGGTATTCATTCGCGGAGCCAGTTCTTCTCCAGTTTTCGGCATGTTCGTTTGGAGACCTGGAGGTCTTCGGTGAACCAGGTGGCTCTCTTATTGGGGTATTTACAACAAGGGGTGGTGATGGACAGAGTCTCTGAATTAAGCAGAATACTCTCACCCAGTCAAAAGATCAGGGCTAGATCCAACACCGTTTTTTAGCTCATTGCACCATCCCAGTTTCAGAACCTGGCTGTATGCAAATTAGTCTGTCCCTGGCCAAGTGCATCATGGCAACAGGGCAGACCAGACTACAAAAGCCAATTCTTACACTGGGAAGGAAACAAGCTTCCGGGGACCGGTTTCTGGCATTACAGCCGTCTTCGGCCCGGCTTGCTTGAATCCTGATGGATCAATGAGCAAGGGACTCACATCTGAGTATACCCTTCCACGCTTAGGGTGGACAAAAATATTTACAACAAGGGGTGGTCATGGACAGAGTCTATGAATTAAGCAGAATACTCTCACCCAGTCAAGAGATCAGGGCTAGATCCAACACCGTTTTTTAGCTCATTGCACCATCCCAGTTTCAGAACCTGGCTGTATGCAAATTAGTCTGTCCCTGGCCCAGTGCATCATGGGAACAGGGCAGACCAGACTACAAAAGCCAATTCTTACACTGGGAAGGAAACAAGCTTCCGGGGACCGGTTTCTGGCATTACAGCCGTCTTCGGCCCGGCTTGCTTGAATCCTGATGGTGCAATGAGCAAGGGACTCACATCTGAGTATACCCTTCCACGCTTAGGGTGGACAAAAATATTTACAACAAGGGGTGGTGATGGACAGAGTCTCTGAATTAAGCAGAATACTCTCACCCAGTCAAGAGATCAGGGCTAGATCCAACACCGTTTTTTAGCTCATTGCACCATCCCAGTTTCAGAACCTGGCTGTACGCAAATTAGTCTGTCCCTGGCCCACTGCATCATGGGAACAGGGCAGACCAGACTACAAAAGCCAATTCTTACACTGGGAAGGAAACAAGCTTCCGGGGACCGGTTTCTGGCATTACAGCCGTCTTCGGCCCGGCTTGCTTGAATCCTGATGGTGCAATGAGCAAGGGACTCACATCTGAGTATACCCTTCCACGCTTAGGGTGGACAAAAATATTTACAACAAGGGGTGGTGATGGACAGAGTCTCTGAATTAAGCAGAATACTCTCACCCAGTCAAGAGATCAGGGCTAGATCCAACACCGTTTTTTAGCTCATTGCACCATCCCAGTTTCAGAACCTGGCTGTATGCAAATTAGTCTGTCCCTGGCCCAGTGCATCATGGGAACAGGGCAGACCAGACTACAAAAGCCAATTCTTACACTGGGAAGGAAACAAGCTTCCGGGGACCGGTTTCTGGCATTACAGCCGTCTTCGGCCCGGCTTGCTTGAATCCTGATGGTGCAATGAGCAAGGGACTCACATCTGAGTATACCCTTCCACGCTTAGGGTGGACAAAAATATTTACAACAAGGGGTGGTGATGGACAGAGTCTCTGAATTAAGCAGAATACTCTCACCCAGTCAAGAGATCAGGGCTAGATCCAACACCGTTTTTTAGCTCATTGCACCATCCCAGTTTCAGAACCTGGCTGTATGCAAATTAGTCTGTCCCTGGCCCAGTGCATCATGGGAACAGGGCAGACCAGACTACAAAAGCCAATTCTTACACTGGGAAGGAAACAAGCTTCCGGGGACCGGTTTCTGGCATTACAGCCGTCTTCGGCCCGGCTTGCTTGAATCCTGATGGTGCAATGAGCAAGGGACTCACATCTGAGTATACCCTTCCACGCTTATGGTGGACAAAAATATTTACAACAAGGGGTGGTGATGGACAGTGACTCTGAATTAAGCAGAATACTCTCACCCAGTCAAGAGATCAGGGCTAGATCCAACACCGTTTTTTAGCTCATTGCACCATCCCAGTTTCAGAACCTGGCTGTATGCAAATTAGTCTGTCCCTGGCCCAGTGCATCATGGGAACAGGGCAGACCAGACTACAAAAGCCAATTCTTACACTGGGAAGGAAACAAGCTTCCGGGGACCGGTTTCTGCCATTACAGCCGTCTTCGGCCCGGCTTGCTTGAATCCTGATGGTGCAATGAGCAAGGGACTCACATCTGAGTATACCCTTCCACGCTTAGGGTGGACAAAAATATTTACAACAAGGGGTGGTGATGGACAGAGTCTCTGAATTAAGCAGAATACTCTCACCCAGTCAAGAGATCAGGGCTAGATCCAACACCAACACCGTTTTTTAGCTCATTGCACCATCCCAGTTTCAGAACCTGGCTGTATGCAAATTAGTCTGTCCCTGGCCCAGTGCATCATGGGAACAGGGCAGACCAGACCAGACCAGACTACAAAAGCCAATTCTTACACTGGGAAGGAAACAAGCTTCCGGGGACCGGTTTCTGGCATTACAGCCGTCTTCGGCCCGGCTTGCTTGAATCCTGATGGTGCAATGAGCAAGGGACTCACATCTGAGTATACCCTTCCACGCTTAGGGTGGACAAAAATATTTACAACAAGGGGTGGTGATGGACAGAGTCTCTGAATTAAGCAGAATACTCTCACCCAGTCAAGAGATCAGGGCAAGATCCAACACCGTTTTTTAGCTCATTGCACCATCCCAGTTTCAGAACCTGGCTGTATGCAAATTAGTCTGTCCCTGGCCCAGTGCATCATGGGAACAGGGCAGACCAGACTACAAAAGCCAATTCTTACACTGGGAAGGAAACAAGCTTCCGGGGACCGGTTTCTGGCATTACAGCCGTCTTCGGCCCGGCTTGCTTGAATCCTGATGGTGCAATGAGCAAGGGACTCACATCTGAGTATACCCTTCCACGCTTAGGGTGGACAAAAATATATACAACAAGGGGTGGTGATGGACAGAGTCTCTGAATTAAGCAGAATACTCTCACCCAGTCAAGAGATCAGGGCTAGATCCAACACCGTTTTTTAGCTCATTGCATCATCCCAGTTTCAGAACCTGGCTGTATGCAAATTAGTCTGTCCCTGGCCCAGTACATCATGGGAACAGAGCAGACCAGACTACAAAAGCCAATTCTTACACTGGGAAGGAAACAAGCTTCTGGGGACCGGTTTCTGGCATTACAGCCGTCTTCGGCCCGGCTTGCTTGAATCCTGATGGTGCAATGAGCATGGGACTCACATCTGAGTATACCCTTCCACGCTTAGGGTGGACAAAAATATTTACAACAAGGGGTGCTGATGGACAGAGTCTCTGAATTAAGAAGAATACTCTCACCCAGTCAAGAGATCAGGGCTAGATCCAACACCGTTTTTTAGCTCATTGCACCATCCCAGTTTCAGAACCTGGCTGTATGCAAATTAGTCTGTCCCTGGCTCAGTGCATCATGGGAATAGGGCAGACCAGACTACAAAAGCCAATTTTTACACTGGGAAGGAAACAAGCTTCCGGGGACTTGCTTGAATCCTGATGGTGCAATGAGCAAGGGACTCACATCTGAGTATACCATCAGGATTCAAGCAAGCCGGGACGAAGACGGCTGTAATGCCAGAAACCGGTCCCCGGAAGCTTGTTTCCTTCCCAGTGTAAGAATTGGCTTTTGTAGTTTGGTTTGCCCTGTTCCCATCATGCACTGGGACAGGAACAGACTAATTTGCATACAGCCAGGTTCTGAAACTGGGATGGTGCAATGAGCTAAAAAACTGTGTTGGATCTAGCCCTGATCTTTTGACTGGGTGAGAGTATTCTGCTTAATTCAGAGACTCTGTCCCTCACCACCCCTTGTTGTAAATATTTTTGTCCACCCTAAGCGTGGAAGGGTATACTCAGACATGAGTCCCTTGCTCATTGCACCATCAGGATTCAAGCAAGCCGGGCCGAAGACGGCTGTAATGCCAGAAACCGGTCCCCGGAAGCTTGTTTCCTTCCCAGTGTAAGAATTGGCTTTTGTAGTTTGGTTTGCCCTGTTCCCATCATGCACTGGGACAGGAACAGACTAATTTGCATACAGCCAGGTTCTGAAACTGGGATGGTGCAATGAGCTAAAAAACGGTGTTGGATCTAGCCCTGATCTTTTGACTGGGTGAGAGTATTCTGCTTAATTCAGAGACTCTGTCCCTCACCACCCCTTGTTGTAAATATTTTTGTCCACCCTAAGCGTGGAAGGGTATACTCAGACATGAGTCCCTTGCTCATTGCACCATCAGGATTCAAGCAAGCCGGGCCGAAGACGGCTGTAATGCCAGAAACCGGTCCCCGGAAGCTTGTTTCCTTCCCAGTGTAAGAATTGGCTTTTGTAGCTTAGTTTGGTTTGCCCTGTTCCCGTCATGCACTGGGACAGGAACAGACTAATTTGCATACAGCCAGGTTCTGAAACTGGGATGGTGCAATGAGCTAAAAAACGGTGTTGGATCTAGCCCTGATCTTTTGACTGGGTGAGAGTATTCTGCTTAATTCAGAGACTCTGTCCCTCACCACCCCTTGTTGTAAATATTTTTGTCCACCCTAAGCGTGGAAGGGTATACTCAGACATGAGTCCCTTGCTCATTGCACCATCAGGATTCAAGCAAGCCGGGCCGAAGACGGCTGTAATGCCAGAAACCGGTCCCCGGAAGCTTGTTTCCTTCCCAGTGTAAGAATTGGCTTTTGTATTTTGGTTTGCCCTGTTCCCATCATGCACTGGGACAGGAACAGACTAATTTGCATACAGCCAGGTTCTGAAACTGGGATGGTGCAATGAGCTAAAAAACGGTGTTGGATCTAGCCCTGATCTTTTGACTGGGTGAGAGTATTCTGCTTAATTCAGAGACTTTGTCCCTCACCACCCCTTGTTGTAAATATTTTTGTCCACCCTAAGCGTGGAAGGGTATACTCAGACATGAGTCCCTTGCTCATTGCACCATCAGGATTCAAGCAAGCCGGGCCGAAGACGGCTGTAATGCCAGAAACCGGTCCCCGGAAGCTTGTTTCCTTCCCAGTGTAAGAATTGGCTTTTGTAGTTTGGTTTGCCCTGTTCCCATCATGCACTGGGACAGGAACAGACTAATTTGCATACAGCCAGGTTCTGAAACTGGGATGGTGCAATGAGCTAAAAAACGGTGTTGGATCTAGCCCTGATCTTTTGACTGGGTGAGAGTATTCTGCTTAATTCAGAGACTCTGTCCCTCACCACCCCTTGTTGTAAATATTTTTGTCCACCCTAAGCGTGGAAGGGTATACTCAGACATGAGTCCCTTGCTCATTGCACCATCAGGATTCAAGCAAGCCGGGCCGAAGACGGCTGTAATGCCAGAAACGGGTCCCCGGAAGCTTGTTTCCTTCCCAGTGTAAGAATTGGCTTTTGTAGTTTGGTTTGCCCTCTTCCCATCATGCACTGGGACAGGAACAGACTAATTTGCATACAGCCAGGTTCTGAAACTGGGATGGTGCAATGAGCTAAAAAACGGTGTTGGATCTAGCCCTGATCTTTTGACTGGGTGAGAGTATTCTGCTTAATTCAGAGACTCTGTCCCTCACCACCCCTTGTTGTAAATATTTTTGTCCACCCTAAGCGTGGAAGGGTATACTCAGACATGAGTCCCTTGCTCATTGCACCATCAGGATTCAAGCAAGCCGGGCCGAAGACGGCTGTAATGCCAGAAACCTTTCCCCGGAAGCTTGTTTCCTTCCCAGTGTAAGAATTGGCTTTTGTAGTTTGGTTTGCCCTGTTCCCATCATGCACTGGGACAGGAACAGACTAATTTGCATACAGCCAGTTTCTGAAACTGGGATGGTGCAATGAGCTAAAAAACGGTGTTGGAGCTAGCCCTGATCTTTTGACTGGGTGAGAGTATTCTGCTTAATTCAGAGACTCTGTCCCTCACCACCCCTTGTTGTAAATATTTTTGTCCACCCTAAGCGTGGAAGGGTATACTCAGACATGAGTCCCTTGCTCATTGCACCATCAGGATTCAAGCAAGCCGGGCCGAAGACGGCTGTAATGCCAGAAACCGGTCCCCGGAAGCTTGTTTCCTTCCCAGTGTAAGAATTGGCTTTTGTAGTTTGGTTTGCCCTGTTCCCATCATGCACTGGGACAGGAACAGACTAATTTGCATACAGCCAGGTTCTGAAACTGGGATGGTGCAATGAGCTAAAAAACGGTGTTGGATCTAGCCCTGATCTTTTGACTGGGTGAGAGTATTCTGCTTAATTCAGAGACTTTGTCCCTCACCACCCCTTGTTGTAAATATTTTTGTCCACCCTGAGCGTGGAAGGGTATACTCAGACATGAGTCCCTTGCTCATTGCACCATCAGGATTCAAGCAAGCCGGGCCGAAGACGGCTGTAATGCCAGAAACCGGTCCCCGGAAGCTTGTTTCCTTCCCAGTGTAAGAATTGGCTTTTGTAGTTTGGTTTGCCCTGTTCCCATCATGCACTGGGACAGGAACAGACTAATTTGCATACAGCCAGGTTCTGAAACTGGGATGGTGCAATGAGCTAAAAAACGGTGTTGGATCTAGCCCTGATCTTTTGACTGGGTGAGAGTATTCTGCTTAAATCAGAGACTCTGTCCCTCACCACCCTTGTTGTAAATATTTTTGTCCACCCTAAGCGTGGAAGGGTATACTCAGACATGAGTCCCTTGCTCATTGCACCATCAGGATTCAAGCAAGCCGGGCCGAAGACGGCTGTAATGCCAGAAACCGGTCCCCGGAAGCTTGTTTCCTTCCCAGTGTAAGAATTGGCTTTTGTAGTTTGGTTTGCCCTCTTCCCATCATGCACTGGGACAGGAACAGACTAATTTGCATACAGCCAGGTTCTGAAACTGGGATGGTGCAATGAGCTAAAAAACGGTGTTGGATCTAGCCCTGATCTTTTGACTGGGTGAGAGTATTCTGCTTAATTCAGAGACTCTGTCCCTCACCACCCCTTGTTGTAAATATTTTTGTCCACCCTAAGCGTGGAAGGGTATACTCAGACATGAGTCCCTTGCTCATTGCACCATCAGGATTCAAGCAAGCCGGGCCGAAGACGGCTGTAATGCCAGAAACCGGTCCCCGGAAGCTTGTTTCCTTCCCAGTGTAAGAAATGGCTTTTGTAGTTTGGTTTGCCCTGTTCCCATCATGCACTGGGACAGGAACAGACTAATTTGCATACAGCCAGGTTCTGAAACTGGGATGGTGCAATGAGCGAAAAAACGGTGTTGGATCTAGCCCTGATCTCTTGACTGGGTGAGAGTATTCTTCTTAATTCAGAGACTCAATCCATCACCACCCCTTGTTGTAAATATTTTTGTCCACCCTAAGCGTGGAAGGGTATACTCAGATGTGAGTCCCTTGCTCATTGCACCATCAGGATTCAAGCAAGCCGGGCCGAAGACGGCTGTAATGCCAGAAACCGGTCCCCGGAAGCTTGTTTCCTTCCCAGTGTAAGAATTGGCTTTTGTAGTTTGGTTTGCCCTGTTCCCATCATGCACTGGGACAGGAACAGACTAATTTGCATACAGCCAGGTTCTGAAACTGGGATGGTGCAATGAGCTAAAAAACGGTGTTGGATCTAGCCCTGATCTTTTGACTGGGTGAGAGTATTCTGCTTAATTCAGAGACTCTGTCCCTCACCACCCCTTGTTGTAAATATTTTTGTCCACCCTAAGCGTGGAAGGGTATACTCAGACATGAGTCCCTTGCTCATTGCACCATCAGGATTCAAGCAAGCCTGGCCGAAGACGGCTGTAATGCCAGAAACCGGTCCCCGGAAGCTTGTTTCCTTCCCAGTGTAAGAATTGGCTTTTGTAGTTTGGTTTGCCCTGTTCCCATCATGCACTGGGACAGGAACAGACTAATTTGCATACAGCCAGGTTCTGAAACTGGGATGGTGCAATGAGCTAAAAAACGGTGTTGGATCTAGCCCTGATCTTTTGACTGGGTGAGAGTATTCTGCTTAATTCAGAGACTCTGTCCCTCACCACCCCTTGTTGTAAATATTTTTGTCCACCCTAAGCGTGGAAGGGTATACTCAGACATGAGTCCCTTGCTCATTGCACCATCAGGATTCAAGCAAGCCAGGCCGAAGACGGCTGTAATGCCAGAAACCGGTCCCCGGAAGCTTGTTTCCTTCCCAGTGTAAGAATTGGCTTTTGTAGTTTGGTTTGCCCTGTTCCCATCATGCACTGGGACAGGAACAGACTAATTTGCATACAGCCAGGTTCTGAAACTGGGATGGTGCAATGAGCTAAAAAACGGTGTTGGATCTAGCCCTGATCTTTTGACTGGGTGAGAGTATTCTGCTTAATTCAGAGACTCTGTCCCTCACCACCCCTTGTTGTAAATATTTTTGTCCACCCTAAGCGTGGAAGGGTATACTCAGACATTAGTCCCTTGCTCATTGCACCATCAGGATTCAAGCAAGCCGGGCCGAAGACGGCTGTAATGCCAGAAACCGGTCCCCGGAAGCTTGTTTCTTTCCCAGTGTAAGAATTGGCTTTTGTAGTTTGGTTTGCCCTGTTCCCATCATGCACTGTGACAGGAACAGACTAATTTGCATACAGCCAGGTTCTGAAACTGGGATGGTGCAATGAGCTAAAAAACGGTGTTGGATCTAGCCCTGATCTTTTGACTGGGTGAGAGTATTCTGCTTAATTCAGAGACTCTGTCCCTCACCACCCCTTGTTGTAAATATTTTTGTCCACCCTAAGCGTGGAAGGGTATACTCAGACATGAGTCCCTTGCTCATTGCACCATCAGGATTCAAGCAAGCCGGGCCGAAGACGGCTGTAATGCCAGAAACCGGTCCCCGGAAGCTTGTTTCCTTCCCAGTGTAAGAATTGGCTTTTGTAGTTTGGTTTGCCCTGTTCCCATCATGCACTGGGACAGGAACAGACTAATTTGCATACAGCCAGGTTCTGAAACTGGGATGGTGCAATGAGCTAAAAAACGGTGTTGGATCTAGCCCTGATCTTTTGACTGGGTGAGAGTATTCTGCTTAATTCAGAGACTCTGTCCCTCACCACCCCTTGTTGTAAATATTTTTGTCCACCCTAAGCGTGGAAGGGTATACTCAGACATGAGTCCCTTGCTCATTGCATCATCAGGATTCAAGCAAGCCGGGCCGAAGACGGCTGTAATGCCAGAAACCGGTCCCCGGAAGCTTGTTTCCTTCCCAGTGTAAGAATTGGCTTTTGTAGTTTGGTTTGCCCTGTTCCCATCATGCACTGGGACAGGAACAGACTAATTTGCATACAGCCAGGTTCTGAAACTGGGATGGTGCAATGAGCTAAAAAACGGTGTTGGATCTAGCCCTGATCTTTTGACTGGGTGAGAGTATTCTGCTTAATTCAGAGACTCTGTCCCTCACCACCCCTTGTTGTAAATATTTTTGTCCACCCTAAGCGTGGAAGGGTATACTCAGACATGAGTCCCTTGCTCATTGCACCATCAGGATTCAAGCAAGCCGGGCCGAAGACGGCTGTAATGCCAGAAACCGGTCCCCGGAAGCTTGTTTCCTTCCCAGTGTAAGAATTGGCTTTTGTAGTTTGGTTTGCCCTGTTCCCATCATGCACTGGGACAGGAACAGACTAATTTGCATACAGCCAGGTTCTGAAACTGGGATGGTGCAATGAGCTAAAAAACGGTGTTGGATCTAGCCCTGATCTTTTGACTGGGTGAGAGTATTCTGCTTAATTCAGAGACTCTGTCCCTCACCACCCCTTGTTGTAAATAATCTCTTATTGGTGTGGCTGCTGAAGGGAGTCTTGAGCTGGGTGAGGGTGTCGGCGCAGTCATTGATCCATTCACTGAGGTTGCTGGCGGCAGTGTTGGGGTCGATGGAGTCGGTGGGTGGGCTCTCAGCAAGGGTGGATGGTTAGCTGGTCTTCTGTGACCTTGCTCCAGTGGCGTCGAGGCATCTGTTGGGTGCGTTGGTGTGTGGTGGGTTTCTTGAAGGTGAAGTAGATGCAGTGGTGGTCGGTCCAGTGGTGTGGTTGAAGGATACGTGGGGGCTTGCGGTGAAGATGGGGTCCAGCGTGTGGCCGGCGGCGTGGGTTGGTGCTGTCATGAGCTGTCAGAGTCTGAGGTTGGCGAGGTTGTCGAGCAGGGTGGTGTAGTTGGTGTTGTTTTCGAGGTGGAAGTTCAGGTCCCCGAGGAGGATGTAGTCCATGGAGGCGATGCGTGTGTGCTGATGAAGTAGGCGATGGAGTCGCTGAACTGTGGTCGGGGTCTGGGGGGGTCTGTAGATGAGGGTTCCTCTGAGGGTGGTGTTGGGGTCGGTGTGAATCTGGAAGTGCATGTGTTCGGCGGTGCTGAGGTTGTCGTCGGTGTTGGTCGAGACTCTGATGGTGTTCCTGTGGACGATGGCGATTGCTCCTCCTACGCCGTTGGTCCGGTCCCTGCATGTGATCTTGTAGCCTTTCAAGATGGCTATGGCGATGTCGGGAGCTGAGGTAGGGTTCAGCCAGGTCTCCGTCAGGAAGGCGATGTCTGGAGAGGTAGAGTCGAGAAGGTCCCATAGTTTGACAGCGTGTTTGCGAGCGGAGCGGATGTTGAGGAGTATGCGTCTGAGGTGGTTGGGTCCTTCGGTTGGTGGCTTTGCCGGCTGAGTGCTGGTGAAGCTGCAGTTCCGACAGGAAAAGGGTCCTTGGGTGCGCTATGGGATGGCCTGGTAGCAGGTGTGTTCTCGTCCGGGGTTGAGTGAGTGGAGAGTCCTGGCATCGTAGTGTTGTCAGGCGTTGTGGTGTTTGCGGGGGCCAGGCGTTCTGGCGCTGGGCACGGTCCAGGTGAGGACGGGCGCAGATGGGCTTGCCTTGGGCGTGCCTTCTGTGCGCGAGCAGCGTGGCTGCGCAGCGGCCTCCATATAGGGATGGGTGGGAGGGAGGAGCAGCTGGGAAGCGGGATTGGGCGGCCTATGGGTGAGTGGAGGGGGCCGCAGGGAAGCAACAGCGGCTGCGGAGGGCAGAGCAGGGTGTGGGCAGAAAAGGGGGCAGGGCAAGTTGAAGACACAAAATACAAAAACAGGGATACAGAAGAGCATGGGCAACAAAGAAAAATATACAGCAGGCACTATGTGGGGCGGAGGAGCAGCAAACCCCCGTCAGCAGGAGCTGGAGAGGCACAGACACAGTGGAGGTGTTTTGTGGCATGGGGAGCGGCTTGACCTGCAAGCAGGGTCGAGGGTCGCTCTCACTGCCACGCAGCGGCCTCCATATATGGGTAGGTGGGAGGGAGGAGCAGCTGGGAGGCTGGAGCGGGGCGGCCTATGGGCGAGTGGGGGGGGTTTCATGGAAGCAGCAGTGGGAGCGGAGGGCAGAGCGGGGTGCGGGCAGAAAGGGGGAGATGGTAGACGTTGGGTGGCAACGGTGGGAAAAAAGACTGTGGTACAGCGGGGCGGAAGTGGGGGCAAGAAAGGGTTAAAAATACAGTAAATAAAGATAAAATGCAGTAAAAAGAGAACGTGGTGGTCCGAGCGAAGCGAAAAAAGAAAAACAAACAGGGCAGAGAGAGCGGTAAAAAACAACTAAAACACTGCTACCAGAGCAGGGTCGAGAACAGCCTCGAACCCTGCGTGGAGGCTGGCTTGAAGGCGAAGATGAGCACCACGGAGCTGCCGGGGAGAGTGAGGTCTTGGACTCACTATATAAAGTTCACCCCTTATTCAAGCGGGGTTTAGCCTGCTTCGCTTGAGCATGCTAATGTAAACTGTAGTGCTTGGATTCCTATGTATTAATTCAGTAATACACTGTCATTTGAAGCTTCTGGCAGAGTCCTTGAAATCACACCCAGAATTCTCAGAAAGGTGTCACTTCAGCACTGCTGCCTGGGTCATTGCAAACAGAACACAATTAATTGCTTTCTTAGTTTACATTAACATAAAGATAGAATCTCTGGAATTGAGAGGGTACTTTTGATTGAATTTCGCAATTCACACCATCAATTGCCTTTTTCACAACTTGTTACAAATAGTTACAAACAACTGGTGCTTTCCTCTTCCAAAAAAGAAACCTTCTTTTAATTTACTATTAAACCTTGTTTGGACATGTGCACCCTGATGTGTGTGACTTGTGACTGCTGATCACTGGTGGAACCTTTAAGAGATGCTGGGAGGAGAGGCACAAGTTAAACAAGCATTGGCAAAGCCTATGTGAGAGCTTTGGCTTCACCAATGTCTTTTAGCCATGTTGTATCGGAGAATGATTGCAGTTCACAGTGGCTAAAAGTTAGTGGCATGATGTACAGTAGAGTGGCGTAGAGGAGAGTGGAGTAGAGTGGCACAGAGTGGAATAGCATAGAGTAGAGTGGCTTAGAGCAGAGTAGTGTAGAGTAGAGTGGCATAGAGTAGAGTGGCATAGAGTAGAGTTGTGAAGAGTAGAGTGGTGCAGAGTACAGTGGGGTGAAGTGGTGTAGAGTGGAATAGAGTGCCATAGAGTGGTGTAGAGTGGAATAGCTTAGAGTAGAGTGGTAGACAGTGGAGGGTTGTAGAGTTGCATTGTGTAGAGTGGAGTGGCATGGACGGACGTAGAGTAGACTGGCGCACAGTAGAGTGGCATTGAGTGACGTAGAGTGGAGTGGGGCAGAGTGGAGTGGCATAGAGTGGCGTGGGGTAGAGTGGAGTGGCATAGAGTGGAGTGGCATAGAGTGGCGTGGGGAAGAGTGGCGTGGGGCAGAGTGGAGTGGCATAGAGTGGCGTGGGGTAGAGTGGAGTGGCATAGAGTGGAGTGGCATAGAGTGGCGTGGGGTAGAGTGGAGTGGCATAGAGTGGAGTGGCATAGAGAGGCGTGGGGTAGAGTGGAGTGGCATAGAGTGGAGTGGCATAGAGTGGCGTGGGGTAGAGTGGAGTGGCATAGAGTGGAGTGGCATAGAGTGGCGTGGGGTAGAGTGGCGTGGGGTAGAGTGGAGTGGCATAGAGTGGTGTGGGGTAGAGTGGCGTGGGGTAGAGTGGAGTGGCATAGAGTGGCGTGGGGTAGAGTGGAGTGGCATAGAGTGGAGTGGCATAGAGTGGCGTGGGGTAGAGTGGCGTGGGGTAGAGTGGAGTGGCATAGTGAGGAAAATTGAATTTTGCCTTGTTATATGTGCCTACGTGTTCCCCATCCTATGTTATATGTGCATGATCGATATGCATATATCCCCCTATGATCGATTAAAGACGGAATTATAGTTGTGTCCAACGTTAGTATGCCAGTTTCCAGTTCTCGTGAAAGCAACGAGTATTAGGCCTATGTTGCCACGTTTTACAGTATGCACGTTAATTCATTGAATTGTCCCCGTTTCTAGGCCTCGAAAGGGCCTGGACACCAGATTCAAGCTCCAGTCTCCTGAACCCACTCCGAGGAGCGATGCAGCCCCCACCTGCATCCCTGACCCTTCACTTACTTCCTGCCGCGCAGCGCGATGCCCGGCCTGGCTCTGCCTGCCTGTCTGCCAAGAATATGTTATGCCTCTAGTTATCAGTTCAGCTCTCCGTCTTCACATTCCTAAGCTAACGAACCACATAAACAGCTTCAGCTATAGTCTAGTCTTTCTGTCTCCATGCAAGAGAATTACTGTATTAATATTCATAGAAGATTCATAGCACACGCAATACATGTAGAATATATGCATGCACCAGCCTTAGTGTCAAGTAGCCTTTGCCCTGATAACTTTTAGATTCTATCAACATGTACTCCAAACACCAGATACCAGATATGCTATAGGTACATGTCGTCCTGACACCGCAGACTTTAGTCTCCTCTTCTAGTGCAGAAGTCATAGCCCCCAGTTCTCCCCGGTAACACGTCATTGTCCGTTTGCGCGCACCACTAGGTTAAAGGTTCCAGCTGCTCAGGTAGCCCCCTCCATGTATCCACCCACTTCATGACACTTCTGTGACGTTCTCATCACATGTCTACGTGCACGCCCTGTGCACGCCTTCTTTTCACGCCCATGTGTTCTTATCTTACGCTTGTCACTTGTTACGCCTACTGTATGTAATGTAATTGTGATGTTTTACTATATATACCTTGTACTGTTAATGAGACGTTGCAGCTGCCTTCTATGCCATTCTATTTCAGGCTGTTCCGATCCTGTCCCTTCCCTTGTGCCTGATTAAAGCCTGTTAGACTCAGATCCCTCGGATCCTGCCTCTTGTTTATTGAGCTATCTGTTATTATTAATGTATTCAAAAATAGTACCGGTAATTAATTATTTATTTACCACATAAATGGCGCCCGAATAGGGACCTGCCCCTTCCCCACGCGCCGGCGATGTAACGCAGGCCCCCCGACCCTTCTACAGCCGTGACGGAACAATACCGTGCACGTGCAGATATTTCTGCTTCATCAAGTCTCCCTCAGGCCCAAGGAGGAGACGGAACCTGCGGTCCGGCATCCAGACGAGGCGGTGAGGAATGCGGTTCGTCCCGACCAGAGCCCAAGCCGAGAGAGCAAGGTCCGAGGTATCCGGAGGCCCACCTGTTTCTGAAGTCCGAAGTTCGTAGTAACCAGACGTCGTAGCAGTCCAGTCCAGTCCGAGGCCTTCAGTTTCTGCTTCCCGGTGAGTACCGTTGCGGGGGAAGTATCTAGACAGGTTCATTAGTTTGTTCCTGGTCCGATGGGTTTGGGTACACAGATCCAGTCCGAAGTATTCACCTAGGTGGATACGGTATGACGTGTCTCTTTACGAGACCGGTATGTTCTGTACTGTTTTAGCAGTGCATCCAGTAATTCCAGTAAGTCCATTCTCGAGAAATTCAAGTGTTATGTTTTCAGTGTATCAGGTAGTATTCTGTTCGAACTGTTATTAATGTATTTCTATGTCGTGGTATGAGTGATTTGTTTGCCATTTCATTACTGTGATTATTGTGTATTGTCTTTAGTTCAAGTACAACTCAGACATGCCTCTGTTTTCGAAATTACGTCAGATAAAAACCAGAAAAGGGTTACTCGAAGAAGCAGTTCCTGTCCCTCCAAGGGACAGTCCTGGACATTTCATGTATCACAAGCATGGCTTAGATGCCATATTATATCTAGACTTATGGGTGGATTACACGAAGGATCTTGAAGAGAAATATAGATGGCCTGTATCAGGTACATGGGATGCCGAGTGCATCATGCGAGTAGAAGAAGCATTATGGAAAAAGAAAGCCAGACAATCCCAGAAAGATGCCATCGAGTTATGGCGCAAAGAATCTCATAGAAGAACCGAAAAAGAATTCAGAAAAGCAGAATTAAGTAGGGAATCCTCAGAAAAAGCCCAAGAAAGGGAATTAATCGAAGAAGGTGAACGAGTTAGAGCAGAACAGTCAGACAGACAGAGAAATGCCCTTATTAAAGGTATGTATCCTCTTCTTGCCGAGGGCATGCCGAAGGCAACCCCGGAACCGCCCTGTAATTTACCGCCACCATTGGTCCCGATTAAGCTACGTCATAAACCGACCGCAGCTGAAATTTTTCTTTCGTCCTACTTGGACGACACAGTCCCAGCATATGCAAATCGTATTCCGCCTGCTCACCCTCAGCATCCTGTAAATAATGTAATTCCTGTTCCTCCAGCCACTGGTCCCGGGGACCAAGTTAATGTGCCAGTACCCCCGGACCAGCACACATTAAATGCACCCGTTTTGCCAGTCACTTTACCAGCACGTACAGTATTAACTGACGATTCTAGTTCAGGAGCAGCGGGGGGAGGTGCTCCTATCACCCCGCCTCAAGTAAGACGACTGACGCCGCGAGAAGCAGCGTTACAGCGTACGCCAAAAGTGGCTACATACACAGACCTCAAGCGACTTCTTACTGACTGTATATATGATCCAGTTCCAGGCGAAGATTACATGGTATTGTATTCAGTACGTTTAAGAAGGGTTGCCAACTTTTTGATCACCCTGCCCGACATGAAGGAACATCTAGACAGAATATATCATTTTGTCCGTACAGGGGAGAATCCAGGAAGTATTCACGAAGCTATGGCACACAGAAAAGCCGAGATTCAACATATGATTTTACAGTTCTTGATTAACTGTTTAATAAGAGAGCAAGATTATCCTGAGAAAGACAAAGACGAGATGAAAGGCCTGATCAGATGGAGTGACAATATAGCCGAGGGAAAACACAAGACACAAGGTAGTGTAGAAAGTATGTACAAGAAAATTCGTAAGGAAATTATAAGTATACACCAGAAAGAGGAAGCAAAAAGAGGAACCGAGAAAGAGAATGACTCTTCTAGTGAAGAGGTAGACAGCGAGAATCCCTCCAGAATAGCGTATGTAGGTAGAACTAGATTTTCCGACAGACATTCACGCCTAGATTACAAGAAAGTTTTTCCTCCTCCAGTACCAGAACAGTGTTCTCTAGAACAAGTATTCCAGGTCACCGATCAAATTCTGAAATCACGAATAGGTTATAGCGAGCTTAGTACAATGCATGAACAAGAACTAGCCCGATCAGCAGTCCGATGGACTAGTGATTCTACCACGTTTCCAGATGAAATCGTGGCCCAAACGTTTCTGAAACTGCCCCCAGCCGAGCAGCGTCTGGTGGGTACGTACATGATCCAGCACCTCATTACACTGTATGAGGATCAGCATTCTGATCCAGGTCCTTTACATGATGTATTAAGTGAGTTACTCCTAAACAGATGGAAAGGTCTAGGTACCGATTTAATTAGTGTCATTTTAGAACAGCGCCACAAATACAGAACGTTCCTGAATCCACATTTTGTTTCCGTTCCACCCCCAGAAAGAAAATCATTCTACATAGACAGACAGAATCCGTTACGAGAAGTACATCCAGTCAGGGGAGAGGGGGGTGATCTAGAACGAGTATTTGTTTACACCCCTATCACGAAAATAGAACTTCTAGAAATGAAAAAGTTAATACCCTGTCACGATAAAGATCCAGCAGGGTTCCACCGTGAATTGAAGGACATGCTCCGTATGGGAGAATACACGTATCCCGATATCATTAAAATGTTAAAGGTCCTGTTGCCTGCGGGCATATATGAAAAACTCAAAGAAAAAGAATGGGAGGTGGGAGAGAAAAAGATAGATTGGACCGCATTAGAGACTGAAGATAACACACGAGTTCCAGGTACCGGTCTTGGGGATAAAGCTAAAGCTTTGCCCGAATTGTTAATACAAGTCTTGCCGAGATTACTAGCCACGAAAAAGGAAGACTGGGATGCCATCTCAGCCTGTAAACAGAAACAAGACGAAGATACTAGTGATTTTTATTCTAGATTTGAGAAATGTTTCATTATTAATAGTGGTCTGAAAACAAGTAGTGAATCGTATCCACATCTTTTTGTTACCAAACTAGTTGAGAATTCGAGTCCACAAGTTAAAAATCGAGTACTGAAAGTCGAAAGTACCTGGCAAGCTAATACTCCGTCACAGATGCTCCAGATGCTACAGTACCACCAGAACAGAATTAGGGAGGAGCAGGAACACGAAAGGAGACGTATGAAAGACACGAAAATGAAAGTACTAGTTGCACAATCTGTTCCGCAAGACAGTCAGAAGAGGGGTCCGAATCAAACTAGTCATCCTACAGCTCCCGTTAAAGGGACATGCAATTACTGTAAACAGCCAGGTCATTATATAAACGAATGTGCAGTTCTGAAACACAACATAGCTACTGGTAAAACGAAAGAGAGACCACGTCCGCCTAGACAAGAACAAGTTTCACAGACTTCTCAACCTCCGCAGAATGCACCACAGACAGTTACAGTACCGCAGCCTATAGCTGCAACACAACACGTTACACAGCAGATGTACCAGTACGCACAGTCAGAGTATCCAGATTATCAGCCGTATTCATGAAACAGCCTAGAGAGGGAGGTTGGCTTGCCTCTCGTCGAGATTCCTGTAGATCAAGATGGTCCCTATGTACACAGTCAAGTATTAGGGAAAGACAGAAAGTTTCTGATTGATACAGGGGCAAGTAGGACTACCATCAGTCATGACGAGGTTCCAGGGGCTCCGCTCTCAGGCTCAAGAAATGTTTCCCTTGGATTTTCAGGAAAGCCTATTGTTAATGAAATATCGAAACCAGTTACTCTAGAAGTTGGTCCATTGTCCCGAACTACAGACTTGTTACTCACGAAATCTTGTCCAGAGAATTTACTAGGCATTAAGACCCTGAAAGAATTAGGAGCAGTTATATGCTGCTCCCCAGAAGGAGTACGACTGTTCTTACGAGATTTTAAAGGTCATTATGTATTACGTGATTTTGATCCACGATTATTGAATGTACCACAGCATTTATGGGCGCAAGGTCCAACTGATGTAGGTTGTATGCACATCACACCCCATCGTGTCACTCTGAAGAAAGGTGTTGTATTACCACGAATCCGACAGTACAAATTGCCACCTGAGGCTGTAGCAGCCTTATCGAAAATTATTGACGAGCTCATTGCTCAAGGAGTAGTTGTAGAAACTGACTCCAATGTATGTAATTCTCCTATCATTCCGATTCTAAAACGTACTGATCCAAATGCACCTCCAGTTTATCGATTAGTGATTGACCTTCGAGAACTTAATAAATGTATCATACCCCAGTACCCAGTGGTCCCAGATATTTCTTCCCTATTGACTGCCATTGATTCCGAAGCTACGTTCTTTACTGTTATCGATCTCAAGAACGCATTCTTTAGTGTCCCCATTCACCCAGACAGCCAGTTCCTCTTCGGATTCTGTTTAAATGGAAGAAGCTATAAATTCACACGAGCTCCTCAAGGTTTCACAGAAAGCCCTAGCATTTATAGTCAAGCACTTAAAAGACAATTAGACAATATTCACATGCCAACTGACACTGCTCTGCTCCAGTATGTCGATGATCTATTGATCACAGCCCGTTCTGAACGTGACGGCGAACGTGCGTCACTTACAGTTTTGTATTTCC
Source organism: Lissotriton helveticus (assembly GCF_964261635.1). Lineage (NCBI taxonomy): Eukaryota > Metazoa > Chordata > Amphibia > Caudata > Salamandridae > Lissotriton > Lissotriton helveticus. The sequence goes on from NC_136072.1 coordinate 5,171,243, forward strand.
TGGCCGAGATGGGACACAAGGTGTCCCCTTCTAAATTGCAATTCTGTGTCCAGCAAGTGGTCTACCTTGGACACTTACTGTCCAAGAGGGGTAGGCAGTTGACACCTGACCGTATCCAGTTAATAGCACATCTTCCACAGCCCAAGACTCAGAAGGAGGTACGAGCTTTTATCGGCCTCACTTCTTACTGCAGACAATGGATTCCTCAGTACGCATATCTAGCCAAGCCACTGATACAGTTAACGACACAGGAGGCAGCCGTATCGACTGTCCTCCCTTGGACCCAGGAACATACACTCGTTTTTAATGAGTTAAAGAAAGCTTTATGTCAAGCACCTGTTCTAGCAACGCCAAACTACAGTAAGCCTTTTACACTTTTTGTCACCGAACGTGATGGTACTGCATTATCTGTTCTCACACAAGATCAAGCAGGACAATACAAGCCCTGTGCTTATTTCTCTAGCACATTAGATCCGGTGGCCCAGGCTCTGCCTGCGTGCCTCAAGTCAGTTGCAGCCACAGCTCTAGCTATCAGACAAAGTGATTCCATAGTGTTAGGACACTCCCTGACAGTACAAGTTCCACACTCCGTGGAAGTTCTTTTGAACCGAACTCAGACTCAGCACTTGACAATTGCACGTTTAACAGGTTATGAACTGACACTGTTTCAGCCACACATAGAAATCAGACGCTGCAACGTTTTAAATCCCGCTACACTGTTACCCTCAGTTACTTCAAATCCTGCCACACATGACTGTGTGGAAGTTGTTAACACCATGACAAAGCCAAGACAAGACTTGACAGACATTGCATTACCTGATCCCGACCTGACACTTTATGTGGATGGTTCATGTATGAGAACAAGTACAGGAGAGTTAGTAGCCGCGTATGCAGTGACTACTGACACTGAAGTTATAGAAACACATCGTATTGACACCCTGTCTGCTCAAGCAGCAGAGCTTGTCGCTCTGACTCAAGCCTGCATACGAGCTAAGAACCTGAAAGTAAACATATACACAGATTCACGTTATGCATTCGGAGTCGTACACGACTTTGGAGTACTCTGGCAAGAAAGAGGTTTTATGACTTCTCATGGAACCAAGATTCAGCATGGCCCCCTCATTCAAGCTCTGTTAGATGCAATACATTTACCGACAGCTATCGCTATCATGAAGTGCAAGGCACATACGAAAGTCACTGACATCATTTCCCAGGGTAACGATCTAGCAGACCGAACGGCCAAGCTCACAGCTCAGACTCCAGACATTCCAATTAACCCGACACAGACAGACGTTCCAGATCAGACTACTTGTATGACAGTTAAGGACCCTACACAAGACGTACTAGATATACAGTCACATGCTATTCCCGATGAAATCAAGAAATGGTCTGAACAAGGAGGGGTCCAGACAGATCAAGGATGGTTGACGAAGGGAAAAGCCACATGGTTTCTCCCCGACTCTATGGTTCAAGTCATTATTAACACCGCACATAGTCCAGCACACTTAGGAGAAAAAGCCATGTTAGACAGTATTCAGAACCTTTGGTTTAATAAGCATTTACGAGCAGCAGCCAAGCAGAAAGTGCGTACCTGCATGATCTGTTGTCAGTTCAATCCAGGTAAAGGTGTCCCGGTGGAACAAGGTGGATTCCATCCTCCTGACCACCCTTTTGAAGTCCTCCAGATGGATTATATTCAGATGGAGCGATGTCGAGGTTTCAAGTATGTCCTCGTAGTTGTATGCGCTTTGTCCAGGTGGACAGAAGCATATCCAGTTCCAGATTACACTGCTGCGACCACTGCCAGGCAGTTGGTTCGTGAGTTTTTCCCCCGCTATGGATTACCTAGGGTCGTGTATTCAGATAACGGCCAGCCATTCTCATCCGAACTCATGAAACAAGTATCCCTTCTGTTAGGGTACCAGTGGAAGTTCCATTGTGTACGACATCCTGAAGCAGCCGGTCTCGTAGAGAGACATAATCAGACTCTGAAAATCCGCCTTGCCAAAGTATGCGCAGAGAAAGGCGTAGATTGGATAGTAGCACTGCCAGTCGCCCTTTTTTATATGAGAATGGTCGCTCACTCCCGTTCAGGTCTATCTCCTTATGAGGTAGTGTTCGGTCGTCCCCCAAACATGTGGGGTACACCTAGACCCCGTACAATTACAGATGTTGACAGTAATATGCTGACAGATTACCTGGCTTCCTTGATGTCTGCACTACTCTCTTGTCGTTCACAGGGTGCCGCTGCTTTTCCAGACAACACTCAAGTGAAACCGCACGAGGTCATACCAGGCGACCTAGTCCTCGTGAGGAATTTTGATCGTTCAAGTCCGCTGGAGCCCCGCTGGAAGGAGCCAAGACTTGTACTACTAACAAGTTACAACAAGGACGGCCATCAAGATCGAGGGGAGAAAGGGGTGGTTGCACTCCAGTCATGTGAAGCGATTCCATGGACTTCGGCCAAAAACTTTTTTCAAAGACTGCCCCGTTCTCAAGGACTGCCCAGACACTGAATCTAAACTTCCCCTGTTAGATAAAACTCCGCAGCAGGAGTATAAAGAAAAGTTAAGGTCTAGTAAGTCAGCCAGTTTAATTGTCTAAGTCCCTCTCGGGTGAAACGGTTAGACAGGTTCCTGACATGTATGAGATAGACCCACACAGTGAGAGAGTTAGTCAAAACTCTAAGAGAATACGTTATCAAAAGAATCTTCGAAGTAGATGCATTATTACTCTCGTATTTATGATATTTCTGAGTCTTATGGTCACTTGTATAAGTTATGCCTTACATTTATGTTTTCCTATTAAGTCACATGTACATTTTTCCTCTAATGTTACAGTAGAGCACACTTTTAGTGACCTGCCTCCTCACGAGTTATCCTATCGTCTTGCCATGCGCAATAATACTTTTATCCGTATGTTACACTATTGACACCAGACTAGCAATGCCACTAATTGTTGGGTGTGTGGTCGACTCCCCCCTTTCCAGACACCGAAGGGAGTTCTGCCACTTTTTCCCTATCCGTTTTCACACGATGGTTCGTGTGGAGCATGGTCCACGTTAACGTCATCCTCAAATGATATATCCCTTCTGAATAGAACATGTTTCCCAGACAAGGAAGGTCTTTCCCATAGAACAGGGTTAGGTCTAGAAAATGAAGTATATGATCTAGGTAATTATTCCTCGAATTTCATGGTTCTGAATGTTCAGTCCGAGACTACTCCAGATTTGCCTGCTATTTCAGTTCTACCCGTGAAAGGCGAATTATGTGTCAGAAAGAATGGTTCCGCACATGTAGGTCATAGTGATTGTACTACTGTGGTCGAGTATAGTGACAGTGGGAAATCTATTTTCAAAGCCTCACGTCATTCTTATTTTGTGTGTGGTCAGACCGCATATGTTCGTCTGCCCCTCGATTGGGATGGAACATGTTACATTGCCTTCCTACTGCCACCAGTTTTCCTAGCCCCGTCCGATTTTCACAGAAACACACATCTAGTACACGTTAGACATAGAAGGGAGACTGAGTCCCCAATTGTCGATCAAACTGAAACTGCTTTAGAACAATATCAAGACTTCAATAAAGGTTTCTTCTTCTTCATAGGTCCTGTTCAGAATAGTAAGTTAATACGTAGGCTAACCAGAACCCTCGAAGCAGTAGTGAATGAGACTACTTCCGCTCTAGGTAACTTAACTGAAGAACAATCTGTTATGAGATTTGTTGTGCTCCAAAATCGTCTCGTCCTTGACGTCATACTGGCCGATAGGGGAGGAGCTTGTAGAGTCATCGGATCTAGTTGCTGCATTTTCATTCCTAATAACGCACCGTCTGTTTATTCAGCTATAACCAGACTTCATAAAATTGCCCATCAGTTACACCAGAATCCAGGCACCTGGACATGGTCCGGTTGGCTCTGGAGTATAATATCTGCCTGGGGATGGAAAGTATTGTCATTCCTAGGTATAGCAGTAATGATTATATTCAGTTGCTGTCTCTGTTTACAATGTGGCCCTGCGATTTGCGGCTTGTGTGCTACCTCTTGTATTCCTAGTCCTAAGTCCCGTTCCAAGAAGATCCGAGACGAGCAAATGATGCTATATGAACAGATAGATGGTATCATGAATATTGATGTTTCCTGATGGAAACGTAGGGCACAAGGAGGGAATGAGGAAAATTGAATTTTGCCTTGTTATATGTGCCTACGTGTTCCCCATCCTATGTTATATGTGCATGATCGATATGCATATATCCCCCTATGATCGATTAAAGACGCAATTATAGTTGTGTCCAACGTTAGTATGCCAGTTTCCAGTTCTCGTGAAAGCAACGAGTATTAGGCCTATGTTGCCACGTTTTACAGTATGCACGTTAATTCATTGAATTGTCCCCGTTTCTAGGCCTCGAAAGGGCCTGGACACCAGATTCAAGCTCCAGTCTCCTGAACCCACTCCGAGGAGCGATGCAGCCCCCACCTGCATCCCTGACCCTTCACTTACTTCCTGCCGCGCAGCGCGGTGCCCGGCCTGGCTCTGCCTGCCTGCCAAGAATATGTTATGCCTCTAGTTATCAGTTCAGCTCTCCGTCTTCACATTCCTAAGCTAACGAACCACATAAACAGCTTCAGCTATAGTCTAGTCTTTCTGTCTCCATGCAAGAGAATTACTGTATTAATATTCATAGAAGATTCATAGCACACGCAATACATGTAGAATATATGCATGCACCAGCCTTAGTGTCAAGTAGCCTTTGCCCTGATAACTTTTAGATTCTATCAACATGTACTCCAAACACCAGATACCAGATATGCTATAGGTGCATGTCGTCCTGACACCGCAGACTTTAGTCTCCTCTTCTAGTGCAGAAGTCATAGCCCCCAGTTCTCCCCGGTAACACGTCATTGTCCGTTTGCGCGCACCACTAGGTTAAAGGTTCCAGCTGCTCAGGTAGCCCCCTCCATGTATCCACCCACTTCATGACACTTCTGTGACGTTCTCATCACATGTCTACGTGCACGCCCTGTGCACGCCTTCTTTTCACGCCCATGTGTTCTTATCTTACGCTTGTCACTTGTTACGCCTACTGTATGTAATGTAATTGTGATGTTTTACTATATATACCTTGTACTGTTAATGAGACGTTGCAGCTGCCTTCTATGCCATTCTATTTCAGGCTGTTCCGATCCTGTCCCTTCCCTTGTGCCTGATTAAAGCCTGTTAGACTCAGATCCCTCGGATCCTGCCTCTTATTTATTGAGCTATCTGTTATTATTAATGTATTCAAAAATAGTACCGGTAATTAATTATTTATTTACCACAATAGAGTGGCGTGGGTTAGAGTGGCGTGGGGTAGAGTGGAGTGGCATAGAGTGACATGGGTTAGAGTGGCGTGGGGTAGAGTGGCGTGGAGTAGAGTGGAGTGGCATAGAGTGGCGTGGGGCAGAGTGGAGTGGCATAGAGTGGCGTGGGGTAGAGTGGAGTGGCATAGAGTGGAGTGGCATAGAGTGGCGTGGGGTAGAGTGGAGTGGCATAGAGTGGCGTGGGGTAGAGTGGCGTGGGGTAGAGTGGAGTGGCATAGAGTGGCATGGGGTAGAGTGGCGTGGGGTAGAGTGGAGTGGCATAGAGTGACGTGGGGTAGAGTGGAGTGGCATAGAGTGGAGTGGCATAGAGTGGCATGGGGTAGGGCGTGGGGTAGAGTGGTGTGGCATAGAGTGGCGTGGGGTAGAGTGGAGTGGCATAGAGTGGCGTGGGGTAGAGTGGAGTGGCATAGAGTGGAGTGGCATAGAGTGGCGTGGGGTAGAGTGGAGTGGCATAGAGTGGCGTGGGGTAGAGTGGCGTGGGGTAGAGTGGAGTGGCATAGAGTGGCATGGGGTAGAGTGGCGTGGGGTAGAGTGGAGTGGCATAGAGTGGCGTGGGGTAGAGTGGAGTGGCATAGAGTGGAGTGGCATAGAGTGGCGTGGGGTAGAGTGGCGTGGGGTAGAGTGGTGTGGCATAGAGTGGCGTGGGGTAGAGTGGAGTGGCGTAGAGTGGCGTGGGGTAGAGTGGAGTGGCATAGAGTGGAGTGGCATAGAGTGGCGTGGGGTAGAGTGGCATGGGGTAGAGTGGAGTGGCATAGAGTGGCGTGGGGTAGAGTGGCGTGGGGTAGATGGAGTGGCATAGAGTGGCATGGGGTAGAGTGGCGTGGGGTAGAGTGGAGTGGCATAGAGTGGCGTGGGGTAGAGTGGAGTGGCATAGAGTGGAGTGGCATAGAGTGGAGTGGCATAGAGTGGCGTGGGGTAGAGTGGCGTGGGGTAGAGTGGTGTGGCATAGAGTGGCGTGGGGTAGAATGGAGTGGCGTAGAGTGGCGTGGGGTAGAGTGGAGTGGCATAGAGTGGCGTGGGGTAGAGTGGAGTGGCATAGAGTGGAGTGGCATAGAGTGGCGTGGGGTAGAGTGGCGTGGGGTAGAGTGGAGTGGCATAGAGTGGCGTGGGGTAGAGTGGAGTGGCATAGAGTGGAGTGGCATAGAGTGGAGTGGCATAGAGTGGCGTGGGGTAGAGTGGAGTGGCATAGAGTGGAGTGGCATAGAGTGGCGTGGGGTAGAGTGGAGTGGCATAGAGTGGCGTGGGGTAGAGTGGAGTGGCATAGAGTGGCGTGGGGTAGAGTGGAGTGGCATAGAGTGGAGTGGCATAGAGTGGCGTGGGGTAGAGTGGAATGGCATAGAGTGGCGTGGGGTAGAGTGGAGTGGCATAGAGTGGAGTGGCATAGAGTGGCGTGGGGTAGAGTGGCGTGGGGTAGAGTGGAGTGGCATAGAGTGGCGTGGGGTAGAGTGGAGTGGCATAGAGTGGAGTGGCATAGAGTGGCGTGGGGTAGAGTGGAGTGGCATAGAGTGGAGTGGCATAGAGTGGAGTGGCATAGAGTGGCGTGGGGTAGAGTGGAGTGGCATAGAGTGGCGTGGGGTAGAGTGGAGTGGCATAGAGTGGCGTGGGGTAGAGCGGGGTGGCATAGAGTGGCGTGGGGTAGAGTGGAGTGGCATAGAGTGGCGTGGGGTAGAGTGGAGTGGCATAGAGTGGAGTGGCATAGAGTGGCGTGGGGTAGAGTGGCGTGGGGTAGAGTGGAGTGGCATAGAGTGGCGTGGGGTAGAGTGGAGTGGCATAGAGTGGAGTGGCATAGAGTGGAGTGGCATAGAGTGGCGTGGGGTAGAGTGGAGTGGCATAGAGTGGAGTGGCATAGAGCGGCGTGGGGTAGAGTGGAGTGGCATAGAGTGGAGTGGCATAGAGTGGCGTGGGGTGGAGTGGCATAGAGTGGAGTGGCATAGAGTGGCGTGGGGTAGAGTGGCGTGGGGCAGAGTGGAGTGGCATAGAGTGGCGTGGGGTAGAGTGGAGTGGCATAGAGTGGAGTGGCATAGAGTGGCGTGGGGAAGAGTGGCGTGGGGTAGAGTGGCGTGGGGTAGAGTGGCGTGGGGTAGAGTGGAGTGGCATAGAGTGGCGTGGGGTAGAGTGGAGTGGCATAGAGTGGCGTGGGGTAGAGTGGCGTGGGGCAGAGTGGAGTGGCATAGAGTGGCGTGGGGTAGAGTGGAGTGGCATAGAGTGGAGTGGCATAGAGTGGCGTGGGGAAGAGTGGCGTGGGGCAGAGTGGAGTGGCATAGAGTGGCGTGGGGTAGAGTGGAGTGGCATAGAGTGGAGTGGCATAGAGTGGCGTGGGGTAGAGTGGAGTGGCATAGAGTGGAGTGGCATAGATTGGCGTGGGGTAGAGTGGAGTGGCATAGAGTGGAGTGGCATAGAGTGGCGTGGGGTAGAGTGGCGTGGGGTAGAGTGGAGTGGCATAGAGTGGCGTGGGGTAGAGTGGAGTGGCATAGAGTGGCGTGGGGTAGAGTGGAGTGGCATAGAGTGGAGTGGCATAGAGTGGCGTGGGGTAGAGTGGAGTGGCATAGAGTGGCGAGTTGTAGAGTGGAGTGGCATAGAGTGGAGTGGCATAGAGTGGCGTGGGGTAGAGTGGCGTGGGGTGGAGTGGAGTGGCATAGAGTGGCGTGGGGTAGAGTGGAGTGGCATAGAGTGGAGTGGCATAGAGTGGAGTGGGGTAGAGTGGAGTGGCATAGAGTGGAGTGGCATAGAGTGGCGTGGGGTAGAGTGGCGTGGGGTAGAGTGGAGTGGCATAGAGTGGCGTGGGGTAGAGTGGAGTGGCATAGAGTGGAGTGGCATAGAGTGGTGTGGCATAGAGTGGCGTGGGGTAGAGTGGCGTGGGGTAGAGTGGAGTGGCATAGAGTGGCGTGGGGTAGAGTGGAGTGGCATAGAGTGGAGTGGCATAGAGTGGAGTGGGGTAGAGTGGAGTGGCATAGAGTGGAGTGGCATAGAGTGGCGTGGGGTAGAGTGGAGTGGCATAGAGTGGAGTGGCATAGAGTGGCGTGGCGTAGAGTGGAGTGGCGTAGAGTGGAGTGGGGTAGAGTGGAGTGGCATAGAGTGGAGTGGCATAGAGTGGCGTGGGGTAGAGTGGAGTGGCATAGAGTGGAGTGGCATAGAGTGGCGTGGGGTAGAGTGGCGTGGGGCAGAGTGGAGTGGCATAGAGTGGCGTGGGGTAGAGTGGCGTGGGTGGAGTGGCATAGAGTGGCGTGGGGTAGAGTGGCGTGGGGTAGAGTGGAGTGGCATAGAGTGGCGTGGGGTAGAGTGGAGTGGCATAGAGTGGAGTGGCATAGAGTGGCGTGGGGTAGAGTGGAGTGGCATGGAGTGGCGTGGGGTAGAGTGGCGTGGGGCAGAGTGGAGTGGCATAGAGTGGCGTGGGGTAGAGTGGAGTGGCATAGAGTGGAGTGGCATAGAGTGGCGTGGGGTAGAGTGGAGTGGCATAGAGTGGAGTGGCATAGAGTGGCGTGGGGTAGAGTGGAGTGGCATAGAGTGGAGTGGCATAGAGTGGCGTGGGGTAGAGTGGAGTGGCATAGAGTGGCGTGGGGTAGAGTGGAGTGGCATAGAGTGGAGTGGCATAGAGTGGCGTGGGGTAGAGTGGAGTGGGGTAGAGTGGAGTGGAGTGGCATAGAGTGGAGTGGCATAGAGAGGCGTGGGGTAGAGTGGAGTGGCATAGAGTGGAGTGGCATAGAGTGGCGTGGGGTAGAGTAGCGTGGGGTAGAGTGGAGTGGCATAGAGTGGCGTGGGGTAGAGTGGCGTGGGGTAGAGTGGAGTGGCATAGAGTGGCGTGGGGTAGAGTGGAGTGGCATAGAGTGGAGTGGCATATAGTGTCGTGGGGTAGAGTGGAGTGGCATAGAGTGGCGTGGGGTAGAGTGGCGTGGGGTAGAGTGGAGTGGCATAGAGTGGCATGGGGTAGAGTGGCGTGGGGTAGAGTGGAGTGGCATAGAGTGGAGTGGGGTAGAGTGGAGTGGCATAGAGTGGAGTGGGGTAGAGTGGAGTGGCATAGAGTGGAGTGGCATAGAGTGGCGTGGGGTAGAGTGGCGTGGGGCAGAGTGGAGTGGCATAGAGTGGCGTGGGGTAGAGTGGAGTGGCATAGAGTGGAGTGGCAAAGAGTGGAGTGGGGTAGAGTGGAGTGGCATAGAGTGGAGTGGCATAGAGTGGCGTGGGGTAGAGTGGAGTGGCATAGAGTGGCGTGGGGTAGAGTGGAGTGGCATAGAGTGGAGTGGCATAGAGTGGAGTGGGGTAGAGTGGAGTGGCATAGAGTGGAGTGGCATTGAGTGGCGTGGGGTAGAGTGGAGTGGCATAGAGTGGAGTGGCATAGAGTGGTGTGGGGTAGAGTGGAGTGGCGTAGAGTGGAGTGGGGTAGAGTGGAGTGGCATAGAGTGGAGTGGCATAGAGTGGCGTGGGGTAGAGTGGAGTGGCATAGAGTGGAGTGGCATAGAGTGGCGTGGGGTAGAGTGGCGTGGAGCAGAGTGGAGTGGCATAGAGTGGCGTGGGGTAGAGTGGCGTGGGGTGGAGTGGCATAGAGTGGAGTGGCATAGAGTGGCGTGGGGTAGAGTGGCGTGGGGTAGAGTGGAGTGGCATAGAGTGGCGTGGGGTAGAGTGGAGTGGCATAGAGTGGAGTGGCATAGAGTGGCGTGGGGTAGAGTGGAGTGGCATAGAGTGGCATGGGGTAGAGTGGCGTGGGGCAGAGTGGAGTGGCATAGAGTGGCGTGGGGTAGAGTGGAGTGGCATAGAGTGGAGTGGCATAGAGTGGCGTGGGGTAGAGTGGAGTGGCATAGAGTGGAGTGGCATAGAGTGGCGTGGGGTAGAGTGGAGTGGCATAGAGTGGAGTGGCATAGAGTGGCGTGGGGTAGAGTGGAGTGGCATAGAGTGGAGTGGCATAGAGTGGCGTGGGGTAGAGTGGAGTGGGGTAGAGTGGAGTGGAGTGGCATAGAGTGGAGTGGCATAGAGAGGCGTGGGGTAGAGTGGAGTGGCATAGAGTGGAGTGGCATAGAGTGGCATGGGGTAGAGTGGTTGGCATAGAGTGGAGTGGCATAGAGTGGCGTGGGGTAGAGTAGCGTGGGGTAGAGTGGAGTGGCATAGAGTGGCGTGGGGTAGAGTGGCGTGGGGTAGAGTGGAGTGGCATAGAGTGGCATAGAGTGGCGTGGGGTAGAGTTGAGTGGCATAGAGTGGAGTGGCATAGAGTGGCGTGGGGTAGAGTGGCGTGGGGTAGAGTGGAGTGGCATAGAGTGGCGTGGGGTAGAGTGGCGTGGGGTAGAGTGGAGTGGCATAGAGTGGCATGGGGTAGAGTGGCGTGGGGTAGAGTGGAGTGGCATAGAGTGGAGTGGGGTAGAGTGGAGTGGCATAGAGTGGAGTGGCATAGAGTGGCATGGGGTAGAGTGGCGTGGGGCAGAGTGGAGTGGCATAGAGTGGCGTGGGGTAGAGTGGAGTGGCATAGAGTGGAGTGGCATAGAGTGGCGTGGGGTAGAGTGGAGTGGCATAGAGTGGCGTGGGGTAGAGTGGCGTGGGGTAGAGTGGAGTGGCATAGAGTGGCATGGGGTAGAGTGGCGTGGGGTAGAGTGGAGTGGCATAGAGTGGCATGGGGTAGAGTGGAGTGGCATAGAGGGGAGTGGCATAGAGTGGCGTGGGGTAGAGTGGCGTGGGGTAGAGTGGTGTGGCATAGAGTGGCGTGGGGTAGAGTGGAGTGGCATAGAGTGGCGTGGGGTAGAGTGGCGTGGGGTAGAGTGGTGTGGCATAGAGTGGCGTGGGGTAGAGTGGACTGGCATAGAGTGGCGTGGGGTAGAGTGGAGTGGCATAGAGTGGAGTGGCATAGAGTGGCGTGGGGTAGAGTGGAGTGGCATAGAGTGGAGTGGCATAAAGTGGCGTGGGGTAGAGTGGCGTGGGGTAGAGTGGAGTGTCGTAGAGCGGGGTGGCATAGAGTGGCGTGGGGTAGAGTGGAGTGGCATAGAGTGGAGTGGCATAGAGTGGCGTGGCGTAGAGTGGAGTGGCATAGAGTGGAGTGGCATAGAGTGGCGTGGGGTAGAGTGGCGTGGGGTAGAGTGGAGTGGCATAGAGTGGCATGGGGTAGAGTGGCGTGGGGTAGAGTGGAGTGGCATAGAGTGGCCTGGGCTAGAGTGGAGTGGCATAGAGTGGAGTGGCATAGAGTGGCGTGGGGTAGAGTGGCGTGGGGTAGAGTGGTGTGGCATAGAGTGGCGTGGGGTAGAGTGGAGTGGCGTAGAGTGGCGTGAGGTAGAGTGGAGTGGCATAGAGTGGCGTGGGGTAGAGTGGAGTGGCATAGAGTGGAGTGGCATAGAGTGGCGTGGGGTAGAGTGGCGTGGCATAGAGTGGCGTGGGGTAGAGTGGAGTGGCATAGAGTGGCGTGGGGTAGAGCGGGGTGGCATAGAGTGGCGTGGGGTAGAGTGGAGTGGCATAGAGTGGCGTGGGGTAGAGTGGAGTGGCATAGAGTGGAGTGGCATAGAGTGGCGTGGGGTAGAGTGGAGTGGCATAGAGTGGCGTGGGGTAGAGTGGAGTGGCATAGAATCTCGTGGGGTAGAGCGGGGTGGCATAGAGTGGCGTGGGGTAGAGTGGAGTGGCATAGAGTGGCGTGGGGTAGAGTGGAGTGGCATAGAGTGGAGTGGCATAGAGTGGCGTGGGGTAGAGTGGCGTGGGGTAGAGTGGAGTGGCATAGAGTGGCGTGGGGTAGAGTGGAGTGGCATAGAGTGGCGTGGGGTAGAGTGGAGTGGCATAGAGTGGAGTGGCATAGAGTGGAGTGGCATAGAGTGGCGTGGGGTAGAGTGGAGTGGCATAGAGTGGAGTGGCATAGAGTGGCGTGGGGTAGAGTGGAGTGGCATAGAGTGGAGTGGCATAGAGTGGCGTGGGGTAGAGTGGAGTGGCATAGAGTGGAGTGGCATAGAGTGGCGTGGGGTAGAGTGGCGTGGGGTGGAGTGGCATAGAGTGGAGTGGCATAGAGTGGCGTGGGGTAGAGTGGCGTGGGGTAGAGTGGAGTGGCATAGAGTGGCGTGGGGTAGAGTGGAGTGGCATAGAGTGGAGTGGCATAGAGTGGCGTGGGGTAGAGTGGTGTGGGGTAGAGTGGAGTGGCATAGAGTGGAGTGGCATAGAGTGGCGTGGGGTAGAGTGGAGTGGCATAGAGTGGCGTGGGGTAGAGTGGTGTGGGGCAGAGTGGAGTGGCATAGAGTGGCGTGGGGTAGAGTGGAGTGGCATAGAGTGGAGTGGCATAGAGTGGCGTGGGGAAGAGTGGCGTGGGGCAGAGTGGAGTGGCATAGAGTGGCGTGGGGTAGAGTGGAGTGGCATAGTGTGAAGTGGCATAGATTGGCATGGGGTAGAGTGGAGTGGCATAGAGTGGAGTGGCATAGAGTGGCGTGGGGTAGAGTGGAGTGGCATAGATTGGAGTGGCATAGAGTGGCGTGGGGTAGAGTGGCGTGGGGTAGAGTGGAGTGGCATAGAGTGGCGTGGGGTAGAGTGGAGTGGCATAGAGTGGCGTGGGGTAGAGTGGAGTGGCATAGAGTGGCGTGGGGTAGAGTGGCGTGGGGCAGAGTGGAGTGGCATAGAGTGGCGTGGGGTAGAGTGGAGTGGCATAGAGTGGAGTGGCATAGAGTGGCGTGGGGAAGAGTGGCGTGGGGCAGAGTGGAGTGGCATAGAGTGGCGTGGGGTAGAGTGGAGTGGCATAGAGTGGAGTGGCATAGAGTGGCGTGGGGTAGAGTGGAGTGGCATAGAGTGGAGTGGCATAGAGTGGCGTGGGGTAGAGTGGAGTGGCATAGAGTGGAGTGGCATAGAGTGGCGTGGGGTAGAGTGGCGTGGGGTAGAGTGGAGTGGCATAGAGTGGCGTGGGGTAGAGTGGAGTGGCATAGAGTGGCGTGGGGTAGAGTGGAGTGGCATAGAGTGGAGTGGCATAGAGTGGCGTGGGGTAGAGTGGAGTGGCATAGAGTGGCGTGGGGTAGAGTGGTGTGGGGCAGAGTGGAGTGGCATAGAGTGGCGTGGGGTAGAGTGGAGTGGCATAGAGTGGCGTGGGGTAGAGTGGTGTGGGGCAGAGTGGAGTGGCATAGAGTGGCGTGGGGTAGAGTGGAGTGGCATAGAGTGGAGTGGCATAGAGTGGCGTGGGGAAGAGTGGCGTGGGGCAGAGTGGAGTGGCATAGAGTGGCGTGGGGTAGAGTGGAGTGGCATAGTGTGAAGTGGCATAGATTGGCATGGGGTAGAGTGGAGTGGCATAGAGTGGAGTGGCATAGAGTGGCGTGGGGTAGAGTGGAGTGGCATAGATTGGAGTGGCATAGAGTGGCGTGGGGTAGAGTGGCGTGGGGTAGAGTGGAGTGGCATTGAGTGGCGTGGGGTAGAGTGGAGTGGCATAGAGTGGCGTGGGGTAGAGTGGAGTGGCATAGAGTGGCGTGGGGTAGAGTGGCGTGGGGCAGAGTGGAGTGGCATAGAGTGGCGTGGGGTAGAGTGGAGTGGCATAGAGTGGAGTGGCATAGAGTGGCGTGGGGAAGAGTGGCGTGGGGCAGAGTGGAGTGGCATAGAGTGGCGTGGGGTAGAGTGGAGTGGCATAGAGTGGAGTGGCATAGAGTGGCGTGGGGTAGAGTGGAGTGGCATAGAGTGAAGTGGCATAGAGTGGCGTGGGGTAGAGTGGAGTGGCATAGAGTGGAGTGGCATAGAGTGTCGTGGGGTAGAGTGGCGTGGGGTCGAGTGGAGTGGCATAGAGTGGCGTGGGGTAGAGTGGAGTGGCATAGAGTGGCGTGGGGTAGAGTGGAGTGGCATAGAGTGGAGTGGCATAGAGTGGCGTGGGGTAGAGTGGAGTGGCATAGAGTGGCGAGTTGTAGAGTGGAGTGGCATAGAGTGGAGTGGCATAGAGTGGCGTGGGGTAGAGTGGCGTGGGGTGGAGTGGAGTGGCATAGAGTGGCGTGGGGTAGAGTGGAGTGGCATAGAGTGGAGTGGCATAGAGTGGAGTGGGGTAGAGTGGAGTGGCATAGAGTGGAGTGGCATAGAGTGGCGTGGGGTAGAGTGGCGTGGGGTAGAGTGGAGTGGCATAGAGTGGCGTGGGGTAGAGTGGAGTGGCATAGAGTGGAGTGGCATAGAGTGGTGTGGCATAGAGTGGCGTGGGGTAGAGTGGCGTGGGGTAGAGTGGAGTGGCATAGAGTGGCGTGGGGTAGAGTGGAGTGGCATAGAGTGGAGTGGCATAGAGTGGAGTGGGGTAGAGTGGAGTGGCATAGAGTGGAGTGGCATAGAGTGGCGTGGGGTAGAGTGGAGTGGCATAGAGTGGAGTGGCATAGAGTGGCGTGGCGTAGAGTGGAGTGGCGTAGAGTGGAGTGGGGTAGAGTGGAGTGGCATAGAGTGGAGTGGCATAGAGTGGCGTGGGGTAGAGTGGAGTGGCATAGAGTGGAGTGGCATAGAGTGGCGTGGGGTAGAGTGGCGTGGGGCAGAGTGGAGTGGCATAGAGTGGCGTGGGGTAGAGTGGCGTGGGTGGAGTGGCATAGAGTGGAGTGGCATAGAGTGGCGTGGGGTAGAGTGGCGTGGGGTAGAGTGGAGTGGCATAGAGTGGCGTGGGGTAGAGTGGAGTGGCATAGAGTGGAGTGGCATAGAGTGGCGTGGGGTAGAGTGGAGTGGCATGGAGTGGCGTGGGGTAGAGTGGCGTGGGGCAGAGTGGAGTGGCATAGAGTGGCGTGGGGTAGAGTGGAGTGGCATAGAGTGGAGTGGCATAGAGTGGCGTGGGGTAGAGTGGAGTGGCATAGAGTGGAGTGGCATAGAGTGGCGTGGGGTAGAGTGGAGTGGCATAGAGTGGAGTGGCATAGAGTGGCGTGGGGTAGAGTGGAGTGGCATAGAGTGGCGTGGGGTAGAGTGGAGTGGCATAGAGTGGAGTGGCATAGAGTGGCGTGGGGTAGAGTGGAGTGGGGTAGAGTGGAGTGGAGTGGCATAGAGTGGAGTGGCATAGAGAGGCGTGGGGTAGAGTGGAGTGGCATAGAGTGGAGTGGCATAGAGTGGCGTGGGGTAGAGTAGCGTGGGGTAGAGTGGAGTGGCATAGAGTGGCGTGGGGTAGAGTGGCGTGGGGTAGAGTGGAGTGGCATAGAGTGGCGTGGGGTAGAGTGGAGTGGCATAGAGTGGAGTGGCATATAGTGTCGTGGGGTAAAGTGGAGTGGCATAGAGTGGCGTGGGGTAGAGTGGCGTGGGGTAGAGTGGAGTGGCATAGAGTGGCATGGGGTAGAGTGGCGTGGGGTAGAGTGGAGTGGCATAGAGTGGAGTGGGGTAGAGTGGAGTGGCATAGAGTGGAGTGGGGTAGAGTGGAGTGGCATAGAGTGGAGTGGCATAGAGTGGCGTGGGGTAGAGTGGCGTGGGGCAGAGTGGAGTGGCATAGAGTGGCGTGGGGTAGAGTGGAGTGGCATAGAGTGGAGTGGCAAAGAGTGGAGTGGGGTAGAGTGGAGTGGCATAGAGTGGAGTGGCATAGAGTGGCGTGGGGTAGAGTGGAGTGGCATAGAGTGGCGTGGGGTAGAGTGAAGTGGCATAGAGTGGAGTGGCATAGAGTGGAGTGGGGTAGAGTGGAGTGGCATAGAGTGGAGTGGCATTGAGTGGCGTGGGGTAGAGTGGAGTGGCATAGAGTGGAGTGGCATAGAGTGGTGTGGGGTAGAGTGGAGTGGCGTAGAGTGGAGTGGGGTAGAGTGGAGTGGCATAGAGTGGAGTGGCATAGAGTGGCGTGGGGTAGAGTGGAGTGGCATAGAGTGGAGTGGCATAGAGTGGCGTGGGGTAGAGTGGCGTGGAGCAGAGTGGAGTGGCATAGAGTGGCGTGGGGTAGAGTGGCGTGGGGTGGAGTGGCATAGAGTGGAGTGGCATAGAGTGGCGTGGGGTAGAGTGGCGTGGGGTAGAGTGGAGTGGCATAGAGTGGCGTGGGGTAGAGTGGAGTGGCATAGAGTGGAGTGGCATAGAGTGGCGTGGGGTAGAGTGGAGTGGCATAGAGTGGCATGGGGTAGAGTGGCGTGGGGCAGAGTGGAGTGGCATAGAGTGGCGTGGGGTAGAGTGGAGTGGCATAGAGTGGAGTGGCATAGAGTGGCGTGGGGTAGAGTGGAGTGGCATAGAGTGGAGTGGCATAGAGTGGCGTGGGGTAGAGTGGAGTGGCATAGAGTGGAGTGGCATAGAGTGGCATGGGGTAGAGTGGAGTGGCATAGAGTGGAGTGGCATAGAGTGGCGTGGGGTAGAGTGGAGTGGGGTAGAGTGGAGTGGAGTGGCATAGAGTGGAGTGGCATAGAGAGGCGTGGGGTAGAGTGGAGTGGCATAGAGTGGAGTGGCATAGAGTGGCATGGGGTAGAGTGGTTGGCATAGAGTGGAGTGGCATAGAGTGGCGTGGGGTAGAGTAGCGTGGGGTAGAGTGGAGTGGCATAGAGTGGCGTGGGGTAGAGTGGCGTGGGGTAGAGTGGAGTGGCATAGAGTGGCATAGAGTGGCGTGGGGTAGAGTTGAGTGGCATAGAGTGGAGTGGCATAGAGTGGCGTGGGGTAGAGTGGCGTGGGGTAGAGTGGAGTGGCATAGAGTGGCGTGGGGTAGAGTGGCGTGGGGTAGAGTGGAGTGGCATAGAGTGGCATGGGGTAGAGTGGCGTGGGGTAGAGTGGAGTGGCATAGAGTGGAGTGGGGTAGAGTGGAGTGGCATAGAGTGGAGTGGCATAGAGTGGCATGGGGTAGAGTGGCGTGGGGCAGAGTGGAGTGGCATAGAGTGGCGTGGGGTAGAGTGGAGTGGCATAGAGTGGAGTGGCATAGAGTGGCGTGGGGTAGAGTGGAGTGGCATAGAGTGGCGTGGGGTAGAGTGGCGTGGGGTAGAGTGGAGTGGCATAGAGTGGCATGGGGTAGAGTGGCGTGGGGTAGAGTGGAGTGGCATAGAGTGGCATGGGGTAGAGTGGAGTGGCATAGAGGGGAGTGGCATAGAGTGGCGTGGGGTAGAGTGGCGTGGGGTAGAGTGGTGTGGCATAGAGTGGCGTGGGGTAGAGTAGAGTGGCATAGAGTGGCGTGGGGTAGAGTGGCGTGGGGTAGAGTGGTGTGGCATAGAGTGGCGTGGGGTAGAGTGGAGTGGCATAGAGTGGCGTGGGGTAGAGTGGAGTGGCATAGAGTGGAGTGGCATAGAGTGGCGTGGGGTAGAGTGGAGTGGCATAGAGTGGAGTGGCATAAAGTGGCGTGGGGTAGAGTGGCGTGGGGTAGAGTGGAGTGTCGTAGAGCGGGGTGGCATAGAGTGGCGTGGGATAGAGTGGAGTGGCATAAAATGGAGTGGCATAGAGTGGCGTGGCGTAGAGTGGAGTGGCATAGAGTGGAGTGGCATAGAGTGGCGTGGGGTAGAGTGGCGTGGGGTAGAGTGGAGTGGCATAGAGTGGCATGGGGTAGAGTGGCGTGGGGTAGAGTGGAGTGGCATAGAGTGGCCTGGGCTAGAGTGGAGTGGCATAGAGTGGAGTGGCATAGAGTGGCGTGGGGTAGAGTGGCGTGGGGTAGAGTGGTGTGGCATAGAGTGGCGTGGGGTAGAGTGGAGTGGCGTAGAGTGGCGTGAGGTAGAGTGGAGTGGCATAGAGTGGCGTGGGGTAGAGTGGAGTGGCATAGAGTGGAGTGGCATAGAGTGGCGTGGGGTAGAGTGGCGTGGCATAGAGTGGCGTGGGGTAGAGTGGAGTGGCATAGAGTGGCGTGGGGTAGAGCGGGGTGGCATAGAGTGGCGTGGGGTAGAGTGGAGTGGCATAGAGTGGCGTGGGGTAGAGTGGAGTGGCATAGAGTGGAGTGGCATAGAGTGGCGTGGGGTAGAGTGGAGTGGCATAGAGTGGCGTGGGGTAGAGTGGAGTGGCATAGAATCTCGTGGGGTAGAGCGGGGTGGCATAGAGTGGCGTGGGGTAGAGTGGAGTGGCATAGAGTGGCGTGGGGTAGAGTGGAGTGGCATAGAGTGGAGTGGCATAGAGTGGCGTGGGGTAGAGTGGCGTGGGGTAGAGTGGAGTGGCATAGAGTGGCGTGGGGTAGAGTGGAGTGGCATAGAGTGGCGTGGGGTAGAGTGGAGTGGCATAGAGTGGAGTGGCATAGAGTGGATTGGCATAGAGTGGCGTGGGGTAGAGTGGAGTGGCATAGAGTGGAGTGGCATAGAGTGGCGTGGGGTAGAGTGGAGTGGCATAGAGTGGAGTGGCATAGAGTGGCGTGGGGTAGAGTGGAGTGGCATAGAGTGGAGTGGCATAGAGTGGCGTGGGGTAGAGTGGCGTGGGGTGGAGTGGCATAGAGTGGAGTGGCATAGAGTGGCGTGGGGTAGAGTGGCGTGGGGTAGAGTGGAGTGGCATAGAGTGGCGTGGGGTAGAGTGGAGTGGCATAGAGTGGAGTGGCATAGAGTGGCGTGGGGTAGAGTGGTGTGGGGTAGAGTGGAGTGGCATAGAGTGGAGTGGCATAGAGTGGCGTGGGGTAGAGTGGAGTGGCATAGAGTGGCGTGGGGTAGAGTGGCGTGGGGCAGAGTGGAGTGGCATAGAGTGGCGTGGGGTAGAGTGGAGTGGCATAGAGTGGAGTGGCATAGAGTGGCGTGGGGAAGAGTGGCGTGGGGCAGAGTGGAGTGGCATAGAGTGGCGTGGGGTAGAGTGGAGTGGCATAGAGTGAAGTGGCATAGATTGGCATGGGGTAGAGTGGAGTGGCATAGAGTGGAGTGGCATAGAGTGGCGTGGGGTAGAGTGGAGTGGCATAGATTGGAGTGGCATAGAGTGGCGTGGGGTAGAGTGGCGTGGGGTAGAGTGGAGTGGCATAGAGTGGCGTGGGGTAGAGTGGAGTGGCATAGAGTGGCGTGGGGTAGAGTGGAGTGGCATAGAGTGGAGTGGCATAGAGTGGCGTGGGGTAGAGTGGAGTGGCATAGAGTGGCGAGGGGTAGAGTGGAGTGGCATAGAGTGGAGTGGCATAGAGTGGCGTGGGGTAGAGTGGCGTGGGGTAGAGTGGAGTGGCATAGAGTGGAGTGGCATAGAGTGGAGTGGCGTAGAGTGGAGTGGCATAGAGTGGAGTGGCATAGAGTGGCGTGGCGTAGAGTGGCGTGGGGCAGAGTGGAGTGGCATAGAGTGGCGTGGGGTAGAGTGGTGTGGGTGGAGTGGCATAGAGTGGAGTGGCATAGAGTGGCGTGGGGTAGAGTTGCGTGGGGTAGAGTGGAGTGGCATAGAGTGGCGTGGGGTAGAGTGGAGTGGCATAGAGTGGAGTGGCATAGAGTGGCGTGGGGTAGAGTGGAGTGGCATAGAGTGGCGTGGGGTAGAGAGGCGTGGGGCAGAGTGGAGTGGCATAGAGTGGAGTGGCATAGAGTGGCGTGGGGTAGAGTGGAGTGCCATAGAGTGGAGTGGCATAGAGTGGCGTGGGGTAGAGTGGCGTGGGGCAGAGTGGAGTGGGGTAGAGTGGAGTGGCATAGAGTGGAGTGGCATAGAGTGGCGTGGGGTAGAGTGGAGTGGCATAGAGTGGAGTGGCATAGAGTGGCGTGGGGTAGAGTGGCGTGGGGCAGAGTGGAGTGGCATAGAGTGGCGTGGGGTAGAGTGGCGTGGGGTGGAGTGGCATAGAGTGGAGTGGCATAGAGTGGCGTGGGGTAGAGTGGCGTGGGGTAGAGTGGAGTGGCATAGAGTGGCGTGGGGTAGAGTGGAGTGGCATAGAGTGGAGTGGCATAGAGTGGCGTGGGGTAGAGTGGAGTGGCATAGAGTGGCGTGGGGTAGAGTGGAGTGGCATAGAGTGGAGTGGCATAGAGTGGCGTGGGGTAGAGTGGTGTGGGGTAGAGTGGAGTGGCATAGAGTGGAGTGGCATAGAGTGGCGTGGGGTAGAGTGGAGTGGCATAGAGTGGCGTGGGGTAGAGTGGCGTGGGGCAGAGTGGAGTGGCATAGAGTGGCGTGGGGTAGAGTGGAGTGGCATAGAGTGGAGTGGCATAGAGTGGCGTGGGGAAGAGTGGCGTGGGGCAGAGTGGAGTGGCATAGAGTGGCGTGGGGTAGAGTGGAGTGGCATAGAGTGAAGTGGCATAGATTGGCATGGGGTAGAGTGGAGTGGCATAGAGTGGAGTGGCATAGAGTGGCGTGGGGTAGAGTGGAGTGGCATAGATTGGAGTGGCATAGAGTGGCGTGGGGTAGAGTGGCGTGGGGTAGAGTGGAGTGGCATAGAGTGGCGTGGGGTAGAGTGGAGTGGCATAGAGTGGCGTGGGGTAGAGTGGAGTGGCATAGAGTGGAGTGGCATAGAGTGGCGTGGGGTAGAGTGGAGTGGCATAGAGTGGCGAGGGGTAGAGTGGAGTGGCATAGAGTGGAGTGGCATAGAGTGGCGTGGGGTAGAGTGGCGTGGGGTAGAGTGGAGTGGCATAGAGTGGAGTGGCATAGAGTGGAGTGGCGTAGAGTGGAGTGGCATAGAGTGGAGTGGCATAGAGTGGCGTGGCGTAGAGTGGCGTGGGGCAGAGTGGAGTGGCATAGAGTGGCGTCGGGTAGAGTGGTGTGGGTGGAGTGGCATAGAGTGGAGTGGCATAGAGTGGCGTGGGGTAGAGTTGCGTGGGGTAGAGTGGAGTGGCATAGAGTGGCGTGGGGTAGAGTGGAGTGGCATAGAGTGGAGTGGCATAGAGTGGCGTGGGGTAGAGTGGAGTGGCATAGAGTGGCGTGGGGTAGAGAGGCGTGGGGCAGAGTGGAGTGGCATAGAGTGGAGTGGCATAGAGTGGCGTGGGGTAGAGTGGAGTGCCATAGAGTGGAGTGGCATAGAGTGGCGTGGGGTAGAGTGGCGTGGGGCAGAGTGGAGTGGGGTAGAGTGGAGTGGCATAGAGTGGAGTGGCATAGAGTGGCGTGGGGTAGAGTGGAGTGGCATAGAGTGGAGTGGCATAGAGTGGCGTGGGGTAGAGTGGCGTGGGGCAGAGTGGAGTGGCATAGAGTGGCGTGGGGTAGAGTGGCGTGGGGTGGAGTGGCATAGAGTGGAGTGGCATAGAGTGGCGTGGGGTAGAGTGGCGTGGGGTAGAGTGGAGTGGCATAGAGTGGCGTGGGGTAGAGTGGAGTGGCATAGAGTGGAGTGGCATAGAGTGGCGTGGGGTAGAGTGGAGTGGCATAGAGTGGCGTGGGGTAGAGTGGAGTGGCATAGAGTGGAGTGGCATAGAGTGGCGTGGGGTAGAGTGGAGTGGCATAGAGTGGAGTGGCATAGAGTGGCATGGGGTAGAGTGGAGTGGCATAGAGTGGAGTGGCATAGAGTGGCGTGGGGTAGAGTGGAGTGGCATAGAGTGGAGTGGCATAGAGTGGCGTGGGGTAGAGTGGCGTGGGGTAGAGTGGAGTGGCATAGAGTGGCGTGGGGTAGAGTGGAGTGGCATAGAGTGGAGTGGCATAGAGTGGCGTGGGGTAGAGTGGAGTGGCATAGAGTGGAGTGGCATAGAGTGGCGTGGCATAGAGTGGCGTCGGGTAGAGTGGAGTGGCATAGAGTGGAGTGGCATAGAGTGGCGTGGGGTAGAGAGGAGTGGCATAGAGTGGAGTGGCATAGAGTGGCGTGGGGTAGAGTGGAGTGGGGTAGAGTGGAGTGGCATAGAGTGGAGTGGGGTAGAGTGGAGTGGCATAGAGTGGCGTGGGGTAGAGTGGCGTGGGGTAGAGTGGAGTGGCATAGAGTGGCGTGGGGTAGAGTGGAGTGGCATAGAGTGGAGTGGCATAGAGTGGCGTGGGGTAGAGTGGCGTGGGGCAGAGTGGAGTGGCATAGAGTGGCGTGGGGTAAAGTGGAGTGGCATAGAGTGGAGTGGCATAGAGTGGCGTGGGGCAGAGTGGAGTGGCATAGAGTGGCGTGGCGTAGAGTGGAGTGGCATAGAGTGGAGTGGCATAGAGTGGCGTGGGGTAGAGTGGAGTGGCATAGAGTGGAGTGGCATAGAGTGGCGTGGGGTAGAGTGGAGTGGCATAGAGTGGAGTGGCATAGAGTGGCGTGGGGTAGAGTGGCGTGGGGTAGAGTGGAGTGGCATAGAGTGGCGTGGGGTAGAGTGGAGTGGCATAGAGTGGCGTGGGGTAGAGTTGAGTGGCATAGAGTGGAGTGGCATAGAGTGGCGTGGGGTAGAGTGGAGTGGCATAGAGTGGCGAGGGGTAGAGTGGAGTGGCATAGAGTGGAGTGGCATAGAGTGGTGTGGGGTAGAGTGGCGTGGGGTAGAGTGGAGTGGCATAGAGTGGAGTGGCGTAGAGTGGAGTGGGGTAGAGTGGCGTGGGGTAGAGTGGAGTGGCATAGAGTGGCGTGGGGTAGAGTGGCGTGGGGCAGAGTGGAGTGGCATAGAGTGGCGTGGGGTAGAGTGGCATGGGGTGGAGTGGCATAGAGTGGAGTGGCATAGAGTGGCGTGGGGTAGAGTGGCGTGGGGTAGAGTGGAGTGGCATAGAGTGGAGTGGCATAGAGTGGCGTGGGGTAGAGTGGAGTGGCATAGAGTGGAGTGGCATAGAGTGGCGTGGGGTAGAGTGGAGTGGGGTAGAGTGGAGTGGAGTGGCATAGAGTGGAGTGGCATAGAGAGGCGTGGGGTAGAGTGGAGTGGCATAGAGTGGAGTGGCATAGAGTGGCATGGGGTAGAGTGGTTGGCATAGAGTGGAGTGGCATAGAGTGGCGTGGGGTAGAGTAGCGTGGGGTAGAGTGGAGTGGCATAGAGTGGCGTGGGGTAGAGTGGCGTGGGGTAGAGTGGAGTGGCATAGAGTGGCATAGAGTGGCGTGGGGTAGAGTTGAGTGGCATAGAGTGGAGTGGCATAGAGTGGCGTGGGGTAGAGTGGCGTGGGGTAGAGTGGAGTGGCATAGAGTGGCGTGGGGTAGAGTGGCGTGGGGTAGAGTGGAGTGGCATAGAGTGGCATGGGGTAGAGTGGCGTGGGGTAGAGTGGAGTGGCATAGAGTGGAGTGGGGTAGAGTGGAGTGGCATAGAGTGGAGTGGCATAGAGTGGCATGGGGTAGAGTGGCGTGGGGCAGAGTGGAGTGGCATAGAGTGGCGTGGGGTAGAGTGGAGTGGCATAGAGTGGAGTGGCATAGAGTGGCGTGGGGTAGAGTGGAGTGGCATAGAGTGGCGTGGGGTAGAGTGGCGTGGGGTAGAGTGGAGTGGCATAGAGTGGCATGGGGTAGAGTGGCGTGGGGTAGAGTGGAGTGGCATAGAGTGGCATGGGGTAGAGTGGAGTGGCATAGAGGGGAGTGGCATAGAGTGGCGTGGGGTAGAGTGGCGTGGGGTAGAGTGGTGTGGCATAGAGTGGCGTGGGGTAGAGTGGAGTGGCATAGAGTGGCGTGGGGTAGAGTGGCGTGGGGTAGAGTGGTGTGGCATAGAGTGGCGTGGGGTAGAGTGGACTGGCATAGAGTGGCGTGGGGTAGAGTGGAGTGGCATAGAGTGGAGTGGCATAGAGTGGCGTGGGGTAGAGTGGAGTGGCATAGAGTGGAGTGGCATAAAGTGGCGTGGGGTAGAGTGGCGTGGGGTAGAGTGGAGTGTCGTAGAGCGGGGTGGCATAGAGTGGCGTGGGGTAGAGTGGAGTGGCATAGAGTGGAGTGGCATAGAGTGGCGTGGCGTAGAGTGGAGTGGCATAGAGTGGAGTGGCATAGAGTGGCGTGGGGTAGAGTGGCGTGGGGTAGAGTGGAGTGGCATAGAGTGGCATGGGGTAGAGTGGCGTGGGGTAGAGTGGAGTGGCATAGAGTGGCCTGGGCTAGAGTGGAGTGGCATAGAGTGGAGTGGCATAGAGTGGCGTGGGGTAGAGTGGCGTGGGGTAGAGTGGTGTGGCATAGAGTGGCGTGGGGTAGAGTGGAGTGGCGTAGAGTGGCGTGAGGTAGAGTGGAGTGGCATAGAGTGGCGTGGGGTAGAGTGGAGTGGCATAGAGTGGAGTGGCATAGAGTGGCGTGGGGTAGAGTGGCGTGGCATAGAGTGGCGTGGGGTAGAGTGGAGTGGCATAGAGTGGCGTGGGGTAGAGCGGGGTGGCATAGAGTGGCGTGGGGTAGAGTGGAGTGGCATAGAGTGGCGTGGGGTAGAGTGGAGTGGCATAGAGTGGAGTGGCATAGAGTGGCGTGGGGTAGAGTGGAGTGGCATAGAGTGGCGTGGGGTAGAGTGGAGTGGCATAGAATCTCGTGGGGTAGAGCGGGGTGGCATAGAGTGGCGTGGGGTAGAGTGGAGTGGCATAGAGTGGCGTGGGGTAGAGTGGAGTGGCATAGAGTGGAGTGGCATAGAGTGGCGTGGGGTAGAGTGGCGTGGGGTAGAGTGGAGTGGCATAGAGTGGCGTGGGGTAGAGTGGAGTGGCATAGAGTGGCGTGGGGTAGAGTGGAGTGGCATAGAGTGGAGTGGCATAGAGTGGAGTGGCATAGAGTGGCGTGGGGTAGAGTGGAGTGGCATAGAGTGGAGTGGCATAGAGTGGCGTGGGGTAGAGTGGAGTGGCATAGAGTGGAGTGGCATAGAGTGGCGTGGGGTAGAGTGGAGTGGCATAGAGTGGAGTGGCATAGAGTGGCGTGGGGTAGAGTGGCGTGGGGTGGAGTGGCATAGAGTGGAGTGGCATAGAGTGGCGTGGGGTAGAGTGGCGTGGGGTAGAGTGGAGTGGCATAGAGTGGCGTGGGGTAGAGTGGAGTGGCATAGAGTGGAGTGGCATAGAGTGGCGTGGGGTAGAGTGGTGTGGGGTAGAGTGGAGTGGCATAGAGTGGAGTGGCATAGAGTGGCGTGGGGTAGAGTGGAGTGGCATAGAGTGGCGTGGGGTAGAGTGGTGTGGGGCAGAGTGGAGTGGCATAGAGTGGCGTGGGGTAGAGTGGAGTGGCATAGAGTGGAGTGGCATAGAGTGGCGTGGGGAAGAGTGGCGTGGGGCAGAGTGGAGTGGCATAGAGTGGCGTGGGGTAGAGTGGAGTGGCATAGTGTGAAGTGGCATAGATTGGCATGGGGTAGAGTGGAGTGGCATAGAGTGGAGTGGCATAGAGTGGCGTGGGGTAGAGTGGAGTGGCATAGATTGGAGTGGCATAGAGTGGCGTGGGGTAGAGTGGCGTGGGGTAGAGTGGAGTGGCATAGAGTGGCGTGGGGTAGAGTGGAGTGGCATAGAGTGGCGTGGGGTAGAGTGGAGTGGCATAGAGTGGCGTGGGGTAGAGTGGCGTGGGGCAGAGTGGAGTGGCATAGAGTGGCGTGGGGTAGAGTGGAGTGGCATAGAGTGGAGTGGCATAGAGTGGCGTGGGGAAGAGTGGCGTGGGGCAGAGTGGAGTGGCATAGAGTGGCGTGGGGTAGAGTGGAGTGGCATAGAGTGGAGTGGCATAGAGTGGCGTGGGGTAGAGTGGAGTGGCATAGAGTGGAGTGGCATAGAGTGGCGTGGGGTAGAGTGGAGTGGCATAGAGTGGAGTGGCATAGAGTGGCGTGGGGTAGAGTGGCGTGGGGTAGAGTGGAGTGGCATAGAGTGGCGTGGGGTAGAGTGGAGTGGCATAGAGTGGCGTGGGGTAGAGTGGAGTGGCATAGAGTGGAGTGGCATAGAGTGGCGTGGGGTAGAGTGGAGTGGCATAGAGTGGCGTGGGGTAGAGTGGTGTGGGGCAGAGTGGAGTGGCATAGAGTGGCGTGGGGTAGAGTGGAGTGGCATAGAGTGGCGTGGGGTAGAGTGGTGTGGGGCAGAGTGGAGTGGCATAGAGTGGCGTGGGGTAGAGTGGAGTGGCATAGAGTGGAGTGGCATAGAGTGGCGTGGGGAAGAGTGGCGTGGGGCAGAGTGGAGTGGCATAGAGTGGCGTGGGGTAGAGTGGAGTGGCATAGTGTGAAGTGGCATAGATTGGCATGGGGTAGAGTGGAGTGGCATAGAGTGGAGTGGCATAGAGTGGCGTGGGGTAGAGTGGAGTGGCATAGATTGGAGTGGCATAGAGTGGCGTGGGGTAGAGTGGCGTGGGGTAGAGTGGAGTGGCATTGAGTGGCGTGGGGTAGAGTGGAGTGGCATAGAGTGGCGTGGGGTAGAGTGGAGTGGCATAGAGTGGCGTGGGGTAGAGTGGCGTGGGGCAGAGTGGAGTGGCATAGAGTGGCGTGGGGTAGAGTGGAGTGGCATAGAGTGGAGTGGCATAGAGTGGCGTGGGGAAGAGTGGCGTGGGGCAGAGTGGAGTGGCATAGAGTGGCGTGGGGTAGAGTGGAGTGGCATAGAGTGGAGTGGCATAGAGTGGCGTGGGGTAGAGTGGAGTGGCATAGAGTGAAGTGGCATAGAGTGGCGTGGGGTAGAGTGGAGTGGCATAGAGTGGAGTGGCATAGAGTGGCGTGGGGTAGAGTGGCGTGGGGTCGAGTGGAGTGGCATAGAGTGGCGTGGGGTAGAGTGGAGTGGCATAGAGTGGCGTGGGGTAGAGTGGAGTGGCATAGAGTGGAGTGGCATAGAGTGGCGTGGGGTAGAGTGGAGTGGCATAGAGTGGCGAGTTGTAGAGTGGAGTGGCATAGAGTGGAGTGGCATAGAGTGGCGTGGGGTAGAGTGGCGTGGGGTGGAGTGGAGTGGCATAGAGTGGCGTGGGGTAGAGTGGAGTGGCATAGAGTGGAGTGGCATAGAGTGGAGTGGGGTAGAGTGGAGTGGCATAGAGTGGAGTGGCATAGAGTGGCGTGGGGTAGAGTGGCGTGGGGTAGAGTGGAGTGGCATAGAGTGGCGTGGGGTAGAGTGGAGTGGCATAGAGTGGAGTGGCATAGAGTGGTGTGGCATAGAGTGGCGTGGGGTAGAGTGGCGTGGGGTAGAGTGGAGTGGCATAGAGTGGCGTGGGGTAGAGTGGAGTGGCATAGAGTGGAGTGGCATAGAGTGGAGTGGGGTAGAGTGGAGTGGCATAGAGTGGAGTGGCATAGAGTGGCATGGGGTAGAGTGGAGTGGCATAGAGTGGAGTGGCATAGAGTGGCGTGGCGTAGAGTGGAGTGGCGTAGAGTGGAGTGGGGTAGAGTGGAGTGGCATAGAGTGGAGTGGCATAGAGTGGCGTGGGGTAGAGTGGAGTGGCATAGAGTGGAGTGGCATAGAGTGGCGTGGGGTAGAGTGGCGTGGGGCAGAGTGGAGTGGCATAGAGTGGCGTGGGGTAGAGTGGCGTGGGTGGAGTGGCATAGAGTGGAGTGGCATAGAGTGGCGTGGGGTAGAGTGGCATGGGGTAGAGTGGAGTGGCATAGAGTGGCGTGGGGTAGAGTGGAGTGGCATAGAGTGGAGTGGCATAGAGTGGCGTGGGGTAGAGTGGAGTGGCATGGAGTGGCGTGGGGTAGAGTGGCGTGGGGCAGAGTGGAGTGGCATAGAGTGGCGTGGGGTAGAGTGGAGTGGCATAGAGTGGAGTGGCATAGAGTGGCGTGGGGTAGAGTGGAGTGGCATAGAGTGGAGTGGCATAGAGTGGCGTGGGGTAGAGTGGAGTGGCATAGAGTGGAGTGGCATAGAGTGGCGTGGGGTAGAGTGGAGTGGCATAGAGTGGCGTGGGGTAGAGTGGAGTGGCATAGAGTGGAGTGGCATAGAGTGGCGTGGGGTAGAGTGGAGTGGGGTAGAGTGGAGTGGAGTGGCATAGAGTGGAGTGGCATAGAGAGGCGTGGGGTAGAGTGGAGTGGCATAGAGTGGAGTGGCATAGAGTGGCGTGGGGTAGAGTAGCGTGGGGTAGAGTGGAGTGGCATAGAGTGGCGTGGGGTAGAGTGGCGTGGGGTAGAGTGGAGTGGCATAGAGTGGCGTGGGGTAGAGTGGAGTGGCATAGAGTGGAGTGGCATATAGTGTCGTGGGGTAAAGTGGAGTGGCATAGAGTGGCGTGGGGTAGAGTGGCGTGGGGTAGAGTGGAGTGGCATAGAGTGGCATGGGGTAGAGTGGCGTGGGGTAGAGTGGAGTGGCATAGAGTGGAGTGGGGTAGAGTGGAGTGGCATAGAGTGGAGTGGGGTAGAGTGGAGTGGCATAGAGTGGAGTGGCATAGAGTGGCGTGGGGTAGAGTGGCGTGGGGCAGAGTGGAGTGGCATAGAGTGGCGTGGGGTAGAGTGGAGTGGCATAGAGTGGAGTGGCAAAGAGTGGAGTGGGGTAGAGTGGAGTGGCATAGAGTGGAGTGGCATAGAGTGGCGTGGGGTAGAGTGGAGTGGCATAGAGTGGCGTGGGGTAGAGTGAAGTGGCATAGAGTGGAGTGGCATAGAGTGGAGTGGGGTAGAGTGGAGTGGCATAGAGTGGAGTGGCATTGAGTGGCGTGGGGTAGAGTGGAGTGGCATAGAGTGGAGTGGCATAGAGTGGTGTGGGGTAGAGTGGAGTGGCGTAGAGTGGAGTGGGGTAGAGTGGAGTGGCATAGAGTGGAGTGGCATAGAGTGGCGTGGGGTAGAGTGGAGTGGCATAGAGTGGAGTGGCATAGAGTGGCGTGGGGTAGAGTGGCGTGGAGCAGAGTGGAGTGGCATAGAGTGGCGTGGGGTAGAGTGGCGTGGGGTGGAGTGGCATAGAGTGGAGTGGCATAGAGTGGCGTGGGGTAGAGTGGCGTGGGGTAGAGTGGAGTGGCATAGAGTGGCGTGGGGTAGAGTGGAGTGGCATAGAGTGGAGTGGCATAGAGTGGCGTGGGGTAGAGTGGAGTGGCATAGAGTGGCATGGGGTAGAGTGGCGTGGGGCAGAGTGGAGTGGCATAGAGTGGCGTGGGGTAGAGTGGAGTGGCATAGAGTGGAGTGGCATAGAGTGGCGTGGGGTAGAGTGGAGTGGCATAGAGTGGAGTGGCATAGAGTGGCGTGGGGTAGAGTGGAGTGGCATAGAGTGGAGTGGCATAGAGTGGCGTGGGGTAGAGTGGAGTGGCATAGAGTGGAGTGGCATAGAGTGGCGTGGGGTAGAGTGGAGTGGGGTAGAGTGGAGTGGAGTGGCATAGAGTGGAGTGGCATAGAGAGGCGTGGGGTAGAGTGGAGTGGCATAGAGTGGAGTGGCATAGAGTGGCATGGGGTAGAGTGGTTGGCATAGAGTGGAGTGGCATAGAGTGGCGTGGGGTAGAGTAGCGTGGGGTAGAGTGGAGTGGCATAGAGTGGCGTGGGGTAGAGTGGCGTGGGGTAGAGTGGAGTGGCATAGAGTGGCATAGAGTGGCGTGGGGTAGAGTTGAGTGGCATAGAGTGGAGTGGCATAGAGTGGCGTGGGGTAGAGTGGCGTGGGGTAGAGTGGAGTGGCATAGAGTGGCGTGGGGTAGAGTGGCGTGGGGTAGAGTGGAGTGGCATAGAGTGGCATGGGGTAGAGTGGCGTGGGGTAGAGTGGAGTGGCATAGAGTGGAGTGGGGTAGAGTGGAGTGGCATAGAGTGGAGTGGCATAGAGTGGCATGGGGTAGAGTGGCGTGGGGCAGAGTGGAGTGGCATAGAGTGGCGTGGGGTAGAGTGGAGTGGCATAGAGTGGAGTGGCATAGAGTGGCGTGGGGTAGAGTGGAGTGGCATAGAGTGGCGTGGGGTAGAGTGGCGTGGGGTAGAGTGGAGTGGCATAGAGTGGCATGGGGTAGAGTGGCGTGGGGTAGAGTGGAGTGGCATAGAGTGGCATGGGGTAGAGTGGAGTGGCATAGAGGGGAGTGGCATAGAGTGGCGTGGGGTAGAGTGGCGTGGGGTAGAGTGGTGTGGCATAGAGTGGCGTGGGGTAGAGTAGAGTGGCATAGAGTGGCGTGGGGTAGAGTGGCGTGGGGTAGAGTGGTGTGGCATAGAGTGGCGTGGGGTAGAGTGGAGTGGCATAGAGTGGCGTGGGGTAGAGTGGAGTGGCATAGAGTGGAGTGGCATAGAGTGGCGTGGGGTAGAGTGGAGTGGCATAGAGTGGAGTGGCATAAAGTGGCGTGGGGTAGAGTGGCGTGGGGTAGAGTGGAGTGTCGTAGAGCGGGGTGGCATAGAGTGGCGTGGGATAGAGTGGAGTGGCATAAAATGGAGTGGCATAGAGTGGCGTGGGGTAGAGTGGAGTGGCATAGAGTGGCATGGGGTAGAGTGGCGTGGGGTAGAGTGGAGTGGCATAGAGTGGCCTGGGCTAGAGTGGAGTGGCATAGAGTGGAGTGGCATAGAGTGGCGTGGGGTAGAGTGGCGTGGGGTAGAGTGGTGTGGCATAGAGTGGCGTGGGGTAGAGTGGAGTGGCGTAGAGTGGCGTGAGGTAGAGTGGAGTGGCATAGAGTGGCGTGGGGTAGAGTGGAGTGGCATAGAGTGGAGTGGCATAGAGTGGCGTGGGGTAGAGTGGCGTGGCATAGAGTGGCGTGGGGTAGAGTGGAGTGGCATAGAGTGGCGTGGGGTAGAGCGGGGTGGCATAGAGTGGCGTGGGGTAGAGTGGAGTGGCATAGAGTGGCGTGGGGTAGAGTGGAGTGGCATAGAGTGGAGTGGCATAGAGTGGCGTGGGGTAGAGTGGAGTGGCATAGAGTGGCGTGGGGTAGAGTGGAGTGGCATAGAATCTCGTGGGGTAGAGCGGGGTGGCATAGAGTGGCGTGGGGTAGAGTGGAGTGGCATAGAGTGGCGTGGGGTAGAGTGGAGTGGCATAGAGTGGAGTGGCATAGAGTGGCGTGGGGTAGAGTGGCGTGGGGTAGAGTGGAGTGGCATAGAGTGGCGTGGGGTAGAGTGGAGTGGCATAGAGTGGCGTGGGGTAGAGTGGAGTGGCATAGAGTGGAGTGGCATAGAGTGGATTGGCATAGAGTGGCGTGGGGTAGAGTGGAGTGGCATAGAGTGGAGTGGCATAGAGTGGCGTGGGGTAGAGTGGAGTGGCATAGAGTGGAGTGGCATAGAGTGGCGTGGGGTAGAGTGGAGTGGCATAGAGTGGAGTGGCATAGAGTGGCGTGGGGTAGAGTGGCGTGGGGTGGAGTGGCATAGAGTGGAGTGGCATAGAGTGGCGTGGGGTAGAGTGGCGTGGGGTAGAGTGGAGTGGCATAGAGTGGCGTGGGGTAGAGTGGAGTGGCATAGAGTGGAGTGGCATAGAGTGGCGTGGGGTAGAGTGGTGTGGGGTAGAGTGGAGTGGCATAGAGTGGAGTGGCATAGAGTGGCGTGGGGTAGAGTGGAGTGGCATAGAGTGGCGTGGGGTAGAGTGGCGTGGGGCAGAGTGGAGTGGCATAGAGTGGCGTGGGGTAGAGTGGAGTGGCATAGAGTGGAGTGGCATAGAGTGGCGTGGGGAAGAGTGGCGTGGGGCAGAGTGGAGTGGCATAGAGTGGCGTGGGGTAGAGTGGAGTGGCATAGAGTGAAGTGGCATAGATTGGCATGGGGTAGAGTGGAGTGGCATAGAGTGGAGTGGCATAGAGTGGCGTGGGGTAGAGTGGAGTGGCATAGATTGGAGTGGCATAGAGTGGCGTGGGGTAGAGTGGCGTGGGGTAGAGTGGAGTGGCATAGAGTGGCGTGGGGTAGAGTGGAGTGGCATAGAGTGGCGTGGGGTAGAGTGGAGTGGCATAGAGTGGAGTGGCATAGAGTGGCGTGGGGTAGAGTGGAGTGGCATAGAGTGGCGAGGGGTAGAGTGGAGTGGCATAGAGTGGAGTGGCATAGAGTGGCGTGGGGTAGAGTGGCGTGGGGTAGAGTGGAGTGGCATAGAGTGGAGTGGCATAGAGTGGAGTGGCGTAGAGTGGAGTGGCATAGAGTGGAGTGGCATAGAGTGGCGTGGCGTAGAGTGGCGTGGGGCAGAGTGGAGTGGCATAGAGTGGCGTGGGGTAGAGTGGTGTGGGTGGAGTGGCATAGAGTGGAGTGGCATAGAGTGGCGTGGGGTAGAGTTGCGTGGGGTAGAGTGGAGTGGCATAGAGTGGCGTGGGGTAGAGTGGAGTGGCATAGAGTGGAGTGGCATAGAGTGGCGTGGGGTAGAGTGGAGTGGCATAGAGTGGCGTGGGGTAGAGAGGCGTGGGGCAGAGTGGAGTGGCATAGAGTGGAGTGGCATAGAGTGGCGTGGGGTAGAGTGGAGTGCCATAGAGTGGAGTGGCATAGAGTGGCGTGGGGTAGAGTGGCGTGGGGCAGAGTGGAGTGGGGTAGAGTGGAGTGGCATAGAGTGGAGTGGCATAGAGTGGCGTGGGGTAGAGTGGAGTGGCATAGAGTGGAGTGGCATAGAGTGGCGTGGGGTAGAGTGGCGTGGGGCAGAGTGGAGTGGCATAGAGTGGCGTGGGGTAGAGTGGCGTGGGGTGGAGTGGCATAGAGTGGAGTGGCATAGAGTGGCGTGGGGTAGAGTGGCGTGGGGTAGAGTGGAGTGGCATAGAGTGGCGTGGGGTAGAGTGGAGTGGCATAGAGTGGAGTGGCATAGAGTGGCGTGGGGTAGAGTGGAGTGGCATAGAGTGGCGTGGGGTAGAGTGGAGTGGCATAGAGTGGAGTGGCATAGAGTGGCGTGGGGTAGAGTGGTGTGGGGTAGAGTGGAGTGGCATAGAGTGGAGTGGCATAGAGTGGCGTGGGGTAGAGTGGAGTGGCATAGAGTGGCGTGGGGTAGAGTGGCGTGGGGCAGAGTGGAGTGGCATAGAGTGGCGTGGGGTAGAGTGGAGTGGCATAGAGTGGAGTGGCATAGAGTGGCGTGGGGAAGAGTGGCGTGGGGCAGAGTGGAGTGGCATAGAGTGGCGTGGGGTAGAGTGGAGTGGCATAGAGTGAAGTGGCATAGATTGGCATGGGGTAGAGTGGAGTGGCATAGAGTGGAGTGGCATAGAGTGGCGTGGGGTAGAGTGGAGTGGCATAGATTGGAGTGGCATAGAGTGGCGTGGGGTAGAGTGGCGTGGGGTAGAGTGGAGTGGCATAGAGTGGCGTGGGGTAGAGTGGAGTGGCATAGAGTGGCGTGGGGTAGAGTGGAGTGGCATAGAGTGGAGTGGCATAGAGTGGCGTGGGGTAGAGTGGAGTGGCATAGAGTGGCGAGGGGTAGAGTGGAGTGGCATAGAGTGGAGTGGCATAGAGTGGCGTGGGGTAGAGTGGCGTGGGGTAGAGTGGAGTGGCATAGAGTGGAGTGGCATAGAGTGGAGTGGCGTAGAGTGGAGTGGCATAGAGTGGAGTGGCATAGAGTGGCGTGGCGTAGAGTGGCGTGGGGCAGAGTGGAGTGGCATAGAGTGGCGTCGGGTAGAGTGGTGTGGGTGGAGTGGCATAGAGTGGAGTGGCATAGAGTGGCGTGGGGTAGAGTTGCGTGGGGTAGAGTGGAGTGGCATAGAGTGGCGTGGGGTAGAGTGGAGTGGCATAGAGTGGAGTGGCATAGAGTGGCGTGGGGTAGAGTGGAGTGGCATAGAGTGGCGTGGGGTAGAGAGGCGTGGGGCAGAGTGGAGTGGCATAGAGTGGAGTGGCATAGAGTGGCGTGGGGTAGAGTGGAGTGCCATAGAGTGGAGTGGCATAGAGTGGCGTGGGGTAGAGTGGCGTGGGGCAGAGTGGAGTGGGGTAGAGTGGAGTGGCATAGAGTGGAGTGGCATAGAGTGGCGTGGGGTAGAGTGGAGTGGCATAGAGTGGAGTGGCATAGAGTGGCGTGGGGTAGAGTGGCGTGGGGCAGAGTGGAGTGGCATAGAGTGGCGTGGGGTAGAGTGGCGTGGGGTGGAGTGGCATAGAGTGGAGTGGCATAGAGTGGCGTGGGGTAGAGTGGCGTGGGGTAGAGTGGAGTGGCATAGAGTGGCGTGGGGTAGAGTGGAGTGGCATAGAGTGGAGTGGCATAGAGTGGCGTGGGGTAGAGTGGAGTGGCATAGAGTGGCGTGGGGTAGAGTGGAGTGGCATAGAGTGGAGTGGCATAGAGTGGCGTGGGGTAGAGTGGAGTGGCATAGAGTGGAGTGGCATAGAGTGGCATGGGGTAGAGTGGAGTGGCATAGAGTGGAGTGGCATAGAGTGGCGTGGGGTAGAGTGGAGTGGCATAGAGTGGAGTGGCATAGAGTGGCGTGGGGTAGAGTGGCGTGGGGTAGAGTGGAGTGGCATAGAGTGGCGTGGGGTAGAGTGGAGTGGCATAGAGTGGAGTGGCATAGAGTGGCGTGGGGTAGAGTGGAGTGGCATAGAGTGGAGTGGCATAGAGTGGCGTGGCATAGAGTGGCGTCGGGTAGAGTGGAGTGGCATAGAGTGGAGTGGCATAGAGTGGCGTGGGGTAGAGAGGAGTGGCATAGAGTGGAGTGGCATAGAGTGGCGTGGGGTAGAGTGGAGTGGGGTAGAGTGGAGTGGCATAGAGTGGAGTGGGGTAGAGTGGAGTGGCATAGAGTGGCGTGGGGTAGAGTGGCGTGGGGTAGAGTGGAGTGGCATAGAGTGGCGTGGGGTAGAGTGGAGTGGCATAGAGTGGAGTGGCATAGAGTGGCGTGGGGTAGAGTGGCGTGGGGCAGAGTGGAGTGGCATAGAGTGGCGTGGGGTAAAGTGGAGTGGCATAGAGTGGAGTGGCATAGAGTGGCGTGGGGCAGAGTGGAGTGGCATAGAGTGGCGTGGCGTAGAGTGGAGTGGCATAGAGTGGAGTGGCATAGAGTGGCGTGGGGTAGAGTGGAGTGGCATAGAGTGGAGTGGCATAGAGTGGCGTGGGGTAGAGTGGAGTGGCATAGAGTGGAGTGGCATAGAGTGGCGTGGGGTAGAGTGGCGTGGGGTAGAGTGGAGTGGCATAGAGTGGCGTGGGGTAGAGTGGAGTGGCATAGAGTGGCGTGGGGTAGAGTTGAGTGGCATAGAGTGGAGTGGCATAGAGTGGCGTGGGGTAGAGTGGAGTGGCATAGAGTGGCGAGGGGTAGAGTGGAGTGGCATAGAGTGGAGTGGCATAGAGTGGTGTGGGGTAGAGTGGCGTGGGGTAGAGTGGAGTGGCATAGAGTGGAGTGGCGTAGAGTGGAGTGGGGTAGAGTGGCGTGGGGTAGAGTGGAGTGGCATAGAGTGGCGTGGGGTAGAGTGGCGTGGGGCAGAGTGGAGTGGCATAGAGTGGCGTGGGGTAGAGTGGCATGGGGTGGAGTGGCATAGAGTGGAGTGGCATAGAGTGGCGTGGGGTAGAGTGGCGTGGGGTAGAGTGGAGTGGCATAGAGTGGCGTGGGGTAGAGTGGAGTGGCATAGAGTGGAGTGGCATAGAGTGGCGTGGGGTAGAGTGGAGTGGCATAGAGTGGCATGGGGTAGAGTGGCGTGGGGTAGAGTGGCGTGGGACAGAGTAGAGTGGCATAGAGTGGAGTGGCATAGAGTGGCGTGGGGTAGAGTGGAGTGGCATAGAGTGGAGTCGCATAGAGTGGCGTGGGGTAGAGTGGCGTGGGGCAGAGTGGAGTGGGGTAGAGTGGAGGGGCATAGAGTGGAGTGGCATAGAGTGGCGTGGGGTAGAGTGGAGTGGCATAGAGTGGAGTGGCATAGAGTGGAGTGGCATAGAGTGGCGTGGGGTAGAGTGGCGTGGGGCAGAGTGGAGTGGCATAGAGTGGCGTGGGGTAGAGTGGCGTGGGGTGGAGTGGCATAGAGTGGAGTGGCATAGAGTGGCGTGGGGTAGAGTGGCGTGGGGTAGAGTGGAGTGGCATAGAGTGGCGTGGGGTAGAGTGGAGTGGCATAGAGTGGAGTGGCATAGAGTGGCGTGGGGTAGAGTGGAGTGGCATAGAGTGGCGTGGGGTAGAGTGGCGTGGGGCAGAGTGGAGTGGCATAGAGTGGCGTGGGGTAGAGTGGAGTGGCATAGAGTGGAGTGGCATAGAGTGGCGTGGGGTAGAGTGGAGTGGCATAGAGTGGCGTGGGGTAGAGTGGAGTGGCATAGAGTGGAGTGGCATAGAGTGGAGTGGGGTAGAGTGGAGTGGCATAGAGTGGAGTGGCATAGAGTGGCGTGGGGTAGAGTGGCGTGGGGTAGAGTGGAGTGGCATAGAGTGGCGTGGGGTAGAGTGGAGTGGCATAGAGTGGAGTGGCATAGAGTGGCATGGGGTAGAGTGGAGTGGCATAGAGTGGAGTGGGGTAGAGTGGAGTGGCATAGAGTGGCGTGGGGTAGAGTGGCGTGGGGTAGAGTGGAGTGGCATAGAGTGGCGTGGGGTAGAGTGGAGTGGCATAGAGTGGAGTGGCATAGAGTGGCATGGGGTAGAGTGGCGTGGGGCAGAGTGGAGTGGCATAGAGTGGAGTGGCATAGAGTGGTGTGGGGAAGAGTGGCGTGGGGCAGAGTGGAGTGGCATAGAGTGGCGTGGGGTAGAGTGGAGTGGCATAGAGTGGAGTGGCATAGAGTGGCGTGGGGTAGAGTGGAGTGGCATAGAGTGGAGTGGCATAGAGTGGCGTGGGGTAGAGTGGAGTGGCATAGAGTGGAGTGGCATAGAGTGGCGTGGGGTAGAGTGGCGTGGGGTAGAGTGGAGTGGCATAGAGTGGCGTGGGGTAGAGTGGAGTGGCATAGAGTGGCGTGGGGTAGAGTGGAGTGGCATAGAGTGACGTGGGGTAGAGTGGAGTGGCATAGAGTGGCATGGGATAGAGTGGAGTGGCATAGAGTTGAGTGACATAGAGTGGCGTGGGGTAGAGTGGAGTGGCATAGAGTGGAGTGGGGTAGAGTGGCGTGGGGTAGAGTGGAGTGGCATAGAGTGACGTGGGGTAGAGTGGAGTGGCATAGAGTGGCGTGGGGTAGAGTGGAGTTGCATAGAGTGGAGTGACATAGAGTGGAGTGGCGTAGAGTGGAGTGGCATAGAGTGGAGTGGCATAGAGTGGAGTGACATAGAGTGGCGTGGGGTAGAATGGAGTGGGGTAGAGTGGAGTGGCATAGAGTGGAGTGGGGTAGAGTGGAGTGGCATAGAGTGGCGTGGGGTAGAGTGGAGTGGGGTAGAGAGGAGTGGCATAGAGTGGCGTGGGGTAGAGTGGCGAGGGGTAGAGTGAACTGGTGTAAAGTAGAGTGGTGAGGAGCAGCATGGAGTGGAGTGGCATAGAGTGGAGTGGCATAGAGTGGCGTGGGGTAGAGTGGCGTGGGCTAGAGTGGAGTGGCATAGAGTGGCCTGGGGTAGAGTGGAGTGGGGTAGAGAGGAGTGGCATAGAGAGGCGTGGGGTAGAGTGAACTGGTGTAAAGTAGAGTGGTGAGGAGCAGCATGGAGTGGAGTGGCATAGAGTGGAGTGGCATAGAGTGGCGTGGGGTAGAGTGGAGTGGCATAGAGTGGCGTGGGGTAGAGTGGAGTGGCATAGTGTGGCGTGGGGTAGAGTGGAGTGGGGTAGAGTGGAGTGGCATAGAGTGGCGTGGGGTAGAGTGGAGTGGGGTAGAGTGGAGTGTCGTAGAGCGGGGTGGCATAGAGTGGAGTGGGGTAGAGTGGCGTGGGGTAGAGTGGAGTGGCATAGAGTGGCGTGGGGTAGAGTGGAGTGGCATAGAGTGGCGTGGGGTAGAGTGGAGTGGCATAGAGTGGAGTGGGGTAGAGTGGCGTGGGGTAGAGTGGAGTGGCATAGAGTGACGTGGGGTAGAGTGGAGTGGCATAGAGTGGCGTGGGGTATAGTGGAGTGGGGTAGAGTGGAGTGGCATAGAGTAGAGTGGGGTAGAGTGGCGTGGGGTAGAGTGGAGTGGCATAGAGTGACGTGGGGTAGAGTGGAGTGGCATAGAGTGGCGTGGGGTAGAGTGGAGTGGCATAGAGTGACGTGGGGTAGAGTGGAGTGGCATAGAGTGACGTGGGGTAGAGTGGAGTGGCATAGAGTGGAGTGGCATAGAGTGGAGTGGCGTAGAGTGGAGTGGCATAGAGTGGAGTGACATAGAGTGGCGTGGGGTAGAATGGAGTGGGGTAGAGTGGAGTGGCATAGAGTGGAGTGGGGTAGAGTGGAGTGGGGTAGAGAGGAGTGGCATAGAGTGGCGTGGGGTAGAGTGGAGTGGCATAGAGTGGCGTGGGGTAGAGTGGAGTGGCATAGAGTGGAGTGACATAGAGTGGCGTGGGGTAGAGTGGCGTGGGGTAGAGTGAAGTGGTGTAAAGTAGAGTGGTGAGGAGCAGCATGGAGTGGAGTGGCATAGAGTGGAGTGGCATAGAGTGGCGTGGGGTAGAGTGGCGTGGGGTAGAGTGGAGTGGCATAGAGTGGCGTGGGGTAGAGTGGAGTGGGGTAGAGAGGAGTGGCATAGAGTGGCGTGGGGTAGAGTGGCGTGGGGTAGAGTGAACTGGTGTAAAGTAGAGTGGTGAGGAGCAGCATGGAGTGGAGTGGCATAGAGTGGAGTGGCATAGAGTGGCGTGGGGTAGAGTGGAGTGGCATAGAGTGGCGTGGGGTAGAGTGGAGTGGCATAGAGTGGCGTGGGGTATAGTGGAGTGGGGTAGAGTGAAGTGGTGTAAAGTAGAGTGGTGAGGAGCAGCATGGAGTGGAGTGGCATAGAGTGGAGTGGCATAGAGTGGCGTGGGGTAGAGTGGAGTGGCATAGAGTGGCGTGGGGTATAGTGGAGTGGGGTAGAGTGAAGTGGTGTAAAGTAGGAGTGGTGAGGAGCAGCATGGAGTGGAGTGGCATAGAGTGGAGTGGCATAGAGTGGCGTGGGGTAGAGTGGCGTGGGGTAGAGTGGAGTGGCATAGAGTGGCGTGGGGTAGAGTGGAGTGGCATAGAGTGGCGTGGGGTAGAGTGGAGTGGCATAGAGTGGCGTGGGGTAGAGTGGAGTGGCATAGAGTGGAGTGACATAGAGTGGCGTGGGGTAGAGTGGAGTGGCATAGAGTGGAGTCGCATAGAGTGGCGTGGGGTAGAGTGGCGTGGGGCAGAGTGGAGTGGGGTAGAGTGGAGGGGCATAGAGTGGAGTGGCATAGAGTGGCGTGGGGTAGAGTGGAGTGGCATAGAGTGGAGTGGCATAGAGTGGAGTGGCATAGAGTGGCGTGGGGTAGAGTGGCGTGGGGCAGAGTGGAGTGGCATAGAGTGGCGTGGGGTAGAGTGGCGTGGGGTGGAGTGGCATAGAGTGGAGTGGCATAGAGTGGCGTGGGGTAGAGTGGCGTGGGGTAGAGTGGAGTGGCATAGAGTGGCGTGGGGTAGAGTGGAGTGGCATAGAGTGGAGTGGCATAGAGTGGCGTGGGGTAGAGTGGAGTGGCATAGAGTGGCGTGGGGTAGAGTGGCGTGGGGCAGAGTGGAGTGGCATAGAGTGGCGTGGGGTAGAGTGGAGTGGCATAGAGTGGAGTGGCATAGAGTGGCGTGGGGTAGAGTGGAGTGGCATAGAGTGGCGTGGGGTAGAGTGGAGTGGCATAGAGTGGAGTGGCATAGAGTGGAGTGGGGTAGAGTGGAGTGGCATAGAGTGGAGTGGCATAGAGTGGCGTGGGGTAGAGTGGCGTGGGGTAGAGTGGAGTGGCATAGAGTGGCGTGGGGTAGAGTGGAGTGGCATAGAGTGGAGTGGCATAGAGTGGCATGGGGTAGAGTGGAGTGGCATAGAGTGGAGTGGGGTAGAGTGGAGTGGCATAGAGTGGCGTGGGGTAGAGTGGCGTGGGGTAGAGTGGAGTGGCATAGAGTGGCGT
This sequence comes from Lissotriton helveticus, assembly GCF_964261635.1. Classification (NCBI taxonomy): domain Eukaryota; kingdom Metazoa; phylum Chordata; class Amphibia; order Caudata; family Salamandridae; genus Lissotriton; species Lissotriton helveticus. The sequence continues at coordinate 5,210,658 of NC_136072.1, forward strand.
GGGGTAGAGTGGAGTGGCATAGAGTGGAGTGGCATAGAGTGGCATGGGGTAGAGTGGCGTGGGGCAGAGTGGAGTGGCATAGAGTGGAGTGGCATAGAGTGGTGTGGGGAAGAGTGGCGTGGGGCAGAGTGGAGTGGCATAGAGTGGCGTGGGGTAGAGTGGAGTGGCATAGAGTGGAGTGGCATAGAGTGGCGTGGGGTAGAGTGGAGTGGCATAGAGTGGAGTGGCATAGAGTGGCGTGGGGTAGAGTGGAGTGGCATAGAGTGGGAGTGGCATAGAGTGGCGTGGGGTAGAGTGGCGTGGGGTAGAGTGGAGTGGCATAGAGTGGCGTGGGGTAGAGTGGAGTGGCATAGAGTGGCGTGGGGTAGAGTGGAGTGGCATAGAGTGACGTGGGTAGAGTGGAGTGGCATAGAGTGGCATGGGATAGAGTGGAGTGGCATAGAGTTGAGTGACATAGAGTGGCGTGGGGTAGAGTGGAGTGGCATAGAGTGGAGTGGGGTATAGTGGCGTGGGGTAGAGTGGAGTGGCATAGAGTGACGTGGGGTAGAGTGGAGTGGCATAGAGTGGCGTGGGGTAGAGTGGAGTTGCATAGAGTGGAGTGACATAGAGTGGAGTGGCGTAGAGTGGAGTGGCATAGAGTGGAGTGGCATAGAGTGGAGTGACATAGAGTGGCGTGGGGTAGAATGGAGTGGGGTAGAGTGGAGTGGCATAGAGTGGAGTGGGGTAGAGTGGAGTGGCATAGAGTGGCGTGGGGTAGAGTGGAGTGGGGTAGAGAGGAGTGGCATAGAGTGGCGTGGGGTAGAGTGGCGAGGGGTAGAGTGAACTGGTGTAAAGTAGAGTGGTGAGGAGCAGCATGGAGTGGAGTGGCATAGAGTGGAGTGGCATAGAGTGGCGTGGGGTAGAGTGGCGTGGGCTAGAGTGGAGTGGCATAGAGTGGCCTGGGGTAGAGTGGAGTGGGGTAGAGAGGAGTGGCATAGAGAGGCGTGGGGTAGAGTGAACTGGTGTAAAGTAGAGTGGTGAGGAGCAGCATGGAGTGGAGTGGCATAGAGTGGAGTGGCATAGAGTGGCGTGGGGTAGAGTGGAGTGGCATAGAGTGGCGTGGGGTAGAGTGGAGTGGCATAGTGTGGGCGTGGGGTAGAGTGGAGTGGGTAGAGTGGAGTGGCATAGAGTGGCGTGGGGTAGAGTGGAGTGGGGTAGAGTGGAGTGTCGTAGAGCGGGGTGGCATAGAGTGGAGTGGGGTAGAGTGGCGTGGGGTAGAGTGGAGTGGCATAGAGTGGCGTGGGGTAGAGTGGAGTGGCATAGAGTGGCGTGGGGTAGAGTGGAGTGGCATAGAGTGGAGTGGGGTAGAGTGGCGTGGGGTAGAGTGGAGTGGCATAGAGTGACGTGGGGTAGAGTGGAGTGGCATAGAGTGGCGTGGGGTATAGTGGAGTGGGGTAGAGTGGGAGTGGCATAGAGTAGAGTGGGGTAGAGTGGCGTGGGGTAGAGTGGAGTGGCATAGAGTGACGTGGGGTAGAGTGGAGTGGCATAGAGTGGCGTGGGGTAGAGTGGAGTGGCATAGAGTGACGTGGGGTAGAGTGGAGTGGCATAGAGTGACGTGGGGTAGAGTGGAGTGGCATAGAGTGGAGTGGCATAGAGTGGAGTGGCGTAGAGTGGAGTGGCATAGAGTGGAGTGACATAGAGTGGCGTGGGGTAGAATGGAGTGGGGTAGAGTGGAGTGGCATAGAGTGGAGTGGGGTAGAGTGGAGTGGGGTAGAGAGGAGTGGCATAGAGTGGCGTGGGGTAGAGTGGAGTGGCATAGAGTGGCGTGGGGTAGAGTGGAGTGGCATAGAGTGGAGTGACATAGAGTGGCGTGGGGTAGAGTGGCGTGGGGTAGAGTGAAGTGGTGTAAAGTAGAGTGGTGAGGAGCAGCATGGAGTGGAGTGGCATAGAGTGGAGTGGCATAGAGTGGCGTGGGGTAGAGTGGCGTGGGGTAGAGTGGAGTGGCATAGAGTGGCGTGGGGTAGAGTGGAGTGGGGTAGAGAGGAGTGGCATAGAGTGGCGTGGGGTAGAGTGGCGTGGGGTAGAGTGAACTGGTGTAAAGTAGAGTGGTGAGGAGCAGCATGGAGTGGAGTGGCATAGAGTGGAGTGGCATAGAGTGGCGTGGGGTAGAGTGGAGTGGCATAGAGTGGCGTGGGGTAGAGTGGAGTGGCATAGAGTGGCGTGGGGTATAGTGGAGTGGGGTAGAGTGAAGTGGTGTAAAGTAGAGTGGTGAGGAGCAGCATGGAGTGGAGTGGCATAGAGTGGAGTGGCATAGAGTGGCGTGGGGTAGAGTGGAGTGGCATAGAGTGGCGTGGGGTATAGTGGAGTGGGGTAGAGTGAAGTGGTGTAAAGTAGAGTGGTGAGGAGCAGCATGGAGTGGAGTGGCATAGAGTGGAGTGGCATAGAGTGGCGTGGGGTAGAGTGGCGTGGGGTAGAGTGGAGTGGCATAGAGTGGCGTGGGGTAGAGTGGAGTGGCATAGAGTGGCGTGGGGTAGAGTGGAGTGGCATAGAGTGGCGTGGGGTAGAGTGGAGTGGCATAGAGTGGAGTGACATAGAGTGGCGTGGGGTAGAGTGGCGTGGGGTAGAGTGAACTGGTGTAAAGTAGAGTGGTGAGGAGCAGCATGGAGTGGAGTGGCATAGAGTGGAGTGGCATAGAGTGGCGTGGGGTAGAGTGGAGTGGCATAGAGTGGCGTGGGGTAGAGTGGAGTGGCATAGAGTGGCGTGGGGTATAGTGGAGTGGGGTAGAGTGAAGTGGTGTAAAGTAGAGTGGTGAGGAGCAGCATGGAGTGGAGTGGCATAGAGTGGAGTGGCATAGAGTGGCGTGGGGTAGAGTGGCGTGGGGTAGAGTGGCGTGGCATAGAGTGGCGTGGGGTAGAGTGGAGTGGCATAGAGTGGAGTGACATAGAGTGGCGTGGGGTAGAGTGGAGTGGCATAGAGTGGAGTCGCATAGAGTGGCGTGGGGTAGAGTGGCGTGGGGCAGAGTGGAGTGGGGTAGAGTGGAGTGGCATAGAGTGGAGTGGCATAGAGTGGCGTGGGGTAGAGTGGAGTGGCATAGAATGGAGTGGCATAGAGTGGAGTGGCATAGAGTGGCGTGGGGTAAAGTGGCGTGGGGCAGAGTGGAGTGGCATAGAGTGGCGTGGGGTAGAGTGGCGTGGGGTGGAGTGGCATAGAGTGGAGTGGCATAGAGTGGCGTGGGGTAGAGTGGCGTGGGGTAGAGTGGAGTGGCATAGAGTGGCGTGGGGTAGAGTGGAGTGGCATAGAGTGGAGTGGCATAGAGTGGCGTGGGGTAGAGTGGAGTGGCATAGAGTGGCGTGGGGTAGAGTGGCGTGGGGTAGAGTGGAGTGGCATAGAGTGGCGTGGGGTAGAGTGGAGTGGCATAGAGTGGAGTGGCATAGAGTGGCGTGGGGTAGAGTGGCGTGGGGCAGAGTGGAGTGGCATAGAGTGGCGTGGGGTAGAGTGGAGTGGCATAGAGTGGAGTGGCATAGAGTGGCTTGGGGTAGAGTGGAGTGGCATAGAGTGGCGTGGGGTAGAGTGGAGTGGCATAGAGTGGAGTGGCATAGAGTGGAGTGGGGTAGAGTGGAGTGGCATAGAGTGGAGTGGCATAGAGTGGCGTGGGGTAGAGTGGCGTGGGGTAGAGTGGAGTGGCATAGAGTGGCGTGGGGTAGAGTGGAGTGGCATAGAGTGGAGTGGCATAGAGTGGCGTGGGGTAGAGTGGAGTGGCATAGAGTGGAGTGGGGTAGAGTGGAGTGGCATAGAGTGGCGTGGGGTAGAGTGGCGTGGGGTAGAGTGGAGTGGCATAGAGTGGCGTGGGGTAGAGTGGAGTGGCATAGAGTGGAGTGGCATAGAGTGGCGTGGGGTAGAGTGGCGTGGGGCAGAGTGGAGTGGCATAGAGTAGAGTGGCATAGAGTGGTGTGGGGAAGAGTGGCGTGGGGCAGAGTGGAGTGGCATAGAGTGGCGTGGGGTAGAGTGGAGTGGCATAGAGTGGAGTGGCATAGAGTGGCGTGGGGTAGAGTGGAGTGGCATAGAGTGGAGTGGCATAGAGTGGCGTGGGGTAGAGTGGAGTGGCATAGAGTGGAGTGGCATAGAGTGGCGTGGGGTAGAGTGGCGTGGGGTAGAGTGGAGTGGCATAGAGTGGCATGGGGTAGAGTGGAGTGGCATAGAGTGGCGTGGGGTAGAGTGGAGTGGCATAGAGTGGCGAGGGGTAGAGTGGAGTGGCATAGAGTGGAGTGGCATAGAGTGGCGTGGGGTAGAGTGGCGTGGGGTAGAGTGGAGTGGCATAGATGGAGTGGGGTAGAGTGGCGTGGGGTAGAGTGGAGTGGCATAGAGTGGCGTGGGGTAGAGTGGCATGGGGCAGAGTGGAGTGGCATAGAGTGGCGTGGGGTAGAGTGGCGTGGGGTGGAGTGGCATAGAGTGGAGTGGCATAGAGTGGCGTGGGGTAGAGTGGCGTGGGGTAGAGTGGAGTGGCATAGAGTGGCGTGGGGTAGAGTGGAGTGGCATAGAGTGGAGTGGCATAGAGTGGCGTGGGGTAGAGTGGAGTGGCATAGAGTGGCGTGGGTAGAGTGGCGTGGGGCAGAGTGGAGTGGCATAGAGTGGAGTGGCATAGAGTGGCGTGGGGTAGAGTGGAGTGGCATAGAGTGGAGTCGGATAGAGTGGCGTGGGGTAGAGTGGCGTCGGGCAGAGTGGAGTGGGGTAGAGTGGAGTGGCATAGAGTGGAGTGGCATAGAGTGGCGTGGGGTAGAGTGGAGTGGCATAGAGTGGAGTGGCATAGAGTGGCGTGGGGTAGAGTGGCGTGGGGCAGAGTGGAGTGGCATAGAGTGGCGTGGGGTAGAGTGGCGTGGGGTGGAGTGGCATAGAGTGGAGTGGCATAGAGTGGCGTGGGGTAGAGTGGCGTGGGGTAGAGTGGAGTGGCATAGAGTGGAGTGGCATAGAGTGGCGTGGGGTAGAGTGGAGTGGCATAGAGTGGCGTGGGGTAGAGTGGCGTGGGGCAGAGTGGAGTGGCATAGAGTGGCGTGTGGTAGAGTGGAGTGGCATAGAGTGGAGTGGCATAGAGTGGCGTGGGGTAGAGTGGAGTGGCATAGAGTGGAGTGGCATTGAGTGGCGTGGGGTAGAGTGGAGTGGCATAGAGTGGAGTGGCATAGAGTGGCGTGGGGTAGAGTGGAGTGGCATAGAGTGGAGTGGCATAGAGTGGCATGGGGTAGAGTGGCGTGGGGTAGAGTGGAGTGGCATAGAGTGGCGTGGGGTAGAGTGGAGTGGCATAGAGTGGAGTGGCATAGAGTGGCGTGGGTTAGAGTGGAGTGGCATAGAGTGGAGTGGCATAGAGTGGCGTGGGGTAGAGTGGAGTGGGGTAGAGTGGAGTGGCATAGAGTGGCATGGGGTAGAGTGGAGTGGCATAGAGTGGAGTGGGGTAGAGTGGAGTGGCATAGAGTGGCGTGGGGTAGAGTGGCGTGGGGTAGAGTGGAGTGGCATAGAGTGGCGTGGGGTAGAGTGGCGTGGCATAGAGTGGAGTGGCATAGAGTGGCGTGGGGTAGAGTGGAGTGGGGTAGAGTGGAGTGGCATAGAGTGGCGTGGGGTAGAGTGGAGTGGGGTAGAGTGGAGTTTCGTAGAGCGGGGTGGCATAGAGTGGCGTGGGGTAGAGTGGAGTGGCATAGAGTGGAGTGGCATAGAGTGGAGTGGCATAGAGTGGCGTGGGGTAGAGTGGAGTGGCATAGAGTGGAGTGGCATAGAGTGGCGTGGGGTAGAGTGGAGTGGCATAGAGTGGAGTGGCATAGAGTGGCGTGGGGTAGAGTGGAGTGGCATAGAGTGGAGTGGCATAGAGTGGAGTGGCATAGAGTGGCGTGGGGTAGAGTGGCGTGGGGTAGAGTGGAGTGGCATAGAGTGGCGTGGGGTAGAGTGGAGTGGCATAGAGTGGAGTGACATAGAGTGGCGTGGGGTAGAGTGGAGTGGGGTAGAGTGGAGTGGCATAGAGTGGCGTGGGGTAGAGTGGAGTGGGGTAGAGTGGAGTGGCATAGAGTGGCGTGGGGTAGAGTGGCGTGGCATAGAGTGGAGTGGCATAGAGTGGCGTGGGGTAGAGTGGAGTGGGGTAGAGTGGAGTGGCATAGAGTGGCGTGGGGTACAGTGGAGTGGCATAGAGTGGAGTGGCATAGAGTGGCGTGGGGTAGAGTGGAGTGGCATAGAGTGGAGTGGCATAGAGTGGCATGGGGTAGAGTGGAGTGGGGTAGAGTGGAGTGGCATAGAGTGGCGTGGGGTAGAGTGGAGTGGCATAGAGTGGCGTGGGGTAGAGTGGCGTGGGGTAGAGTGGAGTGGCATAGAGTGGCGTGGGGTAGAGTGGAGTGGCATAGAGTGGAGTGGCATAGAGTGGCGTGGGGTAGAGTGGAGTGGGGTAGAGTGGAGTGGCATAGAGTGGCATGGGGTAGAGTGGAGTGGGGTAGAGTGGAGTGTCGTAGAGCGGGGTGGCATAGAGTCGCGTGGGGTAGAGTGGAGTGGCGTAGAGTGGAGTGGCATAGAGTGGAGTGGCATAGAGTGGAGTGACATAGAGTGGCGTGGGGTAGAGTGGAGTGGCATAGAGTGGCGTGGGGTAGAGTGGCGTGGGGTAGAGTGGAGTGGCATAGAGTGGCGTGGGGTAGAGTGGAGTGGCATAGAGTGGAGTGACATAGAGTGGCGTGGGGTAGAGTGGAGTGGGGTAGAGTGGAGTGGCATAGAGTGGCGTGGGGTAGAGTGGAGTGGGGTAGAGTGGAGTGGCATAGAGTGGCGTGGGGTAGAGTGGCGTGGCATAGAGTGGAGTGGGGTAGAGTGGCGTGGCATAGAGTGGAGTGGCATAGAGTGGCGTGGGGTAGAGTGGAGTGGGGTAGAGTGGAGTGGCAGAGAGTGGCGTGGGGTAGAGTGGAGTGGGGTAGAGTGGAGTGGCATAGAGTGGCGTGGGGTAGAGTGGAGTGGGGTAGAGTGGAGTGGCATAGAGTGGCGTGGGGTAGAGTGGAGTGGGGTAGAGTGGAGTGGCATAGAGTGGCGTGGGGTAGAGTGGCGTGGCATAGAGTGGAGTGGGGTAGAGTGGCGTGGCATAGAGTGGAGTGGCATAGAGTGGCGTGGGGTAGAGTGGAGTGGGGTAGAGTGGAGTGGCAGAGAGTGGCGTGGGGTAGAGTGGAGTGGCGTAGAGTGGAGTGGCATAGAGTGGAGTGGCATAGAGTGGCGTGGGGTAGAGTGGAGTGGCAAAGAGTGGAGTGGCATAGAGTGGCGTGGGGTAGAGTGGCGTGGGGTAGAGTGGAGTGGCATAGAGTGGCGTGGGGTAGAGTGGAGTGGCATAGAGTGGAGTGACATAGAGTGGCGTGGGGTAGAGTGGAGTGGGGTAGAGTGGAGTGGCATAGAGTGGCGTGGGGTAGAGTGGAGTGGGGTAGAGTGGAGTGGCATAGAGTGGCGTGGGGTAGAGTGGCGTGGCATAGAGTGGAGTGGGGTAGAGTGGCGTGGCATAGAGTGGAGTGGCATAGAGTGGCGTGGGGTAGAGTGGAGTGGGGTAGAGTGGAGTGGCAGAGAGTGGCGTGGGGTAGAGTGGAGTGGGGTAGAGTGGAGTGGCATAGAGTGGCGTGGGGTAGAGTGGCGTGGCATAGAGTGGAGTGGCATAGAGTGGCGTGGGGTAGAGTGGAGTGGGGTAGAGTGGAGTGGCATAGAGTGGCGTGGGGTGGAGTGGGGTAGAGTGGAGTGGCATAGAGTGGCGTGGGGTAGAGTGGCGTGGGGTAGAGTGGAGTGGCATAGAGTGGCGTGGGGTAGAGTGGCGTGGGGTAGAGTGGCGTGGGGTAGAGTGGCGTGGCATAGAGTGGCGTGGCATAGAGTGGCGTGGGGTAGAGTGGCGTGGGGTAGAGTGGAGTGGCATAGAGTGGCGTGGGGTAGAGTGGCGTGGGGTAGAGTGGCGTGGGGTAGAGTGGAGTGGCATAGAGTGGCGTGGGGTAGAGTGGCGTGGGGTAGAGTGGAGTGGCATAGAGTGGCGTGGGGTAGAGTGGCGTGGCATAGAGTGGAGTGGCATAGAGTGGCGTGGGGTAGAGTGGAGTGGGGTAGAGTGGAGTGGCATAGAGTGGCGTAGGGTAGAGTGGAGTGGGGTAGAGTGGAGTGTCGTAGAGCGGGGTGGCATAGAGTGGCGTGGGGTAGAGTGGAGTGGCATAGAGTGGAGTGGCATAGAGTGGCGTGGGGTAGAGTGGAGTGGCATAGAGTGGAGTGGCATCGAGTGGCGTGGGGTAGAGTGGCGTGGGGTAGAGTGGAGTGGCATAGAGTGGCGTGGGGTAGAGTGGAGTGGCATAGAGTGGAGTGACATAGAGTGGCGTGGGGTAGAGTGGCGTGGCATAGAGTGGAGTGGCATAGAGTGGAGTGGCGTAGAGTGGAGTGGGGTAGAGTGGAGTGGCATAGAGTGGCGTGGGGTAGAGTGGCGTGGGGTAGAGTGGAGTGGCATAGAGTGGCGTGGGGTAGAGTGGCGTGGGGTAGAGTGGAGTGGCATAGAGTGGCGTGGGGTAGAGTGGAGTGGCATAGAGTGGAGTGGCATAGAGTGGCGTGGGGTAGAGTGGAGTGGGGTAGAGTGGAGTGGCATAGAGTGGCATGGGGTAGAGTGGAGTGGGGTAGAGTGGAGTGTCGTAGAGCGGGGTGGCATAGAGTCGCGTGGGGTAGAGTGGAGTGGCGTAGAGTGGAGTGGCATAGAGTGGAGTGGCATAGAGTGGCGTGGTGTAGAGTGGAGTGGCATAGAGTGGAGTGGAATAGAGTGGCGTGGGGTAGAGTGGCGTGGGGTAGAGTGGAGTGGCATAGAGTGGCGTGGGGTAGAGTGGAGTGGCATAGAGTGGAGTGACATAGAGTGGCGTGGGGTAGAGTGGAGTGGGGTAGAGTGGAGTGGCATAGAGTGGCGTGGGGTAGAGTGGAGTGGCATAGAGTGGAGTGGCATCGAGTGGCGTGGGGTAGAGTGGCGTGGGGTAGAGTGGAGTGGCATAGAGTGGCGTGGGGTAGAGTGGAGTGGCATAGAGTGGAGTGACATAGAGTGACGTGGGGTAGAGTGGCGTGGCATAGAGTGGAGTGGCATAGAGTGGAGTGGCGTAGAGTGGAGTGGGGTAGAGTGGAGTGGCATAGAGTGGCGTGGGGTAGAGTGGCGTGGGGTAGAGTGGAGTGGCATAGAGTGGCGTGGGGTAGAGTGGCGTGGGGTAGAGTGGAGTGGCATAGAGTGGCGTGGGGTAGAGTGGAGTGGCATAGAGTGGAGTGGCATAGAGTGGCGTGGGGTAGAGTGGAGTGGGGTAGAGTGGAGTGGCATAGAGTGGCATGGGGTAGAGTGGAGTGGGGTAGAGTGGAGTGTCGTAGAGCGGGGTGGCATAGAGTCGCGTGGGGTAGAGTGGAGTGGCGTAGAGTGGAGTGGCATAGAGTGGAGTGGCATAGAGTGGCGTGGTGTAGAGTGGAGTGGCATAGAGTGGAGTGGCATAGAGTGGCGTGGGGTAGAGTGGCGTGGGGTAGAGTGGAGTGGCATAGAGTGGCGTGGGGTAGAGTGGAGTGGCATAGAGTGGAGTGACATAGAGTGGCGTGGGGTAGAGTGGAGTGGGGTAGAGTGGAGTGGCATAGAGTGGCGTGGGGTAGAGTGGAGTGGGGTAGAGTGGAGTGGCATAGAGTGGCGTGGGGTAGAGTGGCGTGGCATAGAGTGGAGTGGGGTAGAGTGGCGTGGCATAGAGTGGAGTGGCATAGAGTGGCGTGGGGTAGAGTGGAGTGGCATAGAGTGGAGTGACATAGAGTGGCGTGGGGTAGAGTGGCGTGGCATAGAGTGGAGTGGCATAGAGTGGAGTGGCGTAGAGTGGAGTGGGGTAGAGTGGAGTGGCATAGAGTGGCGTGGGGTAGAGTGGCGTGGGGTAGAGTGGAGTGGCATAGAGTGGCGTGGGGTAGAGTGGCGTGGGGTAGAGTGGAGTGGCATAGAGTGGCGTGGGGTAGAGTGGAGTGGCATAGAGTGGAGTGGCATAGAGTGGCGTGGGGTAGAGTGGAGTGGGGTAGAGTGGAGTGGCATAGAGTGGCATGGGGTAGAGTGGAGTGGGGTAGAGTGGAGTGTCGTAGAGCGGGGTGGCATAGAGTCGCGTGGGGTAGAGTGGAGTGGCGTAGAGTGGAGTGGCATAGAGTGGAGTGGCATAGAGTGGCGTGGTTTTGAGTGGAGTGGCATAGAGTGGAGTGGCATAGAGTGGCGTGGGGTAGAGTGGCGTGGGGTAGAGTGGAGTGGCATAGAGTGGCGTGGGGTAGAGTGGAGTGGCATAGAGTGGAGTGACATAGAGTGGCGTGGGGTAGAGTGGAGTGGGGTAGAGTGGAGTGGCATAGAGTGGCGTGGGGTAGAGTGGAGTGGGGTAGAGTGGAGTGGCATAGAGTGGCGTGGGGTAGAGTGGCGTGGCATAGAGTGGAGTGGCATAGAGTGGCGTGGGGTAGAGTGGAGTGGGGTAGAGTGGAGTGGCAGAGAGTGGCGTGGGGTAGAGTGGAGTGGGGTAGAGTGGAGTGGCATAGAGTGGCGTGGGGTAGAGTGGAGTGGGGTAGAGTGGAGTGGCATAGAGTGGCGTGGGGTAGAGTGGAGTGGGGTAGAGTGGAGTGGCATAGAGTGGCGTGGGGTAGAGTGGCGTGGCATAGAGTGGAGTGGGGTAGAGTGGCGTGGCATAGAGTGGAGTGGCATAGAGTGGCGTGGGGTAGAGTGGAGTGGGGTAGAGTGGAGTGGCAGAGAGTGGCGTGGGGTAGAGTGGAGTGGCGTAGAGTGGAGTGGCATAGAGTGGAGTGGCATAGAGTGGCGTGGGGTAGAGTGGAGTGGCATAGAGTGGAGTGGCATAGAGTGGCGTGGGGTAGAGTGGCGTGGGGTAGAGTGGAGTGGCATAGAGTGGCGTGGGGTAGAGTGGAGTGGCATAGAGTGGAGTGACATAGAGTGGCGTGGGGTAGAGTGGAGTGGGGTAGAGTGGAGTGGCATAGAGTGGCGTGGGGTAGAGTGGAGTGGGGTAGAGTGGAGTGGCATAGAGTGGCGTGGGGTAGAGTGGCGTGGCATAGAGTGGAGTGGGGTAGAGTGGCGTGGCATAGAGTGGAGTGGCATAGAGTGGCGTGGGGTAGAGTGGAGTGGGGTAGAGTGGAGTGGCAGAGAGTGGCGTGGGGTAGAGTGGAGTGGGGTAGAGTGGAGTGGCATAGAGTGGCGTGGGGTAGAGTGGCGTGGCATAGAGTGGAGTGGCATAGAGTGGCGTGGGGTAGAGTGGAGTGGGGTAGAGTGGAGTGGCATAGAGTGGCGTGGGGTGGAGTGGGGTAGAGTGGAGTGGCATAGAGTGGCGTGGGGTAGAGTGGCGTGGGGTAGAGTGGAGTGGCATAGAGTGGCGTGGGGTAGAGTGGCGTGGGGTAGAGTGGCGTGGGGTAGAGTGGCATGGCATAGAGTGGCGTGGCATAGAGTGGCGTGGGGTAGAGTGGCGTGGGGTAGAGTGGAGTGGCATAGAGTGGCGTGGGGTAGAGTGGCGTGGGGTAGAGTGGCGTGGGGTAGAGTGGAGTGGCATAGAGTGGCGTGGGGTAGAGTGGCGTGGGGTAGAGTGGAGTGGCATAGAGTGGCGTGGGGTAGAGTGGCGTGGCATAGAGTGGAGTGGCATAGAGTGGCGTGGGGTAGTGTGGAGTGGGGTAGAGTGGAGTGGCATAGAGTGGCGTAGGGTAGAGTGGAGTGGGGTAGAGTGGAGTGTCGTAGAGCGGGGTGGCATAGAGTGGCGTGGGGTAGAGTGGAGTGGCATAGAGTGGAGTGGCATAGAGTGGCATGGGGTAGAGTGGAGTGGCATAGAGTGGAGTGGCATCGAGTGGCGTGGGGTAGAGTGGCGTGGGGTAGAGTGGAGTGGCATAGAGTGGCGTGGGGTAGAGTGGAGTGGCATAGAGTGGAGTGACATAGAGTGGCGTGGGGTAGAGTGGCGTGGCATAGAGTGGAGTGGCATAGAGTGGAGTGGCGTAGAGTGGAGTGGGGTAGAGTGGAGTGGCATAGAGTGGCGTGGGGTAGAGTGGCGTGGGGTAGAGTGGAGTGGCATAGAGTGGCGTGGGGTAGAGTGGTGTGGGGTAGAGTGGCGTGGCATCGAGTGGCGTGGGGTAGAGTGGCGTGGGGTAGAGTGGCATGGCATAGAGTGGCGTGGGGTAGAGTGGCGTGGGGTAGAGTGGAGTGGCATAGAGTGGCGTGGGATAGAGTGGCGTGGGGTAGAGTGGAGTGGCATAGAGTGGCGTGGGGTAGAGTGGCGTGGGGTAGAGTGGAATGGCATAGAGTGGCGTGGGGTAGAGTGGAGTGGCATAGAGTGGAGTGGCATAGAGTGGCGTGGGGTAGAGTGGAGTGGGGTAGAGTGGAGTGGCATAGAGTGGCATGGGGTAGAGTGGAGTGGGGTAGAGTGGAGTGTCGTAGAGCGGGGTGGCATAGAGTGGCGTGGGGTAGAGTGGAGTGGCATAGAGTGGAGTGGCATAGAGTGGCGTGGGGTAGAGTGGCGTGGGGTAGAGTGGAGTGGCATAGAGTGGCGTGGGGTAGAGTGGCGTGGGGTAGAGTGGAGTGGCATAGAGTGGCGTGGGGTAGAGTGGAGTGGCATAGAGTGGAGTGACATAGAGTGGCGTGGGGTAGAGTGGAGTGGGGTAGAGTGGAGTGGCATAGAGTGGCGTGGGGTAGAGTGGCGTGGCATAGAGTGGAGTGGGGTAGAGTGGCGTGGCATAGAGTTGAGTGACATAGAGTGGCGTGGGGTAGAGTGGAGTGGGGTAGAGTGGAGTGGCATAGAGTGGCGTGGGGTAGAGTGACATAGAGTGGCGTGGGGTAGAGTGGCGTGGGGTAGAGTGGAGTGGGGTAGAGTGGAGTGGCAGAGAGTGGCGTGGGGTAGAGTGGCGTGGGGTAGAGTGGCGTGGGGTAGAGTGGAGTGGCATGGAGTGGAGTGACATAGAGTGGCGTGGGGTAGAGTGGAGTGGGGTAGAGTGGAGTGGCATAGAGTGGCGTGGGGTAGAGTGGCGTGGGGCAGAGTGGAGTGACATAGAGTGGCGTGGGGTAGAGTGGAGTGGCATAGAGTGGAGTGGCATAGAGTGGCGTGGGGTAGAGTGGAGTGGCATAGAGTGGAGTGGCATAGAGTGGCGTGGGGTAGAGTGGAGTGCCATAGAGTGGAGTGGCATAGAGTGGCGTGGGGTAGAGTGGAGTGGCATAGAGTGGAGTGGCATAGAGTGGCGTGGGGTAGAGTGGCGTGGGGTAGAGTGGAGTGGCATAGAGTGGCGTGGGGTAGAGTGGAGTGGGGTAGAGTGGAGTGGCATAGAGTGGAGTGACATAGAGTGGCGTGGGGTAGAGTGGCGTGGGGTAGAGTGGAGTGGCATAGAGTGGAGTGGCATAGAGTGGCGTGGGGTAGAGTGGAGTGGGGTAGAGTGGAGTGGCATAGAGTGGCATGGGGTAGAGTGGAGTGGGGTAGAGTGGAGTGTCGTAGAGCGGGGTGGCATAGAGTGGCGTGGGGTAGAGTGGAGTGGCATAGAGTGGAGTGGCATAGAGTGGCGTGGGGTAGAGTGGAGTGGCATAGAGTGGAGTGGCATAGAGTGGCGTGGGGTAGAGTGGCGTGGGGTAGAGTGGAGTGGCATAGAGTGGCGTGGGGTAGAGTGGAGTGGCATAGAGTGGAGTGACATAGAGTGGCGTGGGGTAGAGTGGAGTGGGGTAGAGTGGAGTGGCATAGAGTGGCGTGGGGTAGAGTGGAGTGGGGTAGAGTGGAGTGGCATAGAGTGGCGTGGGGTAGAGTGGCGTGGCATAGAGTGGAGTGGGGTAGAGTGGCGTGGCATAGAGTGGAGTGACATAGAGTGGCGTGGGGTAGAGTGGAGTGGGGTAGAGTGGAGTGGCAGAGAGTGGCGTGGGGTAGAGTGGAGTGGCATAGAGTGGAGTGGCATAGAGTGGAGTGGCATGGAGCGGAGTGACATAGAGTGGCGTGGGGTGGAGTGGAGTGGCGTAGAGTGGCGTGGGGTAGAGTGGTGTGGGGTAGAGTGGAGTGGGGTAGAGTGGAGTGGCATAGAGTGGAGTGGCATAGAGTGGAGTGGCATGGAGTGGAGTGACATAGAGTGGCGTGGGGTAGAGTGGAGTGGGGTAGAGTGGAGTGGCATAGAGTGGCGTGGGGTAGAGTGGCGTGGGGCAGAGTGGAGTGGCAAAGAGTGGCGTGGGGTAGAGTGGAGTGGCATAGAGTGGAGTGGCATAGAGTGGCGTGGGGTAGAGTGGAGTGGCATAGAGTGGAGTGGCATAGAGTGGCGTGGGGTAGAGTGGAGTGGCATAGAGTGGAGTGGCATAGAGTGGCGTGGGGTAGAGTGGAGTGGCATAGAGTGGAGTGGCATAGAGTGGCGTGGGGTAGAGTGGCGTTGGGTAGAGTGGAGTGGCATAGAGTGGCGTGGGGTAGAGTGGAGTGGCATAGAGTGGAGTGACATAGAGTGGCGTGGGGTAGAGTGGCGTGGGGTAGAGTGGAGTGGCATAGAGTGGCGTGGGGTAGAGTGGAGTGGCATAGAGTGGAGTGGCATAGAGTGGCGTGGGGTAGAGTGGCGTGGGGCAGAGTGGAGTGACATAGAGTGGCATGGGGTAGAGTGGCGTGGGGTAGAGTGGAGTGGCATAGAGTGGCGTGGGGTAGAGTGGAGTGGCATAGAGTGGAGTGGCATAGAGTGGCGTGGGGTAGAGTGGCGTGGGGCAGAGTGGAGTGGCATAGAGTGGCGTGGGGTAGAGTGGAGTGGCATAGAGTGGAGTGGCATAGAGTGGCGTGGGGTAGAGTGGTGTGGGGTGGAGTGGCATAGAGTGGAGTGGCATAGAGTGGCGTGGGGTAGAGTGGCATGGGGTAGAGTGGAGTGGCATAGAGTGGCATGGGGTAGAGTGGAGTGGCATAGAGTGTAGTGGCATAGAGTGGCGTGGGGTAGAGTGGAGTGGCATAGAGTGGCGTGGGGTAGAGTGGAGTGGCATAGAGTGGCGTGGGGTAGAGTGGCGTGGGGTAGAGTGGAGTGGCATAGAGTGGCGTGGGGTAGAGTGGAGTGGCATAGAGTGGAGTGGCATAGAGTGGCGTGGGGTAGAGTGGAGTGGCATAGAGTGGAGTGGCATAGAGTGGCGTGGGGTAGAGTGGCGTGGGGTAGAGTGGAGTGGCATAGAGTGGCATGGGGTAGAGTGGAGTGGCATAGAGTGGCGTGGGGTAGAGTGGCGTGGGGTAGAGTGGAGTGGCATAGAGTGGAGTGGCATAGAGTGGCGTGGGGTAGAGTGGAGTGGCATGGAGTGGAGTGGCATAGAGTGGAGTGGCATAGAGTGGCGTGGGGTAGAGTGGAGTGGCATAGAGTGGAGTGGCATAGAGTGGCGTGGGGTAGAGTGGAGTGGGGTAGAGTGGAGTGGCATAGAGTGGCGTGGGGTAGAGTGGAGTGGCATAGAGTGGAGTGGGGTAGAGTGGAGTGGCATAGAGTGGCGTGGGGTAGAGTGGAGTGGCATAGAGTGGAGTGGCATAGAGTGGCGTGGGGTAGAGTGGAGTGGCATAGAGTGGCGAGGGGTAGAGTAGAGTGGCATAGAGTGGAGTGGCATAGAGTGGCGTGGGGTAGAGTGGCGTGGGGTAGAGTGGAGTGGCATAGAGTGGCGTGGGGTAGAGTGGAGTGGCATAGAGTGGAGTGGCATAGAGTGGAGTGGCGTAGAGTGGAGTGGGGTAGAGTGGAGTGGGGTAGAGTGGAGTGGGGTAGAGTGGAGTGGCATAGAGTGGCGTGGGGTAGAGTGGAGGGGCATAGAGTGGAGTGGCATAGAGTGGCGTGGGGTAGAGTGGCATGGGGCAGAGTGGAGTGGCATAGAGTGGCGTGGGGTAGAGTGGCGTGGGGTGGAGTGGCATAGAGTGGAGTAGCATAGAGTGGCGTGGGGTATAGTGGCGTGGGGTAGAGTGGAGTTGCATAGAGTGGCGTGGGGTAGAGTGGAGTGGCATAGAGTGGAGTGGCATAGAGTGGCGTGGGGTAGAGTGGAGTGGCATAGAGTGGCGTGGGGTAGAGTGGCGTGGGGCAGAGTGGAGTGGCATAGAGTGGCATGGGGTAGAGTGGAGTGGCATAGAGTGGAGTGGCATAGAGTGGCGTGGGGTAGAGTGGAGTGGCATAGAGTGGCGTGGGGTAGAGTGGAGTGGCATAGAGTGGAGTGGCATAGAGTGGCGTGGGGTAGAGTGGAGTGGCATAGAGTGGAGTGGCATAGAGTGGCATGGGGTAGAGTGGCGTGGGGTAGAGTGGAGTGGCATAGAGTGGCGTGGGGTAGAGTGGAGTGGCATAGAGTGGAGTGACATAGAGTGGCGTGGGGTAGAGTGGCGTGGGGTAGAGTGGAGTGGCATAGAGTGGCGTGGGGTAGAGTGGAGTGGCATAGAGTGGAGTGGCATAGAGTGGCATGGGGTAGAGTGGCATGGGGCAGAGTGGAGTGGCATAGAGTGGCGTGGGGTAGAGTGGCGTGGTGTGGAGTGGCATAGAGTGGAGTGGCATAGAGTGCCGTGGGGTAGAGTGGCATGGGGTAGAGTGGAGTGGCATAGAGTGGAGTGGCATAGAGTGGCGTGGGGTAGAGTGGCGTGGGGTGGAGTGGCATAGAGTGGAGTGGCATAGAGTGGCGTGGGGTAGAGTGGCGTGGGGTAGAGTGGAGTGGCATAGAGTGGCATGGGGTAGAGTGGAGTGGCATAGAGTGGCATGGGGTAGAGTGGCGTGGGGTAGAGTGGAGTGGCATAGAGTGGTGTTGGGTAGAGTAGAGTGGCATAGAGTGGAGTGGCATAGAGTGGCGTGGGGTAGAGTGGAGTGGCATAGAGTGGAGTGTCATAGAGTGGCGTGGGGTAGAGTGGCGTGGGGTAGAGTGGAGTGGCATAGAGTGGCATGGGGTAGAGTGGAGTGGCATAGAGTGGCGTGGGGTAGAGTGGAGTGGCATAGAGTGGCGTGGGGTAGAGTGGAGTGGCATAGAGTGGAGTGGCATAGAGTGGCGTGGGGTAGAGTGGAGTGGCATAGAGTGGAGTGGCATAGAGTGGCGTGGGGTAGAGTGGCTTGGGGTAGAGTGGAGTGGCATAGAGTGGCGTGGGGTAGAGTGGAGTGGCATAGAGTGGAGTGGCATAGAGTGGCGTGGGGTAGAGTGGAGTGGCATTGAGTGGAGCGGCATAGAGTGGCGTGGGGTAGAGTGGAGTGGCATAGAGTGGCGTGGGGTAGAGTGGAGAGGCATAGAGTGGAGTGGGGTAGAGTGGAGTGGCATAGAGTGGCGTGGGGTAGAGTGGCGTGGGGTAGAGTGGAGTGGCATAGAGTGGCGTGGGGTAGAGTGGAGTGGCATAGAGTGGAGTGGCATAGAGTGGCGTGGGGTAGAGTGGAGTGGGGTAGAGTGGAGTGGCATAGAGTGGCGTGGGGTAGAGTGGAGTGGGGTAGAGTGGAGTGTCGTAGAGCGGGGTGGCATCGAGTGGCGTGGGGTAGAGTGGAGTGGCATAGAGTGGCGTGGGGTAGAGTGGAGTGGCATAGAGTGGCGTGGGGTAGAGTGGAGTGGCATAGAGTGGAGTGACTGGGCCACTCACAAAGTGGGTCTCAGGGGTATTGATGCCCCTTGATGGGTGCTTGCTTCTTTAGCAGTAAGAGTCCGAATTGGAGTCCTTGTCTCGGTGTCGGCTGCAGGTGTCCCGGTACCTCAGGTATTGCTATGGCACGGCTCTGGTAGGTTCTGGTCTCCTCTCACTTGGTGGAGAGACAGATCTGACCCTCTGGAGCCAGTGGGATGCCTCTCGTTCAGTTGCTGCGTCGCTGTGGTGCAGCAAATCGGTAAGTCAGACTCTGTGGGAGGTTGTACGATGTTACAACGCGATCAAAATGATCCCGGCACATCAAAACGCATGTTTTACAACGCAAGTCGTTACCACGACTTGCGCTGTAGGGTGCTGGACTCATGAATAGTAAGATTTACTATTCCAACTCCAGCCAACGTACAGTAGGGAAGGTGTTAGAATAGTAAATCTACTATTCCTTAGTCTAGAGCGACCTCCAGCGCAAGTCGTGGTAACGACTTGCGTGGTAAAAGACGCGTCGTAATGGTACAGCGATGTTTTGACCGCGGTGTAAAGGTTGTAGACCCTGTGGGATGGTGCCTGCGCTACTCCACAGGAGCTCTTGGGAAATTGTTGAAGGCCCGGAGGAGCCCCGGGGTTCTTGGAGGCTTCATAGCAGCAGGATGCTTAAGCACACCATTATTGACGAGTCCTTGAGGCAGCACGTAGGGGTTTGTGCCAAAATTCTGCAGCAGGTACTCAGTTCTCAGGTCAGAAGCTCTTCTTTGTCCGCTTTCTTCTTAGGTCCGTCAAATCAAAACTTCAGGGTCCAGGGCTGCGACCAAAACTAAATTTAAGTGTGTTACAAGGGGAGACAGATAGTAGTAATGGGCTACCTACCTTTAGTGTGTCAACACCCTGTATGTTTGGGGAGTGGGCACAATCCTGAGCCTAATTGGCTAATTCCCTCTCAAACAAAATGGAGGAAACTGAAAAGTGAGGTCCACATCACGTGTCCCACCTTAGGGGTGGTGCTGCCTGAGTGTGGGCACACCTCCTCATCTAACTAACTTTCCCACCTGTCCTCCTGCCAAATAGTGAGCAGAACGGGGGTTGCATGCTCCATTACCTGGAGATGCCTGGCATCGCCTTTGAAGCTTCCCTTCTTGGAATGCCATTACGGCCTGCAGGAGGTGTTAAGCACCTTCACCCGGAGCGAACATCGTCCCCGCCCTCTGAGAGCGCTGGCTCTCACCCCATGAGGTCAGAAACATGTCTGGAGGGGAAGGCAGGCTGAGACTAGTCAGAGACCACACCAGTACTTGGTAGGTTTTCAGGGGACCCTCTAAGGCGTCTCCTGTGTGCATTTAATAATAAACTCAACACTGGTATCAATGTGGATTTGTTAAGATGAGGTGTTTGGTACTAAACAACCCGGGGTGCAGTGAAGCCATCATAGTGCTGAGGAACTCGGAATGACTAGTGTCTAGCCCACGTACTCTCTATGGTTTCCCTGCGCACTTGTTATATCCAAGAATCAACTTGATATTGTAGGGTCATATCTGCTCAGACAGATATGTCCTCACATGGGATATACAGCTAGATTCATCATAGTCCCGTTTTGCGAGTCCTTAATAGCGATTATTAAGGAATCGCTATTAAGGACTTGCAAAACGGGATTCATGTAGGAATGGCACAAAATATTGCGATTCCTACATCATCCTTATTTGCGATTAGCAAATTTCTAATCGCAAATAAGGAATAACTTCCCATCCATTCCTATGGGCCTACAGGCAAATAAGGAATAACTCCCCATTCATTCCTATGGGCCTACAGGCCCATAGGAATGAATGGGGAGTTATTCCTTATTTGCGATTAGCAATTTGCTAATCGCAAATAAGGATGTGATTTCAAGGGTGCCAGGGGTGTCCAAAGGACACCCTGTAGCACCCCTGAAAAGCAAATATACACAGGTGTTGCGCACACACATGTCCAAAGAACATGTGTGTGTGTAACAAGCAACTAAGAAAAATGCACTAAAGTGCTTTTTTCTATTTTTTCGCTATTTACCACGAAGTCAGACTTCGCGGTAAATAGCGGCCAAAAATTGCGAATTCGCAATTTAAAAATGGTTAATGAATTGCATTTAAGGAATCTGAAATAGAGATTCCTTAAATGCAATTCCTTGCAAATTTGCAAATTTGCTATTAGCGATTTTTGCATTTGGGATGATGAATCCCAAATGCAAAAATTGCGCTTGCAAAGGGCCAGATTCTCAGAACTTACAGGGGTGGGTGAAAATGTGCCAATCGTGGTACAGTTTTAGGAAAGAGATCGGGCACTGGGACCCTGGTTAGCAGGGAGCCAGTACAACTCAGTCAAAATCACATCATGCTGCAGGCAGAAAGTTGGGGCTAACAATGTAAAAAGAGGCACTTTCCCACTGGGAAGGTGTGTCCGTCAGCAAAGCTGAGCTAAGACCTTCCCCTCATTCAAAGAGGGTGCAGAAATAATAAAACTGGCAGCCATTGAGATAGGAAGAAATGCAAAGATTCAGAGGAAAAGAGAAAATGGTCCGATAGTTAAGACGTTTTTAATGAACAACCATAAAAAAGCCGGAAGAACATAAAGCCAAGAAATGCAGCAGTAGGAACAGCAGCTGAAGGGCTAACAAGAGGTAATATGTTGTGATGAGAGTGAGAAGGAGAATCCTGACAGCGGAATATGTTTGAAAAATTTGGGCAGAAATGGCTACTAGAAATAGGGTGATGAAGGTTTGTTTTTTTACGAAAAGAGAACTGCAGGAACAAATATAAATAAATAGGGACACACACTAAATCTTAAAAACAAGCATTTACAATGCAATGGTCTCGGCATTATTAAAGGTAGAGCTATTGGCAGTGCTCATGACATTTTTTATTTTTACTTTTTTTATTTTTTTAAATCATAAATAAATGGCATTGTCATTTACAATGCCATTAGCTTAATCGCTCGCAAATGCATGACCTATTGCATTTACACCCACACAGATCCCCACACACAAAGCCACCCACACACACACATACAGAGCCACCCACACAGAGCCACCCACACAGAGTCATTCACATAGAGCCACCTACACAGACCCACCCTCACACAGACAGTGCCACCCACACATAGAGCCACCTACAAAAAACGCTATCCACACAGAGCCACACACGCACACACAGAGCCACACACACACACACACACAGAGCCACACACGCACACACATCCACACACACACACACAGAGCCACACATACACACACACACAGAGCCACACACACACACAGAGCCACACACAGACACACACACAGAGCCACACACACATACACAGATCCCCCCCACACACACAGAGCCCCCCACACACAGAGCCCCACACACACACAGAGCCCCCCCCCACACACACACAGACCCCACACACACACACACCCACAGCCCCCCCACGCACACAACACATAGCCCCAACACACACAGAGACACACACACACCCAGAGCCACATACACACCCAGAGCCACATACACACCCAGAGCTACACACACACACACACAGGAGAGCAAGCACAGCGAGGGGGCAGGAGAGCAAGCACAGCCAGTGGGCAGGGAAGCAAGCACAGTGAGGGGGCAGGGAAGCAAGCACAGCCAGTGGGCAGGGAAGCAAGCACAGCGAGGGGGCAGGGAAGCAAGCACAGCTAGGGGCAGGGGAGCAAGCACAGCCAGGGAGCAAGCACTGCCAGGGGGCAGTGAAGCAAGCACAGCCAGGGGGCAGGGAAACAAGCACAGCGAGGGGGCAGGGAAGCAAGCACAGTGAGGGGGCAGGGGAGCAAGCACAGCCTGGGGAGCAAGCACCGCCAGGGGGCAGGGAATCAAGCACAGCCAGGGGGCAGGGAAACAAGCACAGCCAGGGGGCAGGAGAGCAAGCACAGCCAGGGGGCAGGGAAGCAAGCACAGCCAGGGGGCAGGAGAGCATGCACTGCCAGGGGGCAGGGAAGCAAGCACAGCCAGGGGGCAGGGAAGCAAGCACAGCAAGGGGGCAGGGGAGCAAGCACAGCCAGGGGAGCAAGCACAGCCAGTGGGCAGGGAGGCAAGCACAGCCAGGGGGCAGGGAAGCAAGCACAGCCAGGGGGCAGGGGACCAAGCACAGCGAGGGGGCAGGGGAGCAAGCACAGCCAGGGGGCAGGGGAGCAAGCACAGCGAGGGGGCAGGGAAGCAAGCACAGCGAGGGGGCAGGGAAGCAAGCACAGCAAGGGGGCAGGGAAGCAAGCACAACCAGGGGGCAGGGAAGCAAGCACGGTGAGGGGGCAGGAGAGCAAGCACAGCCAGGGGGCAGGGAAGCTAGCACAGCGAGGGGGCAGGTATGCAGGTATTTTGTGTCATGTAAACATGCATATTACTGAAACAGACAGGGTTAATGAGTTTAGTCACCCTTCTGGCAGCTGATGGCACCCTGGTAATTCTTGTGAAGCCCTTTCGGGGAGATCCAGATTTATGTACCCCCTTTAATTGAGTGCATACTTTCAATGCCGTTTGTAGTATTTAGTTGTGGGCGCATTAGACCGTAATATACATGTAGCAACAGTACCTCCTGGATTCAGCCCACAACTGGTCGGCGCCGGTGTTATGAGATTTAGATTCTGAAAGGAACACTTGGGTCTGCAGAACAGAGGCCACAGGACGCGAGAAGTAAGCCCGCCCTGTGATGCAATAGAGGAGCTCTAACTTCTGATTGCTCTCGGCCTGCCCCACCCGGACTTCTCACGGGCATTATGGGGCTTCTATGCACCAGCGGGGGTTTGGGTCAGTAAACTCTAGTGAGTGGAACCAGTTAAGGCAGATATGGTAATAGCTTGGGAGACATTGCATTAGACTTACGGCAGGAGAATACATAGCTTAATCAAGGTGGGTGACGTGTGGATAGGGTGAGTGAGGGGTCAATAATTGGATTCTTTGTGTGGGGGAGGGACAAATAGGGTCAGGATTGGGGCATAGTTTGCAAGAACATCAGCACGGGTCAGATCGGGTGAGTGGGGGAAAGTAAATGGATAGTGGGCTAAGTGTGTGGGCTTGGTGGGTCTCTGTACTCGGCCGCCGCCTCCTCTCTGTCGCTCTGTTTACAATGGGATGAAGTTTCAAGTCTTCTGGGTCTGGAGCTGCTGGCTGCTTCATACAGTGACCTGACCCCATTCCTTGTGCTCGCTCTGCCTCATTTGTAGAGTTTATAGGGTCTGTAAGGTGCGATCGAGGTGCCCTGGCTCCGGTGGTGCGTGCCTTCTCCTAGGGGGCTTTCCTTCTCTCAATCTGCCCCTCTTCACTGGAGAGTAGAGGGGGAGGGGAGAGGCGATCGGACCGAGGCCCCTTTCTACACCCGTGTAGATGCCAGGGCTACATGTGTGCAGCTGAGGGGGGTGTCGGTGGTGCGGGTGGGCGCTGGGGCTGGTGTTCTAAACAGCATTTCTTCTCTCTGCCCGGCTTCACTGTACATCTGGGAGGGGAGGGGCGAGGGGGTATGGCAGCTTTCTGTACCCAATCAGGGGTGCCAGGGCACCCATCTCTGGAGCTTGGGGGGTCGGGTCCTCTTGCTCTGCCCCGCGTCACTGTAGAGCAGGGAGGGGTGGGGGCTGTACCTGAGAATTATTCCTCCAGTCTCTCCCTCTGTCAGTCTCTGCTCAAAGCAAACATGATGGCGGCGGCTCCCATCCAGCAGAACGGCACCCACAGCGCTGGGGGGGTGCCCATCGACCTGGACCCTCCGGACTCCAGGAAGAGGCCACTGGAGGCGCCCTCCGAGGCGGGCAGCACTAAGAGGACCAACACGGGTGGTGCGTACCTACTGGGGGTCAGCAGGGCGAGCGAGCCGGCGAGATCAGCACCCCTGCCCCCGCCAGTCACCCCAGGGGGCTGCCCCCCACCCAACACACTGACAGCCCCAGCAAAATGGCCACCCTCACACCCCTGCCCCCCTCTAATAAAAGGCAAAATAACCTCTGGCCAGGAGCTCACTCTGGATCCGAGCTTCTGGGGTTCGCCGGTCTGCCCTGTGATACAATAGAGGAGCTCTAACTTCTGATTGCTCTCGGCCTGCCCCACCCGGACTTCTCACGGGCATTATGGGGCTTCTATGCACCAGAGGGGGTTGGGGTCAGGAAGCGAGCGTGGGTGATGGCGCGGCTCCGATGAATAAAGAGATGATGCAAGCCCCGCCCTTTTCAGACTGGGGGCCGTGTTTTTTGTTGAGTGATGGATGACGTCACTGTAAGAAAGAACGCAAAAAACACGCCCCCGAATCTGGAAAAGACGGGGCTTAAATGGAGTGACGCCCTTCTCCTCCAATGGCTGGCCAGCATTTACGAGGACAGCCAATGGAGAAGAGGGGCAGGTTCAAGCCCCCGTACTAAGAATCATTAAATCTCTGACCGAGACTGCGCAAGCGCAGCCTACGGTCCTCGACCTAACAAATTAAACAAGATGGCACGATGAAGCAAAATAGCTGAGGTGATGGTGTTAGAGTAGCAGATGAAGGGACAGATGGAGAAGCAAAGCTCTTTACTCCAGTGAGTAAATTCTGATTCACAAACCGCTGGCATTTGAACCCGGCTCAGCACAAGCTGCTGAATCAATAGAGTCTTTGTTGAAGTGACTGGAGGGAAGAGGAGAAGACAGAGCAGACCTAAAGAATGTCGAAATAAGATTGGTTTTAGAAGTTGGGAAAGTAGCAGCGTCATCTGCAGAAAGACCAGAGAAAGAGAAAGGCCAGGAGTTAAAGGAACTAAAAGAAGGTCACGCATAAAGAAAAGAAAATGTGAGTTTAAAGAGGTGATTCTGATAGGAGAAGGAACACACTGTGCCTTAACTGCCTCAAAGACTGAGCGTAAGGTGCAGGTAAAGGGACTGAAACCAGGAGGGAGCTTTCTGCTCATCCCTTTGATGTTCAGTGTGTAAGCTGAGCAGAGAGTGAGTGAGCCATGGCTGAGGAGCGTTTATGAGTGAGTCTATGGACAAGCCGTCTAGTGAACATTAAGGCGCTCATTTATGGGGAATTGGCGTAGGGCCGCGCCACAAGTCTTCCTGCTGCGCTGCCCTATGCCAAAGAGAACGGGCAGGAACGCACCGTATTTATGAAATATGGTTCATTCCTGAACTCTCCCCTGCACTGGTGCAGTTTCCGCAGCCGAGCACTAATGTAGGCACCATTGCACCATGGTTCAAGGGTGCCTGTGTTACAGGCGGGATTGTTTTTGTGCCGGAAGGGGCACCCTCCTGCCCAAATACATCCGTCTTTACATCCTGCAGAGGCCGATGGGGACCAAAGTTCTGGCTTTAACTGGGGTCACCTCTCTCTTTTCAGGCAGATCTGTTTATGATTGGCCCATCCTGGCCACCTCCCTTCCTCCAGCCCAGGGCCCCCTCTTGCATTCAACACACTCTAGCATGTAGAGGAGACCTCTGAGGTCCACGGGGCCCTCAGAAGGTAGGTCCAAACCTTCAATATGCAGATTAAGCTGCACACAAGCGAGGTGTTTGGATCCGACGCTTGGAAGCCGTCAGGCCTTGGATGTCCTGCTCCTACCTTGAGCCATCTACGAGCAACGATGAATCCTTCGTTCTCCATAGAGCGGAGTGTGCACCAAAGATTGACTGAACCCCACCTAGATGTCCCACCCTGGTCCTGGGCCGGACGGGCCTTTTTATTCCACCGGGCCCTTAGAAGCTGGTCCTGAAAGCCCGGGGGCCCTTCTGCGGCCCCTGTCTCTTTCCCCAGCTCCACGAAAGACATAGTAGCATGGTATGAGGTCCCCGCAACCCCCGCGGAGCGGGGGGCCCCCCAACCCCCAGGGGGCTCCCTCAGCACTGCACTTTGGCCGGAGAGCTCCAGTTTGGGTCTGGAGGGGGCCCCTCCGCGTGCCGTGCTTTTGCTTCCTGTTAGACGGGGACCTGGAGGGTCGGCCGAGCACAAGGGGAGAGGCCTCCGGTGAGGGCCGTCTCCAGCGATCGCACAGACAAGTAACTTCCCCCCCACAGATGGACACCACACGAAGATCAGATTAACACCTTTTATAGGCAGTTCTGGAAGTAAGGTAGTACGATACAAGGAGGTCAGGACACGATGATCCTCTCAATTCTAGTCTCTAGTAGGGAAAGGGGGTAGCGGGACAGTCTTGGTACCGACTGGTACTGAGGTGAAACGGCGGTAGCTCACAATCCTCGAGCTCGGTGTTCGGACGGGTCGGACCGCGGCAGCGCCAGCAGGTCCCGAAGAGGTCGTAGATGGCAACGGGCCGCGGCAGCGCCAGCAGGTCCCAACGAGGATGACGGTTACAATGGGCCGCGGCAGCGCCAGCAGGTCCCACGAGGATGAAGGTTGCAGAAGGCCGCGGCAGTGCCAGCAGGCAGGACGATAGTTCACAAGGCAGAGCTGCGGCAGCGCCAGCAGTCCGTCAAGGATGAGTTCTTCTCGGTGTCTCTCGACTCCAGGATACAACTCCCCTCCCGCTCTGGGGCTGCCTCAGTTATAGGTCTGGCGCCCTTTGATGTCTGGACCCTCGCACTAGGAGGTCGGGAGGTCCGGGATGAGGGAGTCCAGACACCCAGCAGGGGGGTGGAGCCAGCACCCGGGGAGGCTGGGGGCGATCGGCACCTGGCGGGGGGAGAGCCATCGACACTTCTTTCTCCCATTAGCCTGCCAAGTGGTCCGTTCACCTCCTGGGTGGATGGTGGTGCCGGGATGGCGGGGCCTGGCCAGGTCCAGGGTTGGGGTCGAGCTGAGGCCACGCGGCCGCGTGGTGCAGTGTCCAAGATGGCGGCTGGGCCGGGCAATGGGGCTGACGGGGGCCCGGGCCCGTGACACAGAGACATCCGGGAGCAGGCGTCCCGGAGGGGACGGGTTGCTGGTTGCTTCTGCGGGTAGCCCCCGGAGAGCAGGTGTCTGGGCCCTGTCATGCGGGGAGGGAGCGAGCCCTTCGTGGGGCCTGTCCAACATGCATCCCCCCCAGCTGAAGGCAGGAAGAGTCACCCATCCTCTTGGGGACTCTCCTCGTCGAGGCGGAAAAAGCGGGACAGGCCATCCGCGTTGGCGTGGTCTTGGCCAGGGCGATGCTCCACAGTGAAGTCCATCCCCTGCAGGGAGATGGACCATCGCAATAGTTTGGGGTTCTCCCCCCGCATTTGCATTAGCCATTGCAGGGGCCGATGATCTGTTTGTACCCGGAAGTGGGTTCCGAAGAGGTAAGGCCGGAGCTTCTTGAGGGCCCATACTACTGCGAAGGCCTCTCGCTCAATTGTGCTCCAGCGCTGTTCTCGGGGCAGTAGGCGTCTGCTGATGAAGGCCACTGGCTGGTCGACTCCCTCGGGGTTCAGTTGGGAGAGGACGGCCCCGATGCCATGGTCTGATGCATCAGTCTGGGCGATGAACTCACGGCTGTAGTCGGGGGCCTGGAGCACAGGAGCGGTGCACATGGCGGCCTTCAGCCTCTCGAAGGCCGCTTGACAGTCGGGAGTCCAGTTGACGGTTCTTGGGTTGGTCTTGGATGTGAGTTCCGTGAGGGGCCTCACAATGCTGCCATAGTCCTTTACGAACCGCCGATAGTACCCGGTGAGCCCCAGGAAGGCTCGGACCTCGGTTTGGGTTACGGGGGGACGCCAGGACTGGATGGCAGCGATCTTGAGCTGGAGGGGGGCCACCAGACCGCTCCACACTTGGTGTCCGAGGTAGGTCACGGACCCCTGGCCGATTTGGCACTTGCTGGCCTTGATGGTGAGGCCGGCCCGTTGGAGGGCCTGCAGGACCCCTCGGAGGTGGCGGAGGTGGTCTGGACAGTGGCGGCTATACACCACGATGTCGTCCAGGTATGCGGCGCTGAACTCTTCGAGGCCCGCCAATACCTGGTTCACAAGTCGTTGAAACGTGGCTGGAGCGTTTTTCATGCCGAATGGCATCACTCTGAAATGGTAGTGTCCATCCGGGGTGGAGAAAGCGGATCGTTCTTGTGCCCTGGGGGTGAGGCCGATCTGCCAGTAGCCCGCCGTCAGGTCGAAGATGCTTAGGTAGCGGGCCGCCCCCATGCGGTCAACTAGTTCGTCGGCTCGGGGGATGGGGTGAGCGTCGGTTCGGGTGACAGCGTTCAGACCCCGATAGTCGACGCAGAACCGGAGCTCGGGTGTGGTGCCCGGGGCCGCAGCTTTGGGGACCAGTACCACCGGGCTGGCCCAGGGGCTCTCCGAGGGTTCGATGACTCCGAGTGCGAGCATCTTGGAGACTTCTTCTTGGATGCAGGTGCGTACCCGATCTGGTACTCGGTACGGCCGGTGTCGGATAGGAGGACTGTCGCCAGTGTCCACGTCGTGCAGGCACCAGGGGGTGACCCGGGTGTGAGGGAGAATAGGTTTGCAAATGGCAGCAGGAGGGCCCGACAGTCTTGGCGCTGCTCCGGGGTCAGAGCCTCGGAGAGTTGGACCCCGTCCACCGAACCATCTTTTTCCCCGGTCCCCAGTAGGTCAGGGAGGGGCTCGGAGTCCTCTTCCGCCCCACTGTCTGTAGCCATCAGCAGGCTGAGCTCCGAGCGCACGAAGTGGGGTTTGAGTCTGTTGGCGTGGAGGACCCCGAGGGGGTTCCGGGGGGATTCCATGTCGATGAGGTAGGTGACGGGGCTCTTACGCTCGATCACCTTGAAGGGCCCCGTCCACTTGTCCTGTAAGGCACAAGGTTCGGGGGGGACATCACCCATACCTGCTGGCCAGGCTCGAATTCGATGGAGGAGGCATGTTGATCGTACCACGTCTTCATGTCCTCCTGACTGGCTTCAAGATTGGCTTTGGCGATCTCTCTGAATCGCCGGGTCTGATTACGGAGGGTCAGGAGGTACTTGTAGACGTCTGGAGGGGTCTTCAGGGGGGCCATTTCCCACTCTTCTTTAACTAAGCTGAGGGGCCCGCGAACAGGGTGTCCGTACAGGAGTTCGAAGGGGCTGAAGCCGAGGGACTTCTGGGGTACTTCTCGGTAGGCGAAGAGGAGGCACGGTAGTAGCACGTCCCACTGGCGGCGTAGGGGTTCCTCCAGCCCCATGATCATCCCCTTGAGAGTGCGGTTGAATCGCTCGACCAGTCCGTTTCCTTGCGGGTGATAGGGGGTTGTGAATCGGTAGGTGACTCCGCACTGTTGCCATAAGGATTTCATATATTTTGAAATAAAGTTCGTGCCCCTGTCGCTGACGACTTCCCTGGGGAAGCCCACCCGAGAGAAGATTCCCATTAAGGCTCGACCCACCACTGGTGCGGTTACAGTTCGAAGGGGAACCGCCTCAGGATAGCGGGTGGCGTGGTCCACCAGGACCAGGATGAATCGATGCCCTTGTGCTGTTCGGGGGTCCAGGGGCCCCACAATGTCTATTCCCACCCTTTCGAACGGGGTGGTCACAACGGGGAATGGTTGCAGGGGTGCCTTGAGTTTGCGGCCGCTCTTCCCGCTGGCCTGGCAGGTCGGGCAGGACCGGCAGTGGTTGGAGACGTCATTTCTGATTTTCGGCCAGTAAAAGTGAGTCACCAGGCGGTTGTATGTTTTGTCTTGCCCCAAGTGTCCAGCCAGGGGGACATCATGGGCCAAGTTCAAAAGGAAGTCTCTGAAGCAGAGGGGCACCACCAGCACTCGACTGGCCCCCAGCTCCGCTATTCTTTGTTCGCTGTACAGTAAGTCATTGTCCCAATAGATCCAGTGGGCTCCTGCGGTGTCTCCTGCGCTCTGGGCGAGCGCTTGCTGTCGCAGTCCCTCGAGGGAGGAACATGTCTTTTGCTCTTGCTGGAATTGTTCTTGGGTGGGCCCCCCTTCCTGACGCCACTGAGCCAGGTCGGGAAGGTCTTGGGGCTGAGCGGCCTCTCCTTGGGTTTGTTCCGGGGGGTCGGTAGGGATGGAGCTTCCCTCTGGAGCGATCGGGGGAGGCGGTGCTGGCCATTCGGGTTCTTCAGATCCAGGGATGGTGTCGGCGGCCATGGACCGGGTTGTTACACACGCCCATCCCGGGAGGCCCAACATCCCCAGGTGCTCTCTTCTTTCAACGGCTGCCCACGGGGAACTCTCGAGATCGTTCCCCAGGAGGCAGTCCACGGGGGCATCGTCGCGGACAGTCACTCTTAGCATACCGGACACTCCTCCCCATTCGAAGGGGACGCAGGCCATCCGACACAGGCTCTCCGAATTGTCGGCCGATCGGACGGGGCAAAGAACGTTTGGCAGGATTTGTTCTGGGGTCACCAGGTGACAACGGACGGCCGTCACACTGGCCCCTGTGTCACGCAGGGCTTCGGCCTTACGCCCATTTATGTTCACCCACTGACTGTATTTCCTGGTGTTGGCTGGTAGGGGAGCCCGCGGGATCAGGTCTCTTCCCCCTAGGCAGGCCAGGGTCATGGCGGCGGGTTCCCACTCGGGCTGCTCCTGCTCGTACTCGTCAGGCTCTTCGGAGACTTGCTCTTCCCCTAGGGCGGCGGCAGCCATCTGGCGGGGCCCGGGGGTCTGGTTCTTTGGGCAGGTCGGGTCACTGGCATAGTGGCCGACTCGTTGGCATCGGTGACACGTAACGTTGGCTCGGAACCCCGGGCGCATCGGGGGGTTGCCCCGGCCGGCCGGGGGCGGGGCGTTGTTTGCGGGAGCGGCCGGGACGGCGTCTCTGCCCCGGCCCTGTCCTCCTCCTCCTCCTCGGGGACGATGATAACCTTGGTTGGTTCTGTTCTGCTCGTTTGGCCCACTCCGGGTCACTCGGGTGCTCTCCCATCGGTCAGCCTCGGCGGCGAGCTGCCGTGGGTCAGTCAATTTGCTGTCGAGGAGGTGCTGCCTGAGCTCGACGAAGCAGTTGTTGGAGAGGTGCTCCCACACAATGAGGTTGAAGAGCTGCTCGTAGGTTGTTACATTGCTACCCTTGATCCATCCCTCGAAGGCTCGGCTGAAATAGTTCACATATTCTATCCAGGTTGTACCCGGGATCCGGGTGCAGTTGCGGAACCTCTGGCGGTACATCTCGGGCATTAGCCCATATCGACTGAGGAGGGCGGCCTTCATGTGGTCATAGGACGTCATTTGATGGTCCGGAAGCTGCAGCAGGGCATCCCGGCCTTCATTGACGAATCTCCCCCATAGACCGGCTCCCCAGTCACTTCGAGCGATCCGGTGGGCAGTCATGGCGATCTCGTAGGCCTTGAACCACTGCTGTATGTCGTCGTTCCAATAATATTCACGGACCACATCTTTGGGGATGTGGACCTTCTGTTCGGTAGTCCCTGGGGGGCGCGGTTGCTCGGGCACCCCTAGGTCTTTGTTCTGTTTGCGCATTTCTATCTCCGCCAGCTTGCACTCGTGTTCGTATGCCAGTCTTTTTTCTTCGAGTTCTCTCTGTCTCTGCTTTTCCTCTCGCTCTTCTTGGAGCCGTAAGTGTTCTAAGTTCATCTTTTGTTCTGCCAGTTTCAATTCTCCGTCTAATTTGAGCCGTGCCAACTCTAACTCGTGTAGTCTATTTTTATCTCGTTCTCGGATCTCTTCCCGGGAGAGATCCGTTCTCCTTTCTTCCGTCAGAGTGGTGTTTGTCTGCGGGGCTTCGGGGTCCCGGGGTCCGGCGATATTTGTCTCTGCCCAGGATTCTAGGGCGTGTTTGAAGTCCTCTTTCGTGCTCTGACCGGTGGTGGCAATGCCTAGTTCTATGCAAAATTGTTTTAGCTCTCGGTGGTTGTACTCTTCCAGTTTTTCCATCTGGAATTTCTCTGCAGATCCGCTCTCTCTGGTCGTCATTGTGGATTAGTCGTAGGGTGAGTTACTCTCTGTACGGTTACGCGTTGGTTCGGATCGCGCCGCTGGCCACCAATGTTAGACGGGGACCTGGAGGGTCGGCCGAGCACAAGGGGAGAGGCCTCCGGTGAGGGCCGTCTCCAGCGATCGTACAGACAAGTAACTTCCCCCCCACAGATGGACACCACACGAAGATCAGATTAACACCTTTTATAGGCAGTTCTGGAAGTAAGGTAGTACGATACAAGGAGGTCAGGACACGATGATCCTCTCAATTCTAGTCTCTAGTAGGGAAAGGGGGTAGCGGGACAGTCTTGGTACCGACTGGTACTGAGGTGAAACGGCGGTAGCTCACAATCCTCGAGCTCGGTATTCGGACGGGTCGGACCGCGGCAGCGCCAGCAGGTCCCGAAGAGGTCGTAGATGGCAACGGGCCGCGGCAGCGCCAGCAGGTCCCAACGAGGATGACGGTTACAACGGGCCGCGGCAGCGCCAGCAGGTCCCATGAAGATGAAGGTTGCAGAAGGCCGCGGCAGCGCCAGCAGGCAGGACGATAGTTCACAAGGCAGGGCTGCGGCAGCGCCAGCAGTCCGTCAAGGAGGAGTTCTTCTCGGTGTCTCTCGACTCCAGGATACAACTCCCCTCCCGCTCTGGGGCTGCCTCAGTTATAGGTCTGGCGCCCTTTGATGTCCGGACCCTCGCACTGGGAGGTCGGGAGGTCCGGGATGAGGGAGTCCAGACACCCAGCAGGGGGGTGGAGCCAGCACCCGGGGAGGCTGGGGGCGATCGGCACCTGGCGGGGGGAGAGCCATCGACACTTCTTTCTCCCATTAGCCTACCAAGTGGTCCGTTCACCTCCTGGGTGGATGGTGGTGCCGGGATGGCGGGGCCTGGCCAGGTCCAGGGTTGGGGTCGAGCTGAGGCCACGCGGCCGCGTGGTGCAGTGTCCAAGATGGCGTCTGGGCCGGGCAATGGGGCTGACGGGGGCCCGGGCCCGTGACACAGAGACATCCGAGAGCAGGCGTCCCGGAGGGGACGGGTTGCGGGTTGCTTCTGTGGGTAGCCCCCGGAGAGCCGGTGTCTGGGCCCTGTCATGCGGGGAGGGAGCGAGCCCTTCGTGGGGCCTGTCCAACACTTCCCCAGTTTTGCTCTGCCCGTATTAAATGTAAAATGTCTGGAATTCATGCTAGTAACATTATTTACTAATATTTCAAAAATACAGCAAGAAAATTTGCTGCGTTGCGTTGTTTGAAAGGGAGAAAGCAGAATTGCGCCCGATCTACTAGGATATGACACACCTCGGCTCTCTCCCAGCGCTGGCACACTGTGTGCTGCCGTGCGCCAACGCAGGCACCCTTGTGCCATCCACCGACAGTGCCTGCAGTACAGGCAGGATTGTTTTTGTGCAGAAAGAGACACCTTTAAGCCAATTCAATGTGTGATGCAGAATGTATCACTCATGCAATGTCAGGGGGATTTGCACCAATTTGCAACAAACCCAGGTTTACAAGTCTCTCAATCTGGGTTTGTGTCAAAATGAAAGGGGCGGATGCTTGGATAGGGCCATGCTCTACCCGTGCAACGCCTGCCGGACGCAAAGTAACGCACGGCCGTGCTAGGCGCTGTTTTGCACCACTTTGGATTTACTAAACCACGTAAAGCCGCGCAATGGACTCCGCGTGCCGTAGTAAATGCACCAGTGATGTGCCACAAAAGTGACGCAACCCTGCAACTAACCTTTGGTGCATCTGAGCCTAGATTTGCAGCCTGGAGGTGCAGCTCCACAGGGGGTGGCCAGGAGTCTGACCTCAAATGCTGATGTCTGCTGGGAGGAGCAGGGCCAGCTTCAGGGCAGTGCGACTGGTGCAGCCGCACTGGGCGCTGACCTGTGAAGGGGGGGTGCTGTGACCTCAGGTGAGTGCTGTGACCTCAGGTGAGTGCTGTGACCTCAGGGGGGTGCTGTGACCTCAGGGGGCGCTGCGACCTCAGGGGGGTGCTGTGACCTCAGGGGGGTGCTGTGACCTCAGGGGGGCGCTGCGACTAAGCATGGGCGTAAAATCCGCTCCGCTCGCGGATTTTTCGGATTTTCGGCAAATTCGCAATCCGCGAACGCTCGCGAATTTGTCGAAAATCCGTGAATCCGCTCGCGGCGGATTTTTTGCTTGGTTGCGGCGCGCGGCCTGGTGCACGGCGTTCACTTTCCGTCATTTAGCGTTTGCCGAGTTGTTTTTCTTTGCGAGTGACGCGCCATTTTAGATCTTGCTGCGTGTTCCCGCGGGAGTTTGGCGCCCGCGAATACGTAATCACGGCTTGCCACCTTGCACAGCACACCTCGCGAGAGTTCGCAATTGCGAACACGTAGTTGCGGCGGAAAGGAACAATCTCGCACTTGCGAAATAGAGATTTTGCAATTTCGCACAAGAAAATCACCAGCAAACAGGATAAACCTTCAGAAAATTATGATTTTTATCAGAATCACTCCTCAGGTTGACATTTGCATGGCCTTTTTTTTTGCAAGGAGTCCATTTTGGGGGGGGGGGAGGAAGGAAGTGCCCCACAGTCTCCAACTTCCTGTTCCTGTCCAGCAGGCTCCTCCCAGTGCTTTGTCCATCTCCTGGTCACTTTCATTTGGATCTGGAGCTGGAAGGATTACTTTTTGTGGGTGCTGCTGGATATTTGGATTTGAGGCCTTTTTGACTGTCTTTGGATCACTTTTGGATTAGAAATCAACTTTCACAAGTAAGTTTGTTTGGGGCATTACAGTTGCTGCAAGTAAAATTTTGGAACTTTTTCAGAACATTAAATAAATTATATTGTGGGTAGCCACAGTATCCAGTAGGACCAGGGTTGGTTAGGGGTGCATGATACAACTGTTTTGTTGAATTTAAACACCATTGAGGCCATGGATGGGCTGGGATTGTGCTGATTTTTGTCCTTTTTTTGGGCCTGCTGGTGGGGCCCTTTGCCCAGGGGTGGTGAGTGTTGCATGGGCCTAGTCTTTCTGTGGGGTGTCTTCTTGAATTTAAACATAATTGAGGCCATGGATGGGCTGGGATTGTGCTTATTTTATTGTTTTTTGTCGTTTTTGGGGGGCTGCTGGTGTGGCCTTTTGCCCAGGGGTGGTGGTGCATGGACTGAGTGTGCCTGTGGTGTGGTCTCACTCTCTTTAATGTAAACATCATGGATGGCATTGGATTGTGGTGATTTCTGGCTGTTTTTCTGTTTTTTGGGGGTGTACTGTTGATGTGGACTGGCCATGTGGGTGGTGGTGGTGGCCTTCTTGAGTGCTGGCTGGTACAGGCAACATGTGCTTGGGGTGTAAGGGGCCATTTTGAGGAGAGGCAGTGTCTGAGGCCTGCACTTATTTTGCCTACTTTTCATCCATTATGCCCAGGGGTAGTGAGTGTTGCATGGGCCTAGTGTTTCTGAGGGGTGTCTTCTTGAATTTAAACACCATTGAGGCCATGGATGGGCTGGGATTGTGCTGATTTTATTGTTTTTTGTCGTTTTTTTGGGCCTGCTGGTGGGGCCCTTTGCCCAGGGGTGGTGAGTGTTGCATGGGCCTAGTCTTTCTGTGGGGTGTCTTCTTGAATGTAAACATAATTGAGGCCATGGATGGGCTGGGATTGTGCTTATTTTATTGTTTTTGTCGTTTTTGGGGGGCTGCTGGTGTGGCCTTTTGCCCAGGGGTGGTGGTGCATGGACTGAGTGTGCCTGTGGTGTGGTCTCACTCTCTTTAATGTAAACATCATGGATGGCATTGGATTGTGGTGATTTCTGGCTGTTTTTCTGTTTTTTGGGGGTGTACTGTTGATGTGGACTGGCCATGTGGGTGGTGGTGGTGGCCATCTTGAGTGCTGGCTGGTACAGGCAACATGTGCTTGGAGTGTAAGGGGCCATTTTGAGGAGAGGCAGTGTCTGAGGCCTGCACTTATTTTGCCTACTTTTCATCCATTATGCCCAGGGGTAATGAGTGTTGCATGGGCCTAGTGTTTCTGAGGGGTGTCTTCTTGAATTTAAACACCATTGAGGCCATGGATGGGCTGGGATTGTGCTGATTTTATTGTTTTTTGTCGTTTTTTTGGGCCTGCTGGTGGGGCCCTTTGCCCAGGGGTGGTGAGTGTTGCATGGGCCTAGTCTTTCTGTGGGGTGTCTTCTTGAATGTAAACATAATTGAGGCCATGGATGGGCTGGGATTGTGCTTATTTTATTGTTTTTTGTCGTTTTTGGGGGGCTGCTGGTGTGGCCTTTTGCCCAGGGGTGGTGGTGCATGGACTGAGTGTGCCTGTGGTGTGGTCTCACTCTCTTTAATGTAAACATCATGGATGGCATTGGATTGTGGTGATTTCTGGCTGTTTTTCTGTTTTTTGGGGGTGTACTGTTGATGTGGACTGGCCATGTGGGTGGTGGTGGTGGCCATCTTGAGTGCTGGCTGGTACAGGCAACATGTGCTTGGGGTGTAAGGGGCCATTTTGAGGAGAGGCAGTGTCTGAGGCCTGCACTTATTTTGCCTACTTTTCATCCATTATGCCCAGGGGTAGTGAGTGTTGCATGGGCCTAGTGTTTCTGAGGGGTGTCTTCTTGAATTTAAACACCATTGAGGCCATGGATGGGCTGGGATTGTGCTGATTTTATTGTTTTTTGTCGTTTTTTTGGGCCTGCTGGTGGGGCCCTTTGCCCAGGGGTGGTGAGTGTTGCATGGGCCTAGTCTTTCTGTGGGGTGTCTTCTTGAATGTAAACATAATTGAGGCCATGGATGGGCTGGGATTGTGCTTATTTTATTGTTTTTTGTCGTTTTTGGGGGGCTGCTGGTGTGGCCTTTTGCCCAGGGGTGGTGGTGCATGGACTGAGTGTGCCTGTTGTGTGGTCTCACTCTCTTTAATGTAAACATCATGGATGGCATTGGATTGTGGTGATTTCTGGCTGTTTTTCTGTTTTTTGGGGGTGTACTGTTGATGTGGACTGGCCATGTGGGTGGTGGTGGTGGCCATCTTGAGTGCTGGCTGGTACAGGCAACATGTGCTTGGGGTGTAAGGGGCCATTTTGAGGAGAGGCAGTGTCTGAGGCCTGCACTTATTTTGCCTACTTTTCATCCATTATGCCCAGGGGTAGTGAGTGTTGCATGGGCCTAGTGTTTCTGAGGGGTGTCTTCTTGAATTTAAACACCATTGAGGCCATGGATGGGCTGGGATTGTGCTGATTTTATTGTTTTTTGTCGTTTTTTTGGGCCTGCTGGTGGGGCCCTTTGCCCAGGGGTGGTGAGTGTTGCATGGGCCTAGTCTTTCTGTGGGGTGTCTTCTTGAATGTAAACATAATTGAGGCCATGGATGGGCTGGGATTGTGCTTATTTTATTGTTTTTTGTCGTTTTTGGGGGGCTGCTGGTGTGGCCTTTTGCCCAGGGGTGGTGGTGCATGGACTGAGTGTGCCTGTGGTGTGGTCTCACTCTCTTTAATGTAAACATCATGGATGGCATTGGATTGTGGTGATTTCTGGCTGTTTTTCTGTTTTTTGGGGGTGTACTGTTGATGTGGACTGGCCATGTGGGTTGTGGAAAAGTAAATTTTGCTATGTTCTGTGTCCCTACGTGTCATCCATCATATGTTATGTGTGCATGATTAAATATGCATATGCATTCCCCATGTTCGATTAATGACGCAATTACAGTTGTGTCCACCTCTAATATGCCAGTTTCTAGTCCTCGTGAATACTACGTATATCAGGCCTATGTAAAGTTACGTTGCCACGTTTCTCAGTGTGCACGTTATTCCATTGTAAAGTCCCCGTTTCTAGGCCTCAAAAGGGCCCGGACATCAGATTCAGCTCCTGTCTCCTGAAACTTCGCTGAGGAGCGATACAGCCCCCACCTGTATTCTCGACCCTTCACTTACTTCCTGCCTCGCAGTGCCCGGCTCACCCTGGCTCAGCCTCTGAGTCTGCCAAGAATATGTTATGATTCTAGTTATCAGTTCAGTCCTCCTTCTCTGCATTCCTAAGCTACTGAATCGCATCAATAGTTTCCGTCATTGTCTAGCCTTCACGTCTCCACGTTAGAGAAATACTGCATTTAATGGTCATTTAATATTCTTCATCACGTACTACATGTAGAATAATGCATGGTCCAGTCTTAGAATCAAGTCAGCCTTTCCCCTCCTAACTTCTAGTTTATATCAACATGTTCTCTAAACATCAGATACTAGATACTGTTTAGGTACATGTCGCCCTGACTCTCCAGACTTCAGTCTCTGCTCCTAGCACAGAGTTCATAGCCCCCAGTTTCTCCTAGTGATACGTCATTGCTAGTTTGCGCGCACCATCAGGTTAGAGGTCCCGGCTCCTTAGGTAGCCCCCTCCATGGTTTCCGCCCCATTCATGACATATTCTGTTACGTTTGCATCACATGTCTATGTATACGCCCTGTTACACCTCTTTTCACCCTTATCTTTCGCGACTGCTACGCGTCACACCTTCTGCTCCACCCACTGCTACGCCTATTGCAATGTAATGCTATGTGTTTGCGTTATGTATATATGCTCATGCACTGTTATT
Source organism: Lissotriton helveticus (assembly GCF_964261635.1). Classification (NCBI taxonomy): domain Eukaryota; kingdom Metazoa; phylum Chordata; class Amphibia; order Caudata; family Salamandridae; genus Lissotriton; species Lissotriton helveticus. The sequence continues at coordinate 5,248,458 of NC_136072.1, forward strand.
AAAAAAAGTTCATCCTTTTCCTTGTCCCGATCCTGACACCAGCAGCGCTGCTGGGCCCTGCCATCCTATTCCTATGCAGGTTGTCCTGTTCCTGTCCTTTATGCTGTAATAAACCTGCGAAACTCCTACTACCTCGAATTTTGACTCTTATTTATTGAGCTATCTGTTATTCATTTATGCATTCAAAAATAGGGTATTATTTATTTATTTACCACATAATGGCGCCCGAACAGGGACTTGCCCTTTCCCCACGCGTCGGTGAAGCCACGCCGACCCCCTGACCCTCTGCAGTCGTGACGGAACTCTTCTGCGCACCGGCAGATATTTCTGCTTCAAGTATCCCTCAGGCCCACGGAGGAGACGGAGGAGGCGGTCCAGCATCCAGACGAGACGGTGGAGGAACGCGGCGAGTCCCGACCAGAGCCCAAGCCGAGAGTCCAAGGTCCGAGGTATCCGGAGGCCCACCCGTAACTGAAGTCCGAAGTTCGTCCGTCCGACGTCCAAGCAGTCCCGTCCAGTCTGAGGCCTTCCGTTCTTGCTGCCCGGTGAGTACCGTTACTGGGGTGGTATCTAGACAGGGTCAATCTAATTGACTCTGGTCCGTGGGTTGGTGGTACACAGACCCACAAACGAAGTGTCCACTTCGGTGGATGCGGGTCCTGACGTGTCTCTTTATGAGACCGGTAAGTTTCGTACTGTTTCAGCAGTGCATCTAGTTCCTGTTCTAGTCAGTTCTGTTCTCGAGAAAATTCATGTATTCTGTGTTCCGTATTCCAGGTAGTATTCTGTTCGAACTGTTATTTTTAAATGTTCTTCATGTATTTTAATGTCGTGGTATGAATGGGGAATAAGTATCGTGTTTATTGTGTATTGTATTGTGTCTAGATTATAGTTCAGTCATGCCACTCTTTTCGAAATTACGTCAGTTAAAAACCAGAAAGGGTCTGCTGGAAGCAGCAGTTCCAGTTCCGCCTAGGGACAGTCCAGGTCATTTTATGTATCAGAAGCATGGCATAAGCGCCATATTGTATCTAGATTTATGGGTAGAGTATACCAAACAGTTAGAAGAAAAGTATAGATGGCCCGTATCGGGTACATGGGATGCCGAATGCATCATGCGAGTAGAAGAAGCATTATGGAAAAAGAAAGCCAGACAGTCACAGAAAGATGCCATCGAGTTATGGCGCAAAGAAGCTCATAAAAGAACTGAAAAGGAAATCAGAAAGTCAGAATTAAGTAGAGAATCCTTAGAACGAGCACAAGAAAAAGAACTAATCGAGATAGGTGAACAAGTCAAAGCCGAACAGTCAGACAGACAGAGGCATGCCCTTATTAGGGGTATGTATCCTCTCCTTGCCGAGGGCTTGCCAAAAGCGACCCCAGAGGCATCCAGTAATTTCCCGCCACCATTAGTTCCGACCAAGCTACGTCACAAACAGACCGCAGCTGATATTTTCATTTCGTCCTATTTGGACGACACAGTCCCAGAATATGCAAATCCTGTTCGCGCTCCGCCAGCCCCTGTAAATCAGGCACTTCCCGGTCCTCCAGACACCGGAGTACCTGTTACGGTACCCCCGGTCCAGTCCGCCATACAAGTCCAGCCTACATTTCCATTTCCCACTCTGCCAGGACGAAGAGCCTCAGTAGACGACTCTAGTTTAGGGGCCGCAGGGGGAGGTACTCCTCAAACCCCGCCGCCACACAAGCGTTTAACGACAGCCGAATTACATGCACAAGCGTCACAGCGTACGCCCAGACATCAGACTGTAGCAGAAATAAGAAAATCCCTTGCCGAATGCGGCTATGATCCAGTCCCAGGCGAGGATAATATGGTTTTATATTCATTCCGCGTAAGAAAGGTGGCCGAGTATCTAGTCACCTTACCGAATATGAAAGAAGATCTAGACAGAATATATCGTTTCATCCGTACAGGGGATGATCCAGAAAGTATTAGCGAGGCCATGTCTCAAAGGAAAGCCGAGATCCAGCTCATGATATTAAAGTTTCTGATCAATTGTCTAATAAGAGAACAAGATTACCCGTCTAAAGATCCGGCTGAAATGAGAACCCTGACAAGGTGGAGTGATAATATAGCCGAGGGTAAGCACAAGACCGTCGGTGCTATGGAGAGTATGTACAAGAAAATCCGTAAAGAGATAATAAAATTACACGAACAGCGTAAAGCAGCACAAGTAAGCGAGAAAGAAAGTAACTCTGATCCTGAAGAGGTAGAGGACGAGAATCCCGCCAGAATAGCGTATGTAGGAAAATCTAGATTTCCAGATCGCCATTTACGCCTAGAACACAAGTCTATTTTTCATTCTCCAGCACCAGAACAAGGTTCTCTAGAACAAGTGTTTCAAGCTACCGATCACATTCTGAAATCACGAATCGGTTACAGTGAGTTAAGTACCATGCATGAACAAGAACTAGTCCGATCAGCAGTCCGATGGATTACTGATTCTACCACTTTTCCAGACGAAATAGTGGCACAGATGTTTCTGAAAATGCCCCCGGCCGAACAACGACTGGCGGGTATGTATATGATTCAGCACCTCATTACATTGTATGAGGGTCAGCACTCTGATCCAGGCCCGTTACATGATGTCCTGAACGAGTTACTCCAGTATAGATGGAAAGGTCTAGGTACCGATTTAATTAGTGTCATTCTAGAACAGCGTCACAAATATAGAACGTTTCTGAACCCGCATTTTGTTCATGTCTCACCCCCAGAAGGTAAACCATTTTACATGGAGAGGCAGAATCCGTTACGAGAAGTCCACCCAGTCAGAGGAACGGGTGGCGAACTAGAACGAGTGTTTGTTTACACTCCGATTACAAAGATGGAACTCCTCGAGATGAAGAAATTAATTCCCTGTCATGACAAAGATCCAGCAGGGTTCCATAGAGAATTAAAAGACATGCTCCGTATGGGAGAATACACGTATCCAGATATAATTAAAATGTTAAAGGTTCTGCTGCCCGCAGGGGTGTATGAAAAGCTCAAGGAAAAAGAATGGGAGGTGGGGGAGAAAAAGATCGATTGGGCAGTTCTAGAAGCTGAAGATAAGGCACGAGTACCAGGTACCGGTCTTGGAGATAAATGTAAAGAATTACCGGAATTATTAATACAAGTTTTACCCAGATTATTGACAACTAGAAAAGAAGACTGGGATGCAATCTCAGCCTGTAAACAGAAACAAGACGAAGATATTAGTGATTTTTATTCTAGATTTGAAAAATGTTTTAGCATCAACAGTGGCCTCAAGACAAGTAGTGAGTCATACCCTCACCTTTTTGTTACTAAATTAGTCGAGAATTCAAGCCCACAAATTAAAAATCGAGTTTTGAAAGTCGAAAGTACCTGGCAAGCTAATACCCCGTCCCAGATGTTGCAGATGCTTCAATACCACCAGAATAGAATCAGGGAAGAACAAGAACACGAAAGAAAACGTATGAAAGACACGAAGATGAAAGTACTAGTTGCACAATCTGTTCCTCAAGACAGTCAGAAGAGGGGTCCGAATCAAGCCAGTCATCCTGCAGCTCCCGTTAAAGGGAATTGCAATTATTGTAAACAACCAGGTCATTTTATAAATGAGTGTGCAGTTCTGAAACACAACATAGCTACTGGTAAGACTAAAGAAAGACCACGTCCGCCTAGACAAGAACAAGTTTCACAGATTCCTCAGCCACAGAATGCGCCACAGACAGTCACAGCTCCGCAGCCTATCGCTGCAACACAGCATGTCACACAGCAGATGTACCAGTATGCACAGTCTGAGTATCCAGAGTACCAGCAGTATTCATGAAACAGCCTAGAGAGGGAGGTAGGCTTGCCTCTCATCGAGATACCTGTAGATCAAGAAGGTCCCTATGTTCACAGTCAAGTATTAGGGAAAGACAGAAAGTTTTTGATTGATACAGGGGCAAGTAGGACCACAATTAGTCACGCCGAAGTTCCAGGGGCTCCGCTCTCAGGCTCAAGAAATGTTTCCCTTGGATTTTCAGGAAAGCCTATCGTAAATGAAATATCAAAGCCAGTTACTCTAGAAGTAGGTCCATTGTCCCGCACTACTGATCTGTTACTTACTAAGTCATGTCCAGAAAATCTATTAGGCATCAAAACACTGAAAGAGTTAGGTGCAGTTATATGCTGTTCCCCAGAGGGAATACGATTGTTCCTACGTGACTTTAAGGGTCACTATGTATTACGAGATTTTGATTCAAGACTGTCTAATGTCCCGCAGCACTTATGGGCGCAAGGTCCAACTGATGTAGGTTACATGCAAATCACACCCTATCGTGTGACTCTCAAGCCAGGTGTAGTGTTACCACGAATCAGACAGTACAGATTGCCACCTGAGGCTGTAGCAGCCTTATCCAAAATTATTGACGAGCTCATGGCTCAAGGAGTGGTTGTAGAAACTGACTCCAATGTATGTAATTCTCCGATCATTCCAGTCATGAAACGTACTGATCCAAATGCACCCCCAGTATATCGATTAGTGATTGACCTACGAGAGCTTAATAAATGTATTATTCCGCAGTACCCAGTTGTCCCAGACATCTCTTCCCTATTAACGGCCATTGATTCCGAAGCCACGTTCTTCACTGTCATAGACCTCAAGAACGCATTTTTCAGTGTTCCTATTCATCCAGACAGCCAGTTCCTTTTCGGATTTTGTTTAAATGGAAGGAGCTATATGTTCACACGCGCTCCTCAAGGTTTCACAGAAAGTCCTAGTATTTACAGTCAAGCACTTAAGAGACAACTAGACAACATTCACATGCCAACTGACACTGCCCTGCTCCAGTATGTCGATGATCTACTGATCACAGCCCGTTCTGAACGTGCTTGCGAGCGAGCATCACTGACAGTTCTGTATTTCCTAGCCGAGATGGGGCACAAGGTGTCCCCTTCTAAGCTTCAATTCTGTGTCCAGCAAGTGGTCTACTTAGGACACTTACTGTCCAAGAGGGGTAGACAGTTGACACCAGACCGTATCCAGTTAATAGCGAGTCTTCCTCAGCCCAAGACCCAGAAGGAGGTACGTGCTTTTATTGGCCTTACTTCTTATTGCAGACAATGGATTCCTCAGTATGCATTTCTAGCCAAACCACTGATACAGTTAACGACACAGGAGGCAGCCGTATCGACTATCCTCCCTTGGACATCTGAACATACACTTAGTTTCAATGAGTTAAAGAAAGCTCTATGCCAAGCTCCAGTTCTAGCGACACCGAACTACAGTAAGCCTTTTACACTTTTCGTCACTGAACGTGAAGGTACAGCATTATCTGTTCTCACACAAGATCAAGCAGGACAATACAAGCCCTGTGCTTATTTTTCGAGCACATTAGATCCTGTAGCCCAGGCTCTGCCTGCGTGCCTCAAGTCAGTTGCAGCCACAGCACTAGCTATCAGACAAAGTGATTCCATAGTCTTAGGACACTCCTTGACAGTACAAGTTCCACACTCTGTGGAAGTTCTTTTAAACCGAACACAGACTCAGCACTTGACAATTGCACGTTTAACAGGTTATGAATTGACACTGTTCCAGCCACACATAGAAATCAGACGCTGCAACGTTTTAAATCCTGCTACACTGTTACCATCAGTTAATTCAAATCCAGCCACACATGATTGCGTGGAAGTAGTTAACATTACGACAAAGCCAAGACAAGATCTGACAGATACTCCGTTACCAGACCCCGACCTGACACTTTATGTGGATGGTTCATGTATGAGAACAAGTACAGGAGAACTAGTCGCCGCGTATGCAGTGACTACTGACACTGAAGTTATTGAAACACACCGTATTGACACCCTGTCTGCTCAAGCAGCAGAGCTAGTTGCTCTGACACAAGCCTGCATACACGCCAAGAACTTGAAAGTTAATGTTTACACAGATTCACGCTACGCATTTGGAGTCGTCCACGACTTCGGAGTGCTCTGGCAGGAGAGAGGTTTCATGACTTCTCATGGAACCAAGATTCAGCATGGTCTCCTTATTCAAGCTCTGTTAGATGCCATACATTTACCGACATCTATCGCTATCATGAAGTGCAAGGCACATACGAAAGTTACTGACATTATTTCTCAAGGTAACGATCTAGCAGATCGCACAGCCAAGCTTACAGCACAGACTCTAGACATTCCAGTTAACATGACACACACTCCAGATCCGATTACATGTATGACAGTTAAGGACCCTACACAAGATGTCATAGACATACAGTTACACGCTACTCCCGAAGAAATCAAGAAATGGTCCGAACAAGGAGGGGTCCAGACAGATCAAGGATGGTTAACAAAGGGTAGAGCCACATGGTTTCTCCCCGACTCCATGGTTCAAGTCATTATTAATACCGCACATAGTCCAGCACATTTAGGAGAAAAAGCTATGTTAGACAGTATCCAGAACATTTGGTTCAACAAGCATTTACGAGCTGCAGCCAAGCAGAAAGTCCGTACCTGTATGATATGTTGTCAGTTTAATCCAGGTAAAAGTGTCCCGGTGGAACAAGGTGGATTCCAGCCCCCTGACCACCCTTTTGAAGTCCTCCAGATGGATTATATTCAGATGGAGCGATGTCGAGGTTTCAAGTATGTCCTTGTAGTTGTATGCGCTTTGTCCAGGTGGACAGAAGCATATCCAGTCCCAGATTACACAGCCGCGACCACTGCTAAGCAGTTGGTTCGTGAGTTCTTCCCCCGTTATGGACTCCCTAGAGTCGTATATTCTGACAACGGCCAGCCATTCTCATCTGAACTCATGAAGCATGTTTCCCTGTTGTTAGGGTACCAGTGGAAGTTTCATTGTGTACGCCATCCTGAAGCAGCCGGTCTTGTAGAGAGACATAATCAGACTCTGAAAATCCGAATTGCCAAAGTGTGTAAAGAGAAAGGTGTGGACTGGCTAGTAGCTCTGCCAGTCGCTTTATTTTATATGCGCATGGTCGCACATTCCAGATCAGGTCTGTCCCCGTATGAGGTCGTATTCGGCCGCCCCCCAAATATGTGGGGTACTCCTAGACCCCGAAGTATTACCGATGTTTCAAGTAATATGCTGACAGATTACCTAGCTTCCTTGATGTCTGCCCTCAACTCATGTCGTTCACAGGTTGCCGCCGCATTTCCAGATAATACCGAGGTGGCACCGCATGAAATCGTTCCAGGATCCATGGTGTTGGTGAGGAATTTTGACAGATCAAGTCCGCTGGAGCCTCGCTGGAAAGAGCCCCGACAGGTCCTCCTCACCACCCGTACAGCCGTGAAGTTGGAAGGTCGCAAAGGCTGGGTGCACCTTTCTCATGTAAAACTTTTTAATGGACTGAAACCCGTCTTAAAGAACATTTCCCAGGATTTGAAGGATTGCCAAAGCATTGTTCTCAAGGACTGTCCCGCAAAAGACATTGCTACAAACCCTCCCCTGTTAGAGAAAACTCTGCAACAGGAGTATAAACTCAAACTCCGGTCTAGTAAAATAAGTCAGTCAGTTTGATTGTCTAAGTCCTCCCCTAGGTGAAACGGTTAGACTGTTTCTGACATGTATAAAATAGACCCCCATAGTGAGAGAGTTAGTCAAAACTCAATTCGATGTATCGTTTTTCTATGTTTCATATTGTTCCTCAGCATTATGATTTCCTGCACCAGTTATGCATTTTTCTTGTATTTCCCAGTTCCTCATGTGAATAAGTCTGCTAATGCTACAGTAGAGCACACGTTTAGTGATCTGCCTCCTCATGAACTCTCTTACCGCCTCGCTATGCGAAATAACTCATTCATCCGCATGTTACATTACTCACACCAGTCCAGCAATGCCACAAATTGTTGGGTGTGTGGTCGACTCCCCCCTTTCCAGACACCGAAGGGAGTTCTGCCACTTTTTCCTTATCCATTCTCACATAATGGTTCGTGTGGAGCATGGTTCACGTTAACGTCATCCTCAACAGATATGTCTTTTCTTAACAGTACATGTTTTCCAGACAAGCAAGGTCTCCCCCACAGAACCGGGTTAGATCTAGAAAATGAAGTGTATAATTTAGGTAACTATTCTTCGAATTTCATGGTCCTGAATGTTCAGTCTGATACTACTCCAGACTTACCTGCTATTTCAGTACTGCCAGTCAAAGGTGAATTATGTGTCCGAAATAATGGTTCCGTACATGTAGGACATAGTGATTGTACTACTATTGTCAAGTATAGTGACAGTGGGAAATCTATTTTCAAAGCTTCACGTCATTCTTATTTTATTTGTGGTCAAACTGCATATGTTCGTCTGCCCCTCGGTTGGGAGGGAACCTGTTACATTGCCTTCCTACTGCCACCTGTTTTCCTAGCCCCACCTGATTATCATAGAAACACACATCTAGTACACGTTAGACATAGAAGGGAGTCCCCAATTGTCGATTATACTGAAACTGCTCTAGAACAGTATACAGATTTCAACAGAGGCTTCTTCTTCTTTATAGGACCTATCCAGAATAGTAAGCTAATCCGTAGGTTAACCAGAACCCTTGAAGCTGTAGTAAATGAGACTGCCTCTGCTCTAGGTAATTTAACTGAAGAGCAATCTGCTATGAGATTTGTCGTTTTACAGAATCGTCTCGTCCTTGACGTCATACTGGCCGATAGGGGCGGGGCCTGTAGAGTCATCGGATCTAGTTGCTGTATTTTCATTCCAAATAACGCGCCGTCTGTTTATTCAGCTATAACCAGACTCCATAAAATTGCCCATCTGATACACCAAGATCCAGGCACCTGGACATGGTCCGGTTGGTTCTGGAATATAATTTCCGCCTGGGGATGGAAAATATTGTCCTTCCTAGGTATTGCAGTAGCGATCATATTCAGCTGCTGTCTCTGTATACAATGTGGCCCTGCGATTTGCGGCATTTGTGCTACCTCTTGTATTCCTAGTCCCAAGCCCCGTTCTAAATCCCGTTCCAGGATAATTCGAGACGAGCAAATGATACTGTATGAAATGATAGATGGTATCATGAATATTGATGTTTCTTGATGGAAACGTAGTGACAAGGAGGGAATGTGGAAAAGTAAATTTTGCTATGTTCTGTGTCCCTACGTGTCATCCATCATATGTTATGTGTGCATGATTAAATATGCATATGCATTCCCCATGTTCGATTAATGACGCAATTACAGTTGTGTCCACCTCTAATATGCCAGTTTCTAGTCCTCGTGAATACTACGTATATCAGGCCTATGTAAAGTTACGTTGCCACGTTTCTCAGTGTGCACGTTATTCCATTGTAAAGTCCCCGTTTCTAGGCCTCAAAAGGGCCCGGACATCAGATTCAGCTCCTGTCTCCTGAAACTTCGCTGAGGAGCGATACAGCCCCCACCTGTATTCTCGACCCTTCACTTACTTCCTGCCTCGCAGTGCCCGGCTCACCCTGGCTCAGCCTCTGAGTCTGCCAAGAATATGTTATGATTCCAGTTATCAGTTCAGTCCTCCTTCTCTGCATTCCTAAGCTACTGAATCGCATCAATAGTTTCCGTCATTGTCTAGCCTTCACGTCTCCACGTTAGAGAAATACTGCATTTAATGGTCATTTAATATTCTTCATCACGTACTACATGTAGAATAATGCATGGTCCAGTCTTAGAATCAAGTCAGCCTTTCCCCTCCTAACTTCTAGTTTATATCAACATGTTCTCTAAACATCAGATACTAGATACTGTTTAGGTACATGTCGCCCTGACTCTCCAGACTTCAGTCTCTGCTCCTAGCACAGAGTTCATAGCCCCCAGTTTCTCCTAGTGATACGTCATTGCTAGTTTGCGCGCACCATCAGGTTAGAGGTCCCGGCTCCTTAGGTAGCCCCCTCCATGGTTTCCGCCCCATTCATGACATATTCTGTTACGTTTGCATCACATGTCTATGTATACGCCCTGTTACACCTCTTTTCACCCTTATCTTTCGCGACTGCTACGCGTCACACCTTCTGCTCCACCCACTGCTACGCCTATTGCAATGTAATGCTATGTGTTTGCGTTATGTATATATGCTCATGCACTGTTATTAAAAAAAGTTCATCCTTTTCCTTGTCCCGATCCTGACACCAGCAGCGCTGCTGGGCCCTGCCATCCTATTCCTATGCAGGTTGTCTTGTTCCTGTCCTTTATGCTGTAATAAACCTGCGAAACTCCTACTACCTCGAATTTTGACTCTTATTTATTGAGCTATCTGTTATTCATTTATGCATTCAAAAATAGGGTATTATTTATTTATTTACCACAGGGTGGTGGTGGTGGCCATCTTGAGTGCTGGCTGGTACAGGCAACATGTGCTTGGGGTGTAAGGGGCCATTTTGAAGAGAGGCAGTGTCTGAGGCATGCACTTATTTTGCCTACTTTTCATCCATTATGCCCAGGGGTAGTGAGTGTTGCATACTTGCATGTCCCTAGTCTTTCTGTGGGGTGTCTTCAATGTAAACATCATGGATGGCATGGGATTGTGCTCATTTTTCTGTGTTTTGTCGATTTTTTGGGGTGTATAACTGAACTGATGTTCCTCTGTCTTCCATTGCTTTTAGGTGCACAAGAAGACTCAAGAGAACCACCAGTTCCAGGAAGAAGTCCTGCAGCGGTGTGTGTGTGCAGCATAACGTCACGCGACGTCACGTCTGGACACAGAACCCTCTGCAACTCGTGCAACTGCTGCCTGCTGACCTGCTCTGAAGAAGATGGCCCCAAAAAAAGTAACCCGTAGCTCCTCTAGCAAGAAAGGTGCCAGTAAGGAGCAGAAGAAGCAAGTTACCAAGGACACTGGTGTGCCGCCCGCCCCTTTTTTTGGGAGTAAAAAAAAAAGTATGCCTGCAGCAGCAGCGGGATCTGCTGGGGACCAAGCTGGCAGCAGCACCCCCGCTCCATTGGGCTCAGTGCCACCACCACCACCACGCCAACTTAAGTCCAAGCCCTTGAGTGCTGGAGAGGCAGCCAGTATAGTTCTTCAATCACCATCGACCAGTGATGTTGGCTCATCGCAAGAAAGCAGCAGCAATGTCCCTCAATCAACACAGGTTGTTGTAGCTCATCTGACGAGTGTTGAACAACCACAGCCGCAACAACAATCACATGTGCAAGTACAAGCCCAAGTACATGTGGAAGGAGAGGCAGCGCAAGGAGATGCGCAAGCAGAGGTGCATGGAGGGTCACAAGTGCGCACAATAGTTGTTCCTCCCGAAGTAGGGGCACATCAGGAAATCGACAATCAAGGCGAGGTATCATTTGAGGAAGCCACTCCTCCTGATGATCCTTCATTGTCTTCCACACCCCTAGCAAGGAAGAGATCAAGGGTGGTGTCTACATCCTCTTCAAGCACACCTCCTTCTGATGATACGGATCAAACTTGGGAACCAGCACCACAGCCGTCTGAGAGTGAGGCACACCATGATCCAACAAAGGTAGTTAAGCGTAAAAGGAAGCTCGTCCAAAGTCTCAGAGTTATGGAGTGTGATGAGGCTCAACAAGAAGTGGCGGATACTGCTGCTGATGAAGACTCTGCCAACGACGACCCAGTCATCATAAAGGTCACTGCAGCCCCAGCGGGCATGCAGCAAACAGACATTTTGACCCTAGCCCGAAGAGCTGCTGAGCGTGATGATGATGATGATGATGTTGTCGATGAGGAGGCAGTGGAAACACCACAATCATTGGAGTTAAGTAGTACACCAACTCGTCCCGCTTCCATATTTCTTTCTGGCAAGAAGAGACCTCCGTCAACCTCGACCTTAATTAGTGGCGGTGAAAGTGCAAAACGTACAAAAGTTGGGCAATCCAGATCCTCCACTTCATCTGGCATTAGCTTCATGACCACCACCACCAGTATCGCCGCCTCCTCCAGGTCCCACAGACACTTCAAGTCCCCAGTTTGGGACTTCTTTACTGTTTGTCCCAAAAATCCAAGGTTTGCCATTTGTACCCTTTGTAAGCTTGCAGTTAGTCGTGGTAAGTCAGGTACCAACTATGGTACCGGCGGCCAGAGAGGTCATCTTGAGAGAAAGCACACTGTCAAATGGTTTGCGCACCTAGATGCGATCAAGAAAGGCCAAATTCAAGGAAACGTTGATGTTTCATCTGATGATGACGAGCAGGAAGAAGACGTGTCAAACACTTCCCTTACACCCAGTACCCCTGTCAGCAGCACACCCAATGTGAGGCACACTAAGAGTGTTGGAGCGAGTGAGACACCAACGCACAAAAGTTCACCAGCGAGCAAAATTGGGTCAACGAAGTCATTATCAGCCCGTAAATGCTTGGTCCAGGGCAACATTAGAACAATGCTTACTTCAGACGTGCCATATGAACGCAACCACCCACTGACGCGTCTGTATAACACTAAGCTGGCTAAAATGCTAGCTGTGGACCTTCTACCTTTTTCTTTTGTAGAAGCGGTAGGTTTTCTTGAATTAGTGGCAACGCTCTGCCCTAAATGGAAGGTTCCGAGCCGGTTCTATTTTGCCAGAGTTGCGGTTCCAGCACTACATGAAGATGTGCTGGAGGCGATTGGGGCAGCTTTGCAGAAGAGTGCTGTTCACACAATACATCTGACAACAGACATGTGGACCAGTGGCGCAGGCGCTGATTACATGTGCATCACTGCACACTGGGTCTCTTTTTCAGGTGTTAAAGCAAAGCTAAACGCAGGTGTTGACCCGGACAAAGTTTTCAAAGCTGCTCGGAAACATGCAACACTAGCCATGTTTGGCTTGGAGAAAAGTCACACAGCAGAAAACCTTTTGGAAGAGTTTAACAAAAAGGTCTTGAAAATGCTATCCCCCCTAAAACGCAAGATTGGTTATGTTTCCACGGATAATGGCGCCAATGTAGTTAAGGCCATGTTGAAGGGTGACCATGTTAGAGTGCCGTGTTTGGCGCACTGTATCAACCTGGTAGTTCAAAAATTCTTGAGTGATAAACAGAGTCCAGCGTTCGAGGTAATGGCCACCTGCCGCAAAATGTGCAACCATTTCAGCCATTCTTTTAAGGCCCGGAAGCATCTGCGGAGACTGCTACTTCAACGTGGAATGCCAGTGAAAGCACTCATCCAGGAGGTGGCAACACGTTGGAACTCAACCTTCTACATGCTTGAGCGTCTGTATGAGCAGTATACGGTACTCGATCACTATTTCTTCACAGAGGGTACATCTCAGAAGGAGGACCTGCGGATGAGTGCGGCGCAATGGGACATAGTTAAAAGCCTGACAGACATGCTTCGTCCTTTTGAGTTCTTCACGCGTGCAGTCAGCCAGGAGGACTGTAATTTGGGAAAAGCTATCCCATTGTTGTGCATGCTGGAGCACCAACTGATGGCGGTGTCTTCTGAGTTTGAAAAAGATGTACAAAAAAAGACCATTTTATTTTGTCTGAGAAATTATTAGAGCGCCTACGTGGTGATGAACGTCTTCAAAAGATCAAGTCAGATCAGCATTACATTTGTGCTACTATTCTGGATCCACGCTACAAAAAGGCGCTGGCAGGCGAAGCATTCTTTCCTTTTGCTGATGCAGATGTTCAAAAGTACAAACATTGGTTAGCCTGGTCAGCCAAGAGGTTTGAAAAAGAACGGCAGGTTATTGAAGGAGAAGACAGTACATCAGCATCAGCAGGCCATCCCCAGTCACAAGAATCCACTTCTGCACCTGTGGCTGGGGCACAAGTGACCTCTCAGCCGTTAAAGACACCGGCAACTGGATCATCTGCACCACACACAACACTAACAGTGGCTGCTGAGGAGGATTGGCTAAGTTTGCTTGGGTATGGTTCTCGAAAAAATGTCAAAGGCACAGCAAAAAGTAAGCAAAGTGGAGGAACCGTTGATGACCTCGAGTCGATGGTGCAGGACTATATGAATGACTCAACAGAGGTCTTTCTTAATGATGAGCCATTGCAGTATTGGCATGGCAAAAAAACAATTGTGGCCACAGCTCTCCAACCTGGCTATAAACTATTTGTCTTGCCCACTCGCAAGTGTGTCTTCTGAACGTGTTTTCAGTGCTGCTGGTGGCATTGTAACTCCCAAACGGAGCCGCCTCTCGCCCAAAAATGTGGAGCGGCTGACAATGATCAAGATGAATCAGCACCTCATACCACCAGATTACAAAGTACGAGAAAGCACGCCGCATGAAGACGAGGAGGACGGCAACGTAGATGAGGGGATTTGTTCTCTGTTCGGTGGCACTGACCTCATCCAGCCTGAATTTGCAGAGTATGATGACGAAATCTTGTTCTTATTCCCTGACACTGAGCCCTGAAAATGAGACAATCAATCAAGAACTTTCTTTTTCGTCCTTATTCACTTTTATTCCTGTGTGCTTTGTGTCTCTCTTTCTTTGTTTTGCACAGTTAATTTAATTCAAACTTTAATCACCTAATCCCAAAAACAAGACCATCATCAGAACTGTCTTCACTTGTTTGCTTATTGGTTTGAAGGTGCCGCAGTCTACATTCCTCAGGTTCACAAGTTCTGAAGAACATGCTCCTCTATCCTCCTCCTCCAGACTGCGATTTCCCTCAAAGCAGAGTGCTGGTTTATGCCCAATGAAGAAAGACTCAGCACTTGTGGGGGTGTTGTACTTCTTTGCGGGTGAGTTGACGGATTTGGGCCCATTGCTGTGAAGCTCTAATAATGGACAAAAGTGTTTTGGACCAAATATGAGGTGGAAATTTCTTGCAGTTTTTGCTGACTTGCTTGCCTTTGAGGTGCTCTTTGGCGGGGTTCCGGGTGTTTGTGGGTAATTTTTGGTGTCTGGGAGCACTGCTGCGACAGTCTAATCTTGATTGCATTTGCTTTTCAGGAAATCCGTGGTGGAAAACAGGAGTTATGATGATTGATGATGATGATGACCTAGCTGCACAGCGCCGCATTTGGACCGAAGGCCGAGAGATATTGTAAGTATGAGATTTAGCTTTTTCGCTGTTTGGGGGTGTTGTCGGGTGTTTTTTTCCGGGTGGGTTGGCGGGTCTTGCCTGGGGCATTCCTGGGAAGGTCTAATACCGGATAGAAGTGTTTTGGACAAAATCCTGAAGGAACAGCCTTTTTTTTGCTATTTCTTCTGTCATCTTGCTCAATGTAGCGTTTGGGGGGCTTCCTGCTGTTCGTGGGTGGGTTGCGGCCGGGGTCTCTGTCGAAGCACTGCTGCGACAATCTAATCTTGATTGCATTTGCTTTTCAGGAAATCCGTGGTGGAAAACAGGAGTTATGATGATTGATGATGATGATGACCTAGCTGCACAGCGCCGCGTTTGGACCGAAGGCCGAGAGATATTGTAAGTATGAGATTTAGCTTTTTCGCTGTTTGGGGGTGTTGTCGGGTGGTTTTTTCCGGGTGGGTTGGCGGGTCTTGCCTGGGGCATTCCTGGGAAGGTCTAATACCGGATAGAAGTGTTTTGGACAAAATCCTGAAGGAAACACCAGTTTTGGCACTTTTTGTAAGTTAGGGTTCGTTAGGGTTAGCCCTAGCAGCAGGATTGCATGTGTTTCGGGGGGTTCTATTGCAACGCAGTTCTGGTGTTGTAGAGCACTGTTGGAGCGATGCTGGCTATGGATACTTTTGCTTGCTTGCAAGTGGTTTGAATACAATCCACGGTCTGTATTTGGGCCTACTGTTACTTTCAAAGTACGTTGTGTAACCATTTTTCTGCTAGGCATCGTTTTTGGAGATCTGATTGGGGTTCTTCTACATTTTTGCGACTGGCTTTAGTAAGGGTCTTGGTGGGAGCATTGCTGGGAAGGTCACATTTTGTTCTAAAACACAGTTTACAGTACACCTACCTTGAGGGGAAAGATCTGCTATAATATTTTGGCCATACTTAGTTATCCTTAAAAAGGTGACTCAGACAGAGCACGCAATTTCAAAAATATTGTACTGTCTATTAGGGAAATCAAAGTGTCACATTTTGAACCACACAGCGTACATACCTTTTATTTATTTATCAGTGGTATTGTAATAGCACTTCCTGTTTTCCGTTCAATAATTACAGGCCGGGTTTCAGTCAACATCCGCCAGGCAGGCAGTGGACACTAGGGTGTCTTCTGTCAGTGGTCACCAACATTGATGGACGAAGCGTCAGCTGGAATGGAGGAGTGCCGCCAATAAGAGGAATTGTTTGCTGCATGCAACTTACTTACCAAATTCAAGGACAACTCCAACAACATACGCAATACAGATACAGTATCGATTGTATTATTCTATGAGTGTGACTGCATGTGCTTAGCTTTAGTTTGTAACCAAGGATTGTCTTTATCTTCAATTATTGTTTGTCCATGCTCTGCTTTTTTTTTCTTCTCTCAACAAAACCTACCCAAAAAGAAACCCCCATTCCCATCCATTTTACAAACCCTAACCCTCTTCCCCCGGGCTGTGTTGTTTTGCTTGATGTCTGACTAAAATGACATCAATAATTCCACACACTTGCTGGGGAGGATAAGGTCATAGCAACAGGCTGGTGAAGGAATACGAGGATATCTTCTAGACTTACTCAGCTTCAGTACTATATCTTCTAGTAGTAGTAGCCAATGTCAAATAAATTCAACGCAAGTACTAGTTATACTTGCATGCAAATACTTTACCATTTGTTAGGCTACATTATGGCACTGTTCTGTCTGTCACCTGCTATATTCTCGATCGTACCGTAACCGTTGTAATGCTACAGTAAGGACAAACAAGGTTTCGTTTTCTTTTTTTCCATAGGCATGCAACTGCCACTGTGTCACACCACTAGTACCACCGCAATGAGGAAATGTCACCCGCCCAGGATTGACAACGTTAATCCCCATTTCACGTGGAGCCAGCCCTGGGCCTAGCCCTAATTTCTAACACAAATTACAGGTAAGATAAGCGTTTGGTGGGAGGTAGTATAATGGAGTATTATTTCGGAGTAGACAAGAGATTGACGGTTGTACTACTAAAGTCCTACGACTGTTCAGGAAAACAAAGTTACTGTTACACCCCCGCCCCCCACCCACCAGACTGAAAAGCAGTAAAAAACAGGTATGGTCAGAAAAAGTTTAAAAATATATTTATGTAGCCCTAACAAAATAATCTCCCTCACCCACCCTAACCCCAACGATTGTCTTTGAAACGTCCCAAAACGATCCCAACTCCCAAATCCCACCCCCCAAAAGTCTATAAAAAAAGGGCAAGGGACACTCCACTACTGGAGGGTGCTGGTGCTGGTGCATTTTGCGGCATGGGCATCATACTCCTTGCGGAGGGTGGCAAGCTCGGAGCGGAGGCCCTTAACCAAGTTCTTATACTTCAGGACCTCCTGCTCCAGGTTGGACATTCGGACTCGTAGGCGGCGTTGGCGTTCCTTGCAGCTCCTGTGGGGGGCAGCTGGTATTTCTGTTGCTTGGCGGTGGCGGTTGTCTTTGTTAGCCCGGCTCGGTCCCGCTGGCTTAGTCACGGAGGAGGATGCAGTGGTCACAGTCGAGGATGTTGTTGTTTCCCCGCTCGACTGCGTGTCCTCCTCCTCCTCCAGGGCCACCAGCCGCCGATATTCGGCGACAGTGGCCTCCAGCCTCCGTTGCCGGGCCATTCTAGCCTGCTCCCTCCGTGTTGTTGATTTGGAAGGAGCAACTATATGAAGAAAGAAAGACATAGTCTGTAACCAATGCTCCTTAGCATTAATAACACAAAGTGATTGAGCCGAAAGTTGGGTCACAGTACAAGTAGCAAATTGAAAGCACAGTACATAACTATTGATGACAGTATCTATGTAACCTCCCACTTCTGCATCCTTGCTCTAACATTAGTGGTAGTTTAATGAACAAATTCTACGACCACTATGGACTTCCATTACAGTCGACTATGACAGTACACCAGTCTTATTCTTCTTCTTCTCTCTTGTTTAGGGAAATTGGTACGTTATCTTATGTAAGCCGGCAGAATGACATGGACAGCACAGTGAACTTGCACCCGAGAAAAAAAGTTGCACACCATGATGAGTGAGACAGACTTGCGTTACTGTACCGGTCCAGTACATGCAGGTGGTGAAGCTATTACTTTTCTATTACGGGTGGCACTGAGAATACTCTGTTACAAGGGCTACTGCTTAATTAATTTACCTTTCACCCTACAGTGCAAATGAGTACTAGAAAAGGAAAATGAAGAAGCTAACTAATTTGATTATCTATCACTTCACATGGGACGTATTTGATGACATATGGGATGACTTTAGGTGCTTTGCTTAATATTGAGTGAACAGTGATACACCCACACATGAATGACGTACTACAAGTAAACTAAAGTTATTAAGAGAGGTACGGAGTGTCCACCGTAATAACCACATATATGCTGTGATTGCAGACGCAATACAAAGTACTGCTACTATTCATGGTAGTATTGGACACATTTACAATTTCTTTTCCTTGCCTTCCCTGCACTGGAACGGACGTGCGGGTGCGGTGGTACATGCTCTTCAAGGTAACACTTACTTCATCTGGCGACCATCTACTCTCTCTAGATACACATGTGCTATCTAAGAGTCAGAGAATACCATGCTCCAGGCATCCATTCAGTCAAAGTATACGCACACATACAGTTTCTGTTTCACCCACCCAGGCTGCTGTCCTTCCACCCATCCTTGCTTCATCATTGACCCAGCCATGCACCATACCATATTCTTTCCTTCCCAGCCACCTCGGGGGCCAAGCAAACACATATCGTTCTTCTTTGCCAGCCATCATACAAGTTCGCGTCCCACTTACTTACACCCTTCTTTCGCTTTTCGTTCATCCCATCCATCACGTTCGTCTAAGAACTTATTGGGATTCTTCTCACCAAAAACTTCACAGCTAAGTCGAAGTACATTTCGAGGAGGCTACTACCTGGTTGATTTGTAATACACCCGTGCAGAAAGCACACTATGCAATCTTCAATCTCAATAAGTAAGGAATATATAGCTTACCTGTTTCCGCCACCACCGTTTGAACCCCCACAGGACCGTCCGCCGGCTCTTGCACCGCCTCCTCCCCAGAGTCCGCCGAGTCCTCGCCCAACACAGCCACCTCCGCGCTGGCCCCGTCACCAGATGTTACACCTACAAAGTACATTTAAGAATGTTAGAATACACCACTCACTACTATATAATATTTGGTCTAGGAGAAATGTTAAAAAAACTGAATACAATGTAATAATTTGTGACTGTCTACTCCAAAGTAAAAATGTCCCATTTTCCAGGGAAGGCTGTTGTCTTGCTGCACTTTTATGCACAACTGATGAATGCTTGCTTTTGATTTTTAACACGCACCACTCTTTCTCCTAACAGACAGAAGCTTGACTCCTAAGAACACGACCAGGATCAAGTTCAAACCAGGTGAGAGCTCGGCTCGACCACAAGAAATGTGTCCAATTAATCGTCAGCACTAACCACTTTTCCGTTTTCAGTCAAATAGTTTTATGACAAAGTAGATTTTAATAAATGTGTTTACTTTTAATAAAGCTTTTAAACTTAAATAGACTCTGTGGTTTTTGTTCCTCCAGACTAGAGTGGATGAGCTAAAGGTTTTGGAATTTTTGCAAGCATGAGTGCCTCTGACACTTCTTGACTGTGCTGTGACTCCGTACTCTCTTGTCCTGCGTACGATAATCTAGAGATCATTGGGGATCAATAATCAGTGACTTCGGGAGCTGAATGACTCTGCCACACTATCTAGTCAGTAAGGAGACAGTGCATACAGCTATTGCTGAATAGAATGGGAGTCCAATGGAATTGCCAAATGTCCAATCTTAGTTAGCTACACAGACAGACTAATAAGAATAGTCTAGTAATACCACAGGGAGTCATATTCGAGGCAGGATAAGAATTTATATCCAGTCTACAAGAAGATCAAAGACGATTTAGAAAAAATCGAATGAGGAACGCTAGGAAAAAATAGGTACTCTTTATTAAAATGTAAACTTACTGGGGCCAGCAAAGGAGCCCTCGCCTGCCCGATCCTGGCCTGCATCCTCAGCACCCTCCTCCTGTGTCCTCTTGCCCTTGGGGGGAGCTGATGTACAACATGAAAGAAAGAAAAACCAGAAAACATGGATGAGATTTTTCAACCAAATCAAACATTTCAAAAGAACAATAACAAAATATTTTGGAGAAATAGCAAATAGATAGACAACTATTCCACGGGATCTATCTCATGTGGTATACTACGTTATTCGTATTGCCTGATTTGCGGAACGTTGACTTAGAAAGTTCCTATGTAACTCAATAAACAGACTACTAAAGAGGTTTGCCTAGGCCTGGCACTGCAGGCAGCAGTCCGCAGCACGCGAAGTGACAGACAAAGTCCATCCTGCTTGCAGATCAGTGAATACTCAAACTATCAATCCACCCACCACCGCCACTATTTCTTCTTATAGCCATGTGTCTAAAGGAAGGACTGGACTTCAGTCTGTTGGGGCTGATTTAGAAGTCCCTTGCGGCTCATTTTCCTCCATTGTTGCGTGCCTTTTGTGACGCAGCGGCAGAACAAAAGACTCGCCATGGTGTTGGTGCGGCGTATATATTAAAAAAAAACACATATGGGCGATGCATCACGTTGTAAAGCCCTGCGCCATCAGGGGGCGTTCCGGCGCAAGGGAGGGCGTACCTGCGCAGGAACGAATCCTAAAAGTGGCTGAGGGAAATCTACAAGATGTCAATCAGTCACTTTTAGGACAATGATGCATGACTCAAACCCTGCGCGCTTGAAGCCGACGTACGGCTTGATGCAGCATTGGGGAGATAGGGTACCCCAGAGCATTGCTGGAGCTGCGCCATCGTTGGCACGCAACTCCAGCAATGCGCTGCCTTTACGGCACAGATGCGTAAGGCTTCTGTGACGTTTTGGGCCAATGGGTGGTGGTGGCATGGCACACAATTACTGCCGCATCCCTGCTACTTTGCAGGGATGCGCCGGTAATTGAAAATATGACCCTTAGTGTCTAGCATTACGCAGTTCTTATCTTTACACTACACTCATACATAATTTCTCAGGCCAATGAAATGCTTCTGAACACAACATACAAAACAAAGAAGCATAGTAGCAAGCAAGGCTACTGAGAAGGAGAGCAGTGCACCGGAAATGCATAGAAGATTTTGAAATATAATTTACCTCAATGTAATCGGCAGCATTATTGCTCTTGGTAAAGAACAAAGATTTGCAAATAACAGAGCCGGATAAAACAGAGTAGTAAATGAATAGCCACTACTACTCACCAAGCCCGGGACCGCTACGCCGAGCGCGTCCAGCAAGTCCCGTTCCCGGTCCATGACATCGGTCCAGCGGTGGGTGGCCTGGTTATATGTGCGCCGGACCCCAGAGAGCTTATACATGGCCCGGCACACCTTCTTCCACCGCTTGCGGCGCTCCCGGATGCCATAGCCAGTCGCGATCTTGCCGCCTCCCAGGATCGTCTTGGGGAGGCGGCGCTGGACGTGGAAGATGAGTGCGGCCACCTCCTCCGCGCTAAAGATCTCCCGTGGCACCACTTGCTCCCCCCTCAAACGCCCGCACGGGAGCCGGGCACGGGGTGCGGGACCCTTCCCCTTCTCAGGGTGCTTCCCGGCTCCCTTTACCATGGTCTGGGCAGAAATACAGTTAAATGATAAACAAGAAATAGAATAGTGAAGAAGAAAAGAAAAGAGTTTAAAAAAGTAGTTTAAAAGTAACTAAAAGCAGCAGAAAACACAAAAATATAGAGCTAGAAAAATAGAGGGATAGATAATAAGTAAAATTAGATCAAATAAACTTCAAACAAGCAAAGGATGGCAGAGATTGAGAGAGGATAGAGAAAGCATGCCCAGAACCATAGCAATGAATGAGAAACAAGATGGCCGCGCCCGTTCACGACCGCGTGGGTAAGTTCGCGCGAGATTTTCCTTGCGAGCACGCGCGAAATTGTACTAGCGAGCAGCACACTTTGCGAGATTACACATAGCGGCCGGAAACGGAATTACGTCACGCAAACAAGATGGCCGCGCCCGTGTACGACCGATAGGGTAACTTGGCAAACGTATAGCTAGAAGCGCCTCGCGAACACGCGCAAGATCACGCGAACATACACGTCGCACAAAAAACAATTTTGTATTCGCACGTATTCGCGGCTTCCGAAATCGATCTCGCACGGATTCGAACCCCCAAAAACGCGCGAAATTGCAGAAAAAACGATTTTAGCTAAACTGAAAGCAATGAGCAGGTGCAAAAGTTCAAACTTAACATTAGTAACATTCAAGGTAGTGCTTCCTGAGGGGCCCCTCCAGAGTTTGCAACTATTCTATGACCCTGCTATGACCCAAACAGCAGGCTCATAGAATAGCTACAAGTAGACCATAAAGGTCCTGTGAAAAAAAATTTCACTGCAACAAAAAGCTAATTACAGATAAGGAAGGAAGCAGGTGCCAGCCAGACTGGAAGTTTCAAAATTACTGACACATTAATGACCCACAAATTAATTGATGGCAGTTGAAGAAGGGCAGGTGTGCTTGATTTTTTCAACCACCATAATCTACAGTGATAAATAAACCTAATGGGTGGCAGTGAGGATGTACCAGAGGGTGCCATGGGTGTCCCAGAGGGTGGCAGTGGTGAAACAGAGGGTGCTGTGAACCTGTGATGATAAACCAGACGTAGAAACAACATAGTCGCGGCCGTTGCGAGCCGAAAAGTAAGTTCGCAATTGCGAACTTGTCCCAAAATCGGCGCGAACGCGCGCCAACACAAAAAACGGGAAAATCCGCAAATCCGCTAGAGTTCGCGTATCTTCGCGGATTGCGAATCCGTAAATCCGCAATTTCGCGTACGCGAGATCCGCTAGATCCGCCCACACTCTTTTTTGTCCATAATGCCTGCATTATTCGACAAGTGTCCGGAGTGCTCAAGGAAGAAGGCCAAGTCAGACCCCCATGAGGTCTGTATTCTCTGCCTTCCCTCTTCCCACATCCCTGAGGACTGTGTGATCTGCAGAGGCTTCTCTGGAAGGACCCTGAATGAGAGGAAGAAGATCAGACTTCAGGGCCTTGAAGAAAGGAGGTTGAAGGCACGAGGTGGGTCAGGAGGGGCTCCTTCTGCCCAGGGGGTGCTGTGACCTCAGGTGGGTGCTGTGACCTCAAAAGTCCAGTTTGTAAAGCGCACAATCACCCGTAAGGGTCTCTAGGCGCTGGGGGGCCGTCGGGGAGATTAAGCGAGCTATTGCCCAGAGTCACATGGTGCTGGGCTAACCTGCCGCCGGAGCCGGGGATCGAACCGTGGTCCCCAGATTCCAGCGTCAGTCGCCCTGGCCGCGGCGCCACACCTCTCCCTACCTCAGGGGGGTGCTGTGACCTCAGGGGGGTGCTGTGACCTCAGGGGGGCGCTGCGACCTCAGGGGGGTGCTGTGACCTCAGGGGGGTGCTGTGACCTCAGGGGGGTGCTGTGACCTCAGGGGGGCGCTGCGACCTCAGGGGGGTGCTGTGACCTCAGGTGAGTGCTGTGACCTCAGGTGAGTGCTGTGACCTCAGGGGGGCGCTGTGACCTCAGGGGGGCGCTGTGACCTCAGGGGGGTACTGTGACCTCAGGGGGGTGCTGCGACCTCAGGGGGGTGCTGTGACCTCAGGTGGGTGCTGTGACCTCAGGTGGGTGCTGTGACCTCAGGGGGGTGCTGTGACCTCAGGGGGGTGCTGTAACCGCAGGGGGGTGCTGTGACCTCGGGGGATGCTGTGACCTCAGGGGGGCGCTGTGACCTCAGGGGGGGTTCTGTGACCTCAGGGGGATGCTGTGACCGCAGCGGGATGCTGTGACCTCAGGGGGTCGCAGTGACCTCAGGGGTGGGGGGGGTGCTGTGACCTCAGGGGGGCGCTGTGACCTCAGGGGGGTGCTGCGACCTCAGGTGGGTACTGTGACCTCAGGGGGGTGCTGTGACCTCAGGGGAGTGCTGTGACCTCAGGGGGGTGCTGTGACCTCAGGGGGATGCTGTGACCGTAGGGGGGTGCTGTGACCTCAGGGGGTGCTGGGACCTCAGGGGGATGCTGTGACCTCAGGGGGGCGCTGTGACCTCAGGGGGGCGCTGTGACCTCATGGGGGTGCTGTGACATCAGGTGGGTGCTGTGACCTCCGGGGGGTGCTGTAACCGCAGGGGGGTGCTGTGACCTCAGTGGGATGCTGTGACCTCAGGGGGGCGCTGTGACCTCAGGGGGGGTTCTGTGACCTCAGGGGGATGCTGTGACCGCAGCGGGATGCTGTGACCTCAGAGGGTCGCTGTGACCTCAGGGGTGGGGGGGGTGCTGTGACCTCAGGGGGGCGCTGTGACCTCAGGGGGGCGCTGCGACCTCAGGTGGGTACTGTGACCTCAGGGGGGTGCTGTGACCTCAGGTGAGTGCTGTGACCTCAGGTGAGTGCTGTGACCTCAGGGGGGTGCTGTGACCTCAGGGGGGTGCTGTGACCTCAGGGGGGTGCTGTGACCTCAGGGGGGTGCTGTGACCTCAGGGGGGCGCTGCGACCTCAGGGGGGTGCTGTGACCTCAGGGGGGTGCTGTGACCTCAGGGGGGTGCTGTGACCTCAGGGGGGCGCTGCGACCTCAGGGGGGTGCTGTGACCTCAGGTGAGTGCTGTGACCTCAGGTGAGTGCTGTGACCTCAGGGGGCGCTGTGACCTCAGGGGGGCACTGTGACCTCAGGGGGGTACTGTGACCTCAGGGGGGTGCTGCGACCTCAGGGGGGTGCTGTGACCTCAGGTGGGTGCTGTGACCTCAGGTGGGTGCTGTGACCTCAGGGGGGTGCTGTGACCTCAGGGGGTGCTGTAACCGCAGGGGATGCTGTGACCTCAGGGGGGCGCTGTGACCTCAGGGGGGTTCTGTGACCTCAGGGGGATGCTGTGACCGCAGCGGGATGCTGTGACCTCAGGGGGTCGCAGTGACCTCAGGGGTGGGGGGGGTGCTGTGACCTCAGGGGGGCGCTGTGACCTCAGGGGGGTGCTGCGACCTCAGGTGGGTACTGTGACCTCAGGGGGGTGCTGTGACCTCAGGGGAGTGCTGTGACCTCAGGGGGGTGCTGTGACCTCAGGGGGATGCTGTGACCGTAGGGGGGCGCTGTGACCTCAGGGGATGCTGGGACCTCAGGGGGATGCTGTGACCTCAGGGGGGCGCTGTGACCTCAGGGGGGCGCTGTGACCTCATGGGGGTGCTGTGACATCAGGTGGGTGCTGTGACCTCCGGGGGGTGCTGTAACCGCAGGGGGGTGCTGTGACCTCAGTGGGATGCTGTGACCTCAGGGGGGCGCTGTGACCTCAGGGGGGGTTCTGTGACCTCAGGGGGATGCTGTGACCGCAGCGGGATGCTGTGACCTCAGAGGGTCGCTGTGACCTCAGGGGTGGGGGGGTGCTGTGACCTCAGGGGGGCGCTGTGACCTCAGGGGGGCGCTGCGACCTCAGGTGGGTACTGTGACCTCAGGGGGGTGCTGTGACCTCAGGTGAGTGCTGTGACCTCAGGTGAGTGCTGTGACCTCAGGGGGGTGCTGTGACCTCAGGGGGGTGCTGTGACCTCAGGGGGGTGCTGTGACCTCAGGTGAGTGCTGTGACCTCAGGGGGCGCTGTGACCTCAGGGTGGTGCTGTGACCTCAGGGGGGTGCTGTGACCTCAGGGGGGCGCTGCGACCTCAGGGGGGCGCTGTGACCTCAGGGGGGCGCTGTGACCTCAGGGGGGTGCTGTGACCTCAGGGGGGTGCTGTGACCTCAGGGGGGGTTCTGTGACCTCAGGGGGATGCTGGGACCGCAGCGGGATGCTGTGACCTCAGAGGGGCCCTGTGACCTCAGGGGTGGGGGGGGTGCTGTGACCTCAGGGGGGCGCTGTGACCTCAGGTGGGTGCTCTGACCTCAGGGGGATGCTGTGACCTCAGGGGGATGCTGTTACCTCAGGGGGGCGCTGTGACCTCAGGGGGGTTGCTGTGACCTCAGGGGGTTGCTGTGACCTCAGGGGGTGCTGTGACCTCAGGGGGGTGCTGTGACTTCAGGGGGGTGGTGAGACCTTAGGGGGGTGCTGTGACCTCAGGGGGGCGCTGCGACCTCAGGGGGTGCTGTGACCTCAGGTGGGTGCTGTGACCTCAGGTGGGTGCTGTGATCTCAGGGGGGTGCTGTGACCTCAGGGGGGTGCTGTAACCGCAGGGGGGTGCTGTGACCTCAGGGGGGCACTGTGACCTCAGGGGGGGTTCTGTGACCTCAGGGGGATGCTGTGACCGCAGCGGGATGCTGTGACCTCAGGGGGGCGCTGTGACCTCAGGGGGATGCTGTGACCTCAGGGGGGTGCTGTGACCTCAGGGGGCGCCGGGACCTCAGGGGGGTGCTGTGACCTCAGGGGGGGTGCTGTGACCTCAGGGGGGGGGATGTGACCTCAGGGGGGTGCTGTGACCTCAGGTGGGTACTGTGACCTCAGGGGGGTGCTGTGACCTCAGGGGAGTGCTGTGACCTCAGGGGGGTGCTGTGACCTCAGGGGGATGCTGTGACCGTAGGGGGGCGCTGTGACCTCAGGGGGTGCTGTGACCTCAGGGGGATGCTGTGACCTCAGGGGGGCGCTGTGACCTAAGGGGGGCGCTGTGACCTCAGGGGGATGCTGTGACCGCAGCGGGATGCTGTGACCTCAGGGGGTCGCTGTGACCTCAGGGGGGCGCTGTGACCTCAGGGGGGTGCTGCGACCTCAGGTGGGTACTGTGACCTCAGGGGGGTGCTGTGACCTCAGGGGGGTGCTGTGACCTCAGGGGGGTGCTGTGACCTCAGGGGGGGGATGTGACCTCAGGGGGGTGCTGTGACCTCAGGGGGGGGCGCTGTGACCTCAGGGGGGCGCTGTGACCTCAGGGGGGCGCTGTGACCTCAGGGGGGTGCTGTGACCTCAGGGGGGTGCTGTGACCTCAGGGGGGTTGCTGTGACCTCATGGGGGGGATGTGACCTCAGGGGGGTGCTGTGACCTCAGGTGGGTACTGTGACCTCAGGGGGGTGCTGTGACCTCAGGGGAGTGCTGTGACCTCAGGGGGGTGCTGTAACCGCAGGGGGGTGCTGTGACCTCAGGGGGATGCTGTGACCTCAGGGGGGCACTGTGACCTCAGGGGGGGTTCTGTGACCTCAGGGGAATTCTGTGACCGCAGCGGGATGCTGTGACCTTAGAGGGTCGCTGTGACCTCAGGGGTGGGGGGGGTGCTTTGACCTCAGGGGGGCGCTGTGACCTCAGGGGAGGCGCTGTGACCTCAGGGTGGTGCTGTGAGCTCAGGGGGGCCCTGTGCTTGGCAGTATCTTATGATAGGAGGGATGAGGGGCACTTGTGCATGTGGCAGTGATAGAATCTGCAGAGGCGGTCATGGGACGTGGGGGGGCCATGAGGGATCGTCGCACAGGGCGCCACCAGCGCCACACCCGGCCCCGGGAGGAGCAGCTCACACTGCAGGGCCTGTGCAGCTCCCCCTCCCCCCAGACTCCATGGCAGGGCATCAAAGAGCCTTCCAGGCGCCTTGAGACCTGAGAGCGGCGCTGTGCCCGGCTGATGACGTGTGTCCCCCCCCCCCCTGTCATCAGCTCCATGGCGGCTGGATCACAGAGACTGACTGTGAGCAGGGTCCGGGGGACAAAGGGGCCCCTGTCCTCTGACCCCACAATGCATTCTGTTTTTTTATCGTTTTCTCTGGAGAATGTCATCAAAGCTCCCCCCCCCCCCCCCGTTCTCCCTCCCAGCGGTTCATCTGCTGTTTTGAAAGAAAATAACAGCGTCCTGATCTGTGTGACAGCATTTCACTTTTTCTTCCCTTTAAAAACCCATCTTGCATCACATGGGGGCGGACGGAACCTGCTGTCGGAGATCAGAGTGGCGGGAGAGGCGGCGCCGTGACTGCCCAGTGAGTCCCGCGTCCTTCCGACTAGTTCAAGACACATCTTTAGTGACCAGGTTCAAGGGACAGAGTTTCAGCTCGGAGGGTTGTGCTCGGATCCGTTTTACTTCATGTGAGATTGAGAGATGACGGGCAAACTCCGTGGACCAAGAATGATAAATCTGCATCTCTTAAAAACCAAACAAGAATACATATATTTGTATATATAAAAGACTTAGAAGACCATCATACCATGAGTCTGATATTGCTCCTCATCGCAGGCTGCACCGACTCTTCTAATTCTTTGTTTGAATGTGATTCCTTGTGTGCCCCACACATGAATGCGCTGTGTATGTTGTGTTCTGTGTATTTGTAATGCGCACAATGACCCGCGAGGGGCGCCATGGAGCCGGCGCCTCAGGCCTGGCTGAGGGGCGTCTCGAGGTTACTGCTGACATGACAATGTTTGATGTCAATCTCTCTGACACTCCTTCCAATAAGGTTCATGGCACACCCGGGGCCTCATTTATGAAAAGTAACGCATCGCTGCGTGAAAACCGCGATGCATCACTTTTTATTGCGCTCTCCCTGCGACATGATTGATGCGTCAATAATATGACGCATCATGTCGCAAAGAGTTACAGATACGTCAGTATTTCTGACGTATCTGTAGGCGCAAAAGTGACGCATTCCTGGAGTGTGTCACAAAAGTGACGCAACTCCAGCAATGTGTCCTTTCACATGGTGCAAGCCCCATGTTGTTAGTGCTTGCGTCAGTCTTACGCCTGCTACTAAGCAGGCGTAAGATTTTGACGCATTAGCGGCCAGGAAATGGCGCAGTGAAATCTTATAGATTGCACTGCGTCACTTCCATGACCTTATGTTGCGTCAAAACGCCCCCATTGCATATATTATACCTGGCGCAGGTATAATGTGGCGCAGGGGTTTACACAGTGACGCATCTACCTAGATGCGTCACTTTGTAAATATGGCGCAACAAGGCGCATTTTGTACACCACTGGTGCGTCACAAAAAGTGACGCACCGGCGGCGCAAAAGTGACGCACAGCCTCACAAATGAGGCCCCTAATATTTAGCCAACAAATAGCCTTGGAAACATAGCCTTGCGCAGCAGGTGCATTGACCCACCAATCTAGTTTACTGGTTAGTTACAGACAGTTCAGTGCATCAACCTCCCTAGCTGTCTCCCTGGGACTGCAGACTGAACCCCCAGGTGCCACACATTGAAACATTGGCGCCTTTCTGCAGCTCTTCCCATACGACCTACAGAGGCCCCAAGGCTTGGATGGATTTAAGGGTTTGGGGTGTCCTCAGGGCAGACCAATACACAACCCCGGATTGCCATGATCAGCCCCTCCCTTCCTCCAGAGGCCCAAATTCCATCGGGGACTCCGGCTGCAGCCCCTACAACCAGCCCCCCCATCGTAGCTGCCGGCTCGACCACAATATCGGCTCCGGACCAGCGGCACCACATCCCTCCACTCCCACCCAGGCCCCTCGCTGTGTTGTTCCTCAGAGGACTTGAGGTGGACGTGTGAGGGTCAGCCAGACATGTCCGCTCACATCATGCTATAGGTGTGTCTGGAGATAGGCATGATGCGACATTGTCGGAGCTCTGGCCACCCTCCTCACCAACAGCCATGTCGTCTGTTGTTTCCCAACTCCCTTCCCTTACCACCGACAATGTCTCCCCCTGTCTGTTGCCCATACTGTTTCCCCCCGTACCCCTCGTGTTCCCAAACCCATGTGATGCCTGTTCCTGCATCGGCCAAACGTGTGCCCGCATCAGACTCGGAGGATCTGGACATTGTGTTAGTAGAGGATGACCAGAAGGACACTTGACTCTTTGACTGATACATCTTTGTGGACAAAAATGTCTTCTTCCCTTGTAAATAGACTGGTTTCCCTGATGCTCCCTGACGTGTTATATTTTTGTTGCCCCACCCCAATCCAAGATCCCCTCTCCATCTGCATTAAGAACACCATTTGTTTTCCTTTCTCCCTTCCAAATGGACGGTTGTTCTAATAATCTATATATATAAAAACAAATGTATGTCTGTCTGTCTGTCCTTTATGCGTTAGTACACCATTCATCGGATCGCCATGAAACTTTGGGAAGTTGTTGAGTACACTCCCGCGAAAGTTTCTGGCATACATTTTTTTCAAAGATCGACCCTCCAGGGCCCTCATAATCTTTCCAATACTGAATTTGCAACCACGACTTTGCAACGGTACAAGACTTTCGTTGAAAAAAATGATGAACAATGTCACCGAAGCTAGAATTTTGAATGGGAAATTCAAGGGGAAAGATGTACTGTTGCCACGTATTCCAATAATCCCAACAGATAGGCCATTTGAATTCAAACGTTTACAGTTTCCGGTGCGACTCGCTTTTGCACTGACCATAAACAAAGCACAAGGACAATCGCTGCAAGTGTGTGGACTAGATTTGGAGAATCCGTGCTTCTCACATGGACAACTGTATGTGGCCAGCTCACGCATCGGAAAACCTTCCGATTTATTCGTGTACGCACCAGACAGAAAAACAAAAAATATTGTGTATCCACAAGCACTCGAATAAATAAATAGAATTAAAGCGACACTTTGAAATGTTTTCCATATTAAAATGAATACATTTCAATAAAAATGACACAATGTAAATTGAATGTTATCAGAACGAGTTTACTTCAATTTCATTACTTCTGAGATCGCAGCAACGCGCGACGGGTAAGCTAGTCACACATAAATATCTTTGCGGAATCCTACTTACTTTAACTTGTATGACTTCATTGTGAATGTCTGTTACAGAAAATGGACGCGCATCTGATATGTGCAGCTGCGCCCTGCACTATGGCCCGACCCCACCCATGCTCATTCACACCGCTGCCGAACAAAATGGTATCCAGCATGGGATGGCTGCTATAGCGGGAGACCTGTTTTGCCTGTAACATCAGTCGGGGCAGCCGATATCGAAGAGGGAGGGGAACGCACCCTGTGTTCGTGGCAAAGACTTGCTGGGAGACCGGGACTTCGGTAGGATTATCGGTGGGCCCTGGAGAGGGCTAAAGATTCTGCGGACCTCTGGCAAACTGGCGGATATCCTTTAAACAGGGATTGGGATCAACTGTCCCAACAAGCCCACCGGCTGCCGCTTGCTTCAGAGGGGAATGGAACGATAGGAGTGCCCCATGCTGTGCCACTGACCGCAGGACCGTTGTTGAGTGGCCTAACCTGCTGCAGAGAAGGAAAGATGCGGGCAAGACACACAAGCATGTACAACTTTTGCGATTTCAGCATGCACCGCTTGAGCTTTGCAAGGGTGACTCCTAGGGGGAAGACACAGATAACTCTGGGACGAGGAAGAAACACTGTGCCCACAATTGCCCCCAAAGTTAGGAAGTGCACCTGATGTAGAAATTGAGCCGAGGGACTTGGTTGAGGCCAATTTATTCTTTGCAGAGCCTTCTCAGGGCAGTGCCTGACTTCAAGATGGTGACTGGGACCAGTCTTGACCACCTCCGAGGGGGACTCCGGAGGCTCCGGTCCTCTCCTAAACTGAGCTGTTGGGGCATCCCTTCTGATCACCCTTTACATAGGTGCTCCATCCTGGGGGCATTTCAAGGACGTGATGTCTACTGTACGATCGGGCCAGGAAAACGCCTGACTCTTAGATGGTGCCCGCCCCTTGCCCCCGTTCGGCCCGCTGTCTACTCCAGCTCTCTAGCATCTGCCTCTCCCGCCTATCGACCTTCCTGCTGATGGCACCTTGATAATCACAGAAACAATATGCCCATCTGGATTTTGTTTGGACAGTGGGTTTCTCATCTTTCCACCTCCCAACTGGACATCCGGCTCAGCCTTTTCCCATCTCCCTGTTTTGACTTCCTTCCACCCCACCCCCTGACAGGGGAGTCTGAGCATTATGGCCGATGTCCAGTGGCAGACAGCTATAGAGGAGATTCATCCCCTTGACCGTCACCTACCAAGCTGGACATTGAGCACAGTTTCTCCCCGTTCTCCCTGCTTTGTCTCCTTCCTCCCCCTCCCTTTGACAGCGGAGTCTGAGTATTATGGACAACGCCCGGTGGAGCTGCCAGACAGCTATAGAGGAGATTGGCCCTTGTTCTTCCCCTTGGCCGTCACCTACCCAGCCGGACATTGGACACAGTTTCTCCCCGTCTCCTTCCCCCTCCTCTGACGAATTTACCTTAACACTGGTTTTTAATCCTATGTTTGATTATGCTTTGTAACAAATGTACCTCTAGTTCACTGATCCTCATGTAAAGCGCTCTGATACCTACGGGTCTAGCCAGCGCTAAATAAAACTCAATAAATAAATAAAATAAAATAAATAAACGCACCCTCCCACTGTCTGGCACCTGTAGTGCCCCCCCATCCCTCCAAAATCACTCACATATGCCGGATGCTAGTGCCGCGCTCGTTGTCCCCCCTTTTCACTGTAGGGATAGCTGACAAATGTCACACTAGCACCTCTCACAGACAGGGATAGACCCTCCCCACAGACCGCGGTTATAGCACACCAGGTCTGAAATCCACAAGACCACCATATACCAGCCCCTCTAACCTGGATCTTCATGGTCACAGGTGCGTCAGTGACTTATGAATCCATACAGGGACCGGGGTTTGACCTCAAGGTCACAGGTGCGTCAGTGACTTATGAATCCATACAGGGACTGGGGTTTGACCTCAGGGTCACAGGTGCGTCAGTGACTTATGAATCCATACAGGGGTCGGGGTTTGACCTCAGGGTCACAGGTGCGTCAGTGACTTATGAATCCATACAGGGACCGGGGTTTGACCTCATGGTCTCAGGTGCGTCAGTGACTTATGAATCCATACAGGGACCGGGGTTTGACCTCAGGGTCACAGGTGCGTCAGTGACTTATGAATCCATACAGGGACCGGGGTTTGACCTCAAGGTCACAGGTGCGTCAGTGACTTATGAATCCATACAGGGACTGGGGTTTGACCTCAAGGTCACAGGTGCGTCAGTGACTTATGAATCCATACACGGACCGGGGTTTGACCCCATGGTCACGGGTGCGTCAGTGACTTATGAATCCATACAGGGACCGGGGTTTGACCTCAGGGTCACGGGTGCGTCAGTGACTTATGAATCCAAACATGGACCGGGGTTTGACCTCAAGGTCAAATGTGCGTCAGTGACTTATGACTCCATACAGGGACCGGGGTTTGACCTCAGGGTCACGGGTGCGTCAGTGACTTATGAATCCATACAGGGACCGGGGTTTGACCTCATGGTCACAGGTGCGTCAGTGAATTATGAATCCATGCAGG
Source organism: Lissotriton helveticus (assembly GCF_964261635.1). Lineage (NCBI taxonomy): Eukaryota > Metazoa > Chordata > Amphibia > Caudata > Salamandridae > Lissotriton > Lissotriton helveticus. The sequence continues at coordinate 5,281,627 of NC_136072.1, forward strand.
GACCGGGGTTTGACCTCAAGGTCACAGGTGCGTCAGTGACTTATGAATCCATTCACGGACCGGGGTTTGACCTCAAGGTCACAGGTGCGTCAGTGAATTATGAATCCATTCAGGGACCGGGGTTTGACCTCAAGGTCACAGGTGCGTCAGTGACTTATGAATCCATACACGGACCGGGGTTTGACCTCATGGTCACAGGTGCGTCAGTGACTTATGAATCCATACACGGAGCGGGGTTTGACCTCATGGTCACAGGTGCGTCAGTGACTTATGAATCCGTACAGGGGTCGGGGTTTGACCTCATGGTCACGGGTGCGCCAGTGACCTATAAATCCATACACGGACCGGGGTTTGACCTCAGGGTCACAGGTGCGTCAGTGACGTATGAATCCATACAGGGACCGGGGTTTGACCTCATGGTCACAGGTGCGTCAGTGACTTATGAATCCATACACGGACCGGGGTTTGACCTCATGGCCACAGGTGCGTCAGTGACTTATGAATCCATACAGGGACCGGGGTTTGACCTCAAGGCCACAGGTGCGTCAGTGACTTATGAATCCATACAGGGACCGGGGTTTGACCTCAGGGTCTCAGGTGCGTCAGTGACTTATGAATCCATACAGGGACCGGGGTTTGACCTCATGGTCACAGGGGCGTCAGTGACTTATGAATCCATACAGGGACCGGGGTTTGACCTCATGGTCACAGGTGCGTCAGTGACTTATGAATCCGTACAGGGGTCGGGGTTTGACCTCATGGTCACGGGTGCGCCAGTGACCTATAAATCCATACACGGACCGGGGTTTGACCTCAGGGTCACAGGTGCGTCAGTGACGTATGAATCCATACAGGGACCGGGGTTTGACCTCATGGTCACAGGTGCGTCAGTGACGTATGAATCCATACACGGGCCGGGGTTTGACCTCATGGTCACAGGTGTGTCCGTGACTTATGAATCCATATAAGGACCGGGGTTTGACCTCATGGTCACAGGTGCGTCAGTGACATATGAATCAATACAGGGACCGGGGTTTGACCTCATGGTCACAGGTGCGTCAGTGACTTATAAATCCATACACGGACCGGGGTTTGACCTCATGGCCACAGGTGCGTCAGTGACTTATGAATCCATACGGGGACCGGGGTTTGACCTCATGGTCACAGGTGCGTCAGTGACTTATGAATCCATACACGGACTGGGGGTTGACCTCATGGTCTCAGGTGCGTCAGTGACTTATGAATCCATATAAGGAACAGGATTTGATCTCAAGGTCACAGGTGTGTCAGTGACTTATGAATCCATATAAGGAACAGGATTTGACCTCGAGGTCGCAGGTGCGTCAGTGACTAATGAATCCATACAGGGACTGGGGTTTGACCCCATGGTCACAGTTGCGTCAGTGACTTATGAATCCATATAAAGGCCGGGGTTTGACCCCATGGTCACAGGAGCGTCAGTGACTTAAGAATCCATATAAGGACCGGGGTTTGACCTCATGGTCACAGGGGCGTCAGTGACTTAAGAATCCATACACGGACCGGGTTTGACCTCATGGTCACAGGTGCGTCAGTGACTTATGAATCCACACACGGACCGGGGTTTGACCTCATGGTCACAGGGGCGTCAGTGACTTAAGAATCCATACACGGACCGGGGTTTGACCTCATGGTCTCAGGTGCGTCAGTGATTTATGAATCCATACACGGACCGGGGTTTGACCTCAAGGTCACAGGTGCGTCAGTGACTAATGAATCCATATAAGGAACAGGATTTGACCTCATGGTCACAGGTGCCTCAGTGACTAATGAATCCATATAAGAAACAGGATTTGACCTCAAGGTCACAGGTGCGTCAGTGACTTATGAACCCATATAAGGGCCGGGGTTTGACCTCAAGGTCACAGGTGCGTCAGTGACTTATGAATCCATACACGGACCGGGGTTTGACCTTATGGTCTCAGGTGCGTCAGTGACTTATGAATCCATACAGGGACCGGAGTTTGGCCTCATGGTCACAGGTGCGTCAGTGACTCATGAATCCATACACGGACCGGAGTTTGACCTCATGGTCACAGGTGCGTCAGTGACTTATGAATCCATACAGGGACCGGAGTTTGACCTCATGGTCACAGGTGCGTCAGTGACTTATGAATCCATACAGGGACCGGGGTTTGACCTCATGGTCTCAGGTGCGTCAGTGACTTATGAATCCATACAGGGACCGGGGTTTGACCTCAGGGTCTCAGGTGCGTCAGTGACTTATGAATCCATACAGGGACCGGGGTTTGACCTCATGGTCACAGGGGCGTCAGTGACTTATGAATCCATACAGGGACCGGGGTTTGACCTCATGGTCACAGGTGCGTCAGTGACTTATGAATCCGTACAGGGGTCGGGGTTTGACCTCATGGTCACGGGTGCGCCAGTGACCTATAAATCCATACACGGACCGGGGTTTGACCTCAGGGTCACAGGTGCGTCAGTGACGTATGAATCCATACAGGGACCGGGGTTTGACCTCATGGTCACAGGTGCGTCAGTGACGTATGAATCCATACACGGGCCGGGGTTTGACCTCATGGTCACAGGTGTGTCCGTGACTTATGAATCCATATAAGGACCGGGTTTTGACCTCATGGTCACAGGTGCGTCAGTGACATATGAATCAATACAGGGACCGGGGTTTGACCTCATGGTCACAGGTGCGTCAGTGACTTATGAATCCATACACGGACCGGGGTTTGACCTCATGGCCACAGGTGCGTCAGTGACTTATGAATCCATACGGGGACCGGGGTTTGACCTCATGGTTACAGGTGCGTCAGTGACTTATGAATCCATACACGGACTGGGGGTTGACCTCATGGTCTCAGGTGCGTCAGTGACTTATGAATCCATATAAGGAACAGGATTTGATCTCAAGGTCACAGGTGTGTCAGTGACTTATGAATCCATATAAGGAACAGGATTTGACCTCGAGGTCGCAGGTGCGTCAGTGACTAATGAATCCATACAGGGACTGGGGTTTGACCCCATGGTCACAGTTGCGTCAGTGACTTATGAATCCATATAAAGGCCGGGGTTTGACCCCATGGTCAGAGGAGCGTCAGTGACTTAAGAATCCATATAAGGACCGGGGTTTGACCTCATGGTCACAGGGGCGTCAGTGACTTAAGAATCCATACACGGACCGGGTTTGACCTCATGGTCACAGGTGCGTCAGTGACTTATGAATCCACACACGGACCGGGGTTTGACCTCATGGTCACAGGGGCGTCAGTGACTTAGGAATCCATACACGGACCGGGGTTTGACCTCATGGTCTCAGGTGCGTCAGTGATTTATGAATCCATACACGGACCGGGGTTTGACCTCAAGGTCACAGGTGCGTCAGTGACTAATGAATCCATATAAGGAACAGGATTTGACCTCATGGTCACAGGTGCCTCAGTGACTAATGAATCCATATAAGAAACAGGATTTGACCTCAAGGTCACAGGTGCGTCAGTGACTTATGAACCCATATAAGGGCCGGGGTTTGACCTCAAGGTCACAGGTGCGTCAGTGACTTATGAATCCATACACGGACCGGGGTTTGACCTTATGGTCTCAGATGCGTCAGTGACTTATGAATCCATACAGGGACCGGAGTTTGGCCTCATGGTCACAGGTGCGTCAGTGACTCATGAATCCATACACGGACCGGAGTTTGACCTCATGGTCACAGGTGCGTCAGTGACTTATGAATCCATACAGGGACCGGAGTTTGACCTCATGGTCACAGGTGCGTCAGTGACTTATGAATCCATACAGGGACCGGGGTTTGACCTCATGGTCTCAGGTGCGTCAGTGACTTATGAATCCATACAGGGACCGGGGTTTGACCTCATGGTCACAGGTGCGTCAGTGACTTATGAATCCATATAAGGAACAGGATTTGACATCAAGGTCACAGGTGCGTCAGTGACTTATGAATCCATATAAGGAACAGGATTTGACCTCAAGGTCGCAGGTGCGTCAGTGACTAATGAATCCATACACGGACCGGGGTTTGACCTCATGGTCTCAGGTGCGTCAGTGACTTATGAATCCATACAGGGACCGGAGTTTGACCTCATGGTCACAGGTGCGTCAGTGACTAATGAATCCATACAGGGACCGGAGTTTGACCTCATGGTCACAGGTGCGTCAGTGACTTATGAATCGTTATAAGGAAGAGGATTTGACCTCAAGGTCACAGATGCGTCAGTGACTTATGAATCCATACACGGACCGGGGTTTGACCTCGTGGTCCCAGGCGCGTCAGTGACTTATGAATCCATACAGGGACCGGAGTTTGACCTCATGGTCACAGGTGCGTCAGTGACTTATGAATCCATATAAGGAACAGGATTTGACCTCAAGGTCACAGGTGCGTCAGTGACTTATGAATCCATATAAGGAACAGGATTTGACCTCAAGGTCGCAGGTGCGTCAGTGACTTATGAATCCATACAGGGACCGGAGTTTGACCTCATGGTCACAGGTGCGTCAGTGACTTATGAATCCATACAGGGACCGGGGTTTGACCTCATGGTCTCAGGTGCGTCAGTGACTTATGAATCCATACAGGGACCGGGGTTTGACCTCAGGGTCTCAGGTGCGTCAGTGACTTATGAATCCATACAGGGACCGGGGTTTGACCTCATGGTCACAGGGGCGTCAGTGACTAATGAATCCATACAGGGACCGGGGTTTGACCTCATGGTCACAGGTGCGTCAGTGACTTATGAATCCGTACAGGGGTCGGGGTTTGACCTCATGGTCACGGGTGCGCCAGTGACCTATAAATCCATACACGGACCGGGGTTTGACCTCAGGGTCACAGGTGCGTCAGTGACGTATGAATCCATACAGGGACCGGGGTTTGACCTCATGGTCACAGGTGCGTCAGTGACGTATGAATCCATACACGGGCCGGGGTTTGACCTCATGGTCACAGGTGTGTCCGTGACTTATGAATCCATATAAGGACCGGGTTTTGACCTCATGGTCACAGGTGCGTCAGTGACATATGAATCAATACAGGGACCGGGGTTTGACCTCATGGTCACAGGTGCGTCAGTGACTTATGAATCCATACACGGACCGGGGTTTGACCTCATGGCCACAGGTGCGTCAGTGACTTATGAATCCATACGGGGACCGGGGTTTGACCTCATGGTCACAGGTGCGTCAGTGACTTATGAATCCATACACGGACTGGGGGTTGACCTCATGGTCTCAGGTGCGTCAGTGACTTATGAATCCATATAAGGAACAGGATTTGATCTCAAGGTCACAGGTGTGTCAGTGACTTATGAATCCATATAAGGAACAGGATTTGACCTCGAGGTCGCAGGTGCGTCAGTGACTAATGAATCCATACAGGGACTGGGGTTTGACCCCATGGTCACAGTTGCGTCAGTGACTTATGAATCCATATAAAGGCCGGGGTTTGACCCCATGGTCAGAGGAGCGTCAGTGACTTAAGAATCCATATAAGGACCGGGGTTTGACCTCATGGTCACAGGGGCGTCAGTGACTTAAGAATCCATACACGGACCGGGTTTGACCTCATGGTCACAGGTGCGTCAGTGACTTATGAATCCACACACGGACCGGGGTTTGACCTCATGGTCACAGGGGCGTCAGTGACTTAGGAATCCATACACGGACCGGGGTTTGACCTCATGGTCTCAGGTGCGTCAGTGATTTATGAATCCATACACGGACCGGGGTTTGACCTCAAGGTCACAGGTGCGTCAGTGACTAATGAATCCATATAAGGAACAGGATTTGACCTCATGGTCACAGGTGCCTCAGTGACTAATGAATCCATATAAGAAACAGGATTTGACCTCAAGGTCACAGGTGCGTCAGTGACTTATGAACCCATATAAGGGCCGGGGTTTGACCTCAAGGTCACAGGTGCGTCAGTGACTTATGAATCCATACACGGACCGGGGTTTGACCTTATGGTCTCAGGTGCGTCAGTGACTTATGAATCCATACAGGGACCGGAGTTTGGCCTCATGGTCACAGGTGCGTCAGTGACTCATGAATCCATACACGGACCGGAGTTTGACCTCATGGTCACAGGTGCGTCAGTGACTTATGAATCCATACAGGGACCGGAGTTTGACCTCATGGTCACAGGTGCGTCAGTGACTTATGAATCCATACAGGGACCGGGGTTTGACCTCATGGTCTCAGGTGCGTCAGTGACTTATGAATCCATACAGGGACCGGGGTTTGACCTCATGGTCACAGGTGCGTCAGTGACTTATGAATCCATATAAGGAACAGGATTTGACATCAAGGTCACAGGTGCGTCAGTGACTTATGAATCCATATAAGGAACAGGATTTGACCTCAAGGTCGCAGGTGCGTCAGTGACTAATGAATCCATACACGGACCGGGGTTTGACCTCATGGTCTCAGGTGCGTCAGTGACTTATGAATCCATACAGGGACCGGAGTTTGACCTCATGGTCACAGGTGCGTCAGTGACTAATGAATCCATACAGGGACCGGAGTTTGACCTCATGGTCACAGGTGCGTCAGTGACTTATGAATCGTTATAAGGAAGAGGATTTGACCTCAAGGTCACAGATGCGTCAGTGACTTATGAATCCATACACGGACCGGGGTTTGACCTCGTGGTCCCAGGCGCGTCAGTGACTTATGAATCCATACAGGGACCGGAGTTTGACCTCATGGTCACAGGTGCGTCAGTGACTTATGAATCCATATAAGGAACAGGATTTGACCTCAAGGTCACAGGTGCGTCAGTGACTTATGAATCCATATAAGGAACAGGATTTGACCTCAAGGTCGCAGGTGCGTCAGTGACTAACGAATCCATACACGGACCGGGGTTTGACCTCAGGGTCCCAGGCGTGTCAGTGACTTATGAATCCTTACAGGGACCGGAGTTTTACCTCATGGTCACAGGTGCGTCAGTGACTTATGAATCCATACACGGACCGGGGTTTGACCTCAGGGTCCCAGGCGTGTCAGTGACTTATGAATCCTTACAGGGACCGGAGTTTGACCTCATGGTCACAGGTGCGTCAGTGACTTATGAATCGTTATAAGGAACAGGATTTGACCTCAAGGTCACAGGTGCGGCAGTGACTTATGAATCCATACACGGACCGGGGGTTGACCTCATGGTCTCAGGTGCGTCAGTGACTTATGAATCCTTATAAGGACCAGGATTTGACCTCAAGGTCACAGGTGCGTCAGTGACTTATGAATCCATATAAGGAACAGGGTTTGACCTCAAGGTCACAGGTGTGTCAGTGACTTATGAATCCATATAAGGAACAGGATTTGACCTCGAGGTCGCAGGTGCGTCAGTGACTAATGAATCCATACAGGGACTGGGGTTTGACCCCATGGTCACAGTTGCATCAGTGACTTATGAATCCATATTAAGGCCGGGGTTTGACCTCATGGTCACAGGGGCGTCAGTGACTTAAGAATCCATATAAGGACCGGGGTTTGACCTCATGGTCACAGGGGCGTCAGTGACTTAAGAATCCATACACGGACAGGGTTTGACCTCATGGTCACAGGTGCGTCAGTGACTTATGAATCCACACACGGAATGGGGTTTGGCCTCATGGTCACAGGGGCGTCAGTGACTTAAGAATCCATACACGGACCGGGGTTTGACCTCATGGTCTCAGGTGCGTCAGTGACTTATGAATCCATACACGGACCGGGGTTTGACCTCAGGGTCACAGGTGCGTCAGTGACTTATGAATCCATACACGGACCGGGGTTTGACCTCACGGTCACAGGTGCGTCAGTGACTTATGAATACATATAAGGACCGGGGTTTGACCTCATGGTCACAGGGGCGTCAGTGACCTATGAATCCATACACGGACCGGGGTTTGACCTCTCGGTCACAGGTGCGTCAGTGACTTATGAATCCATACACGGACCGGGGTTTGACCTCATGGTCACAGGTGCGTCAGTGACTTATGAATCCATATAAGGAACAGGATTTGATCTCATGGTCACAGGTGCATCAGTGACTTATGAATCCATACACGTACTGGGGTTTGACCTCATGGTCACAGGTGCGTCAGTGAATTATGAATCCATACATGGGCCGGGGTTTGACCTCAAGGGCACAGGTGCGTCAGTGACTTATGAATCCATACACGGACTGGGGTTTGACCTCAGGCTCACAGGTGCGTCAGTGACGTATGAATCCATACAGGGACCGGGGTTTGACCTCATGGTCACTGGTGCGTCAGTGACTTATGAATCCATATAAGGGCTGGGGTTTGACCTCGTGGTCACAGGTGCGTCAGTGACTTATGAATCCATACAGGGACCGGGGTTTAACCTCATGGTCACAGGTGCGTCAGTGACTTATGAATCCATACAGGGACCGGGGTTTAACCTCATGGTCACAGGTGCGTCAGTGACTTATGAATCCATACAGGGACCGGGGTTTAACCTCATGGTCACAGGTGCGTCAGTGACTTATGAATCCATACACGGACTGGGGTTTGACCTCAGGGTCGCAGGTGCGTCAGTGACTAATGAATCCATACAGGGACTGGGGTTTGACCCCATGGTCACAGTTGCGTCAGTGACTTATGAATCCATATAAAGGCCGGGGTTTGACCCCATGGTCACAGGAGCGTCAGTGACTTAAGAATCCATACAAGGACCGGGGTTTGACCTCATGGTCACAGGGGCGTCAGTGACTTAAGAATCCATACACGGACCGGGTTTGACCTCATGGTCACAGGTGCGTCAGTGACTTATGAATCCATACACGGACCGGGGTTTGACCTCAAGGTCACAGGTGCGTCAGTGACTAATGAATCCATATAAGGAACAGGATTTGACCTCATGGTCACAGGTGCCTCAGTGACTAATGAATCCATATAAGAAACAGGATTTGACCTCAAGGTCACAGGTGCGTCAGTGACTTATGAACCCATATAAGGGCCGGGGTTTGACCTCAAGGTCACAGGTGCGTCAGTGACTTATGAATCCATACACGGACCGGGGTTTGACCTTATGGTCTCAGGTGCGTCTGTGACTTATGAATCCATACATGGACCGGAGTTTGACCTCATGGTCACAGGTGCGTCAGTGACTCATGAATCCATACAGGGACCGGAGTTTGACCTCATGGTCACAGGTGCGTCAGTGACTTATGAATCCATACAGGGACCGGGGTTTGACCTCATGGTCTCAGGTGCGTCAGTGACTTATGAATCCATATAGGGACCGGGGTTTGACCTCATGGTCACAGGTGCGTCAGTGACTTATGAATCCATATAAGGAACAGGATTTGACCTCAAGGTCACAGGTGCGTCAGTGACTTATGAATCCATATAAGGAACAGGATTTGACCTCAAGGTCGCAGGTGCGTCAGTGACTAATGAATCCATACACGGACCGGGGTTTGACCTCATGGTCTCAGGTGCGTCAGTGACTTATGAATCCATACAGGGACCGGAGTTTGACCTCATGGTCACAGGTGCGTCAGTGACTAATGAATCCATACAGGGACCGGAGTTTGACCTCATGGTCACAGGTGCGTCAGTGACTTATGAATCGTTATAAGGAAGAGGATTTGACCTCAAGGTCACAGATGCGTCAGTGACTTATGAATCCATACACGGACCGGGGTTTGACCTCATGGTCTCAGGTGCGTCAGTGACTTATGAATCCATACAGGGACCGGAGTTTGACCTCATGGTCTCAGGTGCGTCAGTGACTTATGAATCCATACAGGGACCGGAGTTTGACCTCATGGTCACAGGTGCGTCAGTGACTAATGAATCCATACAGGGACCGGAGTTTGACCTCAAGGTCACAGGTGTGTCAGTGACTTATGAATCCATATAAGGAACAGGATTTGACCTCGAGGTCGCAGGTGCGTCAGTGACTAATGAATCCATACAGGGACTGGGGTTTGACCCCATGGTCACAGTTGCGTCAGTGACTTATGAATCCATATTAAGGCCGGGGTTTGACCTCATGGTCACAGGGGCGTCAGTGACTTAAGAATCCATATAAGGACCGGGGTTTGACCTCATGGTCACAGGGGCGTCAGTGACTTAAGAATCCATACACAGACAGGGTTTGACCTCATGGTCACAGGTGCGTCAGTGACTTATGAATCCACACACGGAATGGGGTTTGGCCTCATGGTCACAGGGGCGTCAGTGACTTAAGAATCCATACACGGACCGGGGTTTGACCTCATGGTCTCAGGTGCGTCAGTGACTTATGAATCCATACACGGACCGGGGTTTGACCTCAGGGTCACAGGTGCGTCAGTGACTTATGAATACATATAAGGACCGGGGTTTGACCTCATGGTCACAGGGGCGTCAGTGACTTATGAATCCATACACGGACCGGGGTTTGACCTCACGGTCACAGGTGCGTCAGTGACTTATGAATCCATACACGGACCGGGGTTTGACCTCATGGTCACAGGTGCGTCAGTGACTTATGAATCCATATAAGGAACAGGATTTGATCTCATGGTCACAGGTGCATCAGTGACTTATGAATCCATACACGTACTGGGGTTTGACCTCATGGTCACAGGTGCGTCAGTGAATTATGAATCCATACATGGGCCGGGGTTTGACCTCAAGGGCACAGGTGCGTCAGTGACTTATGAATCCATACACGGACTGGGGTTTGACCTCAGGCTCACAGGTGCGTCAGTGACGTATGAATCCATACAGGGACCGGGGTTTGACCTCATGGTCACTGGTGCGTCAGTGACTTATGAATCCATATAAGGGCTGGGGTTTGACCTCGTGGTCACAGGTGCGTCAGTGACTTATGAATCCATACAGGGACCGGGGTTTAACCTCATGGTCACAGGTGCGTCAGTGACTTATGAATCCATACAGGGACCGGGGTTTAACCTCATGGTCACAGGTGCGCCAGTGACTTATGAATCCATACAGGGACCGGGGTTTAACCTCATGGTCACAGGTGCGTCAGTGACTTATGAATCCATACACGGACTGGGGTTTGACCTCAGTGTCACATGTGCGTCAGTGACTTATGAATCCATACATGGACCAGGGTTTGACCTCAGGGTCACAGGTGCGTCAGTGGACTTATGAATCCATACATGGTCCGGGGTTTGACCCCATGATTACAGGTGCGTCAGTGACTTATGAATCCATACATGGTCCGGGGTTTGCCCCCATGGTTACAGGTGCGTCAGTGACGTATGAATCCATACACGGACCGGGGTTTGAATTGGTAATATTAACAACGCAAGTAGCTGGAACGCGAGTTTTTCACTCTATTTTCCATCTATTTTTAACGCAGAATGGGACTTTGCATCAATAGTTGACGAGAGGGTGCAATTACCGCTAAATATAGTGGTGAATGGTAGATTTTCAGTTTATGTCATTTTGCTGGAATTTTACACACCACTTCCCCTTCCTAGATTAAAAAAAACATAAACTACAGCGAAAAAGTATCGGTCGAAACTGCCTGAGAGCCAGAAGTAGAAATGTAAATAGGTTTGTGACGCACAAAAGCGCCACCGGCTGGACGGGCCAACTCCAAAGGCAGAATGAAGACAGAGAGGAGGCTCTGGATAAACAGGAACTATTACAAAACCAGAAAGATAATCCCTTAATACAATAAGCAATCCTGACATGGTGCCAGGTAAAGCCTCTGAGGCAAACGGCCGCCTTGTTCCCAAAACACCGGCTCTAGGTCCATTGAAGGCTCAGGTGCACCCGGGTGTATTAGGCACTTTACAAAGGGGCCCTAACTCTGTTTATTGTACATTTGAGTAGCGCTGCTTGGACTCTAACAGTTGTTTCCAGGCGCTCTGGAGCTGGTGTTTGTTGGAGGTCTTCGAGGCTTATGGAAGTGCTTGGAAGCTGGTGGAGTGTGATAGCGCTTTTCATGTTCTTCATTTTTAGGCCTAGCTTTCGAGACCTCTTGTATATACTTTAGTATATATATCTGTAGGTACTTTGTGGGCTCTGGAGTTCAGCCCTAGGACTTGTCTGCTTCTGCTTAGGTACTATTTTTCTGTTCAACTGCCTCTATTTAACTTTTTTGATAAAAACGACCAGCAGGGGTCAGTATAATACCAAAATTGCTTTAGCATGCTCTAGATTCCAGTCCATTGAAATTGTCTTCCACGAGCACCCGTAGACAATAAAAAAAAATTCAAATCTCTTATTTTCAGTGATATGACCACCAAAGGCCCTGATTTCATATTAAAAACAGAGCTTTGGACTATACCATTTCCAGCTGAAAGGCAATATTTCTCTCCATGTGTCTCTATGCCTGGCCTGTAACGCCGTTTGGTGCTCACTTTCCCTGCATGGTAAAGAACAGTAGATGTTTCAGCACCCAGGCTAATGCGTTGCATTGATAAATACATATACGGTCCCAAAGGCGAGACCGATTGCATTGCAACTGCTTGTTTAATCTTTGTTTGGAGTCTTTGAGACCTCTGGGTGTGAGATTGGGGCCCAGGGTCTGAGGTGAATCCCTCTGGTGCGTGTTTGGTGTTTTAGGAGCGTGCCCTATTGGCCTCAACATGTTGCTCTCCCAGCTCACCCCTTCACCACCCTTTGACCTTGGGCTGAAGACTCCTTCTTCCCAGGCGTGCTGTCCACGCTCATTGGCCGATGGACAATCCCCGTGTCTGTGATGTCATCCGTGCCCGGGCCCCCGTCTATCATAAGCCCCTGGCTCTGAATGCCCATCTGTGGGGGCTGCAGCCAGCTCCGGGGAGTGCTTCTTCCTGGAGAGGCCTCGGGTCCGAATGGGCATGTGTGCAAGGAGTTGTCTGTGGGTGATTCCGTCACTTCCTCTCTTCTCCTTGTTTCTTCCTCTTTCTCTAGATATGTGTTCTCTTTCAGGGGCGGCTCTGAGTGCTCCTGGCGAAGGGGCCGGAGCACTGCTCGTCTCAGGGGCAGAGAGACAGATGTCTGCTCTTCCACCACAGGGGGCGCTGGTGCCCCCCCCCCCCCCGCCCAGGCTCAGCCTTGGGACTGGATGCTTCTGTGGCTGGACAGGCGCGGCTCTCCTCTCAAGAGTCTCTTTTGCCCTTGGGTTGGTGAGTTTGCCCATTCTTTGTTTGGCCTCTAACAGCGGGTGTTGGGATGGTAGCTTGTCGTATATATTCCATACGTAAACACGAAAGGTAAGTATAAGTCTTGTTTAGTAAGTAAAGGGAGAGAAAGGCCAACACGTCCAACTCTCCGAAGATTCAAGCCCTAACTCACAAGAACCTCCCACGACATAATACACCCCATGTTCTATGCACAGGACATTCTGGGCCAGATGAAGGTGGCCCAATACCGGTCGGTAGCGGCCGAAATTACCGAATTTCGGCCGTTACCGACTGGTATTGGGCATTTGGGATGTAGGTGGACTAATTTGGTAATTTACCGATTTTGGTATTTTAAGGAAACGGTAAATATCCGAATCCTTAAAATACCGAAATGATATATTACCGAATTTGCAAAGTAGGGAGCACTCAAATGAGTGCTTTTCCCATTTTAGGATTCGTTATTTACTATTAGTTGGTGGTAAATAAGGAATACCTTTGAAAATGCAAATCAGTGCATTTTCAACTGTACTATGTGGCAGACATACATGCCCTTAGGGAATGTTTGTGTGCCACATCTGCACACACGCACAATTCAGGGGTGCAACAGGGTGTCAAAGGGACACCCTGGCACCCTTGACTGTGTTCCCCCTTTTACCGAATCGGTAATTCTTATTAATTCCTATGGGCCTGGAGGCCCATAGGTATGTGATGAATGGGAAATACTGAATCGGTAAATACCGATTCAGTATTTACCGAATCTTACCGATTACCTACATCCAATTTACCGAATTTAAAATACCGAATCTGTAAAATTCTGTATTTTTGATTCAGTAAATCTGGATTACCTACATCTCTATCTCGTGCTGCAGCAATGTAATAAATGCTAGTAGAAAAGCAGACGATCGCACAAAAGTACACACAACACATCTTCCTCCTTACGTAATACAATGCAAAGGAATTTACGAAAATAACTATAACTCTGAAAATGTAACATAAATGGCAACAATAAAATGAAACTAATAAATGCAATCAGACAGAAGAGGAGACATGAGTACGTTCTCTCAGTCAAACTGCGAAATCAGGCAAACATGCTGGACGTTTAACTGCCCGCCCAGACCTAGTATGAGATTGCATTCCAACTTCTGTGTTCTCAAACTTACTCTCTTCACTCAAAACAGTCTTGATTCCTACGTCACCCCTCGCACCCTCCGCGTTCCCTTTCTTACCATCCGGATCACTCGAATCACTGCGCCGACGGTGACCCCCTCCATCGACTCCCTGAGCCTCCAAACTCACACCCCTCCTGCACTCTCTGCCTCTCACACACCGATCCATGGGGCATATTATCAAGGAGGTTTATCTCCGCTTTATTGGCTTTAAAAGCCAAGAAAGCGGAGATAGAATTATCTCCCTATTACCAAGCTGTCGCTAACACCAGTTAGCGACAGCTAGTAGGAGATAGCGACCATCTTGGGGCCCACTTTGCATGTCAGTGATATTTATAACTAATGACATGCAAAGTGGGCGTGCCAAGATGTTAGCGACTGGAAACAGTCGCTAACTTCGCTATCTCCTATTACCAACTTTCTCCAAAAGCTAACACCTGCCCTGAGCAGTTCTTAGCCATGTTATCCAATGGTAGGTGGATAACATGGCTAAGAGCATTAGCTCGGTAATGCATGAATATCGCTGACTTTTCAGCGATATTCATGCATTGCGGCCGATTTTTATCGCATTTGCGATAAACCTTGGTAATACCAAGGTTTATCTGCGATAAAAATCACCGCAGCTCAGCGGTAACATTTTGTCTCTAACCAAGCAATAGAGATAATTATCACTATTGCTTGGTAATATGCCCCCATGTTCCACACTCGTCCATCACCCGGTCTTGGTGAATTATTGAACACTTTGAGGATTTCCAATTTACTGTCACCTTTCTTGACTCTCTTGGGCAACTTAACGCGCACCGTCTCCCCTTTCCTTACCACACAATCTTAGCGCCTCTTTTCCTATCCGCATACTCTTTGGGGCAGATTTACAAGCCCCTGGCGCCTCTTTTATGCTGCCGTTGGGTAACTTTTGTGACGCAGCGGCGGCGCAAAAGATGTGCCATGGTGCGGGGTATTCACAACGTGACGCATCTGGGAGATGCGTCACGTTGTAAAGCCCTGCGCTAGAAGGAGGCGTTCCGGCGCAGGGGGGGGGGGGGGGGGGGGCGTTCCGGCACAGGAACGCCTTCCAAAAGTGGCTGAGTGAAATCTTATAGATTTCACTCAGTCACTTTCAGGCCAATGCTGCTTCAAAACCCTGCACTTGTTTGAAGCAGGCGTAAGGATTGACGCAGCATTAACAAGATAGGACATCCCCGAGCCTTGCTGGAGCTGCGTCACGCTTGCGACGCAACTCCAGCAATGCGCGGCCTTTATGGCACAGATGCGCCATGGTGCGCCGCATTGTAATTGCGGCGCATCCATGGTGGTGGAGCCGTGGCGCCCAATAAGTGGCGCATCCCTGCTGATATGCAGGGATGCCCCACTTATTGTAAATCTGCCCCTTTGTATATGCCCTCTGCCTTCTCCATTGACTTTATCTGGAATTCATCCATCCATCCGTGGTTATCCTTCATAAAAGGCGCTCCACCCCTCATAATTGCGGAAGGGCTGTACTCTGTGACAGATGGTGAGCTGCGAAACATCCACACTGTTTTCTTCATACAGGCCATCCAATATTTTTTTTTACTTCTTTCCAATTGCATTGTTCCTTTCCCTACACAATTTATACTTTCTATAGCATCCTCATGCTTCGGTATAGTGAGAAACATGAGAATTTTTTTGCACTTACTACCGGAGATTTGTCGCAGAATCATTGTTCATGCCTCGGTAATATTGAGGCTGGGTTATACGAATAGCCTCTACCTGCATATCTGATCAGGAGATTGCAGATGGTGCAAAATGCAGCTGCGAGATTGATCAGAAAAGTACCTTTTCGACATCACATCCCTCCGCATATTAAACAGCTTCACATGCTCCCTGTAACTAAACAGATAGCATTCAAGGCCCTGACCGTAGCATTCAGGGCCCTGAGAGGCAATTGTCCTAATTACATTCGGAAACAAATCTGCCCCTTATTTATAAAGTTTTATATAGCGCAAACATGACCCTCGGGGGTATCTGAGCGCTTCACAGTATATAATTATCACATATTATACATACAATCGTAAATCGCATATAATACAGTAGAGGTAGACATTGGTGTTTGGATATAGTCGGTAGCCAATAGGCATCAGAGAGTTAAGGATTTATCAACAAAACGTTCATTAAGATCGAAACCTCAGAATTTGCTTTGCACACCTCGTTACGCAACAGCATGCATTGGGGGTACATCCTTTACTGGGGTTATAACCAGATTATGGAACTCTCGCCCGGCTAAACTTCGCCTAATGCAGTCTGGATTGGAGTTCCGGAAAGCTTTGAAGACCTGGCTATTCAGCCAGAGCTAGCCCCTCCGCTAACTCTCTCTCCTACTTCCTGCTTTAGCACCAGGAAACATCTGTCTGAGGTACCTGTTGCGCTTTACAAATGCATTATTATTATTATTATTCTACCTCGCCATCGTCACTGGAATGATGGACCAACATGAACCTATGTTCAATCCCACTACGACGAAGACAACTTTCCATGATCTCTCTTGTAAACTGTGCACCATTATCAGAAATGAATGTTTGGGGTGAACCCTCTCTTTGAAAAATATCATCCAAGAATTGTACCACAAATTCAGCTTCTGGCCATTCAGGGAAGTAATCTACAGCTGCCACGGCGAAGCGCGAATCACCCGTTTCTCGTTCAATTGGCCCCGTGACGTCTACTCCCAAAGGTTCCCACGCCATTTCGAGACATTGCACAGGAGTCACTTGAGGCTTCAGCAACACCTGGACTTTATCTCCATCTACAAACAAATCACATTATCAAGCCGTTTTTTCAATCTCTGCATCTGTGCCAGGCCACCCACAAATCTCTTTGAGCCTCCTCTTGCTATTTGCAATTCCTAAGTAGCCCATCATGGCACAAATTGATGATAGAATCTCTTAAATCCTTGGGCGGAACAACTTTCGTTCCTCCCATGATGTTATCTTTCATAACTCTAAACTCTTCACGCGCTTCCCAGAAATTCCTGCAACTGCCATCCAACATCTTCTTTCCAGGCCACCCTTCTAGCACAAAGTTTTTGGCACTCTCGGGGGTGACATCCCTTCTATACGCGCTCCACCACTCGTCCCCAGAAACAGCGTTATCCCTTCCATCATCCAGCCAAGGTGCACTCACTTCTTCCCAACTGCCAGTGAAACTTCTTCTACTGGTAAAGGTAACCTACTCAAACAAATCAGCTACCTTATTTCTGACTCCCAGGAGCTATTGTAAGTAGTACCTATAACCCAATAATTGTATCAACATCCTTGTGATCTTGGGTGTGTCATTAAATAATCCTCCTGAAGATAACTTTTTTTTTTGCAGAGTTTTATATAGCGCGAACTTGACCCGAATCACAGGATGTTCAGCGTCATTTCCGAGCCTTGAACCCAGTTCCCCAGATTCGAGGTCGACCGCCCTAGCCGTTAGGCCAACTCCTCTCCTCAAGTTTAAGCAGTTTTGTGGTCACATTGTTCTTCAACTTCAAATCCCTACACAAAATGTCTAAAATACTCTAAACCCCACATTATATCAAGGACTTATTTCTCTATAACTGTGTATTGCTCGTCTACTGGCGATAAATTGTAAATTGATACTTGTATAGCGCACTACTCACCCGCAAGGGTCTCAAGGCGCTTGTACGAATACCGCTGTGGAACCCATCCTGGCTTTCCCTGTGAGGTGTCCACTCCTGGGCACCCCCAAGGTGGAGGCCAGGCATCCTTAGCGTTGTGGGGGCCGTTGTGGAGATTAAGCAAGCTATTGCCCAGAGTTGCAGAGTGGGACTCCATGATTGGAATAGGCACCGAGGCGAGAATTATCAGGTCCGTGGAATTTTTTAGCCCAAGACCCTCCGAGGCGGGGAATTGAACCCTGGTCCCGGGCTAGACCTCTGCATCAGGGTCTGCCGCTCTAACCATTGACACAGCCGGGCGGGTTAGTACAGAGCTGTTTGGATTGAGAGCAGGCAAAGATGAATATTAAACCTCATATAGACGCGTTATAAACATGCGTCTAAAGAGAGAGTCGTCTACAATCCATAATTATTTGGTTGTTGAACCACGACGTTCGTTCTTTTCCTTGACTAAGACAGCGTCATTCATATCCTGAAGAGTTGTCAACCGGAACCCCTGACGAAGGGACAATTTGGTCCCGAAATGCATTGGGTGGTGGTTCATGAATTTTTCAACAAAAAACAATATTGAAAGTTGAACATGAATTGATGTATTGAATATTTAATTTAAGTGATGGCCTAAAAATATAAACATGTATTAAATACATAGTGGATTAAATTGAAAAGTTTTGTTTGAATGTTTAAAAATTTATACAGTAGTGCGCACTGTAGTCCTAACAGCCCTGGTGGGGTTAGGCCTTATTCCTAAATTTCAAGTCAATGCTTGGCAGGCATTAATACAGAGCAGCACACATACCAGAGTATCCAAGTATATCCTGTGTACATAGAGTGCGACATTCATCTACATTCATTCAGCTCTAACCATTGAGCCACACTTCTCCAGGCTCTTATTGCGAATCGTCCAGTGCACTCTTCTCCTTCTGAATCTTTCTGACACAACACTGCCCCAATACCCTTATTGCTGGTGTCAGTGGTCAAAATACATTTAAGTTTTGAATCAAAACCATGCAAATTCTTTGCTTTACTAATATTCTCTTTAATCTGTTCAAAATACCTCTGTAAGGTATCTGACCAACTGACCTTAACCTTGTTTTTTAAGAGCTGGAGGAATTTATAGGTTTTTTTTCAGAAAAATTCTGGACAAGCCTAGCATAAAACTCCACCAGCCCTAGAAATGACCGCAACTCATCTCTATTTGTGGTGCTGGGGCATCGCTCATGGCTTTAGGAGCTCTTTCTTAGGTTTGATCCCGTCTTGTGTGACCCGTTGTCCTAAACAATACAAATGACTTCACCCCAAACGTGCACTTAGAAAACTCATCCGTTACCCCATTTTCACAAAGCACTTCCAGTATCTTACGCAACCTACAGTCATGCTGTTCCTTGTTTTCACCCATGACCAAAATGTCATCCTGAAAAAATATTGTCCCCACCATGTTCTTGAATAATGAACAGAGAAATATGGTGGCAGCGGTACGAAGGTGTTCTGCACATCCAAAGACACCGGATATGCAAGCAACATACAAAGTAGTGTGTGCTTATTGGGCGGAAACACTATGCCACCAAGCTAGTGTACGACATACAACAAAAAGGGAACTCTTTATAGAGCTCAAATACATTATTAAACCCAGACCACTACAAAAAGTCTTTTGTTGCTCTGCTGATGAAGCAGTCCAATTTTATTGCTGAAGGATTCAAAGGCCCAGCAGTGGTTGCGTTGGTTGCACTTAAGAAGACAGCTCACGTGTTTCATCTTAGATGACTTTTTCAAGGCTGTTTATTGTGGCGAGCTGGAATGGTCAAGTCGCTTCACGAGGGCCCAAGGGGTAAACCTGAACCCTGATTCTGAATGAGTTAATAAAAGTTGTATAACTGTATGCTGGGCTAAAGTAGGCCAGTGAGTCTTGACCCGGATAAGTGTCCTTCTATGCTAAACCATTGTGTTCATTGCTCCCAATATATGAGACGTAGTCAAGAATAAATCTGCGACCAACTGGTAAAAAAGTAAGTTGTACCTTTATTTACATTTTTAGAAACCAAGAACTTTTTTCAACAGTGAATACATTCTTTGTATTATCCAAATGCAGTTGAAGACACAAATAATTATGAGTTTCAAGTAAAAATGGTCGCTACCATCAGGCAGAGACCATCGCAGTCAGGAAGGAGAAAAGCATAGGGTTCGATTGCAGAGAACAACCAACACATTTACCATCGTGAAGCACCACTCTGCCATTGAGTATTGGGGGACAGCGGTCGCCCAGAGTTCAGGAGAAGTTTTCATGCGCAGTTTTCTCAAGGATTACCGATACGGCGAGGAAGAGGAGGAGGCCTGCCCGGGACGCTGCATGCCAGGTTAGTGGTTTTAATTTACTAGTAAGTATTGTAGATTTACTTGTTAATATGGGGGGGGTGGAGGCGGGGACTGGCCAACTCCGCTCCGCTGCGGAGTGTGCAGAGATTTGCCTTCTCTGCGTTCTCTGTGGAAAGCGGAAGAGGCAAATCTTCACACACTCCGCGGGTGGAGCGGAGGTGTCTGCCCAGGGTTATTCACGAGGTGAATCGCATCAACACGATCTGTGCCGGTCTTCACCTCTTGGAGGTCTTTACCGGCGGCGCGCCAGGGACTAGTACCACTAGTCGAAAGGGAGGTCCCAGTCAATTGGCGAAGGCTAGCTGGGCTCCAGAGTTCGTGAAGGCTGCACAGGTTTCAGGTAGGGACAGCAGACCACCGTTGTTGAGTCCTTTTGTAGTTGGTAGGTGTTAGACCTGTCAGCCCTGTCAGCCCTAGGGTGGTCTTTCACTATTTTTTTTCACCCATGCCTTATTTTTCCCACCTTTTTTTCGTTGGCCTTAGGTCTCCGGGCACCTTCCCATTGCTAAGCAATGCTAAGGTGCAGGTGCTCTCTACTTCAAACATGGCTGCCACTGAGCCCTGCTACTGCAGCGTGGTCTTTTAGTGTAGCACCCTAGTTGCCAGGAGCTGGCTGGGACCCCAAACATTGTTGCAATACCAGCCTTCCATTGCCTGCCCATAGTTAGAGTAGGGAAGCTCCTGGAACCTTCCAGAATAGAGGCGGAGTCTATTTTAGCCGCCTCAGAGAGTGGTCACCTGACCTGGGCATATATAAAGAAGGGAGGGAAACTTTTTAGTCAGTTGGGGCATCACTGACCTGGGGGACCCTACGCAGGAGACTTAGGCGGTAGGGCCTAGTCATAAACCTATACCACTGGGGGTGACAGGGTTTAGGCGCTGCCCACCAAGCTGTGTGAGGAACACTGAACTAGCCCACTGATGTGGCCCGGCGGGAGGGGAACCCAGGGACCACCTGAAGTGACCTGCGGAGGAAAGCCTTCAACTCAAACCCCTCTCCTCAAGAAACCAATAATCTGCTTCAGAAGGGCGCAGGACTCATCTGGCGCTGAGAAGACTACTTGCCTGTGCTACAAAAGACTGCTGGGGATCAACCAGGTACTGGGCTGTGTCACTTCTGCGCCCCTTGCCTCAACCTGGGACCCCAGCGCTGTCCTGCCTTGACTGAAACTGACTGGGCGGCTAAACTGCTTTCATTGCCTTTCCTGCCTTCCCAGCGCTCTCCTCCTGTGCCCCCTTTAGAAGCACTGAGGTTCTGGAGAAGATTGGTGCCCTGAAGCACCATTCCCACCAAGTGTTATTGTTGTGACTGACCCTGCGCTGATCTTGATGCGCTGCTGTCCCTGAGAGCCCCCGCCGAGGCGCTGCAGAAGAATTCACAGTCGCGGCCCGGGGCCACGTCAACGGAGTGCCGCTGTCATCCTCGGGGCCTCTGAGTGGTCTGGGGCTCTGCCATCACCCTCGCGACCTTTGCGCTTCCCTTCCAGGGTGTCTGGGCGCTGTTTGTCCCTCGCGGCGGCCCCCGGCATCACGAGAGGGCCGCCGCTCTGCAACCTCCAAGTAGGCCGCACCAGGCCCCTGTATGCCGTGCCGGCCAAAAGCCTCTTGCCCCCGCTGACCCTCATGCTGCGGCGGCCCCCGGTGTCAGAAGAGGGCCGCCGGAGTCCAAAACGGCCGCACTAGACCGACGAAGCCATCCTGCCTGCCTCACGTGACGGGGGCGTCGAAAGAGACTCTGCCTCCGCCGCGTTCCTATTGGATGCAGCAACCGCACCCCCAGGAGCTGCTCTGTTATTGGCCGCTGGGGCCTGGTCCCTCCTCCGTTGCCTCCTGATCGAGGCCCGGGAACAGCCTGCGGACGCCGTCGAGACTCCGAGAAAGAGAGTGAGAGGCCCCACCTGCCAGCTCAGGCCCCCGGAGGGCCTAGAATCCACCGGAAGGATGCGTGAGGCCTACCAGAGGGCCGGAGCCCTCCCCCACCGACTGCACACCTCCGCAAGGGGCTAAGGAAGCCCGAAGACCAAGATAACCCCCAGAGAGGAGGGCGGAAGGCCAAAGGAGGCCCCAAGTTCGCCCCTCCCCCAGGGAAAGTGGTAGTCAGGCCTCGTTGGCCCCCATTGTGTCCCCAGAACTTCCTGGACCAGGCCAAAGGCCCTAATAGTGACCCTAGGGCAGGGACTGCTTGCCACCGGCCGCCTTTAGGCCATAACTGAGTTCCATTACTAAAGTCTCCTGCCATATCAATGATCTGCGTGTACCAAATGAGTTGATAAATGAGTTCTGATGGATGAATTAGCTACCTGGACTTGGTGATGAAATGTTGCCTGGTCATTTACACAAATGGGTCTACTGCTTCTCTAAGGAAGTGTTAGTTGCATGATGAAACGTTTGGGCTTACCCTAATGAAATGTCGACTCCCAGTTAAATGCAATGGTTATCCTTGCTTGGTGACCTTTTGATTCCCCCCCTGAGGAAATGTTATCTTTACCAGATGAAATGCGTACTTTGGCCTAATGGAATGTTAGTCTTTGCCTAATGCAAGGTTGAAGAGGTGCTGACTAAATGCTTCACAAGAGGAGACGTTACTCCTGCTAAATGACATGCTACTTGAAAGTCTCTCCGATGAATTCCTTGCAGGTGCTGGTTCCAGGAATTGATAATTGAATGTCTTTTTAATGAATTCCTTGTAGGGGCTGGCTTCATGAAAAGTTTATGGTGATATGCTACAGTGACTCTTGAATTGCTCCCCTGATGAAATGCTTTGATGAGTTAATGTATTGAGTAATTGAATACCCTGCATTTTATTCTAGATAAAAGCTAGTGTTTTAATCTTTGCGTGCATTTATTGTCTCAGTGGATGTGTGTGCTGTGTAGTCACTTAACACCTGAGCTTTCGGGTGTCTACCTGCTCGGGCCAAGCTACCCCCGGGGAACTGGTGACCCCAGTTCCTACAATAGGGTTTGGAACTGGTTTCTTCTGAAACAGTGCTCAGTTCCTAGTTCCGCAGCACTTTCCTTTGTCTTCTTTTGGTCAGTGGAATCTGAGGTTAAGATCTCTGAAGCCACCTAAATACTGAATTTAGGGGCGTTACAAGGGGAGACAGGTAGTAGCCAATGGCCTACTTGCGGTTAAGGGTGTCTACACCCTCTAATGACCTCTTCCTGTGGCAAAGTGCACTACCTTAACCCTGATTGAAGGTTTTTCCACCATCTCAAGATGGTGCAATTGCAGGGGGGGTTATCTCTCCTGCCCCACCCTGGGGGTGGTGCAGCCTGAGGGGGAGCACTCCCCCTCATCTAACTAATTTTTCCACCTTTCCTCCCACCAAAAGTGGAGCATGAAAGGGGGCTTTGCTACCCCACTATCTGGGGTTCCTGGGTAGGATTTCAAAGGCGGCATTGCCTTCGAAGCTTCCCACCCATGAACGCCATCCTGTCCGGGAGGAGTTATGAAACATCTCTTCCCAGGACAGGTATTGTTTCAGTCCTCTGAAAGCGTTAGCTCTCGCCACATGAGGGCAGAAGCAAGTCAGGTGGTGGCAGGATTGTGAAAAACAGCAAGAGACCCCACTAGTGTTTGGTTAGGTTTCAAGGAACCCTCTAAAAGAAGTCTCCTATGTGAATTTATTAACACATCCAACACTGGCTTCAGAGGGGATTTATTAAGAGAAGATGTTTGGTACCAAACTTCTTAGAAATCAGTGAAGCCCTCATGGAGCTCGGAAACTCGTGTTTACAAGTATCCAGCCCATGAACTCTTCATGGCTTCTCTGTTCACTTACATGCAGAGGCACGTCTGCTCATGCTGATATGCCCTCACACAAAATAAAGAGCACCCTGCCTCAGGGCTGAATGCCTGCAGTAGGAGTGACTTACTTCTACGTTATGCAGTGCATGGGTGGCATGGCAACAGGGCCGCGTGCCACGTTGACTCTTTGATTTCTCTGCACCAAGACACGCCGCCTGCAATGGCAGAGTGCATAGCCTTGGTGAGGGGTCCCTGAGGTGGCACAAACAGTGCTGCAACCCCAGAGGACACTCTTCAGTACCCGTGCCCTAGGTACCAGGGGTACAATTTAATAGGGACTTACAGGGAAATCACATCAGGCAAAAAGAGGCACTTTCCTACAGATACCCAGATACCCAGCAGGCATTCATTATTCTGATAACTAGATTCTGATCCTGACACTTCCGCTTCGGACTCTGAGCCGATCCTTCCTGAACTCTAGCCACACTCTTAATTGACTTAGCTTTCCTACACACCCTTTAATCCTACACTCCTCACACCTCTGGCCTCTTGAAGGACACGTTGTACTGTAGGCGGGGTGGTCTTTGTTACCAGACCTACATCACTTCCTGTCTTTCTACTTAGCGATGGCCTTTTTAATGTCTTCCTGAACCTGTTGTTCCCTTATTCCTTTCTGATTTACTCTACAGACCCCCTCTTTAGATCACCTCTTGAATCAGCTTCTGCTGCTTTAAACACTTATTAGAAATGTCACCCTTCTTTGCCGCAGAAATGACATCACTCAAAGGTGCTTCCCATATATCCATAACTTCTCTCGAATATGTTCATTATTGTAATGGAGTCTTGTAAAGCGCCTGAATCACCCCACATGGGGTATCTCTGCGCTGTAGACCGCTGGGGAACCCGTCCTGGCTTTCCGTGTGAGATGGTCCCTGCTGGGTATCTCCAAGGTGAAACCAGGCATCCCCGGCGTCTGTGGGGGGCCGTTGTGGAGATGAGGCAAGCTAATGCCCAGAGTTGCCGAGTGTGATCCCTGGTTAGAGTAGGCACCGAGGCAAGAATTATTGAGTCCGCTGACCCTGGTCCACGACCCTGCCGCATCGGGAATTGAACCCTGGTTCCGGGCCGTCCTCTGCTTCCGGGTCTGCCGCCTCTAACCAGTGAGCCACACCACATCATTATTCACATGCATAATTGTCTGGTCCCTTATGAGAAGAACTCTGGTACAGTCGCTCGTGTTGAGTAGATTAGATTATTGCAATGGATTGCTGCTAGCCGCCAACGAGGGGATTATTGCAAGATTACAAGTTGTGCAAAACACCGCTGCACGCCTTGTTCTTAATGTCCCTGCTCGTACTCCATCTAAACCTCTGTTAACCAAACTTCACTGGCTTTCAGTGAAACAAAGGGTGAGGTTTAAAATATGCTGTGTCATTCACAAATGTCTCACAGGGAAAGGCCCCGACTACCTGACTAAAAAGTTTTATTTATATGTCCCCTCCAGATCTCTTAGATCAGGAGATCAACAATTGCTATGTGTTCCCAGGTTTAAGAAGACAAGACAAGGGGGTAGGGCCTTGTCAGTGGCTGGCCCGAAGCTGTGGAATGATCTCCCCATGGAAATCAGACTATGCAGAGAACACCTTCCTACCAGGAAAAAATTAAAAACTTTTGTCTTTCAGTACTAGGTCATCTATCTAGGGAGGACTGCTATATGTTTGGGTTTCTTTGCTCACAGATGATGCCAGAGGCGCGGAGATACTCCTTCGGGAGTCGAGTCCTAGCGTGGTATAAGTTTGCAAATAAATAAAATAAATAAATAAATGAGTTTGTCATGTAATTCACCAAATCTGCAGGTTAGGGCCGGTTTCTTTAGAACCGAGACATATTCTTCGATGGGCTCCGGTTTATTCTGTTTCCTCCTAAAGAAAGTGCGCCTGTCGATCGCAATACACACTGATGGTGAATACTGTTTGTCCCAATTCTCCAATGCATGTTGAAAAATATTAGGATCATCGAAGCTGGTAGGTTTCCTTTCCATGGCGTTATTCATTATGAGTCCTTGAGGGACCTAAAGAGTCTACCAGTATTTTATTTTTCCTTAATTACGATAACTCCTCATCCTCAGTTGTATCAAAACGTACTCTTTCCATTCAAGCCATTTATTGGGCGTATCACCCGCCGATGCCAGAAAGGCTTGTGGCGGCGTCAATGAAAATGTCTGTGATGCATCCGTGACTCTCCCACTTTAACAATAAAAACAGTATAAATCCAACCACAAAGACCTAGTCAATGCAAGGCTTACTTGTGCACCTGATGGGTCCTTGGGTTCTTCAGTGCAATGCTACTGTGCAGATCTCTCAGCTTCATAGCTGTCATAAAAAGGCTTTGTGAATCAGAAATGGCAGGGAACTTTCCTGTGGAACACTGGTACGTAAGCGTCATCAATTCATATTTTTCATTAATCGTGCATTAGGTGCTTTTAACCCTTTCCATGCTTGTGACGGCCCCCAGCTGTCTTGCGTCATGGTGGGCGTGTGTGGAGGACGGCCGAGGGCCATCCAAAACCCACCCACTATTCAAATTGCCCGCACAGAGTGAAAATTCACACCTCATGCAAGGGGTTAAACAAGCGCTGCGTGAAATATTGGGTGTTCCTGGAGTGTGCAACCTCCATTTCTCTGATCTCATTAAACTTTGGTGGATGACTGGGCTGGTCCCATCAGTGTACGGTGCAGCCGCGGCCCGTACAGGTAAGAGCAGTGGGGTCGTGGGGAAGATGACCAGGGAAATCCCCACTCACCTTGCCCCACTGCTCTTACCTGTACGGGCCGTGGCTGGCGCGGTGAACCTAACTGGAGCTGACAGGCCGTCCTGCTTAAACTTCAGTAAAGCACCGGTCTGCTTATTTATGTCAAGTAAAATGCGTAAAAATGACCGACCAGGAGCCATAAAGCTGGCATTAATGGCCTCCAGATGTAATCTTAGGCTTGAAACATGTTGAGATGAGATGGAGCCCTTGAGGGCCAAGACACTGCACACCCAGCCCAGACGTGGTGCAGTAACAGCCCTGCAGGCTGTGTTTACTTCCAAGCGCCATGGGATGCTCAGACCCAGGGCTGATTGGTCTGCCTATTTGTGGGGGAGCCTGAGACGCGCTGCTTCCGCCCCAGTGTCTATGTGAGGGACCAGCAGCCGGTGCCCTTGTTGAAGGGTTGGTGCACTTTAAAACCTGACGTCAGCAGGAAGCGCCTTCTCGCTGGTTTCGCTCTCTGCCACTGAATTGGAAAGTTACTCAAACTACCTCCTGGTGGCAGGATGGCTGGCGGTACTTTAAGCGGACCTTGTTGTTTATTTTTATTTCGGTACACAGCTACATTTTGTATTCTGATTTTTCACTGCTTATCCTCTCAGTTTTTTAAAAAATCAGGTTGGTACATGTTTTCTGGATATGTTTCAGAAATAAATGTATTAATTAATTGATTACCCGAGTCAACAGACTAGTTGCCAAGGCCAGGCCTGTTGGCTTTGCCAATGCTTGTTCCTAATCGCCTTAGTTCCATCTCAATGATTCCCCCGCACCCAGAGGATCAGACACAAGAGGGCGCCGCTGAGAGGCGTCTCCTGGCTCTGATGTCTTGAGCTGGGCTCAGTCAGGGCAAGGCCTGTTGGCTTTGCCAATGCTTGTTCGGATCGCCTTAGTTCCATCTCAATGATTCCCCCGCACCCAGAGGATCAGACACAAGAGGGCGCCGCTGAGAGGCGTCTCCTGGCTCTGAGGCCTTGAGCTGGGCTCAGCCAAGGCCAGGCCTGTTGGCTTTGCCAGTGCTTGTTCGGATTGCCTTAGTTCCATCTCAATGATTCCCTGCACCCAGAGGATCAGACACAAGAGGGCGCCGCTGAGAGGCGTCTCCTGGGTCTGAGGTCTTGAGCTGAGCTCAGCCAAGGCCAGGCCTGTTGGCTTTGCCAATGCTTGTTCGGATCGCCTTAGTTCCATCTCAATGATTCCCCCGCACCCAGAGGATCAGACACAAGAGGGCGCCGCTGAGAGACGTCTCCTGGCTCTGAGGCCTTGAGCTGGGCTCAGTCAAGGCCAGGCCTGTTGGCTTTGCCAATGCTTGTTCGGATCGCCTTAGTTCCATCTCAATGATTCCCTGCACCCAGAGGATCAGACACAAGAGGGCGCCACTGAGAGGCGTCTCCTGGCTCTGAGGCCTTGAGCTGGGCTCAGCCAAGGCCAGGCCTGTTGGCTTTGCCAATGCTTGTTCGGATCGCCTTAGTTCCATCTCAATGATTCCCCCGCACCCAGAGGATCAGACACAAGAGGGCGCCGCTGAGAGGCGTCTCCTGGCTCTGAGGCCTTGAGCTGGGCTCAGCCAAGGCCAGGCCTGTTGGCTTTGCCAATGCTTGTTCGGATGGCCTTAGTTCCATCTCAATGATTCCTCCGCACCCAGAGGATCAGACGCAAGAGGGCGCCGCTGAGAGGCGTCTCCTGGCTCTGAGGCCTTGAGCTGCGCTCAGCCAAGGCCAGGCCTGTTGGCTTTGCCAATGCTTGTTCGGATGGCCTTAGTTCCATCTCAATGATTCCCCCGCACCCAGAGGATCAGACGCAAGAGGGCGCCGCTGAGAGGCGTCTCCTGGCTCTGAGGTCTTGAGCTGGGCTCAGCCAGGGCCAGGCTTGTTGGCTTTGCCAATGCTTGTTCGGATCGCCTTAGTTCCATCTCAATGATTCCCTGCACCCAGAGGATCAGACACAAGAGGGCGCCACTGAGAGGCGTCTCCTGGCTCTGAGGCCTTGAGCTGGGCTCAGCCAGGGCCAGGCCTGTTGGCTTTGCCAATGCTTGTTCGGATCACCTTAGTTCCATCTCAATGATTCCCCCGCACCCAGAGGATCAGACACAAGAGGGCGCCACTGAGAGGCGTCTCCTGGCTCTGAGGCCTTGAGCTGGGCTCAGCCAAGGCCAGGCCTGTTGGCTTTGCCAATGCTTGTTCGGATCGCCTTCGTTCCATCTCAATGATTCCCTGCACCCAGAGGATCAGACACAAGAGGGCGCCGCTGAGAGGCGTCTCCTGGCTCTGAGGCCTTGAGCTGGGCTCAGCCAGGGCCAGGCCTGTTGGCTTTGCCAATGCTTGTTCGGATCGCCTTAGTTCCATCTCAATGATTCCCCCGCACCCAGAGGATCAGACACAAGAGGGCGCCGCTGAGAGGCGTCTTCTGGCTCTGAGGCCTTAAACTGGGCTCAGCCAAGGCCAGGGCTGTTGGCTTTGCCAATGCTTGTTCGGATGGCCTTAGTTCCATCTCAATGATTCCCTGCACCCAGAGGATCAGACACAAGAGGGCGCCACTGAGAGGCGTCTCCTGGCTCTGAGGTCTTGAGCTGGGCTCAGCCAGGGCCAGGCCTGTTGGCTTTGCCAATGCTTGTTCGGATCGCCTTAGTTCCATCTCAATGATTCCCCCGCACCCAGAGGATCAGACACAAGAGGGCGCCGCTGAGAGGCGTCTCCTGGCTCTGAGGCCTTGAGCTGGGCTCACTCAGGGCCAGGCCTGTTGGCTTTGCCAATGCTTGTTCGGATCGCCTTAGTTCCATCTCAATGATTCCCCCGCACCCAGAGGATCAGACACAAGAGGGCGCCGCTGAGAGGCGTCTCCTGGCTCTCAGGTCTTGAGCTGGGCTCAGCCAAGGCCAGGCCTGTTGGCTTTGCCAATGCTTGTTCGGATCGCCTTAGTTCCATCTCAATGATTCCCCCGCACCCAGAGGATCAGACACAAGAGGGCGCCACTGAGAGGCGTCTCCTGGCTCTGAGGTCTTGAGCTGGGCTCACTCAGGGCCAGGCCTGTTGGCTTTGCCAATGCTTGTTCGGATCGCCTTCGTTCCATCTCAATGATTCCCTGCACCCAGAGGATCAGACACAAGAGGGCGCCGCTGAGAGGCGTCTCCTGGCTCTGAGGCCTTGAGCTGGGCTCACTCAGGGCCAGGCCTGTTGGCTTTGCCAATGCTTGTTCGGATCGCCTTAGTTCCATCTCAATGATTCCCCCGCACCCAGAGGATCAGACACAAGAGGGCGCCACTGAGAGGCGTCTCCTGGCTCTGAGGCCTTGAGCTGGGCTCAGCCAGGGTCAGGCCTGTTGGCTTTGCCAATGCTTGTTCGGATCGCCTTAGTTCCATCTCAATGATTCCCCCGCACCCAGAGGATCAGACACAAGAGGGCGCCGCTGAGAGGCGTCTCCTGGCTCTGAGGCCTTGAGCTGGGCTCAGCCAAGGCCAGGCCTGTTGGCTTTGCCAATGCTTGTTCGGATCGCCTTAGTTCCATCTCAATGATTCCCTGCACCCAGAGGATCAGACACAAGAGGGCGCCACTGAGAGGCGTCTCCTGGCTCTGAGGCCTTGAGCTGGGCTCAGCCAAGGCCAGGCCTGTTGGCTTTGCCAATGCTTGTTCGGATCGCCTTAGTTCCATCTCAATGATTCCCTGCACCCAGAGGATCAGACACAAGAGGGCGCCGCTGAGAGGCGTCTCCTGGCTCTGAGGCCTTGAGCTGGGCTCACTCAGGGCCAGGCCTGTTGGCTTTGCCAATGCTTTTTCGGATGGCCTTAGTTCCATCTCAATGATTCCCTGCACCCAGAGGATCAGACACAAGAGGGCGAAGCTGAGAGGCGTCTCCTGGCTCTGAGGTCTTGAGCTGGGCTCAGCCAGGGCCAGGCCTGTTGGCTTTGCCAATGCTTGTTCGGATCACCTTAGTTCCATCTCAATGATTCCCCCGCACCCAGAGGATCAGACACAAGAGGGCGCCACTGAGAGGCGTCTCCTGGCTCTGAGGCCTTGAGCTGGGCTCAGCCAAGGCCAGGCCTGTTGGCTTTGCCAATGCTTGTTCGGATCGCCTTCGTTCCATCTCAATGCTTCCCTGCACCCAGAGGATCAGACACAAGAGGGCGCCGCTGAGAGGCGTCTCCTGGCTCTGAGGCCTTGAGCTGGGCTCAGCCAGGGCCAGGCCTGTTGGCTTTGCCAATGCTTGTTCGGATCGCCTTAGTTCCATCTCAATGATTCCCCCGCACCCAGAGGATCAGACACAAGAGGGCGCCGCTGAGAGGCGTCTTCTGGCTCTGAGGCCTTAAACTGGGCTCAGCCAAGGTCAGGGCTGTTGGCTTTGCCAATGCTTGTTCGGATGGCCTTAGTTCCATCTCAATGATTCCCTGCACCCAGAGGATCAGACACAAGAGGGCGCCACTGAGAGGCGTCTCCTGGCTCTGAGGTCTTGAGCTGGGCTCAGCCAGGGCCAGGCCTGTTGGCTTTGCCAATGCTTGTTCGGATCGCCTTAGTTCCATCTCAATGATTCCCCCGCACCCAGAGGATCAGACACAAGAGGGCGCCGCTGAGAGGCGTCTCCTGGCTCTGAGGCCTTGAGCTGGGCTCACTCAGGGCCAGGCCTGTTGGCTTTGCCAATGCTTGTTCGGATCGCCTTAGTTCCATCTCAATGATTCCCCCGCACCCAGAGGATCAGACACAAGAGGGCGCCGCTGAGAGGCGTCTCCTGGCTCTCAGGTCTTGAGCTGGGCTCAGCCAAGGCCAGGCCTGTTGGCTTTGCCAATGCTTGTTCGGATCGCCTTAGTTCCATCTCAATGATTCCCCCGCACCCAGAGGATCAGACACAAGAGGGCGCCACTGAGAGGCGTCTCCTGGCTCTGAGGTCTTGAGCTGGGCTCACTCAGGGCCAGGCCTGTTGGCTTTGCCAATGCTTGTTCGGATCGCCTTCGTTCCATCTCAATGATTCCCTGCACCCAGAGGATCAGACACAAGAGGGCGCCGCTGAGAGGCGTCTCCTGGCTCTGAGGCCTTGAGCTGGGCTCACTCAGGGCCAGGCCTGTTGGCTTTGCCAATGCTTGTTCGGATCGCCTTAGTTCCATCTCAATGATTCCCCCGCACCCAGAGGATCAGACACAAGAGGGCGCCACTGAGAGGCGTCTCCTGGCTCTGAGGCCTTGAGCTGGGCTCAGCCAGGGTCAGGCCTGTTGGCTTTGCCAATGCTTGTTCGGATCGCCTTAGTTCCATCTCAATGATTCCCCCGCACCCAGAGGATCAGACACAAGAGGGCGCCGCTGAGAGGCGTCTCCTGGCTCTGAGGCCTTGAGCTGGGCTCAGCCAAGGCCAGGCCTGTTGGCTTTGCCAATGCTTGTTCGGATCGCCTTAGTTCCATCTCAATGATTCCCCCGCACCAAGAGGATCAGACACAAGAGGGCGCCGCTGAGAGGCGTCTCCTGGCTCTGAGGCCTTGAGCTGGGCTCACTCAGGGCAAGGCCTGTTGGCTTTGCCAATGCTTGTTCGGATGGCCTTAGTTCCATCTCAATGATTCCCCCGCACCCAGAGGATCAGACGCAAGAGGGCGCCGCTGAGAGGCGTCTCCTGGCTCTGAGGTCTTGAGCTGGGCTCAGCCAGGGCCAGGCTTGTTGGCTTTGCCAATGCTTGTTCGGATCGCCTTAGTTCCATCTCAATGATTCCCCCGCACCCAGAGGATCAGACACAAGAGGGCGCCGCTGAGAGGCGTCTCCTGGCTCTGAGGCCTTGAGCTGGGCTCACTCAGGGCCAGGCCTGTTGGCTTTGCCAATGCTTTTTCGGATGGCCTTAGTTCCATCTCAATGATTCCCTGCACCCAGAGGATCAGACACAAGAGGGCGAAGCTGAGAGGCGTCTCCTGGCTCTGAGGTCTTGAGCTGGACTCAGCCACGGCCAGGCCTGTTGGCTTTGCCAATGCTTGTTCGGATGGCCTTAGTTCCATCTCAATGATTCCCCCGCACCAAGAGGATCAGACACAAGAGGGCGCCGCTGAGAGGCGTCTCCTGGCTCTGAGGTCTTGAGCTGGACACAGCCAGGGCCAGCCCTGTTGGCTTTGCCAATGCTTGTTCGGATGGCCTTAGTTCCATCTCAATGATTCCCCCGCACCCAGAGGATCAGACACAAGAGGGCGCCGCTGAGAGGCGTCTCCTGGCTCTGAGGCCTTGAGCTTGACACAGCCAGGGCCAGCCCTGTTGGCTTTGCCAATGCTTGTTCGGATGGCCTTTGTTCCATCTCAATGATTCCCCCGCACCCAGAGGATCAGACACAAGAGGGCGCCGCTGAGAGGCGTCTCCTGGCTCTGAGGTCTTGAGCTGGGCTCAGCCAAGGCCAGGCCTGTTGGCTTTGCCAATGCTTGTTCGGATCGCCTTAGTTCCATCTCAATGATTCCCCCGCACCCAGAGGATCAGACACAAGAGGGCGCCGCTGAGAGGCGTCTCCTGGCTCTGAGGCCTTGAGCTGGGCTCAGCCAAGGCCAGGCCTGTTGGCTTTGCCAATGCTTGTTCGGATGGCCTTAGTTCCATCTCAATGAATCCCTGCACCCAGAGGATCAGACACAAGAGGGCGCCGCTGAGAGGCGTCTCCTGGCTCTGAGGTCTTGAGCTGGGCTCACTCAGGGCCAGGCCTGTTGGCTTTGCCAATGCTTGTTCGGATCGCCTTAGTTCCATCTCAATGATTCCCCCGCACCCAGAGGATCAGACACAAGAGGGCGCCGCTGAGAGGCGTCTCCTGGCTCTGAGGCCTTGAGCTGGGCTCACTCAGGGCCAGGCCTGTTGGCTTTGCCAATGCTTGTTCGGATGGCCCTAGTTCCATCTCAATGATTCCCTGCACCCAGAGGATCAGACACAAGAGGGCGCCGCTGAGAGGCGTCTCCTGGCTCTGAGGCCTTGAGCTGGGCTCAGCCAAGGCCAGGCCTGTTGGCTTTGCCAATGCTTGTTCGGATCGCCTTAGTTCCATCTCAATGATTCCCCCGCACCCAGAGGATCAGACACAAGAGGGCGCCGCTGAGAGGCGTCTCCTGGCTCTGAGGTCTTGAGCTGGGCTCACTCAGGGCCAGGCCTGTTGGCTTTGCCAATGCTTGTTCGGATGGCCTTAGTTCCATCTCAATGATTCCCCCGCACCCAGAGGATCAGACACAAGAGGGCGCCGCTGAGAGGCGTCTTCTGGCTCTGAGGCCTTAAACTGGGCTCAGCCAAGGCCAGGGCTGTTGGCTTTGCCAATGCTTGTTCGGATGGCCTTAGTTCCATCTCAATGATTCCCTGCACCCAGAGGATCAGACACAAGAGGGCGCCACTGAGAGGCGTCTCCTGGCTCTGAGGTCTTGAGCTGGGCTCAGCCAAGGCCAGGCCTGTTGGCTTTGCCAATGCTTGTTCGGATGGCCTTAGTTCCATCTCAATGATTCCCTGCACCCAGAGGATCAGACACAAGAGGGCGCCGCTGAGAGGCGTCTCCTGGCTCTCAGGTCTTGAGCTGGGCTCAGCCAGGGCCAGGCCTGTTGGCTTTGCCAATGCTTGTTCGGATCGTCTTAGTTCCATCTCAATGATTCCCCCGCACCCAGAGGATCAGACGCAAGAGGGCGCCGCTGAGAGGCGTCTCCTGGCTCTGAGGCCTTGAGCTGCGCTCAGCCAGGGCCAGGCCTGTTGGCTTTGCCAATGCTTTTTCGGATGGCCTTAGTTCCATCTCAATGATTCCCTGCACCCAGAGGATCAGACACAAGAGGGCGCCGCTGAGAGGCGTCTCCTGGCTCTGAGGCCTTGAGCTGGGCTCAGCCAAGGCCAGGCCTGTTGGCTTTGCCAATGCTTGTTCGGATCGCCTTAGTTCCATCTCAATGATTCCCCCGCACCAAGAGGATCAGACACAAGAGGGCGCCGCTGAGAGGCGTCTCCTGGCTCTGAGGCCTTGAGCTGGGCTCAGCCAAGGCCAGGCCTGTTGGCTTTGCCAATGCTTGTTCGGATCGCCTTAGTTCCATCTCAATGATTCCCTGCACCCAGAGGATCAGACACAAGAGGGCGCCGCTGAGAGGCGTCTCCTGGCTCTGAGGCCTTGAGCTGCGCTCAGCCAGGGCCAGGCCTGTTGGCTTTGCCAATGCTTGTTCGGATCACCTTAGTTCCATCTCAATGATTCCCTGCACCCAGAGGATCAGACACAAGAGGGCGCCGCTGAGAGGCGTCTCCTGGCTCTGAGGCCTTGAGCTGGGCTCAGCCAGGGTCAGGCCTGTTGGCTTTGCCAATGCTTGTTCGGATCGCCTTAGTTCCATCTCAATGATTCCCCCGCACCCAGAGGATCAGACACAAGAGGGCGCCGCTGAGAGGCGTCTCCTGGCTCTCAGGTCTTGAGCTGGGCTCAGCCAAGGCCAGGCCTGTTGGCTTTGCCAATGCTTGTTCGGATCGCCTTAGTTCCATCTCAATGATTCCCCTGCACCCAGAGGATCAGACACAAGAGGGCGCCGCTGAGAGGCGTCTCCTGGCTCTGAGGCCTTGAGCTGGGCTCAGCCAAGGCCAGGCCTGTTGGCTTTGCCAATGCTTGTTCGGATTGCCTTAGTTCCATCTCAATGATTCCCTGCACCCAGAGGATCAGACACAAGAGGGCGCCGCTGAGAGGCGTCTCCTGGCTCTGAGGCCTTGAGCTGGGCTCAGCCAGGGCCAGGCCTGTTGGCTTTGCCAATGCTTGTTCGGATCGCCTTAGTTCCATCTCAATGATTCCCCCGCACCCAGAGGATCAGACACAAGAGGGCGCCACTGAGAGGCGTCTCCTGGGTCTGAGGTCTTGAGCTGAGCTCAGCCAAGGCCAGGCCTGTTGGCTTTGCCAATGCTTGTTCGGATCGCCTTAGTTCCATCTCAATGATTCCCCCGCACCCAGAGGATCAGACACAAGAGGGCGCCGCTGAGAGGCGTCTCCTGGCTCTGAGGCCTTGAGCTGGGCTCAGCCAAGGCCAGGCCTGTTGGCTTTGCCAATGCTTGTTCGGATGGCCTTAGTTCCATCTCAATGATTCCCTGCACCCAGAGGATCAGACACAAGAGGGCGCCGCTGAGAGGCGTCTCCTGGCTCTGAGGCCTTGAGCTGGGCTCAGCCAGGGTCAGGCCTGTTGGCTTTGCCAATGCTTGTTCGGATCGCCTTAGTTCCATCTCAATGATTCCCCCGCACCCAGAGGATCAGACACAAGAGGGCGCCACTGAGAGGCGTCTCCTGGCTCTGAGGCCTTGAGCTGGGCTCAGCCAGGGTCAGGCCTGTTGGCTTTGCCAATGCTTGTTCGGATCGCCTTAGTTCCATCTCAATGATTCCCCCGCACCCAGAGGATCAGACACAAGAGGGCGCCGCTGAGAGGCGTCTCCTGGCTCTGAGGTCTTGAGCTGGGCTCAGCCAAGGCCAGGCCTGTTGGCTTTGCCAATGCTTGTTCGGATCGCCTTAGTTCCATCTCAATGATTCCCCCGCACCCAGAGGATCAGACACAAGAGGGCGCCGCTGAGAGGCGTCTCCTGGCTCTGAGGCCTTGAGCTGGGCTCAGCCAGGGTCAGGCCTGTTGGCTTTGCCAATGCTTGTTCGGATAGCCTCTCCCATCCGCTGCCACTGTCCATGGAGGGGAGAACACACCTGCACGCAGTACCCCTATTGAACACCAGAGGGCGGCAGAGACCGTAGAATGAACGTGGACGGAGCTTTGGCTCCACGTGATCCTGCTGCATAAACCCAGGACACTGACGTATGTGGCAAAGGAGGACCGGCGGATGCAGCTGGGAGGACTGACCTATGAGACAACTAAAGGCAACCTGTGCAGCATAATGTCACACATTTATTGACGGAAATACTTCAGTATTTTGTCAATTTTGCACCTGGGAACAATGCCTTACAAAAGACACGCAGACAGTGGGACAGAGAGATACAGACACTGGACAGAGAGATACAGACACTGGGACAGAGAGATACAGACATTGGGACAGAGAGATCCAGACACAGGACAGAGAGATACAGACACTGGACAGAGAGATACAGACACTGGGACAGAGAGATACAGACACTGGGACAGAGAGATGCAGACTCTGGACAGAGAGATACAGACACTGGACAGAGAGATACAGACACTGGGACAGAGAGATACAGACACTGGGACAGAGA
The DNA here is from genome assembly GCF_964261635.1 of Lissotriton helveticus. Classification (NCBI taxonomy): domain Eukaryota; kingdom Metazoa; phylum Chordata; class Amphibia; order Caudata; family Salamandridae; genus Lissotriton; species Lissotriton helveticus. Next base: position 5,318,628 of record NC_136072.1, read on the forward strand.
GATGCAGACTCTGGACAGAGAGATACAGACACTGGACAGAGAGATACAGACACTGGACAGAGAGATACAGACACAGGACAGAGAGATGCAGACTCTGGACAGAGAGATACAGACACTGGGACAGAGAGATACAGACACTGGGACAGAGAGACTGAGAGACACAGACACTGGACAGAGAGATACAGACACTGGACAGAGAGATACAGACACTGGGACAGAGAGATACAGACACTGGGACAGAGAGACAGAGAGACACAGACACTGGACAGAGAGATACAGACACTGGACAGAGAGATACAGACATTGGGACAGAGAGATCCAGACACAGGACAGAGAGATACAGACACTGGACAGAGAGATACAGACACTGGACAGAGAGATACAGACACAGGACAGAGAGATGCAGACTCTGGACAGAGAGATACAGACACTGGGACAGAGAGATACAGAGAGATACAGACACTGGGACAGAGAGACTGAGAGACACAGACACTGGACAGAGAGATACAGACACTGGACAGAGAGATGCAGAAACTGGACAGAGAGATCCAGACACTGGACAGAGAGACACAGACACTGGACAGAGAGATACAGACACTGGACAGAGAGATACAGCCACTGGACAGAGAGATACAGACACTGGACAGAGAGATACAGCCACTGGACAGAGAGATACAGACACTGGACAGAGAGATACAGCCACTGGACAGAGAGATACAGCCACTGGACAGAGAGATGAAGACACTGGACAGAGAGATAGACACTGGGACAGAGAGTTACAGACATTGGGACAGAGAGACAGAGAGACACAGACACTGGACAGAGAGACACAGACACTGGACAGAGAGATAGACACTGGGACAGAGAGTTACAGACATTGGGACAGAGAGACAGAGAGACACAGACACTGGACAGAGAGTTGCAGCCATTGGGACAGAGAGATACAGACATTGGGACAGAGATACAGGCACTGGACAGAGAGATACAGACACTGAGACAGAGAGAAACAGACATTGGGACAGAGAGACACTGACACTGGACAGAGAGATGCAGACTCTGGACAGAGAGATACAGACATTGGGACAGAGAGACCCAGACACTGGACAGAGAGATACAGACACTGAGACAGAGAGATACAGACACTGGGACAGAGAGATACAGACACTGGACAGAGAGACACAGACACTGGACAGAGAGACACAGACACTGGACAGAGAGACTCAGACACTGAGACAGAGAGATACAGACACTGGACAGAGAGATACAGACACTGGGACAGAGAGATACAGACACTGGACAGAGAGATGCAGACTCTGGACAGAGAGATACAGACATTGGGACAGAGAGACCCAGACACTGGACAGAGAGATACAGACACTGAGACAGAGAGATACAGACACTGGACAGAGAGATACAGACACTGGGACAGAGAGATACAGACACTGGACAGAGAGATACAGACACTGGGACAGAGAGAAACAGACACTGGGACAGAGAGATACAGACACTGGGACAGAGAGATACAGACACTGGACAGAGAGACACAGACACTGGACAGAGAGACACAGACACTGGACAGAGAGATACAGACACTGAGACAGAGAGATACAGACACTGGACAGAGAGATACAGACACTGGACAGAGAGATGCAGACTCTGGACAGAGAGATACAGACATTGGGACAGAGAGACCCAGACACTGGACAGAGAGATACAGACACTGAGACAGAGAGATACAGACACTGAGACAGAGAGAAACAGACATTGGGACAGAGAGAAACAGACATTGGGACAGAGAGACACTGACACTGGACAGAGAGATGCAGACTCTGGACAGAGAGATACAGACATTGGGACAGAGAGATACAGACACTGGACAGAGAGACACAGACACTGGACAGAGAGACACAGACACTGGACAGAGAGATACAGACACTGAGACAGAGAGATACAGACACTGGACAGAGAGATACAGACACTGGACAGAGAGATGCAGACTCTGGACAGAGAGATACAGACATTGGGACAGAGAGACCCAGACACTGGACAGAGAGATACAGACACTGAGACAGAGAGATACAGACACTGGACAGAGAGATACAGACACTGGGACAGAGAGATACAGACACTGGACAGAGAGATACAGACACTGGGACAGAGAGAAACAGACACTGGGACAGAGAGATACAGACACTGGGACAGAGAGATACAGACACTGGACAGAGAGACACAGACACTGGACAGAGAGACACAGACACTGGACAGAGAGATACAGACACTGAGACAGAGAGATACAGACACTGGACAGAGAGATACAGACACTGGACAGAGAGATGCAGACTCTGGACAGAGAGATACAGACATTGGGACAGAGAGACCCAGACACTGGACAGAGAGATACAGACACTGAGACAGAGAGATACAGACACTGGACAGAGAGATACAGACACTGGACAGAGAGACCCAGACACTGGACAGAGAGATACAGACACTGAGACAGAGAGATACAGACACTGGACAGGGAGATACAGACACTGGACAGAGAGATGCAGACTCTGGACAGAGAGATACAGACACTGAGACAGAGAGATACAGACACTGAGACAGAGAGATACAGACACTGAGACAGAGAGATACAGACACTGGACAGAGAGATACAGACACTGGACAGAGAGATGCAGACACTGAGACAGAGAGATACAGACATTGGGACAGAGAGACCCAGACACTGGACAGAGAGATATAGACACTGGACAGAGAGATACAGACACTGGACAGAGAGTTGCAGACACTGGGACAGAGAGATGCAGACTCTGGACAGAGAGATACAGACACTGAGACAGAGAGATACAGACACTGAGACAGAGAGATACAGACACTGAGACAGAGAGATACAGACACTGGACAGAGAGATGCAGACACTGGGACAGAGAGATGCAGACTCTGGACAGAGAGATACAGACACTGAGACAGAGAGATGCAGACACTGGGACAGAGAGATGCAGACTCTGGACAGAGAGATACAGACACTGAGACAGAGAGATACAGACACTGAGACAGAGAGATACAGACACTGGACAGAGAGATACAGACACTGGACAGAGAGATGCAGACACTGAGACAGAGAGATACAGACATTGGGACAGAGAGACCCAGACACTGGACAGAGAGATATAGACACTGGACAGAGAGATACAGACACTGGACAGAGAGATGCAGACACTGGGACAGAGAGATGCAGACTCTGGACAGAGAGATACAGACACTGAGACAGAGAGATACAGACACTGAGACAGAGAGATACAGACACTGAGACAGAGAGATACAGACACTGGACAGAGAGATGCAGACACTGAGACAGAGAGATACAGACATTGGGACAGAGAGACCCAGACACTGGACAGAGAGATATAGACACTGGACAGAGAGATACAGGCACTGGACAGAGAGACGCAGACACTGGGACAGAGAGATACAGACATTGGAACAGAGAGATATAGACACTGGACAGAGAGATACAGACACTGGACAGAGAGACGCAGACACTGGACAGAGAGACGCAGACACTGGACAGAGAGACCCAGACACTGGACAGAGAGATACATACACTGGACAGAGAGATACAGACACTGGACAGAGAGATATAGACACTGGACAGAGAGATATAGACACTGGACAGAGAGATACAGACACTGGACAGAGAGACACTGACACTGGACAGAGAGATATAGACACTGGACAGAGAGATACAGACACTGGACAGAGAGATACTGAGACAGAGAGATTCAGGCATTGGAACAGAGAGACCCAGACACTAGACAGAGAGATATAGAAACTGGACAGAGAGATATAGAAACTGGACAGAGAGATATAGACACTGGACAGAGAGATACAGACACTGGACAGAGAGACACAGGCACTGGACAGAGACATAGAGAGATACAGACATGGGGACAGCGGGACACAGACATTGGGACAGAGAGACACAGGCACTGGACAGAGTGATGCAGACACTGGACAGAGAGACGCAGGCATTGGACAGAGAGATGCAGACGATGGACAGAGAGATACAGACACTGGACAGAGAGATGCAGACACTGGACAGAGAGATGCAGAAACTGGACAGAGAGATCCAGACACTGGACAGAGAGATGCAGACACTGGACAGAGAGATGCAGACACTGGACAGAGAGATCCAGATACTGGACAGACAGATCCGGACATTGGGACAGAGAGATACAGACACTGGACAGAGAGATACAGACACTGGACAGAGCGATGCAGTCACTGAGACTGAGAGATGCAGACACTGGACAGAGAGATACATACACTGGGACAGAGAGATGCAGACTCTGGATAGAGAGATTGAGACACAGGACAGAGAGATACAGACACTGGACAGAGAGATACAGACACTGGACAGAGAGACACAGACATTGGACAGAGAGATGCAGACACTGGACAGAGAGATACAGACACTGGACAGAGAGACACAGACACTGGGACAGAGAGACACAAACACTGGACAAAGAGAGACAGACACTAAGACAGAGAGACACAGACACAGGGACAGAGAGAAACAGACACTGGGACAGACATACACAGACAATGGGCAGAGAGATACAGACACTGCACTGGACAGAGAGATACAGACTCTGGGACAGAGAGATACAGACACTGGACAGGGAGATACAGACACTGGGACAGAGAGATACAGACACTGGGACAAGGAGATACAGACACTTGGACAGAGAGACACAGACACTGGACAGAGAGATACAGAGACTGGACAGAGAGATACACACACTGGGACAGAGAGATGCAGACTCTGGACAGAGAGATACAGACACAGGACAGAGAGATACATACACTGGACAGAGAGACACAGCCACTGGGACAGAGAGATGCAGACTGGACAGAGAGATACAGCCACTGGACGGAGAGATACATACAATGGGCAGAGAGATACAGACACTGGACAGAGAGATACAGACACTGGACAGAGAGATACAGACATTGGACAGAGAGATGCAGACACTGGACAGAGAGATGCAGCCACTGGAACAGAAAGATGCACACATTAGACAGAGAGATACAGAGACTGGACAGAGAGATGCAGACACTGCACAGATAGATACAGACACTGGACAGAGGGATGCAGACACTGGGAGAGAGAGATACAGACACTAGACAGAGAGATGCAGACCCTGGGAGAGGGAGATACAGACACTGGGACAGAGTGATACAGACACTGGGACAGAGAGATATAGACACTGGGACAGAGAGCCACAGGCACTGGGACGTAGAGATACAGACACTGTGTGGTACTGAAAATTCTGGACCCGTGTTATAAACATCATCGTAGCATGACGTTTTTGATATCAGAAGACCGAGAATGGTTAGTACACTATGCACAAGCATTTTCGTCATATTCGATTGACGAAATCACCCTGAAACCATCGGTTTTGTCCTGAACCCTCGGGTTCTATTTTGTGTACGGCAGCCATTTTGTGAGTTGCCCTCACATAGGCCAATGACTAAGGCCAAACCGGACTCTGAAAGACACGTACACCTTTGCTGACTTCTCTTTGACCCGGGCAAGCTGACTCCACTGCCCAAGGCCAAACTTGTTCGGTCAGTTCCTCTCCCAGTGGCCGGGCGAGATAGTATCAGGGCACAACATGTCATAAACCTTTCATCGCACACGGACCACACCTATTCTTGCACACACCTGTCCCTGTTTCCTACTTTATGACTTGCTTTACGAGGAGGAGGTGCCCGTTTTTATTGGGGGTCTGTCGATATCTGATGAAAATACTGGGCCTTGCCAGGTAATTGATTGTGGGCTGAACAAACTGAAATGTGGGATTGTCATCATGACTCTGCTTTTTCTTTGTAGTGAAAATATGTTAATGGTCAACTGTAATGTAAAGACTGTTTGCCTGAAGCATAATATTTTGTATAAAAAGAGAAGGCTGGTTTTGTAAGTTTGAGCAGTCTCCTGAGAATATACACCGTGTTGTACTTCTAGGACGCCTGTTACTTGGTTGCAGCCAATAAACTCGATCTTTGACTTCACCTGGAAGACTCTGTGTTTCTGTAGTCTGAAACAAGAAGAACCCGAAGTCTTAGGATGTACCCTGACACCTCTGGGGTACCGGATCAGTACCGGTTCTGAAAAACCCAGTACTTCAGTTGGCGCCCAATGTGGGGCGATTTCAGCGTTACCGGTCCAAGCCAGAGGTTCGTGAGGAGCTTCGTGTGAAAATTCTGGAGGAAGGCCGCCACTTCATCGACCCCTGCATGTCGACGTGGTCCGAAAGTCTTTGCTGCGAGGTTCCCCGCTTCCCGACGGCTACGAAGGTCTGCTGCCCTGACTATCGCCCTGTTTTGGACCCTTGATGTTTGGTAGAGCGAAACGATAGACGAGTCTTCTGGTGCAGTCATCGATACCTCAGTTAAGTATAAGTGGAAGGTCTCCCAGTCCTTAGTTTGGTTCTTAGTTTGGGTATCCTCTTGGGATCTTTGATTTGGAACTTGCAAGTACCAAAGCCGAGGGACTCGTGTATTCACGAGAATATCGTATTCGATAATCCTTCGAAGTTTGAAGTTGGACTAGAGAGCGAAGATGCCTGGTCTTAGTAGACTTGGAAATTTGTTTTGCCTTGGTTGTAATAGGGATTCCCGATTGGAGGACTCGTGTCCGGTTCCTCCGATTGGAACTCCAACCTATGAGCTCTATGTGAAACATGGCGTAGGCCCAATCACATATAATGAAGTATGGATCCGATACACCAGAAAAGATGGTGTTTTAAAATGGCCCCAGTATGGTAGCTTTGACACGGAAATCTTAGATAATCTGGAGGTTAGACTTTTTAAGAAGAAAGCCCGGCCGGCGATGTTTGACTCTTTCCGCCTATGGCGAAGGAAGCCAAACAGAAGGAAATTAAAATAGCGAAGAGAAATAAAAGAGAAAAGGGAATCTCGATAATGCAAGCTGCTATGCAGTATAAAGATAACGAAGAAGAACAGGCAAGTGAGCAGTTGCACAGGCAACATAAAATGGCGATCGATAAATGTTATCCAGTTTTGCCGCCTCTTCAGCAAGATGCAGTAAAGGACCTTGAAAAAGACCATCTAATGTCGCATTTGTTGAGTTCGCCACCCCCTTATGCACAGAGTGCTACAGCACCTCCGCAGCCTTTAGCTGCGCAACCCGTGGTTGCATTGCCTCCTGCTCCTCCACAACCGCCAGCTGCTCTTCAGTTGGTTCCTACTCTTCCGGTGCAGCCTCCTCAAGGGCCGCCGACTTTGACATCTGCTCTACCTTTACTTCCTACAACTTTGACCACTATATCGACTACCACTCCTGGTATTCCTCCTGACACTGCCTCTGCGTCTGCCTTGACTCATTCTGCTTTTCCGCCTGTCCTTTCATCGACTTCTTCTTCTGTCCGCCAGAGAATGACTAGCACTGTTGCTAGCCTCATGTATCCTCTCTTTGGAGCAACAAGTGTAACCCCTGTCTCAGAGCGTACACAGTTGCGTAGTCAACTGCCCGATTCTAGGGAGAAGGAAACGTTGAATTATTTGGCACATAAATGGGTTACCGAACCAAAGAGATATGAGCTAGAGTCTGTTATGGATGTCTTCTATCAGTGGGAAGCACCAAAGCAGAGATACGTTTTTGATAAAATGTGTACTTTCCTGAGTGAGGATTTAGAGGAGAATGATTTGGAGCCCAATCCACCTGAGTTATGTCATATACGGTTCGAGTTTGGGAAAGGTGCAATTGTGGGTCCCGATGTTGAAAAAGCAGTTGCGACATTGTTATCATTCAGGAGTGAGGGTGTTTCTCGGTCGTTGTTTGAGTCCGATTCCTCTGTTAAAAGGAAGGTGAGACAATATCCCATGAGAGAAGTTCCCCCACAATGGAGGGAAGGGGACCTAGCAGCTAACCCACCTATTCAGCCACATTTTCAGCGTGTTTGGGTACATGTTCCATGGAAGCGCGCTGAAGTATTGGCCCTTAAGCAGACTTTACCTGATCCCTGTAAAAATCCTGCAGGATATTACAAGGAATTGTCACAGACCGCAAGCTCTTGCATTATGAATTCAGCGGATATAGACATGTTGTTTGGAAATGTTGTTCCACAGCCTCTATGGGGTAAGATTCGTCATGCGGATCATGATCAAGAGTTAGGTGACTAATGGGCTAATATTAGTGCTGCAAATGATCGACAAGTTGGTGGTGCTAAACCCGAACCTTTAGTGGCAGAACTCCCTGGTAGAATAATTACTTACATGAAGACTTTGATGCCTGCGATGCGAGTGAATTGGGATAAGTTGTCTGCGTGTAAACAGAAAAAGGATGAAACAGTGTCTGATTTCTTCACAAGGTTTGAGGAAACATTTGTCGACCACAGTGGTCAAGATATGAGTACAGAAGGTGGTCAACGGTTGTTCGTTGACAAGTTCGTGCACAATTTGCTTCCCGAGTTATGTAAGAAGTTAAAGGATTCAGAAAGTTCTTGGGCAGTTTCCTCTTCAGCACAGATATTGGCTACTGCCCAGTATTACGAAAATAGAGACAAAGATGAAAAAGATAGAGCAGACAAGAAAACGAAAGAGTTAAAAACGAAGGTTCTTTTACAACAAGCGTATCCGCCACGTGGTGGTCAGAGTAACTATCAGCAACCTCAACAGTTTCAGAGGAATTCGCAAAAGTTCGTGTATCCTCAACAGCGTGTTCCTGTAGGTCCCAATCAGTGTTCATACTGTAAAAAGGAGGGTCATTTCAAGTATAGTTGCCCTATTTTGTTGCAGCGCATGAATAGCGCTTCTGGTGCAAGAGGTCGAAGTGTTCAACAAGCGCCTAGAGGTAGAGGACGTGGAAATTTCCCCCAGAACGCGCACTCATTCCCGCCTCAAAATTCAATGAATAGGTTTGATCAGCAGAATCACGCGTCTGTTAGAACAGCTCCGTACTATGCTGATGAATACTATGCAGAAGATGAGAATATGGAAAGTAATGATTGCTAGGACAGCCATAGACAAAGAGAGGGAGTTGTTTCAGTTCCAGTAGATCAGAGTGGGCCTTACGTTGAGGTGATTACATCAGGTGTGTCAGAGCCTTTTCTGTTGGATACTGGTGCTACAAAGAGTTCTATTATGCACTCTAAACTCCCTGGCGCACCTTTGTCTGGTGAAACAAATGTTTCAGTAGGTTTTTTTGGAGCCCCGGTTAGAAACCCGGTTTCTAGCCCAACGTCACTTTCTGTTGGACCTCGTGAATTCGAAGCACCCCTTATTCTGACAACAGGTTGTGGTGAGAACTTGTTAGGATTGGATCTGTTGAAAAGATTGTATGCAACCTTGTATTGTTCTCCTTCAGGAGTACAACTTACACTGGGTAAGAAAGTGGTTTCTCCGATGTATTTGTCAAAGGATAAACTCCCAACAGAATTGTCATCTCTTCCTGATGTTCTTTGGGCCACTGGTCCTAATGATGTGGGTCTTTTGGAAATACCACCATATGTTGTGAGATTGAAAGCCAATGTTAAAATGCCACGAATTCCCCAATACAAAATCTCTAGTGAAGGTGAAAAAGCGTTGCTAGCGATCGTTTACGATCTAATTGAAAAAGATGTGATTGAAGAGACACAAGGCAACGTTTGCAATAGTCCTGTTTTGCCTGTTTTGAAGCGTACTGATCCTTCTCAGCCACCCGTTTACAGATTTGTGATTGATCTTAGAGAGGTGAATAAAATAGTTGTGCCACAATTTCCAGTTGTTCCTGATATCACTGCCCTATTGACTATGATTCCAGCTTCCGCGACCTGGTTCTCTGTGATTGACTTGAAGAATGCTTTCTTCAGCATCCCAATTGCCAAGGAAAGCAGGGATATTTTCGGCTTCAGTTTAGGAGGTCGAAGCTTCCGCTTCAAACACGCTCCCCAGGGCTACTGTGAAAGTCCATCAATATATAGTCAAGCTTTAAAGAAACAGCTTGATGCGATTGTTTTACCTGATGGCGCTACGCTTATTCAGTATGTTGATGATTTGCTTATTGCTGCAGACACTGAGGAAATATATAAAGAAGCCACGTTGTCATTGTTGCGTCATTTGTCTGATCTGCATCACAAAGTGTCCCGTTCCAAATTACAATATTGTCGACAAGAAGTGACCTACCTAGGTCATCTCTTATCGAAGGAGGGAAGGAAACTGACCCCAGAGAGAATTCAAGCGATTGCGAAATTGAGTGTGCCAAGGACACAGAGAGAAGTACGTGCTTTCTTGGGTATTACATCCTATTGCAGACAATGGATACCAAATTTTTCTTTGCTGGCCAAACCTTTGGTGGCATTAACTTGTAAAGATACACCGAATCCTCTTCCATGGTCTGAAGATTGTCAGAAAAGTTTTTCCGAATTGCGCAATGCATTATGTTCGGCTCCTGTGTTGGGTACCCCCGACTACAGTAAGCCCTTTACATTGTATGTCCACGAGAAAGAAGGTTGTGCATTGTCAGTGTTGACACAGTTGTTCGGAGACAAACAGCGACCATGCGCGTATTTTTCGTCGACTTTGGACCCAGTAGCTAAGGCATTGCCGAGTTGCTTGAGAGCCACTGCGGCAGCAGCTGTTTCTATTCGGCAGTCTGCTGGTTTAGTGATGAAAAATACATTGATTGTGATGGTTCCACATGCAGTAGACACATTGTTAAATAGGACAAAGACACAGCACTTAACTAGTGCTCGGTTGTCAGGTTACGAGTTAACATTGTTAGCGAGTCATGTGCACATAAAAAGATGCAACACGCTTAACCCAGCTACGTTGTTGCCGATTGAAACAGAGTTAGATGCTTCTGAACAGCATGATTGTTTTCTCAGAACAGAAGAAGAAACGAAAGGGAGAATAGATCTTAAAGACACTCCTCTTGTGAAGTGTGATGGTACCTTATGGGTGGATGGTTCATGCTTCAAGCTTCCGAATGGAGATACGACTGCGGCATATGCTGTTACGACTTTGCATACGATTGTTGAAGCTGCACGTATCCCACATAATTCAGCTCAAGCAGCAGAATTGATTGCATTTACACAAGCGTGTGTGTTGTCGAAAGGAATGAAAGTGACCATATATACTGACAGTCAGTATGCATTCGGTGTAGCCCATAGTTTTGGACGATTGTGGAAAGAACGTGGGTTCCTGACTTCGCATGGAGCTAAGATTCAACATGGACAGTTGGTGAATGAACTTCTTGAGTCACTTACTTTGCCCCTGCAAGTTGCGATTGTGAAATGCAGTGCACACAAGAAGGTGACTGATGATATTGGTCGTGGGAATGCATTTGCTGATGAAGTCGCAAAAGAAACAGCAAGGGATGTGATGAGTCAAATGTATGTTGCAGGCCCAGCAAGATGGATTGGTGACGTTGGAATGTGTGAAGACACGATAGAGAGTGTAAAGTCTATTCAAGCTGAAGCTACAGAGAAAGAGTTGAGTGTGTGGAGAGAAAGTACGGGTAAAATGGATGCAAATGGTTGTTGGGTTGAATTGTCAGAGCATCAGAGATGGTTGTTACCCGATGCGTATGTGCTTGCAGTGGTAACGATGGCCCATGGAATGGCTCATATCAGTGTGAAAGGGATTTGTAAGTTAATGGCTCCAGTATGGCAAAATGCTGGAATTCCTAAGTGTGCAGAGAATGTGGTCAAGAATTGTATAGTGTGTCTGAAATACAATCCTGGTAGGGGAACCCCAACTCCAGCTGGTCATTTTGCGCCTCCAACGTATCCGTTCGAGGTTTTGCAGCTAGATTTCATCCACATGGAAAGGTGCAACAACTTGAAATACGTACTCGTTGTTGTATGTGCCTTTTCAAGATGGATAGAAGCATATCCCCTGAAGGACAACACTGCCATGTCCACAGCTAAAGCCCTTGTCAAAGAGTTCTTCTCTAGATTTGGAATGCCGAGAATGGTCTGGAGTGACAATGGGAGTGAATTTGTGGGTCGAGTGATGAAGAAAGTATGCGAAGGGCTAGGCATCCAGCAGAAATTCCACGCTGCAAATCACCCCCAATCAGCTGGTCTAGTAGAGTGCTACAATGGCATGTTGAAACTAAAGTTGGCCAAAATCCAAGCGAGCTCTGGTCTTAAATGGCCTGACGCTCTGCCCTTAGCACTCCTATCAACAAGAATGACTGTGCATTCCCGAGTGTTACTTAGTCCATATGAGATAGTGTTCGGCCGTCCGGCCAACATATGGGGAGTGCCAAGGCCGACCAAATTTAGTGAAATCGAACACCCTGTACTGCTTGACTGTACGAATTGACGGCTAAATTGCGTGTTTTACACCAACAGGTTCACGATAGTCTGACTCAGGTCTCTGAAGCTCCAGGACATCTGATCGATCCTGGATCCTGGGTGCTGGTCAAGAATTTGCAGCGAACAAAGAATGACCAGCCCCGGTGGACCGGCCCTCATCTAGTTCTTCTCTCAACAAGATCAGCTGTTCGAGTGGAGGGGAAGAAAAACTGGATCCACGGCGTACACTGCAAGAGGGTCCCTTTGCCTCTGCCGTACGACCGGTGGGTCCAGGAGGGTGTCGCTGACTCAGAGACTGAAACTGTACTGCGATTCCTGCCTTTCAGTGATGCACGTATAAAAGGAACAATTACCGAAAAAGAAAGTGACAATCTCTTGCAAGAAGCTGTGCCACCATCAAATCGATTGGACACTACAGAGCCTGAACCCCTGTTTCAAAACCAGACAGTATCGGGGAAACAACACTATAATCTGAGGCCGAGACTATGGACAAATAAAAAAAATGTTTTTCCTTTTCTTTGCTAAATTTTGAAAGTGCAGCTCTCTCGTCTGAGAAACTTTTTTATTTTTGTTTTTCGAACCACCATCCGGGTTCCGCTGTAGGGTCGCGGTTGCTCAAGTCTTTGGGGTGCAGCCGAAGACATTAGGTCGACGGTTCTGGTTGGTCTAAGGGAGTTGCCCTGGACTGACAGAAGCATTCCTTAGCATAGAACACCCTACCATCGCGAGCAGCATTTTAGAGAGGATGGAGTTTTTCGAGATGGAGAGACCTGCCAAAACAATGAACTTTAAAGCCAGAATGTGTAAAATGATGACCACGAAACGCTTTTTGATACTATGCATTTTTATGTTGTTCAGTGTTATGATATTTTTTATAGGATATGTTTTATTTTATTTTCGAGTGACATTTGCAACCACTTCATCGCCCATACCTCCTCCTACCACTATTTCCTCACATTCTTTTCCACCTCTCCCTGAACATGAATCCGCTAGGAGATTAGAGTTTATTAATAACTCCTTCGTTCAGCTTCTGCACCAACACCAACTAGTAATGAACACGACTAACTGTTGGGTGTGTGATCTTATGCCTCACACAACGGATAAAGGTATCCCTTATCTGGTTCTGCCTTTCAGCCGCAATGTTTCTGTGTGGGCATACAGGACAATGTTCATCTAAGCACATGAGACCTACCCCCTACGTTCTGTGACAGACAATCCTAAGAATAGTGCTCTAGTCAAGGGTATAGTAGATATGATTAAGAAAGATATCTCCTATGAGACTACCCCGAGAGATGAAACACTAGTATATGTAGGATGGAACGTGACCGGATATGGAGCTACTCTGAGTGAGAAAAAGCAAGCTAAGAGATCTTCCCCAATTTGGATTGTACCCCATCAGGGTCACTTATGTCTGCAAGGTATTGGCAAGAATCCCAGAGCTCAGATAGGGAGGAGTATCTGCACTGAGACATATGTTTTTGCGTCTCAGACTTCCCCTCCGTTTTTAGCAGCTAAGAGTACCTATTTCATCTGCCATGATAGAGCCTATACATGGTTGCCCCCGACTTTTCGGGCACATGCTTTGTTTCGTTCCTGTTGCCTCCCACCTACACAGCGGCGGCAGATTACCATAAGACAAGGATAGTTAGAGGTGTCTTCAGTGAAGAGGACACTGCAGAACAAGAATTTGGAGACTTCGTGAGGGGTTTTCTGCCGTTCTGGGGACCCATGGTTAACAGCAGGAACATAAGGCAATTGACAAGGGTGGTTGAATCCACCGTGGTTGAAACTGCTGGTGCCCTTAGTAACTTGACTGCTGAGCTCCAGTCGGATCGTCTTATGACCCTTCAGAACAGGGTCGCGCTAGACGTCATACTTGCAGACCGAGGTGGGGTATGTAGGGTGATCCAATCGAGTTGCTGTGTTTTCATTCCAGATAACGCTCCAACAGTGTATCAGGTCATCTCCAAACTGCATAAGATTTCCAAATCTATTCATGTAGACAAGGGAGATTGGTCGTTAATGGGATGGTTCTGGGAACTGGTATCCGGCTGCGAATGGAAAATTCTGATGGTCATTGGGATGGTCTTAGCAGCCCTTTTCTTGTTCTGTCTGTGCGTACAATGTGCTCCTGCTATATGTGGCCTCTGTGCTACATCATGTGTAAGGAAACCTGTATTGAGGGACGAGCTAAGTAATAGGATGATGTTACAGCAACATCTCAAAGACTTTACGAATATAGACCTGGACTCAGATTAGCATGAGTATAGGTTATTTGCCTATGTAAGGGCAAAAGGAGGGTCTGTGGTACTGAAAATTCTGGACCCGTGTTATAAACATCATCGTAGCATGACGTTTTTGATATCAGAAGACCGAGAATGGTTAGTACACTATGCACAAGCATTTTCGTCATATTCGATTGACGAAATCACCCTGAAACCATCGGTTTTGTCCTGAACCCTCGGGTTCCATTTTGTGTACGGCAGCCATTTTGTGAGTTGCCCTCACATAGGCCAATGACTAAGGCCAAACCGGACTCTGAAAGACACGTCCACCTTTGCTGACTTCTCTTTGACCCGGGCAAGCTGACTCCACTGCCCAAGGCCAAACTTGTTCGGTCAGTTCCTCTCCCAGTGGCCGGGCGAGATAGTATCAGGGCACAACATGTCATAAACCTTTCATCGCACACGGACCACACCTAATCTTGCACACACCTGTCCCTGTTTCCTACTTTATGACTTGCTTTACGAGGAGAAGGTGCCCGTTTTTATTGGGGGTCCGTCGATATCTGATGAAAATACTGGGCCTTGCCGGGTAATTGATTGTGGGCTGAACAAACTGAAATGTGGGATTGTCATCATGACTCTGCTTTTTCTTTGTAGTGAAAATATGTGAATGGTCAACTGTAATGTAAAGAATGTTTGCCTGAAGCATAATATTTTGTATAAAAAGAGAAGGCTGGTTTTGTAAGTTTGAGCAGTCTCCTGAGAATATACACCGTGTTGTACTTCTAGGACGCCTGTTACTTGGTTGCAGCCAATAAACTCGATCTTTGACTTCACCTAGAAGACTCTGTGTTTCTGTAGTCTGACACAGGAAGAACCCGAAGTCTTAGGGTGTTGTCCTTGGCACTGCTGGGTTACCGGATCAGTACCGGTTCTGAAAAACCCAGTACTTCAACTGGGACTGAGAGATACAGACACTGGACAGAGAGACACAGACACTGGGACAGAGAGACACAGACACTGGGACAGAGAGACACAGACACTGGACAAAGAGACACAGACACTGGGACAGACATACGCAGACACTGGGCAGAGAGATACAGACACTGGATAGAGAGATGCAGACTCTGGACAAAGAGACACAGACACTGGGACAGAGAGACACAGACACTGGGACAGAGAGACACAGACACTGGGACAGAGAGACACAGACACTGGACAAAGAGACACAGACACTGGGACAGAGAGACACAGACACTGGGACAGAGAGACACAGACACTGGACAAAGAGATACAGACACTGGGACAGACATACGCAGACACTGGGCAGAGAGATACAGACACTGGACAGAGAGATGCAGACTCTGGACAGAGAGATACAGACACTGGACAGAGAGATACAGGCACTGGACAGAGAGATACAGACACTGGGACAGAGAGATATAGACACTGGACAGAGAGATACAGACACTGGACAGAGAGATGCAGACTCTGGACAGAGAGATACAGACACTGGACAGAGAGATACAGGCACTGGACAGAGAGATACAGACACTGGACAGAGAGCCACAGGCACTGGGACAGAGAGATACAGACACTGGACAGAGAGATACAGACACTGGACAGAGAGATACAGGCACTGGACAGAGAGAAACAGACACTGGGACAGACATACGCAGACACTGGGCAGAGAGATACAGACACTGGACAGAGAGATACAGACACTGGACGGAGAGTTGCAGACTCTGGATAGAGAGATTCAGACACAGGACAGAGAGATACATACACTGGACAGAGAGATGCAGACTCTGGACAGAGAGATACATACACTGGACAGAGAGATGCAGACTCTGGACAGAGAGATACAGACACTGGACGGAGAGTTGCAGACTCTGGACAGAGAGATACAGACACAGGACAGAGAGATACATACACTGGACAGGGAGATACAGACACTGAGACAGGGAGATACAGACACTGGGACAGAGAGATGCAGACTCTGGACAGAGAGATCCAGACACAGGACAGAGAGATACATACACTGGACAGAGAGACACAGACAGTGGGACAGAGAGATGCAGACTCTGGACAGAGAGATACAGACACTGGACGGAGAGATACATACAATGGGCAGAGAGATACAGACACTGGACAGAGAGATACAGACACTGGACAGAGAGTTGCAGACTCTGGACAGAGAGATACAGACACTGGACAGAGAGTTGCAGACTCTGGACAGAGAGATACAGACACTGAGACAGAGAGATACAGACACTGGACAGAGAGATACAGACACTGGGACAGAGAGGTACATACACTGGACAGAGAGATACAGACACTGGACAGAGAGTTGCAGACTCTGGACAGAGAGATCCAGACACAGGACAGAGAGATACATACACTGGACAGAGAGATACAGACACTGGGACAGAGAGATGCAGACTCTGGACAGAGAGATACAGACACTGGACGGAGAGATACATACAATGGGCAGAGAGATACAGACACTGGACAGAGAGATACAGACACTGGACAGAGAGTTGCAGACTCTGGAGAGAGAAACACAGACACTGGACAGAGAGTTGCAGACTCTGGACAGAGAGATACAGACACTGAGACAGAGAGATACAGACACTGGACAGAGAGATAGAGACACAGGACAGAGAGATGCAGACTCTGGACAGAGAGATACAGACACTGGACAGAGAGATATAGACACTGGGACAGAGAGCCACAGGCACTGGACAGAGAGATACAGACACTGGACAGAGAGATGCAGACACTGGAAGAGAGAGATACAGACACTGGACAGAGAGATACAGACACTGGACAGAGAGATATAGACACTGGACAGAGAGATACAGACACTGGACAGAGAGATACAGACACTGGACAGAGAGATGCAGACACTGGAAGAGAGAGAGACAGACCCTGGACAGAGAGACACAGACACTGGACAGAGAGACACAGACACTGGACAGAGAGATGCAGACACTGGACAGAGAGATGCAGACACTGGAAGAGAGAGAGACAGACCCTGGACAAAGAGACACAGACACTGGACAGAGAGATACAGACACTGGACAGAGAGATACAGACACTGGACAGAGAGATACAGATACCAAAATGAGTAAATGGTAGTCAGTTTAGGATTTTGTCTTGTTAGTTTTGTGAATCAGACCCATTGACTGCCAAGGTCCCTGCTATGTTGAACAAATGTATATGGGAAACAAAATGTAAAAGTTATTTTATGTCTGACCTTTGAGATAGGAATAACTTCATTGCCAGGCTATTATTTTTCCCAAAACATTATACTTACAAAGAAAGGTTTTTGGTCAGCTGGCTTCATCCATTGGTCAATGTAATTGTCTTTACATTTTGCCTCCACCCGCTAAAGTGTACAGTGTGGGGTAGTGGGTAGCTTCCTGTGGTTTGAGTGCAAGGGTAGGTAGCGTTTATTTATTGTCTCCTTCAAAAATAGATAGTAATAATGAAATGCATGGTGCCACTGAAAGGATTTTGTTTAAAAACATCGCTGGTAAAAAAAAAAAAAAAACAATTGCATCAGGGAATGTTTTTGAAATATACTGGGGCAGATTTACAATAACTGGCGCATCCCTGCATATCAGCAGGGATGCGCCCGTTATTTTGCGCCATGCCTCCGCCACCATGGATGAGCCGCATTTACGGTGCGGCACACCATGGGGGCAAAAACGGCACAGATGTGTGACGCATCTGTGCCGTAAAGGCGGCGCATTGCTGGCGTTGTGTCGCAAGCACGACGCAGCTCCAGCAATGCTCTGGGGGCCCTAATCTTACAATGCTGCATCAAGACCTACGCCTGCTTCAAGCAGGCGCAGGGGTTTGACGCAGCATGACCCCAAAAGTGACTAAGTGAAATCTTGTAGATTTCACTCAGCCACTTTTAGGAGGCGCTCCTGTGCCGGAACCCCCTCCCCCGCCAGAACGCCTCCTGCTGGCGCAGGGCTTTACACATCTCCCAGATGCGTCACGTTGTATATTCTCCGCAGCATGGCGTATCTTTTAAGCCGCCGATGTGTCACAAAAGTGAAGCAACGGCGGCGTAAAAGAGGTGCAGGGGGCTTGTAAATCTGCCTCACAGTTTTTATTGCAAGCATATGGCGGACATGCTTGGGCAACGGCATAGGTTTAATGTTTTCCTTTGTATTTCTGTGACATATTCTTGCTCCAGTGTGACAAGGCAGGCGCTATTGCCTATACTTATGCTTGTTAGATACAATGTGATGTAAGCCATAATCTCTGCAGTTACCAGATAAAACCTTCACATCAAATAAAGAAGTGTAAACATGATTCAGCCAATACAGCTCAGTTATAGTGTGCCATCTAATAATGTCAGTAATAATGTCTTTGGCCCGAAGAGATGCTCATGTTCTCAACCTCGGTAGGATGACAGGCTGCATCAGCTCACAGAAGGTTGCACCAAATTCTCTGCAACAGGAGTTATAAACTGCATGCAGCAGGGGCTTCATCATGCCCAAATGCATCAAAAGAAATATTAGTATTAAATTAAGACAAAGGGATAAACAGTAAAGTATGAACAGAAATCCTCACACTGTTCCCACCAATCAATATTGTAAATGTTCGTATCGATCACGATGCATCCGCTCTCCTTTACACACCATCTCTTATTTCCTTCTCCCTGTGGGTGCACCCACCATCAATTCCCTGGCATCACCATGTGTCACCACCTAGTGCGCCTGGCATACCAGGATAATGAAGGGTAAGCCTGCAAAGCACTTTAATGGGTGCCCAGCATGTGTTTCCAGCCCGCCCTTCCTGTCCCGTCACCTCCCTAGACCCAGCAGCCCTCTCTTGGCGTTAGCACAGAGTAGCAGGCTCTTACCAGGAGGTCCTTGTAGATTGCATAACAAGTGATCCATTGAGCAATGACTAGCAAAGCCATCAAATGTACATTCCTTGTAAGAGGAGCAGGTCTGCAAAATCCTGGGCTACCTGTTAATATTTATGAGCTGCAAGGGTTTGGTTGAGCTCTGCACATGCTGAGATACTTAATTCTATCTGCTAGGTTATGATATGTTATATTAATTTTATACAAGAAACCAAGGAGTATCAAATGTTCAAAGTCCAAATCATTCAACAGTCATGTGTAGACATAGTTCTTCAAACAATAAGAGAAACTCTTAACAGCAGGTGTTGCTTCTTCTTTTAGTTTTTATTTCTCGATTTCCACTTGAAAAAAACATTTTTTTTTCCTTTCAAAGATGTTTCCAAACGATCAAATGAAATCAGTTCAATTGATAATCAAATAAATGCCAGTACAGCCTACGCGTTTCGTCCTCACAGGGACATCATCAGGGCTGTAGAGTAGAGAAAGAAAGAAAAACTATAACTAACCGTTCATTCAATCACATTTAAGTATAAAAGTTCATTTGAATCCAACACATTCTTATTTCTCAAAGCTACCTATATAACAATCTCAAGTCATTTAAAGCCATACCTGCCTATATAACATTCTTTCCCAACAATATCATTAACGAGAGAAACATAAACAAAACTCCTGATGGGTGTGACCGGAAGTTAATCTTTCTCCTAAGAGAGTTTCAGACAATAAACATAATCTCATAAACAGCAATTTTTTCTTTTTCGTATATACCTGTTTATTTACAGTTATCCCCTGCTTAAGCATGATAAGTAATGGCTCACCTAAATTCGTTAGAGATCAGTAAAATTCCTCATTTGAGTTTAAGTATTCATGGCATAAGCGGTTGAGAAGTCTTCAATTGCTAGTGCACGATATTTCTTGTAGTTTGACAGTCTAAGATGAAAAGAAATATTGTTTAAATATTTTTGTCTATATGCGTTTTAATCAAAAAGAAAACACTGATTTTTTGTTTTAACTCTTTTCAATCCTAAGCGATCAACTGAAGTACTTTGCTATTCCTATTCAAATCACATAGTCAAATATGGTCCTGCCATGCGAACATTATCTAAGTGGAACAACAGGTTTGTCAACAATGTAGAATATGAGGTGCTCCTACCCTTGTAGTATTTAGAACGCTGCCTGTTACTTATGACATTCCAATAGCGGTCATGTAAGACGTTTTTTCTCCTTTTCAAATTTCTGAATGGAGAAGAAATTATAAAAGAAAATATAAACTTTCGGAGACAGACTCAGTAAGTTGTACCCCTTAAATAAACAAGTGACCTCTAATCTGTCACAAGTATTTACCAGCTAAAGTTCAAGTCTATCGTGTACATACCTTCGATAATCAAGATCGGCTTCTCCCGCATGTAACCTCCCAGACGACTCGCTTGATAAAGAGTCGACAAAATACCTGATCTTTCTAGACACTATTTAAACAGTGAATTATCAAATCACCAAGTTTCTATGTATGCACCAATAGCCTCTTCGTTTATATTTGGACTAGTTCCCTACCACGTCCGCATATTACCGCGTTATACGAAAAACCAATCACACATTACGCACGACGACCTTGCCCCCATACAAGTACAAGTGCCACACCGGAAACCTGTGTAGTATTTCCGGTTTGTCTAGCATCTTTTCTGATTGGCCCACTGATGGGTTATGAGTTGGCCAATCTCCATTAGGCAAAGGTCGCTGAAACTAAAACTAAACACCACGTAGATATAAACACTCTTAACTACACTGTTAACTATTTCTAGTTTTGCTTAAATTGGCCATGGGAACCTACATGTTGCCACGTCATGCGAGAATCCAATCACCCATTACGTTCGAAAGCCTTGCCTCCATACGAGTACAAGTACCAAACTGGAAATCTGTGTATTATTTCCGGTTTGTTTAGCGTCTTTACTGATTGGCCCACTGATGGGTTATGAGTTGGCCAATCTCCATTAGGCGAAAGTCGCTGTAACTAGAACTGAACACCGCGTAGATATAAACTCTCTTAACTACGCTGTTAGCTAATTCCGGTTCCGCTTGAATTAACTGTGATTGGCCCTAGGAACCTACAAGTTTTTAACCATTCACAACATATAGATATACCTGAAGCTGGGGATAAATGTGATCAAAGACTGTAGTCCCTAATGTGTTTATAAAAATGCGGAAAGACCGCAATTTGCAAAATGAAAAAACCACATATTTGGTAACTGTCTACTATTTATTTAAGTTGAAAATGCAATGTGTACCCAACGTGATTCACTTGATTATGCACAGACCGAAATGTATTGACTTGTCACAATACAAAATCAGTAAATTAGGTGCCTATTTTCTGTTTGATTATAATAAAAAGTGCCATGTATGCCCAACCTGGATAACTCAATAACACATCAAATTCATTCTCAGAGTGATAATTTATACATTCAATTCATAAAAAATGATGCATTTCTGAGTCGCTGTTCAAACCATCCCTCACCGTACGACAGCGACTTATCCATCTCGCTTCCTCTTGCCTAATCATTAGTTCCCAGTCTCCCCCCTTCACACTGGGTTCTATTTTTTGGAGACCGTGAAACTTGAAATCTTTTTGGTTCTCATGAAATCTTTTTACGTGTACATAAATGGGTGATTTAAGGTCTTCATTAAGAATGGCCCTTCTGTGTTCTTGCATACGAATTTTGAGAGCTCTCTTAGTGCTCCCAATATATACTTGATTACAAGCACAGATCAATGCATACACAACTCCAGTACTGTTATAATTAATGAATTGTTTAATTTGATAAGTCCGTGTACTATTATATCGAAATTCCTTAGTCCTATTCAAACCCCAGGGACACATATTGCACCCTCCACAAGTAAAAAAACCCTTAGGTGTTGTGGGCATCCATTCGTGTTGGACTCGTGTCTTAGGCTGAATATAATTTCTGGTGATCAGATTACTAATAGTCGGACTGAGTCTATATATTATATTGGGAGTTTCTCCAATCTGTCCCAAGAGACCAGGTACGCCCATTAGCAAATGCCAGTTCTTTCTAAGAATCTTGTGAATTTTGTCTTTATCAGAGTTATATGTTGTTACAAATGCCAAGGGCCTGTTCATCTCTTTTTTACCTTTCGTTTTAGGTGTCAGGGTTGTGTGTCTTTCTATCTGGCTTATTTTCTTCCGAGCAGAATTCAACAATTTTTCAGAATAACCTCGTTTTTTCAACCTATGGCAGAGCTTGTTGATCTCCTCCTTAAAGTCTCCCTCCTCACTACAATTTCTTCTTATTCTAACCATTTCGCCAAATGGTATGCTCTTAATTACTGATGCTGGGTGTGAACTGTCTGCCCTTAAAATTGAATTAGTTGCGGTCTCTTTTCTGAACAATTTGCTTTTAATGGAATCTCCCACTACAAAGAGTTCTACATCCAGATACTCAATCCTCTGATGTTGAAAATTCATGGTTAACTTCACATTGAACAAATTATTATTCAAATAGGATAATTACTCTTCCATCTGTTTTTCAGTCCCACTCCAAAGGATCAAAATGTCATCTATAAAACGACCCCAGAAGAGTATATGGTCTGTCCAGCTAGCGGCTCCCCGGCTCCAGGCATGCTCCCTCTCGTACCAACCCATGAACAGGTTGGCATAAGAGGGAGCAAACCTGGATCCCATCGCCGTGCCCCTGATCTGATGGTACCAATCATTTTGAAAAAGAAAATAATTATTGTTGAGTATGAGAGAGCTCATGGTCACTAACATTTCTGAATGTTCAATCAAACTGGCGCTTCTCTTTCCCAGAAAATATCTTAGGGCTGCTTCCCCTGTGTCATGTTTAATACAAGTGTAGAGTCCTACTACATCCATAGTTACAAAGCTCATACCTTCCTCCCAAACCACATTCTCCAATTTTTTCAATATGTCCATGGTGTCCCTAACATAAGAGGGTAAATTAAGAACCATCGGTTTTAAAAAACCGTCGACAAATTCTGACAGATGTTCTGTCAGGCTGCCTATGCTGGAGACAATAGGTCTTCCTGGTGGATCAGATCTCGATTTATGTATTTTAGGTAGAGTATAAATAAATGGATGAGATGGGTTCAGGATTCGCAAATATTTGTACTCAGCCTCATCCAGTAACCCGGCTTCCTTCCATGTAAAAAGACGTTCTGCAATCATTTGTCCTGCTTGTGTAGTAGGATTCTGACTTATTTTACGATAGCATGTCTGATCTGATAATTTTTGGGAGATTTCACTACAATATTGAGTTTCATCTTGCACGACAATATTTCCACCTTTATCCGCCTCCCTTATTACGATCAAATCATCATTCTTCAAGCCCTTGATCGCCAATCGCTCTTCCATAGACAAATTATCTAGAATTTTTCCAAATTTTCTAGGCCGTTTGTCCCTGTCCTGAAATTGATGTAAATCACTCAACATTCTCTGTGTAAATATATCAATGGCAGCAAATTGAGTCCCCTGTGGGGTGAATTTTGATGCTGGACGTAAACCACTTGTTAAATCATAATTAGTTTCTACTCCCAATAAACTTGCAACATCATTAATGCTTAAATCTTCCCCCTCTGTAATAGACATTAATAATTGTACATCACGTAAATGTTCAATTGACAAATCAGATTCTTTAATGGCTGTTTTGGGGTTAACATTCTTGTTGTACATTGAGAAAAAACTTTTTAATTTTAACAAGCGAGAAAATTTAAATTAATCAATTTCAATTTCTGTAAAGTCGCAACGTTGCTGAGGACAGAAAGAAAGGCCCTTTTTCAAAACATGAATTTCAACATCAGTTAAATTTCTTTGTGAAAGATTAATAACTTCTAGTTCCAAACCTAGTGTGTCATCTATAGTCAAACTATGGTCTACTTCCTCAAAGGATCTTGACTCCTGGTCCCCATTCTGGTACCGCCTGTGCTTCCTCCTCCCTCCTTTTGTACTGATGGGAACTTTCTCTTGCCTTTCTTTATCCTGTCTATCTCGTCTAAAAAAGAAGATGTACTGGAGGGTGGTGCTGTCCCACCTCCAGTTGCTCCTGTTTCCTCAGTAGAGGAAATACTCGAGCTGCTAGCATTAATGGAGCTTACATCCGAATTTAATTCCCCACTGCGCGTTTTTTTGGGTTTGCTGATTTCATCAAATCCCTTAGCAAAGGTAAAGATGCGCCCTTGTTTATAGTCAAGCTCGTCCCTTCTTATTTTGCTCAGTTTCTTATCCTTAATTTGGATCTGATGGCAATTAATCACCTCCTTGAGAATGCCATAGTTCTTCTCAGTCAGATCTTTCATATCCATATGTGCAATTTCCTTTTCAATTTCCGCAATTTGTAATTTTAGTTTCTCAACTTTACGTTCTGCGTTTTTAATCAATATGTTCATCATATTGAAAGAAGAGGTATAAAGATTCTCCTCCCAATCCTTTAACAAATCTGGATCTAGATCATCGAATGTAGGGAAGATTAAAATTCTTAATCCCCTTGGGATACGTCTCTGGTCTAGATAATTCTTTAAAGTCATCCCGTCCCACCATTTTGAGAGTTCTGTCTTTCTCAGTTTTTCTAATTTCAAAAAAAAAAAATTTCAATCCATATTTTGCCACTGGTTTACTAGTGGTTACCCCCTCCTGAATCCACTTATTTTGGAATACCTCAGCGGCCCACTTTTCACGATCATCTTCCATAATATTACACAATCTCTCGTGCTATAGGTGTCCTTAAATTGAAATACAAACAGATGCTGCGGTGAAGATCACCTACTAAATGCACCTGTAGAGATCTGGTATTTAGTAACCTGAATTGATAATTATTTGTTTAGACACTCAACTTGGAATGGTCCACCGCTAAGGCCACTACAAATAGAAATTATATACAAGAAACCAAGGATTATCAAATGTTCAAAGTCCAAATCATTCAACAGTCATGTGTAGACATAGTTCTTCAAACAATAAGAGAAACTCTTAACAGCAGGTGTTGCTTCTTCTTTTAGTTTTTATTTCTCGATTTCCACTTGAAAAAAACATTTTTTTTTCTTTCAAAGATGTTTCCAAACGATCAAATGAAATCAGTTCAATTGATAATCAAATAAATGCCAGTACAGCCTACGCGTTTCGTCCTCACAGGGACATCATCAGGGCTGTAGAGTAGAGAAAGAAAGAAAAACTATAACTAACCGTTCATTCAATCACATTTAAGTATAAAAGTTCATTTGAATCCAACACATTCTTATTTCTCAAAGCTACCTATATAACAATCTCGAGTCATTTAAAGCCATACCTGCCTATATAACATTCTTTCCCAACAATATCATTAACGAGAGAAACATAAACAAAACTCCTGATGGGTGTGACCGGAAGTTAATCTTTCTCCTAAGAGAGTTTCAGACAATAAACATAATCTCATAAACAGCAATTTTTTCTTTTTCGTATATACCTGTTTATTTACAGTTATCCCCTGCTTAAGCATGATAAGTAATGGCTCACCTAAATTCGTTAGAGATCAGTAAAATTCCTCATTTGAGTTTAAGTATTCATGGCATAAGCGGTTGAGAAGTCTTCAATTGCTAGTGCACGATATTTCTTATAGTTTGACAGTCTAAGATGAAAAGAAATATTGTTTAAATATTTTTGTCTATATGCGTTTTAATCAAAAAGAAAACACTGATTTTTGTTTTAACTCTTTTCAATCCTAAGCGATCAACTGAAGTACTTTGCTATTCCTATTCAAATCACATAGTCAAATATGGTCCTGCCATGCGAACATTATCTAAGTGGAACAACAGGTTTGTCAACAATGTAGAATATGAGGTGCTCCTACCCTTGTAGTATTTAGAACGCTGCCTGTTACTTATGACATTCCAATAGCGGTCATGTAAGACGTTTTTCCTCCTTTTCAAATTTCTGAATGGAGAAGAAATTATAAAAGAAAATATAAACTTTCGGAGACAGACTCAGTAAGCTGTACCCCTAAATAAACAAGTGACCTCTAATCTGTCACAAGTATTTACCAGCTAAAGTTCAAGTCTATCGTGTACATACCTTCGATAATCAAGGTCGGCTTCTCCCGCATGTAACCTCCCAGACGACTCGCTTGATAAAGAGTCGACAAAATACCTGTTCTTTCTAGTCACTATTTAAACAGTGAATTATCGAATCACCAAGTTTCTATGTATGCACCAATAGCCTCTTCGTTTATATTTGGACTAGTTCCCTACCACGTCCGCATCTTACCGCGTCATACAAAAAAACAATCACACATTACGCACGACGACCTTGCCCACATACAAGTACAAGTGCCACACCGGAAACCTGTGTAGTATTTCCGGTTTGTCTAGCATCTTTTCTGATTGGCCCACTGATGGGTTATGAGTTGGCCAATCTCCATTAGGCAAAGGTCGCTGAAACTAAAACTAAACACCACGTAGATATAAACACTCTTAACAACACTGTTAACCATTTCTAGTTTTGCTTTAATTGGCCATGGGAACCTACATGTTGCCACGTCATGCGAGAATCCAATCACCCATTACGTTCGAAAGCCTTGCCTCCATACGAGTACAAGTACCAAACTGGAAATCTGTGTATTATTTCCGGTTTGTTTAGCGTCTTTACTGATTGGCCCACTGATGGGTTATGAGTTGGCCAATCTCCATTAGGCGAAAGTCGCTGTAACTAGAACTGAACACCGCGTAGATATAAACTCTCTTAACTACGCTGTTAGCTAATTCCGGTTCTGCTTGAATTAACTGTGATTGGCCCTAGGAACCTACAAGTTTTTAACCATTCACAACATATAGATATACCTGAAGCTGCGGATAAATGTGATCAAAGACTGTAGTCCCTTATGTGTTTATAAAAATGCGTAAGGACCGCAATTTGCAAAATGGAAAAACGACATATTTGGTAACTGTCTACTATTTATTTAAAGTGAAAAATGCAATGTGTACCCAACGTGATTCACTTGATTATGCACAGACCGAAATGTATTGACTTGTCACAATACAAAATCAGTAAATTAGGTGCCTATTTTCTGTTTGATTATAATAAAAAGTGCCATGTATGCCCAACCTGGATAACTCAATCCCACATCAAATTCATTCTCAGAGTGATAATTTATACATTCAATTCATAAAAAATGATGCATTTCTGAGTCGCTGTTCGAACCATCCCTCACCGTACGACAGCGACTTATCCATCTCGCTTCCTCTTGCCTAATCATTAGTTCCCAGTCTCCCCCCCTCACACTGGGTTCTATTTTTTGGAGACTGTGAAACTTGAAATCTTTTTGGTTCTCATGAAATCTTTTTACGTGTAAATAAATGGGTGATTTAAGGTCTTCATTAAGAATGGCCCTTCTGTGTTCTTGCATACGAATTTTGAGAGCTCTCTTAGTGCTCCCAATATATACTTGATTACAAGCACAGATCAATGCATACACAACTCCAGTACTGTTACAATTAATGAATTGTTTAATTTGATAAGTCCGTGTACTATTATATCGAAATTCCTTAGTCCTATTCAAACCCCAGGGACACATATTGCACCCTCCACAAGTAAAAAAACCCTTAGGTGTTGTGGGCATCCATTCGTGTTGGACTCGTGTCTTAGGCTGAATATAATTTCTGGTGATCAGATTACTAATAGTCGGACTGAGTCTATATATTATATTGGGAGTTTCTCCAATTTGTCCCAAGAGACCAGGTACGCCCATTAGCAAATGCCAGTTCTTTCTAAGAATCTTGTAAATTTTGTCTTTATCAGAGTTATATGTTGTTACAAATGCCAAGGGCCTGTTCATCTCTTTTTTGCCTTTCGTTTTAGGTGTCAGGGTTGTGTGTCTTTCTATCTGGCTTATTTTCTTCCGAGCAGAATTCAACAATTTTTCAGAATAACCTCGTTTTTTCAACCTATGGCAGAGCTTGTTGATCTCCTCCTTAAAGTCTCCCTCCTCACTACAATTTCTTCTTATTCTAACCATTTCGCCAAATGTTATGCTCTTAATTACTGATGCTGGGTGTGAACTGTCTGCCCTTAAAATTGAATTAGTTGCGGTCTCTTTTCTGAACAATTTGCTTTTAATGGAATCTCCCACTACAAAGAGTTCTACATCCAGATACTCAATCCTCTGATGTTGAAAATTCATGGTTAACTTCACATTGAACAAATTATTATTCAAACAGGATAAATACTCTTCCATCTGTTTTTCAGTCCCTCTCCAAAGGATCAAAATGTCATCTATAAAACGACCCCAGAAGAGTATATGGTCTGTCCAGCTAGCGGCTCCCCGGCTCCAGGCATGCTCCCTCTCGTACCAACCCATGAACAGGTTGGCATAAGAGGGAGCAAACCTGGATCCCATCGCCGTGCCCCTGATCTGATGGTACCAATCATTTTGAAAAAGAAAATAATTATTGTTGAGTATGAGAGAGCTCATGGTCACTAACATTTCTGAATGTTCAATCAAACTGGCGCTTCTCTTTCCCAGAAAATATCTTAGGGCTGCTTCCCCTGTGTCATGTTTAATACAAGTGTAGAGTCCTACTACATCCATAGTTACAAAGCTCATACCTTCCTCCCAAACCACATTCTCCAATTTGTTCAATATGTCCATGGTGTCCCTAACATAAGAGGGTAAATTAAGAACCATCGGTTTTAAAAAACCGTCGACAAATTCTGACAGATGTTCTGTCAGGCTGCCTATGCTGGAGACAATAGGTCTTCCTGGTGGATCAGATCTCGATTTATGTATTTTAGGTAGAGTATAAATAAATGGATGAGATGGGTTCAGGATTCGCAAATATTTGTACTCAGCCTCATCCAGTAACCCGGCTTCCTTCCATGTAAAAAGACGTTCTGCAATCATTTGTCCTGCTTGTGTAGTAGGATTCTGACTTAGTTTACGATAGCATGTCTGATCTGATAATTGTTTGGAGATTTCACTACAATATTGAGTTTCATCTTGCACGACAATATTTCCACCTTTATCCGCCTCCCTTATTACGATCGAATCATCATTCTTCAAGCCCTTGATCGCCAATCGCTCTTCCATAGACAAATTATCTAGAATTTTTCCAAATTTTCTAGGCCGTTTGTCCCTGTCCTGAAATTGATGTAAATCACTCAACATTCTCTGTGTAAATATATCAATGGCAGCAAATTGAGTCCCCTGTGGGGTGAATTTTGATGCTGGACGTAAACCACTTGTTAAATCATAATTAGTTTCTACTCCCAATAAACTTGCAACATCATTAATGCTTAAATCTTCCCCCTCTGTAATAGACATTAATAATTGTACATCACGTAAATGTTCAATTGACAAATCAGATTCTTTAATGGCTGTTTTGGGGTTAACATTCTTGTTGTACATTGAGAAAAAACTTTTTAATTTTAACAAGCGAGAAAATTTAAATTAATCAATTTCAATTTCTGTAAAGTCGCAACGTTGCTGAGGACAGAAAGAAAGGCCCTTTTTCAAAACATGAATTTCAACATCAGTTAAATTTCTTTGTGAAAGATTAATAACTTCTAGTTCCAAACCTAGTGTGTCATCTATAGTCAAACTATGGTCTACTTCCTCAAAGGATCTTGACTCCTGGTCCCCATTCTGGTACCGCCTGTGCTTCCTCCTCCCTCCTTTTGTACTGATGGGAACTTTCTCTTGCCTTTCTTTATCCTGTCTATCTCGTCTAAAAAAGAAGATGTACTGGAGGGTGGTGCTGTCCCACCTCCAGTTGCTCCTGTTTCCTCAGTAGAGGAAATACTCGAGCTGCTAGCATTAATGGAGCTTACATCCGAATTTAATTCCCCACTGCGCGTTTTTTTGGGTTTGCTGATTTCATCAAATCCCTTAGCAAAGGTAAAGATGCGCCCTTGTTTATAGTCAAGCTCGTCCCTTCTTATTTTGCTCAGTTTCTTATCCTTAATTTGGATCTGATGGCGATTAATCACCTCCTTGAGAATGCCATAGTTCTTCTCAGTCAGATCTTTCATATCCATATGTGCAATTTCCTTTTCAATTTCCGCAATTTGTAATTTTAGTTTCTCAACTTTACGTTCTGCGTTTTTAATCAATATGTTCATCATATTGAAAGAAGAGGTATAAAGATTCTCCTCCCAATCCTTTAACAAATCTGGATCTAGATCATCGAATGTAGGGAAGATTAAAATTCTTAATCCCCTTGGGATACGTCTCTGGTCTAGATAATTCTTTAAAGTCATCCCGTCCCACCATTTTGAGAGTTCTGTCTTTCTCAGTTTTTCTAATTTAAAAAAAAAAATTTCAATCCATATTTTGCCACTGGTTTA
This sequence comes from Lissotriton helveticus, assembly GCF_964261635.1. NCBI lineage: Eukaryota > Metazoa > Chordata > Amphibia > Caudata > Salamandridae > Lissotriton > Lissotriton helveticus. Next base: position 5,349,405 of record NC_136072.1, read on the forward strand.
CTAGTGGTTACCCCCTCCTGAATCCACTTATTTTGGAATACCTCAGCGGCCCACTTTTCACGATCATCTTCCATAATATTACACAATCTCTCGTGCTATAGGTGTCCTTAAATTGAAATACAAACAGATGCTGCGGTGAAGATCACCTACTAAATGCACCTGTAGAGATCTGGTATTTAGTAACCTGAATTGATAATTATTTGTTTAGACACTCAACTTGGAATGGTCCACCGCTAAGGCCACTACAAATAGAAATTATATACAAGAAACCAAGGATTATCAAATGTTCAAAGTCCAAATCATTCAACAGTCATGTGTAGACATAGTTCTTCAAACAATAAGAGAAACTCTTAACAGCAGGTGTTGCTTCTTCTTTTAGTTTTTATTTCTCGATTTCCACTTGAAAAAAACATTTTTTTTTTCTTTCAAAGATGTTTCCAAACGATCAAATGAAATCAGTTCAATTGATAATCAAATAAATGCCAGTACAGCCTACGCGTTTCGTCCTCACAGGGACATCATCAGGGCTGTAGAGTAGAGAAAGAAAGAAAAACTATAACTAACCGTTCATTCAATCACATTTAAGTATAAAAGTTCATTTGAATCCAACACATTCTTATTTCTCAAAGCTACCTATATAACAATCTCGAGTCATTTAAAGCCATACCTGCCTATATAACATTCTTTCCCAACAATATCATTAACGAGAGAAACATAAACAAAACTCCTGATGGGTGTGACCGGAAGTTAATCTTTCTCCTAAGAGAGTTTCAGACAATAAACATAATCTCATAAACAGCAATTTTTTCTTTTTCGTATATACCTGTTTATTTACAGTTATCCCCTGCTTAAGCATGATAAGTAATGGCTCACCTAAATTCGTTAGAGATCAGTAAAATTCCTCATTTGAGTTTAAGTATTCATGGCATAAGCGGTTGAGAAGTCTTCAATTGCTAGTGCACGATATTTCTTATAGTTTGACAGTCTAAGATGAAAAGAAATATTGTTTAAATATTTTTGTCTATATGCGTTTTAATCAAAAAGAAAACACTGATTTTTTGTTTTAACTCTTTTCAATCCTAAGCGATCAACTGAAGTACTTTGCTATTCCTATTCAAATCACATAGTCAAATATGGTCCTGCCATGCGAACATTATCTAAGTGGAACAACAGGTTTGTCAACAATGTAGAATATGAGGTGCTCCTACCCTTGTAGTATTTAGAACGCTGCCTGTTACTTATGACATTCCAATAGCGGTCATGTAAGACGTTTTTCCTCCTTTTCAAATTTCTGAATGGAGAAGAAATTATAAAAGAAAATATAAACTTTCGGAGACAGACTCAGTAAGTTGTACCCCTAAATAAACAAGTGACCTCTAATCTGTCACAAGTATTTACCAGCTAAAGTTCAAGTCTATCGTGTACATACCTTCGATAATCAAGGTCGGCTTCTCCCGCATGTAACCTCCCAGACGACTCGCTTGATAAAGAGTCGACAAAATACCTGTTCTTTCTAGTCACTATTTAAACAGTGAATTATCGAATCACCAAGTTTCTATGTATGCACCAATAGCCTCTTCGTTTATATTTGGACTAGTTCCCTACCACGTCCGCATATTACCGCGTCATACGAAAAACCAATCACACATTACGCACGACGACCTTGCCCCCATACAAGTACAAGTGCCACACCGGAAACCAGTGTAGTATTTCCGGTTTGTCTAGCGTCTTTTCTGATTGGCCCACTGATGGGTTATGAGTTGGCCAATCTCCATTAGGCAAAGGTCGCTGAAACTAAAACTAAACACCACGTAGATATAAACACTCTTAACTACACTGTTAACTATTTCCAGTTTTGCTTTAATTGGCCATGGGAACCTACATGTTGCCACGTCATGCGAGAATCCAATCACCCATTACGTTCGAAAGCCTTGCCTCCATACGAGTACAAGTACCAAACTGGAAATCTGTGTATTATTTCCGGTTTGTTTAGCGTCTTTACTGATTGGCCCACTGATGGGTTATGAGTTGGCCAATCTCCATTAGGCGAAAGTCGCTGTAACTAGAACTGAACACCGCGTAGATATAAACTCTCTTAACTACGCTGTTAGCTAATTCCGGTTCTGCTTGAATTAACTGTGATTGGCCCTAGGAACCTACAGGTTTTTAACCATTCACAACATATAGATATACCTGAAGCTGCGGATAAATGTGATCAAAGACTGTAGTCCCTTATGTGTTTATAAAAATGCGTAAGGACCGCAATTTGCAAAATGGAAAAACGACATATTTGGTAGCTGTCTACTATTTATTTAAAGTGAAAAATGCAATGTGTACCCAACGTGATTCACTTGATTATGCACAGACCGAAATGTATTGACTTGTCACAATACAAAATCAGTAAATTAGGTGCCTATTTTCTGTTTGATTATAATAAAAAGTGCCATGTATGCCCAACCTGGATAACTCAATCCCACATCAAATTCATTCTCAGAGTGATAATTTATACATTCAATTCATAAAAAATGATGCATTTCTGAGTCGCTGTTCAAACCATCCCTCACCGTACGACAGCGACTTATCCATCTCGCTTCCTCTTGCCTAATCATTAGTTCCCAGTCTCCCCCCCTCACACTGGGTTCTATTTTTTGGAGACTGTGAAACTTGAAATCTTTTTGGTTCTCATGAAATCTTTTTACGTGTAAATAAATGGGTGATTTAAGGTCTTCATTAAGAATGGCCCTTCTGTGTTCTTGCATACGAATTTTGAGAGCTCTCTTAGTGCTCCCAATATATACTTGATTACAAGCACAGATCAATGCATACACAACTCCAGTACTGTTACAATTAATGAATTGTTTAATTTGATAATTCCGTGTACTATTATTTCGAAATTCCTTAGTCCTATTCAAACCCCAGGGACACATATTGCACCCTCCACAAGTAAAAAAACCCCTTAGGTGTTGTGGGCATCCATTCGTGTTGGACTCGTGTCTTAGGCTGAATATAATTTCTGGTGATCAGATTACTAATAGTCGGACTGAGTCTATATATTATATTGGGAGTTTCTCCAATCTGTCCCAAGAGACCAGGTACGCCCATTAGCAAATGCCAGTTCTTTCTAAGAATCTTGTAAATTTTGTCTTTATCAGAGTTATATGTTGTTACAAATGCCAAGGGCCTGTTCATCTCTTTTTTGCCTTTCGTTTTAGGTGTCAGGCTTGTGTGTCTTTCTATCTGGCTTATTTTCTTCCGAGCAGAATTCAACAATTTTTCAGAATAACCTCGTTTTTTCAACCTATGGCAGAGCTTGTTGATCTCCTCTTTAAAGTCTCCCTCCTCACTACAATTTCTTCTTATTCTAACCATTTCGCCAAATGGTATGCTCTTAATTACTGATGCTGGGTGTGAACTGTCTGCCCTTAAAATTGAATTAGTTGCGGTCTCTTTTCTGAACAATTTGCTTTTAATGGAATCTCCCACTACAAAGAGTTCTACATCCAGATACTCAATCCTCTGATGTTGAAAATTCATGGTTAACTTCACATTGAACAAATTATTATTCAAACAGGATAAATACTCTTCCATCTGTTTTTCAGTCCCTCTCCAAAGGATCAAAATGTCAACTATAAAACGACCCCAGAAGAGTATATGGTCTGTCCAGCTAGCGGCTCCACGGCTCCAGGCATGCTCCCTCTCGTACCAACCCATGAACAGGTTGGCATAAGAGGGAGCAAACCTGGATCCCATCGCCGTGCCCCTGATCTGATGGTACCAATCATTTTGAAAAAGAAAATAATTATTGTTGAGTATGAGAGAGCTGATGGTCACTAACATTTCTGAATGTTCAATCAAACTGGCGCTTCTCTTTCCCAGAAAATATCTTAGGGCTGCTTCCCCTGTGTCATGTTTAATACAAGTGTAGAGTCCTACTACATCCATAGTTACAAAGCTCATACCTTCCTCCCAAACCACATTCTCCAATTTGTTCAATATGTCCATGATGTCCCTAACATAAGAGGGTAAATTAAGAACCATCGGTTTTAAAAAACCGTCGACAAATTCTGACAGATGTTCTGTCAGGCTGCCTATGCTGGAGACAATAGGTCTTCCTGGTGGATCAGATCTCGATTTATGTATTTTAGGTAGAGTATAAATAAATGGATGAGATGGGTTCAGGATTCGCAAATATTTGTACTCAGCCTCATCCAGTAACCCGGCTTCCTTCCATGTAAAAAGACGTTCTGCAATCATTTGTCCTGCTTGTGTAGTAGGATTCTGACTTAGTTTACGATAGCATGTCTGATCTGATAATTGTTTGGAGATTTCACTACAATATTGAGTTTCATCTTGCACGACAATATTTCCACCTTTATCCGCCTCCCTTATTACGATCGAATCATCATTCTTCAAGCCCTTGATCGCCAATCGCTCTTCCATAGACAAATTATCTAGAATTTTTCCAAATTTTCTAGGCCGTTTGTCCCTGTCCTGAAATTGATGTAAATCACTCAACATTCTCTGTGTAAATATATCAATGGCAGCAAATTGAGTCCCCTGTGGGGTGAATTTTGATGCTGGACGTAACACACTTGTTAAATCATAATTAGTTTCTACTCCCAATAAACTTGCAACATCATTAATGCTTAAATCTTCCCCCTCTGTAATAGACATTAATAATTGTACATCACGTAAATGTTCAATTGACAAATCAGATTCTTTAATGGCTGTTTTGGGGTTAACATTCTTGCTGTACATTGAGAAAAATCTTTTTAATTTTAACAAGTGAGAAAATTTAAATTAATCAATTTCAATTTCTGTAAAGTCGCAACGTTGCTGAGGACAGAAAGAAAGGCCCTTTTTCAAAACATGAATTTCAACATCAGTTAAATTTCTTTGTGAAAGATTAATAACTTCTAGTTCCAAACCTAGTGTGTCATCTATAGTCAAACTATGGTCTACTTCCTCAAAGGATCTTGACTCCTGGTCCCCATTCTGGTACCGCCTGTGCTTCCTCCTCCCTCCTTTTGTACTGATGGGAACTTTCTCTTGCCTTTCTTTATCCTGTCTATCTCGTCTAAAAAAGAAGATGTACTGGAGGGTGGTGCTGTCCCACCTCCAGTTGCTCCTGTTTCCTCAGTAGAGGAAATACTCGAGCTGCTAGCATTAATGGAGCTTACATCCGAATTTAATTCCCCACTGTGCGTTTTTTTGGGTTTGCTGATTTCATCAAATCCCTTAGCAAAGGTAAAGATGCGCCCTTGTTTATAGTCACGCTCGTCCCTTCTTATTTTGCTCAGTTTCTTATCCTTAATTTGGATCTGATGGCGATTAATCACCTCCTTGAGAATGCCATAGTTCTTCTCAGTCAGATCTTTCATATCCATATGTGCAATTTCCTTTTCAATTTCCGCAATTTGTAATTTTAGTTTCTCAACTTTACGTTCTGCGTTTTTAATCAATATGTTCATCATATTGAAAGAAGAGGTATAAAGATTCTCCTCCCAATCCTTTAACAAATCTGGATCTAGATCATCGAATGTAGGGAAGATTAAAATTCTTAATCCCCTTGGGATACGTCTCTGGTCTAGATAATTCTTTAAAGTCATCCCGTCTCACCATTTTGAGAGTTCTGTCTTTCTCAGTTTTTCTAATTTCAAAAAAAAAATTTCAATCCATATTTTGCCACTGGTTTACTAGTGGTTACCCCCTCCTGAATCCACTTGTTTTGGAATACCTCAGCGGCCCACTCTTCACGATCATCTTCCATAATATTACACAATCTCTCGTGCTATAGGGGTCCTTAAATTGAAATGCAAACAGATGCTGCGGTGAAGATCACCTACTAAATGCACCTGTAGAGATCTGGTATTTAGTAACCTGAATTGATAATTATTTGTTTAGACACTCAACTTGGAATGGTCCACCGCTAAGGCCACTACAAATAGAAATTATATACAAGAAACCAAGGATTATCAAATGTTCAAAGTCCAAATCATTCAACAGTCATGTGTAGACATAGTTCTTCAAACAATAAGAGAAACTCTTAACAGCAGGTGTTGCTTCTTCTTTTAGTTTTTATTTCTCGATTTCCACTTGAAAAAAACATTTTTTTTTCTTTCAAAGATGTTTCCAAATGATCAAATGAAATCAGTTCAATTGATAATCAAATAAATGCCAGTACAGCCTACGCGTTTCGTCCTCACAGGGACATCATCAGGGCTGTAGAGTAGAGAAAGAAAGAAAAACTATAACTAACCGTTCATTCAATCACATTTAAGTATAAAAGTTCATTTGAATCCAACACATTCTTATTTGTCAAAGCTACCTATATAACAATCTCGAGTCATTTAAAGCCATACCTGCCTATATAACATTCTTTCCCAACAATATCATTAACGAGAGAAACATAAACAAAACTCCTGATGGGTGTGACCGGAAGTTAATCTTTCTCCTAAGAGAGTTTCAGACAATAAACATAATCTCATAAACAGTAATTTTTTCTTTTTCGTATATACCTGTTTATTTACAGTTATCCCCTGCTTAAGCATGATAAGTAATGGCTCACCTAAATTCGTTAGAGATCAGTAAAATTCCTCATTTGAGTTTAAGTATTCATGGCATAAGCGGTTGAGAAGTCTTCAATTGCTAGTGCACGATATTTCTTATAGTTTGACAGTCTAAGATGAAAAGAAATATTGTTTAAATATTTTTGTCTATATGCGTTTTAATCAAAAAGAAAACACTGATTTTTTGTTTTAACTCTTTTCAATCCTAAGCGATCAACTGAAGTACTTTGCTATTCCTATTCAAATTACATAGTCAAATATGGTCCTGCCATGCGAACATTATCTAAGTGGAACAACAGGTTTGTCAACAATGTAGAATATGAGGTGCTCCTACCCTTGTAGTATTTAGAACGCTGCCTGTTACTTATAACATTCCAATAGCGGTCATGTAAGACGTTTTTCCTCCTTTTCAAATTTCTGAATAGAGAAGAAATTATAAAAGAAAATATAAACTTTCGGAGACAGACTCAGTAAGTTGTACCCCTAAATAAACAAGTGACCTCTAATCTGTCACAAGTATTTACCAGCTAAAGTTCAAGTCTATCGTGTACATACCTTCGATAATCAAGGTCGGCTTCTCCCGCATGTAACCTCCCAGACGACTCGCTTGATAAAGAGTCGACAAAATACCTGTTCTTTCTAGTCACTATTTAAACAGTGAATTATCGAATCACCAAGTTTCTATGTATGCACCAATAGCCTCTTTGTTTATATTTGGACTAGTTCCCTACCACGTCCGCATATTACCGCATCATACGAAAAACCAATCACACATTACGCACGACGACCTTGCCCCAATACAAGTACAAGTGCCACACCAGAAACCTGTGTAGTATTTCCGGTTTGTCTAGCGTCTTTTCTGATTGGCCCACTGATGGGTTATGAGTTGGCCAATCTCCATTAGGCAAAGGTCGCTGAAACTAAAACTAAACACCACGTAGATATAAACACTCTTAACTACACTGTTAACTATTTCTAGTTTTGCTTTAATTGGCCATGGGAACCTACATGTTGCCACGTCATGCGAGAATCCAATCACCCATTACGTTCGAAAGCCTTGCCTCCATACGAGTACAAGTACCAAACTGGAAATCTGTGTATTATTTCCGGTTTGTTTAGCGTCTTTACTGATTGGCCCACTGATGGGTTATGAGTTGGCCAATCTCCATTAGGCGAAAGTCGCTGTAACTAGAACTGAACACCGCGTAGATATAAACTCTCTTAACTACGCTGTTAGCTAATTCCGGTTCCGCTTGAATTAACTGTGATTGGCCCTAGGAACCTACAAGTTTTTAACCATTCACAACATATAGATATACCTGAAGCTGGGGATAAATGTGATCAAAGACTGTAGTCCCTAATGTGTTTATAAAAATGCGGAAGGACCGCAATTTGCAAAATGAAAAAACCACATATTTGGTAACTGTCTACTATTTATTTAAAGTGAAAAATGCAATGTGTACCCAACGTGATTCACTTGATTATGCACAGACCGAAATGTATTGACTTGTCACAATACAAAATCAGTAAATTAGGTGCCTATGTTCTGTTTGATTATAATAAAAAGTGCCATGTATGCCCAACCTGGATAACTCAATAACACATCAAATTCATTCTCAGAGTGATAATTTATACATTCAATTCATAAAAAATGATGCATTTCTGAGTCGCTGTTCAAACCATCCCTCACCGTACGACAGCGACTTATCCATCTCGCTTCCTCTTGCCTAATCATTAGTTCCCAGTCTCCCCCCTTCACACTGGGTTCTATTTTTTGGAGACCGTGAAACTTGAAATCTTTTTGGTTCTCATGAAATCTTTTTACGTGTACATAAATGGGTGATTTAAGGTCTTCATTAAGAATGGCCCTTCTGTGTTCTTGCATACGAATTTTGAGAGCTCTCTTAGTGCTCCCAATATATACTTGATTACAAGCACAGATCAATGCATACACAACTCCAGTACTGTTATAATTAATGAATTGTTTAATTTGATAAGTCCGTGTACTATTATATCGAAATTCCTTAGTCCTATTCAAACCCCAGGGACACATATTGCACCCTCCACAAGCAAAAAAACCCTTAGGTGTTGTGGGCATCCATTCGTGTTGGACTCGTGTCTTAGGCTGAATATAATTTCTGGTGATCAGATTACTAATAGTCTGACTGAGTCTATATATTATATTGGGAGTTTCTCCAATCTGTCCCAAGAGACCAGGTACGCCCATTAGCAAATGCCAGTTCTTTCTAAGAATCTTGTAAATTTTGTCTTTATCAGAGTTATATGTTGTTACAAATGCCAAGGGCCTGTTCATCTCTTTTTTGCCTTTCGTTTTAGGTGTCAGGGTTGTGTGTCTTTCTATCTGGCTTATTTTCTTCTGAGCAGAATTCAACAATTTTTCAGAATAACCTCGTTTTTTCAACCTACGGCAGAGCTTGTTGATCTCCTCCTTAAAGTCTCCCTCCTCACTACAATTTCTTCTTATTCTAACCATTTCGCCAAATGGTATGCTCTTAATTACTGATGCTGGGTGTGAACTGTCTGCCCTTAAAATTGAATTAGTTGCGGTCTCTTTTCTGAACAATTTGCTTTTAATGGAATCTCCCACTACAAAGAGTTCTACATCCAGATACTCAATCCTCTGATGTTGAAAATTCATGGTTAACTTCACATTGAACAAATTATTATTCAAACAGGATAAATACTCTTCCATCTGTTTTTCAGTCCCTCTCCAAAGGATCAAAATGTCATCTATAAAACGACCCCAGAAGAGTATATGGTCTGTCCAGCTAGCGGCTCCCCGGCTCCAGGCATGCTCCCTCTCGTACCAACCCATGAACAGGTTGGCATAAGAGGGAGCAAACCTGGATCCCATCGCCGTGCCCCTGATCTGATGGTACCAATCATTTTGAAAAAGAAAAAAATTATTGTTGAGTATGAGAGAGCTCATGGTCACTAACATTTTTGAATGTTCAATCAAACTGGCGCATCTCTTTCCCAGAAAATATCTTAGGGCTGCTTCCCCTGTGTCATGTTTAATACAAGTGTAGAGTCCTACTACATCCATAGTTACAAAGCTCATACCTTTCTCCCAAACCACATTCTCCAATTTGTTCAATATGTCCATGGTGTCCCTAACATAAGAGGGTAAATTAAGAACCATCGGTTTTAAAAAACCGTCGACAAATTCTGACAGATGTTCTGTCAGGCTGCCTATGCTGGAGACAATAGGTCTTCCTGGTGGATCAGATCTCGATTTATGTATTTTAGGTAGAGTATAAATAAATGGATGAGATGGGTTCAGGATTCGCAAATATTTGTACTCAGCCTCATCCAGTAACCCGGCTTCCTTCCATGTAAAAAGACGTTCTGCAATCATTTGTCCTGCTTGTGTAGTAGGATTCTGACTTAGTTTACGATAGCATGTCTGATCTGATAATTGTTTGGAGATTTCACTACAATATTGAGTTTCATCTTGCACGACAATATTTCCACCTTTATCCGCCTCCCTTATTACGATCGAATCATCATTCTTCAAGCCCTTGATCGCCAATCGCTCTTCCATAGACAAATTATCTAGAATTTTTCCAAATTTTCTAGGCCGTTTGTCCCTGTCCTGAAATTGATGTAAATCACTCAACATTCTCTGTGTAAATATATCAATGGCAGCAAATTGAGTCCTCTGTGGGGTGAATTTTGATGCTGGACGTAAACCACTTGTTAAATCATAATTAGTTTCTACTCCCAATAAACTTGCAACATCATTAATGCTTAAATCTTCCCCCTCTGTAATAGACATTAATAATTGTACATCACGTAAATGTTCAATTGACAAATCAGATTCTTTAAAGGCTGTTTTGGGGTTAACATTCTTGTTGTACATTGAGAAGAAACTTTTTAATTTTAACAAGCGAGAAAATTTAAATTAATCAATTTCAATTTCTGTAAAGTCGCAACGTTGCTGAGGACAGAAAGAAAAGCCCTTTTTCAAAACATGAATTTCAACATCAGTTAAATTTCTTTGTGAAAGATTAGTAACTTCTAGTTCCAAACCTAGTGTGTCATCTATAGTCAAACTATGGTCTACTTCCTCAAAGGATCTTGACTCCTGGTCCCCATTCTGGTACCGCCTGTGCTTCCTCCTCCCTCCTTTTGTACTGATGGGAACTTTCTCTTGCCTTTCTTTATCCTGTCTATCTCGTCTAAAAAAGAAGATGTACTGGAGGGTGGTGCTGTCCCACCTCCAGTTGCTCCTGTTTCCTCAGTAGAGGAAATACTCGAGCTGCTAGCATTAATGGAGCTTACATCCGAATTTAATTCCCCACTGTGCGTTTTTTTGGGTTTGCTGATTTCATCAAATCCCTTAGCAAAGGTAAAGATGCGCCCTTGTTTATAGTCACGCTCGTCCCTTCTTATTTTGCTCAGTTTCTTATCCTTAATTTGGATCTGATGGCGATTAATCACCTCCTTGAGAATGCCATAGTTCTTCTCAGTCAGATCTTTCATATCCATATGTGCAATTTCCTTTTCAATTTCCGCAATTTGTAATTTTAGTTTCTCAACTTTACGTTCTGCGTTTTTAATCAATATGTTCATCATATTGAAAGAAGAGGTATAAAGATTCTCCTCCCAATCCTTTAACAAATCTGGATCTAGATCATCGAATGTAGGGAAGATTAAAATTCTTAATCCCCTTGGGATACGTCTCTGGTCTAGATAATTCTTTAAAGTCATCCCGTCCCACCATTTTGAGAGTTCTGTCTTTCTCAGTTTTTCTAATTTAAAAAAAAAAAAATTCAATCCATATTTTGCCACTGGTTTACTAGTGGTTACCCCCTCCTGAATCCACTTATTTTGGAATACCTCAGCGGCCCACTTTTCACGATCATCTTCCATAATATTACACAATCTCTCGTGCTATAGGTGTCCTTAAATTGAAATACAAACAGATGCTGCGGTGAAGATCACCTACTAAATGCACCTGTAGAGATCTGGTATTTAGTAACCTGAATTGATAATTATTTGTTTAGACACTCAACTTGGAATGGTCCACCGCTAAGGCCACTACAAATAGAAATTATATACAAGAAACCAAGGAGTATCAAATGTTCAAAGTCCAAATCATTCAACAGTCATGTGTAGACATAGTTCTTCAAACAATAAGAGAAACTCTTAACAGCAGGTGTTGCTTCTTCTTTTAGTTTTTATTTCTCGATTTCCACTTGAAAAAAACTTTTTTTTTTTCTTTCAAAGATGTTTCCAAACGATCAAATGAAATCAGTTCAATTGATAATCAAATAAATGCCAGTACAGCCTACGCGTTTCGTCCTCACAGGGACATCATCAGGGCTGTAGAGTAGAGAAAGAAAGAAAAACTATAACTAACCGTTCATTCAATCACATTTAAGTATAAAAGTTCATTTGAATCCAACACATTCTTATTTCTCAAAGCTACCTATATAACAATCTCGAGTCATTTAAAGCCATACCTGCCTATATAACATTCTTTCCCAACAATATCATTAACGAGAGAAACATAAACAAAACTCCTGATGGGTGTGACCGGAAGTTAATCTTTCTCCTAAGAGAGTTTCAGACAATAAACATAATCTCATAAACAGCAATTTTTTCTTTTTCGTATATACCTGTTTATTTACAGTTATCCCGTGCTTAAGGATGATAAGTAATGGCTCACCTAAATTCGTTAGAGATCAGTAAAATTCCTCATTTGAGTTTAAGTATTCATGGCATAAGCGGTTGAGAAGTCTTCAATTGCTAGTGCACGATATTTCTTATAGTTTGACAGTCTAAGATGAAAAGAAATATTGTTTAAATATTTTTGTCTATATGCGTTTTAATCAAAAAGAAAACACTGATTTTTTGTTTTAACTCTTTTCAATCCTAAGCGATCAACTGAAGTACTTTGCTATTCCTATTCAAATTACATAGTCAAATATGGTCCTGCCATGCGAACATTATCTAAGTGGAACAACAGGTTTGTCAACAATGTAGAATATGAGGTGCTCCTACCCTTGTAGTATTTAGAACGCTGCCTGTTACTTATGACATTCCAATAGCGGTCATGTAAGACGTTTTTCCTCCTTTTCAAATTTCTGAATGGAGAAGAAATTATAAAAGAAAATATAAACTTTCAGAGACAGACTCAGTAAAATGTACCCCTAAATAAACAAGTGACCTCTAATCTGTCACAAGTATTTACCAGCTAAAGTTCAAGTCTATCGTGTACATACCTTCGATAATCAAGGTCGGCTTCTCCCGCATGTAACCTCCCAGACGACTCGCTTGATAAAGAGTCGACAAAATACCTGTTCTTTCTAGTCACTATTTAAACAGTGAATTATCGAATCACCAAGTTTCTATGTATGCACCAATAGCCTCTTCGTTTATATTTGGACTAGTTCCCTACCACGTCCGCATATTACCGCGTCATACGAAAAACCAATCCCACATTACGCACGACGACCTTGCCCCCATACAAGTACAAGTGCCACACCGGAAACCTGTGTAGTATTTCCGGTTTGTCTAGCGTCTTTTCTGTTTGGCCCACTGATGGGTTATGAGTTGGCCAATCTCCATTAGGCAAAGGTCGCTGAAACTAAAACTAAACACCACGTAGATATAAACACTCTTAACTACACTGTTAACTATTTCTAGTTTTGCTTTAATTGGCCATGGGAACCTACATGTTGCCACGTCATGCGAGAATCCAATCACCCATTACGTTCGAAAGCCTTGCCTCCATACGAGTACAAGTACCAAACTGGAAATCTGTGTATTATTTACGGTTTGTTTAGCGTCTTTACTGATTGGCCCACTGATGGGTTATGAGTTGGCCAATCTCCATTAGGCGAAAGTCGCTGTAACTAGAACTGAACACCGCGTAGATATAAACTCTCTTAACTACGCTGTTAGCTAATTCCGGTTCTGCTTGAATTAACTGTGATTGGCCCTAGGAACCTACAAGTTTTTAACCATTCACAACATATAGATATACCTGAAGCTGCGGATAAATGTGATCAAAGACTGTAGTCCCTTATGTGTTTATAAAAATGCGTAAGGACCGCAATTTGCAAAATGGAAAAACGACATATTTGGTAACTGTCTACTATTTATTTAAAGTGAAAAATGCAATGTGTACCCAACGTGATTCACTTGATTATGCACAGACCGAAATGTATTGACTTGTCACAATACAAAATCAGTAAATTAGGTGCCTATTTTCTGTTTGATTATAATAAAAAGTGCCATGTATGCCCAACCTGGATAACTCAATAACACATCAAATTCATTCTCAGAGTGATAATTTATACATTCAATTAATAAAAAATGATGCATTTCTGAGTCGCTGTTCAAACCATCCCTCACCGTACGACAGCGACTTATCCATCTCGCTTCCTCTTGCCTAATCATTAGTTCCCAGTCTCCCCCCCTCTCACTGGGTTCTATTTTTTGGAGACCGTGAAACTTGAAATCTTTTTGGTTCTCATGAAATCTTTTTACGTGCAAATAAATGGGTGATTTAAGGTCTTCATTAAGAATGGCCCTTCTGTGTTCTTGCATACGAATTTTGAGAGCTCTCTTAGTGCTCCCAATATATACTTGATTACAAGCACAGATCAATGCATACACAACTCCAGTACTGTTACAATTAATGAATTGTTTAATTTGATAAGTCCGTGTACTATTATATCGAAATTCCTTAGTCCTATTCAAACCCCAGGGACACATATTGCACCCTCCACAAGTAAAAAAACCCTTAGGTGTTGTGGGCATCCATTCGTGTTGGACTCGTGTCTTAGGCTGAATATAATTTCTGGTGATCAGATTACTAATAGTCGGACTGAGTCTATATATTATATTGGGAGTTTCTCCAATCTGTCCCAAGAGACCAGGTACGCCCATTAGCAAATGCCAGTTCTTTCTAAGAATCTTGTAAATTTTGTCTTTATCAGAGTTATATGTTGTTACAAATGCCAAGGGCCTGTTCATCTCTTTTTTGCCTTTCGTTTTAGGTGTCAGGGTTGTGTGTCTTTCTATCTGGCTTATTTTCTTCCGAGCAGAATTCAACAATTTTTCAGAATAACCTCGTTTTTTCAACCTATGGCAGAGCTTATTGATCTCCTCCTTACAGTCTCCTTCCTCACTACAATTTCTTCTTATTCTAACCATTTCGCCAAATGGTATGCCCTTAATTACTGATGCTGGGTGTGAACTGTCTGCCCTTAAAATTGAATTAGTTGCGGTCTCTTTTCTGAACAATTTGCTTTTAATGGAATCTCCCACTACAAAGAGTTCTACATCCAGATACTCAATCCTCTGATGTTGAAAATTCATGGTTAACTTCACATTGAACAAATTATTATTCAAACAGGATAAATACTCTTCCATCTGTTTTTCAGTCCCACTCCAAAGGATCAAAATGTCATCTATAAAACGACCCCACAAGAGTATATGGTCTGTCCAGCTAGTGGCTCCCCGGCTCCAGGCATGCTCCCTCTCGTGCCAACCCATGAACAGGTTGGCCTAAGAGGGAGCAAACCTGGATCCCATCGCCGTGCCCCTGATCTGATGGTACCAATCATTTTGAAAAAGAAAATAATTATTGTTGAGTATGAGAGAGCTCATGGTCACTAACATTTCTGAATGTTCAATCAAACTGGCGCTTCTCTTTCCCAGAAAATATCTTAGGGCTGCTTCCCCTGTGTCATGTTTAATACAAGTGTAGAGTCCTACTACCTACGTATGGAGGCAAGGCTTTCGAACGTAATGGGTGATTGGATTCTCGCATGACGTGGCAACATGTAGGTTCCCATGGCCAATTAAATCAAAACTAGAAATAGTTAACAGTGTAGTTAAGAGTGTTTATATCTACGTGGTGTTTAGTTTTAGTTTCAGCGACCTTCGCCTAATGGAGATTGGCCAACTCATAACCCATCAGTGGGCCAATCAGAAAAGACGCTAGACAAACCGGAAATACTACACAGGTTTCCGGTGTGGCACTTGTACTTGTATGGGGGCAAGGTCGTCGTGCGTAATGTGTGATTGGATTTTTGTATGACGCGGTAATATGCGGAAGTGGTAGGGAACTAGTCCAAATATAAACGAAGAGGCTATTGGTGCATACATAGAAACTTGGTGATTCGATAATTCACTGTTTAAATAGTGACTAGAAAGAACAGGTATTTTGTCGACTCTTTATCAAGCGAGTCGTCTGGGAGGTTACATGCGGGAGAAGCCGACCTTGATTATCGAAGGTATGTACACGATAGACTTGAACTTTAGCTGGTAAATACTTGTGACAGATTAGAGGTCACTTGTTTATTTAGGGGTACAACTTACTGAGTCTGTCTCCGAAAGTTTATATTTTCTTTTATAATTTCTTCTCCATTCAGAAATATGAAAAGGAGGAAAAACGTCTTACATGACCGCTATTGGAATGTCATAAGTAACAGGCAGCGTTCTAAATACTACAAGGGTAGGAGCACCTCATATTCTACATTGTTGACAAACCTGTTGTTCCACTTAGATAATGTTCGCATGGCAGGACCATATTTGACTATGTGATTTGAATAGGAATAGCAAAGTACTTCAGTTGATCGCTTAGGATTGAAAAGAGTTCAAACAAAAAATCAGTGTTTTCTTTTTGATTAAAACGCATATAGACAAAAATATTTAAACAATATTTCTTTTCATCTTAGACTGTCAAACTACAAGAAATATCGTGCACTAGCAATTGAAGACTTCTCAACTGCTTATGCCATGAATACTTAAACTCAAATGAGGAATTTTACTGATCTCTAACGAATTTAGGTGAGCCATTACTTATCATGCTTAAGCAGGGGATAACTGTAAATAAACAGGTATATACGAAAAAGAAAAAATTGCTGTTTATGAGATTATGTTTATTGTCTGAAACTCTCTTAGGAGAAAGATTAACTTCCGGTCACACCCATCAGGAGTTTTGTTTATGTTTCTCTCGTTAATTATATTGTTGGGAAAGAATGTTATATAGGCAGGTATGGCTTTAAATGACTCAATATTGTTATATAGGTAGCTTTGAGAAATAAGAATGTGTTGGATTCAAATGAACTTTTATACTTAAATGTGATTGAATGAATGGTTAGTTATAGTTTTTCTTTCTTTCTCTACTCTACAGCCCTGATGATGTCCCTGTGAGGACGAAACGCGTAGGCTGTACTGGAATTTATTTGATTATCAATTGAACTGATTTCATTTGATCGTTTGGAAACATCTTTGAAAGAAATTTTTTTTTTTTTTTTCAAGTGGAAATCGAGAAATAAAAACTAAAAGAAGAAGCAACACCTGCTGTTAAGAGTTTCTCTTATTGTTTGAAGAATGTGTTGGATTCAAATGAACTTTTATACTTAAATGTGATTGAATGAATGGTTAGTTATAGTTTTTCTTTCTTTCTCTACTCTACAGCCCTGATGATGTCCCTGTGAGGACGAAACGCGTAGGCTGTACTGGCATTTATTTGATTATCAATTGAACTGATTTCATTTGATCGTTTGGAAACATCGTTGAAAGAAAAAAAAAAAATTTCAAGTGGAAATCGAGAAATAAAAACTAAAAGAAGAAGCAACACCTGCTGTTAAGAGTTTCTCTTATTGTTTGAAGAACTATGTCTACACATGACTGTTGAATGATTTGGACTTTGAACATTTGATACTCCTTGGTTTCTTGTATATAATTTCTATTTGTAGTGGCCTTAGCGGTGGACCATTCCAAGTTGAGTGTCTAAACAAATAATTATCAATTCAGGTTACTAAATACCAGATCTCTACAGGTGCATTTAGTAGGTGATCTTCACCGCAGCATCTGTTTGTGTTATATTAATTTATTTTACACAACACCTGTATAGTGCTCAACAGCTAGTGTAATTGTGTGGTTGCAAAACTGTGGGCCCGATTCACAGAACTAACTTAAGACAAAATCCTAAATTTACTACCATTTTGGTATTCACAGAAGGCACTTACTCATTTTGGTATTCACAGAAGGCACTTACTCATTTCGGTATTCACAGAAGTTAGGAGTCCTAACTTTAGGACTCCTAAATGCCTTCTGTGAATACCGAAAGTCTTAAAATTAGGATTTTAGGACTTTGCATGTCAGCGATAATTATCGCTAACGACATGCAAAGTGGGCGTGCCAAGATGTTAGCGACTGAAAACAGTCGCTAACATCTCTAACTCCTATTAACAACTTTTGGAAAAATTTGCGGTAAGCGCGAATATCTCCAAAAGCTAACGCCT
The DNA here is from genome assembly GCF_964261635.1 of Lissotriton helveticus. Classification (NCBI taxonomy): domain Eukaryota; kingdom Metazoa; phylum Chordata; class Amphibia; order Caudata; family Salamandridae; genus Lissotriton; species Lissotriton helveticus. Next base: position 5,367,268 of record NC_136072.1, read on the forward strand.
GCTAAAAGCAGTTCTTAGCCATGTTATCCAATGGAAGGTGGATAACATGGATAAGAGCATTAGCTCGGTAATGCATGAATATCGCTGATTTTTCAGCGATATTCATGCATTTCGCAGGATTTTTACCACTTTTGAGATAAACCTTGATAATATCAAGGTATCTCAGCGGTAAAAATCCTCGGTGCTTGGCGATATTTTTTTCCCGCTAACCAAGAAATAGCGATAATTATCGCTATTGCTTGGTAATATGCCCCTAAGTGCCTTCTGTGAATACCAAAATGAGTAAGTCCCTTCTGTGAATACCAAAATGCTAGTAAGTTTAGGATTTTGTCATAAGTTAGTTCTGTGAATCGGGCCCTTCGTGCCTGTCGAATCGTGTGGTTGTAGAATCGCGTGGCTGTCGAACCGTGTGGTTGTATAATTGTGAGGTTGTAGAACTGTGTAGTTGTAGAACTGTGTAGTTGTAGAACTGTGGGGTTAAAGAACCGTGTGGTTGAAGAACCGTGTGGTTGAAGAACCTGTGTGGGTGTAGAACCGTGTGGTTGTATAATCGTTTGCTTATAGATTTGTGTGGTTGTCGAACCGGGTGGTTGTAGAACCGTGTGGGTGTATAACCGTGTGGTAGTAGAATCATGTGGTTGTAGAACTGTGTGGTTGTAGAACTGTCTGGCTGAAGAACTGTGTGGTTGTAGAACCTTGTGGGTGTATAACCATGTGGTAGTAGAATCATGTGGTTGTCAAACTGTATGGTTGTTGAACCATGTGTTTGTAGACTTGTGTGGTTGTAGAATTCTGTGGTTGTAGAACCGTGTGGGTGTAAAATTGTGTAGTTGTTGATCACCTTTGTGAGACGATGAGATGCGTGAGGTTGTGGCACATGGCCTGGTCGTGCTGCATTGAATTTGATGTTGGTCGTACCTGTGCCCATGTTTGAGCGTTATGTCAAAGAGTTATTTTGTGTGTAAACTAGATCCGTATGGGTCTGTTTGACTCAATGGCCTGTTCCACATTGCAGTTCCTAGTTTCGTGGTTGATGGTTCCTCCCTTGAAGTAGTTTACGTGGAGGAAAGTTGGACGAGCCATGTTTCCACAGCCTTCTGATGAGCCCAGTGCCCTTCTAATTTGCATATCTGGGTGGGCCAGAGTTCCACCAAGTGCTGGCTTGTACCTAGAAAGAGTGCCCTACAAGTGGGATTCTGTTGCTGCCTCTTGTCTGCTGTGGGACTGTGTTGGATCAGAGATCAGAGGCGTCTTATCATGGGCTGGATCTGAAATTGTTGTACAAATGTTGGTCTGATCCATACAGTGCTGACGAGCTGTGGAAGTTATCGCAGTGTGATCCAGCGAGACACTGGGAGCCGGTGAAAGGTGAGAAGGGCTCGGGCGGTGCCAAGACTTCAGGTGTAGAATGAGTCCGGTCATTTCACTTGGGACTTGCTGTGGTTTGGTTACGAGATATGGGATCCGAGGTAAGGTACTGATAATTATGACTTGAATTTAGAAAGGGCCAAACCACAAACGCCTCTTTACACAACTCCAACCCTCATTTTGGGCCCAATTCACAGAACTAACTTAAAGCAAAATCCTAAACTTACTACCATTTCGGTATTCACAGAAGTCATTTAGGAGTCCTAAAGTTAGGACCGCTAACGTTACTACTCCTAAACTGAGAAAAATCAAACTTTAAGCCTTTCGGTATTCACAGAAGGCATTTAGGAGTAGTAAAGTTAGGAGTCCTAATTTTAGGACTCCTAAATGACTTCTGTGAATACCCGAAATGAGTAAGTGCCTTCTGTGAATACCAAAATGGTAGTAAGTTTAGGATTTTGTCTTAAGTAAGTTCTGTGAATCGGTCCCAGTAAGTCTAACTGAAAACCAGTGGAGCATTCACGTTACGTCTTAATATGGTTATCTTACATTTTAGCCATTTGCGCCGTGACGGATATACTCCAGCAGTAATTGCAGAAAGATTGCCACCGAAAGCAACAGAACCATAAAGACTTCCACTGTGGTCTGGAGAGAAGTAAATACAGTAAATTAGAACTTAGTGAGACAATCTCCACTTCAGGGCCAGACCAGTCTGCCTTTAAAAAAGCCTCAATGAGACCCATTCCTCCCTCTCCAAAGGATAAACCTCTGAGTTGGCCATTCTGAGATTAGACCTATCAGGATGGAGGGCTCTAGGGAGACACCAGCCCTTTAGTGTCTCATTAAAGCTCCGCCCTGTGGTTGGTGGAGGCAGAGAGGTCCCAATGTTTGTGCCAAGTGTGTGCAGAGGACCCCAACTGGGCCTACATTCTCCTCAACACTTTCACTGCTCCAAGGCCTTTACATTTTATAAAGATTTACTACCTTAATATTGAAATACAATTTCCTCATTCTATGGAGCATAAGAAATCTATAAAAATGAACATAAGTCATTGAATCAATTGAATCATGGCATTGCAATGAAAGGAAAATACAAGCTCCACGTGTTCAAGAAACACTTTCCCCAATTTAAATATTTAAGAGAAAAAATATAGGGGCCCGATTCACAGAACTAACTTAAGACAAAATCCTAAACTTACTACTATTGGTATTCACAGAAGTTAGGATTTTGTCTTAAGTTTGTCTTAAGACAGACTTAAGACAGACTTAAGACAAACTTAAGACAAATCCTAACTTCTGTGAATATCAAAAGTAGTAAGTTTAGGATTTTTTCTTAAGTTAGTTCTGTGAATCGGCCCCTTATAAAACGAACAAAAGAGGGTTCGATTTTTGAAAAAAATCCAGCATCCGTAAGAAATTAAATAGTATATTGATACAAAGTGTAGACTACTTAAATCAATAATCTGATTAATCAGAGTAAATTCATTAATCCTGAAATTTCAGAGAGCTATTGACAAATTTAAAAAAGAAATGGATTACAAGAAATAAACTACTGAAACATTCAGGTATATTACTCACGGGGGGTTTTAAAATTTCGAAATTGCTAAACATATCTTTTGGGGATTTTTGTAAATGTGACGTCAGAGGTGGCCACAAAATGCCCCTCTTAATGACCAGCTTTACTGATGTAAAGTGTATTCTATCCCCCTATGATAACCACATACTACCGCCCACCACGATTTAAATGTGATATTAGCTAAATTTTTCTGATTTCATCTAAACAACTATCAAGTCATTGCTATTAATATATTGACTCACATACCATGCATATGACATTCTCACCCCAAGAAGAATACATAATTTAAGAAAATGGCGTACAAACTTCACAAAAATCCATCATTTTATTTCAAATATTTAACAAGAACTCTTCAACCTGAGGTCTGCTGAACAACATTTGCAATGCATCACCTAACTTAGAACCACAAACCCAATAATTCCTGTGACCTAAAGTTGCCATTGTTTACAAACCGGTGGGAGTGAAACACAATCTGAGGCAAAAGAAAAGGAGGGACTGTTTAGTACTGACTGACCATGATTCAGATCAGATTTTTTTTACCACTTTCTGTCCCTTACAGTTACTGGAAAAACAATCAAAATGTTCCTTCAGCTTTAATTTATTATCGAAATATTTCTACTCTAATCCAGATTCTAGAGAAATGTATAAATAAAAGAAGTTTCACTGTGAGAAATCAGGCTGTTGGTTGAGGTGGCTGTGAGCCCTTCTCAAGCAGCAGCCACAGTTCCTGTCGGGTTTATCCACAAAAGTCACTCAATTAACCTTTGCTAGCCCTTTGGTAGCCTGGCACAAAATCAGCCAGGCTTAATTTAGGGGCACTGTGTAAAGTATGTATGCAGCACACAAACAGCAATAAAGTGAAAACACGGCAGAATAAAAATCCCACTCTAATTAAAAGAGTACATTTTGTTAAAATATTTGACAGCAAAACAACAAAAAGCCAATTAGTAGAACCAGAGTTATGAATTTGTAAAGTTTAAAGTGAAAAACAGCGCCTAAGGATCAAAGCCGCAAATGCAAACATCTTATTGCGCAGGACAGGGGCAAAATGTCCATCCACAATGGAGCAGGGCGGGGAACATCACTTACAACGCACATTTTACCACGCAGTGCTTTGACATCGCAGCTTTTACAACACAAACCATTACAACGCATTGCGCTGGGGGGCGCTCTAGGATAGGGAATATATTTAATTTATTATCCAACACCTTCCCTAGTGTCCACGGGGACTGGAGTTGGAATAGTAAATTAAATAATTCACTATCCAGCGCCCCAAAGCACTATGCGTTGTAATGGTATGCATTGTAAAACTCGCGTTGTAAAAGCATGCGATGTAAAAGCATGCGTTGTAATGTCGTACATCCGAGCAGGGCAGACCTCTGAGGGCAGAGGGCGGGCTTCAAGCAGCAGGGCAGACCTCTGATGGCAGGCTTCAAGCAGCAGGGCAGACCTCTGAGGGCAGGCTTCAAGCAGCAGGGCGGACCTCGAGGGCAGAGGGCAGGCTTCAAGCAGAAGGGCAGACCTCTGAGGGCAGAGGGCGGGCTTCAAGCAGCAGGGCAGACGTCTGAGGGCACAAAGCAAACTTCAAGCAGCATGGCAGACCTCTGAGGGCAGAGGGTAGGCTTCAAGCAGCAGGGCAGGCTCCAAGCAGCAGGGCAGACATCTGAGGGCACAGGGCAGGCTTCAAGCAGCAGGGCGGACCTCGAGGGCAGAGGGCAGGCTTCAAGCAGCAGGGCAGACCTCTGAGGGCAGAGGGCAGGCTTCAAGCAGCAGGGCAGACGTCTGAGGGCACAAAGCAAGCTTCAAGCAGCATGGCAGACCTCTGAGGGCAGAGGGTAGGCTTCAAGCAGCAGGGCAGACCTCTGAGGGCAAAGGGCAGGCTCCAAGCAGCAGGGCAGGCATCTGAGGGCACAGGGCAGGCTTCAAGCAGCAGGGCAGTCCTCTGAGGGCAGAGGGCAGACTTCAAGCAGCAGGGCAGACGTCTGAGGGCAAAGGGCAGGCTTCAAGCAGCATGGCAGACGTCTGAGGGCAGAGGGAAGGCATCAAGCAGCAGGGCAGACCTCTGAGGGCAGAGGGCAGGCTTCAAGCAGCAGGGCAGACCTCTGAGGGCAGAGGGCAGGCTTCAAGCAGCAGGGCAGACCTCTGAGGGAAGAGGGTGGGCTTCAAGCAGCAGGGCAGACCACTGAGGGCAGAGGGCGGGCTTCAAGCAGCAGGGCAGTCCTCTGAGGGCAGAGGGTGGTCTTCAAGCAGCATGGCAGACCTCTGAGGGCAGAGGGAAGGCATCAAGCAGCAGGGCAGACCTCTGAGGGCAGAGGGCAGGCTTCAAGCAGCAGGGCAGACGTCTGAGGGCAGAGGGAAGGCATCAAGCAGCAGGGCAGACCTCTGTGGGCAGAGGGCAGGCTTCAAGCAGCAGGGCAGACGTCTGAGGGCAGAGGGCAGGCTTCAAGCAGCAGGGCAGACCTCTGAGGGCAGAGGGCAGGCTTCAAGCAGCAGGGCAGTCCTCTGAGGAAAGAGGGCAAGCTTCAAGCAGCAGGGCAGACATCTGAGGGCAGAGGGAAGGCATCAAGCAGCAGGGCAGACCTCTGAGGGCAGAGGGCAGGCTTCAAGCAGCAGGGCAGACCTCTGAGGGCAGAGGGCAGGCTTCAAGCAGCAGGGCAGACCTCTGAGGGCAGAGGGCAGGCTTCAAGCAGCAGGGCAGACCTCTGAGGCCACAGGGCAGGCTTGAAGCAGCAGGGCAGACCTCTGAGGTCACAGGGCAGGCTTGAAGCAGCAGGGTAGACCTCTGAGGTCACAGGGCAGGCTTGAAGCAGCAGGGCAGACCTCTGAGGGCAGAGGACAGGCTTCGAGCAGCAGGGCAGACCTCTGAGGGCAGGCTTCAAGCAGCAGGGCAGACCTCTGAGAGCAGTCTTCAAGCAGCAGGGCAGACCTCGAGGGCAGAGGGCAGGGTTCAAGCAGCAGGGCAGACCTCTGAGGGCAGAGGGAAGGCATCAAGCAGCAGGGCAGACCTCTGAGAGCAGAGGGCAGGCTTCAAGCAGCACGGCAGACCTCTGAGGGCAGAGGGCGGGCTTCAAGCAGCAGGGCAGACCTCTGAGGGCAGAGGGTGGGCTTCAAGCAGCAGGGCAGTCCTCTGAGGGCAGAGGGTGGGCTTCAAGCAGCAGGGCAGACCGCTGAGGGCAGAGGGCAGGCTTCAAGCAGCAGGGCAGTCCTCTGAGGGCAGAGGGTGGGCTTCAAGCAGCATGGCAGACCTCTGAGGGCAGAGGGCAGGCTTCAAGCAGCAGGGTAGACCTCTGAGGGCAGAGGGCAGGCTTCAAGCAGCAGGGCAGTCCTCTGAGGGCAGAGGGTGGGCTTCAAGCAGCAGGGCAGACCTCTGAGGGCAGAGGGCAGGCTTCAAGCAGCAGGGCAGTCCTCTGAGGGCAGAGGGTGGGCTTCAAGCAGCAGGGCAGACCTCTGAGGGCACAGGGCAGGCTTCAAGCAGCATGGCAGACCTCTGAGGATAGAGGGTGGGCTTCAAGCAGCAGGGCAGACCTCTGGGGGCAGAGGGCAGGCTTCAAGCAGCAGGGTAGACCTCTGAGGGCAGTGGGGGGGCTTCAAGCAGCAGGGCAGACCACTGAGGGCAGTGGGGGGGGCTTCAAGCAGCAGGGCAGACCTCTGAGGGCAGTGGGGGGGCTTCAAGCAGCAGGGCAGACCTCGAGGGCAGAGGGAAGGCATCAAGCAGCAGGGCAGACCTCTGAGGGCAGAGACTGGGCTTCTAGCAGCAGGGCAGACGTCTGAGGGCAGAGGGCAGGCTTCAAGCAGCAGGGCATACCTCTGGGGGCAGAGGGCGGGCTTAAAGCAGCAGGGCAGTCCTCTGAGAGCAGAGGGCAGGCATCAAGCAGCAGGGCAGACCTCTGAGGAAAGAGGGCAGGCTTCAAGCAGCAGGGCGACCTCTGAGGGCAGAGGGTGGGCATCAAGCAGCAGGGCAGTCCTCTGAGGGCAGAGGGCAGGATTCAAGCAGCAGGGAGACCTCTGAGGGCAGAGGGTGGGCATCAAGCAGCAGGGCGGACCTCTGAGGGCAGTGGGGGGGCTTCAAGCAGCAGGGCGACTTCTGAGGGCAGAGGGCAGGCTTCAAGCAGCAGGGCGACCTCTGAGGGCAGAGGGCAGGCTTCAAGCAGCAGGGCGGACCTCTGAGGGCAGTGGGGGGGCTTCAAGCAGCAGGGCGACCTCTGAGGGCAGTGGGGGGGCTTCAAGCAGCAGGGCAGACCTCTGAGGGCAGAGGGCAGGCATCAAGCAGCAGGGCAGACCTCTGAGGGCACAGGGCAGGCTTCAAGCAGCAGGGCAGACCTCTGAGGGCAGAGGGCAGGCTTCAAGCAGCAGGGCAGTCATCTGAGGGCACAGGGCAGGCTTCAAGCAGCAGGGCAGACCTCTGAGGGCAGAGGGCAGGCTTCAAGCAGCAGGGCAGACCTATGAGGGAAGAGGGCGGGCTTCAAGCAGCAGGGCAGTCCTCTGAGGGCAGAGGGTGGGCTTCAAGCAGCATGGCAGACCTCTGAGGGCAGAGGGCAGGCTTCAAGCAGCAGGGTAGACCTCTGAGGGCAGAGGGCAGGCTTCAAGCAGCAGGGCAGACCTCCGAAGGCATGCTTCAAGCAGCAGGGCAGACCTCTGAGGGCAGAGGGCAGGCTTCAAGCAGCAGGGCAGACCTCTGAGGGCAGAGGACAGGCTTAAAGCAGCAGGGCAGACCTCTGAGGGCAGAGGGTGGGCTTCAAGCAGCAGGGCAGACCTCGAGGGCAGAGGGCAGGCTTCAAGCAGCAGGGCAGACCTCTGAGGGAAGAGGGCGGGCTTCAAGCAGCAGGGCAGACCTCTGAGGGCAGAGGGCAGGCTTCAAGCAGCAGGGCGACCTCTAGGGCAGAGGGCAGGCTTCAAGCAGCAGGGCAGACCTCTGAGGGAAGAGGGCGGGCTTCAAGCAGCAGGGCAGACCTATGAGGGCAGAGGGCAGGCTTCAAGCAGCAGGGCAGACCTCTGAGGGCAGAGACTGGGCTTCAAGCAGCAGGGCAGACGTCTGAGGGCAGAGGGCAGGCTTCAAGCAGCAGGGAAGACCTCTGAGGGCAGAGGGCAGGCTTCAAGCAGCAGGGCAATTCTCTGAGGGCAGAGGGCAGGCTTCAAGCAGCAGGGCAGACGTCTGAGGGCAGAGGGCAGGCTTCAAGCAGCAGGGCAGACCTCTGAGGGCAGAGACTGGGCTTCAAGCAGCAGGGCAGACCTCTGAGGGAAGAGGGCGGGCTTCAAGCAGCAGGGCAGACCTCTGAGGGCAGGCTTCAAGCAACAGGGCAGACCTCTGAGGGCACAGAGCAGGCTTCAAGCAGCAGGGCAGACCTCTGAGGGCACAGAGCAGGCTTCAAGCAGCAGGGCAGACCTCTGATGGCACAGGGCAGGCTTCAAGCAGCAGGGCAGACCTCTGAGGGCAGAGGGCAGGCTTCACGCAGCAGGACAGACCTCTGAGGGCACAGAGCTGGCTTCAAGCAGCAGGGCAGACCTCTGAGGGCAGAGGGCAGGCTTCAAGCAGCAGGGCGACCTCTGAGGGCAGTGGGGGGCTTCAAGCAGCAGGGCAGACCTCTGAGGGCAGAGGGCAGGCTTCAAGCAGCAGGGCAGATGTCTGAGGGCAGAGTGCAGGCTTCAAGCAGCAGGGCAGACCTCTGGGGGCAGAGGGCAGGCTTCAAGCAGCATGGCAGACCTCTGAGGGCAGTGGGGGGGGCTTCGAGCAACAGGGCAGTCCTCTGAGGGCAGAGGGCAGGCTTCAAGCAGCAGGGCAGACCTCTGAGGGCAGAGGGAAGGCTTCAAGCAGCAGGGCAGTCCTCTGAGGGCAGAGGGAAGGCTTCAAGCAGCAGGGCAGACCTCTGAGGGCAGAGGGAAGGCTTCAAGCAGCATGGCAGACCTCTGAGGACAGAGGGTGGGCATCAAGCAGCAGGGCAGACCTCTGAGGGCAGGGGGCAGGCTTCAAGCAGCAGGGCAGACCTCTGAGGGCAGAGGGTAGGCTTCAAGCACCTAGGCAGACCTCTGAGGGAAGAGGGCGGGCTTCAAGCAGCAGGGCAGACCTCTGAGGGCAGGCTTCAAGCAACAGGGCAGACCTCTGAGGGCAGAGGGGGGGCTTCAAGCAGCAGGGCAGACCTCTGAGGGAAGAGGGCAGGCATCAAGCAGCAGGGTGACCTCGAGGGCAGAGGGCAGGCTTCAAGCAGCAGGGCAGTCCTCTGAGGAAAGAGGGAAGGCTTCAAGCAGCAGGGCAGACCTCTGAGGGCAGAGGGTAGGCTTCAAGCACCAGGGCAGACCTCTGAGGGAAGAGGGCGTGCTTCAAGCAGCAGGGCAGACCTCTGAGGGCAGAGGCCAGGCTTCAAGCAGCAGGGCAGACCTCTGAGGGCAGAGGGAAGGCTTCAAGCAGCAGGGCAGACCTCTGAGGGCAGAGGCCAGGCTTCAAGCAGCAGGGCAGACCTCTGAGGGCAAAGGCCAGGCTTCAAGCAGCAGGGCAGACCTCTGAGGGCAGAGGCCAGGCTTCAAGCAGCAGGGCAGACCTCTGAGGGCAGAGGGAAGGCTTCAAGCAGCAGGGCAGACCTCTGAGGGAAGAGGGCGGGCTTCAAGCAGCAGGGCAGACCTCTGAGGGCAGGCTTGAAGCAGCAGGGCAGTCCTCTGAGGGCACAGGGTGGGCTTCAAGCAGCAGGGCAGACCTCTGAGGGCAGGCTTCAAGCAACAGGGCAGACCCCTGAGGGCACGGAGCAGGCTTCAAGCAGAAGGGCAGACCTCTGAAGGCAGATGGCAGGCTTCAAGCAGAAGGGCAGACCTCTGAGGAAAGAGGGCGAGCTTCAAGCAGCAGGGCAGACCTCAGAGGGCAGAGGGCGGGCTTCAAGCAGCAGGGCAGACCTCTGAGGGCAGAGGGCAGGCTTCAAGCAGCAGGGCAGACCTCTGAGGGCAGAGGGCGGGCTTCAAGCAGCAGGGCAGACCTCTGAGGGCAGAGGGCGGGCTTCAAGCAGCAGGGCAGACCTCTGAGGAAAGAGGGCAAGCTTCAAGCAGCAGGACAGACCTCTGAGGGCAGAGGGTAGGCTTCAAGCAGAAGGGCAGACCTCTGAGGGCAGAGGGTGGGCTTCAAGCAGCAGGGCAGACCTCTGAGGGCAGAGGGCAGGCTTCAAGCAGCAGGGCAGACCTCTGAGGGCAGAGGGCGGGCTTCAAGCAGCAGGGCAGCACTCTGAGGGCAGTGGGGGGGCTTCAAGCAGCAGGGCAGTCCTCTGAGGAAAGAGGGCAAGCTTCAAGCAGCAGGGCAGACCTCTGAGGGCAGAGGGCAGGCTTCAAGCAGCATGGCAGACCTCTGAGAGCAGAGGGCAGGCTTCAAGCAGCAGGGCGGCCTCTGAGGGCAGAGGGCAGGCTTCAAGCAGCATGGCAGACCTCTGAGGGCAGAGGGCAGGCTTCAAGCAGCAGGGCATACCTCTGAGAGCAGAGGGCAGGCTTCAAGCAGCAGGGCAGACCTCTGAGGGCAGGCTTCAAGCAGCAGGGCAGACCTCTGAGGGCAGAGGGCAGGCTTCAAGCAGCAGGGTGACCTCGAGGGCAGAGGGCAGGCTTCAAGCAGCAGGGCAGACCTCTGAGGGCAGAGGGCGGGCTTCAAGCAGCAGGGCAGACCTCTGAGGGCAGAGGGCGGGCTTCAAGCAGCAGGGCAGACCTCTGAGGAAAGAGGGCAAGCTTCAAGCAGTAGGACAGACCTCTGAGGGCAGAGGGTAGGCTTCAAGCAGAAGGGCAGACCTCTGAGGGCAGAGGGTGGGCTTCAAGCAGCAGGGCAGACCTCTGAGGGCAGAGGGCAGGCTTCAAGCAGCAGGGCAGACCTCTGAGGGCAGAGGGCGGGCTTCAAGCAGCAGGGCAGCACTCTGAGGGCAGTGGGGGGGCTTCAAGCAGCAGGGCAGTCCTCTGAGGAAAGAGGGCAAGCTTCAAGCAGCAGGGCAGACCTCTGAGGGCAGAGGGCAGGCTTCAAGCAGCAGGGCGGCCTCTGAGGGCAGAGGGCAGGCTTCAAGCAGCATGGCAGACCTCTGAGGGCAGAGGGCAGGCTTCAAGCAGCAGGGCATACCTCTGAGAGCAGAGGGCAGGCTTCAAGCAGCAGGGCAGACCTCTGAGGGCAGGCTTCAAGCAGCAGGGCAGACCTCTGAGGGCAGAGGGCAGGCTTCAAGCAGCAGGGTGACCTCGAGGGCAGAGGGCAGGCTTCAAGCAGCAGGGCAGACCTCTGAGGGCAGAGGGAAGGCTTCAAGCAGCAGGGCAGACCTCTGAGGGCAGAGGGTAGGCTTCAAGCACCAGGGCAGACCTCTGAGGGAAGAGGGCGGGCTTCAAGCAGCAGGGCAGACCTTTGAGGGCAGGCTTCAAGCAACAGGGCAGACCTCTGAGGGCAGAGGGGGGGCTTCAAGCAGCAGGGCAGACCTCTGAGGGCAGAGGGTGGGCTTCAAGCAGCAGGGCAGACCTCTGAGGGCACAGGGCAGGCTTCGAGCAGCAGGGCAGTCCTCTGAGGAAAGAGGACAGGCTTCAAGCAGCAGGGCAGACCTCTGAGGGCAGAGGGAAGGTTTCAAGCAGCAGGGCAGACCTCTGAGGGCAGAGGGTAGGCTTCAAGCACCAGGGCAGACCTCTGAGGGTAGAAGGCGGGCTTCAAGCAGCAGGGCAGAGCTCTGAGGGCAGAGGGCAGGCTTCAAGCAGCAGGGCAGAGCTCTGAGGGCAGAGGGCAGAGGGCAGGCTTCAAGCAGCAGGGCAGAGCTCTGAGGGCAGAGGGCAGAGGGCAGAGGGAAGGCATCAAGCAGCAGGGCAGACCTCTGGGGGTAGAGGGAGGGCTTCAAGCAGCAGGGCAGACCTCTGGGGGCAGAGGGCAGGCTTCGAGCAGCAGGGCAGACCTCTGAGGGAAGAGGGCAGGCATCAAGCAGCAGGGCGACCTCGAGGGCAGAGGGCAGGCTTCAAGCAGCAGGGCAGAGCTCTGAGGGCAGAGGGCAGGCTTCAAGCAGCAGGGCAGAGCTCTGAGGGCAGAGGGCAGGCTTCAAGCAGCAGGGCAGACGTCTGAAGGCAGAGGGCAGGCTTCAAGCAGCAGGGCAGAGCTCTGAGGGCAGAGGGCAGAGGGCAGAGGTGTAAAAACAGGTCAAGGACAACCAATATTTGCCCGGCGGTATCGCCTCTTTAACCCACAAAATCTTAATCAATGAAGAGGCAGGCGCTGGAGACTGGAAGGCAGGAAACAAGGTTTATTCTCTCCGGAGGAGAACACATCAGTTCGGACAGCCAGTATCGTCACGAGGTGCTCTAAACGCATCTCTGAGGCCTGGCCTCTTATACACAGTTTTATGATCTTTATTGCAGGTAACACATTCTTGCAATGCTTTGAAGTATGAAAGGATATCCTCGGAATCTCCCCTTCGGGCCCGTTCCCACACACATTTACAGTTGAAGTCCCCACCCCGGTCACAATAGGTGATGATTATCGCGCAGCTGGACATTCCGCCGATTCACAGAATGTGTAGGGTTGATCGGATATCATAGGGTGGGGGCTTTGATCAATTCGAGGGTCCTTTAATGGGGGAAGCTTCCTACTGTACGGGGGGGTAATAAACAGTATCCGCAGGGCCAGGTGGCGGCCTGGGAACGGGGAAGACAAACGGGCACACAGGAAAAGGGGGTTTGTATCGAAGGGTCTGGGACCATGAAAGGAACGAAGGGAGGTGTCGCGCTGGGAACAGGATGGGGTTCTGAGGCAGAGCTGCGCTGAAGAGGGGTTTATGACCCAAGGCATGTGAGAGCGGGGGGGGTGGCCAGTGCGTGGGGGGCTTGTGAGGGCGAAGGGCTGTGCTGGGGGCCAGTGGCATGCAGAGGGTGGTTCTGATCGAGGCACCTAAAATGGCGGGTGCGCACGACAAAAAGTGTGGCATCAGGGGAAAAGGCAAGATGGCGCAGATAATGTTTACCAAACCGTACTAATTTTCCACAGTCCCCCCCTTTAACATTCCCAAGACATCTTGCTGGCCTATTTCCTATCCATGTCTACTGTGGCGGTCATAAGTAAAGAAGTAGGAACCCAGGTGAAGGAGCTATAAACATTACATTTAAAATCTTTCGTCTTAGGAGGCGGGCCTATCGATAAGCTCGTTTGCAGGAAAGTCATAGTAATGCAATATCGGACAAAACCGATTCTGTAGCGAGAGTGTTGAGTACATTTCATAGATGCTTATAGTCATTCGGAATATGAACTGATAGGTTATTACATATGTAAGTTCTTTTCGTATTCGGTTGGAGCGTAATCAATACAATGGTGGCTGGGAGAGAAATGAGACGTAGTAAAAACGATAATCAGGGGTGTCATTGTTCGAAGGGGAAGTCCTATTGTCATGGACCATTATTAGTGAGTTCTCAGCATTCTTTGTCGTCTTCTGTTGGCACTGTGGAGCACCGGCGGTGGAGCTACGTGTCCAGCTCTATTCTAGGTCCCGCGTTGCAGGGCATGACCTTTTCCTCGCTTTCCTGGTCAAAAAGGTCCTTTTCGCCCTGTGTCCTTTTGAGTCGATTGTCAAAGAGTTCATGTGGAAGAAGGGGGGGTGTGTGAGTAGTCCTTAGGGTAGGTCGGAGGAAAAGGGGGATGGAGCAGGGCCAGATCGGGAACAGACCAGGGGGACGGAAAAGTTTAGGTAGGTGGGCCCATGACCGAGTTCAGAGAGTGGGGACTTTTCGGCACACGTTGATCATCGAGCAGGGGCATCAGGTCAGCCCTTTCCTCTCATTTTGTCGGAAACAGTGCCTCGTCCTGCGACTCCTTACTGTTGCGGTCTCGTCTTGGCCAATATCGCAGATGTTCCACGATCTGTAGTCAGGCCGCGTGCTCCCACATCCGGTCTCTCTCTTTCCTCCGACAGTGGTACCCTTAAATGAGTTTGAAAAGACAGTCTTTAGAGAATTGGCAGAGGAAGGTAATCACATAAGTCTATTTCTCTCCCAGCTCCAAGCAAATGAGAAACATCCGTTACATTGGGGTTCACAACCAACATATAAATAATTGATGATGGGCTTGCTGGATTTCCTATAACTTTCTTTCGTAACTATTTCTGTGGTGTTTGTTGGTGTTACATTCATTGTCGTGGTACGAGATCTGGTACCTATTCATTGCATTTTGTTTATTACAGTTACATCAGTTCTTCTGGCAGAGACCCACTTTCCTAGTACGAGCCTTACGAAGCTATACCGTTCTTCAGGGCTTTATATTTTACGAAAAAGTGCAACGTGCTACCACCATGGTCTGATAGGTATCTTTCTGAGGAACGAACATAGGCTAAACAATTTTCCATTCGATCAATGCATCCTACCTCTCAGCTAAACATTTTACTTCTAACAGGGTTTATTGCAACAATTTCTTCATTTTGGTCTAATCTTAACTTTGCAAACATCATTCTAATTCCTACATGGTCTCTTACAACCTGACTACTTCATTAAAAAACCAAGGTCTTATGGAAAACAACTAGGAACATAGCAAACTGTGGTGAGGGACTATCGTCTTGCTTTGTGTCATGAGGGCGTTATCTAGCAGAAGGCCACAGTTCAGTTGGTAAGCGTTCAGTGACATTTCTCGAATTCTAAACTCTGTAGCTTGCTCATCAACAAATCATTTCTAGGAACAACGGCTGGCCTGCGTTAGTCGTAAGTCGACCCATCTCTTACAACCGGGGGTGAGGGACATTTTAAAAACTCTCGTCCGGGGCAGCTGATACAAAACCGAGGGCGTTCTGGGAAGATGGGGATGTTTCGGTCACTTTTACTGTTTGGGTATTGAGACAATTCGGGACGGGGAAGGTCGCGTTATCTGAGGCATTTTTGTTTATCATAGAAGCCACTGACATGTAGTTCCCTTATTACGGGTCAGATTAGGGAACCTCAGTCGTCTTACCTGTCCTTTCCTTTTTGGCCAATTCTAGGTTTCCTCAATATTTAGCAGAAAGGAGAGGTAGTGACACGGCATCAAGGTGATTTTTATTTAAGACAAATTTTCGCAAATACTTGCGGTAGCTGGAGCCAATTGGGTGGTGCACCAGGGGTGGCGGTTTTGCCAATTAGGTGCTAGTCGTTCAGGAGAGTGAGAGGGTGGAGGAGAGAGAGAGAGAGAGAGAGAGAGAGAGAGAGAGAGAGAGAGAGAGAGAGAGAGAGAGAGAGATGTGCAACAATAGGCTAAATAGTACACGTGCGACATGGGGAGTGGCCGTGTATTAAGATAGGCTATTCAGCGCATTACACAACATGAGACATTACGGGTCTGTGTTAGAATTTTGAAAGCATGCAGTTTGGGACGGACGAGCATTAGGCCGGGTACAGGGGACATGCATTGAGTAAAAGGCACCATTGTGTCGCACTTCTCGCACTCTCGGTCCTTTGACTAGTTAAGTCAACGCCTCAGTCGCATAAAAACGTTTTCTCATAGTCTCAGACATACGTGACATGTGCCCATTCACGCAACACGGATTAGGGGTGATCGTGTTTCATCATATCATACAACTTATTGGCTCTTTCGTTACAAGAGCAGTTTGTGGGTGTGTTTAGGTGCCACCTTGCAGCGTTAGTCCGCTTCATGTATCAGACATGGCGAGGCTTCAGATCTTCACCATACCTCAGTCGTGATTCCAATGTAACCTGTAGAGGGAGGGAAAGAGGGGAAAGGAGGGGGACAACATTCGAGCATATCAAATGCATGGGCACGAAAGTCCTTTACTTACCACATACTCGTCTTATCTCCTCGGGATAGAATCCCTGGGGTCTTGGTTTCTGAAGCCAGGGGGGGGGGGGGGCAGTGTGTCCTTATAGGCCGTGTGTAGGGAAACATTAAAAAAATCAGAGGCACTTAGTGCGAGGTATCTAGTTGGTAGATGTATCTAGCTGTCGGGGTCCTTAAATCTTTTTCAACGCTGTGATGTTCTAAGGCATATCAGCTCTTCGGCCAACTCTGTTCCCTAGTACCTTTGAGTGCCGTACCTTTATAACATTCTATCATTTACACCGCTTCACTTTACCCGTCCTCAGAAGTCGAGGTCCTTCTCCATGCGTTAGTTCCTGAGCCAGTCGCATACTTGGAGGCAGAGTATCGTGTCTTAGATTCGATCCTCCATCCGGGGCTGAGCAACCATTTTCTAATAACCTTAAAAAGAGAGCAAAGCAGGGTGCACAGAAAGACTCTCCGGCTGTTCCCATATTTAAAGAAAAGCATGCAATACCTGTTCATAGTTTGGAAAACCTTTATTTGCACAATCGTTCAGCATGTAGATATGAGAGTGCAATCGTATTTGGCCGGACACGGCGATGGCTGAAGCACGTACAGTAAGGGGGGTATTTTGCAGCATTAAAAACATTTAAAAGGGTTTATTTATTCATTTGCAGGAAACTAAAAAGGTCTATCAATAGGTGAGGGATCAAGGGGCATTCATTTCATAATTGGAAGCACAGTCAGACTAGTTGTAATAAAATTTCCTAAATGCATACCGTGGGCGTGTGTCACAAGCGAGGTTATGTATCAGTTACAATAATATCATAATAAATCGTACATTGAAACCAACATTTTTCACGGGATCCTTTTACATGTTCGTCGTGTGAACCCTCCCTCTTTGTCGTAAAGTGTACAAAAGATCATATACATATCTCAGAACATCAAGTCTTATTAGTTAAAAACACCACGAGGTGTTTGTAAGTTCTTATTGACACCGGCGCCATTTTGGGCGGGGCCGGGTTAGTCCGGAAGTAGCATCAGGGACAAAATGTTTCCCACAACCGGCGGTTGGACCAGAGTCCTTTTCGGCAGTTCAAAAAACTCGTGCTAACAGAAGGGGTGGCTATGTCGTGGTTATTTCGTTAGCGATCAAGGCAGTTGTTCCTCATCGGAAGCCTGTAGGGGCCAAGGGCTCCTGGGACTTTTGTAGAATCTTCAAGGCTGTGGGGATGCTGTCGGAGGTGGGGGCTCGTGCCCCGGTGGGCAAGCGTCCGGGTTACACTGCTGGTCAGAGTTACTTTAGTGGCCTAGACCCGCCTTCCAGGGGGCCCAGACGCCATTTTGAGGCCCTGCAGCAGCCGCCCTTCGTCGAGTCTGCAAGAGTGGAAGAGGCCCTTTGGGGTGAAAGAAATGGAACACCGTGCCGTAGGAGCAGGACATTCGGCTAGGGTGCAGCTGTGGTGCCCCCACCTGGGGGGCGAGGGAGGCTCGTTCGCGCCGTCTCCCTCTCCCAGTGCACCCCACGCCGCCCCTTCTCACGGGCATACATGATGGCCACTCCACATCCCGTGCTCCACAAGTACTCTTGAGGGCCATCGTATGTCTTGTGCTGCGCAAGTATGGCCGCCGTTGCATGTCCGGTGCTGCGCAAGTATGGGCGCCGTTGCATGTTCGGTGCTGCGCAAGTATGGGCACCGTTGCATGTTCGGTGCTGCGCAAGTATGGGCACCGTTGCATGTTCGGTGCTGCGCAAGTATGGGCACCGCCCGGCTGGAGGATTTCGGCGCCGGGCCGGGGGCTGGGAAACCTCCTATCCGGGGAGGTGGGAGAGGCTCGTCCGCGTCGCCTCTCCCTCCCAGCCCACCCTATACCAATTTTCAGCAGAGGTATTTGTGATGGCCGGACCGGGAGATACGAGGGAGGGGGGGTCATCTGCACCCGCCCCCTCCCTACTCGTGGTCCGGGGGACGCCACCCCACGAAGAAGAGGAAGGGACGGCCATTTCATGCTGGGCCCGTGGTGCCCCCTGGACATCTCACTGGCGATCTTTTCGATCGATGGCTGTCAGCAGGCTCCGCCCCACACGTGCTGTGTGTTTCACCTTCCGGATGGGCGTGACCGGTGACCTGCGGCATTTCGGGAACTTCCGGAGTGGGGGTAGGTATTTTGTTTGGACAGGCATGTCTGGGTAATGGGGGTTGTCTATGCAGGCCTGTAATTGCTCCTTTTTTACAGAGTGGGGGGGCAGCAGAGAGTAATCAATCCCATTGCACTCGAAGTTTGAGTTCATTAATGGAATGTATACTAATCTGTCCGAGACTACTCTGTGTATTGTTTCTGTAGGTTATCCGAAAAGGGTGGCTTTTTTTTTTTTTTTTGTGTTAGGGAACAGTAGCGGTAGTACGGGGTTCGTCACCGGGTAACTTAGAGCTAGACTGGGTTTCCCGTCTTAGCGTTGTTCGATCTATGAGGACTCAAACATGTCGCTGAAATCGGTCTGGCGAAATCTGTGCCATCGGGCATAATCAAACGTGGTGGTTCTATCTGGCCTGTCCGCGTCAGTCTGATTTATCTTTGTCTCGCGCCTTTTCCCTTTCTGCCGGCCTGTTATTTCTGTCGGCCCTCTGCTCTTACCCACATTCAGTAGAGTCGGGCATTGGGCTTTCCAGTGTCCGGAAAATTTACAAAAAGCACATTGGTTTTGCCCTAAGTCTGGTCGTCCTGTGCGTAGTGTCGGGGGATTACTTTCGGGTCGTTGTGTCTTGGGGTTGTCCTGTCGATATATTCCTTTACCTACTCTGACTTCGTCTCTTTTCTTTCGTTGCATTGCTTCTTTGCGCCACATACCGAGACTGTCGAGCATAATAGGCGTTGTCTTATTACTACAAAGGGCTATTTCTAACGTTTCTATTTTATCAAGATCGAAGGATCCTATCAGTGGCCACTGTTTCTCTTGATTTTCTTTGGTATACCTGTGCCACAGCTTACTATAGGCTATGGTAACTAATCCATACTTTGTGAACATGTCTTTATTAGGGGTGCCTTCCAGCGGAGCTAGATGGTCCACCTCTAATAAACGGTCCGGGCTGAACCAACTACCAATCAGTGGGGAGAAGACAGACATGACGGCTCACAACGAGGACAAAAAGTCAGCACTGCCTATCTTATCACTGCGTGCAAAGACTAGACAGAATATTTCTATTCTACGTTGTTTGCAGGCAGTGAATACCTCATGAACCAATATCAAAAAGTCAATAAACAATCAGTGGGGAGAATAAGTAGGCCCGCAAAAAGGTCTGCGTCCTCTACCCTTTCACTATCTGCAAAGAGGAACCTGTTCTTTCCTGTTTGCAGACAGAGAATCTCCAGAAAACAATCCGCGAACAGTAGTTCGGGGTCAAAAATAATTAATCAGTGTGGGAGAGGGAAATCTCCCGAGAGTTCAAAACAATCAATCAGTGGGGGAGAAAGATAGGCACGATGGCTGCGTTACCTATCCTTCACTGTTTGCAAAGAGAGAGAGCCTATTGTTTCTCCGTTTGCAGACAGTGAATCTCCAAACAAATCAACAAAGAGTAATACTAGTATTTTCCGATCAATTAAACAATCATTTCGCGATTCGTCGTGTTTACACGACCTTACCCGGACCGTATGGACAGTTTCTTATCTTCCGAATCCAGCGCCCGATCGTCCTCTTTTTCTTGTATTCCTCGCGGCACTCCTGATGGTTCCCAGTCAGGACCGTAGATCACTCGAGAGAGAGGTCTGTTCGGAACCAGTGAAGTTCGGATGATCGGCTGCCAGACGATGGTCTATTGGGCAAGAGCTCTCCCGATCGTTGCAGTCGTTCACTCTGTCGTCAGGACCTCTCCCACTGGATCCACGTGTCGCTGATGGGCCCCACGCTTGGGATGCCAATTGTAAAAACAGGTCAAGGACAACCAATATTTGCCCGGCGGTATCGCCTCTTTAACCCACAAAATCTTAATCAATGAAGAGGCAGGCGCTGGAGACTGGAAGGCAGGAAACAAGGTTTATTCTCTCCGGAGGAGAACACATCAGTTCGGACAGCCAGTATCGTCACGAGGTGCTCTAAACGCATCTCTGAGGCCTGGCCTCTTATACACAGTTTTATGATCTTTATTGCAGGTAACACATTCTTCCAATGCTTTGAAGTATGAAAGGACATCCTCGGAATCTCCCCTTCAGGCCCGTTCCCACACACATTTACAGTTGAAGTCCCCACCCCGGTCACAATAGGTGATGATTATCGCGCAGCTGGACATTCCGCCGATTCACGGAATGTGTGGGGTTGATCGGATATCATAGGGTGGGGGCTTTGATCAATTCGAGGGTCCTTTAATGGGGGAAGCTTCCTACTGTACGGGGGGGGGGTAATAAACAGTATCCGCAGGGCCAGGTGGCGGCCTGGGAACGGGGAAGACAAACGGGCACACAGGAAAAGGGGGTTTGTATCGAAGGGTCTGGGACCATGAAAGGAACGAAAGGAGGTGTCGCGCTGGGAACAGGATGGGGTTCTGAGGCAGAGCTGCGCTGAAGAGGGGTTTATGACCCAAGGCATGTGAGAGCGGGGGGGTGGCCATTGCGTGGGGGGCTTGTGAGGGCGAAGGGCTGTGCTGGGGGCCAGTGGCATGCAGAGGGTGGTTCTGATCGAGGCACCTAAAATGGCGGGTGCGCACGACAAAAAGTGTGGCATCAGGGGAAAAGGCAAGATGGCGCAGATAATGTTTACCAAACCGTACTAATTTTCCACAGAGGGAAGGCATCAAGCAGCAGGGCAGGCCTCTGGGGGCAGAGGGGGGGCTTCAAGCAGCAGGGCAGACCTCTGGGGGCAGAGGGCAGGCTTCGAGCAGCAGGGCAGAGCTCTGAGGGAAGAGGGCAGGCATCAAGCAGCAGGGCGACCTCGAGGGCAGAGGGCAGGCTTCAAGCAGCAGGGCGGACCTCTGAGGGCAGAGGGCAGGCTTCAAGCAGCAGGGCATACCGCTGGGGGCAGAGGGCAGGCTTCAAGCAGCAGGGCACACCTCTGAGGGCAGAGGGTGGGCTTCAAGCAGCAGGGCAGACCTCTGAGGGCAGAGGGCAGGGTTCAAGCAGCAGGGCAGACCGCTGAGGGCAGGCTTCGAGCAGCAGGGCAGACCTCTGAGGGCAGTGGGGGGGCTTCAGGCAGCAGGGCAGACCTCTGAGGGCAGAGGGCAGGCTTCAAGCAGCAGGGCAGTCCTCTGAGGGCAGAGGGCAGGCTTCAAGCAGCAGGGCAGACCTCTGAGGGCAGCGGGCAGGCTTCAAGCAGCAGGGCAGACCTCTGAGGGCAGAGGGCGGGCTTGGAGCAGCAGGGCAGACCTCTGAGGGCAGAGGGCAGGCTTCAAGCAGCAGGGCAGATGTCTGAGGGCAGAGAGCAGGCTTCAAGCAGCAGGGAAGACCTCTGAGGAAAGAGGGCAAGCTACAAGCAGCAGGGCAGACCTCTGAGGGCAGAGGGCAGGACACAGGCTGCATGGCAGACCTCTGAGAGTCCATCAGTAGGCCAAGAAGTGAACTGAAGAGTTGGTCAGAGGGTCCGAGCTTTAAAGCTGGGGCGACCTTAGAGGTGGAAGAAATGATTGTGCTTTACCCCCACAGTATTGGCTAGAATATCCGGCCTCCCTGCGTAGGTCCCAGGATGTCTGAGAGTACAATAGGCTATTGTGAAGTTCTTTGTGTGTGTGCTGAGGCGGTGTATTTGAAGTGCAAGTTAATGTACGCACTGGGCTGTCGATGTTAATGTACAGACATTACTGACAACGTTAATGCATACACTGGGCCGACCATGTTAATGTACGGACATGACTGACGATGTTAATATATGCATTGGGCTGACCACGTTAATGTATGCACTGGGCTGACGATTTTAATGTATACACTGGGCTGATAATCTTAATGCAAACACTGGGGTGCCCATGTTAATGTAAGCACTGGGGTGACATTGTTAACGTACACGCTGAAGTGGCAAAGCTAACCTAATGTTCAACTAGCCTCTTCGAAAGGGAAACCTCGACCATAGTAACACCACACTAGCGACACACGCAAAAGGACGGGCGGAGGATACTAACCCCCCAGAACCCTCCACCAGTATCGACGAGTGTGTACCTGGTCCCCCCGTTCCATGTTCAAATAGATTTGTACCACTGGCACTCACACACGACACCGTCATAGATGAAGTACCCCAGCCACCAACACACTACAAACAGAAGGTACTGAAGACCCTGCACCACATGATACCACTCAGCTTATTAACACCCTTAGGTCTGAGATAGCAACCATGAGACACATGATCGAAGATCTCACCGCACTGATCAAAACCATCTTGCCCACGGCTCCACTCGGATATCAGTATGCGAATCAATTACCCCATCATGATCAAAAAACCTATTTGGCAACAATGATGCCTCCCACCGAAAGGCCCACACCAAGTGGTGTCGTCACTTTACCCCTAAAACCTCCATCAAACTCCATCTCCCAAGCTTTCAAAGCCAACCACCATCAAAAGTCAAAGGCCAATACATCTAAAGATCCTTCCAATCCAAAGGCCTATATACCCAAAGATCATTGTAACCAAACTGCCCTTTGAGCTCTCAAATGTAAATGTAAATGTAGTTGAGCTTATATAGCGCACAGCTACCCGCAGTGGGTGTCCCGGCGCTTGCTTAGGGAACCCGTCCTGGTATTCCCCTGTGAGATAGCAGGGTATCCACAAGGTGAAAGTCAGGCATCCCGCCGCGAGGGGCCGTTTGTGGAGATTAAGCAAGCTATTGCCCAGAGTCGCAGAGTGTGAACCCGTGAGTCAAAGAGGCACCGGGGCGAGAATTATCTAGTCCGTGGAATTTTTAGCCCAAGACCCCGCCGAGGAGGGGAATTGAACCCTGGTCCAGGACCGATCTCAGCTTCCGGGTCTGCTGCCTCTAACCCCTGAGCCACACTTCTCCACAGCTCTCAGACCTTGCTCGCTCCACCAGCACATTATCGAGAACACACCCTCCAGCGAAACCTTTCCAGCAGACCTGTTATCCATGCACCCGCCCCCCCCCCCCCCGCCGCATGGCCCAAACATTTTCATATTGAACGTCCCTAAGCTCGGCCCAAAGAATGCCCGCGAAAGTGATGACTCTCTAACAAAGTCATACACTGGGTTCGCTACATTAGGGGTTGCCGCTCAGTGTTTGCTTCTGTTCTCCAACAACCACCGTGGGGAGAGGGCGTCCTTCAGGGGGACTGAATATTTGGGTGGATATTGCTCTGGGCTGCCGAATCATCATGCAGCCAATCCCGAGCCGCGATATCTTGAGACTTACCATCAAGGGCACCAGGGGAGGAGACACTTGTTCAATGTTGATATCAGAGGGACTAAGGGGGGCAACCCGTCGCCCACTGTCACGTTATTAGAACAAGCTATATCTAGCTGCTCGCCCCACGCAAGCATTCTGTTTGCAGGCGACTTCAATTGTACCTTTGAGCCTTTGAGCCCAGAGGACACGCTGTGGCTTGAGGGAGATGATAGTAAATGGGCTGTCCCTTCACTGAATATACCCCCTGTCAAAAAATTGACCCACTTAGCAATCCAACTTAATGCGCTCAACATTCAGCCTAAGGGCAGCCAATGGTAGAACATCCAGGGGGCAAATACTTTTAATAGAGTCAGCTGCCCCTCAGGCATTGACTACATCCTAATTGACGTAAAACTTTGGAACAAAACGACTGATGTTTGTGGGTACCACGACTGACAGTAATCACAACCTCCTATGTATGACCATGAAGATCCCGTGGGATTTACCATCTCACCGTCAGACCATTTGGGCCTCAAACTCTACCACTGATATCGTCCCTTCGAACTACAAAAGGTACTTGAAGTGGCACAAGGTTTCCTTGCAAGATACCAAAATAGCGGGCATCCGGGATGTCCTGTGCACAAACACATTAGAGCTCCAGGCCGCACTCGCGGACACAGGCGAGTGGGTAGCAGTCCCTATCATCCACTCACATACAATAGAACACCTGAGCTCTTACTTTCAAGCACCTAGCAAGCATAGCAAACTGCGTGTCCCTCAAAAATACCAGCATCCATGGTACACCAAGAACTGCAGGCTCAAAAGACAGTTCCTAGCCCTAGCAATCAGAAGCAAGAACTGCCCAGTGGTCAAAACAGCTGGGAAGGAATATAGTGCAGCCCTGCGCAAAGCAAAGATCGAGTGGGACAAATCGCACTGGCAGGAATTGAAGAATGCCAGCCTTGGAAAAAACACGTACCAATTTTGGACATTAGTGAGCCGGGGCAACAGCAGAGAACCAGGCACTCCTTCTAATCACATCATAAACCAAGACTGGCATGACCATTTTGGGAAACTGTATTCCGCTACAGAGGACGGATGTCTGGAGGAGCAATGCGGCCCCATAGACATCCCTCCAGCAGGGAACGCTAGTGAGCCCTTCTCTCTCGTCGAAATAGAGGCAGCAATTAAGAAGATAGTCCTTGCCAAAGACCATGGACCAGACGGCCTCCCAGGAGACTTATTTCTCGCTGACCCCAGAGGTTGGTCACGGTACATCCAGCCACTGATCACTTCTATGGTCGTAAGTTGCCCAGTCCCAGAATCCTTGAAAGGTGTGGGTGGTCCCGATCTACAAAAAGGGTGCCAGGGAACACCCCTCAAACTATGGGCCAATAAGCCTGATCTATGTAAAGGTGCTAGGTAGGGTGCCCTTACAGAGAATCCAAACGTGGTCCAAAGAGGAAGATGTCCTCTCCCAAAACCAGGCTGGCTTTAGGGCCAGCACCGGAACGATCGACCAGGTATTTAGGCTACTGCTCATATACTGGAAAGTTGTGGTAATTGGTAAGGGCAGTATTTACCTTGCATTCATTAACTTAAAGACTGCCTTCGATCTGGTACCTAGGACCAGGCTGTGGCAGACTCTTAAAGATATGGGCATTCCCCCCCCTAATCCTCAACTTATTGATCCGTCTTCATGAGGGAAACTATGCCCAGGTGAGATGGGGGACCTAAGGTCAGCTGACGGAGCAGATCCCTGTTGGCGGGGGGTCCGCCAGGGTTGCGTCAAGGCCCCCACCTTATTCTCTTTATATGTGAATGGGGTGGTGAGTTTCCTCCAAGAAGATCCTGCTTATGCCCCAATCCTGGTGGGTGATAAAGTGCTGACGCTCCCTTTTTGCTGACGACACCTTGTTGGTGTTGAAGACCCCAGTTGGGCTACAAAAACTACTGAATAGATATCAATCTTTTTGTGACTCTCGGGCTTAGTCATCCACACCTCTAAGACAGAGCTTATGGTATTTAGCCCCCACAAATCTTTTAGGAGCAACCTCACACAGAACGGTATCGCCTTGGAGAGAGACTGCACCTTTGATTATCTTTGCATCCGACTCTCAGATAAAATGCTTTGGAGGCCCCATCTAGACAAAATGCTTATGAATCACAAACGCGTGGTCGGAGCACTAAGCCAAGAACATCGTTTCTCGAACAGCGGGCCAGTTGCCCCGGCCCTCGTAGTCTATGACGCTAAGGCAGTCAGCTCAGCTCTATATGGAGCTGAGCTATGGGGGGTTGATAATGTAGATTATATCAGTAGATCTGAGCACAAGTTTTTGAGGGATTTGGTGATGTTCCCACGTAACACCCCACTAACACCCCTAATGTATGACATGGGTAGGCGGCTGTTTAGAGACATTGCCAACCTGCGCCCATTGCTCTTTCGGGCACGCCTAAGGCGTAACCCAGAGCTCGCCAAATATGCCACAGCACTAACGGAGGTGATGAACCTAGATGTGGACCAGAGGGTCAAATGGATATTAAATGTTGGGAAACAATGACATTACTGGGCATTGAAGAATTATGGGATACCCAAAACCCCCGAGCAATGTAGAGCTCAAGCGCTTATACTGAGACTGGATGGACAGCAAAATTCCAGTCCAATTATGTATCAATGAATTGTTTCCATTGATTTATTCGCTTTTATTCGCTGTCCAAATGCGTTGCCAGAAATAAGTAATGTGTTGCCAGAAATAATTGTGTCCCCACTCACCCATAGACAGTTAGCTCAGAAAGTGCTAACTGTGCAAGGGTTAGGGTTTGCCATACTTTCTTTAAAAATGTTGCGCCCCTAAGAATGTTGCCCCCGCGGCAACCACCCCTGTGGCGCCCCACTTTACGCCACTAAACGTAAGCACTGGGCTGACCTCAGAGCAAGGCATCTCAGAGTTTATGCAACCAGGTATAAGAGCCGTGGGATTAACTCGAAGTGGTGATACCAGTTTTATCAGTCTCATAATCCGTCTTTTGGGACTGCAGCCAAGGACCGGAGCCTGGCGTCATTCGTTGTCTCAGAAGTGCATTTAACGCGTGAATATTAATGCTTTCAGGCCTATCGCCATTTAACGGATAAATGAATGAAGTGCTTAAAAGGGCGTCATTAATCACAGTGACACACACACACCCTCCACCTTACATAAGCCAGCAACAATGGGTTGTATAACAGAAAGGGGTGATTACACGGATGTCAAAAATGATTTTCAGTGACCTGGAGTGGTGATTTGTGATATGCATGTGTGCGCCCTCTTTTACTGTACATTTGTGTAGTAATCACACTGAGGCAGGTAAGTGTGGAAACACTAGTTTTAATGTCTGTTCATCTCCACAGCTTCCAGGGAACATAATAAATGTCCCACAGGGTAAACAACCTTTACAACGAAACTTTTACAACGACCTACCATTACAACGTAACTTTTACAACGCAAACTATTACAACGCATTGCTCTGGGGGGCGCTCTAGGATAGGGAATAGGTTCATTTACTATCCAATAACCTTCCCTACTATCCACGGGGACTGGAGTTGGAATAGTAAATTAAACTATTCACTATCCAGCGCCTAAAAGCATTATGCGTTGTAATGGTATGCGTTGTAAAAACCGCGTTGTAAAGGTAGGCGTTGTAAAAGTATGCATTGTAACGTCATACATCCGTCCCACAGTATTCAAACATACACATTCCATCACCATGGCAGTGACGTCATAGAGATGCAACCAAGAGAATAGAGAGACTACAACAACAACTCCTTTCTCTCCCCAAAATAAAAAATAATCGTAATACTGGAGGTACAGGGAAAACCGAGAGAAGAAGACACGAACAGGAAAGAAAAGGTAATCCAGAGAGAAACAGAAGATAAAAAAACAAAGCACAACAGATTACATAATGATGGGAAGACAGCTGCATAAACAATGCATAAAAACTGCAGTAAAACATTGTATAATAACTGAAGATACAAAACAAAGCAGGTAATACTGTATCAACATTGCGTAAAAATGACAGGTGCAAGGCGATGAAATCAAAGATCTAAACGCCAGGAGAAACATCCTCGAGCGAAGCTGCGAGGTTGAGAAGGCGATGGAACACTGCTTTACCGAGACTGCTGTCAACTCCTTTCATGTGATTGTTGGCGAACTCGAGCGAAACACCAGGGGCCTCATTTATGAAAAGTGACGCATCGCTGCGTGAAAACAGCGATGCGTCACTTTTCACTGCGCCCTCCTTGCGACATGATTGATGCGTCATATTTATAATATGACGCATCATGTCGCAAGGAGTTACAGATACGTCAGTATTTCTGACGTATCTGTAGGCGCAAAAGTGACGCATTGCTGGAGTGTGTCACAAAAGTGACGCAACTCCAGCAATGCTTCCTTTCACATGGGGAAAGCCCCATGTGAAAGGGCCTGCGTCAGTCTTACGCCTGCTGTGAGGCAGGCGCAAGATTTTGACGCAACAGCGTCCTAAAAGTGACGCAGTGAAATCTCATAGATTTCACTGCATCACTATTACGAGGCTTTTTGCGGGGGAACGCCCCCTCTGCATACATTATACCTGGCGCAGGTATAATGTGGCGCAGGGGTTTACAAAGTGACGCATCTGCTTAGATGCGTCACTTTGTAAATAGTGCGCATCAGGAGACATGTTTTACGCCGCCGATGCGTCACAAAAAGTGACGCATCGGAAGCGCAAAACTGACGCAAGGCCTCATAAATGAGGCCCCAGGATCAAGACACAACTGCAACACTAATTTTCTGGGAACTTTGTAGATCCTTGAAAGATTCCACCAACACCTCCCATTGACCAGCACAGCCAAGCGTGAAGTGGCACCCACTCTAACAGGAGGACCAAATTTGGATAGACCCTTAGCCACGTGACTTCATTCTAACCCAATCTCCCACTTTGACACCAGAAACAAACCCCTCCACATCAGAGACAGGCGGCTTGTTAAGAGGTTCCTCCCCAGTTTGAGGAAGATCACTTTTAGAACGAAGACCCCATCTTTTCATACAAGCAGGGCACGTATGAAAAGTGGCAACCCTCCCACGAAGGAGCTCAAAAGGAGTAGAGCCCTTCAAAGGATTAGGAGTGGTACGATGCGCCCACAACATGCTTTGAACAGCTTCTTTAATCTCAATCTTGGACGAAACAGCCCATTGAACACACTTCACCAAAATACGGTTAGTACGCTCAATGAAACCATTAGCCTGTGGTGATTGTTAACTTAGTCCAAGGAGGGACCCGCCTTCCAACGTCAGTTAAAGGAAGTTCACCTTCTTAGATAGCCCGCTCACCCCCTCGGTAGCTTGGCACGAGCAGCCAGGCTTTTCTTCAAGGCAAATGTGTAAAGTATGTGCAACCAGGCTCACAATAACCCAATGATGACACCACAAATAGACTCCACACGAGTTTTATTAAAACAAGTATAAACTTTATATAAAAAGATATACCACACATTATAAATCCAACATATGAGGTTGTGTACTATTTCTCCGGGCCGGTTGTTAGGCCAGCCAGCCCATGTAAGTGCTGGCGATGTCAATGAGCGCTTCTAAACATTCTCCTGTACTACTAATATCATGTCCTACAGTTCGTAATGCTAGAATCAGGTACTTTTGCAATGTAAAAATACTGTAAGACGTAACACAGCAATCAGAACTCTCCAATGAAAAGAATGCAATGCGTGATGCAACAACCAGGCACTTTGCAAGGTAAAATAATGCAATGCATAATACAACCACTAGGTATGTCATTATATAGAAATAAGGCAATGCGTGATACACTAATCAGATAATTCATTATGCATGAACAATGCAATTCGCAATACGCTAGTCAGGTAGTTTGTTATGCAAGCAAAGTGTTGCATCTTAAGAACTGAACTGAACTAAGCTAAAATTACCATCTTAAAGTAACAGTATTGTGTATTTTTGTTGTTCATGGTATTGTGGTTAATCTATATGAAGTATACTTATTTTTTATATAAAACCTTATGCGGTGTCCATCTTTAGTGTTGTCACTGGGTTACTGTGTGTGGTCACAAAGGCTTTAACACTGCCTCTGAGATAAGCCTGTCTGCTCGTGCCAAGCTACCAAGGGGGTGAGCAGAGGTTATTTTAGGAGTGTACCCCCTTACCCTGACTAGAGGCAAGGGTCCCTATTTGTCACAAGTACCTACCCGTGCCAACTAGAGACCCCCAAATCTAACATTGGGGGTCAGAGGTGAGGATTCAGGACTTGCATTTGTGACTCATGTACAGTGATTGGTGAACACTACTTAGTGAGTGCAGCGAATAACGCAACCACATACTTTTTGCCAGATTCCTTTTTGGATTTTCTATTTTTGAAAGATGCCTGATTCAGTTGAAGTAGAGAGAGCAGAATCCATAGCCTCTATTGATTGTTAATAGGAAGAAGAGAGGCTGGAAATCTACAAAGTTAGACACCTGAAGTACTTCTGCAAGAAATTCAAGGTTTCCACTGTTGGGTGCACCAAGAAGGAAGAGTTCTACAAGGCGCTGAGGGCCTGGGTAGAAGCAAGGAAAACCCCTGAAGTTGAGGAGGGGATATGACCAGGCAGATATATAACAGGAAGAGCCATTGGGCTCAGGAGGAAGGAAGGTACCTTCCCCTGCAGGTAGCAGTGCTTCTAACAAAAGTCTGTCTCCAGAGGAGTTGGAGGACAGAGAGAGATCTAGGAGGCATGAAATGGAGTTGACCAAGTTCAAGGTGAATAGGCAACTTGAAATAGAAAATAGAGGAAAAGAAAATGCAGTTTGAGCATGAAAAGGTTTTGAGGGAGATGGAGTTTAAAACCAAAAGTTTAAAGGTTACTCCCTCTGGTGGCAGCGTCAGTGCCTGTGGAAGCTAGAGTGTATATTCCCAAAGATGTGGTGAAAGAGTTTTATAAAAATGATGATATTGGGCAGTGGTTCAGAGACTATGAGGTAGCCATGTCTTCCCACCGGGTCCCTGAGAGAGATTGGGGAGCAGGGTTGTGGGGAAGGTTCCTTAGTGAGGGGCGGGACACACTGTTAGACCTGCCTTCTGAAGTCCACAATTCATACAGCCACATAAGGGATGCATTAATGTCTAGGTATGATTTGACCCCTGAACTCTATAGGCAGAGGTTCAGGGCTTGTAAGAAAATAGAGAACAGAGGAGGTAGGTGTCTAGAGAAGACTGCTGGCAGCCTGACTAACTTTTGCGACCTTTATTTACAATTTTGAAAGCATAACCAGGCTTTTTTGAAAATGATCCATTTGCAGTCTGCTGTTACTTCATATGGAAGTACTTTGTCCTGATAATGACCTTTAAATCCCCATGAGTTGAAACATCCTTGATGAATATGGAATTCGGAATTTATATGAACTGTTTGTGTACTTGAGTTTTAGGGACCGACTTTTTGTGCAAACAGCAGAATTCCCAAATTGTTGCATCATAATTTTCTATTCCAACACCTTCCCTACTGTACGTAGACTGGAGTTGGAATAGTAAATCACACTATTCCTAAGTCCAGCGCCCTTCAGCGCAAGTCGTTATAACGACTTGCGTTGTAACGCCTGCGTTGTAAAGGTATCGCGGTGTGAAGACCATGATGTAACATCGTATATTCGTTTTAATCTCACGACTGTGGCCCTGGTTCTGTCCCATTCACCGTGTGCTCATCTGCGCATTGTGCACCTCTCAATGACGCTGCAAATGCAAACCTTACTCAAGTCAGCAAGTGTTCATCATTTTTCTTTCACATTATTGATGGAAGATAATTAAGTCGTGCCTTCATTATTGTTCCACTCTGAACCTTTGTTATACATGTGTTTCTATGCATGGCCCTTTCCAAATTGCGCACATATAACTCGGAGGTTCTCGGAGTTAGTGCAGGCATTAAAGGCATCACTCCTCAGAAACAGCGAGCAGGGCTGGGTCTTTCTGCTCGTGAGATCTGCTGGGTGAAAAGCATGCACGACTTTGCCTGAGTAGGGTTTATAGTATACGCTTTCGACGGTGACGCACATGAACACTAGATCGCACCTTCGTTCTGAGCCAGCGCAGCTCTTCATGAAACAGCTTCTCTATCTGAGGATAAACTCCACGGGGCTGATTTACAAGAAACAAACACATCTCTGCTTTATAGCAGAGATGCGTCAGTGTACTCGCGTCACGCAAAGGATTGACAGATGCGTCACGCATCTGTTGGCGTAAAGGTCACGCATTACTGGAGTTGTGTCGCAAGCACAACGCAACTCCAGCAATGCTCAGGAACGCCTATACCAATTGTGCTGCGTCACTCCTTATGCTTGTTTCAAGGAGGCGTAAGGTTTTGACGCAGTGGTGTCATAGAAGTGGTGCTGTGAAATCTAGATTTCACTGAAGATTTCACTGTGTTCCTTTTTTACGAGGTTTTTTGCATCGGAACGCCCTCCGTGCATACATTATACTTGGCACAGGTAAATTGTGGTGCAGGGCTTTACAATGTGAAGGATTTCTCTAGATGCGTCACGTTGTAAATGTGTCCCAACATGGCGCATTGTTTACACCGCCACTGCGTCACAAAAGTGAAGCAACGGCAGCACAAAAGTGTCGCAAGGGGCTTTTAAATGTCCCCAAGTCTGGGCATCGGGCCCCACCTTTTCATTGTTGAACCCCATTGTTGGGGACAGTTATACCGTGGTATAGCGCTTGCAAACGGGTCCTTGTTCTGCGGCACCAAAGCTCATCACCACGGTGCCCTTCTTGGCGCCATAAACCTGGGAGTGGCTGCTGTCACCCTGGCTCCTCTCCTTGCACATAAGACAAGGCGGACCAGCAGGAATGGGGAGCGCCTCTCGCAGGAGGGGTTCACCCTGGGTTTCAGCAACAAGAAGCTGACGTAAACAGTGAGTGAAACCACCACCGATGCCACACCAGTGTGTGTGAGTGGGAGGATGAGTGACAGCGCTTTAAAAGGGTTCGGATTTAAGGCAGGGCACCCGAGACAGGCCTCATAAGCTCTTTGCAAACTGTGGGGCTGCGTATGTCTCGTCCGCCTTGTTGTGCAATGTACCCCAAACTGCAGCGAACCCAAAGGCATTTAAGTCCCTGGAGACTCGGGGGTGAATGAGCCTGTAAGAGCCGAGGGGCCGATTCACAGAACTAACTTAAGACAATATTAAAAACTTACTACCAGTTTGGTCTTCACAGAAGGCACTTACTCATTTTGGTCTTCACAGAAGGCACTTACTCATTTCGGTTTTCACAGAAGGCACTTACTCATTTTGGTCTTCACAGAAGGCACTTACTCATTTTGGTATTCACAGAAGGCACTTACTCATTTTGGTCTTCACAGAAGGCACTTACTCATTTTGGTATTCACAGAAGGCACTTACTCATTTTGGTATTCACAGAAGGCACTTACTCATTTTGGTATTCACAGAAGGCACTTACTCATTTTGGTATTCACAGAAGGCACTTACTCATTTTGGTATTCACAGAAGGCACTTACTCATTTTTGGTATTCACAGAAGGCACTTACTCATTTTGGTATTCACAGAAGGCACTTACTCATTTTTTATTTACAAAGGGCACTTACTCATTGATGCCTTCTGTGAATACCAAAATGAATAAATGGCAGTAAGTTTAGGATTTTGTCTTAAGTTAGTTCTGTGAATCGGGCTGAGTGTCCCAGATGCTCTTACAGGATTATTAAAATGTGTAATGTTTGTCCTAAGCCGGTCTCCAGCTGCAGGCCTTCTTGGGAGCAGCTCCCCGGGGTCACAGCCGTTCAAATCTTGGAAAATGCCAATATTTGTACAACTGACTTCAATAACCCAACCAGGCACACACTTTGGGGGTAGCAGGAGGGGGAAGGCATAATGCCTCACCAAGAAACCTGTCCTTGACACTTCCTAGGGTGAGGCCAAAGGAACAAAGTGGGCACGAACAAGCCCTAAGTAAACGTAGCAAAAGGACAGGCATCAGGCAAGGACCACTGACGGTCCATTGAAGCCAGCGGTGATGGCTTGTGTGGTGGGTCTCATAACCAGACCCAGGCTAGCAGGCCGCCACTCAGATAATGGACTTGGCCTTCTCTCTTGCCGATCGCCTGATAGCTCTGAGCTGGAGACTGACCAGGGCTCCAGAGAGGGGGGCATGGGAAGCCGAGTTCGGTGGGACTCCAGACGCCTGGTGTCAACACAAATCCATATTATTGTTCCACTGGGTCTGGTGCTCAGTGCCATCACTCCCATGCTGGACAGTAAACTGCCCTAAAGTACACATGGGGCACAAGTAGGGGGGACACGCGGGTTGACAGGGTCCACCCACTTTTTTCACAGGGTGGGCGCGGTCCCTCCTGCCAAGATGTTGGGCCCCACAGAAATATGCTGAATGTGTCCCGCTGTAATTTCCAAACACCGGGACACTTCCAGCAGCGCCTGCACGTTGTCTGCTTTCCATCTACAACAACGTGCAAGAGGAGAACGGGGCTCTCTTATTTCTGACTCCTGCTGGGCCCATAACAAAGGGTGAATCTGAGGGGCCATCAGCCTCCTTTTGTTCGAGTCTCTTGGCTGGCAGCAGTCTGGAGCCCCACACCTGATGCAAATGCAGCAGAGGGGAAACAAAGGCTCACACCTTGTTAGCACTTCACACATACTGAAGAGAGGCAGCTTTTCACTTTGTTCAGTCTTTGTTTAGGAGATATGCCCGCACTGTAAGAATATCAGGGGCCTCATTTATGAGGCCTTGCGCGAGTTTTGCGCTTCCGATGCGTCACTTTTTGTGACGCATCGGCGGCGTAAAACATGCCTCCTGATGCGCACTATTTACAAAGTGACGCATCTAAGCAGATGCGTCACTTTGTAAACCACTGCGCCACATTATACCTGCGCCAGGTATAATGTATGCAGAGGGGGCGTTTCCATGCAAAAAGCCTCATAATAGTGATGCAGTGAAATCTATGAGATTTCACTGCGTCACTTTTAGGACGCTGTTGCGTCAAAATCTTGCGCCTGCCTCACAGCAGGCGTAAGACTGATGCAGGCCCTTTCACATGGGGCTTTCCCCCTGTGAAAGGAAGCATTGCTGGAGTTGCGTCACTTTTGTGAACCACTCCAGCAATGCGTCACTTTTGTGAACCACTCCAGCAATGCGTTACTTTTGCACCTACAGATACGTCAGAAATACTGACGTATCTGTAACTCCTTGCGACATGATGCGTCATATTATAAATATGACGCATCAATCAGGGAGAGCACAGTGAAAAGTGACGCATCGCTGTTTTCACGCAGCGATGCGTCACTTTTCATAAATGAGGCCCCAGATTTGTTGGTCTTTCCCAGTATTTGCACAAAATAAATAGCATTTATATAGTGCTTACTACCCCTGAGGAGGGGTTGTAATAATTTAAATACCACAATTTTTTCTTGTATAGCCCTACTCACTCCAATGCATGTGCATATTGCATGTACAATAAAGTATATAAGTTTGTAAATGAATGTACAGGATGTGTTACATAAAACTGGGGGATTCGATCATGTGACTCAGGGCAATAGCCCACGTAATTTCCCCAACGAACCCCAATGCCCGGATACCCTTATGGGTGAGAAGGTTGCGCTTTACAAATGTAGAATTATTATTATTGTTTGAAGTTTCAGCCCTCATCAGCCAGGATAGCTTGACTCCAGTGGCATGGAGAGCCCAGGACCCACGTCTGGGCATACCCATTCCATTTAGAGTGGCAAATGCAAAAAAGAGCTTGAGCCAGATGCTTATCGTCGATCTTGCGATGTTGGTCAAGCAGACGGGTGTTTGGAATCTCCTCCGCGAGGGAGAGTATGAGCTGGACGCCATCGCCATAGGATATGATGTGGGTGTAGCAGATGAAGGTGAGTGGGGTCATGCAAGCATTGAGAGTGGGGCTGAGTAAGCATTCTTGTGTATCTCCGCAGATGAGGTTGATGGCATCGGAGGTGAAGGGACCGGACTGGCTGACCCGGTGCAGTCCCCTGCTTCCGAAGAGCGACCTCCGGCGGCAGATCGTTCTCCCACCTCGCTGCCAAGACCTGGAACACCCTCCCTTTCCACCTAAGGCAGACCCAAGACCTGCTGACCTTCAGAAAACTCCTCAAGACCTGGCTTTCGAGCAGTACCGGCATTCCCCACCCCAGCGCCTTGAGACCCTCGCGGGTGAGTAGTGCGCCCACTCACTACTTGATTGTAAGGAAGGAGTAAATCCATTGCGGTGCGGGACCTTGGATGCCGGCTTCATGCAGTCGTTGGAGAAGGATGGGCTGGGGTTTGATTTGGAACTGCAGCATGACCCATATACAAAGACAGTCCTTGAGCCCTCATTGTGACAGGCCATTAATTCCAAAAGGTCTAGAAACCCTGATTCCCCTCATGTTATTCCCCAAAAAACGTGTAATCCTCGTTATTTTCCTGCTACTGGTTTTAACAAGACTCTTGGCAACCGTAATCAATCAATCAATCACGACATTTTTAGAGCGCACTACTCACCCGTAGGGTCTCAAGGCGCTAGGGGGGGGGGTGCCGTTACTGCTCGAACAGCCAGGTCTTGAGCTTCTTCCTGAAGGCGAGGTGGTCTTGGGTCAGGCGCAGGTCAGTCGGGAGGGAGTTCCAGGTCTTGGCGGCCAGGTGGGAGAAGGACCTTCCTCCTGTTGTCGCTCTTCGGATGCGGGGGACGGCGGCGAGGGCGAGGCTGGTTGATCTGAGGTGGCGCTTGGGAGCGTAGAAGTTGATTCGGTTGTTGAGGTAGCTCGGGCCTTGGTCGTGTAGGGCTTTGTGTGCGTGGGTGAGGAGACGGAATGTGATTCTTTTCTTGACGGGGAGCCAGTGCAGGTCTCTCAGATGTCCGGAGATGTGGCTGTTTCATGGGAGGTCGAGGATGAGTCTGGCTGAGGCGTTCTGGACCCGCTGGAGTCTCTTCTGGAGCTTGGCGGTGGTTCCGGCGTAGAGAGCGTTGCCGTAGTCCAGTCGGCTGGTGACGAGGGCCTGGGTGACGGTCTTCCTGGTCTCGGTGGGGATCCACCAGAAGATCTTCCGTAGCATGCGTAGGATGTTGAAGCATGATGAGGAGACGGTGTTGACTTGTCTGGTCATGGAGAGGGAGGAGTCCAGGATGAAGCCCAGGTTACGTGCGTGGTCAGTCGGTTTGGGTGCGGTGCCCAGGGCGGGGGGCCACCAGGAGTCGTCCCAGGCGGAGGGCGAGGAGCCCAGGATGAGGACCTCCGTCTTGTCCGAGTTCAGTTTCAGGCGGCTGGTCGTCATCCACTCGGCTACGTCTCTCATCCCTTCGTGCAGGTTGGTTCTGGCGGCGGCGGGGTTGTTGGTCAGGGAGAGGATCAGCTGGGTGTCGTCGGCGTAGGAGATTATGCTGAGGTTGTGTTTGCGTGCGATGGCCGCGAGGGGGCTCATGTAGACGTTGAAGAGGGTGGGACTCAGCGAGGATCCTTGGGGGACGCCGCAGATGACTTCGGTGGCCTCTGACTTGTACGGTGGTAGGCGGACTCTCTGTGTTCTTCCGTCGAGGAAGGAGGTGATCCATTCCAGTGCCTTCTCCAGGATTCCGATGTTGCCGAGGCGCTGTACTAGGGTGCGGTGGCAGACAGTGTCGAACGCCGCGGAGAGGTCAAGGAGGATGAGGGCCGCTGTTTCTCCGTTGTCCATCAGGGTTCGGATGTCGTCGGTGGCAGCGATGAGGGCGGTCTCGGTGCTGTGGTTGGCTCGGAAGCCAGACTGTATGGGGTCGAGGGATCCATTCGTCTCGAGGAAGGCGGCCAGCTGTTTGTTGACGGTCTTTTCGATGACTTTGGCCGGGAACGGGAGGAGCGAGATGGGACGGTAATTCTTGAGTTCGGTGGGGTCCGCTGTGGGTTTCTTGAGGAGAGCGCTGAGTTCGGCGTGCTTCCAGCTCTCCGGGAAGGTGGCGGTGTCGAAGGAGGTGTTGATAATGTCCCGCAGGTGGGGTGCGATGACCGTGTCGGCCTTGTTGAAGACGTGGTGAGGGCAGGGGTCGGTTGGAGATCCGGAGTGGATGGAGTTCATTGTGCGGATGGTGTATTCGGTGCTTATCGGAGTCCAGGCGCGGAGAGTGGTGGTGGGCGGCATTGCTGCGGTCGTTGTGTGCGATGGTTGAATGCTGAAGCTGTTGTGTATGTCCGCGATCTTGTTGTGGAAGAAGGAGGCGAGGGAGTTGCAGAGGTCTTGCGACGGGGTGATGTCATTGTTTCCGGCGTTGGGGTTGGAGAGCTCTTTTACGATGCTGAAGAGTTCCTTGCAGTTGTGTGCGTTGTTGTCAAGCCGGTCCTTGTATGCATTTTTCTTGGTGGCGCGGATCAGTTGGTGGTGTTTCCGGGTGGCGAGCTTGAGGGTAGCCATGTTGTCCCTTGTTTGTTCCCTTCTCCACACTTTCTCGAGGGCTCGGCAGTTCTTCTTGGAGCTCTTGAGTTCGTCGGTGAACCATGGGGCTTTTCTGCTGCCGGGTCTGCTGGGCGGGGTCCTCAGAGGGGCGAGTTCGTCCGCGCAGTTGCTGATCCACTTCGTGAGGTTGTCGGCGGCCTGGCTGGGGTTCGTTGAGCCGGCGGGAGGGTGCTGGCTCAGGGAGGCGGTGAGCTGGTCGGCTGTGATCTTGTTCCAGCTTCTTCGGGCAACCTGTTGCTGGTGGTGGTGGATCGTCGTTCTTTTGAAGGTGAAGTGGACGCAGCTGTGGTCCGTCCAGTGGAGTCCTGTTGCGCGGCTGAAGGCGATGTCTTTGCTGGATGAGAAGACGGCGTCGAGTGTGTGTCCGGCGAGGTGGGTGGGGGTGGTCACCAGTTGCTTGAGTCCGAGGTTAGCGAGGTTGTCGAGCAGGGTGATGGTGTTGCGGTCGCTGTTGTTCTCCAGGTGGAAGTTGAGGTCCCCCAGGAGGATGTAGTCGGCGGAGGGGAGGGCATGCGGGCTGATGAAGTCGGCGATGTCCTCGCTGAATCGTGTGCGTGGTCCCGGGGGTCGGTAGATCAGGGTGCCTCTGAGGGTGGTCCTCGGGTCGGTGTGGATCTGGAAGTGCAGGTGTTCGGCGGTGGTTAGGGTGTCGTCGGTGTTGGTCGTGATGCGGATGGTGTTTCTGTGGATGATGGCGATGCCTCCTCCCGTCTGGTTGGTGGTGCGGTCCCTCCGTGTGATCTTGTAGCCTTCTGGGATGGCGATGGCGATGTCGGGCGCTGAGGAGGCGTTCATCCAGGTCTCTGTGAGGAAGGCGACGTCAGGGGCTGTGGTGTCGAGGAGGTTCCAGAGTTCGATGGCGTGTCTGTGGACGGAGCGGGTGTTGAGCAGGATGCACTTGAGGTGGTTGCTGCTGGTGTTCGGCTTGGCGGGTGCTGGTGCAGGGTCGGTCCGGATGCAGGTGAACTTGCAGGCGTGGCAGCTGAAGGGTCCGTGGGTGTGCTTCGGGGCGGCTCGGTGGCATCCTGGGGTGCGGCCGGTGTTGAGTGCGAAGAGATCGGCGGCGTTGTAGGTTCGTCGGGGCGGCTTCCGTCGGTGGGGGCCAGGGGTCCTGGCCCTGGGCGCGGTCCAGGCGCGGACGGGCGCAGACGGGCTTACCTTTGGCGCGCCTTCGGCGCACAATCGGCGCGCCCGCTGCGCGTCAACGCTGCGCGTTCGCACGGTCGCCATATAAGGCGAAGTGCGCGGGTGGGCGGAGCAGCTGGGAGGCGGGAGCGGGGAGGGTACAGAAGAGAAAAAGGGGCGGGGTAAGCGGCGGTGGCGGGAAGCGGGGAGGGAGAGCGGAGGGCGGCGAGGTAGGCGGGCACACAGGAAGGAAAACGCTAACACGGGCACAAAATTACAGGAAAACAGGCACAAATGGAGAGAAAAACAAAACAAAAATAACAACAGTTAAGGCAGCCGGCAGGCGAGCACGGACCACGCCGCTCGGAGGAGGGGGGCGTGGTCAGCGGAAGCGAGGCAGGCAGCGAGGCAGTGGCAAGGCAATGGGGCACACGCAGCAGCTGGTGGCCGTGCGGCGCGGGGGTGTCCCACAAGTGGGTCACACTCACCTGCGTCGCACGGTCGCCATATAAGGCCAAGTGCGCGGGTGGGCGGAGCAGCTGGGAGGCGGGAGCGGGGAGGGTACAGAAGAGAAAAAGGGGCGGGGTAAGCGGTGGTGGCGGGAAGCGGGGAGGGAGAGCGGAGGGCGGCGAGGTAGGCGGGCACACAGGAAGGAAAACGCTAACACGGGCACAAAATTACAGGAAAACAGGCACAAATGGAGAGAAAAACAAAACAAAAATAACAACAGTTAAGGCAGCCGGCAGGCGAGCACGGACCACGCCGCTCGGAGGAGGGGGGCGTGGTCAGCGGAAGCGAGGCAGGCAGCGAGGCAGTGGCAAGGCAATGGGGCACACGCAGCAGCTGGTGGCCGTGCGGCGCGGGGGTGTCCCACAAGTGGCCTTGAGTTAGAAAAAAGCAAAAAGCAAAGACTTTAACAGGCCATTCGTAAAGAGGGCATAAAGGTTATTAAATCCAACACTTTGACCTATTGATTGGCTTTGAGTGCAGCAATTGGAAGTATGATGGGAGAAAGCCAGCAAGTTTGCATAGGGTTTTATTGCTGTCAGAATTATGTAACAATGGTGGTGCCTGGAGTGAAAGAATGGAACTCTGTGTGTGCCAAGAAAGCAATAAATACACTCACTGCAGTGCCCGCCATCTTGTCTTGCCTCATCCTCATTATCTGGTGTCTGTTATCTGTATTAACTCCCTCACAGATATCTGACGGAGTAATACATGATTAAAATGATCAAAAGTCTCTGGCCACGCAGATTTGTGATTGCGGTCAAAATATCATATGAGCCGGAATGCAAGTATTATTTACATATGAGCCGGAATGTAAGTATTATTTACAGGTGACGTACGTCCATAATCATCCGAAAGAAAGGGGTAGTTCTAAAGAACCAAAAGCAGTAGTGTGGAGCTACCGACGACACCCCTGGATGAATGGAGTCAAAATCCACTCCAGTCGTTGCAATCAAATGAGCCTCGTATTGCGGCGACAATAAATAAGCCTGAGCCAGCAATAAAAAAAGAGCAGCAAGCACCCTGAAGCTTTCCGGGCATTTTGCTGATATTTTGACCGCAATCTAGGGTCACTCGCGTGCTCCGGACAGGATTTAATCTTGCATTGTCTACATCTTTGGGCTGACCATCGCCTTGATTCTACAAGTGGGACTTGTTCAATACAGAAGTCTCTTGCCCTGATGAAGTTCTTATAAAAGGGGGCGTGGCTTGAACGCCGCACAAGATGGCGGCTTGATAGCGGAGCTCCGCTAGTCGATCACCGGGACCGGCGACTTTCTCCGCATTCACCGGGAAATTGTGGGCGCAATTAGCATATTCCGCTGTCGGAACATGAGGTGAGCAGACGGAGCTCACCTGCTTTCCTCTACTCCAGCGTTATGCGCTATTTCCTTTGGTGACGCGGTTCGCTACTCCAGCGGCCGCCATTTTCTTTCATTCTGCCGCGCTCTTTCTTCCACCACAAAACGCCGCTTTTCTACCTCAGTTTGCGTGCTGCGGATATTACCTACACCAGCCTCATGTCTTCACGAGACTCTCTCTACATCCTGTCTCTCCACTTGAGACACTCTCTGCCTATTTTTTGATGAAAACAAAAAACGCAATTTTTCTCTCAACATACCTTAGCGCTCATTTCTCATGTATGGCGCCTTTCTCCACACAATATGGGGACACGCTCATCTGCATAGCACCTATGGACACTCTTAAGTCGACATAGACGTTTTCAATCTGTTATTCCTTGCCATGCAGTGATACTATATTCACACAATTTTTTCTGGCTTTTTCTGTGGAGAAAATATAAGTTTTGTGATTATCATTTGGTTGCATCTCATCATTCCTCGTTGCAACATATATACGCTTTTCAGTTTTTCACCATCAGCGTACCTCCTGCTTCTTATTTACAAGACTTCTCATCTGAATTTTGTGGTGACATTGCATTTCCTTCCCTAGCCATATATGGGGAAGCTTCGAAACCTCAAACTTAAAGTTTCTAAGGCCAATCCACAACTTTCCTCAGACTCTGACTCTGTTACGCAAAATATGGATGATCCTGTTCTCCACAAACCAAACGCTGCTCACGGCGCTATTCCTAAGGCTACTACATCCAGTAAGCTTATTCAACCTGGTTCAACGAAACGTCTGAAAAAAGACCCTCCCTCTCCAGGTTCTTCATCGCACTCAGCGTCCATGGATCTTATCCTGGAGGAACTTCGAGCACTTAAACCCTTCATGGCCGAAACCACTAAAACCTTGCAATTTCTTCATGACAAATGGTCCACTCTGGAATCGCGGGTTCTTCTGGTGGAACAAT
Organism: Lissotriton helveticus; assembly: GCF_964261635.1. Taxonomy (NCBI): domain Eukaryota; kingdom Metazoa; phylum Chordata; class Amphibia; order Caudata; family Salamandridae; genus Lissotriton; species Lissotriton helveticus. The sequence goes on from NC_136072.1 coordinate 5,408,640, forward strand.
CTACCGAGTCTCTTCAATCTTCCTGCGCAAAAATTTCACGCTTAGAAAAAGATGTCTCTCTCCTGAAACGACAGTCGGAGGAGTTGGAAAATCGCAACCGGAGGAACAACCTACGCCTTTATAATCTTCCGGAACTTACAGAAGGATCCAATCCGACAGCATTTTTCCAAACCTTTTTACCAAAAATTTTGGATCTTCCTCCTTCCTCTTCGCTTAACATCCAACGTGCGCACAGACTTGGCCCGAAAGTTTCCTCCAAACCCCGCGGAGTCATCATGCTGTTCCTCAAATATACTGACCTCCTTCAAGTACTTTCGGCAGCAAAGACTAAAAAGCAAGTTATGTGGGAGGGGCAAAGGTTATATCTTTCCCAAGATGTTGCTAAAGTTACAGCTGATCGTCGAAAGCAGTTCCTCGATTTGAGACCACGTCTGAGAACCCTTGGTGCTAGATTTGGTCTGCTACATCCATGTCTCTTCAAGGTGACCTACAAAGACAGGACAACAACATTTGAAGATCCACTCGTCCTTGAAGAGTTCCTTCATCGTCACGAAACCGAAAACATGGACACTGCAAGACCTGTCTAACCATTCTTGTTTTACCATGTTTTATTGCTTGTCTGCCTCTCTGTTACCATGCTGTATCTTGTTTCTGTTTACTGTATTTGATTGAGTGCCTCTTACCCATGTATATCTAGCCCTATTTTGTGCAGTGTTATCGTGCTATTTCTCTGTTTCATTTACCACATGTCTCTATAATGTTTTCTTCTGATTTTTTTTATCTTATTACAGATCCTCTCCTCGTGTTTTCTTCATCCCGGTGTACCCATATTTCCCTCCAATTTTGTTCCTTCGCTGGTTCCTCAGGTGTTCGACGGTGTAAGTCTCCGTTGTTGATGTCGTCCTCTTCTGGCGTCGTCACCCCTCAGTTCTTTTGACTTGTTTTCTATTTGTTGAGATCTTTTTACTCTCTTCATGTATTGTTCTGCATTTACTACTGTTCTCTTTTTCTATTCTCTTTTTCAACCTATTCTCTTCCTTTTCCTTACTATGTTCTCTTTATTCGCTTCTGATTTCTTTCTCCTACATTTACTATTTTTCCATTCACATTTCTATTCTCTTACTTTTTCAACTCATTTTTTCTTCTTTTTATATCATTCTATTGAAGTTGCAAATTCCGAGTAGTTACATGGAATGTTAAGGGGTTAAATAACCCCATTAAACGTCAACGTGTTCTAACACATTTGACACGGCTTAAAGCTGACATAGCTCTCCTCCAAGACTCCCACCTTTCGGACAAGGAGGCTAACAAACTTAAACGTTGTTGGGTGGGACATGTTTTTCATTCTCCTGCTTTAGGTAAGAAAAATGGTACTGTTATTTTATGTCATAAAAAGTTAACAGTTTCAGTTATATCTTATGAAAATGATGCTAATGGCCGTTGGGTTCTTACTAATCTTCTTATTGATAAAATTCCTATCGTTATTTTTAATGTTTATGCTCCTACAGGTGTTGATAAACTATTTTGGCCTGCTATTTCTGACAAATTGGTTACAATTAATGAGCAATATGTTATTTTTGGTGGTGATTGCAACCAAGTTATGGACCCCTTTCTGGATAGAAATTCCAAAGTTAAATTTATTCCCTCTAAGATGCATTCCCAGTTTATTACTTCTATTCGAAACTATGCTCTAGTTGACATTTGGAGACTATGTAACCCTGACCTTAGAGAGTACTCGTTCTATTCCCCCACCCATCATTCCCAATCCCGTATTGATTACCTCTTCCTCAGCAAGCCCCTAGCACAGCTAGCTACTCATTCAGACATTGGTTCCATTTTAATTTCAGATCATGCTCCCGTTTATGTCGATATTGATCTTATCCCCTTCTCTCCTCATTCAGGACGCTGGAGATTTAATAACTCTTTACTTCTAGACCCTATTTTCTGCACTAAATTTACAGCTGTTACCTCTGAATTCTTTGCACTAAATCACCTCCCTGAGACTCCCTTTGTCACGGTGTGGGATTCCTTCAAAGCAACTGCTAGAGGTTTTATCATCAATTTCGTTTCTCAAAAGAAAAAACAATCAATCACCAAATCAACTCAACTTTTGGATAAAATCAAGACTCTAGAATATACCTATTATAATTCTACCTCTGAATCTTCACTTCGCAAACTTATTTCTGCCAAAATTGAATTTAATAAATTTACTACAAATGCGGCATCAAATTCTCTCCTTAAATGTAATTCCCGCTATTACGGCGGCCAAAACAAAATGGGCAAGCTTCTAGCAAATTACCTCAAGATACGTAAAGAAAAAACAAAGATTGAATCTATACAGGGTCCAGCTGGTGTTTCTTTCTTCAAAGACAAAGACATATTAACTCAATTTGTCTCTTTCTACCAAAATGTATACACTCCTGAATCCAGTCCGGACCCCATTGATCTTCTTGCTTATTTTCAGGATATTCCTTCCCCTCCATCTTCTCATGTTGATTTTCAATCATTGGATTTAACCATTTCCCTCTCTGAAATTTCACATGCTGTTTCAATCCTCCGTCGTGGCAAAGCTCCAGGACCAGACGGTTTTACCATTGAGTTCTACAATCACTTTTCTTCCCTTCTCCTCCCTAAACTTTTATTATTATTTCAATCCTTTGTTAATTCTGGTTCCTCTCAGGGTACTTTTCAGGAAGCATTAATCTGTCTAATACCCAAACCAGATAAAGATCATACCATATGTAAAAACTATCGCCCAATCTCCCTAGTAAATACAGATTATAAGATTTTTGCCAAGATTATAGCCCTCCGACTAGATCCTCTGCTACCAGAACTTATTGGTCCTGAACAATCTGGATTCGTTAAAGGTCGTTTGTCATCAGATAATTCTCGTGTTTTCTTTAATGTTTTGAATAAAGCCACCTCCCTCTCTTCTCCACTGGCTGCCATTTCTCTTGATGCCGAGAAGGCTTTTGATAGGATAGGCTGGGAATTTATGTTTCAAGCTCTTCGTTGGTTTGGTTTCCCTCCTAAATTCATTTCTCTTATTTCCTTACTCTATTCTAGCCCCCACGCTTCCATTTTTGCTAACGGTATCACTTCTGATTATTTTCCCCTTTGTCGTGGGGTACGTCAAGGTTGCCCTCTATCTCCTCTTTTGTTTATTCTAGCTTTAGAACCCTTTTTAACCAAGATTAGACGCGATGATACTATTTCTGGTTTTCAATATGGTCCCCAAAAGCAAGTTAAATTATCGGTGTACGCCGATGATATTTTATTTTATTGCTCAGACCCTCAAACGACTCTACCTTCCTTCCTGAATCAAGTCTCCTCGTTCTCTAAGGTATCTGGCTATCGCCTTAACACGGACAAATGTGAAATCCTACCCCTAAATCCTTTATGTCAAAAACATCTATTTGATACATCTGGCTTTTCCTGGCAACCCTCTAAGATTAAATATCTGGGTGTCTGGTTCGCTCCTCGTCTCTCTGATACCCTCAAATTCAATTTTGACTCCCTCTCTACTAAGCTCTCTACATCCATCAATCGTTGGAATCCTCTTTTTCTTTCTTGGTGGGGTCGCCTGGACTCCATAAAGATGATGCTAGCTCCTTTGGTTCTCTACACTATTTCTATGATCCCCATCCGCATCCCTAATCACCACTTCAAGTCGATAGATTCTATTTTGTTAAAGTTTTTATGGAAAGGTAAAAAACCCTGAATAGCCATCTCTGTTTTGAAGAAGGACAAATCTCTGGGTGGAGTCAAATTTCCCAATTTTAAATCATATCATAATGCCTTTTCCTTAAAACAAGCCTTGCGTTGGCTTTCTTCAGATCTTCCCTATTATCCTCCACTTTGGTTGACGTTAGAATCATCTTTCCTTCATCCTTATGAATTCATTGAGGTTCTTTCCTTTTCCTCTAATGTCACTTCTCTCAGATCTCCCATTATTACTCACTCTCGTTCTCTTCTTCAGCCTTACTTGTTATCTTCCTACCCTTCTACTGCTTCTACTCACATCCAACCTATTTGGCATAATAAACACCTTCAAATCCGTAATCGCTCACTCTATTCGAAATCTTGGCATTCACGTGGTTTGAAATGGATCTCTCAACTTCTTTCTGATACTCATCCTCTTCCTTTTCATCTCCTCCAAACCCAATTTTCGTTGCCATCCTCTTCTCGTAAACAATATTTATCGCTGATCCCCTCCCTTACCCAGTATCTTTCCTCTCTCCCTGCTACCAACTCTATTCCTGCAGCACACCTTTCTATTTCGAATGCTCTTGACCAATCCCCCTCTGCTTCTTTTCTCTATAAATCTCTACAATCATCTATTGAACGCATTAAATCTAAGGTTGAGTTGGCTTGGGAGAAAGATCTGTCTCAAATCTGGCCATCTACTCTCTGGGATAAAATTTGGTCTAAAATTCACAATACATCTAGAGCTGCTAACACTACCCAAACTTTATTTTTTATCTATAATCGTACACTATTTACTCCCTTACTTCTGTCATCTTTCTCCTCTGACACTCCCTCCACTTGTTGGTCCTGTCCCTGCCCTTTGGCTGATTTGAAACATATGCTCTTCGAACAGGGACATTTTAAGGATTTTGGGGGCCCTGGGCCAAACATATTTTGGGGGCCCCTGTTCGCAATACCTTTGAATTCACTTTCCATTATACGTTCATTCACACCCTTGTTATGTCACGCAATATTTAATGACACATTCAAAATGTATGAAACAGTAATAAAAGAAGAACAATGAGCTGTAATTACTTACATTTTATAGTGATTATGTTATTTGAATCCACTCCTGAAGACAAATGAAGATCTGTGGGGTCCTCTGGTTGTGCTAAGCCACTCTCTCAGTCACTCTAAGTATCACATATAACATTATTGAAGTAGGCCAGAATGATGTTGTCCCATTTTCTAGCAAGATTATGTATCCACCTGTCTAGATTTCAATCAATGTCTTGTTCCATGATATTAGTTTTCATTCATTTCAGCCTGAGGTATAGGGCTTTCTATGCATTTACTATTTTCAGTGCTGTTCTTCTTACCTTCTTTCTATTGTTAACATTGGTTCTTTCTTTCCTCAGACATACTTTTTACTAAATTTTAATGGTGAATTTCAAATTGTTTAAGGCCTTAAACATGTTGATTCTGGGACGAACTTTATTGCATGGGCTGACAGAAAACAGTAATAAATGCAGAAAAGCATTGGCGTTCAACATTCTTCAAAGTGTTCTGTGCAATAGGTAGTTGTTTGGATGATATCATATACATCAGGGTGCATAGGTTAAACAGGACATGATTGAGAAATTATCCTTGTTGACCTCATCTTGTTTCTCTGCAAATCTTGGGGTATATTACCAACAACTAGCGATAATTTTTGTCTCTAACTTGTTTAGAGACAAAAATTATCGCCGCACATCGGCGATTTTTATCGCAGATAAACCTTGCTATTAGCAAGGTTTATCGCAAATGCGATAAAAAACGGCCGCAATGCATGAATATCGCTGAAAAGTCAGCGATATTCATGCATTATCGAGCAAATGCTCTTAGCCATGTTATCCACCTCCCATTGGATAACATGGTGAAGAACTGCTCAGGGCAGGTGTTAGCTTTTGGAGATATTCGCGCTTAGCGCGAATATCTCCAAAAGTTGGTAATAGGAGATAGCGATGTTAGCGACTGTTTCCAGTCGCTAACATCTTGGCACGCCCACTTTGCATGTCATTAGTGATAAATATCACTGACATGCAAAGCGGGGCCCAAGATGGTCGCTATCTCCTATTAGCTGTCACTAACTGGTGTTAGCGACAGCTTGGTAATAGGGAGATAATTTTATCTCCGCTTTCTTGGCTTTTAAAGCCAAAAAAGCGGAGATAAACCCCTTGATAATATACCCCCTTGTTATCTACACCTGACCTGTGCAGTAATTGTGTTAAGGAGTTCTATTTTAATTTTGAGGAATTGAACATAAATGCTGCTGGGTTTCGAAGTTTTGTTGAAGGCAATGTTTGCTGCCTGTATCAAAGGCTTGAATTAAGTTTCAATGATAAGTAGAAAGGTATAGACCATAGAAACTTATAGGCTTTTGTGAACTGCTGACAATAATTTTAAGATGCTCAGATGGACCCTATTTATGATTTACCATTTTTCAGGTCTATTCAATCTTAGAGATGCCTGCAAGGCATCCATGCTGTTTTCCTGAATGGTCAGGCCCTCTTTAGTTGTTTTATAGTTGGAGAAGGATCAAATAGGCAAGACTGAGTACAAGAACTCTATGCTGTTGGCTTGAATTTTGATGATGCTGTTTGTCACATAAAATAAGTTTTTGGTATTTTCTTGCGAACATTATTCAAAGTGATTTTGTTCTTGGGTCTTCTTCCCATTTGTCAGCTTTTCTTGTCATATAAGGTCAAATGCTATAAGTGCACAATGTGCTGTGATTCCAGAGCATCTTGGGGTATTTTAAGTGCAGGTTAGGTTGTGGAAGTTAAACATCTTAATGCAGATTTTTAGAAAATGGAAAGTAAATGTGTTTCTATGAATATTTACTTATATTCAATAAATACCAAAAATGTCACAATGTGTTTCTGAAAAATAAAGCTTCTAAGTAGAACCTTGGAGCATCTCTGTACAATATTAGGCACATGTAAGACACTACTTAAAGTATGCATCTCTTTCTGGATTTGCTAGCAGCAAACTCATTAACCAGATCAGCAAATTCTATTTCTTGGAGCATTTCTGACTCAATACTCAGCAGAGCCAGAGAATTGAGTCTGGCTTGTAGCATTCGATTACGTAGCTCATTTTTTATGAGCTTCAATTTTGAAAAGGACCTTTCACCACTACAGTTTGTGACCATCATCGACAAGAATATCCGCAGTGCAATTTCAATGTTAGGGAAAGTGTTCTCTAGTTTATCAGTTTTTATTTTCCTGTAAAGACCAGACATTGAAATTGTTTCATTTTTGTGTACAGGATAATGTTTGAACTGCTGGCATTCCTTGATGAGATCAGATTTGTTCAGGTCTTTATAGTACAAAGAGGTAAGCTTTTCACACCACCCTTCGATTTCTTTGGTGTTCATGTTTTTTAATTCTATAAAGAAGCCAAACCGATTATTTAGGTCTCTATATGCTTCACTTCGCCGTGTTAAACCATCAATCAGAGCATCCATGATCGGTAAGTATGCTTCTACCTTAAATTTGTTCCGCCCTTCAAGTACGGTGTCTCTAGAGGGCCCTTCAAACCGAGTTTGTCTAATGCTTCGTTGTTTTGTACGCTTTCCAAAATCTCTGTAATGAGTATCAGGAGCTTTTGCCTTTGCCTTGCATTCATAGTCATCAAATTGGTCTCTCAACTCTTGGACATAAGACTTCAAAGATTGGATAATGTTGACTGCAACAGATAGGTTAACATCTTCTTTTTGTACAGTCTTGCTTGTTTCGTTGAAACGCATCAGTATGTCATTCCAGAGAATGGTCAAAAAAATGGTTTCCAGCTTGTCCATTTTTCTAAGGAGACTAAGTGCATCATGCATTGTATCTTTTGACTGAATGTGATCATTTGCCAGTGACTCAAGAGCAGCTTTAATTCTTTCATAGCCACCACACAATGCATTGAGGGCATCTGCATGAGCTGACCATCGAGTATCAGACAAGCGTTTTACAACCTTGTGATCTGGGCCTACAGAATGAAGTAGCACATCCCAACGATGAGTAGAAGCAGCAAAAAAAGTGTACAAATTTTGAACAAAGTCAAAAAAAGAAACAACCTGCATGCTGCACTCAGCAGCTTTTATACCCACCAGGTTCAAGGAATGGCCAGCACATGGCACATAAACAGCAAATGTGTTGATCTCTTTCAGTCTTGCCTGTAAGCCCGAATACTGACCAGACATATTAGATGCATTATCATATGACTGACCACGGCAATCTGATAATGGAATACCGGCCCGCTCTAGGAATTTCACTACAACATCGGCAAGATACTCTGCCCCATGACCATGAATGGAGATAAATTCCAAAAAACGCTCCTTTGGTACGTGACCCTTTACATACCTCACTGTGAATGTCAACTGATCGATGTGACACACATCTGGAGTGGAGTCTACACTGAGAGAATAATATTTTGCTTCCTTTATTTCTGATATTATTGCAGAGAAAACTTTCTTGCTCATTAATGTGATAAATTCTTCACAAATTGTTGCTGATAGGTATGAGGGATTGCCCTTTCCAGCATTTCCATATTTCCTGATGTGCTCTTCAAGAAACGGGTCAAATTGGCTTAGAAGTTCTAAAATTCCCAAATAATTTCCATTGTGCAGTGATCCTATCATCTGGCTTTCTCCTCTGAATGCCATACCTCTTGCTGCTAAAAATGTAACAACTGCTACAATTCTTTTCAGCACACCCTGCCAGTATATTTGTTCATGTTTTATCTGTTCCTCTAATTCAGAATCAATTTTACCAGTTTCTTTTTGACGGGTGGTGTATACTAACATACATTTTTGATGCTCAGGGCAAGCTTCATGCTGAGAAATACGACGGGCTGCATGCTTCCAGTCATTAAAACCAGATCTACTGAAGGCAGAATCTGTACTAGAAAACAAACGACAAGCAAAACAGTACACTGATCCTTGTGAAGGAGAATATAATAGCCATGTACGGCTTACAAATTCCCCATTTTGCATTTGCTGCTTGAAAGCAGCATCGGATAAACTCCGCTTGTGTTTCTTTTCTCCAATTTGATAAACGCGAGCAGAACTGGAAAAATCACTATTTCGATTTTGACAGGTTGAAGGCCCTCTTTGAACCCAATACGATCGTGTTTCGTTTGTGATAGGATTCCATAAGGCGGGATCTGTTGCGTAGCTCACTGCTGTTAGTTGTGGAATTTTTGAACAATGGCTGTCATCTGTTATACTCTGAGAAGCATTTCCGGCAATAGTTTGTAAATCTATAATGTTAGAGGAAGTGGAAGCAGATACATCCTCAGTATATTCTCTTACTGGCTCGTTAGCAACAAGACCATCTCGTTCATACTGTGACTGCGCCGCACTATCAGTACAGCATTTCGATTGTACCGGAAAAAAAGAAGTTACTTTTTGAAGCTTTGCAAGCTTCTGTTTTACTTCAGATTTGTTTTTCCTTTTCGTAGCTCCACTCACATATGAACGCCTCATTTTGTGCAGTGAGCAACTTATCAGATTATATATGTGCTCACGAGCTGAGGAAGTAAGAAAACAGTACATTGTTGTTTGTTATTTATATTGGTAACCATTTGTTCAACACACTATTGCAGACTATGATGTGGGGCATACAAATATGTTCAGGAAATCCTGAAGCATAATCAAACATTCTGGACCTACTAGGCCAAGGTATAAAATATGTACATTTCAAATTTACCCTCCCTATCAGCAGGGTGGTGGGAGGTTGGGGCACAAAGTAACTAGCATTCAGTTACAAATTTAACTGCATGAACATTACTCACATTTATTTTACTTAGGGAGCAATTGAAAGGTATCACTTTCCTTTGTGGGACTTAATTTGTTTTTGGGCAATTTTAATTTTTCACATGAAGACAGGGCAGGTTTATGATTCATTTAAAATTATATTTGCATACATATTAGTATTGATACATTTATTTTGGACACATCATCCAAATATTCACAGTGAGTCAATTTCTAACGGGAGTGGGATTTCCAAATTAGCTATGTATTGAAACATAACACAAAAGAAAAGTTAAATACAGGCAACTCAACTAGCTAATAAATTAAGCAAAGCATGTCCTTTGGATTTCTAATGTACTTGGTAAATACAGTGTCTATCAATATTTCAATTATGTGCTTAAGAGGAATAAATTAGTACATTATTTGGGATCAATAATATATGATTTGTACACCAGGGGCATCATTTAGGAGTCACCGGGATGGCAGCTAGGGCCCCTGGCTTGCCCTTTGTTATCCCTGGTACTGGCTTTGTGATCCCTGGCCTCAGAGGTGGCTAAATCAGTGCCAGGAACACAGTGGCAGCTCGATCTTATGGACCTCAGTTAGGGCTCTACTCTTTATTTACTGTTAAAGTTATTTACAGTAATAATGAATAATTATGTTTTACTCTCTCTCTCGACACACACACACACCTACACATCAAACATATCTAACTTTCTGCTGCTTCTTTTCCAAGGATTAACTTAATAGAAAAGCCAAGAAGGAGAGGGCATCTTTTGTCCCAGTGACATAAATGTGGTATCTCTGTACAGATTTAGATTACAGTTCCACTTCTGAGTATGTCAATGTTTCGGGCCTCATTATGAGTGCAGATACTGTCAGGTACTGAGTCCTTGCACTTCTTTAATACAAAAGGGAGAGTTCCTATGCTCCTCAGCAGACTGCCAATACTCTTAATGGGAGAGCACATTTACATCTCAGGAGCAAACAGATACTCCAGGATAATGAGTACCCACACTTTCATATTTTCATTTGATGCACTGAAGTGGTTTCAAAATTCCAAATGGTGCTGGTAACTGTTACTGACCACATCTGGAATTCTCATTAGGTGTTACATAGTCTGTGGAAACTCTGTCATGTTTCCCCTGAAGATTTTGGCTGCATGAAGCAGCCAAAATAGCTGGGGCTATGGGGGTGGCGGCTGGTGACATTTGAAAGTGGTGAGGTGTAAAATTATTGGCCTACTGCACTGTGGCGAACTAGCAAAGTGAACGAGCCTGAACAACCTACGGGGGCTCGGGGTGGTTCTCCCCCCAGATAATTTGAAAAAAGAGTGGACAAATGGTGCATTTTCAAGCAAATTTGAGAAAGCAAGAAGGTTAATAAAGCAATTGTGAAAGTGCAATTATCACATTAATAAAGATATGGCATATAACAACATAGGTAGCTATATAAAACTGCAAAAAAAGGCCCCTACTGTCTCATTCAAAGTACACTAGTGCTGGAGTGCCATGCTGCCTCATTCAAAGCACAGTGACGCTTGAGTGTGATACTGTCCCATTCAACACACAGTAGCACTGGAATGGCCTAGAGTCCCAATGAAAGTCCACTAGCACCAGAGCTCTCAACGGTCCCATTCAGAGCACATTAGCCATGGAGAGCCCTACGGTTCCACTGAAAGTACAGGTGCACTAATGAGAAGCGCCTTACTTTCCTATTCAAATTATAGTAGAGCTGGAAAACTAAACCGTTCTACTCAAATCATTATAACCCTGGAGTGCCCTTCCACCATATTTGTAGCACAGTTGCACTGGAGTCCTCTACTGTTCACTTTAAATATAGCAACCCTGGAGTGTCCTACTATCTCCTTTAAAATGCAGTAGATCTGGGGTGCCCTGCTGTCCTTGCGAAAGTACAACTGCACTGGTGAGAATTGCCCTACTGTTACATTTAAAGCAAAGTTGCACTGGAGTGACTAACTGCCCCACTGAAAGTACAAAAGCACTAATTAGAAATGCCCTTCTGTCGCATGCAAAGCTCTGTATCGCTGGAAAGCCCTTCAGTTCTTTTCAAAGCACAGTAACGCAGGTGTGCACTAATTTGACATTCAAAGCCCACTCCCCTGATAAAGGAGCTCAAACCCCTACAGTGTGGCACTAGAGCTCTACAGATAGCTGCATTTTTCTTTTAATTTGAATGTCATTACTATAGCAGTGCTACCGATGCCTGTTTTCATTATGAGAGGGCCTTCTGTCATTCCATATTTAACAAACATGTGGACCACAATTACAAGGTAGGTGCCTAGCAGCACTCGGTTGCAATGAAGATGGCAGCTTTATTGAAAGGATGAGTTTTTCATATAGCATTGCTGAAAATGTTGTATATCACGGTTCATCTGGATTAACACGTGCTGCTGTTAATAGGCCTTCACGTGACTTTCACTTTTGAGATAAGTACGGGTGGGAAGCTTCCGGAAGTATTGTTTTGTATAGTTTACCCATAGTAAGTAAAATAATTGCACATGACCTACATTATGTGATTACTTTTAGGAGATATTTAAAAGAAGAAATAGTAAATAAAAATAATTTGTCCTCAGGTCACACACACACAACATTCTAATTTGTTAAAAGTACATTTGTCATCCAGGAGGTTGCACCAACTACACGTGGATCTGGAACTGAGCCGGCCGCTATCCAGTCTGAACTCTATAGCAGGTTGCCTCACCCAGACTGAGAAATACACAAGCTGACATTACACATGACCTCTATGCCCCGACCGAACACAACCCTGCCTTGCCCTGCTTTCACTGCTACAGTGATAACAACTCCGACACATGGGGTACATTCCCCTACACTGGGCCTTCTAGGGTATCATATATTCTCATATACATAATGAAACCATTAATCCCAACATTTCCAGTAGCACGTCAGACTGGTGTCTGCTAGTTTACTTGTTAGAGAAACCAACCCCTAAACCTCTTAGAACTTGTCTTTATATTATAACATACTGGGCTGTGCAACTTCAGAACCAGAGGGTTAAGCCTGCATACTTTGGTCCAAAGACATAAGTAATAAAAATACTGACAAATAATGATCCGTTTGCTGTGTGCATGCTAAATGCAGAATATTGGCAGGGTCTAAATGCTGTGGGTTTGCTGCCCTTGGGTCAGAGAGATTTTGAGCACTTGGTGTGCTCCCGCCCTGCCCAGCAGCTGCAACATCTCGGTCCCAGGTAATTCACACGCTAGAGCTAATAATTCCTATGTCTCCCATGATGGCACTGCTGGGTGTAGCCTTGATTCCCCTAAAAAATGCAAGAAACTGTTGGCAATGACGACCCTGCTAGGTCGGAGGCGGGTGGCCTTGAGAGAGCAACCCTGTACAGCGTGACAGCTAGCCTGTTAGGATACTGGGGCACTCTACAACGCCCAGACTGCGGGGTGATGGGGATGCTTATTCTACATAATGTGTAATTGTGTACACAACAAACTGAAATTCCAGTGTGCTGACACGTGCGGTTATGTAGTTGAACAACTGTACGTTACGGTTGTAAAAGCAAAAATTCAATATAAAAAATGTAGCATCACTGTAGCATCAATCAGAGTACCGAGGACTAACATTAGACAACTGGGCATGATAAGACTTTAGAACAAATGACACCGAGTCATCTGGGATTTAATTGCGTATGAATGGAGGCCAGGGCTACGAATGAATTGCATAATAACAGTTCTGGCTCTCTCCCATCCCTTAGCTCTCCCCAGGTCCCACCTCGCACCCTACAATTCTGCAGGCCTCTCACAAGACTACGACAGTTTGTTCAGCAATTATTACGAGTAATCTTATCCATGTGTTCTACTTTCTAGTTGAGTTTATTAAAAATGATAAGCATTTAATTTGGGAAGCAATCCACCTCAAAAACATAAAATTAAGAGGGAAGTGAATAAACATATTGTATTTTAAAAATGGAAAACATTTTTGTCCTATGGCAAACCGCATGTAAATTAACAAATCGTGTTCACTGCCCCCAATGGCGCTCAATGCTCAAAGCACTTTTGCACATACCCCACTGCATTTTAAACAGCGTATTTTTCTTAGGCTGTATGCTAATTTGTACTAATAGAAGTAAACAGACATAGCAAACATAGATCAGGGAATCTGAAGAGCTGAAGGCACTGTAAGCCTCAAGTAGTAAAAGGTTAAATGCATAGCCCGCACTAAACCTCAGCAAACAGATATAGTAATAATCAGAGGCTAACAACGCCAATAAATGTAAGGACCTAAGCACTTTAGCACTGATTGAGCAGTTAGTGGCCTATGCATGCAGCACTTTATCTGCGCACAAGTTGCACTTACATAAAGCATACATTCTAACTGGCTTCAAAGTATTGAAAATCGAGATCCGTGATTTTTTAAGGTTCAAGACAACAAACCTCACTAGCACTCAAGTTGTATGAAGATCAGATGAATGTAAAAATTACTTTGGTATCAGTCAAGGCGCTGTGAAATCTTTTAATTTTTTCATTTTGTTGTGTCTCTCTACAAAAAGCTCTAGCTGGTATTTTTTGCATACCTAGGCCAGTCTTTCACTGGAGCTACCGCTAGCGCCGAGTCGCCTCTTCTGAGGCAGCTGTGCGCTCTACAAGTGTCTTGTATTGTATTGTATTATACCTATTGCTTCCAGTAGTGTAATAATATACTAAGGGGCAGATTTATGTTAACTGGCGCATCCCCAGGGATGCGCCACAGTGCGCCACAGCTCCGCCACCCATGGTGCGCCGCATTTACAATGCGGCGCACCATGGGGCAAAAACGGCACAGATGCGTGACGCATCTGTGCCGTAAAGGCGGCGCATTGCTGGAGTTGCGTCGCAAGCGCGACGCAGCTCCAGCAAGGCTCGGGCGGTGCCCTATCTGACCAATGCTGCATCAAGACCTACGCCTGCTTCAAGCAGGCGCAGGGTTTTGACGCAGCATTGGCCTGAAAGTGACTGAGTGAAATCTTATAGATTTCACTCAGCCACTTTTGCGAGGCGCACCTGCCCCGGAACGCCCACCCTGCGCCGGAACGCCCACAAGCGGCGCAGGGCTTTACAACGTGACGCATCTGCCTAGATGCGTCACGTTGCAAATCGTTCGTAGGGATGCGTCACGTTTACGCCGCCTTGCGTGACGCAACAGCGGCGTAAACGTGGCGCAAGGGCCTCATAAATCTGCCCCCAAGAGTATGGTTTGAGTCACGCCCTTGCTTGGGTGATTGGATAGCTTGTTTTAGAATAGAGGCCATCTGAGCCAGTTTGACCCTGATACTGTTGGAAAAGATTACAGTTCTAAGAAATGATTCTTCGTTGTTTGTTTTATTGGCCATACTTGCCCTTGCAAGTCTGAAACATTCATAAACTGAAAGCAAGATAGAAAAAAAACTGAAAACCTCATACCTCCAGGAAGTAATATCCTTAATATGTAATAACCAGAGGAAACACAAATTCAGTTATTCTTTCTTTACATGTAGAACATTTTACAAATACTGTTTGAAGCAAGCACAAATCTAATTGTCCTTATTTATATGCAGAATGTCTTACACATATCCACACTACACATTACCACTGAGTGAGCTAAAATAAAACTGCACAGTTCAATGTAACACAGAAAATGGAAGTGAAAGGAAGGTGAGTCCTGTTCTTTTGGCATATAAAGCTGGGACATCATTTATTTTTCCGTGACCTAATATATTTCACTACATTATCAACTACATTACTACATAACTACACTATCAAAGTGCTACATTAGATCATGCACATTAGTTATCCTATACTGATCCATGGATTCTGATAGATCTCCGTTGCAATCCCTCCTATACTTTCTTCAAACAAAATCTCAAATTGCTATTGCTGAACAAATACTACATGAGCCCAGCACACCAACATGAGCATGGAAAAGGCCCCTTGACGCAGCGTCTAATCATTCATTAATTCCACAGAGGGATAATGTTGTCATTTTTATACCTTTTAATATACATATAATAATGTTGCATTGTTTTTTATCCCCTTGAATCCCTGCAGTAATGCTATGATCCTGGCCTGTTCCACAGTACTGTAAACCTCACGGATACCCTTGGGTCGAGCAAATGCTATTTAAAACTGTCAATAAAGAAAGAAAGAAATATTTACCTCTGAAGTCGGGACTCTAAGTCGACATCGCTCTGATTCTTTCTCCTGGATTCTGCCTCCCACTAACTGCGCGCCAGGCAGTCTGAAAAAGCGGAAGCTGTCATGATGAGTCATAGCTTTTGCTCATCTTGGCCTGGCAAGCGAGTTACAACTGCCTGCCATATCAGATGCTAGGATAGGGTTGGAGGCGAGCACGCCTCCAGACTTCGAATGCCCTCCCATTCTACATTTCTGGCAATTAGTTTGGTCCCAATTTCATAAAATTTTCAATTTCACTCTCCCCTTTTCAATCATTCATATTTTTCTAGGTTCCCTTTCCCCTGATCTTTCTGGACCCCACCATAGACACAAATTACTTGATCTCATGATAGCCATTGCTTTTCATCATATTACATCGCATTGGAAACAAGCTAAAGATGTCTCCTTCTCTGCTTGGTGGAACGCAGTTTGTTTCAATCATCGACTAGACACCAATTTTGTCTCCCCAATTTCCCTAGCAATTAAACGTGACCTTCTATGGCTCCCCCTTACCGAATATTTATCCAGAATTGCCAGGCCTTCTCCCACTTCTCCAATACGCAATGAAGAAGTTCAAAAACCACCGTGATTGTTTTATCTTAATTATATGCAAGATTATTGATTGCTTCCTATGTTTCTTTTATATCACTTATACGTTATACATTTCCACTGTTTTCCCTCCTACCACAATATTCCTGTATTTTTATTGCAAATTATTTCTTCTGTATTTGATATCTCTTTGATTTAGTCCTTCCTTTGTAAGAGAGATTTCTTGTTTTTTATACCTTATGACTGTTTCTTCATGTACTGTCTTTACTTCTTTATGCCTTAATAAACTTCAAACTTAAAAAAAAAAAAAAAAAAGTTCTTATAAAAGGAACGATATGTGTTGGCTGTTGTCCTGTTGTTTTAACCTACAGAAGGATAAAGACATCTGATTAGAACATATTGGCTAATGTGACTCCATCCCTGGTGCTGCCTCCATTTTTCATTCATTTTGTGCTTCTGGATTCCCAGTAGGACCCAACTGCAGCAGGTCCCGGAGGCTACGGGCACAGGACTCTAACATATTTTGGACACTATAATTGAGGTGCCAAACAGATAGTCAGCTGCAGTTTCGCTATATTTTAGATATCAGATTATATATTCAAATTAAAAAGTAATTAACATGATTTTCTTCGCACAATTATAAGATTACATTTGGAGAGAAAGGTCTTATGAAAATTGTTCCGCAAGAAAAGCTGCCGGGTGAACCACGATCTTGCCCATCAAAACTGGAGTTCATACATTTAGAGATCAAACTTCTAGAGCTGCCTATTAGAAATCAGGCAGACCAAGTAATTCCTGCCCTCCAACCATTTAGCAAACATTTTATAAGGCTTTTTTTTAATTTCAAACGAAGGCGGTAATAATAAATTGAAAAGATATTTCTGGATACAAGAGGTAATGGCCAGTAGGAGATATGGAAAAGCAATAAGGACTAACATTTTATCCCACCAACATGGACAGCGGGCGATTGTTATATTTCGAGCTCGGCCTTGCTTTCCTGGAGGAGAGGTTTGGTATGGGCTGTGCACATTGTTACATAACCTTGATGCACTTTCGCCATCAGATGTTGAAGGATAACTGATGCTCTAAGCCAGAGAGCATCTGCAATGTTGTTCTGCATGCTTTATCTCAGACATTATGAAGAAGGGGATTGGAGTCACAAAAGTAACATCTTTGCACAAAACCAGAGGGTTGGCATCTGTTGCCAAAATAGACGACTATGCGGACATATAGAGCTGCTTCAGTAGAACAAATAAGAGTTTCTATATAAAGCGTGACTGGTGCTGATGAGAGTGGGCATCACTGACCAGTGTCCTTTCTGATGGACGGTCTGTTGTAATTTAGCAGCGATTAGGTTAAGCATTAGCAGAAGACATCTTGTATTTAGAGACTGTCTTGTCCGTTGTGTGGAATCCATTTTGTATTTCTGGCAGCCATTTTGTTTTCCATGTGCTCGCCATGTGCTCTGTCCTACCTTCCTGTCAACTGCTCTTGAAATCTGCCTAGAGACGAGATATATTTTGCCTCTTCTGCTACGCACATGCTCAATTGAGCTTACAGCTGTCGCCAACTTGTAACTGTCAGGATGTGTCCATCAGAATTAGCTAACTGTCAGCCCCTCCCACTTGTTGCCAGCACACTCTCTGTATGACCTTATATATATTTAAAACCAGCATTCTGTACTTGTACCACCTTCATTTGAGCCCCTGTGTGGGTACAAAAGGACCAAGCTCCTTCCATTCAGTGTGCTACCTCATACATTGTCGAAGCTACTGTGCCAACTTCTTTCTATTGGTCTGAGGACTCTGTGCAGAAAGGGAGAACCCCTAGCACTGGTAGGCCTTGCTGAGGCTCACCACCACAGGTCTGGACAAAATCTAGTTACTGCAGAGTGCAGCAGTGGTCTTAGAATGTGCTGTTTCAGTTGTTGCAATAAGTATGGGTGGTGGGCAGGTATATTTTTGGATCTCGGCCACAGTTCACTCTGTCAAAGGACTTTTCAGTGTCAAAAAGACACTCAGCAATGGCAGTGTGACAGCGCTACCAATGTCTAGTAATATCAGCACTAAACTGGTTATCCCATGATGCTGAACCTGTGCTGCTTCCTAGTATCAAGTGCAGCTTACAGCAGACTCTGGAGGCTTCAGAATTCTTGCACAGATCTTCCTTTCAGTTTTATGCAATGAAATTGGTTGAAACAAAGAGCATCGGCTCCTGGTGCACTCTGTAGTCCACACTCAGCCAACCTCAGCTAGCATGTCCATGAAAAGAGACGTCCATCAGATAAGAGGCTTCCTGTACTCTGGGGAGAATGCACACAGGTGTAGTATAGTTTACCACTCTGCCCTGTAAACAGCTGTCCTTGCAAGGATGAGGAGGTGCAAGTCTGGTGAGGCCGAAGAGCCCTTGGTGTTGAATATATACCATCATATCGAATCTGTTTACAACGCATGCAATTACAACGCAGTCGTTACAACGACTGCATTGTTACATCGCAGTACATTACAATGCAAGTCGTTACAATGACTTGCTCTAGAAGGCGCGCTGGACTTAGGAATAGTATAGTTAACTATTCCAACTCCAGTGTGTGCAACAGTAGGGAAGGTGTTGGAATGGTAAATTACACTATTCCTTCGTTTAGAGCGCCATCTAGAGTAAATTGTTTTAACAACTTGTGTTGTAATGTACTGCGATGTAGCAACGCGGTCGTTGTAACGACCCCGTTGTAAAGGTAACACGATGTAATGACCGCATTGTTAAGGTTGTTTCCCGCTGCCCTGTTCTAAAATCTGCAAACAGTATAAGCATTCCTCGCAAGAAGTGGTGAAACGTGGCCGACGTCAAGTGTACCCAATGGAGTGCTTAATGCGCAAACGCAGAAGCCGGGGGTGCTTTGTCACATTTAACAACCAGCAAATACATGGTATCCTCCACAAAGGTTAAATTCCACACAAGCACAGAGATCAGTCTAGTGCATGGAAAGTAGGACACATTTAAAGCATCTGAGAGCAGATGCCCTGACCTCTCTCAAAACTAATTTGAAAATTAATACCCCCTTCTGAAGCACAATATTCTGAAATATAACATGGCGAAGGGGAATGTTTTGCCCAGCTAAATAACTGAGAGAACACTAGTTTCATTTTAATAAAGAGGAGTAGAACAAAAGAAAACAAGAGGCGGATAGAAGATAGGAGGAAATAGAAATTAGAGAAGAGAGAAATGAGGGGAATAGAAGTAGCATGAAGTGGTTATATGATTTAACTTAATATTGAAACTAAACAGAGTAGCTAAAAGATAGATAGAAAATAAAAACAAAGAAAAAAAGGTGAGAAAAATAGAAAATTACTTCATCTTTCTGTCTGTGTTCTAATCCGAACCTACACTATATCAAATATTAGTAGAAATTGATATTATTTAATATTGAGTTCAATTTGGCTCAGTCCAGTGGTATATTTTGTGTCTCAACTTTAGGTTCAGGAAGAGAATGATACATCTGGATACATGGCACACACTATTGATTTACCACAGTTACTCACAACAGTGGCTCAGAACAAAAACATCAGATTCATATTATTTGATAAATGTAATTCAAAGTCCTTTTCTCACCAAAATGAATGTTCATAATGGATTTGTATAGATGACATATGTGTGCTGATGTTGTGCACAATATTAACTGTGTCTGTGTGCAAAATAGGCCTCTCTAAGAACATACAGCCTGATTCATGTAGCCATTAGCGCTCGCAAAAGGGCCAGATTCTGAGAATCTGGCCCTTTGCGAGTGCGATTTTTGCATTTGGTATTCATGATACCAAATGCAAAAATCGCTATTTAAGAAGTCGCAAATATGCGAGGAATAGCATTTAAGGAATCTCTATTAGAGATTCCTCAAATGCTATTCATGACACATCCAGAAATTGCGATTTAGCACTTTTGGGGCCGCTATTTACCGAGAGGTCAGACTTGTCGGTAAATAGCAGAAACTCAGAAAAATGCTTTTAAAAGCATTTTTCTAAGTTGCATGTTGCACACACACATGTCCTTTGGACATGTGTGTGCGCAACACCTGTCCAAATGTGCATTTTAGGGGTGCTACAGGGCGTCCTTTGGACACCCCTGGCACCCTTTCAATCGCTATCTTATTTGCGAGTAGCAAATTGCTACTCGCAAATAAGGGATACTCCCCATTCATTCCTATGGGCCTCTTGGCCCATAGGAATGAATGGGGAGTTTTTGCGAGTAGCAAATTGCTACTCGCAAATAAAGAACATGTAGGAATCGCTATTTAATTAGCAATTCCTACATGAATGCCGTTTTGCGTGTCCTCAATAGCGAGTCGCTATGATTCGCTATTAGGGACACGCAAAACGGATTGTACATGAATCAGGCTGATAGTGTTTGTGGAAAGATGAGAAAATGAACTTATCATTTAAACTGTGCAAAAAAAGGTACCACAAATCCGTGCCTCCTTATTGCGACTCTCAGCTTGTTTCACATTTGTAAACAACAGGTGGGAAAGCGTAGAGCGGGCCCTGTCCAGGACCTGCAGAACAACATCTTCTCCCCCTGCCTCTGAATCTGGCTACCAAGTGCAAAGGACCATCATTTGGGCATATTTACAACAAACTGTCGGAGCGCGGAATTGCGCCAAATTTGGCAGTGCCGCACTCCGACATTCCTACAACGTAGGAATGTGTCGCATTTACAACAATGTTGCGCACCCCTGCGTTTCCCCTAAAATTAGCCACCTAGCACCAACGCAGGCACCCTTGCACCATAGTGCAAGGGTGCCTGCCTTGCAGGGAATTATTGTTCATGTGCAGAAAGGTGTCCCTTCCTAGACACAAACAGAATGGAGTTTTGTTACTTCTACGTGTGCTGCATTGTGCGGCACGCATACATGTAGTAAATTGTCATTATTGAATGATTGTTTATGTTCAGGGAGGGACACCTTCCTGCACATAAAGCAGCATTATCGGCGTTTTTGTTCCTTCTATGTAAACTGAGAATGCAGCACACATAGAAAAAGCAAAAAAGAAGAGAAATAAAAATATTTTTTCTCATTTTGCCGTTCTAATGGCTGCTCTTGAATGGCGTTCGTTTTTGGCGCTGTCAGAGATCTACAGATCCTTGTACATCTGCGGCAGTGCCAAAATGCAATGGGTGTTGTGGTGAAACCCTCACAGCGAAACCCATTGTACGCTAAGTGATGCGTGTAAAGGGGCTGTATTTACAAGGAATAACGCCGCTATCTAAATATGGAGAAGGGTGTTGCGCCACCAGAACGTCTCTAAAAGTGACGTTCAAGTGCTGCTATCGCCTTGTAAATGTACCCCTTGGTCAGTAGGCAAACATCTGCTGAAAATGGTCCCCGCGTCACCCCAAACCACCTGAAACTCCCTGGTTCAACATCGAATCACTCATATCCTTCAAATGTATTGAAATCCAATCGGTGACGGCATACCCCAACTCTGGAATGTTGTGCACAATTATCATAATGTTCCTGACCATGGAAAAATGGCAAACGTCCCTAGCCAATACCCTTAAACACCTCGACCCCAGCCCCTCCAACTTGCACACATACCTCAGGGGGAAAACACGGTTCATTATCAAAAGAATACAGCGACTCACACTATTCGTCACTAATCTCTTGCGGGCAAAAGACCCTTCCAGCAACTCTAAGCAATTTATATGCATCTCCCTCTCCATCTCTGAACATCTGCATCCTGTTGTCATGGATCCATAGCTTCCGCCCCAAAGGTCCAGGCTCCCTTCTGGCTCTGTGGTCATTTCGCTAACCTCTCCAACTACTGCTCTTCCGTCCTGCGCCTCTATGTTGTCTAGCCACCACCCTCACTCCTTCATGGACTCATGGTTCAAAAGGACTATTGAATCTAGCCCTAGATTATGTATCAGACCTAATCAAAGTAAGCCCTGTCTTGCTATGGCATAAGGTCTGGACTTCTGAAGCAACTGAGCTTAATAGGGGAATAATCCAGGATTGCCTTAAGCTACAGGGGGCCCTTAAGATTGTTTGGTTCTCTTATGTAAAGGTTTTTTTAACAGAGATGGGTCATCCTGCATTTTTTGACTCCCCTTCTTTACTAACCTCAATCGCAAGGAAAGAGTTGAAAGAAATGTGCCTGATGTTTTTAGAGAACAAACGTTGGCAGCTGGAGGGAAAAAAGGTGTCTGCTCTACACAATCAATTGATTTTACAGGGCCCGGCATGCAGAGCTATCTAACCCATACTCAGAGTAGTTATAGCCGGATGTTACTAACACGGTTTAGGTTTTAGCTTTATTGGTCAAAATCTTTGATTTTGTGTCCCTGTGACGATGTTTCCCAACAATCTACAATACATTGTATTTTATTCTGCAAGTTTTATTCGCTTCTCAGGAAAAAATACTTGCTACCGTTATTGAAGAAATGGGGTCTGAGACAGTGCAGACCTGCCCTTCTGAAACTTCAAATGTTACAAGATGAAATGTCAACGTTACTAGTATCTATGTTCTTAAAAAGTATTATTAGATGCAGATCAACAGTGTACTGAATTTTTAAAGTTATCTGTATATTATACTGCACTGTACCAAGGGATCCTAAATTTCCTTTTTTATCCTTGTGTATATTAACGTGCTTTTATGATTTTAAAATGAAATCGAATAAAGCTATCTTTGACTTGACTATTGAATCATTCAGTCCTGTCCTCAGATGGTAAGCCTTTAAAGGCTGCAAAGCTCCAAGAGGCAATGGGACAGAAAAGATCACTGGACCTGAGGCTGAGAGCAGCCTCAGAGGCTTTGCCCACTGGTTCAATGGAATCCGCTCAACCACGTTCAATCGCTTGTTTTCCCTGCAAATTTTCTTCAATTTCTCCATTGGGTAATTCAGTTCACAATCCAAGTTCTGCATCTCGAAAGTCGTAAATGTGGTCTTCTGACTCAGAGTCAATCTTGAATTGTCCTGTTTACATCAACACCCAAATCCTTTATGATCTGAACTGCCAACTCTGGATACTCATAGAAGAGGTGTGGCGCAGCGGCTAGGGTGCCTGACTCCGGACCACAGGTTTCATGGTTTGATCCCGGCTCCAGCGGCAGGTTAGCCCAGTACCATGTGACTTGGGGCAATAGCTCGCTTAATCTTCCCGACGGCCCCCAGCCCCGGGTCACCTCTGCGGAGGTAGCTGTGCGCTTCACAAATGCTGGCATTTACTCCACTGACTGCTCTCTGGGGCATATTACCAACGTTAAGCGATATTTATCGCTAACGATGCTTAGCAACAAATTTTTTAACGCTAAGCATCGTCAGAAATTATCGCCGATAAACCTTGCTATTATCAAGGTTTATCGCAATTGCGATAAAAAACAGCCGCAATGCATGAATATCGCTGAAAAGTCAACAATATTCATGCATTACCGAGCTAATGCTCTTAGCCATGTTATCCACCTCCCATTGGATAACATGGCTAAGAACTGCTCAGGGCAGGTGTTAGCTTTTGGAGATATTCGTGCTTAGCACGAATATCTCCAAAAGTTGGTAATAGGAGATAGCGATGTTAGCGACTGTTTCCAGTCGCTAACATCTTGGCACGCCCACTCTGCATATCATTAGTGATAAATATCACTGACATGCAAAGCGGGGCCCAAGATGGTCGCTATCTCCTACTAGCTGTCGCTAACTGGTGTTAGCGACAGCTAGGTAATAGGGAGATAATTTTATCTCCGCTTTCTTGGCTTTTAAAGCCAAAAAAGCGGAGATAAACCCCCTTGATAATATGCCCCTCTGTTCTTTGCCTTAGTCAACACATTGTCTAACTATACAATCAAGCCAACACCCCTTGCCCTCAACTAAGCCAAAACTGGTCTCAGTAACATCTTGACTCACAAATGTGTAGACATCCACCCGAGTGGAAGACGTGAACCTCCACATCTTTCCCTTCCTTTGAGACCTCCGACAACCTTGATACTCCTGATGCAAGGGGACCATCGAATACATATTCTTCAAGGGTAATCAGCTCTGCCAGTACCCTTTGCTAAGCATGTGACACAATTGATGGAGCCTTCTATTTTGAAATGTCTGTATATCACTCAATTATTTAATTCCCACAGCATTGTAACTTGCCTCACACAATTGTACTTCTTTTCAACCAGGAATATGTAGTTGCAGGGAGAAGAGTTGGCCCAACGGCTTGGGTGGTCGACCTCAAATCTGGGGAACTGGGTTGGAGTCTCAGCAGCGACGCTGAACATCTGGTGATTCTGGACAAATCACGTAATCTCCCCGTGCCTAACAAAAATGAATATGTCCTCATGTAACGCAACTGGTGCTCTGTAAAGCGCTCTGATACCCGAATCGAGTCAAGTTCGCGCTATATAAAACTCTGTTAAATACAAAAATAAAATAAATAAAATAAATCCCTTTGATCGGTAGCCAACCTATTGCTCCATTTTGATACAAAGCGTCAACCTCGTAATCCACCGTCTTCTTTTTCTCCGCTGAGAACCTTAACGTTCTTGAGCCCAATGCACACATCAATGTGTCTGGGTCCAGGCTGCAGACTTGTTTCGGAAGCCAGCTGTGATTTGGGAGCTGCATCAGGCCCAAGGCCACCAGATGAGGCATGTGGCCAACAACTGCTGCATTTTATCACTCCAAACCTGGAATTCGAGTTATTTTCATACTCATGGATTTACTGAGATTCCTGGCAACTCGGTAACCAGCAGCCTGTAATGACAGCTTAAAAGGTTATCAAATCCTGAACTGTTAATTACTGATGGGCCTTGCATGCAGCAGTTGGAAGTTTGCAGGGAGATTGACAACAAGTCCTGAAACTGTTTCATTGCTTTCTAACTTTAATAAATAAGCTATGACAAAGCGAATAGACAAAGCGAATAGATCGAGGGGCATATGTACAAGCCCCTATCGCCACCACGAAGTCACTTCTGCAGACTTTGTGGTGGCGATAGGAGCAGCGCCTTATGTACAGAGCAGCGTAAAGCCACAACGTGGCATAACGCTGCCTTGTACATAAGGCCCCCATTCACGCTATGGTTAGCGTGAAAAGGGCGTGCAGTGGGTGTTGTGGTGGGCGTTCCACCGCAACACCCATTGTTATACACTGCCCCTTATGTACAAGGGTGCCATATATGGGAGGCAGCGCCAGAATGAACACCAGGCAAACCCTGGTCTTAAGTTGGCGAAATGAGGAGAAATGCATTTTTTGCTTTTTCCATGTGTAAAAAAGCAAAATGCCATGGTTTGCTTATGCACAGGAAGGTGTCCCTGTACATAAACAAACCGGAAAGTGGCATAATGGCATTTTAGGATTGTTTATATGCAGAAAGGGACACCTTCCTACACATAAACAATCCCTCCCTTCACACAGACACCACATGCATGTAAACATGGTGCAGCCTTACTTTTCAGAAGTGGCGGAGCGTGTCGTTAAGCCTAGGAGGCTAATGACACGCTCCGCCACTTCCTTGCATATATCCCTTGTAGTGTTGTCTGCCTGCATTTTGGCGATTTGTATTTTTTTTGTCATGGCTTTTGCAAAGTTTTATTGTTTGAAAAGCTGCTGGGTGTCTGTCAAATAAAAAACATTGGATAAAGGCAAAACGTTTTTTGCTCTTAAAAAAGCCCACATTACTATACTACTCCCTGACATTGAAGGGCAATTTTTGTGCTGGCTCCAAGACGTGTACTGTATGCTGTGATGGGCGGAAGCAAAATGTGAATGACTCTACAACAGACCAATGGGTGAAGAGGGCGGGCTCGAAGCCTCGCACTGTATGCTGTGATGGGCAGAAGCAAAATGTGAATGATTCGACAGCAGACCAATGGGAGAAGAGGGCTGGCTCAAAGCCTCGCACTGTATTGGTGATGGGCTGAAGCAAAATGTAAATGACTCTACCACAGACCAATGGTAGAAGAGGGCTGGCTCCAAGTCGTGTACTGTATACTGTGATGGGCGGAAGCAAAATGTGACTGATTCTACAACAGACCAATGGGTGAAGAGGGCTGGTGGGAGGAAACAAAATGTGAATGACTCTACAACAGACCAATGGGTGAGAAGGGCTGGATCCAAGCCTTGTACTGTATGCAGTGATGGGCGGAAGCAAAATGTGAATGATTCTGCAACAGACCAATGGGTTAAGAGGGCGGGCTCCAAGCCTTGTACCATATGCGCAGAGGGTCGAAAGCAAAATGTGAATGACTACAACAGACCAATGGGTGAAGAGGGCGGGCTCCAAGCCTGTTACTGTATGCAGTGAAGGGCGGAAGCAAAATGTGAATGACTCCACAACAGACCAATGGGTGAAGAGGGCGGGCTCCAAGCCTCTTACTGTATGCGGTGAGGGGGCGGAAGCAAAATGTGATTGACTCTCCAACAGGCCAATGGGTGAAGAGGGCTGGCTCCAAGCCTCGTACTGTATGCAGTGAAGGGCGGAATCAAAATGTGAATGACTCTACAACAGATCAATGAGTGAAGTAACCGGGCTGAAAGTCCTTTTAAGTAAGTATAGTGTACATATATATTTTCTAAACATTAAAAGGTGTTGGCTAATGCTAAACCTAAAAATGGCGGTTGCAAAATGCAACGATTGAGCTGTGCACTAGAAGTCAACAATAAATCCCATTTACTTCAGTTTTGCCCACAATCCGATTTTGTCTCATCATCAAGCCATTGTCCCTCCATAAAGCCTTATGGTCTACTGGGTGTCACACTCCTTTACCATTCCTTGCAAAGGGACATTTTTGTGTGTTAGAAAATCTATTAATTGAATGACTACCCCAAATACACAAACTGCACTACACTATGAAACGCAACGTACCCTTGGAGGGTCCTCCAACAAAACGCACATTCACATTAAGGGCCTCATTATGCAGTTCAAAGCGCAACCAACAGCTTGCCAGTGGCGGTCTGAACAGCGTCTACTGCTGCGGTCTGACCGACACATTCGAATGCTTGCTGTTGCAAGCAGCAGTTTGCGGGACTGACTGACGCCTTCCAATGGACTCAGGAGCCCGTCGGTCGGTCAGAAGCTCCTTATAATCCCTTCAGGATGGCGTCGCTGCCGTCAGAATTATGATGTTTGTTTCCGGCAGCCTTTCCATGTCGGCCTTTCCAACATGGAAAGGCTGTCGGAAAGTGACTTTGGGGGCCCCAAGCAGGGCCCACTACCCCCCTGGCCCTCCGCATGTGGCCTTGGGGGTACCCATGGTGCCCCCCTTAACATCCCTGTGGGCGGGATGTTTAAAAACTTAATTTTTCAATGGGAGCTTGTGATGCGAGTGGTTTCAGCCCGCCGCACATGCTCCCATTGAAAAATGGAAGTTTGCGACTGCACCATGGGCAGTCGCATCCTAATTGCGGCGGTGGAATGCCGACCTGAGGTTGGTCAGTTCCCAATCTGCAATGACGTCGGTCGGAGGCAACGCCAACCGACATCGTAATAAGGGCCAAAATGCCCAGAGAAACAAAGTGTGAACTCAATTTGCATGAACGCTGTGGTCACATGGTGAGGAAAATGACCACCTACTCTCTTGGAGTATCAGAGCGGTGCTGTGAAAGAGAGAAGGCACCATCTTAAGATGCGATCACTTGATATCAGAGCAGATTTGCCAGACATCTCACTGCGAGTAAAGGCTCAAATGAAGCTGGCAACATCTTATCTCTGAAAAATGTGTGTGCTGATGAGTGACCTGTCAAAAAGGGACATTCACCACGTTCGCTCTACCCTCCAGCATCCTTTTAGTAATGGCCACTGTAGCCAAGAAGAAAATGCCTGGGAAACTTTCACACACATTGATGGAGGTAATTCTAGGGCAGATAGAAAACCAGAAAGACAAAAGCCTTGTATAAGAATAAGGTAATCCAGCGATTAATTCCAAGAAGCATGCATTATTAATCACACAGACGGCATTATGTGATGGTAAAGCACACCCCATGAATATCGTTTACAAGGTGACGGAGACAGTGGAGAGTAATTGTCCTTCTAAGACTGGCTAGGATTAAAGGCGGAATCAACGCCCCAGCTCTTGCTTAATCCCTTTAAACACCATGTGCCACATACATGTGCCCTAACCTGGTGCAAAGGTGGCCCATGGAAGAGGACACTAGTAAGGCTGCCTAATCATTTTAGGCGTGATTTGATTGGTGCCGACGATCAGGGTTTAAAGCTAGACATATGTCGCCTTGACGAAAGGTTACGCAGCTGTTTATCTCTCCCGCCCTGGGCCGATACTGTAAAATTAGGTTCCCATCCGGCTGTTTGGTAATCTGTGTGAAATGAGTGGATGAGCTAAGAACATTCCCCAACCAACTGCTCCATACTTCGCTCAAAAAGGACATTTTGCAAATATTATCTAGGATATTTGTAGCACTGTAGACAACTATGGTGTCTGCACCAGTGTTTATAGGACCTCTTCAGTTTCAGAACCTAGATGTAGACAAGATGGATGAGCAGACTGCACCAGTGGTTATGGATCTCAGCCTGTGTCATTGTCCTTAGCTGCAGAACAGACCAATGAGCAGGCTGCACCAGTGGTTATGGATCTCAGCCTGTGTCATTGTCCCTACCTACAGAAGTGACCAATGAGCAGGCTGCACCATTGGTTATGGATCTCAGCCTGTGTCATTGTCCTTAGCTGCAGAACAGACCAATGAGCAGGCTGCACCAGTGGTTATGGATCTCAGCCTGTGTCATTGTCCCTACCTACAGAAGTGACCAATGAGCAGGCTGCACCATTGGTTATGGATCTCACCCTGTACCATTGCCTCTACCTACAGAACAGACCGATGAGCAGGCTGTACCAGTGGATATGGATCTCAGCCTGTGTCATTGTCTCTAGCTACAGAACAGGCCAATGAGCAGGCTGCACCAGTGGTTATGGATCTCAGCCTGTGTCATTATCCCTAGCTACAGAAGTGACCAATGAGCAGGCTGCACCAGTGGTTATGGATCTCTGCCTGTGTCATTGTCCCTAGCTACAGAACAGACCAATGAGCAGGCTGCACCAGTGGTTATGGATCTCTGCCTGTGTCATTGTCCCTAGCTACAGAACAGACCAATGAGCAGACTGCACCAGTGGTTATGGATCTCAGCCTGTGTCATTGTCCTTAGCTGCAGAACAGACCAATGAGCAGGCTGCACCAGCGGTTATGGATCTCAGCCTGTGTCATTGTCCTTAGCTGCAGAACAGACCAATGAGCAGGCTGCACCAGTGGTTATGGATCTCAGCCTGTGTCATTGTCCCTACCTACAGAAGTGACCAATGAGCAGGCTGCACCATTGGTTATGGATCTCACCCTGTGCCATTGCCTCTACCTACAGAACAGACCGATGAGCAGGCTGTACCAGTGGATATGGATCTCAGCCTGTGTCATTGTCTCTAGCTACAGAACAGGCCAATGAGCAGGCTGCACCAGTGGTTATGGATCTCAGCCTGTGTCATTGTCCCTAGCTACAGAAGTGACCAATGAGCAGGCTGCACCAGTGGTTATGGATCTCTGCCTGTGTCATTGTCCCTAGCTACAGAACAGACCAATGAGCAGGCTGCACCAGTGGTTATGGATCTCACCCTGTCATTGTCTCTAGCTACAGAACAGACCAATGAGCAGGCTGCACCAGTGGTTATTGATTGATTGATAGGCTTTATTTCGATATAAAAATACCATAAAAGCTTGTACAACAATACAAAATACAGCATAAATAACAATCACATGCTAGATACACACACATGATTTAAACAGAAGGAAATATTAAAACAATTAAAACTGAATTAAATTGACAAGGAAAGCCTTTTTGTGCGAATCAACCAAGACCATTTTAAAAATTATGACACAGCAGAAACAATCACGGTGGATGTGTCAGACATTAAAATACGCATCGCCACTATATGCTGATGGGTGCCTAAGAGTCTACATAGGGGTTTTAACCAACGGATCCTGGGTGCACGATAGTCCGGACATTCAAAAAAGATATGGGCTACTGACTTTACTCGGGTGGGACAGGATGCACAGAACGGAGAAAATTGGTAGGGCCGTTTCCAGCGGGCGACTACCTCACCTACTGGAAGAATCCCTACTCGAAACTTGAAATACAAAGTACGATCAAAGGGGATAGAAATAGTATCTAAATAGGGTTCATAAGCCACCACATCTTTGATTCTCACAAAAGCTACAGTAGAGTTGCAATGTCATGAATCTGAGTGTAATTTAGCGGAGACCCAGTTCCAGTACAACTTTTTAATCGTAGCTTTGGGTGGGGCTGTTCTCGATGCCCATGCATCTGGTAACCCTATCTCCACCAGCAACCGTTTGACATCCCTCAACCATTTAATCCTGGATCAGCCTGCCATAGCCATAACCTCTGATAATGCTTCCGCATAGGAGGCTAGTTCAGGCGCCCGCCATAGACGTGCCCAGAGGAGCAGGGGGCGAAGTTGCGCTTGGTCCCTGATGGATCTGCAACGTAGATCCAATAGCACTGGTACTTTTGGTGTGCACCATGGGAGAGCCATCAGATCTTTCAAAAATTTGCTCTCCGATTTAGCTAGTGCGTCCAGGTTGCAGGTGCCCCACAGCTCTGCCCCATATAGGGCGGCACTGACCCTTCTGGCTTTATATATTTCCACAACTGGGGCTATAGGTTTACTAGTTGAGGAACTTTGTTCCTTGAGTAAGGTGCCGCCCACCCTTTTGTGGCCCAGTAGCATTTTTTGGATGTGCGGGTTCCAGGTAAGGGAATCGTTAAGGCGAATACCTAGATAATCAAACTCGGAGACCCTCTCCAGTGGCTCGGAATTCAGAGCCGGAGGTCGACCGAGTTTCTTCGGGGGATTCATAACCAAAAACTTAGTTTTGTCAGTGTTGATTACCAACCCCCTCAACAGACAAAACTACCTGAAAGCTGTTCAAGAGGCTCTGAAGACCCATAGGGGACTTTGAGATAAGAAGAGTATCATCTGCGAAGAGCAGTGTTGGGATCCGTTTGCCCGCCAGGGATGGAGCGTCCGAAGAATTTCTTAGCAGATGTTCAACCACACCGTTTACATAAAGAGAAAACAGGGTGGGGGCTAACACGCATCCCTGACGGACGCCCCTTCCCACGGGGATCCTATCGGTTTTTTCACCCTTTGTACCCCATCGAACCTGCGCATAATTGCCAGCATGTAATTTTACCAAAAGAGAAAGAATATGCATGGGCAACCCCAAATCTAGCAGAACCATCCATAGCTCCTCTCTGGGAACCAGATCGAAGGCAGTCTTCAGGTCTATAAAATCCAAATATAGACTGCCCCCGCCCAGCACCACCACCTTCCAGTATAGAAGAGCCAATCTGAAGGCCTGCTCAATGGTCCCAGTACCAGAGCGAAATCCAGCTTGGAGGTCCGACAAGATGTTGTTGTAGTCCACCTACTGGAGCACCCTTCTCAGGATCACCTTCCCTGCCACTTTTTGGGAGGAGTCAATAAGACTTATTGGCCTGTAGTTGGCAGGGTTGTCCCGACACCCCTTCTTGAATATCGGGACAACCTCTGCCCCCTTCCAGGATTCTGGTACGGACGCACCTTCACTAATGGCATTTAACAGTGATGACACTAGCTTCCCCCACTCCTTGGGATTTGCCCCGAATTAAGTCACCCGGTAACCCATCAAGCCCTGCTGCTTTCAAGGGCACCAAAGTCTTGATTACATCCTACACCTCTCTAGCGGTAAAGGGAGCAAACTCCAGGCCTCCTGGGCAAGCGGCCAGTGAGAGGATAGTATGGGTAGTTGGCTCATTGGAGGTGTAGAGAGACGAGAAATTATTAAACCAGCTCTGGGCAGGGATGTTACACGTTATCAGGGTGCTGTCTGGCCTGTCCCTAGATCTTATGAGATTCCAGAAGCTTCTGGCATCCCTATCCAAGCTCGCTTTCCTGAGATCCGCCCAGAACCTGTCCTCCCATTCTCTCTTCGCTGCACGGAGAGTCTGCGAGTAGTCTTTCCTTGCCAATCTTATGGCAGCCAAAGATTTACTCTTAACAGCACCAATCAGGGAGTTTTTCTTCTCCCTACATTTACTCGTGTACCAACCATATGGGTTCAACCTTTTCTCACACTTATCAACTCGAGAAACCTTGCTTGGAAGATGGAAAAGTTCACTCAAAGCCTTGGTGGTAACACAAAAAAGCGCTGAAACTTCCTCGGGCTTAGGAATCATTACATCCAGTTTGGCCTGTGCAGTATCTAGGAGTGCCGCGATGGACAGCACTTTCTTTTCATGCCTGATGAGCTTACTCCACCTTAGGCGCCTACCACAGTTGGAGGGGTATACCTCCTGATGGGCAGACACCGAATGAGGGGCAAGCAGCCCCGGATTCAACGTCCACAAGGGACGGAGGACAAGAGAGAGAGGATTGTGGTCACTCTCAACTGTAGAAAGTACCTCCATATCCTGCAAATAGTCCCAAAGTTTTACATCTAGAAGGATATAGTCTATCCTGGACGTATGATCCACCCTGTTGTAGGTATGGGCTCCAGATGGATCCGAAATCGTCCTGCCATTCACAGCCCTAAGGCCGAATTCTAAGTTTAAAGAGTAGATTTGAACCACCACCTGAGTCCACCTTCTAACGGGAGGTAAGGTTAAAACAGGTATACCTCTCCTAGTGTCTTCTTCAGCAGTCCCCAAAGTGTCTTCCAGTCCGAGGGGCTCGAACGTACAGTTAAAATCCCCTGCGACCAGGACGTGAGAACTGTTAGTGCCTCTCCCAAGCAAGGATTCCAACTCTGCCACTGTGGGAGAGTCTCCCTTTGTACCCCTAGCATAGATATTAAAAATATCTAGGGTCAGCCCTCTCCTAGGGCCCTTGAGTGATAAGCTCAAGAGATCAAGTGAGTTTGACACTTGCTGGGTAACTTGACAACCAAGTGAAATGGCAACCCATATGAGAAGGCCTCCTGAGGGGCGGCCCTTCCCCGAAGGGGATGGTACTGCTGCCGAAAAAAGGATGAATAACCTACCTTGTGACAAGGCTCTCTACTCCAGGTCTCTTGTAAAATACAAGTAGAGTAGCCCTCCACAAGGGTGTTCCATTCCGGTATGGCCAGCTTCCTCGTGATGCCCGCAACGTTCCAGCTGAGAATCCTTATATCTGGATCCGCCACAGGAGGCTCGCTGTGAGGTATGAGGTTGGGGACCCGCTCCCACTCAGGGAGTATGCAAGATTCACTTTCTCCTTGCTTATTTCCAACACTCAATGACAGACTGATGTTAATGGTCTCCAAGTCAAGGGGCTCCGTCCAAGAGCTCGAGCCCGAGGACAGGGAACCCACCCCGGGAAAAGTATTGTATCAATATCCTGGCATCCCTCCATATGGTCCCAGCCAAGGAGCCGGCTGGTAGGGCATAGGGAAGGAGTCGTACCCGGGGAGAGCGAAATTGTGTCTCCCTCTACCATCCAAAACAGTCCCATAATGGTTGCCAACTGATCTTGGGTAGAAGTAGGACAAATCTACTACTCCAATGCCGGCACCACCGATCCCTAGGTTCTGGTTGCAAATTATCTGGGCAACCCTAACATCCTTAAAATTAACCACCACACAGTCTCCCTCAAAGCGCTTTTGCCCGCGACCCACCCACCCTACCCTTCTAACTCCCAGAATCAACCCGTCTAGTTCTCTGGGCAGAGGTCTATTTATCCTTAGCCAGTGCATAGTTTTGTTTTTTAACATCTGGAAGGATTCTGGCTGTCCCGCCATCAAGGGTGGTACATTGGTAAGAATAGCAACATAGGGATGACAGTCTGGGGGCAGATTCATGGGTGGTATTCTCAGGGCTTCCTTGGGGGGTAGTGCACTGGGCTGGATAATAAGGGGAGGAATAGAGCTAGTTCTTCTAGATTGGGCTAGTTCAAAACCTTTGCCAATTCCAGAGTTTCTTAGGTTGGCATGGCCATTTTTACCAGTGGCCTCGGAGCCTAAGGGCTTCTCAACATGGGTATTAGTTGCCCTTGAGGGATCTGGACATTTAGTTGTGTCCTTTTTAACCAGCCCTGGGTTCCGATCGCCCCCTTTGGCAGTGTCAACAGGTAGAGCTAGGGCCTCAACCGCTGACACCCCATTGACTGTTCCATTTACATGAGATAAGTTCTGTGGGGTAACAGTGGTCGCCCTAGCAGCATATTCCCCCCTGAGTCATCGGCCCCAATCCTGGAATGTAATTTAATTAAGGACTTGGTAGAGAAAAAGTTATCCAGAGTCGCTTGCTCAAAGCTGTCCTGCCGCTCCGCCAGCCTTTTGACCATCCCTACGACCGGAGTCAGTAGAGATTTCATCATTTTCTCTATCTGGTCAATCAGGGGGATCTCAAGGGGTGTGAACTCGGCAGAAACCGTAGTCGGAATATCTGGTTTAGCTGATAACACAGCGGAGAGCACACCCCAGTGTCACCCTGAGAGCGGCCTGCACCAACCCCTACAGACTTTTGAGTCGCTACCACCCTGGTTCAGAGTTTCCTAATTTTCTTGTAAGGTTTGGGATGGCAACCTTTACGAGGACTAGCATTCCTTTTCCTTTGGTATGAACAATTTTGGCTACTGCGTGGGATGATATAACTGGTGAGGGAGGTGGGTCCCCATTGCTAGAAGTGTTATTAGAGGTAAGCATGGAGGGTAGGGCATTAGTAGACTTCGCAGCCATAGTTTCATCGTCAGTCGGTGCAACTAAGTCTAACGTACACTCCACCCTATCAGGGCTAAACATCAGAACAGTTGCAAGTGACATGTCCAAAAGTGGGCAGACATTCGATAGAGTCAATTGCGCGAGCTGGGGAAAGGACCGGCGCCGAGAAGCCCAAGGACGCCCGCTTCTCTAAGGGGAGTTTAAGGAGTTCAACAGATAGGCGGCGCTCAGCACGTCTCTCAGCTAGGGCAATTTCTCTATCAATCTCACGGGTAGCCCTAGAGAAGTATCTGTCTAAAGGGCCTAGGATTGCAACCCCCACCGTAGAAGGTAAGGGATTAGATGAGGGATTAAGTGAGTGCGTAGAGATGTTTAAAGACAACTAACTATGAACAAGAGAATCGTAATCACAATGTACCACAGCACAGGGCCCCCACCCCCTCAATGTGAATCGCTAATACAATAACAGTGTGTAAGACTCAAAAGGATAACAACTCACTGTATCAGGAGAGGGACAATGTCCAATAGTTCTGAGCTAAATGTCAGAGGGTAGGCCCAGCCCAGCCTCCTGCAGCCCCTGACGGCCACAGACGGCCCGCCCTTGTCCCGGGCTTCTCCCGGGACGCTCTCGCGTAGCGGATGGTGGTGTCGGATTTAAGGAGGCGGAAGTGGGCGGGGGGGCGGGGCAAGCAGGGGGAGCAGGTGCAGTTGGTTAGATCATGCAGGGACTCCTGGGAGATGGAGTCCCTGCGGCACTGCTCGCAGCCCTGCAAAAGTCCTGCCCTCGCCTCTGGTGTCCTCAGAGCTCACCCTCAATTGCTGTGCAAGTTCCTTGATTCTGCGAAGTGGGACCTGCGGAGCGGATCCGGCGAGCAGCAGACAGGTCCCGAGTAAGGAAGAAGAAAGTCAACGGCTCCTCCCGGCAGGGTCAGTTCACAACAGTGTCCCATGATGACAGCAGGGACTGGGCTTTTCACTCCGTAGAGGGCGGGGGGGGGCGGGGCAAGCAGGGAGAGCAGGTGCAGTTGGTTAGATCATGCAGGGACTCCTGGGAGATGGAGTCCCTGCGGCACTGCTCGCAGCCCTGCAAAAGTCCTGCCCTCGCCTCTGGTTCCCTCAGAGCTGACCCCCAATTGCTGTGCAAGTTCCTTGATTCTGCGAAGCGGGACCCACGGAGACGGTCCGGCGAGCAGCAGACAGGTCCCGAGTAAGGAAGAAGAAAGTCAACGGCTCCTCCCGGCAGGGTCAGTTCACAACAGTGTCCCTAGCTACAGAAGTGACCAATGAGCAGGCTGCACCAGTGGTTATGGATCTCAGCCTGTGTCATTGTCCCTAGCTACAGAAGTGACCAATGAGCAGGCTGCACCAGTGGTTATGGATCTCTGCCTGTGTCATTGTCCCTAGCTACAGAAGTTAAAAAAGACAAGTAAGGCGAATGACGGCGAATTCCGCTTGATCACAACATATTCGGCGGATGCGGATTTGCTTAAAAACATTTTATGTATAAACTGGCATGTATTAACAAGCATTTGTATGCAACAGGTCTTGCATTTGCGAGAGTTCAAGCTATTGGTATTGTAAATGACAATGATTTTTATTTTTCTGTTTTGATAATTAGCACATAAATAAAAGGCATTGTCATGTCCAATGCCAATAACTCAAACTCTTGTAAATGCGATACCTATTCAAAGAAGCGTCCGCCATTGTCCCAGGCTGCTCGGGAAGCAAAAAAGTCTATAAATGCTTGTCTTTCAAGAACCAATATGATAGGGTGTTTAAATGTGCTATATGCCGTCTTATATGTGAAAGGAGATTCTGGCAAGCTGGAAATTTCATTCAAGGATTCACGGCGCAGAATAAGTTCTGAAAAACAGATTTAATGAGAATAAACATGTTTCTCAAAAAGTCAGAATTTCTGTACCATTACAAGCACAAGGAGACTGCTGGCCTCTCCCAGCACATCCAAGCTACATGGGGATACTGCATTGTTCATGGATGCAGCCGAGAGGCAGGGTGACACTGTACTGCCGAGCGCAGAATGATAAAACGCTGCACTGTGGGAAATGATTAAATGCCGCATCGCTCAAGGTAAAATTCACAATGGCAATTGTCCCTTTCAAAACGATATCTGTAGGTATTATTCGGAGCTCCAATGCTGACAACAGAGGATGCCTCCTTAAGGGAAATAGTTAAAGCGACACTTGCCAGTTAAATGAACTTTCCAGATAGTTCCAGTGGTATGCAACACTCTTACCGATTGAGGTTGTGGAGGAACTCGTCAACACATGAGCTTCAGGTAGATCATGGCGTGTTCACGAAAGTGGCCTGTTTGGAAATCTTCTGAAAGATTCACCGTGCGTGGCGCTAGCTGTTTCTCTCCTTCCCCGAGCCACACATTCGACACCAACAGGAGGGTGGTAACCAGTGCTGGAATGTAGGGGAAACTTGCCGGAAACGGGTTCTAGTACCAATATCTGGGCCGGGTCCCCATGGACGTATGCTGATGCTGAATTTGCCCTGCTGTCATATTACTCCCTGAAGCACACATCCGCAGCCGGCATGCTCGCGGGAGGGAGGGGGAGCGGGTGGGGAATAAAAATAAACAAGCAGCATGCACTGCCCACATCTCGCGTACACCTGGTCCTTGCGCATGCGCCGCTGTCATGTTTAGGTCAGGCAGAGATGTGCAAGACAAACAAAAAGTCTGAATAGTGCGGACAAAAACTGTAGTTGGTCGCCGCTGCTTCCGGACTACACGGAAGTCAGTTAGACATCAACAGCCACTGAAAACAAAGGTAACAAAAGCGATAACAACATTTAGCAAATGGCGAGCGGCAGGAGAAACTACCGGCTGCTTGCCAACATATAGAGATTACATTAGGTCTCGCTGAGACAGCGCATCAGCGCATGCGCTGCCAAGGCGAGACCTAAAAACTGACCTGATCATAGGGATGGACATCCCTCCAGTTTCACAATTTACATATAGGAAGGCCAGATCCCTTAGAGACAAGTTGGTTCATAGTCACCTTGAAGTTACATAAAAAAAACAAGGGACACTAAGGGAAATGAAAGGGTTTTATCTTTGCGGTAAGTGCAAAGCTTGCACCAACAGCAAGAGAGTGCTGACTTATTAGATTGAAGGACTGAAGAAACGCAAGACAATCACGAAGTTCATGACACGCCAGACCACTGATTTTGTCTATTGCTTGATATGCCCTTGTAACCTCAAGTATATAGGCAGCACGAAACAGAGTGTGAAGATACGCGTATTGGAACATATGAACGCTATCGCTAACAAAGATCTAAGTTACCCTGTTGCCAGACATTTTGCCCTCAAACATAAGAGCAATAGGGATTTATTACAGTATTTTAGCATTGACCACGTTCCAATCAACAGCCGGGGGGGTAGAGTGTTGAGACTCAGGAGATTGGAATCTCGATACACCATTGACCTGCAAACGAAGACTCCCAAAGGTCTTAATAGCGGGGAGGAACTGCCGTTACATTTGGGTACCTAATGACATGAGTCTGATAAAGTTGCACCTGTATGATGAAATGTTCTTCTGATAATGGAGCATTATGAATAGGAAGGGCTAGCCAAGACACTGGGATATTTTATTTTGGATGACTACTGTGGTGGTTCATGAAATTGTGGGGCCGATACACGGCACATAATACCACATAATATTCCACCCTGCAACATGGCCCAAGATGTTCGGACAGAATTTCGAAATAAAAATATTGAAATGTTGAAATATTAAGTTTCTAATATTGTGATATACAAATATTGTGATGCAGTAAAGTAGCTGACAAGATTATTGATTTTCTAATGTAAGTAATATTGATTTAAAAAATAGCTATGTTGTTAATATCCTTTTAAAAAATAGCTACTGGCCTCATTACTATGCCGGTCGGACAAGGGTCTGACGGGCATCGTAGCAGAAACGGGACCCCCCGGCAAGGAGTCAGTGGTCCAGCTACCACTATTTCGATCTAACTGCCTTCACAGCGGTCGGATTTGTTGTTGACGGCAGTTGCCGTCGCTGTGAGGTGTTCTTGGGATGGAGATTTCTTTCAAGTTGTCGATCACCTGAATGGCGATCACAAAGCCTTGGCAGCAGCAAATGTAATCCACATTTACTTTGGCGGCTGGAGAGGTACAGGAGTAAAGTAGCGGCTAGAAACTTGGTGAAAGCTTAGCTACCGCTTCAGACTTGCAGGACACCATTTCTCTTTGGCCTTACTCTTGACAGGCCTAGCGGGATGCCATTCTTGTCATGCAGCCCGTTGAAATTCCTGTAGCTTCAAGGTCCTGTTTCGGTGACGGTGTCTTGTTTGTGACTCCTCTCAAATTCAAAGTCCGAACTGAGGTTAAGGGGGCGTTGAGGGTGTGAAGGACAATGGCCAATGGACTGATAGTCTCTGCAGCTAATCCGCCCCTAGGGTTACAACATCCTGTGGTTGTACCTCAACTTTCTACAAAGAGTCCTCTAATCTAGGGTCTTCCAACATGGCAGAACCTTTCCTTGGTAGTACAGACCTCCTAGCCCACCCTTCAAGTTGTAGCTAGCCTCTTTGAGCTGTACGCCTCCTGAATAACTAGTGTTCCCGCCTATTAGACTGGACAGGTTGGAAAGGACTTTGTCCTCGTGTGGGGTACAAGTATTCTTGCATATCAAGGGGAGTGATACCTTTGAGATTCACCACCTTGATTGCTGTAAATACTAGCCTTCCTGGGAGGGAACAGGTGTGACCTCCTTCCTGCCCAGGCCTTTGTTGCCATCTTGGGGAAGTGCCAGCACAACACATCAGGAGGGCAGACTCTTGTCTTGGCAGCAAACGGCTTAGAGGAGCCCGCCAAGGCACGAGAGCACTAAACCGTGTTTAGGCACCCACACAAGATGGCATGTACGTGCACGCCAGCTCACCCTTGACACAAGAATCATGTTGGGGGTGAAAAAGCATGGTGTTTGGCAGCAAACATTATACAATATGGTCGTTCCATAATGGAGCTGATATCTCGATTTTGCCCGGTAGCCAGCCCATGTTACTCTATAGACCGCCATCATTTACAGGAAAACCTTGCTTTACAGGGTTACTGTAGGCCTATATATGTATAAACCTATATATCCACACAGTAATATAATGCACTCTTCCTCCTGGGCATAGGAGAACTACTGTAAGAGTGACTTACTTACATTAAGACAGCGGGTGACTCTGCAGCTCATGGTGTGTGCAGAGTCACTCTCGAGCAGACGTGCTGATCGTGCAGGGCTGCAATGGCCGACCTGCAGACACACTTTTACTTGGGTCACAAAGGGGGGCACAATATAGTACTGCGGCTCTGATGCCGCCTTTACCACCCTTAGCTGTGTACTCATGTTACCACCTACTAGGTACTTGTAAGGAGGCAAAGTCCATTGCCAATTGGGTGTCCCAATTAACATGACTTTTAGTGGAAGAGCACGGGCACCGGGGCCTGGTTAGCAGGTCCCATGGCACCATCAGAGTCGAAGAACTCCTCTAATAGCAGTTCTAATGGGGGGCAGAAAGTGGGAGCATTTGCAAAGTTTCTAACAGGGCACCTGTTTGAAACGTGTGTGTGTGTCTGTGTTTATTTGTGTGTGTGTGTCTGTGTGTGTGTGTCTGTGTTTATCTGTGTGTGTCTGTGTGTGTGTGTGTGTGTCTGTGTGTGTGTGTCTGTGTGTGTGTGTGTGTGTGTGTGTGTGTGTGTGTGTGTTTATCTGTGTGTGTGTGTGTGTGTGTGTGGACAGAGAGAGTGACAAAGATAAGCTAGAGTGAGAGAAAGATGATATTACCAGGCCGCCCCTGGGACGGTGGTGGTCCTTTTGATTACCCACTTTGTCCTTGGCTTAAAATGTCTCTGTGCACCGGGAGAGTCCATTGCCATGGATATATCAGATCTCTGAGCCCTCAATAAAAGTCATAGATCACGACCCACATTTATTCATATTTGACGCAGCGCGATGCAGCAAGAGATCTTGCTGCTCTGCTTCGAATTGAGAGCCTTGGAATGCGTCATATTGACTAATCTATGGCACATTCCGGCTCTCTCACTATGCTGGTGCACTATGTGCTGCCTTGCACCAACACAGGCTCCCCTGGGTCAAGGTGCAAGAGGGTCTGCATTACAGGCAGGATTGTTTTTGTGCAACCAAGTAGTTGTAACCTGAATGTTAAAAGAATAGAAAACATTGTTTAATAAAGTTTCAAGATGGCCGCTGCCTTGCATGAGTCAATGTGTGTTGCATGGATATGTCGCATTATGCAGCTTGGCCGTTAACTAGAAAGTACAGAAAGCAATGTGTTTTATACTTTCATAATGGCATCATTTGACCTCGACCTGTGATTTTGAAAAATAAGATCTAGTTTTTCTTGTGAATCAGATTATTTGATGGATTTGCTTTTTATGTCACTTTAAGTGTAGCAAATGAATCAAGATAATGCTGTAGTAATAGAAACCTTAATTATTTTTTTGTCTATAAATACATACAATAAACTTCTTTATCTCTTAATTGTTAAACATTCATGCCTCGGTGAATAATTACGTATTGTTTGGCACATGGATGACAAAACAAGATCTAATATTCCTTGCCAAGGGTTCAAGATCAGAAACAGTTTCTTGCAGGGTATTATAATAAATTACCGGTGATACTAAGGGATTTACTTGTGAATGACGCACTCATTTTTAATTGTAGGGAAAGCCCTAGGGGCAGACAAAGACTTTCGATATAGATCAGTTTTTAAAGAAGATCCATTGTCCTGATGCGGCAATAATTGTTTTAGGTAATGGCCCTGCCACACAGAGAGCTGTAATTACTGTTTAAAAGCATTGTTGAGCCTGTTCGCCCAGTATCCACCACAGTTGAACTGCATGCCCTTTCCTAGTTTTCCTCCACTCTTTCCAGCACCCTTTAGGGTTGTGACTTCTTGGCAAGAGTTTTTAACTTAAGACAGTGCGGACTGTGTCGGTAAGCAGCGACATGCTGACGGAAGCCGCTCACACGTGCAATCTCCCTCTGGTCTCCAAACTCCCTCTGGTAGCATGTTATGGAAATTGATTCTGGTTTCAGAATTTATGAGAGCTCCGCCCTCCCCACCTGTGCTGCCTAGACTGAGTCATCCGAAAGCAAACTATCACTTAACTCTACGCAGGTAGCTCCGCGCCCTTACGTCAACGTACGTTCTTCTGGAATATTCCATGACTCTTTGGGGCATATTACCAAGGAAGTGGCGAAGCGTGTCATTAGCCTCCTTGACTTAACACCTCTCCCCGCCACTTTGGAAACGCAAGGCTGCACCATATTTACAAGAATGTGGTGCAGTCTTGCGTTTCCCCTGCACTGGCGCTAAGTTTAACAACTTAGCGCCAACGCAGGCACCCTTGCACCAGAGTGTAAAGGTGTCTGCGAGCAGGGAGGTTTGTTTATGTGTAGGAAGGAGTTCCTTCCTGCACATAAACAAACCTAAAATACAATTTTGTAACTTACATGTGTGCTGCTTCATGCATCACACATGAAAGTTACAAAATGGCATCTTGAAATACGCTTTGTTCATGTAGAGGAAGGGACACCTTGCAGGGGGACTTGGGGAAGATGATGGAGAACCCTTACATTTTCTTGCTGGAGATGAGGAAGCCAGTGCTTTAAGAAGAGGTAAATCTTGCTCAGCAGGAAGCTCAATCTCTTGTTCTGCTCCTACTTCAGGAAGTTCTACTATTGATGACTGCAGCTCCTGTTGTCCCCTTTGCTCAGTTTCCTGCAACAATTGGGTACTAGTTTGCGGCTGAAACAAATCCAATTCAGACTCACTGCTCGTCGCCATGATTGCAGTTGTTGCCTCACTGAGAGACATGGCTTTGGGTTTAGGTTGGGGTAGTACTGTTGAGGCCGGTGTGTTGCTCCCAGCTTTCTGCCAGGAGGAAGGTGCATCAGGCAATTGTCTCCTGGAAAAGGTTTAGAACGGGAAGCCAGTGGTGCAAATCTGCTTCTCCTTCTCCTCCTCACTGGCCCCTTTCTTGTCAGCAACTTTGTTTGGGGCCATCTTGAAGCCAATGTCAGATGGCAGTGGCGTTTAGCTTCACAAGTGGAAGAGATTGGAGGACTCACCTGTTGTGGTCACATCACTTTGTCCCGGCCTTCTTTCTGGCTGTAC
The DNA here is from genome assembly GCF_964261635.1 of Lissotriton helveticus. Classification (NCBI taxonomy): domain Eukaryota; kingdom Metazoa; phylum Chordata; class Amphibia; order Caudata; family Salamandridae; genus Lissotriton; species Lissotriton helveticus. The sequence continues at coordinate 5,451,690 of NC_136072.1, forward strand.
TGTTGGTGATATCTCTTGTGCACCTAAAAGCAAATAAGCAAGAAAAACATTTAGTGAAACGTGGCATTTTTGCAGTTTGATTTCTTCATAGTACAGAAAATATAATTTAATGTGGTTACTTACTATTCCAAATAATTAGCCACAATAGTGCATCCATTCCAAAGTCAAACCATGCCACCATAACATATTTTGTTTTCAATCAGGATAACAGCATACATATATAACTGTTTGATTTTTGTGCATCTAAGGGGAGACACCTGTGGCAGTAATGGAGGTGCAGGGAAAATAGAATAATTCTTAGTAAACAAATGCTGGTGTGCGCCTATCGCAGGCAGTGGATCCTGGCGAAAATGTATCAATCCTCGAAAAACAAATGCTGGTAAGTGCCACTGGCAGCCGGGGGTTCTGAGGGAAATGGAATAATCCTTAAAAAATGAATGCTGGTGTGCACTTATTCTTAACAACACTACTGGGTTTTGACTCCCAAGCAGTAAGGCCAAGCTTTTGAAACCAATATAACAACAAAAATTGCCAATACTGCGACCTGTTAATTCTGATCCCAATTACCTACCACTAATTGAAATAAAACAAAAAGGGGGGTGGAAGGACTATTATTTGGTCCGATTAAATCAGATATTTATTTATTCAAGTTATTTCATCTTAAAGAAAAAAAATGTTTTTCAGTTTTTTCATTTTTTGATAGCGGCGATCATACTGTCCCGGTCGCACTGACAGCGCGCACCAAGGCGAGGGACCGAAATAAATACGACAACTCAGATTCAACAACTCCATGAATGCAAATACAGCGCGAAGCACCCACCACAAGCCTGCATAAAGATCTGAACAAGTCCAGACCCCAGTAAAAGAATCATTCGACGGCTGAATGAGTCTGGTGTCTTAAACAAGTCCTTTTGGAGCTTGTTCTTTTGTGGTCCTGATGAGAACTCCATAATGGTTAGAGTTCGAAACGCGTAGACCCCCCTTTTTTCCAGCCATAAAAGTCCTGCAAAAACAGTAGTGCTTTAACTTAATCTTGCAAAAAAGATAATTTATCTGAACGTTTATCTTTATGGCAAATAAGAAATGATGTTTATATGTATAAAAGTTTCAACCCTTGTAAATATTGTGATGTTGTGTAGGATGAATGTTTACAGTGGGTATGAATGTAAGGATGAAAAATACACAGGTTAATGTCTTAATGTCATTTTTTTGTTTGGATTTGTATTTTTGTACAATTTTTAATTGTATGATCGCCGCTATCAAAAAATGAAAAAACTGAAAAACATTTTTTTTCTTTAAGATGAAATAACTTGAATAAATAAATATCTGATTTAATCGGACCAAATAATAGTCCTTCCACCCCCCTTTTTGTTTTATTTCAATTAGTGGTAGGTAATCGAAATTTGCCTAGCTTAGTGACGGTAAGTTTCAATTCTATTAAGGACACGGAGGCGAGGATTATGCTTTTCTCTCTTCGCTGTTTATTCACAATAAAACCACATAGCAGCCAGAAAAGCATCAGAACTTGAAAACATTTTCATTTATATCCCCAACACAGGGATATTCAGGAAAAACATAATAAACAACATCTTCTTAGAACTACAATTTCCATCAGTCCAACACGCGGTAGTCCTTCTATAGTGTCCATAGTCCCAAGGTAGGGCGTCCATCTTGTGAACTCCTCCTCTTTCTTCGCGCGAGTCACGCCAAAGTCTCAACGGTCCTGCTTTGCACCATCATTACCTGGCGGGAAAAAACACAACAGCGTGAGCGTTGCTAGACCCGCCAAAGTCTGAAGGCAAAGGCATAAATTGTACTACCACCAATCATTGAAATGCAAGCAAAAGAGAACAGTTCCTCAACTGACTTAAATCCAGCAAAAGGTGTTTACTTACGTCAGTACGGGGGGGATCTCCGCAGGAGGTATGGGTGGGATAATCCTCGCCTCCGTGTCCTTAATAGAATTGAAACTTACCGTCACTAAGCTAGGCAAATTTCGATTCTATGTCAGGACCGGAGGCTTCGGATTATGCTTGTTCAAAGCTTATTCACCACCAAACTTGCAATATCCACCACCGGTTTGAAATAAAACCTTTTGAAGGTGGAATCTGAGGACCAATCCGCAGCTCGCATTAGGTCCTCTAAACGTGCCCCCAGGGCAAACGCTTTTGAGGCCATGGCCCCTCTAGCTGAATGAGCTCCGAATTTTTTAGTATCGATACCAGCTTCTTGTAATACCCACCGCACCCAACGGGCTATAGTGGGGGAAGATACAGCCTTGTGTGGCTTCCTTAACGCAATCAGGAGCTGTCGTTCACCCGGGGGGCGAAGTTCCATTGTAACATCCTCGTACGTCCTTAGACACTGCACGACACACAACTTGGGGACGTCCGCAAAGGCCGGATAAGAGATAGACCTTGTAGCGGACTTTGTGCGGCGGCCTACGGTAAAGGTAACCCCATCTGGGGAAAACACTCTCGCCGAGACATCCAAAGCGCGCACATCAGAGTCCCTGCGACACGACACCAAACAGGAGCATAGCCAGTTTGGCCGATAATTCTTTTAAAGAAAGGTATTTGTTATGGTGCCATGAAAGAAAAAGATTCAGCACCACATTGACGTCCTAGAGGACAGAATACCGCGGCTCCGGGGGTAAAGAAAGCCGCACTCCCCTAAGGAGTCTACAGACAAGGGGATGGTCCCCGACCGCAGCTCCATCCAACTTTTCATGAGCTGCTGAGATCGCCGACCGTATCGTGTTAATTGTCCGGTAGGCTAAACCGGCCGTCGCCAACTCTGCCAGGAAATTCAGGATGGGAACGACGCCTGCGACCATGGGATCCAAGTCCCGTCAAAGACACCAACGAACCCACCTGGTCCAAGCTGATCTATACCTCTTTGCGGTACTCTCTGCCCAGGCTTTGGACAAAAGGTGTTCAGCCGATTCCGAAAGGCCTGGGAGCGACCAACGTCTCCGGAAAGCCTCCATGCCATGAGGCGGAGAGAACCTTGCAGGAGGAGGTGATGAGGGTTCCCGTCCGGATTGAGGAGAAGACGAGGGAGCCGGGGGAGTAGGATTGGAGAATCCCAGGAAAGTTCCAGAAGAACTGGAAACCATACTTGCGATCTCCACACGGGCGTCACCATCACCACTTCCGCCATCTGCCGGCGAAGTTGGGCCGCCGCCCGCACTACCATGGAAAAAGGCGGGAAGGCATACGGCCGTTCCTGACTCCAATCCTGGACGAACGCATCCGTTGCCTCCGCCAGAGGGTCCGGCCTCCAGCTGAAAAATCTCGGTAGCTGGAAGTCCAGTCGGGACGCAAACAGGTCTATCGAAAAAGGACCCCATCTCGTTGCCAGCCATTGAAACACTTGAACATCCAGCTTCCACAGGCTGGAGTCCCGCAGGTATCGCGAGTGCCAATCCGCTACCTGGTTGGCCTGTCCCGGAAGGTACTCTGCCGTTACCAAGATCTGATGGGCCAGACAATAGTCCCAAAAATCCTTCACCAGATCTGCTAGCGCTCGTGATCGCGGACCTCCCAAGTGGTTCACATACCGAACCGCTGAGACGTTGTCCATTCTTAGAAGAACACAAGACTTCGCGGAATCCCTGGTCCAGCAACGGACAGCAAAGGATCCTGCCAGAAGTTCCAGGCAGTTGATGTGAAGCCTTTGTTCGTCGGATGACCAAGCGCCGCCTGTGGAGAAATCCCCGCAGCGGGCGCCCCAGCCGGACCTGCTGGCGTCGGATTCTATCACCAAGTCCGGTACAGACCCGAAGATCGCTCGACCGTTCCACGCCTCCATATGGGTGAGCCACCAAGCCATTTCTTCCTTCACCTCCACTGACAGAGATACCAGGTTGTCGTAGGACAGTCCTTTGCGCAGATGATGCGCCTTGAGACGTTGAAGGGCCCGGTAATGAAGAGGGCCCGGAAAGATCGCCTGAATGGAAGACGAGAGAAGCCCCACCACTCTGGCAATCTGCCGAAGCGAGGTGTGCGACTTGGAGACCGTCTGTCGCAGTTCGTGTTTGATTTTGGCCATCTTCCTGGATGGAAGACTGAGCGATGCTTGCAGAGAATCCACGACAAACCCCAAGAACACTATGTTCTGGGCGGGAGTGAAGACAGACTTGTCCTTGTTGATAATTAACCCCAGACCCTGTAACAGGGAGACTGTCTGAGAGAGTTGAAGTACTAACTTGGACGGGTTCTGGGCCATCAGCAGGATGTCGTCCAGGTACACGATCAACCGAATCCCCTGGCTCCGCAGGACTTCCACTGCTGAATGTAACAGCTTGGTGAAGCACCAAGGGGCCGAGGAAAGCCCGAATGGAAGGGCTGTGAACTCGAAGACCGTGCCTTTCCAGAGAAACTGGAGGAAACGGCGGTGAGGAGGATGGATGGGAACCACCAAATACGCATCCTTGAGGTCTAAGCGGACCATCCAGTCGTTTGGGAGCAGTACGTCCCTCAGAAGATGGATGCCCTCCATCTTGAAGTGATTGTATACCAACCAGCCGTTGAAGTCTTTGAGGTTGATGACTGGTCGTTTGCCCCCGTCTACCTTCTCCACGAGGAAAATATTGCTGAGGAATCCGCAGGGGTGTCGCGTTGTTCGACAAATAGCCCCTTTGCGCAACAGCGCTGAGACTTCCTCGTCGATCAACTGCGCGTCTGGCTGAGAGAAAACTATGGGGCGAGGTGGCTTTAGCTGGCGCGGTTGATCGTAGAATTCTATACGGAAACCACGCACGGTTTGGAGAACCAACGCGTCCGCCGTAATAGCCGCCCAAGCTTCTGGAAAGCATGTCAACCTTCCCCCAATTAAAACTTGATCTGCGGGAATCACACTTACCGTGGGAATTGTTGCCTCCGGCGTCATTCCTGAAGCCTCCATGTCCTCGGAAGCGTTGACCCCTGGTCGGGTAGAAATTGGTGTAGTTTGCAGAGGTATTGTATTGACCTCTGCCGGAGCCCTGTCCCCTGTTGGGTTGATTCTGACCGCCACGGCCGGTCGTGAGGCCCCTACCACGACCAGCCCCTCGGGGAAAACGCTGGTGGAAAACCCTCTTAATAGTGGACTGGGCCTTGTCCAAAGAGGTGAAAGTAGACACAAACTTTCCCAGTTCCTTGATAAAGGGCTCCCCAAAGAGACCACCTTGCGCCACGGCGCCTGCCTCCGAAGAGGCCAAATCCCCCAATTTGGGATCCAACTTGATTAACAAGGAACGCCGCCGTTCCGTCGAAAGGGCGCAGTTTGCGTTTCCTAGAAATATGACCGCCCTCTGCGCCCAGTTCGACAACACTTCAGGGGATATAGGGGTTCCCGACACTTTGGCCTCCTCTGCCATATCTAGGATCTTCGTGATCGGGCCTATGGCGTCCAACAACTTGTCTTGGCATGATCGCCAGGATCGGTCAATCCCCTTACGGGGATCCTTAACAAACTTGGCCATGAACGTGGCCATTTTCCCGTCCAACTCCGGGGTCATAGCGACCTTCCCCTCCAACGTTGGACGAGGACACTCTCCTCTTAGGCAACTTCGCGCTTCCTTCTCTAAGGGTTTGCGGAGGCGGCCCGCCACAAACTGCGCGACTTTGTCCCCAGGCGCCCAAGCGGCCGACCGCGGATGAATTATCTCATCCGGGTCGAGCATGCCTGAAGTGTCCTTGGGTAACTCCGCTGCGGAGGTGGACGGTCGCCAAGAACGCACCGAATCCTCATCATCCTCATCAGTGTCTGCGGGGGAGATCCCTCCCGGGGAGCAAGGGGCAGTCCCAGACGATGTTGAAGGGTCCTGAGGCGGGAGTGACGCAGGGGTAGGCACGGTCGCCTTAGCTAGAAAAGCGTCCCGTAGGCGCTCAAAGGCGTCCTTATCTACACCCTGCGCACCCCCGGAACCTCCATCCCTACAAACCTTCTTAGGCGCCGGTGGCTGCCCAGGGTCAGACACGGGCATCCCTACAGGCCCTGGCGCTAACTTTGCGCACTCTTCCACTATGCGGGCGGAGAGCCTGTCCTCCATAGGTCCTACTATCTCTTGCACACATCTATATATAGACTGATCCACAGACGCATAAAACTCATCATCCTGTAGGTAGTGATGAGATTCCTCTTCCTCAACGTAATACCCCTCAGCCATAATGCACCTGCACACAGGTATAAGTAAATGTAAAAAGTAAAACTGAGGGTATGGTGGCGCTCACTGGGCCAAATATGGGCTAACCGGAGGCTAGCAACGTTTTATGCCGGTGGAACCTGGCAGTCACAGAGGCAGCACCAGCCTCCTCAGCGCGCTGACCCTCTCACAGAGACCGGGTCCACACCGCCTCCCAGCGCGCTCAAATCGAGAAAATACCTCAGCAGCGGCCAAGCCACATTACGGTGCTCAAACCAGCCCGCAGGTGTCAGCGCGGTTGAAACCGCCGATACAGACCCCATCGCGTAAGGGGCGAAAGCGTCCCTGCGATGAAGGGCTCTGTGGAGAGAAAAACCTGAACGGTTGAAATGATCAATTAGAACATACAGAGCCTACCAAAAAGCACAGATAGCAAAACACTATGCAGTAAAACAGTCACACATCGCAAAGAAATCTCCATACACAATTCTTGTGAGAGAGAGGAAAAATAGCACTTAACTGGCTGCGAAGCAGCGAAGAAAGAGGAGGAGGAGTTCACAAGATGGACGCCCTACCTTGGGACTATGGACACTATAGAAGGACTACCGCGTGTTGGACTGATGGAAATTGTAGTTCTAAGAAGATGTTGTTTATTATGTTTTTCCTGAATATCCCTGTGTTGGGGATATAAATGAACAAATTTTCAAGTTCTGATGCTTTTCTGGCTGCTATGTGGTTTTATTGTGAATAAACAGCAAAGAGAGAAAAGCATAATCCGAAGTCTCCGGTCCTGACATAGAATTGGGATCAGAATTAACAGGTCGCAGTATTGGCAATTTTTGTTGTTATATTGGTGTGCACTTATGGCAGGCAGGGGGTCCGGGAGAAAAATTAATCCTTAAAAGAAGAATGCTGGTGTGCATCTATGGCAGGTAGGGAGTCGAAGGGGAAAATTGAATAATCTTTACAAAAATGTATGCTGATGTGCTGCAGGCCCCTAAGGCAGTCAGGGGGTGGATGGAGTGAAAAAGGACACTTACTTCAATGATCCTCATGCATGTTAAACTGATATCAGAGATAATTAAAACAATGAACAACAACAAAAAGGCATAGCCCTCTACTATTAATCTCCCTAGTAAATGGCTTTGAAAAGTGGAAAAAAAAGGTTTTACACAGTGGTTGGCTGCGCAAATTGTCCTCCGGTTACATGGTCAAGAAACAAGAAGCAAAGAGGGATGGCCACAACAAATAACACATGAAGGCCTATGGCAAAAGCACACTGGCTGGCTACACAAAATGGCCTCTGGCCACATGGTCAAACAACAACAACAAGCAGGAGGCCTGGAAAATAAAGGACACATGTAGGCCTATGGCAAAAGCACAATAGCTGGCTAGACAGAATGGACGCCAGCCTCATGGTCAAACAACAGCAAGCAAGGAGGCATGGCTACAGCAAAGAACACTTGAATGTCTATGACAAAAGTACACTGGCAAGCTGCACAAAATGGCCACCGGCCAATAGTTAAACAACAACAAGCAAAGAGGCATGGACAACAAAGAACACATGCAGGCCTATGGACACCGGCTACACAAAATTGCCCCCGGCCGTATGGCACGGAGAACAAAAACATATGGTGGCCTATGGAAAACACACACACACTGACAAAGGAAGCATGTTCACACTGAAGAAAACACCACCATTAATTTAACAATGCCAAACACAAACATTAAGTGAGCTATAAAAAATTTACAAAAACCCACAACCTTCGAAGGCGTTAAATATTTCCCCACAAAATACACTTTTTGCAGAACAAACATGAAGTACAAAAGAAACATATTTCAAAATGTAATCCAAAGCTATCCTTGGTATAAATGATGTTTTAAAACAAAATCCCACAGAAACAGTAGTTTCATGTACCCATGACTAGTACTGGCTGGATGGCCCGTGGGTAGACTTGGCCACATAGTAAAATAAATGAATAATGCAAATTATCAAAAATGGAAAAACGTGACTGAGCTGTGCAACCTTCTTACCTTACAAAAGATGAAACATTAAATGAAAAAAATAACTAGGTCCCTACTAAAACTCCAAGCCACCCACCATAATCAAATTTCAAAATCAAATAAATGTACAACTAAATACTGGTGCATGCCCTCTATCAAACAAACAACACCCGTATACTAACATTTTTTAACTTACTTGTGATATATTAAAGTCCTTACATCCAATGAAATATATGTAGTAGACAAAGAGAGGGATCCTTCCACCTCAAAATCCAAACGAATAGTGACCAGGAGATAGACAAAGCACTGGGAGGGGCCTGCTGGACAGGAAGATGAAGTTGGAGTGTCTGGGGCACTTCCTTCTTGCTAAAAAAAATGAATATAAATAAAATGCTTCTTGTAGTAAAAAGCAATCTGGACGGTCCGTTGAAGTACAATATTTACTCTAAAATGTATTTTCAAGTAGATTTAGCTGCTTCTCAAGTAGAGAATCTGCTCGAGAAGCAGCTTCGGCCATTCCCCTGAGCCATGAAAATGGCACCAGGAGGCTCTATGGTGACCGGAAGCCACGCTAGCGGGCAGCAAATCTTGTGTGCACTCACTAGTCTCACTCATGCTAACAGAAATATCATTCTGCCTTGTGTCAGATAGTGGAATTTAGCGGAATCTCTGCGTTACGCACACAGTGCGAAGTTACTGAGTTCTGCCAACTCTGCAAGTTTCTGTCCAGGCCTGACTAGAAGGATTGGTGAGAATCCTGTTTTTGCATACTCAAGACTAGAGGGTGGTTCAAGTAGTAGTTTGCAGTGAAACCATTCAGTGATTGCTGAACCTTGTAAGGAATATACTGGTAGGACCCAGTGTCAGAGACCACCGAATTTGGTCTCGACCCCCAGAGTCACCCATGTACCCTTTAGTTCCCAGAATAACGAAAGTAATAGAGTTTATTGTTAGGGTTCGGGAGGACCCTGGCATTCTAGGGAGAACTACACTGATTATAATGCTATATTAGGACCAAGGGCGAACAATAAACCTAGGCATTTTCTATATCTCAATCCCAACGACCTTACCATGGTTCGCCCTTTATGAGAATAACTGGGAGAGTCTCCTATCATGTCTAACTTACACTCTGGATTATTGCAATGAGCTAACGAATACATTAAAAAAAGCAGTCACAAACTGATAGGAAATATAGTGTATATAATAAATGTCCCTATCTTAAGTCGAAATGCAAGGGAGGATGGTGACTCTGATAAATAAAAAAATACACTGGATTAGGCGTGCACGCCAATGCGTATCACTGGATGGGCTTGTTTCAATGCAGTTCTAGTTCAATGAAACAATCTAAATTAAACATACCAATACCATGATCATCTCATGATCTGAGGCATATGGACAAACCTCTACCGTCAACTATTACAGTACCTGTAGATATTTCACAGCCCATTAACTCGCTCTCTAGGAGACTCACAGTAACTGCTAGTAATGCATACTCAATACCAAACGCAGATGGTGCATCGGCCATATTGGAGTGTATTGATTGACTCTTTAAACTTTAGATGCCTTTGCAGTATGCAGATTTATGAATCATGAATTCTTCTCACCCACTAGTACTGATTCCAAGCTCTAATATTCCCATGGAACCTAGAATGGTGAACCACGCTTCCTGCAGCCTACCTTACGGTTGAAACAATTGGCGCCTTTCCTCTCAAACAAGATGATAATCAACTTACTAAGCCTTTAAATCCAATATCTTAGAGCATCGCAGGCTTATGGCAAAAATGATTTTACCCTGATTGGCAGGATTTCATTGATCAATTCCAACTCTGTATGTTACAGGAAACCTGGTTAATACAATCACCCTAAAAACAAGAAAACAAAACATATTCTGTAAATGCTACGCCTTCATCTAGTGGCAGGCAGCTAGGCGGTCTTGTTGTATGGGCAAAAATATTTTTGAATGTCCGTTTGAAGTTCTGAAAATTCTCCCATGAATAAACACACAAAAGGCATATGCGGTATTTTTTCAATATTTGTATGAGGCAGAGACAAAGAAAAATGGAATCCACTATTCTAGCATTATTGGAAAACTATGTAAATATCATAAAAACAAAGGGTATGATTGTTATAGGGGGAGCTTATCTGTGGCTTTGATTTAGTTACAGAGGAGGCTAAAACATGAGGTATATCTTCTCTTGATACCAGTTCCAATGTTCCATGTCTTGTGGCTGCCATGCAGGTGGCCCGTCTACCTGTAGCACATGACCTGCGGGCCTTTAATGGCAGGTCTAAATCCAATAAACTAAGTTCACGTACTTTTAAGAGCGGAACGACTAAATCTAAAATCGATTATGTCTTGATGGCTGGGTCATTATGGGATATAATGATACATTTCAAAATGTATTTTTGGGACTATCGGGATTATATCCTCCACAGGTTATGATGTTGCGAACCTTGATTGTGCAATTGGTCCTCTCCACTGGGTTTTGCATTGCAATGCCAACCGTTGGAAATGACTGCAGATCTATCAAGATCTATTAAGTGTCCACAAATACTGGTTAATGCAGTTGTCCTAACCAAAATCTATAATGTTTATTCCTACACTCTGACTCCATTCTATGACCTATAGAAGGATTGGGAGCAGCTGGGTCAAAGGTGACTGCACTACCAGGACTAGTCACAAGTTGTATAAGATATTGCCCACCTCAAATGATCCGTTGCCTATAGACCACAAATATAACAAACTGAATTGGTTGGATGAGAGGCACCATATAGGCACAGGCAAATTAAAAACACAAAAGCATGTGAAGAAAGGGCATTTGCAAAGAATATTTTTTGTTCTTTTTTTTCTCAGTTGTGCTTCGTATGGAGAACACCAGCCAACGCATTTCGCCCAAACATGGGCTTCTTCAGGGAAAATGGTGTAGAAATGCTATGTATCCACAGACGAGTATGTCAGAGAAACTGGAAGCGAATCCTAGGGTGCAAAGTAGGCTCATGGTAGAGCGAAGTCCTTTAGGTATGTTTAGAATGTCGTACTTGAAACGGTATTAGCCGTAAGAGTACAGTGGAGCCGTGTCCGTAGGAGGCGTCTTTGAACCGGCACGATTCTCGGGAAGCCTTACTGCATCTGACATTCCCATAGTTGACATCCATAACAGCTTAGCTGAAAACTTAAAATCATGCTTAACTAACGCACTATCTAAAAGTTTGGTAAGAGTGTCAAACAAGAATAATTTGAGAAATCCTTGGTACACGAAAGACTGTCAAATACCCAAAAGTCACTAGTCAAGGCTTTAAAATCCAAATCCCCTCTAGAGTCTGTGCAGCTAGGGCAAGTGTAAGAGAGCGCTGGCACTAGCTAACCGCAACTTGGATGACATCAATTAGATAGACTTGACTGAGGCAGCAAAGACCGGTTATAATATTACATTTTGGAAAATCATAGCCCACGGTAGGAAAAGTCTAACTCACAGATCAAATGCTTTACAAATCCAAATGAACGGGTCGAAGATTTTCCCAATCTTTATTCATACGGCAGTGAGGATGATAAGTTACTCCCTGTACCGTCTCATATACCACACAGCAGTCATCTACTTAGTCATAAGCCAATACAATTATGTTATGTAAGTTGGCTATAGAGGCTATTAAACTGTGCAAGGTCCCGGGTCCAGTTACATTTGCACGGTTCCTATTGCGGCACGGTCTATCAATATGGGCCCGTTATGTACATTTTCTAAGTAACACCATGACTTTAGAAGCCCCGGCACCTGATACTTGGAAAGGAGCTGAGATTATTCCTATCTATAGGAAAGGTGATCGACATGATCCAGGCAATTATAGACCAATCAGTCTCCTGGACACCCTCCAAAAGGTTAACGTCTGGCAGATGTTTAACAAGCTTACAGAATGGATGGAGGATCATAAGATTATGTCACCTTATCTGGCTGGCTTTGGGTCAACAGTGAGCACAATAGACCAGGTGTTCATTTATACGTTGCTTTCGTCGACTTGAGGACACATTTGACCTAGCTCCAAGCGGTTTAGTATGGGTCTCCCTCAAGAAGTAAGGAATTCCTGAAGATCTCCTTACCACATCTTAAGTCTCCTTCACAAGAATTATGCTCAAGTTCGCTGGGGACCCCAGCGTGACTAACTGATCACATTAAAATACGACGGGAATGAGACAAAGCTCCATGCTTGCGCCTACACTCTTTTCACTCTGTGTGAATGATCTTATAAAAGCTCTCTTGAAGTGTAATAATGAATCCCCATGCTAGAAGGGGCCCCAGTGCATGCACTCCAATTTGCAGATGACACCCTGCTGTTATCACAAACCCAGGGGGGTTTGCAATTGCAAATGGATAAACTTAATGCATATTGCGAAAATACTAAACCAGGGTGGAAAACTACGCTACACTCGCGGAGTGTGCGTAGATTGCGCAACTACGCGCTACGTGAATCGCACGTAGCACAGTGCAAAAATGCGTAGCGGGCAATTTTTGCTCGCTCGCAGTCCTCAACGACAAGTTGGCAACTGCGAGCAAGCAAAATCAACATCCCGGCAAGACTTTTTCCTTGTTCGTGATCGGAAACATCAAGTTGCCGATTGCGAGCGTGGAAAATAAACCTCCCGGCAAGCTTCTCAAGAAGGGGAGGTCTGGTTTCTCATTGCGAGTGGTCGTGTATGCTCGCGACCGCTCGCGATGATAAACGACCAGTCTGCGATGAGAAAGCTGCTGCTCGAGTACAAATCTACTCGACCGGCAGAAAACGACCGCTTGCACTTTACATGATGCTGTTCGCAATGATTGCACAGTGCGGACAAGCATCCGGCACTGTGCAATCATTGCGAACAGCATTTCCCTACCGCACTATGCGGTTCTGTCCATTTTGTCTGTGTCTAGGTTTCAGGCAATACCTGGAAGCCTTAAGGGCCTTGAAACGACACATCCCTTCACATGGGGGTATATTTACAAGCCCTAACGCCACCCGAGCGTCACCTATGTTGACGCTTGATGGCATTGTGACATTCCTCATACTTACATGGGTATTGCGCCGCAGGTACATCACGTTTAATGATGTCCCTGTGGCGCAGTGCCCTGCTCCATGTTTACAACGTGGCGTTAAGGCACTTACGTATTTTCTGGCGTATAAGGCGACTGGGCGTATAAGACGACCCCCTACTTTTCCTTTAAAATATAGGGTTTGGACTATATTCGCTTGCTCATAAAATGACCCCGGCGTATAAGACGACCCTCGACTTTTGAAAAGATTTTCAAGGGTTAAAAAGTCGTCTTATACACCCGAAAATACGGTGATTTGGCTTAAGAACAACTTGTAAATATGCCCCTTTCCGCAGTAGTCCACTATGGCAAAGGGGCTGGCAATGGGTGTTGGTCTGGGCGCTTTTTGACACTGCCCAAATTAACAAGCCTGGGGCAGTGACAGAAACTGAGGCCAGGTAATACCTGGTCTTTGGATGGTGATACGAGGAGAAATTATTTATTTCTCCTCATTTTTTGCAAATCGCTATTATTGATTGTTTATGTGCAGGAAGGTGTCCCAACCTGCACATTAACAATCACCCCATCAGTGCAGGTACCCATGCAACATGGCGGCAGCGTGCCTGCGATGGCGCTTAGCAGCTTTTTTAGCGCCAGCACTAGGGGAAACGCAGGGGTGCGCTGAATTTTTGTAAATTTCTCTGCGTTTTGGAAATATCAGAGTGTGGTGTTGCCAAATTTGTATTTCTTGTAAATAACCCCTATAGTGTTTAGCCTAAGTAGCTACTTATTTGCAGGAGGGCTTGAAATTTTACCATTCCATTACACTCTCACAGCTACTACTCTGAAAGATTACCTCTGCGCTGTACTACCTGTAGTGTTTAAATAACAAGGGGGCATATTACCAAGCAATAGCGATAATTATCGCTATTGCTTGGTTAGAGAGAAAATTTTACCGCTGAGCTGCGGCGATTTTTATCGCAGATAAACCTTGGTATTACCAAGGTTTATCGCAAATGCGATAAAAAACGGCCGCAATGCATGAATATCGCTGAAAAGTCAGCGATATTCATGCATTACCGAGCAAATGCTCTTAGCCATGTTATCCACCTCCCATTGGATAACATGGCTAAGAACTGCTCAGGGCAGGTGTTAGCTTTTGGAGATATTCGCGCTTAGCGCGAATATCTCCATAAGTTGGTAATAGGAGATAGCGATGTTAGCGACTGTTTCCAGTCACTAACATCTTGGCACGCCCACTTTGCATGTCATTAGTGATAAATATCACTGACATGCAAAGTGGGGCCCAAGATGGTCGCTATCTCCTACTAGCTGACGCTAACTGGTGTTAGCGACAGCTAGGTAATAGGGAGATCATTTTATCTCCGCTTTCTTGGCTTTCAAAGCCAAAAAAGCGGAGATAAACCCCCTTGATAATATGCCCCAAGGGACCCACACTAGTGGTGCATCGCCACATATAGCGCGCAGCTTGAATAGTCTCTATTGAAGCAGGGGTCTTGGCGGATGAGGGGTTTGATAAAATCTCATCCCACTCCGAGGGTCACATTGAAAAGATGGTGGTTCTGTCGCAGCGCTGCATTTTTCCTTGTGTTTTATGTTCATTTTAAAAATAATATAGATTTTATGATTACACAGACTATTTTAAGTGGTTTATACAAAACACTTTTGATATAACTGGTTCACTAACAGGAGGGGGCAACATTATTGGAAAATTTTAATTCTGTACACTGAGATTTAAATAAACCCAAAAAGGAAACTTTTTTCACATAGCTTTTTACTTAATTGTTAAGATCGTAGAGTTGTGCTGAATATTAAGGGGCATATTACCAACAACTAGCGATAATTTTTGTCTCTAACTTGTTTAGAGACAAAAATTATCGCCGCACATCGGCGATTTTTATCGCAGATAAACCTTGCTATTAGCAAGGTTTATCGCAAATGCGATAAAAAACGGCCGCAATGCATGAATATCGCTGAAAAGTCAGCGATATTCATGCATTATCGAGCAAATGCTCTTAGCCATGTTATCCACCTCCCATTGGATAACATGGTGAAGAACTGCTCAGGGCAGGTGTTAGCTTTTGGAGATATTCGCGCTTAGCAAAATTAACAAAATTAATTAATCTGTGATACATCTATCGAGTACACCTGTTAAAAGGGATATTGTGGTTGCTTTTGTTTCATGTTCATGCAAACATAAGCTAGGACCAGTTACTCTATCCACTATTAATGATGAGGTGTTGGAACTACTTTGAATCCATACAGAATGTTAACAACGTACATTATATTTATCTATTTCTTTTAGCATAATTACTTTTTTTTGTTAACAACATAGTGCTGTGGTTGCTGCATGTAGGTTAAAAAACTTCATTGATAGATATTTTTATGGAGCTCTTTTTTCTCTTTTATCCTTTGTGTCTTTACCTATTGGAACTACATGCAACCTAGGGGCATATTAGCAAGGTGAAGTATCGCCACTTTTTCGGCGAATTGTGCCGAGAAAGCGGCGATACTTCTAGAGCCCTATCCACAAGGGCATTTTAACGCCTGGCTCAAGCCCACTTTGCATGTTGCGACAAACATCGCTTATGATATGCAAAGTGGGCGTTCCCACGTCCAACCACATGTAAAATGTGGTTGGAGGTGGGAACACCCTATTACCAAGACAGGCGTTGAGAGAGGCAGACCTGCGATAAACTTGTTTATCGCAGGTCTCCCAATGCCTGCTCTGACCAGGCGTTAGGCATCGATAACATGGGGGTGTGGATCATAAAGCAGAATCCACCCCCCCATATTATCAAGGCCCACATTAGCGTGTGACAACAACGCTTGTTTTCATGCGCTAATGTGCCATATCGCCGACTATTGCCGGATTTCATTTCGCCTACGTGATGCGCATTGATAATTGCGCGCTATCACGGCGAAAAAATCCGGCGATAGCCGGCGATATGGGAATGTGCGTTGTGCGTTTTCTAACACACTTCTAGGTAATATGCCCCCTAGTTTTTATGACAAATATTTACGTAGCCTAAACACATACATTAATATTTATTGTAACATTCTTATAAGGTATAGTCTTACTCATACATTATGCCATAAGACAACTGCGTAGCTTATCAATTCTTTTTTGTCTTACATATAACTGGATTACATTTTATTCTAATCACATTTCTCAATAAAGCCTTTTGAACATGAACTCATGGTGAATGAAGCAAAGCATACAAACATGGAGGCAGTGATCTGAGGGGCATATTATCAACAACTAGCGATATTTTTTTTTATCGCTGCGATCGACGGATTTTATCACAGAGATAACGTGCTATTACCAACGTTTATCTCCAAAGCGATAAAATATCCGGCGATAGCGGCAAAATGTGTGAATATCGCTGTAAATTCAGGGATATTCAGTCATTATCGCTAATAGGGACTTGACCTGAATATCCACCTCCCATTGGATATACAGGCTAAGAAGTGGTCTGAGCAGGTGTTAGGATTTGGCGATATTCGCGCTTAGCGCAAATATTTTAATCGCTATGCCGGCGTTGATAATAGGTGATAGCGATGTTAGCGACTGCTTACAGGTTGGGTACGCCCACTTTGCATGTCATTAGCGATAAATATCGCTGACATGCAAAGTGGGCTCCAAACCGCTCGCTATCACCTAAAAGATGTCGCTAACTGGCAATGTAGGTTAAGTATTTGCGCACACACCCCCAGTAACAACATCCCAGGCCCCCCACAAAAGGAACTCCACACAAGGTTATATATAAAAATAGCCTTTGTATTATACCAAACACATTAGATAATAAACACACACTTTACAATGTGCCATAGGCACGGGCAGAATTTACAGGGGATTATGTACATGGTACAGCGCCACGTTAGCCACTGTCAGGAATAAGCACTTGGTAGAACTAGTACTTATAACATAGAAAAAGTAGAGCTTCACAAATCATGCATAAAAAGTTTAAAAACACATTCAGAGGTATAGGCTAGAAGCTTTACACATGAGGCATGAAAACCCAGTCAGAGGTATAGGCTAGAAGCTTTGCACATGATGCATAAAAACACATTCAGAGGTGTAGGGAAGACACCTGATGCATAAAAACACATTCAGAGGTGTAGGGAAGACACACGACGCATAAAAACACATTCAGCGGTGTAGGTAAAACACATGATGCATAAGAACACATTCAGCGGTGTAGGGAAGACACATGACGCATAAAACACATTCAGCGGTGTAGGTAAGACACACGACGCATAAAAACACATTCAGCGGTGTAGGTAAAACACATGATGCATAAGAACACATTCAGCGGTGTAGGGAAGACACATGACGCATAAAACACATTCAGCGGTGTAGGTAAGACACATGACGCATAAAACACAGTCAGTGGTGTAGGTAAAACACATGATGCATAAAACACATTCAGCTGTGTCAGAACAGGGTGCGCAAAACATTCTACACATAGTACATTTCCTAGCACCCTAAGAAGCACATAAATCACATTTAGCGCAGAAATCACATCTAGCACATAACTCAAATCAAAGTCCAGGTTGCGCCACTGTGCCAATACCTAAATGTAGCAGCTGCCCACTACTCGCTGGGCAGCTGGGGACATTAGCAAGGGGCCTAAACGCTGCAGCTGGCACTAAGTGCTGCGCAGCTGGGGAAGGCCAAGGTAGGGATGAAGGAGTGCGACTCACTCTTGAGTCCAAAGTACAAGTCCCCCAAGAAGCAAAACCTAAACGGTGCAGCTGCCCACTAATTGCTGGGCAGCTGTGATAAAACTGTGACAGGGCTCTCACTAGCCCTCTGGAAGAAAGACTGCCCAAAAGGTTGGAGCCCTCTGGCCCTAGAAATCCATATTGCGGACATGGGAGCCCTCTGGCTCTAGGAATAAACTGGGGCCTCAGAGCCACGGGCTCTAAACACAACAATGCCCCCTGGAGCCTCGTGGGCTCTAAAGAAATGCTGCCAACGTGGGGGAGCGGCCCGCTCCAACCTGGGCCGCTCTACACCGTGAAATACCCCCTGTGTATGTAGGAGCCTCTCTGGCTCTAAACAAATGCCCCCGGGACGTAGGGGGAGCCTCGGGGCTCTAAAACAAAGGCCCCCTAGGAGCCCCGGGGCTCTGAAACAAATTCCCCCTAGGAGCCTCTCGTGGGCTCTCAATTAAAATATGCCCCTCATTGGAGTCCCGCTCGGGGGACTCGAAAAGACAAAATCATGCCCCCAGGAGCCCCTCGGGGACTCAGAAGCAGAGGGAGTGCAGAGGAACGACCCGTGGGGACGCCTGCACTCACCGACTGGTTGGGAGGCGGCGTCTCCTCTCCTACGGCGTCTCCTCTCGTCGGCTCCCCTCCTTTGCCCGGTGCTGCGGTAGCGCTTTGCGGGGCTCTCTCACCACATGAGAGCCCGCCTTCACAAGGCGCATGGCCCGCTTCACCCGGTCCCCCATCTCGGGACCGGGACTTTTAAAATGGAGCCCGCAAGGCTCCGGGACTCCTTCTCGGTGGCGGGCAGCATCTCCGGTCTCCCTCTCCATACGGAAGACCGGAAAAGCACAGAAAGGCTTGCCCCAGGCAGGGGGAAGTGGAACAAAAGGGTCACCAGGCCCTGCCCACCTCCACTCCTTCCGGGTCGCGGCAGGCAGCAGCCCGGCAACGTGTTCACAAGCAGCTCAGGGCTGCAGCGGTGATTATGATATCGGTAAATGAGGGGTGGGCACCCTCGGTAGGCATATAACAGGTAGAAGCGGGTTGGGCACCCGCTAAGGCTTCTGTAACTGGCAAATAAGCGAGGTGGGCACTCGCGCCAAAAATTAGCCAAGGGGGGATTCCCACGCCGGGGAATCCCTCGGGGAAAAGGGCAGGATCGCGCTGCCAATGATAATTGCAGCAAGGAGGGGTAGGCTCCCTCCATGACATTATTTTACAAATAAAGTGCTTCCAGGCTGCCAGGGGCCACAGAGACCAGCAAGCCCCCAAGGGAGGACCCCTAAAGAATGAAAAGGGGCCCCAGCAACCAAGTCCATCAGCAATCCAGGGGCTGGACAGGGCCCAGGGAGGCAAGCCTTCCCCTGGGCCCAGCAGCAGCACGCCCCTGGTAGATTCTAGTCAGGAAAACAAGAACATTGAACATGAGGTCACAGCCTCATTTTATACACAAAATCCCTTTGTCTCTAGGGTGCAGGGTGGGGGAAAAACCAGACGCAGCTGGTTTTGGAGCACTTTGTTTTGCTCAGCCGCTCTTCCCATTCACTGGCCCGGCTAGGGTCATCAGTCACACCACAGGGAGCGGAGCCAGCATTGTGTGGGGAAAGCCCAGCCTATTCAGGTCCCAGGTGTACTCCTCCCTCACATCAGTCATGCAGATCTCTCCACACACCACCGGGGCAGACCTATCCTGACTCCTGGAGCCAGACTCACCAGCCAGCTCCAGCCAATCACAAGCCTGACAGCCAATTCACATAAATTACACAGACAGGCCAACTTCTAGAAGTGGCACTTCCACACTAGACACAATAATGCCTCACACATCATCGCGCAGCATTTAATCACACAAGTCCGCACATACCAAACTCGCACCTGCACTCCCCACGCGGGAAACATCCTTTACAACGCAACTTTTACCACACAGTGCTTTTACATCGCAACTTTTACAACGCAAACCATTACAACGCATTGCGCTGGGGGGCGCTCTAGGATAGGGAATAGATTTAATTTACTATCCAACACCTTCCCTACTATCCACGGGGACTGGAGTTGGAATAGTAAATTATACTATTTATTATCCAGCACCCCAAAGCGCTATGCGTTGTAATGGTATGCGTTGTAAAAACTGCGATGTAAAAGCATACGTGGTAAAAGCATGCGTTGTAATGTCATACATTCCTCCCCACGCATCAGGAACTACCAGGGACACATACATGACCCATGCATTCCTATGGGAGTGCAGGCCAACCTTACCACACGCACGCACTTTACCCTGGGACACAGTGGTAAAGTGCGCAGAAACCAAAAGTCACTAACACCAGGTCACAATTAAAAGCAAAAGGTTCAGGGGTGAGCCTGCCAGAAGGGCCAAGTCCAACAGCCGCTTTGCGGCCGGAAACAGCCGCAAAAGCGGCGATAGTTTCATCTCGCCTGCCTTGGTAATATGCCCCTTAGTCCAGTGAAGAGGATATCACAGTACTGAAGAGATTTAGCCCACCCTCACAAGTCAGTCAGTCAGAAATACTTTTATTTGATCTCGTTAAAAATCATAAAAGAGTGGAAAAAGTTCAATAATACAAACATGTTGAAGTAAACAAAAATGCCTAAGTAGATAAATAGATGAGGGTCAAAAAGGTGCTAAAAGATGAAAACACAATACTGCCATGACCTAGATAATCATCCATGGAAAATACGTAAAATAAACTTTCATATTAAAAATGAAATTTTGAGCAGTGAGAGGCGGTACTGTAAACAAGGAGACCAGAAATAATGTTGGTGCAGGAGAAGAAGAATGGTCCAAGCAGTCTTAACGGAACCGCTCCAGTTCATTCGTGTTTCTTGTCTAATTCTTTGGCTGCCATTTTCCAAAGCATAATAGCTTTGCAAGTAAGTTCAATGGAGTGGCCTCCAAGCCATGGTATGACTGCCGCTCTGCATGTCCGTAGCTGGTTTTTTATCAGCAACTTGCAGAGGACCCTTTTCCGAATTTCTAGAAGTGTGGGGCAGATGCATAGTAGATGTAAGAGGCTCTCTTCTCCTTGTCCACACAGCCGGCATTCTCTTGTTAACCATACTTGTTTCCATTTTGGGGTTAGGACCTTCATGGGGAATGACCCCAACCGTAACATAGTCAGATAATGCTTTTTGTGTTGTGAAAAGTGTTCTAACAAGTATGGTTGTGGTTTGAGTGACTGATAAGAACGAATCACTGCCCAAGTGTGTTTTTTCTCTGAAAATGCAGTTTTGTCCATTATCTGCGAAATTTGTTTGGTTGCGCTGTTTACTACCTTTTGGAAACCAGAGAAAGAAGTATTTGTGTTCCATGCCCCCTCGAGGTGTAAGTCCTTGAGTGATCCTTTTAGGACCGAGGCGATGGAATTATTTAGCCTCGCTTGCTTTTCGATTTCTTCCCAGCAGGAGTGGGCTAATGTGTTATCTTCTGCTTGCCTCATCCGCCAATAGTATTTGACAACCGCCCCTTGTCTGGCTGGTTTCTGTTTTTTTAGCCCGTATTCCAGTCGAATCTGGGCTTGAGAAATGTGCTGAGGAATTGAGAACAACCTCTTGAAGAAGCTTGGTTGGGCTTGGTTAAGGGCGGCCCGTGTGATATAGTTGGTATGAATTTTGCTGCGATTACCTTCAGCAGATGCCCTGTTGAGCAGCCTTATAATTTCCTGTGTAAAATTTTAAAGGCGTAAAGAAGTTGTTTTGCTTTCGTTCTCCCTTGATTCAACTGATGTTTGAAGTTGAGGTTTTGATCAAGTTGAAACCCTAGGTATTTGTAAGATTCCACTTGGGTTATTGGTTTGTCACCTAGGTTCTAGATCAATTAACCTTTTGACCCTTTTTTTTTCTGTCCCCTGATCACAGTCTTAAAAGCTTCCCACAACAAGACAGGTGAGGATACAGAACCAACATTTTCAGTGAAGTACAGATCAAATGATTTAATCAATTCAGTGCGTGTCTTGGGGTTGAGGAGATACCATGGGTTAATCAGAGCCATCCTGCCTTCAGCCCCGATGCTAAGATTAAAATGAAACCAAATAGGGAAATGATCCGATATGCCCCGGGCCAGGTGTCTAATCTCTCCAACCGAGGGGGACAGTGCCGCCGGTATCAGGATATAATCTAATCTAGAAAGACTGCCATGAGCTCCCGAGTGAAAAGTAAACTGTGTTCGCTCTGGGTGCATTAGTCTCCAGCAGTCTATGAGGCCCAATGTCTCCAGGAAGTCGCCCAACCAGGACTGTGCAGCAGGAAGATCTCGGGGGGATATCGGTCTCTCCTGCCGGAAATGACGGAGTTAAAATCACCACCCAGTATCAAAACACCCTCAGGGAGACCCAGCACCATCCGCCCCAGTCCATGAATGTCGTGGATTGCAAGCCCGGGGGGACATAAACTGACACCAACGAGATTGGCTTTCCCTCCCACCGCCCGACAAGTGCAACATATTGACCCCTGGCATCGAGGATCACATCGTCAACTTCGAGGGGAAGGGAAACCCTAAGCAGAATACCCACTCTTCTAGAACTAGATGTAAATCCAGAGTGGGCAGCAAGACGATAACCCCTTCTATTAAGAGCGTGACAAGTGTTTCCTATCAAGTGTGTCTCCTGTAACAGGACGACATCAGGCGAAAGGCGCCACAACAGCTGCATGACCACCCCTCTCTTTATACGATCACCCAACCCATTCACATTCCAGCATATTACCTTCGAACCTCTACCCCCCATCCAAGTCCAAAATGAACTCCCATCGCAAAACGAGCATCACACCAGTGTCAAAGATAATGAAAGTACCTTGCCTTGAAAAAGAAAAAACAAACAATCCCAGAACTCGTCTCCCCCTCCCCCCAAGGTTCCCAACACAACTCCCCCCACCCTGCACCCCTGCACCGACTCAAAAGCCACCCCAATTTGCAGTGTGCCTGTCGCCCTAACAATTACAAACATGAACTAATCTTCACAAAGAAAACCCCAGAGGAGGAAAGGGTCCCGCTATCCCCGCTACCCCCGAGGATACAAACGGAATGATCAATAAAAGGAAGTGAACTCCGGCTGATCACGCTGAAAATTGTTCCGGACACAGGCACCGAAATCATTCTTGGTCCATCAGTCCCCCTTCCACCAGCATGTTCCTGACCAGCGTGGCGAGTCGGCAAAGTGTCCAACCAATCACTCACTTCCTCAGGCCTGGTAAAGAAAAATGTTCGATTGTCATATTCAACACGCAGTCGGGCTGGGAACAACATAGCGTATTTTAGTTCCATGTCTCTTAGTCGCCGTTTCAAACCTTGAAATCCCATGCATTGTTTCTGGACCGATTGAGAAAAATCTGGATAAAAATTCACAGCGGCGTTCTCGAACTGCGTAGGGCCACTTGTCTGTGCCGCCTGCAAAATGGCGTCGCGATCTCTGAAGTTGAATATCCGTGCAATGATCGGACGGGGGGGAAAACCCCTGGCACTCTGTGCGCACGTTCGATGGCAAATAATTTGCTCAGGCCCTTTGGTGCCAGATGATTAAGAATGAGGTCCTCCACTCGAAGATCAGTGGCGAGTGGACTAGATTCTTCCGGGAACCCAATAATACGCATGTTATTGCGCAGTGCACGGCCTTCAAAATCCTCCAAGCGACGAGCAAAAACGTCATTAGCAGATCGAAGATTGCGCACTTCTGTTTGCAAGTCGGACACGTCCGTGGTAAGGCTGGATGTCTTCAGGTCTAATGACTTCACTTTCTCATTCGTCTTGGCCAAGTCAGTGCGAATGAAGTTGACATCGATAGCCACCGTGTCCAACTTCAAGGCCAAGGCTTCATACTGTTGGCCAATAGAAGACTGAATGCCAGCAATGGCGCCCAACACGTCTTGTAGCGTTAAGTCCGCCGATACAGCAGGATCGTCGACAACCTCTTCCCGGGTCTTAGGTGTGCCGCCAGGGGATCCTTTAGAAAGTGTATATCGATCCATGACATTTGTGTGGGTAGAACCTCCACGGATGGTGGTCTTGACCTTCCGTTTCTCACCCTCAGGCTTGCCCGTCATGGCGGGTCGGGTGCCCCGAAGGGAGGCCTGGGATCTGGTCCAAATGGCTCCTTAAAGTCACACACAGGAACACAGGAGGCAAAGGTGAGCCAAGTGGAGACCACAGCCAGACAGTCGCCCGCCCGAAACTCAATGAGCTGGCGTCGGGGCTCGTCCGATCAACAGTCACACCGCATATATGAGGCAGTGCGCCGGAGAAACGAAACCGAAAGTGAAGTGAGGCTGTGGTCCGATCCCTCAAGCCGTTGTTGTTAAATTACGACCCGGGCACTGCCACCACTCAAGGTCCAGGCTGCTCCATGGAGAAGGCTGCAAAGTTCAAGACGGCAAAGCTCGGGGAACCTGCGTCCGATTTCGACCCAAAAACCTGCTAGTACATCAGCCGGGTTTGTCTTCAATGATCTTCCATCAAATCAGGATACTGTACAGGATAAATGCGGGAGGCAGCGAGGGTCTTCGGGAGCCCTGTGCTCACGCGGCCATCTCGGATGCGCGCAAAGCTCCTCCTCCTTTTGACCCTTTTTTATGTTGTTTTGAGAAGCACAGCACCTTAGTGTTCTTGAGATTAATTGTTAATTGGGATGCGATGGTATAGGCTCCTATTTGGGTCATTGATCGTTGCAGGCCTATCGGTGTTTGTGATAGAAGGACGATATCATCTGCATATTGAAGGCTGGTAATTATTGTTTTGCCCAGTTTTGGGGGGTCAGTTTGGACTTGTTGAAGGTGTTTCTCGAGGTCGGCGGTATAGATGTTGAAGAGGCAAGGGGCCAGCACGCACCCCTGTTTCAGCCCGTCTTTAGTTTGGATCTTACTTGTTATGCTGTGCCCGTCTCCTTTTTTTATTTGGACCCATGTATCTGAGTAAAGGTTGATAATTGCCTCCAAAAGTTTTGTTGGTACCACAAGCTTTGCATTTTGACCCATAGTTTTGCCCTCTGTACTTTATCGAATGCTGCTTTGCTGTCAATAAAGCAGGCATAGAGGGAGCAGGATTTGGCCATGGCTTGATTGGCTAGGAGTGTTACCACCGAGATGTTGGTGAGGGTGCCCATTCCAGCCCAGAATCCTGTTAGTGTATTTGGCATCAAATTTGTATAGCTCACCCAGTCTTCTAGATCTGCCAGCAGGTTTGAGGCGTAAATCTTGGCTCCAACATCGATGAGTGTGATCAATCTGTAGTTGGCAGGGGCTGAACGTGGGCCCGATTTATATATGGGATTTAGGATGCTTCCTCTCCAGGAGTCTGGAACCATACCTGACGATAGTACGTGTGTGAATAATGGAGTGAGGATGTCGGACCAGAATGAGGGGTCGTGCCAGAATAATGCATTAGGCAGTCCGTTAGGTCCTGGAGCTCCCTCAGGCCTTAAGTTTTTTTTATGGTTTTAAGGACCCGGTCTTGGGAAATCTGCAAAAGTGGTTCTGGGAGTTCAATCTTTGGTGTATCATAAGCTATTGCTGCAATCAGGATATCCTGATTTGTGGCTCCTGAGGGTAGGATGTCATTATATGTTTGCTCAATGTGTGCTTTCCAGGTGTCCTCCATTACCTCAGAGTTGAAATGCCAGTTCTTGCCGTTCGATAGCTGGTTAATTATGTGCCAAAAGAGCTTGGAGTCTTTTTGGTTACTGGCATGGAGGAGTTTTGCCCAGAGATCTTCTCTGAAGTCTTTCTTGGCCACCTTGGAGTCTCTTTTGAGGTCTTTTCTTAATTTTGATATTAGTGAGCGAATATCCTGAGTGGATTCTGGGCCTCGAGTTCGCAAATGCCTTAGATGTTTATTCAATTGATTTTTTTGTTTCCTTAAACTATTGGTGAACCACCCTACACCTGCTGGTCTACCTACTTTACGGCCAATTTTTGAGAATTCTTTGTTTAGGTCTTGAGCGAAGATTTCCCAAGCCTCTATTACAAGATGGATTGACTTTAAAACTCTCCGAAAGGGCTATACATGTGGCCACGATTTCGCCAATATTTTCCTTTTTCCAAATTAAACGTCTCAGGTTGTAACATTTTGTGTGTTGGGACATCACTTTGTCTTTTATTGAGTTGGACGTATTTAGGAGTAAAGTGAAGGTTTGAGGATGGTGGTCGCTTTCTGACCTATCTTTGATTTCAAAGTTAGTGATATGTGGAAGAAGGTCTGGGTCTGTTAAGGTGTAATCAATGATTGAGCATGTTTTCTCCGTTACCCGAGTATATGCTGGATGGCTCTCTGATGTCACTTGTCCGTTTAACACGCCCAATGATCGTTCTTCCAGCAGGGAAGCACATCTATTACCATGTGTATTACGTTGTTTGCTAGATGGAACGTGGCCTGTTGGACTTTCTTTCCTCAGATTTAGTAATTTCATGTTGAAATCTTCAGATAAAATAATATTGGAGTGTGGGTGAGCAAGTTTAAGTGTATCCAGTGTTGCTGCTAGGGTATCGATATTCAATCTCTTTTGTTTGGATGATGGGTGGATGTATATGTTTAGTATTAGTAAGCTGAAGAATTTAGGGGCTGTTAATTTGATACATAACATCCATGTTGTGTCTAAATCTACACCTCCCACGTCAGCCCAGAGGGACGCCCGGGGTACCGACGGTCAGAGCGGTGCCTCGCTTTACCTGCGCTGTAGCCAGGTGAGGTGAGTCTTTCTCTCCTGCCAGTTGGCCAGGAGAAAGATGGTATCGCTACTTTGCAGGTGATATCCATTTACTTTTTTGTTTTCCCACTTATTCTTTGCACAAGCAGTAGCGTAATTTGGTCCTGAGGAAGCAGCTGGATACTGTTTGATCTGATAAGTCTGCAGAAACATGTCGCCCTTTTTTTCCAACGGTGGTTATTTGTTCAAACCACCACGCACTCCTTTCTTTTAATATTTAGGGAAGAAGCGAACTCTAATAAATTTCCTCTTTGCTTCTTTACCTAATTTTATAACCAGTTTTCACTATTCACCGTGCACTTCACGTTTTTTGCACTTATAGCACTGCTTCAAGTCACCACCAAAATACCTATGTTCTCCCTCTTGTTGGTCCGCCACATGTAGGATTAGGCATTTAGACATCTGCCAATCCACTGTGGGTCTATACATCTGTGGCTCAGAGGGTGCAGGATCCCAGATGATGAAGGGCGGATCCGAGTGGTGACTGATGGGAATTCCCCCCTAGTGACAGGAGACCCTAGGTGTGATTTAATTGACACTCCTTTATTTTTTCCTGTTTTTCCTGTCTGTCTTCTTGTTCCGTTCAGGTGTTGTAGAGATCTAATTCAGTTAGAACTTTTGTTTTGACCCCTTACTATCTTGTGTTGTGCATATGGTTTTGGGATATTAGTATTGTTGGGTCATAAAACTATCCCTTAGACCCTCCCCTATCTGGTTTGTGTTATGTGTCTAAATCTACTTCCAAGGCCTGCCAAGAGATGTGGGTCGAGACATAGATTGAAAGGCCTCCTTTAGCTCTTCCATATTTCGAGTCTTTCTCGGCCGGGTTAAGATATTCTTTGTATCCTACTATTGGTGAAGAATTTGTCTGCCATGTCTCTTGAAAGAGGATTAAATCGTGCTGGTTGAAAAATTCCATGAAGTCCGGATCTTCTAGTTTTGAGTTTAGGCCATTTACATTCCAAGAGCAAATATGACACCCGTGGTCTGTTGTTTTACCTTTAAATGAGTTTGTTCATGCCGTACATTGGCGGGTTCCGGCTGGGTTCAGTTTCCTTTGCCCTGTGTGTTTTCCTGCTTCCGGATGGACGAAGGTTATGGTAATTTTCCTCCCCTCTTGATTTTTGCCAATTCTTGGGCTTTGGTGTTCTGGGCCTTTCGCGCCTCTCAACAAGCCCTCACAAGAGTTGAGAGCACTTTCTTAAAGGTTTTAGAGACATATGTTATCACTAGAAGCAGTTTTGGTTTAAAAAATTGTAGCTCGTGGGTTCTCTAGTGTAAATGATGTACTCAGAAGTAGGGAGACTAAAGAGTGAGTGTATCTATGTGTGAGGGTGGGTTGTAAAAGGCAAAACAGGCTACGAAGCAGTGGGACACAGACTGAGTGTGGGATAAATATGGGTGGTAGGTGGATTGTCAAGAGAGATCTTAAGGAGGAAGGATGGATGCAAAGTGTCAACTAAAGTGGACGGGGCATTGGGTATGATCAGAGTCGGGAGGAGAACCAAGATCCAGGGCTTCATCCAACACCTTAGAGCAGGTGAGCTATCAGTTTATCATGTTCATGGATCCTGAAGATAAGTATCGATTGCTCCACTCAAAGAAATGTCTTGGGTGGATTCCATTTCAACCATCCAGCTTACATTATGCTCTGAACCCCCTCAAGCAGCAATTTACGTGTATAGTTGAGAAGGCATTACTTACAACAAATTAATGCAAAAGTGAGAAAAACAAAACATTTTGAAAAGATATGAGAGCTAAGCAATGAGTGAAAATATACATGAACAATATTGTCACTAAAACAAACTGGATGTGCAGTAAGAACAGCAAGTGGACAAGGTGACGAGTCAAGGTGTGTGCACAAGGTAAATACAGGTTAAAGCCGGGGTCACTAAGGATATTAAGTGAGATAGAGGCAGGGAAAGGGTTGTAAATTCATAACTGAAAAAGATAAAGGAGGTGTTGAGATTCATAAAAGGTAAGGATTCATAAAAATATACACATTTCAGAGTTTCAAAAAATAATTGCTTTCGGCCAGTTGCCCAACATTAAAGGACTGGTGAAAAACAAAAACAATGAAACACACACACACACACACACACACACGGGCACACACGCACCAACACAAACACACACACATAATCATAGCGTAAAGCACTTTCAGAAACTATTTTAGTTATTTATTTTTTACCTTTATTTTTTAAAAATAAACACTAGATTGAGCAGATATTATGGAATACATAAGGCAGGTGGAAGGGAAATCAGCTGTGAATGAACCAAGGTAAACTGTAAAAGATTCTTAAAGGTTCACTTATCAAGGAAGGTGCAGATCAAATGGTGGGAAACATAATTAATGCTGGCTGTCGAAGTGCATTGGTTATTTTCTGAAAAACTGTTATTGTCTGTATCTTTTAACCCATTAACCTGATGACTAACATTGTTTGCCTTGGTGGTTTCCTTATCATGTGCACCCAGGATATACAGCTATTACAGTAGGTGCTCCCTTAAAAGTAGCCTAAGTGTATCAGATTCTCTCCCAGGCCTTTTTTTCTGAATGACGAAAGATTGTGACTATAGTCTGAAAACTGAATTATTGTTGAAGTGACTGGGTCACTTTGGAGAATCACCTTCTTTTTCGCTGTTTTTACCAAGATTCTCTTTGAATTTCCAGTTTGTCCTACTCTGTAAGTCTCTTCACTGTCGGACTCACTGATGGATAGAATTTCAAATTTCAACCTGTGCAGGGAAGAAATGGAAAAAGACAATCCTTTTTAACTGGGATACTTAGGAGAAATTCAGGGGTTGATAAGAGGCATGAGGTTTGGGGTTCACTTGCAAGGCACCGAACGGAAAAGGAAGATTTTTAAATAACCCTGGGCGGAGTTTACGGAGTTGAACTACGCGGAGCTCCGCGAAGTGCAAAAAAAACCTCTGCTGCAACACGTGGAGCTCCGCAAGCGACAGAGTACGATAGAAAAATGCCGTTCGCAGTGATTGCACAGTGCCGGATGCTTGTCCACACTGTGTAATCAACGCGAATGGCACCACGCACAGCACAAGGGGTCCCTGCTTTCCTTTTCTGCCGCTCGAGTAGATTTCTACTCGAGTGGCAGCTTTCTCAACGTGAACGGGCTGTTTCTCAGCGCGAGCGGTCGTGAGCGTACGCGACCACTCGCAATGAGAAACCTGACCCCTTTGCTTTGAGAAATCTCGATGGGAGGTTGACTTTACATGCTCGCTCGTGGTCTCCAACTTGATGTTGATGAACGCGAGCGAGTTAAAAAACTCCACTCCACTATATGGGGCCGAGTTTTTCAGAACTCTGCGAGCCTTACGTAACATGTAGTGTGGAAAACTCTGTGAGTGGAGCGAAGTTCACTGACCATGGTTATTTTTAAAGCAAGTTCCACACTCTGTCTGGGAGGCAATGGTTAAACAAGGAAGAGACCCCCAGGATACATTTGCCGCTCTGTGTCCTTGAGGGCTCTACCCAGGCTGAGCATTATGATACCCACTGACCATCTTTAGATTCAAGCTATGTTAAGTTATGCCATGTGCACTGGGCCAGGGACAGACTAATTTGCATATAGCCAGGTTCTGAGCTGGGATGGGGCAGTGAGATAAATAACGGTGATGGATCAAGCCCTGATCTTTGGACTGGGTAAGAGTGGTCTGCTTAATTCAGACACTCTGTTCATCACCACCCCCTTTTCTGAATCGTTTTTGGCCACTATAGGTGTGGCAGGGTATACTCAGACATGAGTCCCTTTCTCACTGCTCCATCAGAATTCAAGCAAGCCGGGCCGAAGAGGCTGAAATGCCAGAAACCGGTCCCCGGTAGCTTGTCTCCTTTCTGGTGAAGAATTGGCTTGGTAGTTTGGTCTGCCCTGTTCCCATGATGCACTGGGCCAGGGACAGACTAATTTGCATATAGCCAGGTTCTGAGCTGGGATGGGGCAGTGAGATAAATAACGGTGATGGATCAAGCCCTGATCTTTGGACTGGGTAAGAGTGGTCTGCTTAATTCAGACACTCTGTTCATCACCACCCCCTTTTCTGAATCATGTGCAGATCCTGAACATCGCTCATAGATTCTGCGCTTGTTGACGTGATTTGGTGATGCATGCGTTCCAAAGAGTAGGAGCCACATTACTGCGTCTATTTATCAAATAATCATAAAAGATACCTAGTGCCAGATGAGGAAACCTTTCTTATGGTTCTTAACGCTCCGCCCCAAGTTTGTGGTTGCAAAGATTAGATTTCCTAGGTATTGTTGGACCTGGCCTCGTGGCGTGTTTCCCACCCGTTCCTCAGCACCCCGTTAGCATAGCCATGCACCCAGACTTCCCTGCGCAGCACCCCGCTAGCGTAGCCTGCACCCAGAAGTTCCCTGGTCGTCCTGCTCCCTGTACGCCCAGAACCGTAACCGACGACCAGCCCCGCTTATCCCGTCCCACTCCCGGCTCCAAGCGCCTAGAACCTGCATGCCCACCAAGGCCCGGCAGCCATTTTCTCTTCCAGAGATCCCTGACTCCCTGGGCCTAGCGTGACCCTGGCCCAGCGAAACTCAGACTCCAAGGCGCGCCAGTCCCGGCTGGGGGTAAAGGGCTCTCCGAGGGAGATAAGCCAGGGAGTTTCGATGGCACCTCCGACCTCCCCTGAGAGACTGGGTTTTATCACACCCCTGACCTTCCCCGAAGGACCAGTTTCACACCTCTGGCCTCCCCGAGTGCTGGCTCCAGACCTGCTGGGCGTCTGGGAATTCCCGGGCACATCTTCAAAGGATCAAAGAGCCAACCGCCGGACCTCTCCAACGACCAGCCCCCCAAGGCATGAGACCTCCGCCTGCAAGGGTCCGGACATCAAAGGTCCACTGGACTATATCAAGGCCCGCACCACAACTAGCGGGAGTTGTATCCTGGATAAGAAAGCCCTGCTGATCTGATCGCGGCTGACCCTTGGGAGAACTGAACCTTTGAATCACTGAGCCCTGCTGACGCTGTCGCGGCTCCTTCTCGTAAATAGGAACTGAACCATCGGATCCCTGCTGACGCTGTCGCGGCTCGTACTCTCAAAGACCGGACTAAGACCTTGGAGCCCTGCTGACGCTGTCGCGGCTCGCCCTCTCCAAAGACCTCGGAGCCCTGCTGACGCTGTCGCGGCTCGAGCTTGAACTTGAAACCATCGGAGCCCTGCTGACGCTGTCGCGGCTCCTCAAGAACATCTCCGGATCGAGCCCTGCTGACCTCATCGTGGCTCGAGGAGTACTCTGGTCCGGCTGGACCATCGACGCTACCATCACGACCCGAGCCGACTCGACGGGAGTGAAGCAGCTAGTACGACCATCATCTCACGTACCCCCCGGCTCAAGGATTGAGAGCTGTGCGTAGGGTACGCTTCGTACTGGCCTACAAGACTAAGACTGTCCCGCTTCCCTCTTCCCAAATTCCTAAAGACTTTACGATCCCTCGATCGCTTGTAAATAAGAGTGCTGAATCCTTTTTTTCTGTTCATAAATAACTTATTACTGAATACCTACGGTGTGGTGTCCGTTCGTAAGTGTGGTGTGAGCTCAGTGTGTACGATCCTAGACTCAAAGTCCTCCCCGGTGGGGACCTCACGATAAGACTCGGCAATATCGGTGGGAGAGGTGGGTCCTGGGGTGGTCAGGTGAGCACAATCTGGCCCTCTGAGATCGCCCCTTCTAACATTGGTGGCAGCGGCGCGATAGGAACCTACGTCTAGGGATCGTACAGTACTGACACACTAACTGAACGAAGAACAACAATGAGCCTCATACTAACGAACGACGAGACCACCTTCCAGATGGAGCGTCTGGAAGAGTATACGCACCGTGAGCTGAAGCAGTTCTGCAAAGATCTCCATATCACGACGACTGGGTTAAGCACCAAGGAGGACTTTCAAAAAGCCCTGACGGCCTGGGTGGATGCCGGAGCCCATCCTCCACCGTCAACAGAAGACGGTGGAGGGGGAAGGCCCCTGACCGAAGCCCGCGCCCAAGAGGATGAAGGAGCAGAGTCCCCGACGCGGAGTCCCAGCACGGAGAGAGGTTTGTCACCAGAGGAGATGACCGACCGAGAGCGCAACCAACACCACGAGTTAGAACTCACGCGCCTGAAGATGGAAGGAGAACTCAAGTTGGCGGAGAAGAAACTAGCCATCGAGCAGTTACGGCTGCAAGGAGAACTGGAGGAGAAGAAACTCCAGAGAGAACATGAAGGCAAAAGACTCCAGCTGGAGCACGAGCG
Organism: Lissotriton helveticus; assembly: GCF_964261635.1. NCBI lineage: Eukaryota > Metazoa > Chordata > Amphibia > Caudata > Salamandridae > Lissotriton > Lissotriton helveticus. The sequence goes on from NC_136072.1 coordinate 5,484,541, forward strand.
CGGCCTGAAAGAAATCGAACTGAAGGCCTGGAGCGACGACAACAGAACATCGGTGTCCCGAGAGGCCATTCCCCCGGCGGAACCCAAAGTCCACATCCCCAAGGACGTGGTAAAAGAATACTACAAGAACGATGACATCCAACAATGGTTCAAGGCCTACGAGGTCGCCATGACCTCCCACCGAGTTCCGCGGACGGATTGGGGAGCCGGGCTGTGGGGTCGATTCCTGAGCGAAGGGAGAGACACCCTACTCGATCTGCCGTCCTCCGAACAATCTTCCTACAGCCACATGAAAGAGGCCCTCCTCACAAGGTACCGGCTCACCCCAGAAATGTATCGGCAGCGGTTTAGAGACTGCAAGAAGATCCCCGGCACCAGATGGGTAGAATACGTGAACTTCTACAGCCGGGCCTTAGAAGGGTGGGTCAAGGGCAGCAAGGTGACCACCTTTGAGGGACTCATTGATCTCATCGCCTACGAACATCTGTCCACGAATTGCTTTGTGGAACTGAGGCAGCATCTTCTGGACAGCAAGTTGGCTGACCCCCGGAAACTGGCTGTCGAGGCCGATCGCTGGGTGAGCAACAGAGTCCCCCGGGGTTCCGGGGGAGACTATGCCCGAACGAACAAGGACCTTCCTGCCAGAGGAGAGAAACCAGCCCGGAAACTCTCCTCCCACAGCCAGAGCAGGGTTCCCGCCAGCCAGACAAGGACCCCGAGTCAGCCAAACATGCTTCCATTGCCAGCAACCAGGGCATTATGCCAATGACCCCCGATGCCCCCTATTCAAGAAGCCCGCCGCTACAGGTCCTCCAGCGCGCCAAATAACCTCTGTAGCCCTAGAAGAAGAAGAGGGGGGGATTTCGAGGGGGGTGACCCAGCAGCCATGATTTTAGTCTCCCTGGGTGATAGGGAAATGGTCCCCGGAGCCCCCCTGCCAGACAACACTGAGAAGTACAGACAGCAGGTGACCGTCAACGGCCACCACATAGGGGCGCTCCGAGACACAGGGGCCAGCATCACTGCAGTAAAATGTCACTTGGTCACCAAAGCCCAAATTGTACCCCGCGTCTTCTGCAGGGTGATCGCAGCTGATAACTCCGTCCGCACCTGCCGGATAGCTCAAGTCCCGTTCGAATGGGGGGGTGTCTCCTGGGAGTTGCGAGTAGCGGTCCGCACCGACATGCCCGTGGACTGCCTGCTCGACAACGACCTGGAGAGTTCCCCGTGGAAGCAAGTAGAGCGAAGGACCCACCTGGAGATGGTGGGCCTGCCCGAATGGGCCTGTGTGAGCACCCGTTCCATGACCGCCCGAGTGGCCACCCCCGAGGGGGTAATGCCTGAGAACGCCCAGCCAGTCCCCGAGGACCCCGAGGTTCCCGAGTCATCTGAAACCCCCGAGCTGTTCCCCGGGGAGAGCCTTGTCTCCGACGCCGGTCCCCTCGGGCCTGACTCCTTACCGATCCCAAGCCTCGACGACCTCCCTGAGTTGGCCCAGTGGCACCAAGAAAGGGGACCGTCCCGAGAAGAGTTCTGCCTCGAACAGACCTCCTGTCCATCCTTGGTTGGGCCGCGGCAGCAGGCCGCCGCCCAGGCCGCCGGTGACCAGTCTGGCTCCCACCTTGTCTATTGGGAAAACTGCCTTTTGTACAGCGAACAGAAGTCGGCCGAGCTAGGGTTAGCCCGAGTGCTGGTGGTACCCCTACGCTTCCGCGGCATCCTCCTGAACCTGGCCCATGATGTACCCCTGGCGGGACACTTGGGACAAGACAAAACGGATCACCGCCTGGTCACGCACTTTTACTGGCCCGGAATGCGCTCCGATGTGGAGGCCCACTGTAAGTCCTGCCCCACGTGTCAGTCCAGCGGGAAGAGCGGCGGAAGGCGCAAGGCCCCCCTCCAACCCTTCCCCGTGGTCAGTACCCCCTTTGAGCGGGTGGGAATAGATATCGTGGGGCCTCTCGACCCCCGGACCTCCTTAGGCCACCGATTTATCCTCGTCCTGGTGGACCATGCCACCCGATACCCCGAAGACATTCCCCTCCGAACGGTGACGGCCCCTGTAGTGGGGCGGGCCTTCATGGGGATCTTCTCCCTTGTGGGATGCCCCCGAGAAGTAGTGAGCGACCGAGGAACAAACTTCATCTCGAAGTACATGAAGTCCCTCTGGCAACAATGTGGGGTGACGTACAAGTTCACCACCCCATATCACCCCCAAGGTAACGGTCTGGTTGAGCGATTCAACCGGACCCTCAAGGGAATGATCATGGGTCTCGAAGAGCCCCTGAGGCGCAAGTGGGACGTCCTCCTTCCCTGTCTCCTCTTCGCGTACCGCGAAGTCCCCCAGAAATCCTTGGGGTTTAGCCCCTTCGAACTACTCTACGGGCACCCCGTCAGGGGGCCCCTCAGCCTGATCAAAGAAGGATGAGAAACGGCGGCCCCAGAGCGCCCTCCAGATGTGTTTCGATACATCTGGCCCTCAGGAACCAGACTAGGAAGTTCCGAGAACTGGCCGAGGCAAACCTCAAGGCCAGTCAAGAGGAAATGAAACAGTGGTATGATCAGAATGCCACTCTGGTCGAGTTTCAGCCCGGACAGCAGGTCTGGGTGATGGCCCCTGTGGAGCCCTGTGCCCTGCAAGACAAGTGGACAGGGCCCTTCAAGGTGGTGGAGCGCAAGAGCCAGGTGACCTACCTCATCGATGTGCAGTCCCCCAGGAACCCCTCGAGGGTCCTCCATGTGAACCGCCTCAAACCCCACTTCACACGGTCCGAGTTGAGTTTGCTCCTCGCCACTGACGATGGAGAGGAAGAGGAAACGGAGCCTCTCCCGATCTCCTGTTTGTGAAGGAAAAAGATGGCTCCGTAGAGGGAGTGAGTCTGTCCTCCTCCCTCACCCCTGAGCAGCGTGAGGATTGTCGCCAGTTACTGGGACAATTCTCCAGCCTCTTCTCCCTCATCCCCGGCGTCACCAGCTGGTGCGTCCACGACGTGGACACCGGGGACAGCCCTCCGGTACGGCACAGAGCCTACCGCGTCCCTGACAGAGTCCGGGCCTGCATCAAGGCCGAAGTCTCCAAGATGCTAGCCCTGGGGGTGGTCGAGGCCTCTGACAGCCCATGGGCCAGCCCCGTGGTCCTGGTTCCGAAGGCGGCCGCTCCAGGTGCTGTTCCCGAGCTGAGGTTCTGCGTCGACTACCGCGGGCTCAACGCAGTCACCAGAACCGATGCTCATCCCATTCCCCGAGCAGACTAGCTTATTGACCGCCTAGGGGCTGCTCGCTTCCTCAGCACGTTCGACCTGACCAGCGGATACTGGCAGATTGCCCTCACCGAGGGGGCCAGAGAGAGATCCGCCTTCTCCACTCCGGATGGTCACTACCATTTCCGGGTGATGCCCTTCGGGATGAAAAACGCCCCGCCACCTTCCAGAGGCTTGTTAACCAGGTCCTGGCTGGGTTGGAAGCGTTCAGCGCCGCGTATCTGGACGCTATCGCGGTGTTCAGCTCCCACTGGTCCGAACACCTCCAACACCTCTGGGAGGTACTGATGGCTCTGCAGAGGACCGGTCTCACCATTAAGGCAAGCAAGTGCCAGATCGGACAAGTGTACGTAGTCTACCGGGGCACCAGGTCGGAAGCGGCCTCGTAGCCCCCCTCCAGCCCAAAATCGATGCGATCGTGGCCTGGGAGGCCCCCACGACCCAGACGGAAGTGCGGGCGTTCCTAGGGCTCACGGGGTACTACCGAAGATTCATAAAGGGGTACGGCTGCATCGTAGTCCCCCTCACGGAGTTAACCTCCAAAAACCAGCCGAAGTAAGTCAACTGGACCCCCGTCTGCGAAGAGGCGTTCGAGACATTAAAAGATGCCATGTTCACTGCTCCTGTACTCCAGGCCCCCGACTACTCCAGAGAGTTCGTGGTCCATATGGACGCGTCCGAACATGGCATCGGTGCAGTCCTGTCCCAGATGAATGAGAAAGGCCTAGACCAGCCAGTGGCATTCATTAGCCGGAGGTTACTCCCTTGAGAGCAAAGGTGGAGCACCATCGAGCGGGAGGCCTTCGCGGTGGTTTGGGCCCTGAAGAAGCTGAGGCCCTACCTGTTCGGTACTCACTTCCGGGTCCAGACCGACCACCGACCCCTCCGGTGGCTAATGCAAATGAGAGGGGAGAACCCCAAACTGTTGCGCTGGTCCATCTCCGTCCAGGGGATGGATTTTACTGTTGAGCACCGGCCTGGTGTTGACCACGCCAACGCAGACGGCCTGTTCCGATTCTTCCGCCTCAGTGAAGAGAACCCCCAAGGGGATGGGTAGTTCTCTCCACCTTTCAGCTGGGGGGGACGCGTGTTGGACCTGGCCTCATGGCGTGGTTCCCCCCATTCCTCAGCACCTCGTTAGCGTAGCCAGTCACCCAGACTTCCCTGCGCAGCACCCGGCTAGCGTAGCCTGCACCCAGAAGATCCCTGGTCGTCCTGCTCCCTGTACTCCCAGACCCGTAACCGACGACCAGCCCCGCTTATCCCGTCCCACTCCCGGCTCTGAGTGCCTAGAACCTGCATGCCCCACAAGGCCCGGCAGCCATTTTCCCTTACCGAGACCCCTGACTCCCTGGGCCTAGCGTGACCCCGGCCCAGCTAAACTCAGACTCCAAGGCGCGCCAGTCCCGGCTGGGGGTAAAGGGCTCCCCGAGGGAGATAAGCCAGGGAGTTTCGATGGCACCTCTGACCTGCCCTGAGAGACTGGGTTTTATCACACCCCTGACCTTCCCCGGTGGACCAGTTTCGATCGCACCTCTGGCCTCCCCGAGTGCTGGCTCCAGAACTGCTGGGCGTCTGGGAATTCCCGGACGCATCTTCAAAGGATCAAAGAGCCAACCGACTGGACCTCTCCAACGACCAGACCCCCAAGGCATGAGACCTCCGTCTGCGAGGGTCCGGATATCAAAGGGCCACTGGACTATATCATGGCCCGCACCACAACTAGCGGGAGTTGTAACCTGGACAAGAAAGCCCTGCTGATCTGATCGCGGCTGACCCTTGGGAGAACTGAACCTTTGAATCACTGAGCCCTGCTGACACTGTCGCGGCTCCTTCTCGTAACACGGAACGGAACCATCGGATCCCTGCTGACGCTGTCGCGGCTCGTCCTCTCAAAGACCGGACTAAGACCTTGGAGCCCTGCTGACGCTGTCGCGGCTCGCCCTCTCCAAAGACCTCGGAGCCCTGCTGACGCTGTCGCGGCTCGAGCTTGAACTTGAAACCATCGGAGCCCTGCTGACGCTGTCGCGGCTCCTCAAGAACATCTCCGGATCGAGCCCTGCTGACCTCATCGTGGCTCGAGGAGTACTCTGGTCCGGCTGGACCATCGACGCTACCATCACGACCCGAGCCGACTCGACGGGAGTGAAGCAGCTAGTACGACCATCATCTCACGTACCACCGGGCTCGAGGATTGAGAGCTGTGCGTAGGGTACGCTTCGTACTGGCCTACAAGACTAAGACTGTCCCGCTTCCCTCTTCCCGAATTCTTAAAGACTTTACGATCCCTTGATCGCTTGCAAATAGGAGTGCTGATTCCTTTTTTTCTGTTCATAAAGAACTTATTACTGAATACTTACGGTGTGGTGTCCGTTCGTAAGTGTGGTGTGAGCTCAGTGTGTACGATCCTAGACTCGAAGTCCTCCCCGGTGGGGACCTCACGATAAGACACGGCACTATCGGTGGGCGAGGTGGGTCCTGGGGTGGTCAGGTGAGCACAATCTGGCCCTCTGAGATCGCCCCTTCTAACAGGTATCAATCCCATTTAAGGAGTCATTAAAGGTTTATTGAATCCTAAAATAGGATTGCGACTGGATATCGACGCAGTGTTTGCAAGAGGCGCATTTTGGGAATTCCTTCCAAATATCAAATCATTACCAAATGAAGATAAGTATCAATAGTTTGCGTCTGTAATTTCAGTGGCAAACTATTGAAAATTGACTGATCCTCACGTTAGGGTGGAAACTGGTTCGGAAAAGAGAATGAGTCCCCTGTGTTCCACTTCTTCTTTATGGTTCATGGGAAAGTGTATGGGGGCGTAGGCAGAGGTTGAGAGACCAGAGTCACTTCTCAAAGAGCCTTTTTTAAAAAAAACTAAAATATTAAAAAAACCCTGTTTAATTAAAAGAAGTCAAGTTGCATTAAAAAAAAGTTTTGCTAAATTTAAATACAGAGATGGTGGTTTGGTGATCCTTGCGGGCCACCGTCCGTGTGACAGTAATCTGTCGCAGGGAGTCTCAATTTGTGGCATCTATACTACTATTATAAAGAGAGAACTGGGAACATTTGAGGCGGGTAAACTCCAGAAGTACACCACCAATCACGACACCCGATACAGCGTTGGAAAGGGGAGTTCCAGGAGATGGACATAGGCTATACATATGCCCACCATATACATTACGAAGTGCAAACAACATTAGGGGTAAAGTAGTTCCTTGTGGGCATTGTTCTGCTGTTAGGGAGTAGCATGGGCGTGACAAAGTAAACATGTGGGCGGCACCAACTTCACTCTGTTACATGGGCTGCGACTTCAGGCACACCGAAAACATTGCCAAACCACTTGGCGCTACAGAAAAAATTGCCAAACAACTTGGCGCTACATTCACAGCTTTCTCCAACATAAACAGCGTTGTTCCGCTGTTACTGAGTAGCGTGGGCATGTGTAACTAAAAAGGTCGGCAGAAACATTGTCAGAGGAGCATGGCACAAAATACAACTAATGCCATGCGACTTACATGGGCAGTGACTTCAGGCACAAGATCACTAAAACACTCGCCGATATATCACAGGGGCCGTCAATGCCATAAACAAAGGGGCGCGACTTTTTACAGGGGCGGCAACAAGTAAGAGACGCAGCACCATTGCTCACACACGCACGCTGTCATAAGGGGTGGGCACAAGTAAAAGAGGCGCGGCCTTATGAACACAAAAAAACCATCGCCACAAACATTTAAAACACTTTACTCTCAACACTCACAATAATTTTTGCCCATCATCATTTCCAAAATATGGTCAAAAGTTGCGCATATAAAGGCCCTTCGCTTTCTAAAACATACACGTTTGTTCATCAGTGGGGTCAGGGTTAAAAAAGGGGCGCGGCTTCCAAAAACAACCAATCACGCTATATTTCACAAATTTTGCACAGCACTTGCGCCGAGAACTATGCAAACCCTTAATGTATTTGGCAAACAAGCACGTTCCAAATAGGGGGCTAGACGAGGGAAACGACGCTTCTGAAGGTACAAACACACTCGCATTCTCATTCACAACATTTTGCCAACAACACAATCATCACTGAGTGCGGACAGTATTTCGGAATTACGGAGAAAGGCATTCTCACAGGGCCACTCTGTACAATTGCTGCACGAAATAAAACAGACTATCACCCTTTGGAGTACATCAAACCTTCTCACAGGGGGCTGCCATTAAAAAACACATGCCGATTTCTGTACTAACATTTTACACATTTCTTTTATTCCCCGGACAACGTCGGGACGGGCTGCTAGTTCCTAATAAAATAGGTCAGACCGCAAGCAGGTCAGATTTGGAATTTTACAAACCAAGGAGCAAGTTTGCAAGGGTTATTGTGCCACCGGAAGATCACTTTTACCAACGTTATGGTCGCGCAATGCCCTGCACCATATTAACAAAGTGGTGTTAAGCCTTTTTTTGCACTTAACGCCGCTTTGTAAATAAGGTATCCCTTTCACACAGATATCTATGTGAAAGGGGCGTGCAATGGGTGTTGCGGTGGGCGTTTCATCGCAACGCAGATTGCTTTTTAACGTTGCCCCAGATTTACAAGGAGGTGCAAATCTGAGGCAGCACCAACAACTAACGCCATACAAAAGCAGGCTTTACAATGGTGCAACTTGGAGAAATAGTTTTATTTCTCTTTGTTTTTGCTTTTTGTGTCTGTGCTTCATTTTGCAGCATATATAGAAAGAGAGAGCAAAACACCATTATTGATTGTATATGTGCAGGAAGGTGTAAATAATGATGATTTTCTACTTCTATCAGGCACATGCATCAAAGGATTTTGCGATCGCAAACGGTGCGAATCGCAAAAATCGTCCGTTTGCGATCGCAAAATCCTCTTTTGGAATGCATGAAGGTTCAAGGCCCTCGCAATTTAAGAATTCGCAAATATTTGCGAATTCTCAAATTGCGATTGCATTTAAGGAATGGGGCGTTCAGATGTGCTGCTGTGGTGCTTGCTGTCTGAGCTGTGGTTGCACCTGGCACAGAGGGCGCTGATGTGTGTGCCAGGGATGGGGCGTTCACGTGTGCTGTGGTGCTTGCAGTCTGAGCTGTGGTTGCACCTGGCACAGAGGTGCTGCTGTGTGTCCCAGGGATGGGGAGGTCAGATGTGCTGTGGTGTTTGCATCTGAGCTGTGGTTGCACCTGGCACAGAGGGCGCTGCTGTGTGTCCCAGGGATGGAGCTGTCAGATGTGCTGCTGTGGTGCTTGCAGTCTGAGCTGTGGTTGCACCTGGCACAGAGGGCGCTGCTGTGTGTCCCAGGGATGGAGCTGTCAGATGTGCTGTGGTTTTTGCATCTGAGCTGTGGTTGCACCTGGCACAGAGGGCGCTGCTGTGTGTCCCAGGGATGGGGCATTCAGATGTGCTGCTGTGGTGCTTGCAGTCTGAGCTGTGGTTGCACCTGGCACAGAGGGCGCTGCTCTGAGTCCCAGGGATGGAGCTGTCAGATGTGCTGTGGTGTTTGCATCTGAGCTGTGGTTGCACCTGGCACAGAGGGCACTGCTGTGTGTCCCAGGGATGGGGCGTTCAGCTGTGCTGTGTGTTTGCATCTGAGCTGTGGTTGCACCTGGCACAGAGGGCGCTGCTGTGTGTCCCAGGGATGGGGCGTTCAGCTGTGCTGTGTGTTTGCATCTGAGCTGTGGTTGCACCTGGCACAGAGGGCGCTGCTGTGTGTCCCAGGGATGGGGCGTTCAGCTGTGCTGTGTGTTTGCATCTGAGCTGTGGTTGCACCTGGCACAGAGGGCGCTGCTGTGTGTCCCAGGGACGGAGGTGTCAGATGTGCTGTGGTGTTTGCATCTGAGCTGTGGTTGCACCTGGCACAGAGGGTACTGCTGTGTGTGCCAGGGATGGGGCGTTCAGATGTGCTGTGGTGTTTGCATCTGAGCTGTGGTTGCACCTGGCACAGAGGGTGCTGCTGTTTGTGTCAGGGATGGGGCGTTCAGATGTGCTGTGGTGTTTGCATCTGAGCTGTGGTTGCACCTGGCACAGAGGGTGCTGCTGTGTGTGCCAGGGATGGGGCGTTCAGATGTGCTCTGGTGTTTGCATCTGAGCTGTGGTTGCACCTGGCACAGAGGGTGCTGCTGTGTGTGCCAGGGATGGGGCATTCAGATGTGCTGTTGTGGTGCTTGCAGTCTGAGCTGTGGTTGCACCAGGCACAGAGGGCGCTGCTGTGTGTCCCAGGGATGGGGCGTTCAGATGTGCTGTGGTGTTTGCATCTGAGCTGTGGTTGCACCTGGCACAGAGGGCCCTGCTGTGTGTCCCAGGGATGGGGCGTTCAGATGTGCTTTTGTGGTGTTTGCATCCGAGCTGTGGTTGCACCTGGCACAGAGGGTGCTGCTGTGTGTCCCAGGGATGGAGCTGTCAGATGTGCTGCTGTGGTGCTTGCAGTCTGAGCTGTGGTTGCACCTGGCACAGAGGGCGCTGCTGTGTGTCCCAGGGATGGAGCTGTCAGATGTGCTGTGGTTTTTGCATCTGAGCTGTGGTTGCACCTGGCACAGAGGGCGCTGCTGTGTGTCCCAGGGATGGGGCATTCAGATGTGCTGCTGTGGTGCTTGCAGTCTGAGCTGTGGTTGCACCTGGCACAGAGGGCGCTGCTCTGAGTCCCAGGGATGGAGCTGTCAGATGTGCTGTGGTGTTTGCATCTGAGCTGTGGTTGCACCTGGCACAGAGGGCGCTGCTGTGTGTCCCAGGGATGGGGCGTTCAGATGTGCTGTGTGTTTGCATCTGAGCTGTGGTTGCACCTGGCACAGAGGGCGCTGCTGTGTGTCCCAGGGACGGAGGTGTCAGATGTGCTGTGGTGTTTGCATCTGAGCTGTGGTTGCACCTGGCACAGAGGGTGCTGCTGTGTGTCCCAGGGATGGAGCTGTCAGATGTGCTGTGGTGTTTGCATCTGAGCTGTGGTTGCACCTGGCACATAGGGTGCTGCTGTGTGTCCCAGGGATGGAGCTGTCAGATGTGCTGTGGTGTTTGCATCTGAGCTGTGGTTGCACCTGGCACAGAGGGCGCTGCTGTGTGTCCCAGGGATGGGGCGTTCAGATGTGCTGTGGCGTTTGCATCTGAGCTGTGGTTGCACCGGGCACAGAGGGCGCTGCTGTGTGTCCCAGGGATGGAGCTGTCAGATGTGCTGTGGTGTTTGCATCTGAGGTGTGGTTGCACCTGGCACAGAGGGCGCTGCTGTGTGTCCCAGGGATGGGGCGTTCAGATGTGCTGTGGTGTTTGCATCTGAGCTGTGGTTGCACCTGGCACAGAGGGCGCTGCTGTGTGTCCCAGGGATGGAGCTGTCAGAGGTACTGCTGTCGTGCTTGCAGTCTGAGCTGTGGTTGCACCTGGCACAGAGGGCGCTGCTGTGTGTCCCAGGGATGGGGCGTTCAGATGTGCTGTGGTGTTTGCATCTGAGCTGTGGTTGCACCTGGCACAGGGGGCGCTGCTGTGTGTTCCAGGGATGGGGCGTTCAGATGTGCTGTGGTGTTTGCATCTGAGCTGTGGTTGCACCTGGCACAGAGGGCGCTGCTGTGTGTGCCAGGGATGGGGCGTTCAGCTGTGCTGTGTGTTTGCATCTGAGCTGTGGTTACACCTGGCACAGAGGGCGCTGCTGTCTGTCCCAGGGATGTGAGGTACTGGGTTTTTAAGAACCGGTACAGAACCGGTAACCCAGCGGTGCCAGGGGATCAACACCCAGAGACCTCGGGTTCTCCTGAGTCAGACCTACAGAAACTTCAGAGTCTTCCAGGTGAAGTCAAAGATTAGTTTATTGGCTGCAACCAAGGTGACAGGGTCCTAGAAGTACAAATGCCAGTATATTCAGGAGACTGCACACTTTCATGAAGTTAGGCTTCTCTTCTTATACATAATATTCAGCCTTGGGCAAAACATTCCTTGGATTCATGGTATTTCATTTATGGTTACTGATTACAAAAGAAAAGCAGAGTCATGATGACATGTACATATTTCACGTCGTGCGGCCCATAACAAATCATCCGGCAAGGCCCAACATTTCATCAGATATCGCTGGACCCCTAATAAAAAATGGTCACCTCCCCATCGTAAAGCAAGTGAGGAAAAGGAGTGGAGAAAGATGTGAGCGAGATATGGCAGGTGTGCGCGCTGAAATGGTTTTATGGCTGGTTGAGCCTAGATGCTATCTTGCTCGGCCACTGGGAGGGAACTGACCTAACGAGTTCGGCCTGGGGCAATGGTTCTAACTTGTACTGGGGTCAGAGAGAAGTCGATTAAGGAGTATGTGTCCTTGTGGAATCAAATTCAACTGGATTAAGGCCTATGTAAAGGGCAACATGCAGCTAAGGGTTTAGAAGGTAAATGACGATTTCGAGGTGAAATCGTCACTCGAATATGCCGAAAATACATGTACTTGATGTACTCGTCATTCTCGGTCTTTTGATACCAAATTCGTCCTGTTTCGACGAAGTTTTTATTCTCGAGTCCAGAACTATTATGAATCCAGATTTTTCAGAACCACAGACCCTCCTTTTGCCCTTACATAGGCAATTAATCTATCCTCATGTTAATCTGAGTCCAGATCTATATTCCTAAAGTCATTGAGATGTTGCTGCAACATCATTCTAGTGCTGAGCTCAGTCTTGACACAGGCTTCCTTACACATAATGTAGCACAGAGGCCACATATTGCAGGAGCACACTGTATGCATAGACAGAACAGGAAAAGAATGGCTAAGACCATCCCAATGACCATCAGAATTTTCCATCCCCAGGCAGATATCAGTCCCCAGAACCATCCCATTAACGACCAATCTCCTTTATCCACATGGATAGATTCAGAAATCTTATGTAGTTTGGAGATGGCCCCGTACACTGTTGGAGCATTATCTGGAATAAAAATGCAACAACTGGACTGGATCAATTTGCATACTCCACCTCGGTCCGCAAGTATTACATCCAAAGTGACCCGGTTCTGAAGGGTCATAAGTCGATCCGACTGGAGCTCAGCAGTGAGGTTACTAAGGGCACCAGCAGTTTCAATCACGGTGGATTCAACTACCCTTGTCAATTGCCTTATGTTTCTGCTGTTAGCCATGGCTCCCCAGAACGGCAGAACACCCATTGCAAAGTCACCAAATTCTTGACCTGCAGTGTCTTCTTTACTCAAAACACCTCTAACTACCCTTGTCCGATGGTAATCCGCCGCTGCTGTGTAGGTGGGAGGTAACAGGAATGAAACAAAACATGAGCCCGAGAAGTCAGGGGGCAACCATGTATAGGCTCTATCATGGCAGATGAAATAAGTACCCTTAGCGGCTAAAAAGGCAGGGGAAGTCTGAGATCCAAAAACGTACGTTTCTGTGCAGACACTCTTCCCTAGCTGAGCTCTGGGATTCCTACCAATACCTTGCAGACACAGGCGACCTTGATGGGGTACGATCCAGATAGGGGACGATCTCTTGGCTTGCTGTTTCTCACTTAATGTAGTGCCATATCCGGTCACATTCCAACCTACATATGCAAGTATTTCATCATCCGGGGTATCTTCGTAAGAAGTTACTTCCTTGATCATGTCAACTATACCCTTGACTAGGGCGCTAGTCTTGAGGTTGTCTTTTACAGAACGTAGGGGTTGGATTTCTCGTGCATATATGAATATTGTCCTATATGCCCATACTGACCCATTGCGACTAAATGGCAGGACCAAATAGGGGATACCTCTATCCGTGGTGTGGGGCATGAGACCACACACCCAACAGTTGGTTGTGTTCATTACAAGTTGGTGTTGGTGTAATAACTGAACGAAGGAGTTATTAATGAACTCTAATCTCCTATTTGATTCGTGGTCAGGCAAAGGGTGGAAAGAATGAGAGGAAACAGTAGGAGGAGGTATGGGTGATGTAGTGGGCGCAAATGTCACATGAAAAGAGAATAAAACATAGCTTATCAAAAAGACCATTACGCTAAATAGCATAAAAATACACATTATTATAAAAATTCTCTTCCTTATTGTTTTCAAAAGTCTCTGCTTAAAGTTCATTTGTTTGGCAGGTCTCTCCACATCAGGAAACTCCATCCTCTCTAAGGTGCTGCCCGCGGCGGTAGGTTGTTTCTGCTAAAGGATGCTTCCGTCAGTCTAGGGTAGCTCCCTTGGACCAACTGGAACCAGCGACCTATCGTCGTCAGCTGCACCCAAAAGTCTTTAATCAACCGCGACCCTAGCAGCGGAACCCGGATGGCGGTTCGAAAAAAACAAAAATAAGCAAGTTACCTAGATGGGAGAATCTGCACTTTCAAAAATAGGATTTGGGAAAAACACTCATTTTTATTAGTCCACAGGTTTCTCTCTCGGATCAATAAATCACTTTTACTTTAGTCTGTTTTTCTTGGTCGCAAATCGTAGCGTCTTTTCCCGGGTACTGTCTGGTCCAAAAATAGTAGCTCAGGTTCCACAGAGTTCAATTGTTCTGATGGCGGCGTAGTTTCTTGAAAAATGTTCCCACTTTCGCAATCAGGATTAGCTTCTTTCACACGTTCATCAGTTGTGCGCTCTGAGTCAGTGCCTCCTTTTCGGACCCATTGGTCATGTGGCAGAGGGAAGGGTATTTTCTTACAATGGATCCCGTGGACCCAATTGGCCTTCCCCTCCACTCTAACAGTCGACCTTGTAGACAGGAGGACGAGGTGAGGCCCGGTCCATCTGGGCTGGTCGTTTCTTGTCCTCTGGAAGTTGCGGACAAGCACCCAGGAACCGGGGTCAATGGAGTGACCCGGTGTCTCAGAGACCGGAGGCAAGGTGTTGTGGACCTGTTGATATAACACACGCAATTTAGCCGTCAATTCATACAAATAGTCAAGCAAAATGGGGTGTTGCAGCTCGCTAAACTTCATGGGCCTAGGCACTCCCCATATGTTGGCTGGCCGACCAAAGATTATTTCATAGGGGCTGAGTTTCATTCGCGAATGCACAGTCATTCTGGTGGATAGGAGTGCTAAGGGTAGAGTGTCAGGCCATTTAAGACCTGTGCTCGCTTGGATTTTGGCCAATTTAAGTTTAAGCGTGCCATTGTAACATTCCACTAATCCAGCTGATTGGGGGTGATTTGCAGCGTGGAACTTCTGCCTAATGCCTAGCCCTTCACACACTCTTTTCATCACACAACCCACAAATTCACTTCCGTTGTCCGACCAGACCATTCTAGGCATTCCGAACCTGGGGAAGAACTCTTTCACAAGGGCTTTCGCTGTGGACAAAGCAGTATTGTCCCTTAGGGGATAGGCTTCTACCCATCTTGAGAAGGCACAAACAACCACGAGCACATATTTTAAGTTGTTGCACCTCTCCATGTGTATGAAATCTAGCTGCAAAACCTCGAACGGATACGTAGGAGGTGCAAAATGACCAGCTGGAGTTGGGGTTCCCCTACCAGGATTGTGCTTCAGACATACCATGCAATTCTTGACAACATTCTCTGCACACTTGGGAATCCCTGAATTCTTCCACACTGGGGCCAACAACTCGCAAATCCCTTTCGCGCTGATATGGGCCATCCCATGAGCCATTGTAACCACTGCAGGCACATATGCATCGGGTAACAACCATCTCTGTTGCTCTGTCGATTCAATCCAACAACCATTTACATCCATCCTCCCTGTACTTTCTCTCCACATGCTTAACTCTTTCTCCGTGGCCTCAGCTTGGATGGACTTTGTGGTACACAAACAATGATGCGTAGTCCAGTTGTAGTTGTAGATCCCTCTTTATTGACAGGTAGTTAGGTGGCAGGTTACAGGATAGTAAGTTACAAGTAGAAAACCCCACCAGGAGAGAGCTTCCAGCTCCTCAGCCTGAGATGACCAACTGACTCTCTAGCTAGAGTCAGGCACTTAACATTCCATGATGTCACAGGACATTCCGATGCAGTGGTAGAGAGGGAAAATACATAGAACCATTTACCACACATCCTCTTCCGTTAACAAACAACAGCAAGTAAGAAGTTAAGACGGAACTGAAGAATATAGAGAAGACCAAAGACACAAGAGCTAGTCAAAGAGACAATTTGAAAAGCATGAATTTCAAGCGTGAAAGCAGAGAGAAAATTCAAAGTGGCATGTAGAAAGAAATGCAAAATTACATAGAAAGAAATGCAAAATTACATACAAAATTACATAACATGCCCATCCACCCTCCTTAATAAAACAAGGTAGCGATCCCGGTAAACTAAGTAGGGTGTATCAACTAATTGACAAAATATGTGCAGATGGAAGAAAGCACAATAAGATGAATTAACAACTTACACAGAAAAAAGGGTATGCCTTGCAATAAAGACTAGTGCATGACGTGCACTAACAACCTCCCCTCCAAGGGTACACCTAGAAAGGCAACCTTTAAACTGTGGAACAAAACAACTCCCCAGGAAAGGGTACACCAGAGGATACAAACGCCCCTGGAACAAAGCACACAGTAGCCACACACTGACAACTGTGACACAACTACACCAAAAGGTAGCGCTGACAACGCACCTCAACTACCCACACAGAGTGATGCAAATTAGACCAACACAGATAACCTCCCCTAACAAAAGGGTACACCATTGAACAATGTAGGAATTGTTCAAGATAGCATCACTAAATGGCACTGAATGGCGGCGCTGACAACGCACACCACCTTCCCCAGAAAAGGGTACACAAAGATACTAATCTTTGAAACTTTCCAACAAATTAGTTACATGCAGACAACCTCCCCTAATGAAAGGGTACACCACGTGAAAGTGTGCAACGTAACTTCTCCAAAAGAGTGACAACAAGACCCTAGGAAACAAAATTTAGGTACTGACTGGCACCATAACCCCTCAACTTCCCCTAAGTAAGGGTACACCGCAAGTACTAACCTTACGTACATGGATGGAGTACTAATTAGACACAAACACTCAATCTGGCAAAGCAGGGTGAGACACAGGAATCACACCCTGTGGGACCAAACATCACCTATGTACATATTAATATACAGGATTCACCAAAAAGGTACAACATCTCCCTAGTTTGAAAAATAAGACATTGACTAGCCCCACACCCTCCCCTAAATAAAGGTACACTTTAGGTTAATAACTCTTAGTACATAAAAGGGCATCAATTAGACATAACCAAAAAACTTGCCCAATAAATGGGTATATTTTGTAAGACAACACAATAATATAGGATATGAGTATACGTGAACTCTCCTAGTAAAATAAAGACAAATGTATATTACTATTGTTAATTGAAGATATTATTCTTGAGTATTACTGTAATTCACTAATATAACTACTAACGACAGGAAGAGCGTGTGTATCGCTGGTATAAACTGTGCGTGTAGACGATGAGATCAAAATACATGTTGCTGACCGATACACAAATAGCGTGTGTATCGCTGAGGTAAACGTGCAGAGACCTCGAGACCTGTGGCTGATGCGCAGATAAAAGTACCTTGAGACCTGAGCCTTCGGATACACAAACAGCGTGTGTATCGCTGAAGTAGACTTGGAGCGCAAGAACCGCTAGCAGGAATGAGACAATTTCAGACTGCACGCAGTGACTATCGGAGTCCGTTGCTGTGGAAAACGAACAGCGCAGTTAGTATGCTGGAGACTGACTTAACCAAAATGGCCTCTTGAAATGACGTGAACAAACCGGAGCAAGCGTTGATTGAAGGAATGCTGAGAGCGTCATCACTGTCATCCACCAACTCTCTTAATTATTCCAGTACGTCATCAGAAGTGCAGCTGCCAGCGGAGAGAACGGAACAACCAAAGACAGAAAAGCCGTTGGAGAGCAGTCAGGTGCATGACGAGTATAAATGTCATTGCGAAACAGTGAAAGACCTTTCAACTATTAAACCCAGCAGGTACAGTAAAATGAGATGCGACTGAATTTCAGAGTACAGTTTGTAACAGATTCAACAAATTGAATAGCATGTGCAATCACACGGAGCAGGAGATGCAGATGAGTTAAAGCATCCATAACCGCCGTACAGTTACATAAAAAAACTTAATCTCTCACTATCTTGTAGTCAGTTTCTTTACATCTTCATCGATGCTGACATCAATAGCTTGAGTGGGAGAAATATCATTTTCAAATACGTCATGTCTTGGAGCGTTCTAAAGTTGGCAGTTACACTGTAAATTGCGTGTGGCTCCATGTTAAGTACAAAAATAGACAACAAAACTGCCTCAAAACCTAGGTTAAACATGCTTTTCAAAGATGCATAACAGGTCATTGAGGATACTACCGATGGTGAAGGCTGTTGTGAAGGAGAAAGCACTGTTTGCGCCAGGGCACACCCATGAAAGTAGACGCAGGAAGCGCTAACATGCGAAAACGCGCCCATACTGTGAGAAGGCACCAGACTCCCCTGTGTCACAGTAGTTGTAGAGAGGGCGAACTGTCAAGATGTAAAAGCAACAGAGACACAACAGGTTGATCAGGCCAGCTGGGTCACACACGCTTTTAAAGCTGGAGGCAGACAATCTCCAGATGACAGCAGGATGGCAGTTAGTTCCTTCACAAAACAGACGCCCAGGGTGCAGGCTGTCCCAAGTTGAAAAGGACACTGGTGGGGTTTACTGGGCGTTACTCTGATCTCCAGGAAATCGACTTACTTGAATGTAGAACAGTCCTTGGTTTCCTTATAGCTGAATTTCTATCTTCTTTCTTTGTAGCGCAGGTTAGTCCAAGAAACGTCGCCAAAATGTGGTACACAAACAATGATGCGTAGTCCAGTTGTAGTTGTAGATCCCTCTTTATTGACAGGTAGTTAGGTGGCAGGTTACAGGATAGTAAGTTACAAGTAGAAAACCCCACCAGGAGAGAGCTTCCAGCTCCTCAGCCTGAGATGACCAACTGACTCTCTAGCTAGAGTCAGGCACTTAACATTCCATGATGTCACAGGACATTCTGATGCAGTGGTAGAGAGGGAAAATACATAGAACCATTTACCACAGACTTCACACTTTCTATCGTGTCTTCACATATTCCAACATCACCCGTCCATCTTTCTGGGCTCGCAAAACATACATTCGGCTCATCATATTCTTTGCAGTTTCCTTAGCAGTTTCATCAGCAAATGCATTTCCACGACCAACATCATCAGTCACTTTCTTGTGAGCACTACATTTCACGATCGCTACTTTCAGGGGCAACGTCAGTGATTCAAGAAGCTCATTCACCAACTGACCATGCTGAATCTTAGCTCCATGCGAAGTCAGGAACCCACGTTCTCTCCACAATCGTCCAAAACTGTGAGCCACTCCAAAAGCATACTGACTGTCGGTATAGACAGTCACTTTCATTCCTTTAGATAACACACATGCTCTCGTCAGTGCCACGAGTTCAGCGGCTTGAGCTGAACCATGTGGTATTCGCGCAGTTTCAACGATTGTGTGCAAAGTTGTGACAGCATATGCTGTAGTCACGTTACCATTTGGGAGTTTAAAGCATGAACCATCCACCCATAATGTACCATCACATTCAGCAAGAGGAGTGTCGAATAAATCAACTCTCCCTTTCGTCTCTTCCTCTGTTCTGAGGAAACAATCGTGCTGTTCTGAAGCATCCGATTCCTCAGCAATTGGTAACAATGTGGCTATGTTCAAGGTACTGCACCTTTTTATGTGCACATGGCTCGCTAGTAGCGTCAATTCATAACTGGACAGTCGAGCACTAGTTAAGTGCTGTGTCTTGGTCCTATTTAACAACGTGTCTACTGCATGCGGGACCATCACGATTAGTGTATTATTCATTACTAGACCTGCAGACTGTCGAATAGAAACAGCTGCTGCTGCTGTGGCCCTTAAACAACTTGGCAATGCTCGTGCTACCGGATCCAAAGTTGACGAAAAATAGGCGCATGGCCGCTGTCTATCTCCGTATAACTGAGTCAGTACAGACAATGCACAGCCCTCCTTCTCGTGGACATATAATGTGAAAGGCTTACTGTAGTTGGGGTTACCTAACACAGGGGCCGAACATAATGCTGTGCGTAATTCTAGAAAACTTTTCTGACACTCATCAGACCAAGGAATGGGATTGGGTGTATTTGTACACGTTAGTGCCAATAAGGGTTTGGCTAATAACGAAAAATTTGGAATCCACTGTCTACAGTACGATGTAATGCCCAAGAAAGCGCGTACTTCTCTCTGCGTTCTTGGCACATTCAATTTAGCTATTGCCTGAATTCTTTCTGGGGTCAGTTTCCTTCCCTCCTTCGATAAGAGATGACCTAAGTAGGTCACTTCTTGTCGGCAATATTGAAGCTTGGAAAGTGACACCTTGTGATGCAGATCACATAGATGGCGCAGTAATGTCAACGTGGCCATTTTACAGATTTTCTCAGTATCCGCAGCTATGAGCAAATCGTCCACGTACTGTACGAGAGTGGAACCTTTGGGCAAAACCATTGTGTCAAGCTGACTTTTCAGAGCTTGACTATATATTGAGGGGCTTTCACAGTAGCCTTGAGGGGCACGTTTAAAGCGGAAGCTGCGACCACCTAAACTAAAGGAAAAAATATCCCTGCTTTCCTCAGCAATAGGGATACTGAAGAAAGCATTCTTCAGGTCAATCACCGAAAACCAGGATGCAGAGGCTGGAATCATAGTCAATAATGTTGTAATGTCGGGGACAACTGGGAATTGTGGCACCACTATCTTATTTACTTCCCTAAGATCAATCACAAATCTATACACAGGTGGCTGAGAAGGGTCAGTTCGTTTTAAAACAGGCAGAACAGGACTATTGCAAACATTGCCTCGTGTTTCCTCAATTACGTCTTTTTCAATCAACTCGTAAACAATTGCTAGCAAAGCTTTTTCGCCCTCATTGGATATTCTGTATTGGGGAATTCGTGGCATTTTGACATTCGGCTTCAATGTTACAACATACAGTGGAATTTCTAAAAGACCTACATCATTCGGACCAGTAGCCCAAAGAATATCTGGTAGAAGTGCCAATTCTGCTGGAAGTGCATTCCTCGACAAATACATGGGAGAAACCACTTTCTTACCCAAAGTCAGTTGTACTCCTGAGGGAGAACAGTACAAAGTCGCATACAATCTTTTTAGCAAATCTAATCCTAGCAAATTTTCACCACAACCTGTTGTCAAAATAAGGGGTGCTTCGAATTCACAAGGACCAACAGAAAGAGATAAAGGGTCAGAAATCGGATTTCTAACCGGGGCGCCAGAAAACCCTACGGAAACGTTCATTTCGCCAGACAAAGGTGCGCCAGGGAGTTTGGAGTGCATAATAGAACTCTTTGTAGCACCAGTATCCAACAGAAAAGGCTCTGACACACCCGATGTAATCACCTCAACGTAAGGTCCACTCTGATCTACTGGAACTGAAACAACTCCCTCTCCTTGTCTAAGGCTGTCCTAGCAATCATTATTCTCCCACTGCTCATTTTCTGTGTAATACTCATCAACGTAGTATTGAGCTGTCCTGTCAGATACGTTATTTTGCTGGTCAAACCTATTCATAGAGTTTTGTGGTGGAAGGGGACGTGCGTCCTGAGGGGCGTTTCCACGCCCTCTACCTCTAGGCGCTTGCTGACTACCACGACCTCTTACGCCAGTTACACCATTTGCACGTTGTGGCAGGGCAGGACAGTCATATTTGTAATGACCCTCTTGTTTGCAGTATAAACACTGGTTGGGACCTACGCGGTTTTGATTGCAATCGAATCTCTGCAAGTTTCTCTGAGGCTGCTGAAAAGTGTTCTGGTAGTGATTCGGACCATTATTATTTTTATTACCACCACCACGTGGCGGATAGGCTTGCTGTAGCAAAACCTTCGTTTTGAGTTCTCTAGTTTTCTTCTCTACTTTATCTTTCTCATCTTTGTCTCTATTCTCGTAGTACTGTGCGGTAGCTAATATCTGGGCTGAAGATGAGACTGCCCAAGAACTTTCCGAATCTTTTAATTTCCTACATAAATCTGGAAGTAGATTGTGCACAAATTTATCGACAAACAATCTCTGACCACCTTCTGTGGTCATATCTTGACCGCTGTGGTCAATGAATGTTTCTTCGAATCTGGTGAAGAAATCTGAAACAGTTTCTTCCTTCTTTTGCTTGCATGCAGATAACTTATCCCAATTTACGCGTATTGTAGGCATTATCGTTTTCATGTAATCTACTATTCTACCAGGTAGTTCCGCTATCAGAGGCTCAGGTTTGGCACCACCAACTTGTCGTGCATCTGCAGCAGTAATATTAGCCCACGTGTCACCTAATTCCTGATCATGATCTACATGACGAATTTTTCCCCATAAAGGTTGTGGAACGACGTTCCCGAATAACATATCGATATCGGCCAAATTCATTATACATGACCCAGCAGTTTGCGATAATTCTTTATAGTACCCTGCAGGATTTTTACGCGGATCTGGTAGTGTTTGTTTGAGTGCTAAAACTTCAGCTCGCTTCCATGGGACATGTACCCATACGCGGTGAAAGTGGGGCAGGACAAGTGGGACAGCTGTCGCGTCACCCTCTCTCCATTGTGGGGGAACTTCTCTCATAGGGTATTGTCGTGCCTTTTTCCTACTAGATGCACTAGATTCCGATGGTGACCCAGAACTGCTTCCCTTACTTCGATATGATAATAGCATTTCAACTGCTTTTTCCACATCGGGACCTACAATCATACCCTCTCCAAACTTAAATCGTATACGGCACATCTCTAGCGGGATGCATTCTTGATCATTGTCTTCTAAATCCTCGCCAAGAAAGACACACATCTGTTCGAATACATATCTCTGTGTCGCTGTTTCCCATTGATGGAAAACTTCCATGACAGACTGTAGATCATATTTTGCAGTGTCCATGACCCATTTCCGAGCTAAACCATTCAGGGAATCTCTCTCTTGATAATCAGGCAGTTGACTTCGCAACTGTCTTCTACTTATGTTAGGGGTCGTAGCAGGCGACCCAAAAAGGGGTAAAAGAAGATTAGTAACAGTGCTGGCCATTTTCTGCCGAAGGGAAGGTGAATCTGAAGGACAAACAGATGAAAAAACGGGGTGAGATAAAGCGGGGGTAGAGATGGCAGAAGAGGTATCAGGAATAATAGATGTGGTACTAGGCAAAATCATAGAGGGGGCATTAGGAGATGTAGAAAGCACTGTAGGCAAAATCGTAGAAAACACAGGTGAAGCAGAAGTGATCGGTGGGCCTGGAGGAGGCTGCACCGAAGAAGTGGGAGCCAGCTGAAGAACAGCTGGTGG
Organism: Lissotriton helveticus; assembly: GCF_964261635.1. Taxonomy (NCBI): domain Eukaryota; kingdom Metazoa; phylum Chordata; class Amphibia; order Caudata; family Salamandridae; genus Lissotriton; species Lissotriton helveticus. Next base: position 5,507,060 of record NC_136072.1, read on the forward strand.
GTGCTGTGGAAAAGCCAGAGGCGCAGCTTGTGCAACTAAAGGTTGCGGGGGTGCTGTAGCATTCTGCGCATAGGGGGGTGGCGAAGTTAATAATTGCGACATTAATTGGTCTTTTTCACGCTCTTTTGCTGTCCCTTGCTGAAGAGACGGCAAAACTGGATAACACTTATCTATTGCCATTTTACGTTGCCTGTGCAACTGCTCATTTATCTGCTCTTCCTCATTATCTTTAAACTGCACGGCAGCTTGCATTACTGAAAGTCCCCCTTCTCTCTTATTTTTCTTAGCTAATTTAATTTCTTTTTGTTTGGCTTCTTTGCGCCATAAGCGGAAAGAGTCAAACATCGCCGGCCGGGCTTTCTTTTTGAAGAGCTTAACTTCAAGGTTGTCTAAGATTTCAGAATCAAAGCTACCATATTGGGGCCATTTTAAAGCACCGTCTTTCCTAGTGTATTTAATCCATACCTCGTTGTAAACGATGGGGCCTACCCCATGTTTAACGTATAGCTCGTAAGTCGGAGTTCCAACTGGAGGAACCGGACATGAGTCCTCCAATCGGGAGTCCCTATTATTACTACCAAGACAAAACCAATTCCCGAGTCTAAGACTAGGCATCCTCGCTCTCTAGTCTAGTTCCAAAACTTCAAAGGATTTATCGATTACGATATTTCTCGTGAATACACGAGTCCTTCGGTTATGGTCCTTGCAAGAACCAATAAAAACCTTATGTATCTCCAAGATACCACAAAGTAAGTCCAACTAAGGACTGGGAGACGCTCCACTTATACTTAACTGAAAATATCGATGGCTTCACCAGAAGACTCGTCTCAGCGTTTCGCTCTACCGAAAATTTCAAGGGTCCAACATCAGGGCGATAGCCAGGGCAGCAGTCCTTGTAGCCGTCGGGAAGCGGGGAACCTCGCAGTAAAGACCTTTGGACCACGTCGACATGCAGGGGTCGATGAGGTGGTGGGCCCTCCTCCGGAATTTCCACACGAAGCTCCTCACGATCTTCAGGCTGATTGGTACCACTGGAATCGCCCTACGTTGGGCGCCAAATGAGGTACTGGGTTTTTAAGAACCGGTACAGAACCGGTAACCCAGCGGTGCCAGGGGATCAACACCCAGAGACCTCGGGTTCTCCTGAGTCAGACCTACAGAAACTTCAGAGTCTTCCAGGTGAAGTCAAAGATTAGTTTATTGGCTGCAACCAAGGTGACAGGGTCCTAGAAGTACAAATGCCAGTATATTCAGGAGACTGCACACTTTCACGAAGTTAGGCTTCTCTTCTTATACATAATATTCAGCCTTGGGCAAAACATTCCTTGGATTCGTGGTATTTCATTTATGGTTACTGATTACAAAAGAAAAGCAGAGTCATGATGACATGTACATATTTCACGTCGTGCGGCCCATAACAAATCATCCGGCAAGGCCCAACATTTCATCAGATATCGCTGGACCCTTAATAAAAAATGGTCACCTCCCCATCGTAAAGCAAGTGAGGAAAAGGAGTGGAGAAAGATGTGAGCGAGATATGGCAGGTGTGCGCGCTGAAATGGTTTTATGGCTGGTTGAGCCTAGATGCTATCTTGCTCGGCCACTGGGAGGGAACTGACCTAACGAGTTCGGCCTGGGACAATGGTTCTAACTTGTACTGGGGTCAGAGAGAAGTCGATTAAGGAGTATGTGTCCTTGTGGAATCAAATTCAACTGGATTAAGGCCTATGTAAAGGGCAACATGCAGCTAAGGGTTTAGAAGGTAAATGACGATTTCGAGGTGAAATCGTCACTCGAATATGCCGAAAATACATGTACTTGATGTACTCGTCATTCTCGGTCTTTTGATACCAAATTCGTCCTGTTTCGACGAAGTTTTTATTCTCGAGTCCAGAACTATTATGAATCCAGATTTTTCAGAACCACAGATGGAGCTGTCAGATGTGCTGTGGTGTTTGCATCTGAGCTGTGGTTGCACCTGGCACAGAGGGCGCTGCTGGGTGTGCCAGGAATGGGGCGTTCAGATGTGCTGCTGTAGTGCTTGCAGTCTGAGCTGTGGTTGCACCTGGCACAGAGGGTGCTGCTGTTTGTGCCAGGGATGGGGCGTTCAGATGTGCTGCTGTGGTGCTTGCATCTGAGCTGTGGTTGCACCTGGCACAGAGGGCGCTGCTGTGTGTGCCAGGGATGGGGCGTTCAGATGTGCTGTGGTGTTTGCATCTGAGCTGTGGTTGCACCTGGCACAGAGGGTGCTGCTGTGTGTGCCAGGGATTGGGCATTCAGATGTGCTGTGGTGTTTGCATCTGAGCTGTGGTTGCACCTGGCACAGAGGGTACTGCTGTGTGTGCCAGGGATGGGGCGTTCAGCTGTGCTGTGTGTTTGCATCTGAGCTGTGGTTGCACCTGGCACAGAGGGCGCTGCTGTGTGTCCCAGGGATGGGGCGGTCAGATGTGCTGTGGTGTTTGCATTTGAGCTGTGGTTGCACCTGGCACAGAGGGCCCTGCTGTGTCCCAGGGATGGGGCGTTCAGATGTGCTGCTGTGGGGTTTGCATCTGAGCTGTGGTTGCACCTGGCACAGAGGGCCCTGCTGTGTCCCAGGGATGGGGCGTTCAGATGTGTTGCTGTGGTGTTTGCATCAGAGCTGTGGTTGCACCTGGCACAGAGGGCGCTGCTGTGTGTCCCAGGGATGGGGCGTTCAGATGTGCTGCTGTGGTGTTTGCATCTGAGCTGTGGTTGCACCTGGCACAGAGGGCGCTGCTGTGTCCCAGGGATGGGGCGGTCAGATGTGCTGTGGTATTTGCATTTCAGCTGTGGTTGCACCTGGCAGAGAGGGCGCTGCTGTGTGTCCCAGGGATGGGGCGTTCAGATGTGCTGTGGTGTTTGCATCTGAGCTGTGTTTGCACCTGGCACAGAGGGCGCTGCTGTGTCCCAGGGATGGGGCGTTCGGATGTGCTGTGATGTTTGCATCTGAGCTGTGGTTGCACCTGGCACAGAGGGCGCTGCTGTGTCCCAGGAATGGGGCGTTCAGATGTGCTGTGGTGTTTGCATCTGAGCTGTGTTTGCACCTGGCACAGAGGGCCCTGCTGTGTCCCAGGAATGGGGCGGTCAGATGTGCTGTGGTGTTTGCATCTGAGCTGTGGTTGCACCTGGCACAGAGGGCGCTGCTGTGTCCCATGGATGGGGCGTTCGGATGTGCTGTGGTGTTTGCATCTGAGCTGTGGTTGCACCTGGCACAGACGGCGCTGCTGTGTCCCAGGGATGGGGCGGTCAGATGTGCTGTGGTGCTTGCATCTGAGCTGTGGTTGCACCTGGCACAGAGGGCGCTGCTATGTGTCCCAGGGAGGGGGCGTTCAGCTGTGCTGTGTGTTTGCATCTGAGCTGTGGTTGCAACTGGCACAGAGGGCGCTGCTATGTGTCCCAAGGATAGGGCGTTCAGCTGTGCTGTGTGATTGCATCTGAGCTGTGGTTGCACCTGGCACAGAGGGCCCTGCTGTGTGTCCCAGTGATGGAGCTGTCAGATGTGCTGCTGTGGTGCTTGCAGTCTGAGCTGTGGTTGCACCTGGCACAGAGGGTGCTGCTGTGTGTGCCAGGGATGGGGCGTTCAGATGTACTGTGGTGTTTGCATCTGAGCTGTGTTTGCACCTGGCACAGAGGGCGCTGCTGTGTCCCAGGGATGGGGCGTTCGGATGTGCTGTGATGTTTGCATCTGAGCTGTGGTTGCACCTGGCACAGAGGGCGCTGCTGTGTCCCAGGAATGGGGCGTTCAGATGTGCTGTGGTGCTTGCATCTGAGCTGTGGTTGCACCTGGCACAGAGGGCGCTGCTATGTGTCCCAGGGATGGGGCGTTCAGCTGTGCTGTGTGTTTGCATCTGAGCTGTGGTTGCAACTGGCACAGAGGGCGCTGCTATGTGTCCCAAGGATAGGGCATTCAGCTGTGCTGTGTGTTTGCATCTGAGCTGTGGTTGCACCTGGCACAGAGGGCGCTGCTGTGTGTCCCAGGGATGGGGCGCTCGGATATGCTGTTGTGTGTGCAGCTGAGCTGTGGTTGCACCTGGCACAGAGGGCGCTGCTGTGTGTGCCAGGGATGGGGCGTTCAGATGTGCTGTGGTGTTTGCATCTGAGCTGTGGTTGCACCTGGCACAGAGGGTGCTGCTGTGTGTCCCAGGGATGGGGCGTTCAGCTGTGCTGTGTGTTTGCATCTGAGCTGTGGTTGCACCTGGTACAGAGGTGCTGCTGTGTGTCCCAGGGATGGGGCGTTCGGATGTGCTGTGGTGTTTGCATTTGAGCTGTGGTTGTACCTGACACAGAAGATGCTGCTGTGTGTGCCAGAAATGGGGCGTTCAGTTGTGCTGTGGTGCTTGCAGTCTGAGCTGTGGTTGCACCTGGCACAGAGGGCGCTGCTGTGTGTCCCAGGGATGGAGCGGTCAGATGTGCTGTGGTGCTTGCATCTGAGCTGTGGTTGCACCTGGTACAGAGGTGCTGCTGTGTGTCCCAGGGAGGGGGCGTTCAGATGTGCTGTGGTGTTTGTATCTGAGCTGTGGTTGCACCTGGTACAGAGGTGCTGCTGTGTGTCCCAGGGATGGGGCTGTCAGATGTGCTGCTGTGGTGCTTGCAGTCTGAGCTGTGGTTGCACCTGGCACAGAGGGCGCTGCTGTGTGTCCCAGGGATGGAGCGGTCAGATGTGCTGTGGTGCTTGCATCTGAGCTGTGGTTGCACCTGGCACAGAGGGTGCTGCTGTGTGTGCCAGGGATTGGGCATTCAGATGTGCTGTGGTGTTTGCATCTGAGCTGTGGTTGCACCTGGCACAGAGGGTACTGCTGTGTGTGCCAGGGATGGGGCGTTCAGCTGTGCTGTGTGTTTGCATCTGAGCTGTGGTTGCACCTGGCACAGAGGGCGCTGCTGTGTGTCCCAGGGACGGAGGTGTCAGATGTGCTGTGGTGTTTGCATCTGAGCTGTGGTTGCACCTGGCACAGAGGGTACTGCTGTGTGTGCCAGGGATGGGGCGTTCAGATGTGCTGTGGTGTTTGCATCTGAGCTGTGGTTGCACCTGGCACAGAGGGTACTGCTGTGTGTGCCAGGGATGGGGCGGTCAGATGTGCTGTGGTGCTTGCATCTGAGCTGTGGTTGCACCTGGCACAGAGGGTACTGCTGTGTGTGCCAGGGATGGGGCGGTCAGATGTGCTGTGGTGCTTGCATCTGAGCTGTGGTTGCACCTGGCACAGAGGGCACTGCTGTGTGTGCCAGGGATTGGGCATTCAGATGTGCTGTGGTGTTTGCATCTGAGCTGTGGTTGCACCTGGTACAGAGGTGCTGCTGTGTGTCCCAGGGATGGAGCTGTCAGATGTGCTGCTGTGGTGCTTGCATCTGAGCTGTGGTTGCACCTGGCACAGAGGGCGCTGCTGTGTGTCCCAGGGATGGAGCGGTCAGATGTGCTGTGGTGCTTGCATCTGAGCTGTGGGTGCACCTGGCACAGAGGGTGCTGCTGTGTGTGCCAGGGATTGGGCATTCAGATGTGCTGTGGTGTTTGCATCTGAGCTGTGGTTGCACCTGGCACAGAGGGTACTGCTGTGTGTGCCAGGGATGGGGCGGTCAGATGTGCTGTGGTGTTTGCATCTGAGCTGTGGTTGCACCTGGTACAGAGGTGCTGCTGTGTGTCCCAGGGATGGAGCTGTCAGATGTGCTGCTGTGGTGCTTGCAGTCTGAGCTGTGGTTGCACCTGGCACAGAGGGTGCTGCTGTGTGTGCCAGGGATGGGGCGTTCAGCTGTGCTGTGTGTTTGCATCTGAGCTGTGGTTGCACCTGGCACCTGCAGAGCACTCTCTTTATCTTATCAATTACACAACTAGGTGGATTTGAAGTAAGGAGCTATTTAGTATCCTACGATATAAACACGGCTGCGCCTGGCGCCTGCAGGGCTCTTTCCTCAGCAGCTTGGTCATTTGTGCAAAGATGCATAACATTATAACACAGGAAACAAGCATTGTCAACACCAATAGCGTTGGCTTTTGATTAGTGCCAGCACAGAGAGGAGCACAAGTACAAGGAACTACAGACACCCAGATGTGCAAGGCCGAAGAAGAATAGGAACCGATGCATAGAACCAATGCATGCAGAGCAAGAGCTCTCCAGAACCCGTGGAGGACCGGAGGGAGCAACGCTATGCAGGGGGGGGGGACACAATGTAAGGTGCAGAACAGGGTGATGTGTTGCAGGGGGTCAATGAGTGATGTGTGTGGAGTAGTGTGGCTCACTGGTTAGAGGCGGCAGACCAGGGAGCAGAAGTCGGCCCGGGACCTGTGTTCAATTCCCGACGCGGCAAGGTCAGCGGACTCGATAATTCTCGCCTCGGTGCCTACTCTAACCAGGGGTCGCACTCGGCAACTCTGGGCATTAAGCTTGCCTAATCTCCACAATGGCCCCATCAATTCCGGGGATGCCTGGCTCCACGTTGGGGATTCCCAGCAGGGACCATCCCACAGGGAAAGCCAGGACGGGTTCCCCAGAGTTATACAGCGCCAGGAAACCTACGGACGGGTAGCAGTGCGCTTTACAAGCTCAAATAGATTTACATTTGCACATTTACATGATAGAAGTAAAGGGCGATGTGCAGCAAACTACTACCGGATGATGTGCAGCATGGGAGCACAGGTAATGTGCAGCATGGGAGCACAGGTAATGTGCAGCATGGGAGCAAAGGTAATGTGCAGCATGGGAGCACAGGTAATGTGCAGCATGGGAGCACAGGTAATGTGCAGCATGGGAGCACAGGTAATGTGCAGCATGGGAGCACAGGTAATGTGCAGCATGGGAGCATGGGATAATATGCAGCTTGGAAGCACAGGTAATGTGCAGCATGGGAGCACAGGTAATGTGCAGCATGGGAGCACAGGTAATGTGCAGCATGGGAGCACAGGGTAATGTGCAGCATGGGAGCATGGGGTAATGTGCAGCATGGGAGCACAGGTAATGTGCAGCATGCGAGCACAGGTAATGTGCAGCATGGGAGCAAAGGTAATGTGCAGCATGGGAGCACAGGTAATGTGCAGCATGGGAGCAGGGGGTAATTTGCAGCATGGAAGCACAGGTAATGTGCAGCATGGGAGCAAAGGTAATGTGCAGCATGGGAGCACAGGTAATGTGCAGCATGGGAGCAGGGGGTAATTTGCAGCATGGAAGCACAGGTAATGTGCAGCATAGGAGCACAGGCTAATGTGCAGCATGAGAGCAGGGGGTAATGTGCAGCATAGAAGCACAGGTAATGTGCCGCATGGGAGCACAGGTAATGTGCAGCATGGGAGCATGGGATAATATGCAGCATGGGAGCAGAGGGTAATGTGCAGCATGGGAGCACATGGTAATATGCAGCATGGGAGCACAGGTAATGTGCAGCATTGGAGCACAGGTAATGTGCAGCATGGGAGCAGAGGGTAATGTGCCGCATGGGAGCACAGGTAATGTGCAGCATAGGAGCACAGGGTAATGTACAGCATGGGAGCACAGGGTAATGTGCAGCATGGGAGCACAGGTAATGTGCAGCATGGGAGCAAAGGTAATGTGCAGCATGGGAGCACAGGTAATGTGCAGCATGGGAGCATGGGATAATATGCAGCATGGGAGCACAAGGTAATGTCCAGCATGGGACCACATGGTAATGTGCGGCATGGGAGCACAGGTAATGTGCAGCATGGGAGCATGGAATAATATGCAGCATGGGAGCACAGGGTAATGTGCAGCATGGGAGCACAGGTAATGTGCAGCATGGGAGCAAAGGTAATGTGCAGCATGGGAGCACAGGTTATGTGCAGCATGGGAGCACAGGTAATGTGCAGCATGGGAGCACAGGGTAATGTGCAGCATGGGAGCAGGGGGTAATGTGCAGCATGGAAGAGCAGGTAATGTGCAGCATGGGAGCACAGGTAATGTGCAGCATGGGAGTGACGTCCTGTAATTCTCGAGACTGACTCCATTTTATATTGTGCCACCATTTTGTGTTGCCATCATGTAGGCCTGTGAAGGTAGCCTGCCGAACAAAGTGGCCTGGCCTTCTTAGTCCATATATACATTAACTTGGTTTCTTTCTGACTCTGGAATGAACTGTAAGAAACTGACCTCTTCACCTGAAACTGACCTCGCAAAGCCAATTTCCCTGATCGATCTTTGTCTGAGATTGCCAATCAATGTTCAGGACATCGTTAAGTTTTAGTTTCCTTGCATATGCCTTATCTTGTTCAGCATCTACTGCTGTTTCTTTTTTATGTTTCTTCATTACATGGGTTATGCTTTCAATTATAGGTTTGTCCGGCTTTTGGAGATTGAATTTGGGACATTCCTAATGATTAACTTTTGGGTTGGGATACTGTACATGTAATCATGCCATGCCCTGCAGTGCCATCTAAATCAGATTAACCTTTGTGAACTATGTAATTATAATGTTTTGCCGATATCCTGCTAAAACCCCAAAGGCTACTCACCTGCTGACCCTCCAGAGTTTCCATTTGTTTAGGAATATAATTGGTACAACTCCCGTACATGCCTGGGGCTGGATAAAGAGTATATAAGACCTGAAGTAAGACCATTCTAGCAGACTGCCTCATTCAGTTGCTAAGGCTTCTGTGTGACGTAGTCTCACCTTATTTAAGGTTAATAAAAATGTTCTTTTATATTTCAGCTTCATGCCCAAATTCTTTATTATTTGTTTGAATGGACTAAGTATCAGTGAGACCCCTGAGAAGGAGTGCAGATTTCCTCAGGAGCACAGGTAATGTGCAGCATGGGAGCATGGGATAATATGCAGCATGGGAGCACAAGGTAATGTGCAGCATGGGAGCACATGGTAATGTGCAGCATGGGAGCAAAGGTAATGTGCAGCATGGGAGCACATGGTAATGTGCAGCATGGGAGCAAAGGTAATGTGCAGCATGGGAGCACATGGTAATGTGCAGCATGGGAGCAAAGGTAATGTGCAGCATGGGAGCACAGGCAATGTGCAGCATGGGAGCAAAGGTAATGTGCAGCATGGGAGCACAGGTAATGTGCAGCATGGGAGCACAGGTAATGTGCAGCATGGGAGCATAGGGTAATGTGCAGCATGGGAGCAGGGGGTAATGTGCAGCATGGAAGCACAGGTAATATGCAGCATGGGAGCACAAGTAATGTGCAGCATGGGAGAACAGGTAATGTGCAGCATGGGAGCATGGGATAATGTGCAGCATGGGAGCACAAGGTAATGTGCAGCATGGGAGCACATGGTAATGTGCAGCATGGGAGCACAGGTAATGTGCAGCATGGGAGCATGGGATAATATGCAGCATGGGAGCACAGGGCAATGTGCAGCATGGGAGCACATGGTAATATGCCGCATGGGAGCACAGGTAATGTGCAGCATGGGAGCACAGGGTAATGTGCAGCATGGGAGCACAGGTAATCTGCAGCATGGGAGCAAAGGTAATGTGCAGCATGGGAGCACAGGTAATGTGCAGCATGGGAGCACAGGTAATGTGCAGCATGGGAGCAGGGGGTCATGTGCAGCATGGAAGCACAGGTAATGTGCAGCATGGGAGCATGGGATAATATGCAGCATGGGAGCATGGGATAATATGCAGCATGGGAGCACAGGGCAATGTGCAGCATGGGAGCACATGTAATGTGCAGCATGGGAGCACAGGTACTGTGCAGCATAGGAGCACAGGTAATGTGCAGCATGGGATAATATGCAGCATGGGGACACAAGGTAATGTGCAGCATGGGAGCACATGGTAATGTGCAGCATGGGAGCACAGGTAATGTGCAGCATGGGAGCAAAGGTAATGTGCAGCATGGGATCACAGGGTAACTTGCAGCATGGGAGCAAAGGGTAATGTGTTGCATGGGAGCATGGTATAATATGCAGCATGGGAGCACAGGGTAATGTGCAGCATGGGAGCACATGGTAATATGCAGCATGGGAGCACAGGTAATGTGCAGCATGGGAGCACAGGTAATGTGCAGTGTGGAAGCACAGGGTAATGTGCAGCAGGTGAGCCCAGGGTGATTGGCAGAAGATTAGCACAGGGTGGTGTGCAGCAGGTGAGCACAGGGTGATGTGCAGCAGGTGAGCACAGGGTGATGTGCAGCAGGTGAGCACAGGTGATGGCCGGCAGGTGAGCACAGGGTGATGTGCAGCAGGTGAGCACAGGGTGATGTGTTGGAGGGAGCTCAGGTTGATGTGCAGGAGGTAGCACAGAGTGGTATGCATCAGTCTAGCATTGGGTCGTATGCAGCAGGTTAGCACAGGATGATGTGCAGCAGGTTAGCACAGGGTGATGTGCAGCAGGTGAGCACATGTGATATGCAGCAGGTGAGCACATGGTGATGTGCAGCAGGTGAGCACAAGGTGATGTGCAGCAGGTGAGCACAAGGTGATGTGCAGCAGGTGAGCACAGGGTGATGGCCAGCAGCAGAGTTTTTTTTCCGAGGAAAGGGGTTGGAGGTGGGGTGGGGGCACAAGTTCCTTTTAGGTGCTTCTCAGCACGTGGCCTCAACCCCTCCAAGGCCATGCCCCTTCTTGCATGGTGTGATTCTTTATTTATTTGGCAGGGCCGAGGACACAGTTTTTAAGCCGACACTCTATCTGGGGATTAAGGTTTCAGACTCCTCTTTGTCTACTTGGAATCTCAGAGGGAGGCTGCCAAAAGAAATGCTGCTAATATCTCCAGTCTCTGTTTTTCTTGGATTGGGAGAGCCAGGCTGTTATGTAAATGCCTCGTGACCAGTGTCAGACCAATGAGAGGTGCTCCAGACGGGCCAGAGGACCCGCAAACACAGGAGACCCTGCAATCTTCTGCCGCACCGTCGCGACTGGCAGTGCGCATGCCACCAGGGAATGGTGTAAGGATGCTCCACGCACTGAACTGGAGCCTAGATCTTCTTTATTCAAAAAATGAGCTATTCCTTGACACACTATGAGAGGAAGAACAGGAACGCCCTCTACAGCCTTTTCCTCCGGCTCCTTCTCCTGATCTCCCCTCGCATTCCAGAGCCTCATGCCCCAGAACCTTACACGCTAGTTGATGACATACTAGTACGGTGTCCTGAGCGCACACTAACAGTAACGTCATCACAACAATTGAGTCGGTGAACTGCACTTTCCCTCAAGCAGTGAGATGTGGGTGGGTACAGTCGGCACTCCCATTATTCTATTCGTCATATTACTTAGCGCCTAATTTAGATCTTGGCGAATGGGATACTCCGTCACAAACGTCATGGATATCCTGACGCTGTATTACAAGTTCCATAGGATATGATGAAATTGTTATTTGGCGGATGGGATACTCCGTCACAAACATCATGGATATCCTGTTACAAGTTCCATAGGATAAAATGGAATTGCAGTTTGGCAGAAGGGATATCCGTCACATTGTATTGTATTGTATTTGCATTTATGTATCCCTGACGAAGTGTTATAACTCTTTTTCGGTGAGCATCACTCTACTCAGGGGCCCATAAAGGATAAGTGGTGAATTAGAATAGGGGAATATTAAATTCATTTGAGTGGTGGAAATGTTAGTCTGTTATTTGGATTGAGAAGAATAGTGGAGGGATAAAGTTTGCATTTATATACCGCTTGCTATCCCTGAGGAGGTGTTGAAGCACTTTCAGGTGAGTAGTAAGCTGCTCCAGAACAAAAACCAGATTAGTGGTGAATTAGTATAGGAGAATATGTAATTCATTTGAGCAGTGGAAAAGATTAGTGGAGGGATGGACGAGGGAAGGGTTTGCATTTATATAGTGCTTGCTACATGTACTCCTAGGCAGACTCCAGAATTGGTCTGAAGGCTCAGTACCTGCACCGAATACAACAGCCTTCAAAAAGCCACTCAACAAGCCCCCAGCGACCATGACTAGACTCATAGCCCCCTCAACCTGTCACCACAAATCGAGCATGGAGATCGCCAACCTCGCCCGCAAAACCTCAGCCAGTATTTAAACATGCCTAGGCTCCCCCTATTCAAACTAACAGATTGCGTACGATATGGCAAGAGTTCAAAGTGTCCTGGATTCGTTTATCTCTATGATTAAAAGACTGTAGCCAGGTATCTTGTTTACATTAATCATTCAACATGTCTCATAGAGACCCACACTCAATTAATATGTGCTGCACAGTATATTTGTGCTTACATGCAATATAAATGATTTAACATTTTCAGTTTGATCATTATCTGTATACGGTTTTCTACTTAACAAACCTGTGCAGTGTCTGTATAACAGGGTAAATAGGGGCATATTATCAACAACTAGCGATATTTATCCCTAAAGAAGCTTAGCGACATATTTTTGTATCACCGCGCATTGCCGCATTTTATCGCAGAGATAACGTGCTATTAGCAACGTTTATCTCCAATGCGATAACATATCCAGCGATAGCGGCGAAATGTGTGAATATCGCTGGTAATCCAGCGATAATCAGGCATTAACGCCAATAGGGTCTTAACCTGAATATCCACCTCCCATTGGATATACAGGTAAAGAACTGGCCTGAACAGGCGTTAGTTTTCAGCGATATTCGCGCTTAGCGTGAATTTTTTTATCGCTACACCTGCCTTGCTAATAGGCGATAGCTGTGTTAGCAACTGCTTTCAGTCGCTAACTGGTTGGGCACGCCCACTTTGCATGTCATTAGCGATAAATATCGCTGACATGCAAAGCGGGACCCAAACCGCTCACTAATGCCTAAAAGTTGTTGCTAACTAATGTTAGCGACAGCTTGCTAAAAGGGCAATGAAATTCCATTTCGCCTGCCTTGATAATATGCCCCATAGTTTTGTAAGAATCATATTCTAAAATATTATAATGCGGCTCATAATTTCTTTTAATCACATAATATGTTGCATAATTTGCCTTTCCTTACCACATAAGTAAGTCAAAGCTGCCACCTAATTTCCATCTCCATTAGGAAGCAATGGAGGACAAAGAAGGCCTGGGTTTATTCAAGCATTTGAGCAACATTGCAGGTTGACTGTACATTTTGTAGTCGTTCCTGTCTTGTGTGTGTATATTTATCATTTGTATAAACCTTCACCCTGCAGAAAGCAGGAGAAGCCTGGCTGCAATGGTGTGTCTGGGGTCTGCAGACAGCTCGTGCTCCTCCTCACAGAATGGTAAACCACATAAGTGCATGGAATTATTTTTATTTGTGAATTCCCATAGAAGCCCAGGTTAACACCAGAACCTGGGCTTCTATGGGAATTCACCAGGCCATATTATCAAGCCCATTATCGCCGGTTTAGCGGCAGTTTCCTGCCGATAAAAGCGGCGATAATGTATCGCCCTTTCTTGATAATATGGCCCTCGGAGTCGAATGGTCCATGACAGTGGGAAGGGCCACACTGCCTTGCGCAGCACAGAGAACCTGATACAGGCCTAAGCCTGACTTATAAAAGCTCTCACCACAGCTTCTCAACCGGACAGGCTAGGTCAGCATTCACTGAGGTCACAGACATCTTTTGGACACTAACCTTGGTCCCCACAAATGTTGGTGCTTGAGACGGAATAGCTTTTCCAGTGTGTAGATCCCTCCCAGGCTTCGGAGAACAAACATTTCCCTTCAACTAGGGGAGTCAGAGGCCCTGATCTCAGACAGTTATACATCAGATGACATCCATCCCACCGGCTCATGCTTTGGGACAGTGAGCTGCTCTTAGGCTGCAGATCTTCAAGGAACTGAGGAGGCTGTCTTCCAAGTCACAGAGATCAAAGCGGCTCCAGCATCAGAGCTTGTCCCTGGATTACAGCCACAGTACAAGACCATGCTCCAGAGATCAAAGCTTCACCACAAGTTGAACACATCTCTGAGGACTTGTTTCCCTCCTGTTATTAAGAGTAGAGAAACTGTACATCTCCTACTGCAGAAGTGTCAGGTCAGCCAGCCCTCGCCGCCTAGTGTCCTGTGAAGCGAAGATTTACCTCAGGTCGCAAATATTTTGCAGATCTGAAGCGCGTCATCCCAGGTCGCTGTGATCTCATAGGGCGAGCGCTGACATCACTGCCAGTCACAGAATGTCTTATTAGGCTCGTGCATGTGACAGGTTGAGCCTCATGACAATGGAGCTGTCCTTTAGATTGAAGAGAAGATTGGATTGAGGATTTAAAAACAATGTTTTTCTCCAGGTCGCTCAGATATTCCAGTCGTACCTCCCTCAGCGAAGTATTCCCCACAGTGGCGGGAGATCTTACAGGCTGAAACCAGAGGGCGACTCTTCAGGTGGAGAGATCTTCCTCACTCTACTTGCATGGATCAGTCAGGGGCCCATTCACAAGCTGCATTTTGCAGTATGTAGAGTGGTACTACAACAGTACTACTAAAGTACTACAATAGCCCATTCATAAACCTATGAGTGGAAATCCCCACCCCCACCTGTTCTATCTCTCTACGGGGACATCTGCACACACGTATGTTTATTACTTAGTAGTCAATGGGGGAGGGACCTGGAACATACGGAGCACTAAGTACAAAATAAAAGCGATTTAGGAGGGCTTAGGAAGCATTTTCTGGGGTGCATGCTAGAACAAACACCCATACACAGAAGAGTAACACATTTGCTATTTACAAACTACCCTTCTAAAGCAGATTATCAGAGTTCTAATAATGAGACATTAAAGTGATATCAGAATTAGGTGATGTTTGGAATCCGGGGACCCCAAATCATCCAGATCTATAAAAGGAATTTTGCTTGTGCAACAATGAACTTTAAATATATGTTGGCCGCCATCAGCTGGCTTAAATTCAATGATGTACCAGGACACGTGCATCCCCAGCCCATGCTAGACGTTAAAATCTCACCCTCAAAGGAGAAGCATGCCATGTGTGAGACATAGAGAGGGCTCACATGCTTCAACCAAAAACAAGCTCAACTCACTGAGAGACGAGTGGGAGACATCAGCGTCCCCAGGAATGATGATTGGGAATAAACACAAATGTACCCAGGAGAGGTGCCCATCCGTTCGGGGTTTGATGATGGGAATCTTGTATCGCGCAACTTAGCCCAAGGTTATCAAGGCGCCTAAGCAGGTCCAATAATATGTGGTAACCGAAGAGGTATTCTACAAATACGCTTCAGAAAAAAGCCAAATTTTCAATCCTTTGTGAAACAGAGCAATCAACGGTTGCCCCAGAAGTTCGGGAGGAAGAGAATTCCATAGCCTGGGTACAACTGAGGAAAATGCTCTGCCTCCCCATTTGGCTCTTACAAACTTGGGTACCTCAAGAAGATTTTTATTAGATGAGCGAAGGGGTTGACTAGGAGAGTAGAGATGAATAAGTGACTTAAGACCCACAACACCCGTGCCATGAAGGGCCCCATAGGCAAGACAAAGAATTTTAAGAGAAATCCTTGACTGAATGGGAAGCCGATGTAGACTTCTCCGGGCTGCCGTGGCCGAGGCGAGTCTAGGAAGACATCTTTTTTTACCATCAGGCAAAACTCATGAAGATCAAACTACATTACCAAATATATCAAACTGGAAAAGAGTAAAGAGGGTTGGATTGCTCGGTGATGACAGACACTTAAAAGGACATGGCTCGATTGGATGTTTGCATTGGGCCTTGTAGGATTGTTCCCTAAATCAAGGATTTTAGGAAAAAAGTGAAAACTGGCATATTTAGGCCACATTGATCTATCTGTTAAACTGGTCCTATTAGTATCCGGGGCGATGACAGTCTCTAAGTATAACAAGATAATTAGTGATACAGCCCACGTGGTTGCCAGAAGAGATAGCGTCCAACGGTGGCTAACGAGACACACCCACCGTATGATAACTGGTATAAGAGGTTGGATTGGTGCCTGATGGTAAAAAAAGAAATATTTGAGAACCATAGGTGTCTCAGAAATATCATAAAGTATTAGTTGCATCAACTGGAGACCAGAAAGGGGGTGATGATGCACGATACAGGGGACATGATGGAGAAGACCCATTAGTCCTGCCACAAAAAGACTTAAAAGAATATATGATGCCGTACAAGAGAACACATTTTTAATTGCAATAGATATCCGTGATGAATTTAAGACTGAAAGGATGCGCGTAGTCGGTAGGATGAAGGACGCGTCATCAGACACATTTGTTGATTCTTCTTTTCTTTTTTTGAAAATATAATGCAAATGTTTTGCAAGCCCTGACCACCATCAGGCTGCTTCCTCGCCGGGGATAGGGCATCCTTCCGATCACTCGGGACAGAACAATAGGGTCGCTGATGAATTCATACTGATGTCCTCTGCCCAGGTGGCATCAACGGTCAGGGTATCCATCACACCTTTCAAGTGCCTGACCTCTCTCAGCCATGCAGCCAAGCAGTTGAGGTCAGAGTATGCCATGAGGCAAATTCCAGGAAATTGGACAGTAAGATTCTAGACACTACCGGGTTTACGTCAGCTGAACAGGGAAAGAGGAAGTGTTCTTGGACAGGGCAGTCTAGAGTGAACGTAAATTCATACAAAGCCCTTCTTCAGACCTCTCCTTGTGCATGACAAAGAGCCAACCATCAACAGTACGGCTTCCTCGAAATAATGCCAAAGTCTAACGTAAAGGAATAATAAGCCAAACCATTGGCGAGTCTTCCAACGGGAGTGCCTACAGTGCTGTGCGGGCCCGTTCACAAAACTGTTTCCACTTGAAAGTGTGTAGGAAAGTGGAGCATTATGTGGTGAGGCTGGTAAGGCCTCGCCACGTTACACTATCACGAGACCCCAAAGATGGTCCTTGGATTCGCAATAATAAATCCTTAGCACAGTCTTGGTGGTGTACAGAGAGCAGCAGTCAGGCTTCAAAGGATGAGCACGTGTTAAGCCCTTCAGAGCACCAACATGAACAATAAGTGATTGACAAGACTCGAAGGAAATATGACACCTATTTACAAAAATGAGGCAGTCTATTTTAAGAGTTTAGACAGCACAACTAATGCAATAGTATGCATGTAACCAGAGTTATGGATTTTAGACCAAATCATAAAACAAGGCAATTAAATGCTGAAACTTTACCATTGAGGAAAATGAGAAAAAGGCAGTAGAGCTAAACGGTCACTTGCAGGTTGAGTTACGTGGAATTCATGGAGGGGTAAGGTGATGCAGGTTCCAGTACAAAATCACAACAGTCAGATCGATTTTACCTGGCCCGAGAAGCCTGGGTGCAACGTTGTCCTGGCTCTCCTTGGTGGTAAAGCCGGAGACAGTGGAGAGCTGGAGACGGTGCTGGGAAGAAAACAGAGGCAAAAGGTCAAAAAAAGAGCCACTGCCATGGTTGGTTAAAGGTGTTTGTTGTTCCCTCTTTAAGTGAAGGGGTTGGTAACCGGACTGGTAAACACGAACAAGCCTTTGTAGCGGTAAGGTCACTAATGTCCCGGGAAAATTGTAGCCATTTGAAGTCAGGACTATGTTTCCCACAATGAATTGGACCATTTACTTTTGCGTGATGTTTCGAGGGGCCCGATGGCCAGCGAGCCTTTGGTTCCGGGATGTTGTTTTTGCCTGTGGTGTGCAGAGGACTAGTGCGACTAGTCCAAGGGAGTCAGGAGTTGCTTTTGGCTCTCAAAGTGGTCCCTCTTTCTGGGGGAGGCTGTCCTTGGTCCGGGAAGAGTTGCAGTCATATAGTTCCAGGAGCGTTGCCACCGGTGCAGCGTATCCTGCCTTTGGTTTGTGCAGTACCTGTTGACGCAGACTCTGGTCTGTTCTTTGTCCTTCATTGCTGTCTTTACAGATCTGAGGTTCTGGTGTCAGGGGTGTCCCTTAAATCCTAGATCTAGGGGTGTTAGTGGTGAAGCTTCAAGTGGCCATTTGGATACGTGTCCCAGCAGCATTCCTCCCCTCAGCTGACCACATCTAGGGTTGTATGACATATTTACTACCCAGAATCCCCTATTCCACACTTAAAAAATGGCAACAAACCTTCCTTGGCTGTACAGATCAAGTAGCCAACCCCAGGAGTGTGGGTAGCCTAGTGGGGTGTACGCCCTCTCATTAATTTATTTTTCCACCTGCGCTGGTGCAAATGTGCCCGAGGCCTGGGGGGATGGTGAATGTTTTGAATAATAACAATCCACATTTGTAAAGCGCCAACAATCACCCATAGGGTTTTCCAGCCACTGGGGGTGGTCAAGAAGATTAAGCAAGCTATTGCCCAGAGTCACATGGTGCTGGACTAATCTGCCGCCGGCGATCGAACCGTGATCCCCAGATTCCAGCGTCAGTCGCCCTGGCTGAGGCGCCACCCCTCTCCCTCATCGCCTTAATGTGCCACTTCACTAGCCATCCTGTCAGGGAGGGAGAGGTTACTGCCTTCCCAGGCAGGCCTCTGTTTCTGACTCCTGGGAATGTTCACACTGCCTGGCGGGAGGTCAGCTTTCTATCTTGACTATAGCAGTTGCAGACTGCCAGCCTGGGTACAGGAGAGGCTTGGGCAACGAGGTGGTAAAACTCTTAGGTAGCCACCTGGGTGCATGCCACATCAACCTCAACACAGTAATCATGTCAGAGATGAGGATGTGCATTGTTTGATCCCTAACATGACCATATTTGGCAGTACCATAATGAATCTGACGACCTCTAGCATGCCCGGCTGCCAGCCGATGATATCCTATAGACTGCTGAACACTTATAGCAGTCATTAATGGAAAGAGCCACTAAAGGGACATATACATTTGAATGCATTTGCCCACACCTTTACTATACTGCACCCTGCCTCCTGGGCTTAGAAGACCTATCTTAAGGATGACTGACATATATCAAAGATAGTGCTGCGACCTTGCCACATATGGTGAAGTCAACATTGGAGTGGAGCTGTTTGCACAGTTCTGCAGTCTGCAATGGCAGGCCCACTTTTATTTTGTTTACTTGGATCACTCAGGGTGGCACAAATAGTGTTTCAGGCCCTGGTGACCCCTTTAACGGCCATGCCTTGGGTACCCTCGGTACCACGTTACTCGGGACTTACACGTGGGTTAAACTCCTTGCCAATTGTGAGTAATAATTTGCTACATCATGTTTTAGGAAGAGGGCACTGGCACCGGGGCCTGGGCAGCAGGCGCCAGTGCGCTTTCAAAATCATAAACCAGCAGATAGTAGTCCAAATGGGGTAAATTCTGGGTAGGTCGTGCAAAAAGCCTACTTTCCTTCAAAATGGAAGTCATCTCGATCATTTACTTTGTACTCCCTCCCCCCCACACCCATCCTCTTTCCTGAAGTTCTGCAACAAACATTCCAGCTATAATGTTTTAGGATATTTCTAGTACTCTTGTTTTATTCACCATGAAATTTCTCTAACGCAGATGTAACTGGACTATACTAAATAGAAGGGGGACCCCCGAACAATTCAAGGCAGGTAAGCGGGGAAATTGCAAAATACAAAAAGAAAGGGGGATACCTGCCAATAATGCTTAAATATAGGCCTAAAAAGGTCCTTACACAATTATGCAAACCCCTGAACCACAGCAAATAACCTCAAAACAAGAGTACAAAGGTGTAGAAATGTTATTACAATATTTGATAAAAAATGTTTCCAATACAAATTTATAGCCTCACATAAATTATTCAATATAAAAATAGACCAGTAACATCAGCACAAAAGCCCCACATGCAACACAACACTTTCATACCAGCATACATACAGCTCATATCGCACACAGCACAAAAATCCATATATATATCTCAACCACAAGCTGATCTGATACTGGTAGATAGAATACATCAACGGGGAATGGACCCCAGATCAGTTGTGTGGTCCCCAGATGGATAAGACGCCTTGTCCATCTGGGGACCACCCAACTGATCAGCTTGTGGTTGTGATGTGCAGTGTGTCGACAGACGTGCCATTCCAAAACAGTGGATATTGGGATGAACAGATCATGAATCCAAAACAGTTTTACAAACTGTAATAGTGAGAAAGTAATCTATTTAATAACATGTCTGTGCGAATACCAGTATGTAGGGATGACTACCCATGAGGTCAAATTATGTACCTTGAGCACAAGAGCACCATAAGGTGCAAATAGCAAGAGACCACCGACACAAAGCGAAAGATCTCACTTGTACTGTGCTGGAAAAACCGTTCACTCCAAATCACATTTCGGACGTGTCCAAGTTCTTGTTCACAAAAGAGCAAAAATGGATTTTCAAATTAAAGAGATCCATTCCATAGAGTACACTAAAAACATCTGTGAACTCCCTTCTGTTAGAAGAAGGCCGTAGCACTTGGTAACATTAGAGTGTAACCAGGAGGAGATCCCAGATGATGGAGCATGTCACCTTGGTGAGTGATGGGAATCCGTCCTCCTTTTCGGATTTCCCTGTGTCTTCCCTTTGCAAAACACATTGCCTCTTCTCCTCGTTAAGCCCATCACTATGAGAACATCTGACTAAGGTCTAGTTTTTCTAGGGTTGTCTGGACCCATCAGACCCGTGGATTCTTCTTGTGTTTCCTGTCTCATTGATGGGGAATAGATCCACGCTCGGTCTTAAAAAGTTCCCTTGGACCCTCCACTATCGTTTGTTTGTTTCTTATTCTAATGTATTTCCAGACAATCAAACTTGGACACTTTCTCCAAACTAATATTATAAATCTTTTATTCTCAAACAAAATGATGTATAGGGTTTCTATAGTCACCATTTTACAATATGTAGCCCTGTTACACCTGTCAGCCATAGGGTGGGCTTCCCTCAAAATGTTTGCCGTCATCTTTTGATTTGTCTGATATGTTTGTTCTGGCTTTAAGACTATGTGCACTTTACCACTGATAACCAGTGCGATATGCCTGTGCTCACTCACTAAAACATGGTACAATTGGCTTTGACCTGGTTGGCATATTTAATTTACTTTAAGTCCCTAGTAAAGTTTTATACAATAATCTGAGAGCCTGTAATTTAAACAGTAGAAGTGGCCCTGCAACACTAAAGTAACCCCTTAAGCATGTCCCAGGTCTATCTCTGTAGCCTGTATGAAGTTTTAGGCTGCCAATTTGAGATGAAAATGTATCCCCCTTACAAAGCATAAAATAAATGTTTTATTACATATTGGTTACCCCTTAGGTAGGCCTAGACAGAGCAGGGTATATTATAGTTTAATTTTTACAGGTCCTGGTAGTGAAAAACTCACAAATTTCTTTTTCATAACTCTAAGGCAAATCTCTCTCATAGGATAACATTGGGTTACCTTATTAGATTTAATAAATGCACATTTTTGATTGTGAACATGTGGGAAAGCAAAGTTTGGTGTCCAAGGAATTGCAACTTAAAATCCTCTTTAATGGTAAAGTCAGATTTTGAGTCACAATTTTAATGTTCATCACCACCCCCTTTTCTGAACAATTTTAATAATGGCACTTTTAGAAAGTTTACCATTCCGTCCATCATTTGTTACTTTCACTTTTAGAAAGTTGACATTTTTGTGCCCTAACCATTTATTGCCTGTAGGCTGTCCTGTGTCACACGTCTAACTGTAGCTGGCAGTTGACATTTGTGTATTCTTCCAGACAGCATCGCAATAGAGGGTCGGGTGTTGGCTGTATGGGCTATCTCTGACTTAAAATGGGGGTGGAGATGTCACCGATCACACTTGCATATCCCAAAGGCTCTGCCTGAGCACACTCACAAAGGATGACAACCCTGTACAGGGAAACTTCCTAAGCTTTTCCCACTTCAAAGTGGGCACCATGTACACATATTGGACCCCAAGACCCGCTCTTCAGATCACCCCAGGACCAATGGACTCTGGCAGGAAGAAGGCCTGCTCAGTTGTGATGTCCGCCCAGCTGACCAAGGTATGCTGTTGGTGCACCTGGGTCCTTCTGCTGCTGCGAGCTGCCCTGCTGAATCCAGCCTGTCTATGTGGACCCAGGAATCCAGACAATCACCAAGGGTCAGTCGGCTGGCCCCCTGTTCAAACCACAGGGACATGACAGTTTTCTTTAATGTCGATGCAACTCTATGCATCTCGACACATTGTGACACAGATTGCCACTAACAGTGGCCCAGCGCGACACATCCTGTTCTCTGCTCCAATACATTGCAATGCAAGTTTTTGCAGCCCCAGCGGCTTCCTTAAGGACCTTGCATCACAAGCTCCCCCCGATGACTTTATCTGCTCCACTGCTGCGTGATACATCTCGATGCCCAACCTCACATTCCAGCTCCTCATTGACAACGCCTTGCTGCCAGCCCGCGCAGCTCAAAGCAAAGACTTCACATCTCAATGACCAGGCTGCAAGATACGTTACCAGGGGCTTGACCTCACTCCTGTATCGACTCATCCTCCATCGCCGTAAGCCTGAACTTGTGACTTGGACCCAGTCCACCACGACCAGATAACTGTAGTGGGCACATTTTATTTCTTAGCGATTGATTTCTTCTAAATCTTTAAAATTGCATGACTCCTGCTGTAGTGATTGGCTTTTTGTCGCTTTGATGTGAAATGATTTATTAATTTTTTCTTTATTTTTTTTAAATGTGTGTGGGATTTATCTTGTGTTTTGTTTTCACTTTATTGCTGTTTGTGTGTTGCATAAATACTTTACACTTTGCCTCTAAGTTAAGCCTGACTGCTTTTGTGACACGCTACGGGAGGGTTGAGCACCGGTTCGTTTAGTGAATCTAGAGGTTCCCCCAGACAGGGATTGTGGCTGTTGCTTGAAGAGGATTCACACCATCCTCAACCAACCACCCAGTTTCTTACACGCACTGATAGTCAATTACTTGGTAACGCAATAAGCATCATATTGCAGAACAAGTCATTTAAAGGACTTTTCAGACTTTGCCAAGAACACTTCAGAAAACCACTAAAGCATTGTTGTCATCAACCAGAAAGGGAATATCTGGGAAGTTAAGCAAATGAACTCTATTAATCTATACTACTATTATAAAGAGAGAACTGTGTCCTTTGAGTCAGGTAATCTCGAAAAGTAGACCACCAATCCAAACAACCAAGACATCTTTGAAAACCTCAGGGAAAGCAGAAGGACATAGGCTATATAAAAATTAAAAATATACGTTTAAAAAATTTAGGAATAAAAAAAAGTAGTCCCTTGCAAGTAGCGCCGGCCGCGACGTGCGTGATGACATTGGGAGCGCGGGGAGGAGCAACGTTCAGGAGCAACAGGAAGAGCGGCTGACATGAGCACAGGGAGGAGCTGCGGACAGGCGGGGAGGAGCGGCGAGCGGCGGACAAGCGGTGAGGAGCGGCGAGAAGCGGAGGAGCAGTGGAGCGGTAAACTCAGCAGCGCGGGGATGAGAGGCAGATGAGGTAAGTGAAGCAGCCGTGGGTGCGCACCTAGGGACGGGCAGAGGGACGGGCGGGGGCCATGAGTGCTCGCAAGCCTTTTACTCAAAATCGGGATGTCGGGGGAAACAGCGGACAAGAGCCATGTGTGCACACCAAGGGACGGGCGGGGGCCATGAGTGCTCGCAAGCCTTTTACTCAAAGTCAGGACGTGAGGGGAAACAGCGGACAAGAGCCGCGGGTGCGCACCGAGGGACGGGCGGAGGGACGGTCGGACGGGGGCCATGAGTTCTCGCAAGCCTTTTCCTCAAAGTCGGGACGTTGGGGGAAACCGCGGACAAGAGCGTGGGCAGAAGCAGCCAGGACTAACAAAACCGGAGCAAGGGAACACTGTAAGTACGCTCTGCTGCGCCTCTCCTGCTGCGATGCAGCCCCCCAGCCCTCTTCTGCCCCGGGCAATGCTGGGGCAGGCTGCTAGTGATTTATAAAAGATTAAGGAGAAATAATCCTAAAAGATAGCTTTTGAACATCCGCTGCTAAAGCCAATTCTCTCTGTAAGCTTGTCCAGACAATATTGTAGGGTCTAGATAAAAGATATCTAATGACAAAAACAAAACCCTAAAATTGATAAATTGTAAAGTGTAAAAGCGGCCTGCAGATCAACAAAAGGCAAAATACTAACTCTTCCTTCAGGTGCAACATTTATTGATGATACACTAAACAGGAAGGCCTTGCTCATGATATCTAGATGGTAAACATCCATCACAACGCGGTCAAAAGACCGTAGTGCTATTATGACGCATCTTTTACAACGCAAGTCGTTACCACGACTTGCGCTGGAGGGCGCTCTAGACGAAGGAATAGTAGATTTACTATTCCAACACCTTCCCTCCTGTACGTAGGTTGGAGTTGGAATAGTAAATCTTACTATTCCTAAGTCCAGCACCCTACAGCGCAAGTCGTGGTAACGACTTGCGTTGTAAAAGATGCGTTGTGATGTTCCGCAATCATTTTGATCGCGTTGTAACATCATACAACCATCTAGATAGGTAGACTATTTATGAAACCAGACTAGTGGAACCCTCCCATACTTTCTTCCGCCTATCCATGCATCCACCCGTATATTCCTCTTTGTTTCTCCCCTCCAAGTTGGAGTTTCCTATCTCTATAAACCTCCTCTTGTTCCATTGATGGAGGACCCAAATATTTATTTAGATCACACAACCTTGATACAGTACCATAACTGACGTAGCCAACTAAAAGCTCTAAAATAATAGAGGCATTGATGTCAATCCACGTTGTTTATTATATGTTTTGTAATGTCACTCGATTGAAGTAATTTCTACTAATGGACGTAGAGGAAAAAAGCTTTTCACATTGTATTACTGTGTTATATAAAATTGAATAACCTAAAAACCTCATAAAAATATTCTGAAATTAAACTAGTCTGGCACTTTTTGAAAATATTGTTCTCTTCTACCCATATTAACAGGTTACAAAAATTCCTTGCTGTTTCTATAAGCTATTCAATGAACCATGAGGCAATTTTCTTAAATTGTGCCTTATCAGCTTTTTAGGTCAAATTTACTAGCAATTTCAGCAGTCTATGGGCAAACAGACCTATCTTATCTATTAGAACATTGGAATGTTGGGAGCTCCATTGAAAACAATGGAATGCTCCGAGCTTCTAATGGCTGGTACGAGCCTGGAGCACCAACATTCCAATGTTTCTTTGTTCACAGCTCTGGCTGTGAACAAAGGCTTTTTTTTTTTTGTTAGAACATTCTGTCCTCTCGTGGCAGAATGTTCTAATAGCCTTATAGCCCTTCGTAGTTGGACTATACCGGCTATTAAAGTCCCTCTCCCTTGTTAAAGGCCCTCGCCTTCGGCTCGGGCCTTTAACGCTGGAGAGGGCCTTTAATAGCCGGTATAGCCCTCTACTGCGGGCTATAAGGCTATAATATAGACTTATAACTGCCTATTCACAAACTGCATTTTTTGTGGTGTGTTTTATAGCACTATAATATTGGTACTGCAAAAGTACAAGTGGCGGCTTGTAGGGAATGGTCGGGGGGTGGCGGAAGAAGGTACGGGTTAGGACAAACAAAAAAGAACATGTACCTGGGGGTCGCTGTCGCCAGCCGTGGTTTAGCGCTCGGAGAGGGGCTGGGAGTCTGTGCATGTTCTCCACCGAGGCTGTACAATACCGCCTGTGGGTAGCATGCAAAGTGCACAGGACGGTTTGCCCGGCCCAAGACATCTGTCCCATCTGACACACGTTGGTATATGTTTTTTGTAGCTGGAAAATGGGGAATACCTCTGAATAAATGGGAGGAGCTTAGGAGTCATTAGTGGTTTATGGATTGGTTTATGGACAATCAAGAAGGGTCAGGGAAGGGTTTAGGGAGGGATGTCAGCCCATCCATGAAAGAGTGAGCCGATGGCTATTCACAATCGGCAGTTCTATAGTTACTGCAGCCAAAAACATACCTGTACTGGTCTTAAATGTCTCCAGATTAGAATGAAGTATGTTTAACACCACACATGGCCAAACACTAGTATTGCAACACCCTTCCACAGAAAATAATAGTGCTACAGGCTTAAAATGAAACCCCAAAGAAAGTAATGTTAAATTACGTGATTTTAAATAGTTAAAATATAAATAAATATAATTGAATGTTTAAACAATTTTTAGAAATAGTACATATTTTGGTAAATTTGAAAATATTTGACTAACTTTTATTGCATTTAAAAATTGATGTAACAATACATTTTATGACACTATAACTAATCTTAACTCTATACATCAGTTTTAATTAATACTTTATAATGCATAATACCAAAATGTATTTTTTAATTTATAATGCATAATACCAAAATGTATTTTTTACTTTAAGTTGGAAGTAGTTTTTTATTTAAAAATTCAGCAAAAATAATTGTAGTTTCATTTAATATATTTGCATTACTCAAATATTCAATTTTAAGTTAAGTTATTAATGCTGTAGCACTTTTCTCTTTAGTTCTACATTTAAAATAAATCTATAAAAATAATAATGTTTAATATAAAATATTGCAGAAACCTTTTCCAATTATAATAAACTTTTTACATTTGCCTTAGACTTTACCATAGGTAGCCGTATGGCAGAGATAGCTTTAAAGTGTGTGGAAATGCTAAAAATGGCGACTACATCATATAGATCCAGGAAATATTTTGGTATCCCAGTACAACCTTTTAGATGGAAGGATATCTTTTTAGCTGCAACATATTTGCTGTCTGGACTATGGGGCTTATTTATGGGATTTTTAGCATCGGGCAGTGCAGCAAGACACCTTGTGAAAGGGCTGGAATGCACTGTATTTAAGCAATTAGAGGCATTCCTGTCCTTTTTCTCTGCTCGAGCGCTGTTTCAGTTGTCTAATGCCAACACAAGCATCCTTGCACCATGGTGCAAGGGTGCCTGTATTGTAGGAAGGATTTTTTTTGTGCACCTTCCTGCACAGGGTGGCTTTGCGTGGAGCCCGGCGTCACGCATGTACCACTTTACATGGTGCAAAAGTGCTGCAGGGCTCTCTGAAATAAGCTCCTTTGGGTCAATGTGCAGTTGAAAGACAGAGGACCTGATTCACAGAACTAACTTAAGACAAAATCCTAAACTTACTACTTTTGGTATGCACAGAAGTTAGGTTTTTGTCTTAAGACAGACTTAAGACAGACTTAAGTTAGTATTTTGTCTTAAGTCTGTCTTAAGTCTGTCTTAAGACAAACTTAAGACAAAATCCTAACTTCTGTGAATACCAAAAGTAGTACGTTTAGGATTTTGTCTTAAGTTAGTTCTGTGAATCGGGCCCTATGTTCCATTTTTTTTATTACCTTTTAACCCTTCATAATCTCCTGTTAAAGCCACAATCGTTGCCTTGCTCTCAGCTGCGTCTATTTCACGGTGTGATTACAAAGAGACATCCGGGCTGTTAGCTCTGTGCTTCTGTTTAACCCCTTCGCCGCTGGCGGGATTACCCCCCTGTGCTGGGGGGCGGGGGGGCGCGTACAGTGCCCCCATGCTCATGACGAGGTCCGCTCGTCATGAGCCACGGCGCTCCGGTGCTCAAGAGCTCGTCATGACCGCGCCCGTTCCAATGGAATGTTCAGCACCGCAGGGGAATCAGCCCAGCGTGCGAGCGTTCCACGGAACTGGCGCGGTGAGCACTGGAGCGCCGTGGCTCATGACAAGCTGACCAAGAGGTTAAAACGTGCTCATTTTATTATTTACTTCTTTCCAACAGACTGCACACACAAACCACTTTCTGATCAGTGTCTTTGCATCTCACGTCATAACCACAACTGATGTTTTTGTTATATACACATTCACACAGAAGGGTAACCTGGTGGCAAACAACAGATTTGCAACCCTACTCAATGGTACTTGGGTTGTCACCCTCAGAAAAATTGAAAGGCCAAGACGTCCCAGTGGGACTTGAACCTGTGTCCTCGAGGTCAAACACAGCTCTTTCCAGGGGTGTATTCAGAGACGTTTTAAGGCATGGGCAAAGTGGTCTCTGGTCCAGGGCCCCAGCCTTTCAGGTGGCCTCTGATTGAGCCAGCTCTGTTCTGCAGAGAGTCTTGCCCTGATGACCTTGAATAATTCTTAAACAGATTTTAGTAAATAGCGTTTTCCTTTAATTTATTTTCAATGTGGGTAATGTGTGAGAGTCTCTCACAGACATTTTGCAGACAAATGTTTTGTTTATGCTTCATGCAACATCCATTAAAAAAAGTTTCTTTTAGATCAATACCGGAGCGCGCATATTAGAAAAGGGAGGGTGTCACAGAGATTATTTACAGTAATGTTAGTGAGCTGCTGCTGTGTTATAATATTGAAAACAGGTCACTATCCCTGAATATTAGATGTAAACACATTTAGAATTTGGACCAATGTGCCTGTGTACTGTCAGTGACCTGGCCAAGGAGAGCATAAAAGAACAGAAACTGGATCATAAAATCAAAGCTGTTCCGAACAGGGGCCCCCAAAATAAATTTCGCCCAGGGCCCCCAAAATCTTTAAAAAGTCCCTGGGTGCATTTGCCAATCGAGCCCCCAGACCCATACACACATACCTATTTCTCTAAAATGGTGCACTGTGTCAACTGCATCTGTTTACAGAATGTATAATATCTTGTCCCTAAGTCATTATATTTTGGGAGACGCCACAACATCCCATCGTGTCACGCTTGTGCTGGACATCACTTGTTCCTTGTTAGCACAGAATGTTCTCCGCGTCGATGTTGGACAGTGTGCCGTGCTTGTGGCAAAAAAGCATCTTGGCGCACGAAACTTAGACCCACCCCTTGGCAGCGTCTCCCTTATCTCTTGCTTAAGTCTAGACGTGTTTTGAAATCACTGCCTCATTACAACCCAGTTCCTGCCCATTCCTTAGGCTATTTTAGTACACAGAGTCCACCCACCAGCCCATAAAACGGGGCTCCAGCACACAGCCACAATGCTAAAGATAGGACAGGGCAGGGTAGGAAGTAAGGAAAGAAGAGTAAATAAGTAGGGGAAAGGTCACTTAAAATAGCACAACTAAATAAAAGCTATAAGAAGTTTATGCAGTAAAAAGAGGACTTCAGATGTAAACTAGAAGACCTTCAAGGGCTAAACTCAGAGTTTCAGTTGTCAAATCAGGCTTAACGGTTCAACATAAACTACTGAGTCCATTCAGAAAACAGCAAATCCAGACACGTTTCGGTATGATCGGTCCTCATCGATTCAGGGTCAGGATTTTCTTTAGTTCTTTATGCTCTTGAAGCCAAATTTGGGGAGAAAAGAAGAGAAATGTAATACATAGCAGTGGTCTTGTGATTCAATGTAGCCACCTGTTCGACCCTCAGACATCGGTGAGTGGGAATGTGCAAAGCAATATTAAGGTAAACGTGACAACACTCACAGCAATCTGAAGTCCATCACTCTCCACAGTCCTTCCCCATGTGATAACACGTCCCGTACTTTGTGATTCAGAGACAGTGCCTAGAGATGGTGTGATATCTGAGCCTCAGAAAGGCTTGACAAATCTTCTTCAGAAAGTCTTATAATGCACCTATCGTACCATATCCTATCACAAATAAATACTCACTGTTGTCTAAAAAGTTTCCTGTCCCTGGTACAGATGTTACTATGTGATTACTTTGCCAATTTTATGGGCCTTCTTCAGAGTTTAGCGAAGCAGAAGGAAAGCCCCAACCCATCCTCTGCTGTTCCACCAGCACCAGCAGTAACAATGGTGCCGTGATCCATCAGCCACAGAGCTGCCGGGTAACAGTAACAGTCGTCCCACCGTATCTACCACCACTCATCTTTCATGCCCTTTCCGCTGTGTGAGGCGTCACGGAGAGAGGCATGGACAATGGTTAATGGCTCCCACTGTCAGTGAAGCAGTTGCCTGTGTATCCGGCATTACTGCTTTGTTCAGAGAAAACAAACCCAAGAAAAATGACACAAAAGGTTTGCAAAGATTTAAACATGGCACCTGCTCAGCAAACTTCACTGTTGTGAAGGGAGGCATGGTGGGGAGATACAGTGGCAGACCAGGCAGGCATGTGTGGATATCCAAATATAATGACCCCCGTCCCTCTGGCGTGGTGGCAGGCTCCTGGTTAAGGGCTTTCACAGGAGATGGTCTGCACCCTTCAAAATTCTAGTACATATATTGCATCTTACAAGTAAAGATCTTATTAGATACAACTTTTTTTTAGTATTGTCAGTTTTCCCAAGAGACAATAAGCGGAGGCATCCTCAGTTCTGTTCAAATCTTTATTCAATTTTCTTAGTTAAAAATGCAGATAGCCAACGCGTTTCGTCCGTTACCGGACTTCTTCAGGGCTGATTACATTTCATAAACATCATGCTAATGATTCCTTCCAAATCGAAAGACTGTTGTTCAATAATTTTAACTTTTTTATAGATGAGCTTCTTGAGAGAAAAACGATATGTTCCCTTTTAGTACTTTTCGAGCAAAATGTAAAGACGCAGTGTTTAAGCACCCAAGTCGCCGTGTGGTCTTTCATGCCCTTTCCACCGTGTGAGGCGTCACGGAGAGAGGCATGGACAATGGTTAATGCATAAGCCCTAAGTTCCACATCGGAGAATGACCTGGCAGGGAGGTGAAGCTGTGACTGGAGAGCCAGGATTTCCGAAGGAATACTTTCAGTTCAATTGGAATATATTAGTACCTGAGGTTTTTAGATACCATTCATGAACAGTGGCGGCTCGCATAGGGCGTGCTGCGGGGCGGTGGGCGGGGGCAGGGTAGGGGTAGGTAGTAAACTCAGACATACGTTGGAACGGAGGGACTTTCCTCCGCTCCGTCATATGTCCGAATATACTACCCCTTTACCCTGCCCCTCCCCCACTCCGCCCATCGCCCGCAGCACGCCCTATGCGAGCCACCACTGTTCATGAACGACAGAATCACTTCTGAATGCCACACTCTGACCACAGTACACCGTAGCTTACATGTCAGCATCTGAACATGACAGCAGCAGCCACAGCCAGGATTGATTTGAGTTTATCAGTGTAGGAGGCTGACTTGGTACATGCTGTACACCTATTTAAGTGAAGCCCCTGTACCAATCTAGACAACCCTTATGGTGTTTTTAGCAGTTTAGAAAACCGTAGAAAGCTCTCTAAGTGGTAGCCGTGGGGAGCAGCCTTCAGGCTTATTCTAAGAGGAGTGTAACGCAGCTTGTTTCACCAGTATCTCACCCTATATTGAAGATTAAGGGGAAAAGAACCACACAGTGTAGTTATAAAAATAGTTATTTATTACAGACACTCATTAACGCAAAGCAATATCCACTACCTAGAGGTATTATAAATACACACAATACTTTGATAATACAACAGGCAATTAGCACGAAAATGAAGTTTACTCCTGGGGGAGACCAAACCATATACAAAAATAGTGGAATGCGACTAGCGACCAAAGTCAGGAGTGGACCAAGAAGACTTAGAAAGTTTGGGGAACCAAGGAACCTCCCAAGGTAAGGACCCAGGAACCCCATGGAGGCGTATGCTAAACGGATACATGACTGCGTGCTCCAGGTAAGTCAATGGGGAAGTCACAATTGTAGTTCTTAAGAAAAAGGACCTTTCCCAGATGACTCGAAAGACATCCTGTGGAAGATGAATGGCTCAAGAGTCACCCCACCAGACCAGGTTACCTGCCCCAGGAAAGCCGGGTGCTTAAGTACGAAGTTAGGTCGGGAACTGTCATAGACCCCAATGGAGGACTTCACATAGATGCTGCTGGCAAAGAGGCTCGAAGGATCTGTTGGACTCCAAGGGTGGATTCAAGAAGAAGAGTACCTGTAAGCAGAGGGAACAGAGTCTAAGTCACTGGCGAGTGGCCAGGAGGCACAGGAGTCGAGTGCCCACCAATGTCAGCCCTTACAGTAGAGATGACGGTGCCCTTGTATCTGCAGCTCCGGGGGCCAGGTGATGCTAAGAACGACCAGGAATGGTGTACGAGCTGTCCAATGGCAGAAGTCGATATCCTGGGTGGTCAGTGTCCTGTGGGATCACCAACAGCCCTTGGCAATGGCAACTCATGGACCAAGACAAAAAGGTACCGTGTCGGGACCATCAAGTTCCAAGAGACTCACCACATTCAAGTAAGTCAGGGTAGGCCCTGAGCAAGCAGGGGAGTCTACTGGAAGCAAAGAAGGTCCTCAAAAGGGCCGGAAGATCTCTGGAGACAAGAGTTTCCCAGCTTCAGAAACGGCCAGCCTATGCGATGTACAGAGACTTGGTTCGGGCAATGCCGATGAAGGATCCTGGCCTCAGACTCAGCCTAAAGACAGTGCAAGCCTCGAAGGTGTTGCAGAACCATTGCGTATGTTACTGATCCTGGTGGAGTCCTCTTCGTTGATTACCAGGAGCCCCTAGGAGCCCAGGATCAGCGATTCGGTGAGCTATGTTGCGATGCCTGCTGATGCAGGGGAGTGACTCATTCACTCCGAGGGAGATTCCTTCAGATATCTTTAGATGTCTAAAGGCCCTGGATGAAACCTGTATGGAGCACAGACAGTGATGGTGCAGCGACTTCCAGAACGAAGAGTCCAGGAGCAGACAGAGTCTTCCCGGTTGCAGTCTCGGTTCACAAAGCGAAGTTCGATGCGGTCAGTCTGACACAGTCAGCACGTCTTGGTCAGGATGTCCAGACGGTTGAAGAGCACGCTGAGTTAGATCTGAAAGAAATCCCACAACGAATCTAGGGACCCACCCTATGATAAGCTGTTACATACCCTAAGGAGAGGGTTGGGAGGAAGCAGGGGTCCCTCCCAGAGGAGGGGCTGGATTGTGGCGAGGATGCTCCCATGTCCTTTGTTCAGTTTCACACCAGTGCAGAAGCAAACAGTTCACAGAACTGGTTTGAGCTGGAGTATGCAAGGAAGGCACCAAATGTGCCCCTCATGTAGTCTGTGTGGCGCTGGCAAGCGCTCCCACCCGGACCCAATAAACTGAACCCTGTCTGGGAGGTGATAACACTTCCCTGTGACAGGATACCTATTGTTCTGCCTTCCCCTGCTCGAGCTCGGCTCAGCAGCAGGAGGGCAGAATCGTGTCTCAGGTTGGCAGCAGCCCAAGCTTGCTGAACGGTTCTGGAAGACCGGTGCCGGGAGCACTGAGCACCTCCCTGAGCGGGTTCACAGTTCATGGAATCACTCCTCAGACACTGGTTACAGAGTGGGGTATGATTACAACATGTTTGATACCAAAGTTTGCCACTCTATATATCATGATGGCTGATGCACAGACAACCCAAGAGAATGGCTCCGGAGGATGCAGGGGTGTCCTGCTCATACAGGGCCACCCTCTCACTTAGACCCAAGCACTCTACCTTTGGAACTGAAAGGCCTACTAGAGGGGTGACGTAGAGGTTTTAAGTGCAATGATGTTAGATATAAGGAAACATAAACCTTTCGTGAGAGGTGCAAGCACCAACTCACACAGGCTGCAATGGCAGGCCTGCAGTCAGAGGTTGGAGGGCCCCTTATGGGTGGCATAATACATGCTACAGCCCACGGAGGTCCCCCGGTGTACCTAGGCCCTAGGTACCTTAGTACCCTATACTAGGGACTTACTAAGGTATACCAGCAGCCAATCAGGAATGTACCAAGGTACTCACCATAGACAATTTAGGGGGAAAGCACAGTGACTGGGGTCTTGATTAGCAGAATCCCAGTCAGACTAGTCAGAAGAACAGTATGAAACCAGGAACAAGTGGGGGTAACCAGGAAAGCAGATCCTACTTTCCTACAATCAGGATTTATAGATTGCACAAAGGCCTATTGGCGTCAAGACACTGTACTATAGCACAAAATGCAGAAGACTCATAAAAGACAAAATATATAGTGCCTATTAGAGGGTAAATCAGCAGGTTTTCAGTGCTTTGCCTAAAGGGAGATGCATTTTCAAGGATGTAAGACAGAGGGAGGGAGTGTCCCGGAGCCTTGCCCCTGCACCGTTGCTCCATAAAGGCTCGGCCTCGACATTTCTCCCTCCGAATTCTAGGCACACTCACCGGAATCTGATGTGCTGAACGGAGAGTTCTGGCTGGCGTGTACCATTTAAACATGGCTTTAATATTGATTGGGCTTACTGTGAAGAGAGCTCTGTGTACCGTGCATATAGCCTCAAACCATGCACACTTCTCTACTGGTAACCACTGCAGTTCTCGGAGTCCTTTCGAGACAGACTGCAGCTTAGGGATGTCTGGCGTAAGCTGTGTCAGAGCAATTGCAGTTTTGCTAAGGTTAACTCGGTAGTCTCAAGGTAGGTTGCCTTGCAGTAATCTTTCCTTGAAGACACTAAAGCAAGAGTAATGTGCTCATGAGCTGTAAGAGCCAGAGATGGAAATATCCTCCTGAGCATTTTAATTAAGCATGGGCGAATTTCGCAAATTCACGATTCGCGAATTTGCGGATTTGCGAATTTGCGATACGCAAAATTTGCAAATTTGTGCGAATTTGCAGATTTTTATATTTTTGCGTGTTCGCGGGGCGCTTTGCGTGTTCGCGGGGCGTTTTGGCATGTTCGTGGGGCGCTTTGCGTGTTCACGGGTTTTTTTTTGGGCGAGACCGTGATGCGCCCTCTGGTTCATCACTGCCACCCTCTCGTTTTTTATGCCCTTCTGCCCTCTGTACCACTCGTTTTTGTGCCTTTCTGCCCTCTGCCACACTCGTGTTTGTGCCCTTTTGCCCTCTGCCCCACTCGCTTTTGTGCTCTTCTGCCCTCTGCCCAGCTCGTTTTTGTGGTCTTCTGCGCTCTGCCCCACTCGTTTCTGCCCTCTGTCCCACTCATTTTTGTGGTCTTCTGCCCTCTGCCCCACTCATTTCTGCCCTCTGTCCCACTCGTTTTTGTGCTGTTCTGCCCTCTGCCCAACTCGTTTTTGTGGTCTTCTGCCCTCTGCCCCACTCGTTTCTGCCCTCTGTCCCACTCGTTTTTGTGCTCTTCTGCCCTCTGCCCAACTCGTTTTTGTGGTCTTCTGCCCTCTGCCCCAATCGTTTTGCCCTCTGTCCCACTCGTTTTTGTGCTCTTCTGCCCCCTGCCCAACTCGTTTTTGTGATCTTCTGCCCTCTGCCCCACTCGTTTCTGCCCTCTGTCCCACTCGCTTTTGTGCTCTTCTGCCCTCTGCCCAACTCGTTTTTGTGGTCTTCAGCCCTCTGCCCCACTCGTGTTTGTGCCCTCTGTCCCACTCGTTTTTGTGCTCTTCTGCCCTCTGCCCAACTCGTTTTTGTGGTCTTGTGCCCTCTGCCCCACTCGTTTCTGCCCTCTGTCCCACTCGTTTTTGTGCTCTTCTGCCCTCTGCCCCACTTGTTTCTGCCCTCTGTACCACTCGTTTTTGTGCTCTTCTGCCCTCTGCCCAACTCATTTTTGTGATCTTCTGCCCTCTGCCCCACTCGTTTCTGCCCTCTGTCCCACTCGTTTTTGTGCTCTTCTGCCCTCTGCCCAACTCGTTTCTGCCCTCTGTCCCACTCGTTTTTGTGCTCTTCTGCCCTCTGCCCAACTCGTTTTTGTGGTCTTCAGCCCTCTGCCCCACTCGTGTTTGTGCCCTCTGTCCCACTCGTTTTTTTGTGCTCTTCTGCCCTCTGCCCAACTCGTTTTTGTGGTCTTCTGCCCTCTGCCCACTCGTTTCTGTGCCCTTCTGCCCTCTGCCCCACTCGTTTTTTGTCCCCTTCTGCCCTCTGTCCCACTTTGTGCCCTTCTTCCCTCAGCCCCACTTACAATGGCGCCAGCAAGCTGCCAGAGCCATTCTAAAATAGCTACAAAGTCAGCTTCAGCAGGAAGCACTAATAGATAAAGTAAAGCAGGTGCTCGAGTTGAAGGTCAAATTAAGTTACACAATCATTAATCACCCCGATTTTGGGGTGATTAATCTGATTGTGCAACTGAATTTGAGCTTCAACTCGAGCACCTGCTTTACTTTATCTATTAGAGCTTCCTGTTGAAGCTGACTTTTGTAACTATTTTAGAATGGCTCTGGCAGCTTGCCGGCGCCATTCTAAAATAGTTACAAAAGTCAGCTTCAACTTTTGACCCAATCCATTCCGCTCGTGGATTTAGCCGGGAATTTGCGAATCTGGTGGATTGCGAATTTGCCGAAAATCCGCAAAATCCGCGAGCGGAACTTATTTTCCACCCATACTTAGTTTTAATGATTCAGAAACATGTGGAGCCTGCGGTCAACCTGGTGCTCCAGTGCGAGGTCACTGCACAGGAGGACACCCAGATGTTGTGCCTTGTCCACGGGGATGGGTGGGGTGCCTAACATTTCGTGGTTTGAGTTACCATTCCAGATCAAGGTAGGGCCGCCAAAAAGCAGTACCTCTGTCTTCTCTCCGTTCAGCTTAAGTAGTGTTTGGCCATCCAACGTGCAACAGCCTTCACACAGAGATGGAAGTTGTGTTCAATGCCCTGAGAGTCTTTATAGATTATCTGACTGTCATCAGCATATGACACTGTCTTGAAACTGAAAGAGAGGATACGTTTAGCCAATGAGGACACATAAAGGTTAACAAACGTGGGGCTTGGGCTGATCGCTGAGGAGCTCAAAATGGCAGCACAAAAGGCTCAGGGTGAAACGGATTGATTTTATACCTTTTGCGGCTTGTCAGAGAGAAAGGAGGATTGCAAATTCAGAGCAGTTTCTTTAATGCCCAATTCATGCAGGCTCCCCGTCAGCAGGATGGGCGAGATGGTATCAAAGGCTGCAGAAAGATCCAGCAGAATCAATGCGGCTGCCTCGCCTCCATCGACAAGATGCCTGATGCTGTCCGTATCAAGTATCAGAGCCGTTTCCCTTCCATGGTTCTTGCGGAAGCCATGTTGTGACATGGCCAATGGAGCCTGCTCCTCAGTGAAACTCATCAGTGTTCGATTAAGGTGTCTCCTCAGTATCTTTGCTGGGACTGGACGCAGGGACATAGGCGGATAGATCTTAGGATCGATAGGATCTAAATTTGGCTTCTTGAGTGAAGGCCTGTTTCCACATTCTCGGCTAGTTCCTTCCCTGTGGAAATCGCCATGTTCAGAACTGCTGTCGGAGGGCTGGAGACCATACTGGCCACCAGGTGAAGGAATTTTATGGGTCAATAGTCAAAAGTGCCGACTACTCGCATGCTAGGCATGATCTCCAGTGGCCCCTGGAACTCCGAGACACCTGCCCAACCTTTGTGACAACTGCCTACAGTTCCTGCACTAACAGGGAGCACAGATTGGTGCAAATGCACTGATTTGTCAAGAACCAACTGTTCATGTTTTGATGGTCAGAGTCGAAACCTGTACACAGAAAGTGATGCGGGTGGAAAGTGCGATAAGGGTGAGCACACACCCGCACACACAAATACAAACACCAGTAAATAGATTTTTCCTTCAGTTCCCAAATGCAAAGTATAGGCCTTTTATTCTCTTGAGGTTTCATTGAATAGTAAAACAACCACAGCACCACTGTTAAAGGTTTTCACACAGTTCGGTGGTCCTCTTATTTTTCCTTCTCTGTAGCACACGTATGAAAGTAATGTGCCTGGAAAAATCAAGCGAAAGAATGAAGTGTGTGGGTGAGAATGTATGGCGTCATGCGTAGAACAGTGCTAAGCTGTTGTGGAGGATGCATGAACAGGCGGTGGATCGCTGATCATCCTCCGAATGCACCTGGCACCACAGTCTTGGAAGTAAGGGGAGATCTTGGAGAAGCAGCCACAAAAAGCTGCTGTTCATCCCAGTGGTTTTAACTTCTGAGTTCATGAAGCTTTTGCACATGAGGGGTGTCTCTTAAGCGCATGGTAGGGGACTTTATTCAATCAATGTGAACATGGTGATAGCATCAATTAGACTCCCAGGGCCAGATGTAGGTAGGATTGATTTACCGATTCTTAATTACCGAATTTTACTGATTCGGTAATTAAGAATCGGTAAATCTGAGGGGTGGGTATGTAGGTATTCCAGATGTGCTGGAATACCGAATCGGAGAAAAATGGTATTTACCGATTCGGTAAATACCGATCGGTAATGCCCATTCATTCCTATGGGCTTTGAAGCCCATAGGAATGAATGGGCATTACCAAATCGGTATTTACCGAATCGGTAAATACCGAATTTCACAAGGGTGCAGGGGGTGTCACTTT
Source organism: Lissotriton helveticus (assembly GCF_964261635.1). Lineage (NCBI taxonomy): Eukaryota > Metazoa > Chordata > Amphibia > Caudata > Salamandridae > Lissotriton > Lissotriton helveticus. The sequence continues at coordinate 5,544,967 of NC_136072.1, forward strand.
GACACCCTCTGGCCCCCCCCAAAACAGGCTCGGGTGCCATGTGGCAGGCATACATGCCCCAAGGGCAGGTCTGCCTGTCATATGGCAGAGGTGTGCATGCACACATGTGCATGCACACCGGAATCGGTATTTTACCATCAAATTGGATTTGATGGTAAAATACCGATTCGGTAAGGCTTGTGGGACTCAGAAGAGTCCCACCTACATCTCAAAGTTACCGAATCGGTAAAAAATACCGAATCGGTATTTTACAGAATCGGTAAATTTACCGATCGGTAAATTTACCGATTCTGTAAAAATAAGCCCCTACATACCAATTCTTCAATACCGGTCGGTAACGGCCGAAAATACCGATTTTCGGCCGTTAGCGACCGACCTACATCTGGCCCTTAGACTCTTGTCAATAGACAGTCCCCATGCAGAACCCTCAACAGTTCTTCAGATGAATCCAACCAGGGTTACAGGTCACCGATCAAACCATCTTACTCTCCCAGAGCATCTGCAGCAAGACTTTCTTCTTCGACCCTGAACAGAAAGAGTCAAGCTGACCATCTCAGGTTCAGTCATGTCTTTCATCCTGGTCTACAGAGCTCCTTAAAGTCTAACGGTGAACTTGGATACCTAGCCACATGCCCAACACACATCCGGAAGCAGCGTCATAGCGTGTTAGTACAACTGGGCATCCTAAACCAAAACCCCATGAGAGGGACACACCGACCATCAATTATATTTTTGCATCATGTGCACCGTCACTATGCACCTTGGGGCTTCCGAACAGTGGCTTCCCCTAGGCTCAGCTCTCCTTGCCAGAGTTGACCTTTTTTAAAAGGGGTGGGGTGCTATGTAGCCCATTTACTTTGAGGTGCTTGATAGTGACTACAGTTCCTTGCCCAATGGCGAGTTCTCTGAGGTCGCTGACTGATATTCAGACACCCCCTCAATCTAAGCAAAGAGATGAGAACAAAGAAGACTTCCCGATGTGTTGTTGTGCTTTGGATATCAGAACCCTACACCAAACAGCTCACCATGGTCAGTATGAGGAGTGTAGGAGAGAAGCACAGCAGCACTTAGCTACATGCAAAAAAGTGAGACAGCTTACTCTACATGTACTTCACACACACAGACACATACACACAGTCACAACACTGCTACACACACACACACACACCCTCTTATAACAAGAAAGAGCAAGAAGGCAAGCTTCCCAGCACAGTGCAGTTGAAAAGGCCTCCCAACCCTACAAGGCACTGTCTCCTCTGCTTCAGTGCCAGAGAAGCTTGCGGGGCATATTACCAACAAATAGCGATATTTATCGCTAAGTAGGGTTAGCGGCAATATTTTTATCGCCGCACATCACCTTTTTTTTCCCTGAGATAACTTGCTATTAGCAAGGTTAATCTCAAAAGTGATAAAAATCCAGGAGATAGCGGCGAAATGTGTGAATATCGCTGAGAATATAGCGATATTCACGCATTAGCGACGAAATGCTCTTAGCCATGTTATCCAACTCCCATTGGATAACATGGCTAAGAACTGGTCTGGGCAGGTGTTAGTTTTTGGAAATATTCGCGCTTAGCGCGAATATTTCCATCGCTACGCCTGCCTTGCTAATAGGCTATAGCGACGTTAGCAACTGCTGTCAGTCGCTAATGGGTTGGGTACGCCTACTTTGCATGTCATTAGCGATACATATCGCTGACATGCAAAGCGGGCCCCAAACCTGTAGCTATCGCCTACAAGCTGTCGCTAACTGCTGTTAGCGACAGCTTGCTAAAAGGGCGATAGAATTATCGCCGCTTAGCTGCCGAAAACGGCCGCTAACGCAGCGATATTCGCCTATCGCCCTCCTTGGTAATATGCCCCTATGTTCCTTTCATTCAGGGACAGGCGTTTTGAAAATTTGTAATCGGGAATGGAATTGAAATCAATTCTCATTCCCAAAGCTGGTTTACCATAAGCCTGGCGAAGCGCACGTAGAAGAGCGATCCTGAGATTGGAAGGGTAGATCCGCATGCCAGCGAAAGGGTCATTTGCATGCGCACTTTAATGCAGAGGGTGGAGTTGCCGTTGGTATTTTTGGATCGTTGGTGATAATTAGGGCAGAGGCTTCCTTTGGGATGGGTGAAGCCTCCCTTATGTTTACAGATATGGTTTTGCATGATGGTATTATTTCCTGTTGTTCCAGCACCTCCTCCCTGAGTTATACTTACTTTGGGAGTTGTCGCTTGCTTCTGCTTGTAGCAATTTATAGTAACGAGCGTGCTTGGTTTTTGCATGAGTCCTTGTAAATTTCCACTGTCCTGTTTCTAGATACCTTCTTTCTTTTCTGCACTCAGGAACCTTCAGATGTCACATGCACCCTGGCATGTGCCTTGCTGATGCATCCATGCAGATGGAGTCAGAAGTTCCTGTAGGTGGAGTATGTGCACTTACACCTTTGCCTTTCTTTAAGTGTAACGTATAGAAGATTCTCCGAAGAATGCAGAGGACTCATCGATATCGCTTCATTGATCTTCCTTGGCGTGCACTTGGCAGTACCTCGATTTCTCCTTGGATGTTTTGAATGATCTTGCACTTAGAACTGCGAGGACATTTTTGCATTCCCTTTAGAGGTGGGTGGAGGATAGTCAGGCTGAAGAGTTGGGGACTTTGGAACTGGTTACATAGCATGAGTGAAAATTTCTTGGGTATATTTTATTTTTCACGGTTTTCACTTTGCATCAAAGGAACAACTTCCACCACATTTGAAAGTGGAAGAGAGACAGGGTAGCATATGCATTAGTAAGACACGGGAGAGCTATAAAGATGTGTAATTGATGTCAGCCTTACCCCGGGGCATTTAAATAGCGGGCAGTGACCATACATTCATAGATAACACTAGTAAGATTTGTAAGGTATAAACCTTTCTATTTGAAGCAATGGGCAATGTGAGCAGGTGAGAGCATGGTTACTTACTATTTATGAGGGACACAGAGATCTCGCTTGAGCTTCTGCTACTGACAGGTTGTGTACGTTTGAAGTCAACGGCCATTAGCAGGAGGACCTGGTGCATCCATGGTGAGTCAGAATCACCAGTCGGTATGAACCAAGAAGACAAGTTGATGGCCGGTATAATACCTGATCCTCTTAATGGGCATTTAAAGTTTGCAGTGAGGTTGTGAACCTTATGTGTATTAGAAGAGCCGTCAGACCTCGTCTGTGCGTTGTAAATGTAAATGTAAATGTAATTGAGCTTATATAGCGCACAGCTACCCGCAGTGGGTTTCCCGGCGCTTGCTTAGGGAACCCTTCCTGGTATTCCCCTGTGAGATAGCAGGGTATCCACAAGGTGAAAGTCAGGCATCCCGCCGCGAGGGGCCGTTGTGGAGATTAAGCAAGCTATTGCCCAGAGTCACAGAGTGTGATCCCGTGAGTCGAGGAGGCACCGGGATGAGAATTATCGAGTCCATGGAATTTTTAGCCCAAGACCCCGCCGAGGCGGGGAATTGAACCCTGGTCCAGGACCGATCTCAGTTTCCGGGTCTGCTGCCTCTAACCCCTGAGCCACACTTCTCGTTGCCTAGAGAAGGTGCACTTGATGAGAGACATTGGTTTGGTGCAGTTTTTACCAACTATTACCAGTTCTTCTCTGTCGTGGGGAAATTGAGGTGAAGTGCTTCATACATGATACAAGCCATGTTATAAGTTGAGCAAGATTCTTTGTTAATCAGTTTAGAGAGGAAGCGACTCTTGTGAATATTCTTGTGGGGTGATACAGAGAGCCGGGTGGTTTGAAGAGGGTGTCGGAGGGAGTTCTGTATTTTGGTTACTAGAGAGTTCCCATAAATGTCTGTGATATCAACAGTGCCTAATAAAGGCTCTAATGTAATAAAGCATCTTCAGTTGTAATCTAGCACAGTGAACTCTTTGATCAGGAGATCAACACAGAGGAAGCTAGTCAGCGTCGCGCCTGTTGATGTGGCTGATTTTAGAATCTTGAGGAAGATTTGTAGGGCCTGTAGGCTACTGATCACATCAGGAGGGTGGACCTTAGCACTGTTAGGTGGTAATAGGAGAAAAGCAGTCTTTTGGGGGTTACGTTTTTAGTTTCATTCATGAACTCCAGAAGCTTACGCTGGATAAGCATTGGTATAGAGCATTAATATAATCTGTGCTATCAACCTTTAGCTGCATCTGCATGCCGCCTGCCCACGGATGGAAACCAATGCATGCCTTGGAGAATATATATCATCCGGCGCCTCAGCATACAAGTGAACGAGAGGGAAGCTAGGTCAGATCTTTGTGGCAGTCCAAATAATCATCTATTTTAATATATTGGAACCAGTTTGCCACCATGCCTTCAATGCCCATCTTATTGCCTAAAGTGTGTTGGAGAACGTTGTAGTCGATGGGATCGAAAGTTGAAGCGAGGTCAAGGAGTACTACTAGGCAATGTGCGACTACATCAAAGATCTGTCCTCCTTGATCCGCAGTGTGGAAGTTTCTGTGCTGGGACCAAACCTGATGCCAGTCTGGTGTGACCCATGCACCTAGTTTTCAGATGTGTACTTCTCAAGCAGAGTGTCTACAACTGTATCTGTCATTGCTCTTAGGCTAGTCCACATCCACTTAGGAATACAACTTATGTATATCGAGCTCTTGACAACGTCATATGTGAATGAATGTTACACCTACTTAAAGAATGACTAGAGCCTTAGCAGCAATGCACATTCAGGAGGGACTTCTTCACTGCGCCCCCATCATGTCCAGTCGCGTACATTGCGCATCTAGCATGAACGATCAACTAAGCATAATCCTCATTTTGAAGCTTGTGGTAAATAAATAATTAATTACCGGTACTATTTTTTAATTACAGTGAATGAAACAGGTAGCTCAATAAATAAGAGTCAGGATTCGAGGTATCTTGAGTCTACAGGCTTTAATCAGGCATAAAGGACGGGAACAGGACAGCCTGTACGGGAATAGGATGAAGGCAGCTGCCGGGGAAATGGGAATCGGGGATTGGCAAAATAAGGGGCCACTTTCAGTAACGGTACACAGTATATATATATTTCAACAATTACATTACATTCAATACAGTAGGCGTAGCAGTAGGCGTAACTTGTAGCAGTCGCGAAAGATAAGGGCAAAATGGGAGTAACAAGAAGGCGTGTACAGGGCGTATACATAGACATGTGATATAAACGTAACAGAAGTGTCATAAATGGGGCGTAAACATGGAGGGGGCTACCTGAGCAGCTGGGACCTCTAACCTAGTGGTGCGCGCAAACGGGCAATGACGTGTTACCAGGGAGAACTGGGGGCTATGACTTCTGAGCTAGAAGAGGAGACTAAAGTCTGGAGTGTCAGAGCGACATGTACCTAAGGCATATCTGGTATCTGGTGTTTGGAGTACATATTGCTAGAATCCAAAAGTTATCAGGGCAAAGGCTACTAGACACTAAGACTGGTGCGTGCATAATTGTACATGTATTGCGTGTGCTAGGAATATTCTATGGATATTAATACAGTATTTCTCTTACATGGAGACAGTAAGGCTAGACCATGACGGAAACTATTGATGCGATTCAGTAGCTTAGGAATGCAGAGAAGGAGGGCTGGACTGATAACTAGAATCATAACATACTCTTGGCAGACTGGGAGGCAGAGCCAGGCCGGGCCGGGCACTGCGAGGCAGAAAGTAAGCGAAGGGTCAGGGATGCAGGTGGGGGCTGTATCGCTCCTCGGAGGGGGTTCAGGAGACAGGAGCTGAATCTGGTGTCCGGGCCCTTTTGAGGCCTAGAAACGGGGACAATTCAATGAGTTAACGTGCACACCGTAAAATGTGGCAACGTAAGTTTACATAGGCCTAATATTCGTTGCTTTCACGAGGACTGGAAACTGGCATACTAGAGATGGACACAACTGTAATTGTGTCTTTAATCGATCAGAGGGGGATACATGCATATCGATCATGCACATATAGCATAATATGGGGAACACGTAGGCACATACAACATGGCAAAATTTACTTTTCCACATTCCCTCCTTGTGCCCTACGTTTCCATCAGGAAACATCAATATTCATGATACCATCTATCATTTCATATAGCATCATTTGCTCGTCTCGAATAGTCTTGGAACGGGACTTAGGACTAGGAATACAAGAGGTAGCACACATGCCGCAAATCGCAGGGCCACATTGTATACAGAGGCAGCAACTGAATATGATCATTACTGCAATACCTAGGAATGACAATACTTTCCATCCCCAGGCAGATATAATACTCCAGAACCAACCGGACCATGTCCAGGTGCCTGCATTCTGGTGCAACTGATGGGCAATTTTATAAAGTCTGGTTATAGCTGGATAAACAGACGGCGCGTTATTAGGAATGAAAATGCAACAACTAGATCCGATGACTCTACATGCTCCTCCTCTATCGGCCAGTATGACGTCAAGAACGAGACGATTTTGGAGCACGACAAAACGCATAGCAGATTGTTCTTCAGTTAAATTACCTAGAGCAGAAGTAGTCTCATTCACTACTGCTTCAAGGGTTCTGGTTAACCTACGTATTAACTTACTATTCTAGACAGGTCCTATAAAGAAAAAGAAACCTTTATTGAAGTCTTGGTATTGTTCTAGAGCAGTTTCAGTTCGATCGACAATTGGGGACTCGGTCTCCCTTCTATGTCTGACGTGTACTAGATGTGTGTTTCTGTGATAATCAGATGGGGCTAGAAAAACTGGTGGCAGTAGGAAAGCAATATAACAGGTTCCATCCCAATCAAGGGGCAGACGAACATATGCGGTCTGACCACAAACAAAATAAGAATGACGTGAGGAATAATTACCTAAATCATATACTTCATTTTCTAGATCTAACCCTGTTCTATGGGAGAGACCTTGCTTGTCTGGAAAACATGTTCTATTCAGAAAGGACATATCAGTTGAGGATGACGTTAAAGTGGACCATGCTCCACATGAACCATTATGTGAAAACGGATAAGGAAAGAGTGGCAGAACTCCCTTCGGTGTCTGAAAAGGGGGGAGTCGACCACACACCCAACAATTGGTGGCATTGCTGGGCTGGTGTGAATAATGCAACATTCGAATGAATGTGTTATTTCGCATAGCAAGACGATAGGATAGCTCGTGAGGAGGCAGATCACTAAATGTGTGCTCTACTGTAGCATTAGAAAACATATGTACATGTGAAACTGGAAAACATAAATGTAATGCATAACTTGTGCAGGTAACCATAAGACTCAAAAATAATAGAAAACATAGAACAATAATACATCTTTTAGAGTTTTGACTAACTCTCTCACTGTGGGGGTCTATCTCATACATGTCAGGAACCTGTCTAACCGTTTCACCCGAGAGGGACTTAGACAATTAAACTGGCTGACTTATTTTACTAGACCGGAGTTTCTCTTTATACTCCTGCTGCGGGGTTTTCTCTAATAGAGGAATTTTGAGTTCAGAGTCTGTTTTTAGGCAGTCTTTAGGAATAAGGTAGTCCTTAGCAAAAGTCTTTTCTCGTAATCCATGGAACTTCTTTATATGGCTCAGGTGGGCCCACCCCTTCCTGCCTTCAAGTTTTACGGCGGTCCTTGTTGTTAGCAACACCATGCGAGGCTCCTTCCAACGGGGCTCCAGCGGACTTGAACGATCAAAATTTCGGACAAATACGTGATCACCCGGAACGACTTCATGCAGTTTCACCTCGGTGTTGTCTGGAAATGCGGCGGCAACCTGTGAACGACAAGAGTGTAGGGCAGACATCAAGGAAGCTAGGTAATCTGTCAGCATATTACTGGAAACATCTGTAATACTGCGGGGTCTAGGTGTACCCCACATGTTTGGGGGGCGGCCGAATACGACCTCATACGGGGACAGACCTGATCTGGAATGTGCAACCATCCTCATATAAAATAAAGCAACTGGCAGGGCAACTAGCCAGTCTACACCTTTTTCTCTACATACTTTTGCAATGCGGATTTTCAAAGTCTGATTATGTCTCTCTACGAGACCGGCTGCTTCAGGATGGCGCACACAATGGAACTTCCACTGGTACCCTAACAGAAGGGAAACATGTTTCATGAGCTCAGATGAGAATGGCTGGCCGTTATCTGAATACACGACCCTAGGGAGTCCATAGCGGGGAAAGAACTCACGAACCAACTGCCTGGCAGTGGTCGCGGCTGTGTAATCTGGAACTGGATATGCTTCTGTCCACCTGGACAAAGCGCATACAACTACGAGGACATACTTGAAACCTCGACATCGCTCCATCTGAATATAATCCATCTGGAGGACTTCAAAAGGGTGGTCAGGAGGTTGGAATCCGCCTTGTTCCACCGGGACACTTTTACCTGGATTGAACTGACAACATATCATACAGGTACGGACTTTCTGCTTGGCTGCAGCTCGTAAGTGCTTGTTGAACCAAAGATTCTGAATACTGTCTAACATAGCTTTTTCTCCTAGATGTGCTGGACTATGTGCGGTATTAATAATGACTTGAACCATAGAGTCGGGGAGGAACCATGTGGCTTTTCCCTTCGTCAACCATCCTTGATCTGTCTGGACCCCTCCTTGTTCGGACCATTTCTTGATTACTTCAGGAGTAGCATGTAACTGTATGTCTATGACATCTTGTGTAGGGTCCTTAACTGTCATACAAGTAGTCTGATCTGGAGTGAGTGTCTGTGTTGTGTTAACTGGAATGTCTGGGGTCTGAGCTGTAAGCTTGGCTGTTCGATCTGCTAGATCGTTACCTTGGGAAATGATGTCAGTGACTTTTGTATGTGCCTTGCACTTCATGATAGCGATAGCTGTCGGTAAATGTATTGCATATAACAGAGCTTGAATGAGGAGACCATGCTGAATCTTGGTTCCATGAGAAGTCATGAAACCTCTCTCCTGCCAGAGCACTCCAAAGTCGTGTACAACTCCGAATGCGTAACGTGAATCTGTATATATGTTTACTTTCAGGTTCTTGGCACGTATGCAGGCCTGGGTCAGAGCTACCAGCTCTGCTGCTTGAGCAGACAGGGTGTCAATACGGTGTGTTTCTATAACTTCGGTTTCAGTAGTCACTGCATACGCGGCTACTAGTTCTCCTGTACTTGTTCTCATACATGAACCATCCACATAAAGTGTCAGGTCAGGATCAGGTAATGCAATATCTGTCAAGTCTTGTCTTGGCTTTGTCATAGTGTTAACAACTTCCACACAGTCATGTGTGGCAGGATTTGAAGTAACTGACGGTAACAGTGTAGGTGGATTTAGAATGTTGCAGCGTCTGATTTCTATGTGTGGCTGGAACAGTGTCAGTTCATAACCTGTTAAACGTGCAATTGTCAAGTGCTGAGTCTGTGTTCGGTTTAAAAGAACTTCCACGGAGTGTGGAACTTGTACTGTCAGGGAGTGTCCTAACACTATGGAATCACTTTGTCTGATAGCTAGAGCTGTGGCTGCAACTGACTTGAGGCACGCAGGCAGCGCCTGGGCCACTGGATCTAATGTGCTCGAAAAATAAGCACAGGGCTTGTATTGTCCTGCTTGATCTTGTGTGAGAACAGATAATGCAGTACCATCACGTTCTGTGACAAAAAGTGTAAAAGGCTTACTGTAGTTCGGTGTTGCTAGAACTGGTGCTTGACATAAGGCTTTCTTTAACTCATTGAAAACAAGTGTATGTTCCTGGGTCCAAGGGAGGACAGTCGATACGGCTGCCTCCTGTGTCGTTAACTGTATCAGTGGCTTGGCTAGAAATGCATACTGAGGAATCCATTGTCTGCAGTAAGAAGTGAGGCCAATAAAAGCTCGTACCTCCTTCTGTGTCTTGGGCTGTGGAAGACTCGCTATTAACTGGATACGGTCTGGTGTCAACTGCCTACCCCACTTGGACAGTAAGTGTCCCAAGTAGACCACTTGCTGGACACAGAATTGTAATTTGGAAGGGGACACCTTGTGCCCCTGCTCGGCCAGGAAATACAGAACTGTGAGTGACGCTCGCTCGCAGTCAAGTTCAGAACGGGCTGTGATCAATAGATCATCGACATACTGGAGCAGGGCAGTATCAGTTGGCATGTGAATATTGTCTAGTTGTCTCTTAAGTGCTTGACTGTAAATACTAGGACTTTCTGTGAAACCTTGAGGAGCTCGTGTGAATTTATAGCTTCTTCCATTTAAACAGAAACCGAAAAGGTACTGGCTGTCTGGATGAATAGGGACACTGAAAAATGCATTCTTGAGATCGATAACTGTGAAAAATGTAGCTTCAGAATCAATGGCTGTCAAAAGGGATGAAATATCTGGGACTACTGGATACTGGGGTATGATACATTTATTAAGCTCCCGAAGGTCAATCACTAATCGATATACTGGAGGTGCATTTGGATCAGTACGTTTCAAGACTGGAATGATAGGAGAATTACATACATTGGAGTCAGTTTCTACAACCACTCCTTGAGCAATAAGTTCGTCAATAATTTTGGATAAGGCTGCTACAGCCTCAGGTGGCAATCTGTACTGTCTGATTCGTGGCAAAACTATACCTTGCTTGAGAGTCACACGATGGGGTGTGATATGCATACAACCTACATCAGTTGGACCTTGCGCCCATAAATGCTGTGGTACATTCAATAATCTTGGATCAAAATCACGTAATACATAATGACCTTTGAAGTCTCTCAGGAACAATCGGACCCCTTCTGGGGAGCAGCAAATTACTGCACCTAATTCTTTCAATGTTTTAATGCCTAACAAATTTTCTGGACATGATTTCGTAAGTAACAAGTCAGTGGTTCGGGACAATGGACCAACTTCTAGAGTAACTGGTTTCGAAATTTCATTAACAATCGGCTTTCCTGAAAATCCAAGGGAAACATTTTTAGAGCCTGAGAGCGGAGCCCCTGGAACCTCGTCATGACTGATAGTAGTCCTACTTGCCCCTGTATCAATCAAAAACTTTCTGTCTTTCCCTAATACTTGACTGTGTACATAGGGACCCTCTTGATCTACAGGTATCTCGATGAGAGGCAAGCCTACCTCCCTCTCTAGGCTGTTTCATGAATACGGCTGATAATCTGGATACTCTGTCTGTGCATACTGGTACATCTGCTGTGTAACATGCTGTGTTGCAGCGATAGGCTGCGGTGCTGTAACTGTCTGTTGTGCATTCTGTGGTGGCTGAGAAGTCTGTGGAACTTGTTCTTGTCTAGGCGGGCGTGGTCTTTCTTTAGTTTTACCAGTAGCTATGTTGTGTTTCAGAACTGCACACTCGTTTATAAAATGACCTGGCTGTTTACAATAATTGCAAGTCCCTTTAACGGGAGCTGCAGGATGACTGGCTTGATTCGGACCCCTCTTCTGACTGTCTTGTGGAACAGATTGTGCAACTAATACTTTCATTTTCGTGTCTTTCATACGTCTCCTTTCGTGTTCCTGCTCTTCCCTGATTCTGTTCTGGTGATACTGGAGCATTTGTAACATTTGTGACGGAGTATTAGCTTGCCAGGTACTTTCGACTTTCAATACTCTATTTTTAACTTGTGGACTTGAATTCTCGACTAGTTTGGTAACAAAAAGATGAGGGTACGATTCACTACTTGTTTTCAGACCACTGTTAATAATAAAACATTTTTCAAATCTAGAATAAAAATCACTAGTGTCTTCGTCTTGTTTCTGTTTACAAGCTGAAATGGCATCCCAATCTTCCTTTCTCGTGGCTAGTAATCTTGGCAAAACTTGTATCAATAACTCGGGCAATTCTTTAACTTTACCCCCAAGACCGGTACCTGGTACTCGTGAATTATCTTCAGCTTCCAGAGTTGCCCAATCTATCTTTTTCTCTCCCACCTCCCATTCTTTTTCCTTGAGTTTTTCATATACCCCTGCGGGCAACAGGACCTTTAACATTTTAATGATATCAGGATACGTGTATTCTCCCATACGGAGCATGTCTTTTAATTCTCGATGGAACCCTGCTGGATCTTTGTCGTGACAGGGAATTAACTTCTTCATCTCTAAGAGTTCAATTTTTGTGATAGGGGTGTAAACAAATACTCGTTCTAGGTCACCACCCGCTGTCCTAACTGGGTGTACTTCTCGTAACGGATGCTGTCTATCTATGTAAAATGATTTACTTTCTGGAGGTGAGACATGAACAAAATGTGGATTCAGAAACGTTCGATATTTGTGGCGCTGTTCTAGGATGACACTAATTAAATCGGTACCTAGACCTCTCCATCTATACTGGAGTAACTCGTTCAAAACATCATGTAGCGGACCTGGATCAGAATGCTGTCCCTCATATAGTGTGATGAGATGCTGGATCATATACATACCCACCAGTCGCTGCTCGGCTGGGGGCAGTTTCAGAATCATTTGTGCCACTATTTCATCTGGAAAAGTGGTAGAATCAGTAGTCCACCGGACTGCTGATCGGGCTAGTTCTTGTTCATGCATTGTACTGAGCTCACTATAACCTATTCGTGATTTCAGAATATGATCGGTAGCCTGGAATACTTGCTCAAGAGAACCTTGTTCTGGTGCTGGAGGAGGGAAAACTTTCTTGTGATCTAGGCGTGAATGTCGGTCGGGAAGTCTAGTTCTACCTACATACGCTATTCTGGAGGGATTCTCGTCGTCTACCTCTTCATTAGAAGAGTTGTCTTCTTTCTCGGTTGCTTGTGTAGCTTCTCGTTTCTCGTGTAACTTTATTATTTCCCTACGAATTTTCTTGTACATACTCTCTATACAGTTCTGTGTCTTGTGTCTTCCCTCGGCTATATGGTCACTCCACCTGGTCAGGACTTTCATTTCTTCTTCATCTTTATCCGGATAATCTTGTTCTCTTATTAAACAATTAATTAAAAACTTTAAAAGCATGAGCTGAGTCTCGACTTTTCTTTGAACCATGGCGTCGCAAATACTTTCTGGATCTACTCCTGTACGGATAAAACGATATATTCTGTCTAGATATTCTCTCATATCGGGCAGGGTGTCCAAATAGTCGGTCACCCGTCTTAAACGTAATGAATATATGACCATAGTACCATCGCCTGGAACTGGATCATAACGACATTCGGTAAGTGCTCGCTTGATATCTGTAAATGTTTGAATTTTTGGCGAACGCTGTAACGCTCGTTCATGTAGCTCAAGTAGCGTCATACGTCTGTGTTGAGGCGGGGTTCCAGGAGGACTTCCCCCCGCGGCTCCTAAACTAGAATCGTCGATGGGTATTGTACGTGCTGGGAGAGTGACTGATGTAGCGGGTACATGTACTGTGGGCTGGACCGGGGGTGCTGTAACAGGTGCTGCAACGGGTGCGGTAACGTGGACTGTACCCACGACCCCGGTGGCTGGAGGAACAGGATTTACATTGTTTACGGGAGCTGGCGGAACAGGATTTGCATATTCTGGGACTGTATCGTCCAAATAGGACGAGAGAAAAATATCAGCTGCGGTCGGTTTGTGACGTAGCTTAATCGGAACTAATGGCGGCGGAAAATTACATGGTGCTTCCGGGGTTGCTTTTGGCAAGCCCTCGGCAAGAAGAGGATACATACCCTTAATAAGGGCATTTCTCTGTCTGTCTGACTGTTCTGCTTTAACTCGTTCACCTACTTCGATTAATTCCCTTTCTTGGGCTCTTTCTGAGGATTCCCTACTTAATTCTGTTTTTCTGATTTCTTTTTCGGTTCTTTTATGAGATTCTTTGCGCCATAACTCGATGGCATCTTTCTGGGACTGTCTGGCTTTCTTTTTCCATAATGCTTCCTCTACTCGCATGATGCACTCGGCATCCCATGTACCTAATACGGGCCATCTATATTTCTCTTCTAACTCCTTGGTATAGTCCACCCATAAGTCTAGATATAATATGGCACTTAAGCCATGCTTATGATACATAAAATGACCTGGACTGTCCCTGGGCGGGACAGGAACTGCTTCCTCTAATAACCCTTTTCTGGTTTTTAACTGACGTAGTTTCGAGAATAGAGGCATTGTCTAGGCTGGAATCTGGACACAATACAATACACGATAAACACAATAATAACTGGAAAAACAAATCACTCATACCACGACATTGAAAACACATGGAATAACATTTAGAATAACAGTTTGGACAGAACACATGAATTTCTTGAGAACAGAACTTACTAGAATGACTAGATGCACTGCTAAAACAGCGCGAAACTTACCGGTCCCATAAAGAGACACGTCAGGACCCGCGTCCACCTAGGTGAACACTTCGTGTTGGATCTGCGTACCCAAACCCACGGACCAGGGACAAATTAAATTGACCCTGTCTAGATACTACCCCAGCAACGGTACTCACCGGGCAGCAAGAACGGAAGGCCTCGGACTGGACTGGACTGTTACGACGACGGACTATGAACTTCGGACTTCAGTTACAGGTGGGCCTCCGGATACCTCGGACCTTGGACTCTCGGCTTGGGCTCTGGTCGGGACTCGCCGCGTTCCTCACCGCCTCGTCTGGATGCTGGACCGCAACCTCCGTCTCCTCCGTGGGCCTGAGGGATACTTGAAGCAGAAATATCTGCACGTGCACGGTATGGTTCCGTCACGGCTGCAGAGGATCAGGGGGCCTGCGTGGCTTCACCGGCGCGTGGGGAAAGGGCAAGTCCCTATTCGGGCGCCATTATGTGGTAAATAAATAATTAATTACCGGTACTATTTTTTAATTACAGTGAATGAAACAGGTAGCTCAATAAATAAGAGTCAGGATTCGAGGTATCTTGAGTCTACAGGCTTTAATCAGGCATAAAGGACGGGAACAGGACAGCCTGTACGGGAATAGGATGAAGGCAGCTGCCGGGGAAATGGGAATCGGGGATTGGCAAAATAAGGGGCCACTTTCAGTAACGGTACACAGTATATATATATTTCAACAATTACATTACATTCAATACAGTAGGCGTAGCAGTAGGCGTAACTTGTAGCAGTCGCGAAAGATAAGGGCAAAATGGGAGTAACAAGAAGGCGTGTACAGGGCGTATACATAGACATGTGATGTAAACGTAACAGAAGTGTCATAAATGGGGCGGAAACATGGAGGGGGCTACCTGAGCAGCTGGGACCTCTAACCTAGTGGTGCGCGCAAACGGGCAATGACGTGTTACCAGGGAGAACTGGGGGCTATGACTTCTGAGCTAGAAGAGGAGACTAAAGTCTGGAGTGTCAGAGCGACATGTACCTAAGGCATATCTGGTATCTGGTGTTTGGAGTACATATTGCTAGAATCCAAAAGTTATCAGGGCAAAGGCTACTAGACACTAAGACTGGTGCGTGCATAATTGTACATGTATTGCGTGTGCTAGGAATATTCTATGGATATTAATACAGTATTTCTCTTACATGGAGACAGTAAGGCTAGACCATGACGGAAACTATTGATGCGATTCAGTAGCTTAGGAATGCAGAGAAGGAGGGCTGGACTGATAACTAGAATCATAACATACTCTTGGCAGACTGGGAGGCAGAGCCAGGCCGGGCCGGGCACTGCGAGGCAGAAAGTAAGCGAAGGGTCAGGGATGCAGGTGGGGGCTGTATCGCTCCTCGGAGGGGGTTCAGGAGACAGGAGCTGAATCTGGTGTCCGGGCCCTTTTGAGGCCTAGAAACGGGGACAATTCAATGAGTTAACGTGCACACCGTAAAATGTGGCAACGTAAGTTTACATAGGCCTAATATTCGTTGCTTTCACGAGGACTGGAAACTGGCATACTAGAGATGGACACAACTGTAATTGTGTCTTTAATCGATCAGAGGGGGATACATGCATATCGATCATGCACATATAGCATAATATGGGGAACACGTAGGCACATACAACATGGCAAAATTTACTTTTCCACAGCTAATTTAAGTGAAGTGAACTTTTCACCACAGCTTGTTGCATCTTTATGTCAAAGTCTCCTCACATTGTTCCTACGAAAAACGGAAGGCACCTGCTCATCAATCTTGTGTTAGAGTTCTGGGAGCTTTCCTGAGTGTCTGTGGTCCATTACACAACCAAGTGATTTGTGCTCCTGGAATTGTCTTCTCTCAGGGACCACAGAGAACAGACACTGGGCCAGACTCCAGCACCAGAGGTAAGGGCGAGATGTCTCAGGGGGCCTGGGGTGGAGCACAGCCCAGCACTGGACACAGTGATTGGCCAGACAGTGTAAGAACATTGAACTAAACTAAAGTGAAGTCTAACCATGTTTATTACTTGTTGCTTTCCCTTGTTTTTCATTTATTGTTTTATGATCTTTGTGATGTGTTAAAAGTGCACAGGCAAGGGCCTGAGCGGGTCTTGGGGGGTTCTTTACTGTAGTCAGTTCAGGGGCACATTCAAATGTGCTCACATCAGCCTCTTGAGAGCTAAGTGGGGACAGATGACTGTGATACTTCAAGACAAACCTCCAGCAGCTCCATAGGGGCAGTGCCAAGGCGGGCTGGAGGTGCTAATGCTGCGTTGGCATTGCCAGGGCAGACTCTAAAAGGACTGTTATCAGCAAGTCAAAATGTAAACAAAGATGCAATACTTAAATGGACAGTGATTCATTTCAAAGACTCTCTGACAGAAAACCTGAAGTGTACAATGTTAACAAAGTCTGACATTCCTAAGGTAAACAAGTGAAATAAGATAGAAACAAAGTAAACACAGAAATCCTTCCCTCACTGTTCAAATACAAACTGTGGCAACATTTTAATGATTCACCTGTTAAGGATAGCTGCTTAAAATGCAGCTCCTTCAGAAGAACAGCAACTTTGTTTCCTGGTGCAGTCTTGATTGCTGACACTTGTAGCAAAACTGCATTTTTCTTACTAATTACATTCAGGAGGAGACAAATCACCCCAGGGTCAGAAACAATTGAGCAACACAAGGCAGCTCTGGAGCAATCAGCACTTTGTCTTTCTTCACATTACTTAACCCAGGTTTTTAATGTCACCGGGTAATAAATCAGTGCTACAAATAAGATTTATTGTCTGTGATGTGCAACAGTGTGTTGTACAATTAGTTATATGTGAGTCTGAGAGATGCATGTATTAACAAACATTGGCAATGTCAACAGGACTGTCTTTAAAGGAATGTTGCATGGTAATGGGAGTCATTAGAAGTACACTGCAGGGGAACGGATATGTGTTTGTGTGGAAGAAAAGAACTGTAGAATAATATTGGTGACGTTTAATAGGTCATGTGACAGTTCCACTGTCCAGCTAGAGCGAAACATTTATGTAGGTTAATACTATAGCTGCCACTCTGCCATCTCTGCTGCTTCCAGAGAAAAGCACCTTATATTATCTACTTATCTAAGACACTTTAATAGCATTCCAGTGTCATGTGTGAGCCCCATGAAAGTTCAAGTTTAGACAGCTGCATAAATAAACAAAAAGGTCGCAGCTGCTGGAGGGCAAACACTTTTTTATGGAGGCACACACCTTCTGCCCAAGCACAGCATGTACTCCTGGCTCCCAACATCTGCAATCACAACATGTACTCCTGGCTCCCAACATCTGCAATCACAACATGTACTCCTGGCTCCCAACATCTGCAATCACAACATGTACTCCTGGCTCCCAACATCTGCAATCACAACATGTACTCCTGGCTCCCAACATCTGCAAAGACAACATGTACTCCAGGCTCCCAACATCTGCAATCACAACATGTACTCCTGGCTCCCAACATCTGCAATCACAGCATGTACTCCTGGCTCCCAACATCTGCAATCACAACATGTACTCCTGGCTCCCAACATCTGCAATCACAACATGTACTCCTGGCTCCCAACATCTGCAAAGACAACATGTACTCCAGGCTCCCAACATCTGCAATCACAACATGTACTCCTGGCTCCCAACATCTGCAATCACAACATGTACTCCTGGCTCCCAACATCTGCAATCACAGCATGTACTCCTTGCTCCCAACATCTGCAATCACAGCATGTACTCCTGGCTCCCAACATCTGCAATCACAACATGTACTCCTGGCTCCCAACATCTACAATCACAACATGTACTCCTGGCTCCCAACATCTACAATCACAACATGTACTCCTGGCTCCCAACATCTGCAATCACAACATGTACTCCTGGCTCCCAACATCTGCAATCACAACATGTACTCCTGGCTCCCAACATCTGCAAAGACAACATGTACTCCAGGCTCCCAACATCTGCAATCACAACATGTACTCCTGGCTCCCAACATCTGCAATCACAGCATGTACTCCTGGCTCCCAACATCTGCAATCACAACATGTACTCCTGGCTCCCAACATCTGCAATCACATCATGTACTCCTGGCTCCCAACATCTGCAAAGACAACATGTACTCCAGGCTCCCAACATCTGCAATCACAACATGTACTCCTGGCTCCCAACATCTGCAATCACAACATGTACTCCTGGCTCCCAACATCTGCAATCACAGCATGTACTCCTTGCTCCCAACATCTGCAATCACAGCATGTACTCCTGGCTCCCAACATCTGCAATCACAACATGTACTCCTTGCTCCCAACATCTGCAATCACAACATGTACTCCTGGCTCCCAACATCTGCAATCACAACATGTACTCCTGGCTCCCAACATCTGCAATCACAACATGTACTCCTGGCTCCCAACATCTGCAATCACATCATGTACTCCTGGCTCCCAACATCTGCAAAGACAACATGTACTCCAGGCTCCCAACATCTGCAATCACAAAATGTACTCCTGGCTCCCAACATCTG
Source organism: Lissotriton helveticus (assembly GCF_964261635.1). NCBI lineage: Eukaryota > Metazoa > Chordata > Amphibia > Caudata > Salamandridae > Lissotriton > Lissotriton helveticus. The sequence continues at coordinate 5,563,719 of NC_136072.1, forward strand.
CAATCACAACATGTACTCCTGGCTCCCAACATCTGCAATCACAGCATGTACTCCTTGCTCCCAACATCTGCAATCACAGCATGTACTCCTGGCTCCCAACATCTGCAATCACAACATGTACTCCTGGCTCCCAACATCTGCAATCACAACATGTACTCCTGGCTCCCAACATCTGCAATCACAACATGTACTCCTGGCTCCCAACATATGCATTGAGCCAAAGTCCCTCTTTAGCATTCCTCATATAATCGTCAGGTGACAGCTTTGCTGTCATGCTAGACCGTAAAAGCAGCGGTGATGCCAGTAAAAGTGACGAGGCGAGATACAAATCCCCTACAGCTACGAAGTGAGCAAGGACCAGTCGAACAAAGATGGCTACGCACGTCAAACGTTAAAACGTTGGCATACTCGCATGATTACACATGGGGATGTGTGCTCAGTGATTTTTGGAACTATTTCATATTTGGTGCAAGGTAAACGTTTTTAGCGGGGTGATAGATTTTAGTGACAATAAAAGAATTTATGCATAGCTTGCGTTCACAGTCCGATCACATGATCGGACGTCATTGGCAAGTTTTTCACTCAGGATTCCTCCTTTCTCTTATGCGACGCGTTTCGGTAGACCATCTAATAAAGCCACCTTCATCAGGAATACATATAATGTCTTCCCAGTAATGAACGCGTCGCATAAGAGAAAGGAGGATTGTGTTCTAAATTAACTGGAGAATAATTCTGACGTTTTGCTGAATTAATTTTTCTGTTTATACCTCCTTTTTACTAATAGGAATCTATTGTTTCCTTTTTTTAATGTCTATTCCCCATTTTTTAATTATTTTTAATCATTCTTAATTCTGTATTGTATGATGAATAAACTGTTCAGTATTTTTCATAATTTTGTTTGTGTTTGCATATTGCCTCGTTAGTACAGTATATTGTTCATGCTTGTCTATGTGTTTGTAAGGATATTTGTTCTAAGAGTAAGGTGTCCCAAAGGGAATATTTGCTTGACATAAAGTCTACTGTGGTGCTCCATCCCTTTGGGTCTTGGGGTCCCTCTCTCTTTTATTAGAGTGAACTGCTAAAGCCTACTTTACAAAAGTAATAAGCTACTGGTTGGAAGTCACAATGCTTTTACTGCTGAGGACTCTTGTTGCACCACTCAGGCGGCCTCTTCGCCATCTCAACATCACGCAGGAGGTTGACGCATTGTTACAATGAAGGCCTTTCCCGTCAGCGCAGAGAAGCGACTGCCAACGAGGTCTCCATCTAGTACAAGACGCATCTTACAGTATCATCCCATTGCTGGAGTCAACGTCGTCCTCTTCACCTCTCGCTGGACCGTCAGCAGCGGTCTACGGACTCTGCGTTGTCCCACAACACAATGCACAGGCCTTGGCACTTTCAGTATTTCCAGAGTGAAGTCTGTGGGCGGGTCCCTGGGACATATATTTAACCCCTGTATTTACTCCACTATCTTTTAGAGCATTCCACAATACCAGGTACCAGACACAGGCATGCGTAAACATGGGTACATGGTTCAAAATCCTGTTTTCACCCTTAATAGGCAGAGTAAAGAGGGATTGTTTTTTCTTCATATCCTACAACTACAAGTATTTATTTGCAGAAGTAGTATACACTGCCTTGCTCAGTCAGTCAAAATACTTTTATTTGGCTATACTGATAAAACATACATTTAAAAAAGCAAAAGGTTTACATAAAGTGCTTAAAGCGCTAGACATGTGTGCAACCGTTGAATAAATGCAGCACATATTGGTGAAAGTTATAAAAAAATTCAGACATGACAAACCATTGCATTAAATCTGCACTTATCTTAAAAACTTAATATATATCATGATGCTGTAGGGCCTTTGTAATTAGACTGAGAAGTGTGTATGTTTCTCCTGATCCTCAATGCGTGTGATAACTGCATGACAAATGAACGGTGAACCCAAGAGCTGCAAAAATCGACTTAACATGAAAGGTCTAAGGTTTGTCGCCCGCAGTATGGCATGGTAACATCTGGGCTCCAGCTGTGGTGCCCGCAGTATGGTATGGTAACATCTGGGCTCCAGCTGTGGTGCCTGCAGTATGGCATGGTAACATCTGGGCTCCAGCTGTGGTGCCCGCAGTATGGTATGGTAACATCTGGGCTCCAGCTGTGGTGCCCGCAGTATGGCATGGTAACATCTGGGCTCCAGCTGTGGTGCCCGCAGTATGGTATGGTAACATCTGGGCTCCAGCTGTGGTGCCTGCAGTATGGCATGGTAACATCTGGGCTCCAGCTGTGGTGCCCGCAGTATGGTATGGTAACATCTGGGCTCCAGCTGTGGTGCCTGCAGTATGGCATGGTAACATCTGGGCTCCAGCTGTGGTGCCTGCAGTATGGCATGGTAACATCTGGGCTCCAGCTGTGGTGCCCGCAGTATGGCATGGTAACATCTGGGCTCCAGCTGTGGTGCCCGCAGTATGGTATGGTAACATCTGGGCTCCAGCTGTGGTGCCCGCAGTATGGTAGGGTAACATCTGGGCTCTAGCTATGGTGTAAAAGGCACAAAGAAGCATAACATTAATAAAATATTGCTGAATAGAGTTATCACAGGGGCGGCAGGGTAGAGAACCTTACTCTATTATTGTGTAGCTCTAGTGAATCATGCTACATGGTAAGAGGGAAGGCGGTGTCTTCTCTCCTGTAGGTCCCTTGCCCTGAGGTCGGCCCAACCATCCGGCTCTCTTTCTCTCGCAAAGGTCTGCATCCATTTGCTGGGACTCATCTGCCCACACTGGTTCCAAAGCCTGTCCTCATGACCCTTCCCCTCTCTGGCTGTCTCACCTCCAAGGAACAGCTCTGCTGTGAGGAGGAGACGTGTATGTGTGTTTGGGTGAATGAAGCTCCCTCGCTTGCATTGACTTGTACATCTCAGCTAGCGAAGGATCAGGTCAGTGGCCAAACAAAACTTGGGGGGAGAGGCCCTGTAAGGAATGCGCAGGAGCCCCCTCCGGACTCAATCATGCGCTCTCTGCCCAGGGTACTGTGGTTTGATATTTGATATTTATTCATTTATATAGCGCCCGAATCACTGCATCATGTTAGGGGGCCCCCTGTAGTTTAGGGATCCCCCCCGCACAGCGGGGGCTGCGGGGGCCTATGTTATGCTGCTGGATCAAGCCCCACAGCTGCGGCACGTGACCCTGCAGTCCCTCTTGTCGAGTGTGGAATAGACATGAGCAGTCGAAGAAGCGTGCAGTGTTGAGAAACAAGGTGGCGGGTCAGGCCTCCTGAGGGTGGAGGAATCATATGTTTTCTACCAAGAGAGTGAAATTTTTTCTCCACGATAACAGCTTCACAATAAAACCCGGCTCATCCTTGGCACTTCCTTCCCTCTGTGAACAGCCACATGGAAAAATACCGTGGCAGCCTTCAGTGCAGGAAGACACACTGGGTGTGGGACTGTATAGAAAACTATCCATCAACAGGTGATAAAGCAGCACACTCCCACTGGAATGTATCTTCAGCTTTGTATGAAATGCTGGCACACACCTATGTGAACAGGGAGGGCCCTTACACCACCCAGTGCCCGCGGTTCACTATATCCGGGGTTCGGGCACGACATTGACCATTGGGAGACACATTCTTCTTTGCTGCTGAGTTGTTATTGAGGGTTCGGATCCATTCTTACTTGAGTTCAGAAGGAAAAACAATGTGAATGATGACAAACTGTGAACTACTCCAAAATACCTCACTAGAGGCCAGGACTGGTTATTCTCCCTGAGACCTGCGCCTTATTTTCACTCGAGAGAGGTCCTTTGTAAGAAATAGTTTTGCACACGCTGACAAGGGTTGTTCTGGGACTCTGAGAGAGAGTGAGGAGGACTTCAGTCAATCAATCAAACATTTGTAGAGTGCACTACTCACCTGTGAGGGTTTCAAGGTGCTGTGGGCGGGGGGGGGTTAGTGTGGAGATGATGCTACTGCTCGGAAAGCCAGGTCTCGAGAAGTCTCCTGAAGGTCAGCAGGTTCTGGGTCAGTCGCAGGTGGGTGGGGAGGGTGTTCCACATCTTGGCGGCGAGGTGGGAGAACGATCTGCTGCCGGAGGTCGTTCGGTGGATGCATGGAATGGTGGCGAGGGCGAGGGCGAGGTCTTCAGGTTTGGGAAGGGGGCTGATATAACTGGGGGGGGGTACAGAGATCATGGTCCAGGTTTTTCAATTAGTAGTTAAGGGTTTATTTGAGGCCAAGAGGCCTTCGGGCCCTCACTTGCCTGTCCAGGAAGAGAGGCCGCACTCCCCAGGAGACATTTCCCTTTTGCATGAAAGACAGCTGAAGTCCTGAGCTGGCACTGGGGGTGTCTCCTGAGCCTCCAAGAAATGCAGTCCTTGACTCTAAGACTTTCACTATTTAATTTTTTCCTTAATTCCCCAAAATGTACATCTTGCTAGTTCTTTTATATTAATGGTGGTACCAGTCTATTCATTACAAATCTGAGCATCTGTGGTTATTGTGAGTGCAGGCGTGCAGACATCAGTGCACCTGGACGTCTCCTGGAGGATGCCACCAGGCTTTCTGAGGCAGCAGCTGGCAGTGTCCCATGTGCTCTGACTGCCTGAAATACTGATGGCTGTCTATTTCAGTACAACCAAGATGGGGCCTGCTTCTGTGAGCTAGCAGCAAAAGCCAAGAAACTCAAAAGACTTTACAAGATTAGGAAGGGCCTAGTGAGTTAACGAGAAACAGAAGGACCCTTTCCACAGCTTCCCTAATGGAAAGAGTCCCAACTCCCAACCTCTGGTAGATCCTGGGAAGCATTGTGTACAGGGGTGATGGAGACCCCAGGAAGTCTTAGTGCATTCAGTTTGACTATCCTGCAGGTGGCTATGAGGTGTTCGAAGGGACAGGGAGACAAGAGGCTCCTGGGATGTCTGTTGGGGAATGGGAGGATGGTCAAGGCAGCCTGGCCACTGAGACTGGCTAGGACACTTGGAGCTCACTGTGCTCTGTGCTAGAGAGAGGGGGGACCAGGTCCCACTCTCCCAACCTGGGACTAGGATCAGCTCCCCCGTGACCTGACGTTGGTCTTAACTTTGAAATGCCCCAAACCCAAATAGTAAGGGGGCACCTTAAATCATAAATTCTTCAAAAAGATTTCACTGCAAATTAAGGATGATTCATTTGAAATATGTATCTTGAAAAATAAAGATCCTTTCATTTTTTTGTCACTGAACTCCAGCTTCATCTCAAGATTTTTCCTCTTTTCATCTAATTTTATATTAACTTTCTTCAAATTTAAATAATTTTTTCGTTCAACATTCAATTCACTTTTCATGGATCCACGTAGCATTCCGTGCTTGCTGGTACAAGTTTCAGGGGAGGGTCAAACATAGAAATGTACATCAGTGGCTGCAGAGTTCACAGACATTCAGGCTGGAGAAGGCACCATCTTTGAAGTGTCTGCTGCCAGGGATTTCCATATCTCTCTTTGCCCTCATCTGTTTTTTGCCCAGGGCATGCTGACATGGCACATTCTCTAGAAGATATACCTCACTTGTGGCCAACCGGTTAATAAAACGAACTACCATCCAATCATCAATGTCTGGCAGCCGCGTCCCGCCTCCCATTGGCCCGCTCGCCGGCACTTACTCACCCCTTTCTGTGCATTCATTTTCCACCCTTTGAAATGGCTCCATAATGTGGTAATGTGTAATGATACAGATAAGAAGAAGACAGCTCCATCTTAAATGTTCTTTGTACCATCCTTGAAGAATGGGCGGGGCTAAAACTGGCAAGGCTGAATGGCAGGAACACTGAAGTAATGTGAGTTCCTTCCAAATCAGACCCCCCCCCTCTCTCTTGGGCAGCCTGGTATCTGTGCTCCTGTCACCCACACCTCCTCAAATCTCTGCAACTCTTTAGCAGATTTTTGTTTACTGAAAAATAGATCAAATCATCAGTTTTCTTCATTATCCATCAATGAGTATTTGTTCTGATCTAACTCAATTTTCCTGTCTCTTCATATTCACCACAGAGTTTCAGCCCCTCTTGTTAGACTCTGTCACTTTATCAACATTAAATATTATATCTATGTTTGCACAAGCCACTCGTGCAAGGCTTCCTTCATCCTTTTGGATCTATCAGTTGATTTTAATCAATCAGTTATTGATAAAGCGCAGCCAGTCACCCGTGAGGGTCTCAAGGCTTTGACACAGTCAAGATCCATGTTGAGACAGGGGCTCCCTCCAAGTTATGGCTTCCTTGACTCTCTCTGGAAGTGCTGAGAGCTCACAGACTTTAACAGAGAAACTGTGGGAAGATGAGGAAGGAAAAGAGAAACACACAAGAGCTTGTAGTAGCAAGATGGCAGTGGTAAATCCTGAACTGGATTGGTGTTGACTTCCGTAAAGGTAAACCTTCACAGAAGGTACATGAAGGCGCGTTAGAATGGTAGGAATGGTAAAGATCACATTAGAAGCAGTAAGCAGTGCAGAATAATATTGTGGTAGCAGATATGTTGTCGACTTACGCTGTGGGACCAGATATCAACCAGTAAACCAGCGCTCATCCCTGTGACACAGACAAACAGGTAATCTTGCACAGATGCAACAGCACCAAGTCTGACCAACAAACATTGACAAACGGAAAAGGGAAGGGAAGCATCACAGGGTGTACAGAGAGGATCAAAAGTGAACAATAAGGGAAAACAAAGCAAATGTGTGAGGACGCAAAGCTGTGTGGGCGAGCTTGATTAAGAGCAGAAAGCCAATGCCGCCACGTCATGTTGCCAGCCATAGATTCATGTTTGCAGTGGTATTAATATGGCTCTGCCACTGCTAACCCAGGAGTGACCCTTACACCAGGCTAGGAAGTCCCACTCCACAGAGGTAAGCAGTCTAACCGTTCTTGCATGGCACTATCCTATCTCCCACAAACTCCAACCGCGACCCTGTCTGGATCGGGTGCCAAGACGCCTCCGGGCATTCGTTGCGCTTTATAAATCTAAAAATCAAATCAAATCAAATCTCTGTCATTTATCTGGGGTAACTTGGTACAATGCCTCTTCTTGTTTATTATGGGAGGCGCCATGTACATCTTCCCGGCTTGTCTCTGGGATGGAATCCTGACAGTCCTCCCACCCCCAGTGGTGCCAGAACCTTTGAGTGTGTGTGAACTGATCAATGGCTTCATCAATTAACAAGTGCTGTCACCAGGAAGGAGGATGGGATGGTGTTACGAACTCCATTTTAAAGATTAAACTTATCGTCTGCCGCAGTTTCTGAGTGCCGTTGCCTTGAGCTGTTGTGGGAGGCGAAGAATAAATCTGAACATACAAAAGCGACTTTTCTGCTAAACGTTTCCGACCACATAAGAGAAGTTTGGTCCACATACTCAAGATTTAAAATAACTACTCTGGCCCAATAATACTAATGAACCCCAGTTAAATGTCCTGATGAGAACCCCAAAATAAATTGGGGTTCGAAATGCGTCAACAAGTTTAGAACCACCAGAGAGGCCTGATGATCTGGCCTTAAGGAAACCTTTGTATAGGATGTTGTGATTGATTTGTATGTAAAGTCACTTCGAAAAGCCTAGTAAAACAAAGATATTTATTAGTAACCTTGGTGCTTCGCTCTACCATTAGTGGTCCCACGCTAATTCTGCAAAGAATCGGGGCTCTTTTGGTTTTGAAAAATCTGTAAACTAGGATTTGTTCTGTTATGTTTGCTTTTGAAGTAAGCCATGGTGATTTGTATATACTGAGTTTGTACAAGTTGTGTGTTGCACTTTATTGTATATTTGCTTAGAAATGCATTTGAAGATGTATGTCATGTTTTCTGTATTGTTTCTATGTGTATGACAGACACTTTGACATTGATGGAATTGAGTGTCCTAATTCATACATATGTGGAATAAAAGAAATTAGTTGTGATTGTTGATTATGAGTCATGATCAGCTACTTGAAAAGCTCATATTAGGTTGTATCAGTATTGGTGCTTTTTGGTGGGTTTTTCAGTATAGAGCGGCCTAGCCTTGCTTCCAATAAATAGGCCCAACCCCTTTATTGTTTACTAACTTTCTAAAAGTGGCATTTTCAAATGTTTACACTAAAATCCAACTTCACCACTGAAGAGGCTTTTTAACTATAATTACACAAACAATCAATCAATCAATCAATCAGGGGTTTGTAAAGTGCACTACTCACCAGTGAGGGTCTCAAGGCCTTGGGGGAGGGTGAACAGCTCCACAGACACCAAATAAGAAATGTTAGCCTGTTCCCAATTAGAAGTTAGCACATATTAAATGACCCCAATGTTATCCTACGGTACAGGTAGGCCTCACAGTTTCAAACTGCATTAGGTTGCACTGGCAGGCCTGGGAGATGTTTTAAAGGGCTACTTAAGTGGGTGGCACAATAGGTGTTGCAGGCCCACTTGTAGCCTTTAATTTACCAGCCCTGGGTATATGGCATACCATTCTACAAGGGACTAATAAGTAAATTCAATGAAATATGCCAATCAGGTGTAAGCCAATGTTGCCATTGTTTTGGGAGTGGGCACAAGCACTTTAGCATTGGTTAGCTGTGGTAAAGTGCACAGAGTCCTAAATCCAACAAAAGTGATTTCAGCAAAAGAGAAGGATTGAAGGCAAAAGGTTTGGGGGTAACTCCGCAGAGAGGGCCAAGTCCAACAACTTCAACACAAGATTCCCCTCCTAACTAGGCATTCATAGCTTTACCTATCTCTAGATTTTCAGATATGCTTAAAAATGTTGAGATAAAATTGAGGTTAAATATTTCAAGGAGATAATAAAATTATACTGGAACACTATGTACCCCTCTATCAAATAATATACATTTTAAAGATTATTTATATGTCCTATATCTCATACATAGTACAATGTGAAGAGCCTAGCTAACAAGGATTGTCTTTGGTAACCATATGCTTAACGACCTTCCTGTCTGATTCCATATTATGCATGATAATTTTTAAATCTTTTCCCAATGCATATCATAAGCAAATATTGTTGCATTTCATAATAAATATTACCAAATCTTTTTAATGATCTTGGATTGATGAAAAATTAGCAATAGCAATCTTTTTCTCTCCACAAGCTACAGAGAAGATGGTAAGATGAACCAATGTCAATTCTAAGGGTGGGTGAAATATTGCGTCCAGCCCACGGAATTGGTGGAATTTTGCAAATCCACTTTATTCTTGCACCACGGAGTTTCAGAAGAATTCTGCCAATCGCTGTGCGGTGGAATTTTTTAAGCATGGGCGTAAAATCCGTTCCGCTTGCGGATTTTGCAGATTTTCGGCAAATTCGCAATCCGCGAACTCCCGCGAATTTGCCGAAAATTCGCAAATCCGCGCGAAGCGGATTTTTTGCTTGGTCGCACTTGCCAAATAGAATACTATACAATTTGCCGCGTGCAGCGTTCTCTTACCGTCATTCAGCGTTTGAAGTGTTGTTTTTCTCCATGTTTGCGTGTGCTGCGCCATTTTGGATCTTGCTGCGGGATCCCGCGGGAGTTTGTCGACCGCTATTACGTCATCGCGGCTTGCCACCTTGCACAGCGAGAGTTTGGCAATGCGAGTACGTCATCAAGGCCCGTGATCACGCATCGCGGGAGTAAAAACTTGCGAACACGTAGATGCGGCGGGCAGCGACAATCTCGCAATTGCGAGATTGCAAAATTTGCAATTTCGCACAAGAAATCCACCAGCAGGCAGCATAAACCTTGAAAATTATGATTTTTATCAGAATAACTCCTCAGGTTGACATTTGCCTGCACTTTATTTTTGCAAGGAGTCCATTTTAGGGGGGGGGAGGAAGTGCCCCACAGTCTCCAACTTCCTGTTCGTGTCCAGCAGGCTCCTCCCAGTGCTTTCTTCATGTGCTGGTCACTTTGATTTGGATCTTGACCTGGAAGGATTACTTTTTGTGGATGCTGCTGGATATTTGGATTTGAGGCCTTTTTGACTTTCTTTAGATCACTTTTGGATTCGAAATTTCACAAGAAAGTTTGTTTGGGGCATTACAGTTGCTGCAACTACAATTTTGGAACTTTTTCAGAACATTAAATAAAATATATTGTGGGTACCCACAGTATCCAGTAGGACCAGGGTTAGTTATGGGTGCATGATGCAACTGTTTTGTTGAATTTCAACATCATTTATGGCATGGATGGCATTGGATTGTGGTGATTTTGGTGTGTTTTTCGATTTTTTGGGGTGTTGTTGGGGCCTTTTGCCCAGGGGTACTCACTCAGTGGTGCATGGGCCTAGTCTTTCTGTGGGGTGTCTTAAATGTAAAGATCATGGAGGGCATGGATGGCATTGGATTGTGGTGATTTGTGTGTGTTTTTCGATTTTTTGGGGTGTAGATGGGGCATGGCCATGTGGGTGGGGGCCATTTTGAGGCCTGGTCCAGGGCCATGTGGTGGGGGTGAAGGGGCGATTTTGAATCCAGGCAGTGTGCTTTGTGCCATAGGCCTGCATCCAATGTGCCTTGCTTTCATCCATTATGCCCAGGGGTACCCAGTGGTGCATGGGCCTAGTCTTTCTGTGTGGTCTCTTTAATGTAAACATCATGGAGGGCATGGAAGGCATTGGATTGTGGTGATTTTTGTGTGTTTTTCGATTTTTTTGGCTGTTGTTGGGGCTTTTTGCCCAGGGGTACTCACTCAGTGGTGCATGGGCCTAGTCTTTCTGTGGGGTGTCTTGAATGTAAACATCATGGAGGGCATGGATGGCATTAGATTGTGGTGATTTTTGTGTGTTTTTCGATTTTTTGGGGTGTTGATGGGGCATGGCCATGTGGGTGGGGGCCATTTTGAGGCCTGGTCCAGGGCCATGTGGTGGGGGTGAAGGGGCCATTTTGAATCTAGGCAGTGTGCTTTGTGCCATAGGCCTGCATCCAATGTGCCTTGCTTTCATCCATTATGCTCAGGGGTACCCAGTGGTGCACTGGCCTAGTCTTTCTGTGTGGTCTCTTTAATGTAAACATCATGGAGGGCATGGATGGCATTGGATTGTGGTGATTTTTGTGTGTTTTTCGATTTTTGGGGTGTTGATGGGGCATGGCCATGTGGGTGGGGGCCATTTTAAGGCCTGGTCCAGGGCCATGTGGTAGGGGTAAAGGGGCCATTTTGAATCCAGGCAGTGTGCTTTGTGCCATAGGCCTGCATCCAATGTGCCTTGCTTTCATCCATTATGCCCAGGGGTACTCACTCAGTGGTGAATGGGCCTAGTCTTTCTGTGGGGTCTCTTTAATGTAAACATCATGGAGGGCATGGATGGCATTAAATTGTGGTGATTTTTGTGTGTTTTTCGATTTTTTGGGGTGTTGATGGGGCATGGCCATGTGGGTGGGGGCCATTTTAAGGCCTGGTCCAGGGCCATGTGGTGGGGGTGAAGGGGCGATTTTGAATCCAGGCAGTGTGCTTTGTGCCATAGGCCTGCATCCAATGTGCCTTGCTTTCATCCATTATGCCCAGGGGTACCCAGTGGTGCATGGGCCTAGTCTTTCTGTGTGGTCTCTTTAATGTAAACATCATGGAGGGCATGGAAGGCATTGGATTGTGGTGATTTTTGTGTGTTTTTCGATTTTTTTGGCTGTTGTTGGGGCTTTTTGCCCAGGGGTACTCACTCAGTGGTGCATGGGCCTAGTCTTTCTGTGGGGTGTCTTGAATGTAAACATCATGGAGGGCATGGATGGCATTAGATTGTGGTGATTTTTGTGTGTTTTTCGATTTTTTGGGGTGTTGATGGGGCATGGCCATGTGGGTGGGGGCCATTTTGAGGCCTGGTCCAGGGCCATGTGGTGGGGGTGAAGGGGCCATTTTGAATCTAGGCAGTGTGCTTTGTGCCATAGGCCTGCATCCAATGTGCCTTGCTTTCATCCATTATGCTCAGGGGTACCCAGTGGTGCACTGGCCTAGTCTTTCTGTGTGGTCTCTTTAATGTAAACATCATGGAGGGCATGGATGGCATTGGATTGTGGTGATTTTTGTGTGTTTTTCGATTTTTGGGGTGTTGATGGGGCATGGCCATGTGGGTGGGGGCCATTTTAAGGCCTGGTCCAGGGCCATGTGGTAGGGGTAAAGGGGCCATTTTGAATCCAGGCAGTGTGCTTTGTGCCATAGGCCTGCATCCAATGTGCCTTGCTTTCATCCATTATGCCCAGGGGTACCCAGTGGAGAATGGGCCTAGTCTTTCTGTGTGGTCTCTTTAATGTAAACATCATGGAGGGCATGGATGGCATTGGATTGTGGTGATTTTTGTGTGTTTTTCGATTTTTTTGGCTGTTGTTGGGGCCTTTTGCCCAGGGGTACTCACTCAGTGGTGCATGGGCCTAGTCTTTCTGTGGGGTCTCTTTAATGTAAACATCATGGAGGGCATGGATGGCATTGGATTGTGGTGATTTTTGTGTGTTTTTCGCTTTTTTGGGGTGTTGATGGGGCATGGCCACGTGGGTGGGGGCCATTTTGAGGCCTGGTCCAGGCAGGGCCTGGCCATGTGGGTGGGGGTCTAGGGGCAATTTTGAAGCCAGGCAGTGTGCTTTGTTGTGTCATAGGCCTGCACCCAGTCTGCCATGCTTTCATCCATTATGCCCAGGGGTACTCTGTCAGTGGTGCATTTTATTGGCCTTTCCATTTTGGGGGGTGGGCATAATAAAAATGCTTACTTGCAAACTATTAATTGAAGCGCTACATATGCAACATTTATTTAACTGATGTTCCTCTGGCTTCGTTTGCTTTTAGCTGCAGAAAGACGAATCATCAGCCTCATCGTTCCTCATCAGTGCCAGGAAGAAGTCCTGCTGCGGTATGTGCAGCACAACGTCCCGTGTGGCCACAGACAACTCTGCAACTTGTGCAACTGCGGCCTGCTGTTCTGACATCTGAAGAAGATGGCCCCAAAAAATGTTGCCCGTAGCTCCTCTAGAAAGAAAGTTGCCAGTAAGGAGCAGAAGAAGCAAGTGGCCCCACTTACCATGGAGATTGGTGTGACGACCGCCCCATTTTTTGGGGGGAAAAAAAGTACGCCAGCAGCAGCACCCGGGTCTGCTGGGGACCAATCTGGGAGCAGCACCTGCGCTCTATTGGGCTCAGTGCCACCACCACCACGCCAACTTAGGTCCAAGCCCTTGAGTGCTGCAGAGGCAGCCAGTATAGTTGTTCAATCACCATCGACCAGTGATGTTGGCTCATCGCAAGAAAGTAGCAGCATCCCTCAATCAACGCAGGTTGTTGTAACTCATCTGACGAGTGTTCAACAACCACAGCCGCAACAACAACCACATGTGCAATTAGTACAAGCCCAAGTACATGTGGAAGGAGAGCCGGTGCAAGGAGAGGAGCAAGCAGAGTTGCATGGAGCGGCACAAGTGCCCACAATAGTTGTTCCTCCCAAAGTAGGGGCACATCAGGAAATCGACATTCAAGCCGAGGTATCACATGAGGAAGCCACTCCTCCTGATGATTCATTGTCTTCCAGATCCCCAGCAAGGAAAAGATCAAGGATGGTGTCTACTTCTTCTTCAAGCCCCCTTCCTTCTGATGATATGGATGAAACTTTGGAACCACCACGGCCGTCTGAGAGTGAGGCACACCATGATCTGACAAAGGTAACTAAGCGTAAAAGGAAGGTCCCCGAAAGTCTCAGAGTTATGGAGTGTGATGATGACGCTGAACAAGAAGTGGCGTATACTCCTGCTGATGAAGACTCTCACGACGACGACGCAGTCATCATACACGTCACTCCAGCCTCAGCAAGCATGCAGCAAACAGACATTTTAACCCTAGCCCGAAATGCTGCTGAGCGTGATGATGATGATGGCGACGTGGGAATGGGACCACCACAAATGCAGTTAACTAGTACACCACCACCTACAGCTTCCATATTTTCTCGCCAGAAGGGACCTCCATCCACCTCAACCTCCATTTCCTCAATTAGTGGTGCTGTAAGTGCACAACGTACTAAATTTCGGCAACACACATCCTCCAGTTCATCTGGCATTAGCAGCATTCCCAGTATCGCCTCCTCCGCCCCCCACAGATATTTGAAGTCCGCAGTTTGGGACTTCTTTAGTGTTAGCCCAACAAGGGAAAACATTGTACCATTTGTAAGGTTCGAGTTAGTCGTGGTAAGCTTGGTACCAACTATGGTACCGGAGGCCAGAGAGGACATCTTGAGAGACAGCACACTGTCAAATGGCTGGCGCACCTAAGGGAGATCAAGGATGCCCGAATTGCAAGTCATCAAATTGTATCCGTTGATGTTTCATCTGCTGATGACGAGGAGGAAGAAGCGTCAAACATTTCTTCAGTTACACCCAGTACCCCTGTCAGCAGCACACCCTCTGCAAGATATATGAGCCACACTAAGAGTGTGGGAGAGAGTGAGACACCAATGCGAAAAAGTTCATCATCACTGAGCGTAACTGGGTCGCAGAAGTCATCATCATCCCGTAAAATGGTCCAGCCCAGCATTAGAAGCATGTTGTTTTCAGAAGCGCCATATGAACGCAACCACCCAATGGCGCGTCTGTATAACACTAAGCTGGCTAAAATGCTAGCGCTGGACCTTCTCCCTTTTTCTTTTGTGGAAGGGGTGGGTTTTCTTGAAATGGTGGCAACGCTCTGCCCTAAATGGAAGGTTCCTAGCCGGTTCTATTTTGCCAGAGTTGCGGTTCCAGCATTACATGAAGATGTGCTGGAGGTGATTGGGGCAGCTTTGCAGAAGAGTGCTGTTCACACTATACATCTGACAACAGCCATGTGGAGCAGTTGCGCAGCCACTGATTACATGTGCATCACTGCACACTGGGTCTCTTTTTCAGGGGTTAAAGCAAAGATAAAACGCTGGTGTTGACGAGGACAAAGTTCATAAAGCTGCTCGGAAACATGCAACAATAGCCATGTTTGGCATGGAGAAAAGTCATACAGGAGAAAACATTTTTCATGAGTTTAACACAAAGGTCTTTGAATGACTGTCCCCAAGAAAACGCATGATTGGTTATGTTTCCACGGATAATGGCGCCAATGTAGTTAAAGCCATGGATATGGGTAACTATTTCAGAGTGCCGTGTCTGGCTCACTGTATAAACCTGGTTGTTAAAAAATTCTTGAGTGAAGAAAGTCCAGTCTCCGAGTTACTGACCACCTGCCGAAGAATGTGCACACATTTCAACCATTCTTTTAAGGTCCAGAAGAAGCTGAGGTGCCTGCAACATGAACGTAAATTGCCAGTAAAAGCACTCATCCAGGAGGTGGCAACACGTTGGAACTCAACCTTCTACATGCTTGAGCGTCTGTATGAGCAGTATGCGGTAGTCGATCAGTATTTCTTTAAACTTGGTACACCTATGATAGACATGAGGATACAGGTGGAGCAATGGGACCTAGTTAAAAGGCTGACAGACATGCTTCGTCCTTTTGAGGTCTTCACACGTGCAGTCAGCAGGGAGGACTGTAATTTGGGAAAAGCTATCCCATTGTTGAGCATGCTAGAGCACCGACTGAAGGCGGTGTGTTCTAAGTTTGAAAAAGATGGAAAGGAAGAAGCATTTGAGTTGGCGGAGAAGTTATTACACCGCCTACTTGGCGATGATCGTCTTGAAATGATCAACACAGAACAGCATTACATTTGTACTACTATTCTGGATCCACGGTACAAAAAGGCAGTGGCAGGCAGAGTATTCTTTCCTTTTGATGACGCAGATGTTACAAAGTACAAACATTGGCTAGCTGTGTCAGCCACTCGGTTTGAAAGAGAACGGCAGGAAATTGAAGGAAAAGGCAGTACATCAGCATCAGCAGGCCGTCCGCAGTCAGAAAAATCCACTTCTGCATTTGTGGCTGTGGCAGAAGTGAGTGATTTTCCCTCTCAGCCGTTAACGACACCAGCAACCGTATCATCTGCACCAGACACAACAGTAATATTGTGTGAAGAAGAGGATTGGTTAACTCAGCTTGGTTTTGCTTCTGAAATGGTCCCAGAAAAAAGTAAGCAAAGTGGAGGAACCCTGGAGAACCTTGAGTCGATGGTGCAGGCCTATCTGAATGACTCAACAGAGGTCCATCTTTCTCATGACCCATTGGCGTATTGGCATGGGAAAACAGTTGTGTGGCCCGAGATCACCAACCTGGCTATAAATTACTTGTCTTGCCCACTCGCAAGCATGTCTTCTGATGGTGTTTTCAGTGCTGCTGGTGGCATTGTAACTTCCAAAAGGATCCGCCTCTCGCCCAAAAATGTGGAGAGGTTAACAATGATCAAGATGAATCAGCACCTCATACCACCAGATTACAAAATACAAGAATGCACGCAGGAAGAAGACGAGGAGGACGCCAAATTAGATGAGGGAAGTTCTTCTCTGTTAAGTGACCTACTCCCGTCTGAATTCGCAAAGTTTGAGGACGAGCTCTTCTTCCCTGACACCGAGCCCTGAAAATTAGTCAATGAATCACTAACTTTCTTTTTCGTCCTTATTCACTTTTATTCCTGTGTGTCTGTCTTTCTTTGTTTGCAACATCTATATAAAACAAAAAACTTTAATCACCTAATCACAAAAACAAGCCCATCAGCAGAACTGTCTTCACTTATTTGCTTATTGATTTGAAGGTGCCGCAGTCTGCATTCCTCATGTTCACCAGTTCACAAGAACATGCTCCTCTATCCTCCTCCTCCTCCTCCTCCAGACTCCTATTTCCCTCAAAGCAGATGGCTGGATTACGCCCAATGGAGAAAGACTCTGCACTTGTGGGGGTGTTCTACTTCTTTGCGGGTGAGTTGACGGGTCTGGGGCATTGCTGTGAAGGTCTAATACCGGATAAAAGTGGTTTGGAGAAAATCGGCGCAGAAAAAGATTTTGCGCTTTTGATCACTTGCCTGTCTTTGGGGTGCTGTTTGGCGGGCTTTTAGGTTGTTGTGGGTGGGTGTTGGGGTCTTAGAGCACTGCTGGCACAGTCTAATATTGATTGCATTTGTTTTTCAGGAAATCCATGGTGGGAAAGGGGAGTTAGGGCCTAGCTGCACAGCGTATTTGGACAGAATTGAAGGTAGTAGGCCCATTTTTGTTTTTTGCCTGTTTGGGGGTGTTCTGCTTTTTTGCGGGTGGCTGCAGGGGTCTGGGGCCATTGCTGGGAATGTTTAATACCGGATAAAAGTGGTTTGGACAAAATCGGAGGGGAACATTTTTTTGCGTTTTTGCTGACTTGCTTGTTTTTGAGGTGCTGTTTGGGGGGTTCCGGGTGTTTGTGGGTGGGTTTTGGGGTCTGGGAGCACTGCTGGGTATGGATAGTTTTGATTGCAAGAGGTTTGAAGCAAATCCGTAGGGCCTAGCTGCAGAGCGCATTTGGACAGAATTGAAGGTAGTAGGCCCATTTTTGCTTTTTGCCTGTTTGGGAGTGTTCTGCTTTTTTGCGGGTGGCCGCAGGGTTCTGGGGCAATTGCTGGGAAGGTCTAATACCAGATAAAAGTGGTTTGGAGAAAATCGGAGCAGAAAAAGATTTTGCGCTTTTGATGACTTGCCTGTCTTTGGGGTGCTGTTTGGCAGGCTTTTAGGTTGTTGTGGGTGGGTTTTGGGGTCTGGGAGCACTTCTGGCACAGTCTAATGTTGATTGCATTTGTTTTTCAGGAAATCCATGGTGGGAAAGGGGAGTTAGGGCCTAGCTGCAGAGCGCATTTGGACAGAATTGAAGGTAGTAGGCCCATTTTTGCTTTTTGCCTGTTTGGGGGTGTTCTGCTTTTTTGCGTGTGGCTGCAGGGGTCTGGGGCCATTGCTGGGAAGGTCTAATACCGGATAAAAGTGGTTTGGAGAAAATCGGAGCAGAAAAAGATTTTGCGCTTTTGATCACTTGCCTGTGATACATCCACACATGAATGACCGAGTTCTACTAAACTTATTAACAGAGGTAGTGAGTGTCCATCGTAATAGCCGGATATATGCTGTGCTTGCAGATTTTCATGTGCGCCATCAACTTGATTGGTCATCAAGAACATCCTCCTCCTAGACGTGGCAAAGCTGCTGTGTCCTTCACCTTCAGTACTATTTCTTGTAGTAGTAGCCAATGTCAAAGAAATTCAACGCAAGTACTTTCAATACTTTACCATTTGTTCGGCTACATTGTGGCACTATTCTAGTGTACTGTCACCTGCTATATTCTCTATTGTACCGTTCTAATGCTACTGTAAGGACAAACAAGGTTTCATTTTCTTTTTTTTCAGATGCTGCAACTGCCACTGTGTAACACCACAAGTACCACCGCAATGATGACATTTCATCCGCCCAGGATTGCCAACCTTAATCGCCATTTCCCGTGCAGCCAGCCCTGTGCCTAGCCCTATTTCAAATTACAGGTAAGATAAGCGTTTGGGGGGAGGTAGTATAATGGAGTATTAGGGGAGACGAGAGACTGACGCTCCTAGGACTATTGAATTCACTTACTCTTTGACAGGCACTTAGTTTTGAAAACATTTGGGCAATTACTAGTACTTACACAACTTGAATCAAGATGCCACTTAAGTTTCAGGAAAACAAACTTACTGTTAAACCCCCACCCATCAGCCTCAAAAGCAGTAAAAAACACGTATGCTAAGATAAAGTTTAGAGGGGGTGCTAGAGGGCGCACTGCGGGATGGCTGGCTCCTGAGTCAGCTCCGCCGGACGGGAGACTACTGAGCCTAATAGCGGAATGGTAATGGACTGAAAACAGACGGACATCGCTTCATGTGCCGTCGGAACATGTGAGGAGCCCCTGCCGAATGTTTATGCGGGCTGCGACTGCAGGCCAAAGTGTTTTCAGTGGTGATTAGTGTGGCACTCGGACGACTGGTCAAAATGGCGGTGACCCTGACCGGCAGCGGAGGACCAGACGGGCGTCCTCTGACTACCCTGTGAGCCCTCTGGACACTGGCGGAGCAAAGCGGCACAGCTAGCGACGGCGCGGAGCGGAGACACGGGTGCAGACCCACAATATTACGGACAGTGAGTACCTGGCGCTCTGCGATCCACGGCTCGCAAAATGGCGGCCGGCGTGGAACGCACAGGAATAAGGCGTAATGCTGCCCGATACCAAGCTTAAATGTATGCTGACCCGGCCGGAGAAGCACAATAGGCGGGCCTCTATCTCCCCTGCGACGTGTATGAACATTGAGGGTGTGCGGACACTATATGGGGACATGAGGTACCGGAATGTTATAGAGCCAGCGCTGCGGACTGTAGGATGTTAAGGCAATGTTCAATATCGTGATCCTGGTTTCGTATGCTTGGCGCTCTCTCTGCTGCTAGATGACGACCTGCGCTGTGGTGTTATGTAAGCATTGTTGGTGGCGCTCTGACGGCTGACACGCGGCGGACCTTGTGGGCTGTTCCTACCAACTGCAGCACCCTCCCAGACGCCTTGGAGCAGGGGCACTTTGAGGATACCACGACTGAGTGTGCCAGTCTGTAAATGGTGACGGCGCCAACTGCGTCTCCATGTGTAAGATGACTGCATGAGCACGAGCAATACTCTTGACGCAGAGAGGCCTTTGCCGTGGAACTACCACACTACTAACGTACTGTCCCTGCCGTCTGAGGAAGTGCGCATGACACGGGGCGCACTACCGGATCGCGTTCTGCCTGTACGCGCCAACGGTGGGAAGAAGCGAGCGTAACTGAGGAAGTAAGAGTAGCTGTTAACGCGGCACCTCTGCAAACTAACTAAGCGTCAATCAGGGAGGCAGACTACCCGGGGCGCTTTCATCGACTTCGGGTGCTGGGGCGGCCGCAGGTACCTCTGCTGTGACGGCAGACCGCACTAACGGCGAATGACAACGGTGACTAGGAGAACTCACGCCGCCCAAGCGCTACAGCGTCTCAACCACGGATCGCCAAGTGCAGCTGGCGTCATGGGCAAACCTGAAAAACAACAAACAAAGCTACAGTTCGGGGCCAAGAAACAGACAAAAGGAGCGACTGGAGGATCGGAAACGGACGCAGACCCTGAGACCACTGAAAGCGCTGGAATGGAGGGAATTTTGAGGGCCATACAGTGCAGCCTGCAGGAAATGAATGGCAAACTAGACACTCTCACGCAACGGGTGGACCACATGGCCGCGAAAATGGACAAACATGGTGAGCCGCTGGTGGAAGCCGAAACGAGGATCTCGGCAGTAGAAGATGTCTCTAACACAAACACGAAAGCCTGTAATGTCATGGAGAAAGCATTGGACTCCCTACGCAGTAAGACAGAGGATTTGGAAGCGCGGTCCCGCCGCAACAACATTCGCATAGCGGGACTGCCGGAGACAACAAATACAGGGAAAATGGAACTCTACGTGGAGACCCTACTTAAAGAACTCTTTGGTGAGGAGGCCTTTTCCACAGTGTTCTTGGTCGAACGTGCCCACCGTTCACTGGCACCCCCCCCCCCCGAAACCAGGGGCACCTCCACACATCATCATAGCGCGTCTCTTAAACTATAGAGACAGAGACATGGTCCTGCGGAGGGCACGTGAAAAGGGAGACATTACCCACCAGGGGAACAAACTCGACTTTTATCCGGACCACACCATGGCCGTGCAGCTGGCACGCAAAGAATTCCAGTCAGCAAAAAAGAAGCTCAGGGATCTGGGAGTGGAGTACTCCATGTTATATCCAGCGAAACTCAAAGTTAATCAAGATGGAAGATCAACGATTCTGGTAACACCGCAGGCAGCTCATGAATTTATCAAAAAGCTGATCAAGAGGAAGAAAACATCGGAGCAAGGAGGGCAGCACGAAGACGAAAGCTGAGAGGGCACGCCGTGGCTGAGTTTTTTCTCCTTCGCCTACACGTGGAAGCACATGATGGGGTGTCTTTATTTCCAGAACTCTATGGAGCAGCAGGTACTGTGTGAATGGCTCGTATGAACGGTGAAGGACAGCTGGGTCTCATGGCCACTGGCGGGGTCTTCCTGTCTCCTGATGTGCCTGACAAATGTATGCAGCAATTCCGAAACACGTGTTATACCATGTACTGAGTGGTCAGTTTGGTTGGCCGCGAACATTGGCGAACTTATTGACTGTGATAACTCACCTTCTCAGGTTGCACGAATGGGTCTGGGATATAAGACAAGTTTAGATCCAAAAGGCACGAGCAGGGAGTGACCAGTTGACGGAGAAATACTCTCCTACTTCAACCCAGCTGCACCACGCCGAACTATATGAGTGCACCCTGAACGCGGAACTGTGGGAAAATTTGGGAAGAGGGGTACGCGATATTAGCACATGGCACACCATGGCGCGTGCAGCTGAAATGGTTTTGGGTCCTATTGACACCATAATATTGTGCTTTAGTAATGATGTAGTCTACCCGTCCACATCCACGCATGTGGGTGCAAAAGTGTGCACCGGGCGGACCCCCAGATTGGGTGTTCCCCGCTGAATGTTGGTTTCAAATGTTATCCGAGTTGGGGTATTGGCTTTGGCAGGATTGGGTTGCTGAAGTGGGTGGGGGGACAACAGTAACAGTTGGGGAAGTTGTATACAATTCACTGTATCTGAGAAACATTGCGAACTCCGATCTGCATTATTTACCTGGGAAGGTAGCTGTCCGCATGACCGACATAGGGCCGAACGGCTCACCACGCATGAGACACAACGTAGAGCACTTAAGAGATGGTAGGGCCACACACTGATGTTGGGAATGGCGCTAACCTAAATCTGATCACTTGGAATGTCAGGGGAATGAATCACCCCAAGAAGATACGTCTAATCTTTGCTTACCTCACCAGACATAAAATAGATATTGCATTCCTTCAGGAGACGCACATTGCAGCACACACCATTCCGACAATAGGGAGTAGATGGGCGGAATCAATACACAGCGCTAATTATTCATCCTATGCAAGGGGGGTCAGTATACTCGTACGAAAGGGGCTCAACTTCCGGGTGTCCAAAGTGATCAGGGATCCAGAAGGCAGGTTTGTCGTAGCAATTGGTTTACTGAGACATCAATCGATTGCTTTCATTAACACGTATGGGCCGAACACTGACGACCCCAGTTTCTACACTAAACTATGGCGTACTATCTCTGACTTGCAGATTCCGCATTTAGTGTGGGGTGGGGACTTTAACATTGCCTTACAAGATGGGATGGACAGATCGCCGAACACTGCGGAAACCCACACACAGGCACGCGCTGAGCTGCTAGACGCTATTGAAGAACTACATCTTAGGGATATTTGGAGAACGCGTAATCCGGGAAGTACACTAGCTACACATGTGTCGGAAGTGCATAATAGCTGGTCCAGAATTGACTATTGGTTGGGATCGAGAGATGTGTCTCTGTGGGCAGTAGATATCAAGCACTTACCACGCACGCTCTCCGACCACAACCCTGTCTTGCTCTCTCTACAACTACCACATTACACACCACCACCCTTCGCCTGGTGATTTAATGCGGCAGCATTGCACGACACTGTGTTCACTGAGACAATCCACAACGCCATAGAAGAATATTTTGTCCTCAACTCCCCCTCGATGGATGACAAAGGGGTTTTGTGGGAGGCCTTTAAGGCGACGATTAGGGGGAAATGTATTAGTACGACTGCGGGAATACTGAAAGACATCAGGCAACAAATTAAAATTAGGGAGACCAGGCTCCATGACCTGGAACTACAATATGCCCATACTCAAGATGCCACTGTACTAGGGGATATAAAACAAACCTTAACGGAACACCAGGACTACGCCACGGCAGAGCTAAAATACATAACCAAGCGGGGTATTGCCAGAGCATATGGAGAAGGGGGAAGGCCTGGGAGGGCATTAGCTCAAAGAATATGTACAGGTCGCATTCCACAGCACATTCACACGGTCCACAATGAGGAAGGAGCGAATAGGTATGACATGCAGGGGATACTGAAAGAATTTAGTAAAACGTATGAACAACTGTATAAAGCGCAGCTTTCCGCGTCACCGGCGGCCATTTTGGATTACTTGGCGGATATAGAGATGGCGTGGCTGTCCGATGGACACAGAGCATATTTGGCTAGGCCAATCACAGTGGAAGACGTGACCGAAGTCATTAAAGCTCTCCCGAATGGTAAAGCGCCAGGGCCTAATGGCTTCACGGGGGAATTCTACAAAGCTTTTGCGGACCAGTTGGCCCCTCATTTAGTAGAAATGTATGGGGATGCGCATGAGAAGCAAATCCTCCCGGAATCTCTGCGAGAGGCTATGCTAATAACATTACTTAAGCCTGGTAAGGACCCTGAACTCTGTGATTCCTACAGGCCCTTGTCACTTATCAACGTAGACGTTAAAATTCTTGCCTGCCTACTGGCTACGAGGCTTAAACCTCTGATGCCTGCACTGATTAGACCTGACCAATCGGGGTTTATACCTGAAAGATCAACGACACATAACACGAGAACTCTGTTCGCATTATCGCATTATTTAACACCTGAAACCAAAGCAGCGGCGATCCTAATGGACGCCGCGAAGGCATTTGACACGATAGGGTGGGACTATTTACACACAGTTCTGAGATGCATGGGT
Source organism: Lissotriton helveticus (assembly GCF_964261635.1). Classification (NCBI taxonomy): domain Eukaryota; kingdom Metazoa; phylum Chordata; class Amphibia; order Caudata; family Salamandridae; genus Lissotriton; species Lissotriton helveticus. Next base: position 5,587,243 of record NC_136072.1, read on the forward strand.
TTTCCGGTGATGTTTACACAATGGATATCACTCCTTTACACAAATCTGTCAGCCAGAATAAAGGTTAACGGTTTTTTATCTGACCCCATCGTAATAGGTAGAGGGACCAGGCAGGGATGCCCCCTGTCTCCTCTGCTATTTGCGCTGGTGCTGGAGCCACTGGCTTGCAAAATAAGGCAGCATCATCATTACTCAGCCCTACAGTTTCCGACAAGGCCCCTACACATATCGCTTTATGCGGATGATATGATACTATACGTTAGAGACCCCGCCCAGAACCTCAACCCTTTATTGAGAGAATACATTAAATTCGGGCAACATTCCGGCCTGCAAATTAATTGGGCCAAGTCTCAAGTGCTGGCACTAACTGATAGTACGGTCCCATTTACATTGGACTACCCATTAGAATGGCAAGATGAACCCACGAGGTATCTAGGAATATGGTATCATCGTGACCCTGAACTGGTCATTCGTACGAACTATGGTAGGGTAATCTCGGAATTAGAGGAGAAGATAAGACGGTGGAACAAATTACCACTCTCACTGGCGGACAGGACTGCGATTGTTAAAATGGTAGTGCTACCAAAATTCCTTTACTTATTCAACAATATCCCAATCAAGCCACCAGCTGCAGTTTTCAGAAATATAAATAAGTTAGTACAAAATCTTATCTGGGCAGGGAAGCAGGCCAGGATACAGCTTCAAACGATTACACTACCGTATGCACAGGGCGGTTTCAGGGTACCTGACCTCTATCTGTATTATTTATGTGCACAAGCACAATTCGCGTTCTTCTGGCACCATGAAATACCGTTTATGTCACACGTGGCGATTGAAACAGGGGACGCACACCCCATCCCGTTGCCCTCCATACTACTGCACAAACGCCCTCCTCTACATGCAAAAGATATCAATACAATTGACACTACTAACACGGCATGGCGCTTAATGGGTAAAAAGGCAAACAAACTCCCGCTGTATGCGCCGGATTTACCCCTAGCACACCACCCAGAACTCTCAGTAACGCAAGAAAAAGTAGGCATGACGCTCTTACAACAAGCTGGAATAGATAAACTGGGGGATCTTTATGAAGATGGGCATTTCAAACAACTGGACACCCTGACATACATTAGCAATCAAACGGCACTCTTCACCTTCACCTATTACAGACTGCAGAGGGCAATGAAGGAACTGTATGCAGGGTATCCCGCCGAACCCAGTCCTCTCACATCATTACAGTATCTACTGACGACACCCACGGCAGCGCATATAGTCTCCCGATTGTACACCAGGTTACAGGTCGACATAGACAGCGACACTGACCACATGCGAATTAAATGGAATGCTGCACTGGTCGACCCACTTTCCACTGAGGACTGGGCCAGGACGTGTATGCTCACTGACATGTTGACCCCAAACGGGAACCTGCGAATAATTCATTATAAATACTTACACCAAATCTACCACACACCACGTAGATTACATAGATGTGGGCTGAGGGAAGATTCAAGATGTAAAAGATGTAGAATGGAGGACGCTGATTTTATGCATCTAGCGTGGGACTGCCCCAGGGTGGCTGATTATTGGACAGAGGTGACGGGGGCCTTGGGAGTGATGGTGGGCATGCCCATAGAATGCTCGGCGAGGGTGTGTTTGCTGGGCCTGGTTCCGGCTGTGCGCGCAACCAAGCGTAAGTACTGTGTGATAGCTTTATTGATGGCAAAGTGCAGAGTGTCGCTCCATTGGGACAGCAGAAAATGTCCCAAGTTAAAAGACTGGTTAACAGACTTAACGTATTGTAAAGACACTCTGAATACCTATGAAGAGGAACTGCCTACCGGCTCAAGGCCCCGGGACTTTTGGATGTACCTGGTTGAATACTTGAAGGGGAGGGCACTGCCATCAGCAGGATCAGATTTAGAGTGCTAGTTGAGCTAGCAGATGAGTGGGAAAGCCGAGTGGTAAGCTACAACAAAAATACGGATTGCAAAAAAAGGAGTGAGAATGTTGTGATACAGTGATAGTTTCTTCAGTTGTAGATGAATCTACTTAAGTTTAGTAAGTAATGTTAAAAATGTTCTACTGTGCTATAACGTCAGCTTTGTTATATCTACAGTGCATGCCCTGTCGAGACTGTCTTATATTAAACGCCACCGAACCCCCGGGTTGTCGGTCTCAAGGCTGTATTTTACTGATACCAATCACGTTATGACTGCCATTGAGTTGCTGCCGGCCTCCGGGTTGTAGGCGAAATAGCGGTGTACTGTATTTCACTCGCAAATAAACAGTTTTTGAACCAAAAAAAAAAGATAAAGTTTAAAGTATATTTATATATCCCTAACATAAATAATCTCCCGCAAGACCCAACCCACCCCCCCTCGCAAACCCCAACGAATGTCCGTGAAAACTAAGTCCAAAAAAGTAGAAAACCCAACTCCCAATTCCCACCCCCCAGAAGTCTTTAAAAAAGGGGCAAGGGACAGTGTCCTCCTACTGCTGGCTGCTGTTGACTTTCGGGCCAGGTCGGCATGCTCCTTGCGGAGGGTCTCGAGCAGGGTTTTGGTGTTGAGGAGCTCCTGCTCGAGGTATGACACCCTCAGTGAAAGGCGGTGCGCGCGTGCCTTGCACCTGCTGTGGGGGGCAGCTGATTTCTTTGCTGCTCGGCGGTGGCGGGTGGCTGCGGTACCCCGGCTCCATACCGCTGGAGACCTGCTGCCCTGACTGGCTGACCCAGGGAGCATGGAGGAGGATGCAGGTGTCGCCGTGGATGTTGTTGAAGTACTCTGCGTGTCCTCCTCCTCCTGGGCCACCAGCCGCCGATATTCGGCGACAGTGTCCTCCAGCCTCCGTTGCCAGGCCCTTTTAGCCAGCTCCTTCCGTGTTGGTTTGGAAGGAGCATCTATATGAAGAAAGAAAGACATAGTCTGTAACCAATGCTCTTTAAGATTAACACAAAATGATTCAGCAGAGAGTTGTGTCACAGTAGAACTAGCAACTTGCAAGCGCAGTACATAACTATTGTGGCCAGTATCTATCTAACCTCCCACTTCTTCATCCTTGCTCTAACATTAGTGGGAGTTTAAGGAATCAATTCTACGAGCACTATGGACTCACTCCATTAGAGTCGACTATGACAGTACACCAGTCTTATTCTTCTTCTTCTCTCTTGTTTAGCAAAATTGGTACGTTAACTTCTGCAAGCCGGCATAATGCCAGCGCAGTCAACTTGCACCCGAGAAAAACAGACGCCCGCCATGATGAGTGAGACAGACTTGCGTTACTGTACCAGTCCAGTACATGCAGGTGGTGATGCTCTTACTTTTCTATTACGGGTGGCACTGAGAATACTGTGTTACAAGGGCTACTGCTGAATTAATTTAACTTACACCCTACAGTGCCAATGAATACTAGAAAAGGAAAATGAAGAAGACAAATAATCTGATTATCTATCACTGCACATGGTATGTATTTGCTTACATATGGGATGACTTTAGGTGCTTTGCTTTTTATTGAGTGAACAGTGATACATCCACACATGAATGACCGAGTTCTACTAAACTTATTAACAGAGGTAGTGAGTGGCCATCGTAATAGCCGGATATATGCTGTGCTTGCAATACAAACTACTGCTACTATTCATGGTAGTATTCGGACAAAATTACAACTTCTTTTCCTTGCCTTTCCTACACTGGGACGGACGTGCGGGTGCGGTGTTACATGCTCTTCAAAGTAACACTTAGTTCATCCAGTGACCGTCTACTCTCTCTAGATACACATATGCTATCTAAGAGTCAGATAGTACCATGATCCAGGCATCCATCCATTCAAACTATATGTCAATCATTCTTCTTCATGTCTCTCATCTGGACAAACCTTACGTTTCTCACGGGAAAACAACCTTTTCATTTTATTTGGGAAACCGCAAGCCATACATCCGTGCTTGACTTGAATTTCAATTTCAACCAAAGCATATATTGCGCACACATACAGTTTCTGTATCACCCACCCAGGCTGTTCTCCTTCCACCCATCCTTGCTTCATCCTTCACCCAGCCATGCATCATATTCCTTCCCAGCCACCTCGTGCACCAATCAAACACATATCATTCTTCTTTGTCAGTCATCATTACTTTAACTTGCTCGTCCTTCCACACTTACTTACACCCTTCTTTCGCTTTTCGTTCATCCCATCCATCAAGTTCATCTCAGATCTGATTTGGATTCTCGAAAAAAAAATTCACTGCTGAGTTGAAGTAAATTTAGAGGAGGCTACTACCTGGTTGATAAAAAACTTTGTTCTAAATTTGAAAGTCTGCTTAACAGTATAGTAACTTAACTGTAGAACATATATACTACACCCGTGCAGAGAGCACACTATGCAGTCTGCAATCTCAATAAGTAAGGAATATAAGAGCTTACCACTGCCTGCCACTACCGTGGCAACCCGCACAGCAGTTTCGTCTGGCACTTGCACCGCCTCCTCACCAGAACTGTCCTCCTCCACCTCTGCGCTGGGCCCAGCACCAGATGTTCCACCTACAAAGTACATTTAAGAATGTTAGATGTCATTGACATACACCACTCACTAGTATTTTGTCTAGGAATGAAGAAATGTGAATACAGAAACCAATCTAATAATTTGTGACTGTCTACTCTAAAGTAAAATGTCCCTTTTTCCAGGGAAGGGTGTTGTCTTGCTGCACTTTTTGGCACAACTGATGAATGCTTGCTTTTTAACACGCACCATTTTTCTCATAACAGACAGAAGCTTCACTTCTAAGAACAAATCATCATCACTAGGACGGAGTGACCAACTATTCAGCACCAAAAAGAAAAATTAAAGTTCAAACCAGGTGAGGGCTCGGCTCGCCCACAATAAATGTGTGAAATCACTAAGCACTTTCCCATTTTTAATCAACCGTTTGTTTTATGACAAGCTTGATTTTAATAAATATTTTTACTTTTAATAAAGCTTTAAAACTTAAATAGACTCTGTGGTTTTTGGTCAAGAGTGAATGAGCAAAAGGTTTTGCAATTTCCAAGCATGAGTCCGTGCCTCTGATACTTCTGGACTCTGACTCCGTACTCTTGCCCTGCGTTGGATAATCATCATTGGGGATCAATCATCGATGAATTCGGGAGCTAAATAACTCTGCCACACTATCTAGTCAGTAAGGAGATTGGGGGTTCTTCAAAGTCTGATATCACTGAGGTATGTGGAGAGTCTACCTGCGCCTATTATAATTGATAAACAATGCACTATTTAGTGTCCATAGTTCTGTTTGTGCAGATTTGTCCATGCAATAGTAGTAGTATTGATTGTCCTCCTATCCAAACCAAAAGTAAAGTAGTATCTTATTCTTTCTTGGTGGTCATTCACCTTTTTATTGTTGGTAATTGTCAAAGCATAAACATTTAGAAGACTTGAAAAGACATTATGGACAATCCCAGAGGACTGCACTCAGTGCATAGAGCTATTGCTGACTAGAATGGGAGTTTCGTTTAACACCTTTTGCCAACTGTGCAATCTTAGTTAGCTACACAGACAGACTAATAAGAATAATCTAGTAATACCACAGGGAGTCATAGTAGAGGCAGGATAAGAATTTAGATACAGTCTACAAGAAGATCAAAGACGATTTAGAAAAAATCGAATGAGGAACGCTAGGAAAAAATAGGTACTCTATATTAAAATTAAAACTTACCGGGGCCAGCAAATGAGCCCTCGCCTGACCGATCCTGGCCTTGAACAGCAGCAGCAGCCGATAACCCCTCCTCCTCTGTCCTCTTGCCCCTGGGGGCAGCTGATGTACAACATGAAAGAAAGAAAGACCCGAAAACATGGATGATTGTTGTCAACCAAATCAAACATTTCAAAAGAACAATAACAAAATATTTTGGCGAAATAGCAAATAGACAATTATTCCACAGGATATATTGACCTATCTCATGTGGTCTACTACGATATTAGTATTGCTTGATTTGCGGACCGTCGACTTGGAAAGTTATGTAACTCACTAAACAAACTACTAAAAAGGTTCGCCTAGGACTGGCATGCAGCAGTCCGCAGCAAGCGAAGTGACAGACAAACTGCATCGGACGCCGGGCTCTCTGCTTCCCTGCTGCCTGCCGCTTCCCGGCCATCGCGGCGAGGCGGCAGATCGGGGACTACATCCCCCAGCACCGCTTGCGCCTAGGAAGGCGCGTATCCTGTCCCGCCCCTGGAGGTGCGCTTAAGGCCAGCGTGAGCCCCGGGGGAGTGGGGGACCTGACACTGCCACTGACCTGGGAGGTCGCCACTTGGGCTCCTGGTCCACCGCAGCCCCAGCGCTGCTTGCTTGCTGCATCGGACGCCGGGCTCTCTGCTTCCCTGCTGCCTGCCGCTTCCCGGCCATCGTGACGAGGCGGCAGATCGGGGACTACATCCCCCAGCACCGCTTGCGCCTAGGAAGGCGCGCATCCTGTCCCGCCCCCGGAGGTGCGCTTAAGGCCAGCGTGAGCCCCCGCGTCGCGGGATCGCGCGCGGGTCGGTGCCCGGGGCTAAGCCCGGGCAAAGGGCGGGCCCTCTCTGGCCCTCAGCGGCACGAGGAGGACGGGGACGGGCTAGTCCCCTTGGCATCCCCACAAGAGAAGGTACAGTGCCTATTCTCTTTTGTAGAAGACTTATGGACTTTACATAAATTATGACAACCAAGGGGGCCTATCCAATCTTCACTCAAAAACGACGCCCGGGCCAGGAAATGGACACGTACACTCAGAGCCATATGACCCTTATCACTATCAGCTAAACAGATTCGGATGATTGCCGTCAACCCCTAGATCCAACTCAAACCCTCCCACAAACCTCTGTCAGTTCAGAAAAATTTTCTTATTGGGAGGAATTAAATGCTTTGTGCGGGACTAATTTCATTCCAGTTATAGCCCCTTCCCCCGTAAAAGGCTCCACTATCGACCCTCGCGCCGATAGACCTTGCGATCCACCCCTATCACCCAAGGAGGATAGCAGCCAAGCTATTGGACTGTCACAGGGCCAAAGTGCGAAAAGGAAGCACGACGGGGTTAATGATTACGAAACAGAAGCTAAAATACAAAAACTCTGTACTGATTCCTCATCGCCCGCCATAAATCCTATCTCATCCAAGGTGCACACTGGAACTTTGGATGACGAAGTAGCATCCCCCCATCTGCAACTATTGCCCCACTTTGAATTGATGTTAAGATCTGTAATAACACCGCTGCTTGACCAAATCAACATCTTAGGGGATAGGTTGACAAGCCTAGAGACTAATATTAAAGCCAATTCTTTCCCTCCCGCAAAGGTTGTTACACCTAATTGTTCCACTTTCCCTACTGCCCCCAAAGTGCCTCTCAGTATTAAAACTGCCCCAACTGTAAGTCAATCTCCCAACTGCCTATCTAAAACCGTTACCAAAATCGCCCATACATCTGTGATTAATGCCACAAAAAATGTCCAAACCGATCGACAATCTCCTAAGAGACAATCTCCAATTGCCACCAAAATTGCCCGCAAACCCGTGTTATCTAATTTCTCTGCTACTAGAGCAGAACCTAACAGAGCAGCTTGTATAGATTTGCCTCCAGAAGCCGCCCCCTTTGTGCTTGTTCTTGCAGGAGTACCTGCACCCATCCACAGGAAACCTGAAAGCCATCAGGACCTATTTCATAAAGTCCTGTTTCGGTTAACAAAAAATAGACCCCTCCCACCCAACAAAAACGGTGGTATCCTGAGCGTTAGAAGGGTGGACTGGTTAGGGTCATCAGCTAAAGAAATTCCCGGGGACCTAGTTTTAGTTAAATTTAGGGACAGGCACACAGTCCCCTACTTGCGATCCTCCCAGCCCCATGAAAATGATGGCTCCATTTCAGTTTGGGATCTCTACGATTTTTACCCTAGTACCCCACCTATCCCCTCACCAAGATCAACAGCCCTACGCAAATATCTGTTAGGAAGGGGTACTATCAACTATCAACACTCCTACCCCTATTAGATCAGCCCCAGCTATTAGAAATCGGTAGTGAATGTTTATGGAAATCAGTATTATGTAAATATGTATCGTGGTTTTTATTGAAGCTTGTGTTTTTATATTGATGTATACTTTTATGATTTCTTTGTGGAATCGAAATAAAGTTATATTTGATTTGATTTGATTTGACAGACAAACTCCATCGTGATTGCAGATCAGTGACAACACTAAAAAGTTTCCTACTACATTAACCAGTCATACTCAAACTATCAATCCACCACCACTATTTCTTCTTATTGCCAGGTGTACAAAGGAAGGACTGGACTTGAGTCTGTAGGGGCAGATTTACAAGCCCCTTGCGGCTCTTTTGCTCCATTGTTGCGTGACTTTTGTGACGCAGCGGCAGAACAAAAGAGGCGCCATGGTGCGGCGTATATTAACAACGTGACGCATATGGGAGATGCATCACGTTGTAAAGCCCTGCGCCATCAGGGGGCGTTCCGGCGCAAGGTAGGGCATTCCTGCGCAGGAACGCATCCTAAAAGTGGCTGAGGGAAATCTACAAGATTTCAATCAGTCACTTTTAGGACAATGATGCATGACTCAAAACCTGCGCCTGCTTGAAGCAGACGTACGGCTTCACGCAGCATTGGGGAGATAGGGCACCCCAGAGCATTGCTGGAGCTGCACCATCGTTGCGACGCAACTCCAGCAATGCGCCGCCTTTACGGCACAGATGCGTAATGCTTCGGTGACGTTTTGGGCTCAATTACTGGTGCATCCCTGCTACTTTGCAGGGATGCGCCGGTAATTGAAAATCTGACCCTTAGTGTCTAGCATTACGCAGTTCCTTACACTACACTCATACATAATTTCTCAGGCCAATGAAATGAACACAAAATCGAAAACAAATAAGCATAGTAGCAATGCTACTGAGAAGGAGAGCAGTGCACCTGAAATGCACAGAAGATTTTGAAATATAATTTACCTACAATGTAATCGGCATCATTATTGCTCTTGGTAAAAAACAAAAATTTGCAATATAATAACACACAGAGCAGGAGAAAACAGAGTTGTGATGAAATAGCTAGAAATAGCTACTACTACTCACCAAGCCCGGGGATCTCGATGCCGAGCACGTCCAGCAAGTCGCGTTCCCGGTCCAGGAGATCCGTCCAATGGTGGGTGGCCTGGTTGTAGGTGCGCGGGACCCGAGAGTGTTGAAACATGGCCCGGCACACCTTCTCCCACCGCTTCCGGCGCTCCCGGAGCCCGTAGCCGCTAGCGATCTTGCCGCCTGCCATGATGGCCCTGGGGAGGCGGCGCTGGACATAAAACACTAGTGCGGCCACCTCCTCCGCGCTAAAAATCTCCCGGGCTATGACTTGCTCCCCCCTCATACGCCCGCACGGGAGCCGGGCATGGGGTGCGGGACCCTTCCCCTTCTCAGGCTGCTTCCCGGCTCCCTTTACCATGGTCTGGGCAGAAAGGAAGGTAAATAATAAAGAAGAAATAGAATAGGGAAGAAGAAAAGAAAAGAGTTAAAAAAAGTAGTTTAAAATTAACCAAAAGTAGCAGAAAACACAAAAATATAGAGCTAGAAAAATAGAGGGATATATAATAAGTAAAATAGATTAAAAAAAACTTCAAACAAGCAAAGGATGGCAGAGATTGACAGAGGATACAGAAAGCATGCCCAGAACCATAGCAATGAATGAAAAACAAGATAGCCGCGCCTGTTCACGACCGCGTGGGTAAGTTCGTGCGAGATTTCCCCCGCGATCACACACGAACATGTACTAGCGAGCCGCACACTTTGCGAGATTACACATAGCGCCCGGAAACGGAAATACGTCACGCAAACAAGATGGCCGCGCCCATGTACGACCGCTAGGGTAACTTCGCAAACGTTGCGCTACAAGCGGCTTGCGAACACGCAAAAAATCACACGAACTAACACGCCTCAAAAAAACTAATTGTATATTCGCACGAATTTGCGGCTTCCGAATTCGATCTCGCACGAATTTGCGCCCCGCGAATCGCGCGAAATTGCAGAAAAACGATTTTTGCAAAACTGAAAGCACTCAGCCGGTGCAAAAGTTCAATCTTATCATTAGTAACCATTCCCTGTAGTGCTTCCTGAGGGGCCCCTTCAGAGTTCAGTTGCCTACTTGCAACTATTCTATGACCCTGCTCTGACCCTCACAGCAGGCAGGCTCAAGAATAGCTACAAGTATGCAACAAAGGTCCTGTTAAAAGAAATTACACTGCAACAGAAAGCAATTACAGATAAGGAAGCAGGTGCCATCCTGGAAGTTCAAATTCAGTGACACATTAATCAGCCCCTAATTCATTCATGTCAGTTGAGGCAGGGCAGGTGTGCTAACGAATTTTACAAAACTGAAAGCACTTGGCAGGTGGAAAAGTTCAAGCTCATCATTAATGAGGAAGCACTTAGAGCTAAGGAAGCAGGTGCCAGCTCAAATTCAGTGACACATTCATCAGCCCCAAATTAATTCATGTCAGTTGAGGCAGGGCAGTTGTGCTTTCCCCCCCATAATCTACAGTGATGAACCAGAGGGTGGCATGGGTGAGCCAGAGGGTAGCATGGGTGAGCCAGAGGGTGGCAGTGGTGAAACAGAGGGTGGCAGAGGTGAAACAGAGGGTGCTGTGATGAACCAGACGTAGAAACAACATGGTCGCGACCGTTGCTACCCGACAAGTAAGTTGGCATTTGCGAACTGGTAAAAAACCCTTGCGAAATGGCAGAAACACTTGCGAACACAAAAAAAAAGAATCCGCAAAATCCGCGAGAGTTCGCGGATTTTGCGGATTGCGAATCCGTAAATACACAATTTCGCGGATTGCCAATTCGCAAAATCCGACCATGCTTAGAATTTTTTCTCATGTGGGGATCCAGAATGATAAGTTGAGGAGTGAGATTTGGTACCCCCTCGCATGATTTCCGATTGCTAGGAGGACAACCGGCGAAATGTTTCTAATTCAGATGGTTACTGGCGATCGCAACAGCTTGCGATCACAAGGCTGCCTCTTGAATAAAAAATCTACTCAATCGGCAGCAAAATCAACCATAGTAGTTGTGCCCTGTAGCACCATGTGTGGTGCTGTTTGAACTGTGTTTTTAGTGCAGGATGCGCTCCCTGCACTAAATCACAGTGCGAGCAGCTCGTCGTGCCTTTTTCAACCCATTAAAGCATACAAAAGTGATGGATGGAATGCTAGTATTATCTCCACCACTGGTAAATACTTGGGCTGAATTCCAGTCCATTGTTATTTTGTACTCCATGCCACCATAGTTTGAAGCCAGTTATATGTAAATCAGTCTTCACCCTGCTTCCATAGGAACAGTCCAGCTCGAACGTCCAAGCTAAGTTCTCCCAGAACCAGTTAACAAGCAATCCAAGACTAGTTTTGCCCTTGTTATGGGCTCATCAGCCGGATATAAACAATCTTTGAATGGTGTTTTGTCACTTCTATGTGCCAAGGTCTTTCCCAACCTGAGAAAGAGAGCTTAGTGGTCATATGGGCATGTGAACCTTATCATGATTTCATCTATGGGAAGCCTTTTGTAATAATAACGGATCACCAAGCCCTCATTTCCATTCTTCTGTACCCAAAAACAAAGATGCTTCCAAGGATAGAAAGATGGGGAATGAGATTAATGGATTATGATTTCAGAATTATTCATAAACCTGGAAAAGAATATAATGCTGTGGATTATGTATCTAGGCATCCTTATGTTTCACAGACAAGACAACAATTGGAGGTAGAAGAATATATCTGTTTTATAATAAAATCAGCAATACCTGAAGTTGTCTCACAAAAAGAACTAAATGAAGCTACGCATTCAGATGATACTATTCAAGAGGTAATCAAGATCATACATGAAAATAACTGGAGACTGATAAATGCTGCAAGTTGTTTTAAACCAAATGTTAAAAAAAGTGATATTTTGGCATTTAAAAATATACAAGCAGAATTGTCTGTAGCCTCTTCAGGCATATTACTGAGAGTAAATAAATAGTTCTCCCAGTTTGTCTACAAAGAAAAGCTATTGATCTGGCTCACGAAAGCCATAGAGGTATATCTGCTACTAAGAATTACCATAGAGAGAAAATGTGGTTTCCAAGGTTGGACCAATAAGTGGAAGAGAAAGTTTAGTTGTGTCACATATGTCAATGCACATCACGAAGAAAAAGAAACACAAGAACTTCATATGTCAGAATTACCAGATGCTGTATGATCTAATGTGGCAGCAGATTTTTATGTCCCTTTGGATTCAGGACATTATCTATTAGCCATAATAGATGTGTATTGCCGTTTTCCTATTGGAGAAGTGTGGCTCAATGGTTAGAGCGGCAGATCCTGATGCTGAGGTCTGGCCCGGGACCAGGGTTCAATTGCCGCCTCGGCGGGTCTTGGGCTCAATTTCCTCGGACCTGATAATTCTCGCCTCGGTGCCTACTCTAATCATGAGTCCCACTCTGAAATTCTGGGCAATAGCTTGCTTAATCTCCACAACGGCCCCAACAACGCTGGGATGCCTGGTTTCACCTTGGGGGTGCCCAGGAGTTGACACTTCACACGGAAAGCCAGGAGGGGTTCCACAGCGGTATGCGTACAGCTCTAAGACACCTCAGGGTATAAGTGCGCTATACAAGTACGAATTCATTTCATTTAATTTCATTGTGTGAAATGGTGTCGTCAACTTCGACTTCAATGGGGCTTCCAGTTCTTGATGAAATTTTCTCTACATGGGCAATACCTAATGTGTTAAAAACTGACAATGGTCCTCCTTTTAGTGGAAGTGAGTTCAAGAATTGTATGAACTATCTGGGGACTGTGCATCGGAGAGTGACTCCTATGTGGCCGCAAGCTAATGGAATGGTAGAAAGGGTAATGGACACCATTAAAAAACCAGTGCAAAGAGCGAAATTGACACAAGTATCAATAAATCAAGTTTTATGCCAAGTGTTAAGAGATTATAGGAACACTCTACACACATTTACTGGAATGTGTCCATCACAATTAATGTTTGGACAATCAAGACATACTCGTGTACCGCACTTGTCAGCAAACCCGCTAGAATCTCATAGTGAAGTGCTAAAACAAGACAAAGAGTCAAAAGAAAAAATGAAATATTATGCAGAAAGTAAACAGAAATGTCATAACCAAGAATACCAAGTGGGTGATTTGGTTTTAGTTTGTCAACAGCAAGTAAAAACATCGCAAAGTAGATTTCACCCAGTGCCATTGGAAATAACAGAAAATTGTGGAACAGCACTAACTGCGGAAAATGAAAGCAAACCCATAACAAGGAATAAGACATTCTTTAAAAAAGCAACTTTTACTGAGTGTGGAAATACTCAATCAAATAATTGTTTAATTGAACATTGCTAAATATTTTTTTATGTTTACTTCTATTGTTTTGTTTCTTTTCTTGTTCTCTCTTTCTTCTATTTCTTTTAAAAGGGGGAGAGATGTAATGATGTGATGTAGTGATGCTGTGCATGCACTTTGATGTAAGATAAGAATGTATGAGTAAGGTGTTCTAGGATGGAAGGTTAGGGTTTTTCCAGGGAACACAAGTTCAGTTATAGTTACAGGCTGGAAGAGTCATGAAGCTGATCTGTACATGCCAATAAATAATTAAGAACTTACTTGACGCTTGGAGTAAGTTATTATAGAGCGAAGATTAAATTAATGACCTAGTATATGCCAGACGACCTGCTGGACTTCAGTTGCATCTCAAGCATCAGCAAAATGCTGTGCATCATGACAAAAAAAGCTAAAGAAAAAACAAGAAAAAGGCTTTATCACTTTGTAGAGAAATGCATGCTCTATTATACATATGCAACTACAAAATGACATGAGTGCCATTTTTTAATGTACCGATCTGAGTCGGATTGGTAAATAAAATTTAAAAAAATAGAAGGACAGCAGAAGTGCTTTTAAGGTGGACAGACCAGCAGCAATTTGCAAAAAGATATTAAAATAAGATGGAAAGTGCGGGAGGGGGCATCAATGGGTAGCGGGAGGATGGGTATTCACAGTAAGTGGACAGGGCTGCCTGTCTGTCCTACATAGTCAACACTGCCTGTGTGTCCAACACAATCAACACTGCCTGTGTGTCCGACACAATCAACACTGCCTGTGTGTCGGACACAATCAACACTGCCTGTGTGTCCGACACAATCAACACTGCCTGTATGTCCGACACAATCAACACTGCCTGTGTGTCCGACACAATCAACACTGCCTGTGTGTCCGACACAATCAACACTGCCTTTGTGTCCGACACAATCAACACTGCCTGTGTGTCCGACACAATCAACACTGCCTGTGTGTCGGACACAATCAACACTGCCTGTGTGTCCGACACAATCAACACTGCCTGTATGTCCGACACAATCAACACTGCCTGTGTGTCCGACACAATCAACACTGCCTGTGTGTCTGACACAATCAACACTGCCTGTGTGTCCGACACAATCAACACTGCCTGTGTGTCCGACACAATCAACACTGCCTGTATGTCCGACACAATCAACACTGCCTGTGTGTCCGACACAATCAACACTGCCTGTGTGTCCGACACAATCAACACTGCCTGTCTGTCCTACATAGACAACACTGCCTGTGTGTCCAACACAATCAACACTGCCTGTGTGTCCGACACAATCAACACTGCCTGTGTGTCCGACACAATCAACACTACCTGTATGTCCGACACAATCAACACTGCCTGTGTGTCCGACACAATCAACACTGCCTGTGTGTCCGACACAATCAACACTGCCTGTCTGTCCAACACAATCAACACTGCCTGTCTGTCCTACATAGTCAACACTGCCTGTGTGTCCAACACAATCAACACTGCCTGTGTGTCGGACAAAATTAACACTGCCTGTGTGTTGGACACAATCAACACTGCCGGTCTGTCGGACACAATCAACACTGCCTGTGTGTCCAACACAATCAACACTGCCTGTCTGTCCTACATAGTCAACACTGCCTGTGTGTCCAACACAATCAACACTGCCTGTGTGTTCAACACAATCAACACTGCCTGTATGTCCGACACAATCAACACTGTCTGTGTGTCCAACAAAATCAACACTGCCTGTCTGTCCTACATAGTCAACACTGCCTGTGTGTCCGACACAATCAACACTGCCTGTGTGTCCGACACAATCAACACTGCCTGTGTGTCCAACACGATCAACACTGCCTGTCTGTCCTTAATAGTCAACACTGCCTGTGTGTCCAACACAATCAACACTGCCTGTGTGTCCAACACAATCAACACTGCCTGTGTGTCCTACATAGTCAACACTGCCTGTGTGTCCAACACAATCAACACTGCCTGTGTGTCCTACATAGTCAACACTGCCTGTGCATCCAACACAATCAACACTGCCTGTGTGCCAGACACACTCAACACTGCCTGTGTGTCGGACACAATCAACACTGCCTGTGTGTCGGACACAATTAACACTGCCTGTGTGTTGGACACAATCAACTCTGCCGGTCTGTCGGACACAATCAACACTGCCTGTGTGTCCAACACAATCAACACTGCCTGTGAGTCCGACACAATTAACACTGCCTTTGTGTCCGACACAATCAACACTGCCTGTGAGTCCGACACAATCAACACTGCCTGTGTGTCCGACACAATCAACACTGCCTGTGTGTCAAACACAATCAACACTGCCTGTGTGTCCAACACAATCAACACTTCCTGTGAGTCAGACACAATCAACACTGCCTGTGTGTCCAACACAATCAACACTGCCTGTGTGTCCAACACAATCAACACTGCCTGTGTGTCCGACACAATCAACACTGTCTGTGTGTCCTACATAGTCAACACTGCCTGTGTGTTCAACACAATCAACACTGCCTGTGTGTCCAACACAATCAACACTGCCTGTGTGTCGGACACAATCAACACTGCCTGTGAGTCCGACACAATCAACACTGCCTGTGTGTCCAACACAATCAACACTGCCTGTGTGTCCAACACAATCAACACTGCCTGTGTGTCCAACACAATCACCACTGCCTGTGTGTCCAACACAATCAACACTGCATGTGTCAAATACCATCAGGAAGATTTGTGTCCTGTCACATTAAGGTGATATCTTTGTGTGTTCAGTGTTACCTTGAACTGTAAAGAAACAACATATACGTTAAAGCAGAGGTATGGATTTCAATTTGTTAGCTACGTTTTGTGAAGGTTATCACCTACACCAATATGTTAAGTCTGTCATCCTTCCCAAAACGTTCCTTGTAGGTGCAAATTTTCTAATCTGCACCCACACCCTGCGAGCTCTTGTGCTTTCAAAGCCACTTTCAAGGGAAGTTTTCCTACAACTTCTTGTAAAGGATTTGCACCTTCCCCGAATTCCACCCATCTTACAAAGTTTATGTAAGAGAATCCATTGAGACCTCGCCCAGCCCTACTCTGAAGAGCAGGCTTTAACACCTGGTATTAACGCCTGGCATCGCGTGTGAATCACAAGATTAGGGAATATCTTCCCAGCGATGATGTAAGCACCAGAGGATTAACTGCTGACTCATGAGGCGTTTATTAAAGGGTGATTGCATGACGCTGCACCTTTCCCCACTCTGAGATATGCTGAAGCTGTCTTGCTCATCTTAAATATCTGAAATAAACATGTCTTCGTCCATCTCCCCACAGACAGCTTCTAAAGTCCACAGGGCAGCAAACTGCCCTTGATAAATCTCTGAAAGTTGGGGAATTATTTATGATTTAATGACAATAGTTTATTAGTCATGAAAGGCGTTTTATTTCCTCATGTTTCATTTCACAGAGTCCCCTTCCTCTCATCAGGACTAGTGAAATAATAAATAGTTGAAATTGATAATGTTGGACTCGATTCTATTTTTAAAAAGTTTATTAGTTTTTATTTTCTACAAATAAATACATTTGAATGAGAACAACCATGGAAAAGGCGGATTATTACATTGATAACATGGACAGAGTTTATGTGAACTGTGAGACAAACTATTTAAAATAACTAAAGTCGTGAGTGAGGAAATGAAATGGGGTTGGAAAGAAAAGAAGGGAGGTTGGAGAAGAGCTGAGCAGCAGGACAGGGCGATGGGGCGGTGGGAGCTCCGCCCCAGAAGCCTTTGATGAAACTCCATTATGATAATCCTTACGCTCTGGGCCTCTTTTGCAAAACATTGGAATAGGGCAGCGCGCAAGACTGTTGGCTGCGAAAGAGCCGGAAAGCACCACATTTACGAGCTCGGCTACACTCCTATCCTTTCCCCCTGCCCTGGCTCACAATTTGGCACCTAGAGCCAAAAAAGGCCCCCTTGCACCATGGTGCACGGGTGTCTGCGTTGTTGACAGGATTGTTTTTTGTGCAGGAAGGGGCACCCTCCTGTACAAAAGCAATCTATGGAGGTGTTTTCGTTCGTCTATGGAAAGAGGAAAAAATGAGGAGGAATGAAGATATTTCTTCTTATTACACCTGCTCTGGGAACAGAGTACATTTTTGGTGCTGCCTCAAGTTTACGTGATTTTGTAAATCTGGGCGGGAACACCCACCGCAACGTTAATGGAGTGCCTCCTTGGCACACCGTAAGGCAACGCAGCGCTGTGCACTGCCTTACCTTACACCAGGCTACGCAGGGTGGCTTTGCGTCGCCTCATGGATATGATTCAGAGGCCTGCGCTGCCAGATCGTCAAAAAAAGTGACACTTCAGCGGCTGAGGTGGTGCAAGCCTCGTGTAAATAAGCCTCTCTGTGTATAATAAACAAATGATTAGACACATCAGATATTTCCCTCACTTTGTGTCTCTGGACCACATGCAATATATTCCCATGAAGCTGCCAGATGGAAAAGATGCACTTTGTGGATTTTCGAATTCACACATTATATTTGTGCTTGTTTAAAATCCACTCTCTTCCTAAAAAAAAGTAACAGTTTTATTTATGTTTAGCCTTGTCTTTGTTTCTCGGGGGTATGTGTAAGTTGAGGCATCCCTTATTCAGACACCACTTTTCTTTTAACCCCTTGGCCACGCCGCTAATTTTGCTGCGGCACAGGGTGGTGGGTGGTGAGTGCGGTGCCACCATGCTCGTGACAGAACCACACCGTCATGAGCCACGGGCGGCGTGTGCTCATGTTGGCGTGGTTCCGTCACGGCTCGCCCGCTCATTAATTCACCCGCTGCGAATTAATGCCACGTGGGAGGAGCGGCAGCCTCATGACGGAACCACGCCGTCATGAGCACACGCCGCCCATGGCTTATGACGGTGTGGTTCCGTCATGAGCAGGCAAGGGGTTAAAAAAAACTTGTGAACATAGATAGGCTGTTTAGCTCGTGGTCTCCACAAAGCACATGGCCCATGATCTTCTGAGAATCACCATCAGTATGACCCGTCCAACCCCTTCTAGTGCATACAATATCCATACAAAATATGAGGGCGCTATACTTCTTGTCTTCCCTGACCTCATCACAAACATGGGCCTCCCACAGAGCCCACCAAGGAGAAGGAAGTAGTCCTCTGAGACATCCTCAACAGACTGGATCTCATACATGTATGTCCAGTAGTGGCCACTTGTATTGTGAGGTGATAGGGCAGAGGAGGGGTAACACAAATAAACAAAAACTGAATTATGAATAAAGAAAATAGTACTTACCTGCTCCGACGGCTAACACCTTGCTCCCGATCCTCACGTCCTGGCCAGTAACAGCTGCACACTGCGCAGGCTCCCAACTCCCAATCTCAATACTGTTACCAGCATGAGAGCCGCACTGACATTGGTCTGAGTGCCCAGGTTTGGTGCTCAGACATTGACTGAGAGCCTGTGTTGGTTCTCCTACCCGGCACACAGCTTGGGTAGGCGAAAGGCTAAGTGCAAATGATGGTTTGGCCAGCCCCAGAGGGCCTTCCAAACTGTCATGCACACTTAGCCGTGCCACCAACCCCCTCTCCTCCCTGGTGTTGCAGCTCAGTATGTATGACCACACCCCTCCCTTGGTTAGTAGCCTGCTGGCCGAAAAATAAAACCATAATAAAATTGTTTTGTAAACAGTTTGTTTTTGTCCTTTGCGTCTGCTAGCTTTCAGCAGGGAGGGTGGGGCGATGCCCCTACGCCATAACGGAGGAGCTGCACCTGTGTATGTTGTAATAGAAGTCATTAAACCTTTCGACTCACGGTGGGATATTTGGCGAGTCAGTCCTCTTATCGTGACCTCTTGCATCTCATACCACACTGGTGCGCCCGAGTCCTTCCTCTTCACTGAGTCAGATTCCAGCTCAGCAGGTTCATCTTTCCACCGGTGGGATTATCAAGTACACACGCGGCCAGCGGTAGGACCTTGTGCAGCACACTTACTGGTCAAAAACGAGAGATTGGCGTGTGTAAAAGGACGATAACAGTAAAAAGCTACCCTTTACTTCTCAATATTGCCACAGAGACCTGACGTCAAACACATGATGATCCATGTGAGTCTACTTGGTTACTTCCCTGCACTTTGGCATGCAGGGATGAACAGCTCTTTTATTTGGATCACTGACATAATATAGAATGACAAAATATAGTCACCAAAATATAGAATGACAAAATATCGAATTCCTATCTACAAACAGGTAAGTACAAAAATATCGAATCCAAAATATAGTCTGTAAAAAATATAGTCAGTCAAAATATCGATTTTTTTTAAATGTCTTAAAAGTAATTTAAAATTAATGAAATAATACATATAATTAACTAATACATACTTAAAAATACTCAAATAACCTTAAAGTTAAGATATAATTAATTTAAGTTATTAATAAAAAATGTACAATATTTTACCGTAGGATAGCAGGAGGGTAACATTTAATATTACCACTCCAGTGAGTGCAACAGTAGGGAAAGCGTTGGATAGCGTAGGGGTAAAAATTACTATTCCCACTCCAGTGAGGGCAACAGTAGGGAAAGCGTTGGATAGCGTAGGGGTAAAAATTACTATTTCCACTCCAGAGAGTGCAACAGTAGGGAAAGCGTTGGATAGCGTAGGGGTAAAAAATACTATTCCCACTTCAGAGAGTGCAACAGTAGGGAAAGCGTTGGAAAGCGTAGGGGTAAAAAATACTATTCCCACTCCAGTGAGTGCAACAGTAGGGAAAGCGTTGGATAGCGTAGGGGTAAAAATTACTATTCCCACTCCAGAGAGTGCAACAGTAGGGAAAGCGTTGGATAGCGTAGGGGTAAAAAATGCTATTCCCACTCCAGTGAGTGCAACAGTAGGGAAAGCGTTGGATAGCGGGAGGGTAAAAATTACTATTCCAACTCCAGAGAGTGCAACAGGAGGGAAAGCGTTGGATAGCGGGAGTGTGAAAATTACTATTCCCACTCCAGATAGTGCAACAGTAGGGAAAGCTTTGGATAGCGTAGGGGTAAAAATTACTATTCCCACTCCAGAGAGTGCAACAGTAGGGAAAGCTTTGGATAGCGTAGGGGTAAAAAATACTATTCCCACTCCAGAGAGTGCAACAGTAGGGAAAGCGTTGGATACCGGGAGGGTGAACATTACTATTCCCACTCCAGTGAGTTTAACAGTAGGGAAAGTAATGATTTAGTATATTATTAAAAATAAATTAAATATCAATACCAATAAAACATTAATTGAAATTAATAACCAATTTAATATTATGTAATAATTAATTAGAAATACAACTACATATCAGTTATTAAAAATTAATAACCTATTAATAATTATTTAACAACTAATTAATTTTCAATAACAAAAACAAATTAATAATAAAAATGAATACCAATTAAAAATTAACAGTAAATTAATTATCAATACACAAAAAGTATTTTTAATATGTAATTAATTACAATTACATTACTTCCCACCCTATTCCCCTATAAACCCACATACCACTACAGAAAATACATTAATACAATTATTATAATTATGAAATATTTAATTAATACAAAATAATTACCAATTAATAAAAATGAATTGCCAAATAAAAATTAATTAACAATAAATTTAAAATCAATACCAATAAATGAAAACAATTATTTACTTAATTAGAATTAAATTACTTCCCACCCTATTCCCCTATAAACCCACAACCCGCTACAGAAAATAAATGTAGAAAATTAACATAATTAACAATTAATCAATTAATACAAATTAATTGGCAATTAATAAAAAATAATTACCAATTAAAAAATAACAATACATTCAAAATGAATACCAATAAATAAATACAAATATTTAATTAATTACAATTAAATTACTGCCCACCCTATTCCCCTATAAACCCACAACCCGCTACAGAACTAAAAAGCAAAATGTAATTAAAAATTAATAATAATTGCTAAAAATTAATATTTAATTTAATATAATTAAATTACTTCCCACCCTATTCCCCTATAAACCCACAACCCGCTACAGAATGAAATTACGCAAAATTTAAATAACATAAAATTCATTACTTAAAATACATTAAACATACATTACAAAAAATAATATACACTTTTCACACATATACTAACATACAAAACACTTTAAAAAATTGATATTATTAAAAAATCGATATATTTAATGCCTATATTGTATACTTCGATATTTTGACTTCTATATTTTGAAAATCGATTTTACTTACCTTAAATTCGATATTTTTAACCACTATATTGTGTCCATTCGATATTTTGTTCATTCTATATTTTTTTGGAATCAATATTATGACTGTTTACCCTTTTATTTCATACGAGATTGCCCCGATGGACCAAAGCCATTGAAGGCCTGTTCTGGAATCCCAGAGCTGATGCTGGTGCCTTTGTCACTTTTCACAGGTCTCGGAGTCAAATTGTAGCAGGACCAGGGGCATTTAACACTTTAGCTGCTTCGAACGTTTCGAGCCAGTGCGGAACGTTCGAAGAAACGGGCGGGGCCGCGTTGGTCGCTAGCCGTTCGCAGCACCAGCCAGGTAGTGCTCGTGAAGGACAACGGCCGACTGGAGCACTTAAGGGGTTAAGAGAGGCAGGGAGGTGGTGAGCGGGTGAAGTGAGAGAGGGGGGACGGAGAGAGAGTGGATGGAAGGAAACAGAGAGATGCAGCTAGGAGGAAAGGGAGCAGGGCTGGCCTGAGCATTTTGTTCCCCAGTCCAGTCCTAGGGGCATGTGAGATGTGATGTCTTAGATGTTGATGGAATTGGATAAATCCCTCTGCTAAAAAGGGCAGGCAAATATCTTTCTGGGGTGGTTCAAGCAGAAAACTTTATTCCGCATGAAGGGTTTTCATCTGCTTGGAGAGGTGTAAGAGATATAGAGCTTGTCCTGTTGGAATTGGACTGAGATGTAAGAGATAGGGAAGAGATACAACGCGGCGGATTGACACTGAGTCAGAAGAAGCGGAGAAGGGATAGAGCCTGTTGGATCTGGAATGAGATAGAAGACAAGAAAAATGTAAAGAGCCTAGTGATCTGAACGAAGGTCGAAGACATGGTGAAGGTATATATAGGGCCTGGTGGATATAGGCTGAGTCAGAAAAAGTGGAAAAGGGATAGGGCCTGTGTTGTAAATAGAAGATGCAGGATCCAGGTGAAGTTAGAAAGTCCTTTAATGAGATTCAGAGAAGAGACAAGAGCGGACTCTCCACCATGGAGGCACCCAGTAACTGCCGTGGAACAGAACCCGTAAATCACAGGCAAACATGGAACATAAGAGGGTAGCACATTCTGCATGAAGTAAAAGCATTCTAAAAACACTAGAGCGGATACTTATGTACTACAGCCTGACAGACCTAGACTGAGGTGGAAGAAGTGGAAACGAAGTGAAGAAGGTAAAGAGCCTGGAAGATCTGGCCTGAGATAGAAGATATGGAGAAGGAATAGAGCCTTGTAGATCTAACCTGAGATAGAAGATACGAAGAAGGAATAGAGCCTTGTAGATCTGGCCTGAGATAGAAGATACAAAGAAGGAATAGAGCCATGTAGATCTGGCCTGAGATAGAAGATACGAAGAAGGAATAGAGCCTTGTAGATCTGGCCTGAGATAGAAGATACGGAGAAGGAATAGAGCCTTGTAGATCTGGCCTGAGATAGAAGATACGAAGAAGGAAAAGAGCCTTGTAGATCTAGCCTGAGATACGAGATACAAAGAAGTAATAGAGCCTTGTAGATCTGGCCTGAGATCGAAGATACGAAGAAGGAATAGAGCCTTGTAGATCTAACCTGAGATAGAAGACACAAAGAAGGAATAGAGCCTTGTAGATATGGCCTGAGATAGGATATACAAAGAAGGAATAGAGCCTTGTAGATCTGGCCTGAGATAGAAGGTACGAAGAAGGTTCAGACCCTGGGAGATCTGGCCTGAGATAGAAGACACAAAGAAGGAATAGAGCCTTGTAGATCTGGCCTGAGATAGAAGACACAAAGAAGGAATTAACCTGTGGATCCAGACTGAGTTGGAAGGAGAGGAGAAGGTATTCACTCTGGTGGCTCTAGCCTGACTCAGATGTAGAGGAGAAGAGATAGAGTGTGCAGATCTGGAATAAGGTGGGAGATGTGGAGAAGGGAAAGCGCCTGCCGAATATGGACTAAGGTAGAAGATGTGGCGAAGGTACAGGGCCTGGTGAATATAGGATGAAGTGAAAAAAGTGGTGAAGGGATAGAGCCTGGGGGAGCTGGACTAGGGTAGAAGACATGGTGAACGCATAGGGCCTGGTGGATATAGACTGTGGTGGAAGAAGTGGAGAAGGGATAGAGCCTGGCGGATCTTGTTTGAGGTGGAGCAATGGAGAAGAAATAGTGTGAAGTACAGGGTATAAAATCTGATGCATCTGGACTGCGATAGAAGAAGTGGAGAAATAAATGAGCCTCATGCATCTGGGCAGATGTGGAAAAAGTAGAGAAGTGATAGAGGGGCGAACCAAGGTTTGATGTGATGAGGGATGCAGGTAAAAGCTGTCAGCGACTGAAGAAACACAAAGGTGATACATGGTTACCTACTGCAATGAGAAGAGTTTATGTAGCTTCCTGTTTACTCTTCAGCACTCTGGACGTGGAAGTTACTGGACGCAGCCGCGGTCTGTGCGGGTAACAGCGGTAGGGCCTGGTGAGGGGGGATTCTGACGGCTGATGCAGAGGGAAAATCTATCATTTAGTTAATTTTCTCTCTGCATCGTCCCTCTAATTCCCCCCCACCCAACCCCAACGCCCCACCGAAGTTACCTGCACGGACCGTGGCTGCTGGATGGGGTGGGATATATAGGGCCTTATTTATGAGGCCCTTACGGCACCGTTGCATCACTTTGTGATGCTGCGGCAGTGTAAAAAATGTGCCACACTGCGCCAAATGTTCAATGTGATGCTTCTAGGCAGATGAGTCACTTTGTACCCCCTGCGCCACATTATACCTGCAATGGGTATAATGTATGCAGGGTGGACGTTCCATCACAGGAAAGCCTCGTAGAAGTGACACTTCTACGATGTCAGTGTGCCAAATCCTTACGCCTGCTTGAAGCAGGAGTAAGGGGTGATGCACTGCTTTTCACATCTGTAAATCCTTCTGACATGGAGCACTGTACAGTAAATATGTCTCATCCATGGCGTTGCAAGGAGGGCGCACTGAAAACTGACGCATCGCTGTTTTACCTCAGCAATGCAACACTTTTCATAAATGAGGCCCATAGTTCGTTATGAAGTCATTATGTGAATGAAGGTAAGGATATCAACAGAGCTAACAGGGTATAATAAGCATGTCCGTTGTCATCACAATGCCTGGGCAGAAACCTACAATACTAACAATGACACTGAATGAGTCAACAATAAGACTGAGCAGCAGTAAATGAAGAAAACTGAAGTTAAAAAGAACGCATCAACGTTATGTTGATGCACTGGAAAATATAGCAACCATGTTTGTCCCTTTCAAAGGGGACCTTTAGCTTTAGCTAATGTTGCAAAAGTCCTTCCTGGAAAAAAGCATTCAACAAAGAATCTTGGAACAAGCTGTCTTGGAGAACTGTTTGCTATAAATGCCATCAGCTACTTCTAAAGAACTGCAAACAATGGGTTAATGGATTTACTTTTTAAGAAGCACAAGCAGCATCTAATGACTTAAAGGAAATGAACTGAGGTTAAAGAAGAAATAGAGAGCTAAGAACAATTCAACATCTACTTAGATATATTTGCAAAAATTGTGGCTGTGAATAAAATGTTTGAACTCTGTGAACTATATGGAGCAATTGCAGTTAAGCAGACAAAAAATAAGGAAAACATGGAAGAATAACAGATAATTCCACACATCAGTTGTCCAATGAAACAGCAGAGTCCAATGCATATATATCGAGACTCAACTTGTAAACTGTGTTTCAATATATGACTACAGAGTAAGTGCAGGAACACTGAAACCTCATGGATGGAACCTGGTGACCAGTTTATCACCAATGTCTGGAGGGGCATTTGAGAGTTGCAGAAAACTGATGCGTCCTGAGAAAAGCTCACTTACACAGTCAGTCACTGATGGCTACAGAGCGACTGATTGATCAATAAGATTGGCAAGACTGAGATGAAACGTAATGACGTACTCTCTCACCAGTGGCTACAGAGGCATCAGATCGATCAACAAGAATGATGCCTCGTGGATGAGGCTCAATGACCCACTCTATCACCAACAACTATTGTCAGCACTTATAGAGACACCGGATTGGTCAAAAGGATTGATGCCCCATGTATGACACTCAATGACCCACTCTAACACCAATGGAATGGCCATAGAGGCATCGGATTGATCAAGGAGAATGATGCGTCATGGATGAAGCTGGATGACCCACTCTATCACCAACAGCTATAGAGGCAATGCATTGATCAAAGAGAATGATGCGTCACGGATGAACCTGGATGATCCATGACTCGCTCTATCACCAATGGCTAAAGAGACATTAGATTGATCATGAAGAATGAGGCCTCATTGCTGAAGTTTGATGATCCACGCTATTGTCAATGGTCATAGAGGCATCAGAATGATCAAGGAGAGTTGTGCCCTGTTTGATGATGCTCGATGGCCCACTCTATCACCAATGGCTACGGAGGCAAGGGACTGATCAAGACGAATGAGTCGTCATGGATTAAGCTGGAATGACTCACTCGATCAACAATGGCTATAGATGCAATATATTCATTAAGGCGATTGATGTGTCATAGCGATACAAAAGGGGATGATGGACGGAGCGTTTGAGCAAATCAAACACTCACCCCCAGTCAACTGATCTGGGTTTAATCCACCACCATTCTTTAGCCCACTCAGCCACCCCATTTCAGACATGGCCATATGCAAATCAGTCTGACCCTGTGCCTCATGGGAACAGTACAGCCCGAACTGCCAAGCCATGTCTTCCATGGACCGGAAACCAGCATCCTGGGACCGGTTTCGGATTCATAATCCTCATCAGCCAGGCTATCTTGAATCCAGTGGCCAAGTGAGCAAGGGACTCACGTCTGAGCATACCCTGCCACACTTAGGGCGAACAAAGCGATACAAAAGGGGATGATGGACGGAGCGTTTGAAGTGTCATGGCTGAAGCTCGATGGTCCACTCTATCACCAACAGCTATAGATGCATTAGATTGATTAAGGCGATTGATGTGTCATGGCTGAAGCTCGATGACCCACTCTATCACCAACAGCTATAGATGCAATGGATTGATCAAGACGATTGATGCTTCATGGATGAAGCTGGATCACTGATTCTATGTCCGACAGCTATAGATGCAATAGATTTACCAAGATGATTGATGCTTCACGGATGAAGTTGGATCACCCGCTCAATCACCAGTGGCTATAGATGCAATGGATTGATCAAGACGATTGATGCTTGATGGATGAAGCTGGATCACTGACTCTATCTCCAACATTTACAGATTCAATGGATTGATCAAGACGAATGAGTCATCATGGATGAAGCTGGAATGACTCACTCTATCAACAACAGCTATGGATGCAATAGATTGATCAAGACGATTGGTGCTTCATGGATGAAGCTCGATGACCCACTCTATCACCAACTGCTATAGGGGACTGTATTGATGAAATCGCATGGATGAAGCTAAAAGCCTGGTCTAAGACCAATGTCTAGTGATCCTTGGGTAGATCAAGATGACTGAAGCCTTATAGATGGAGTCTGATAGCCCAGCGTATCACTGTTGGTTAGAGAGACATTGGATGGGCACATACTGTAAAAAAGTAAGCAAAAATGTAGCATCTACTATACGGCCAAAAAATTAGAGTAACATTAGATAACAACACAATTTGTATGCTGTATTTATGGTATTTATGTTCCATGTGAAGTATGGGCTACGCCTAATGTTTGATAAAAACACTTAAAGGAGGTCATCCATGGAATCTTGTTGACTTGAAAAGAGCATTGCAAGAGTCAGTGTAAAGAAAGCGAGTATAATTCAATTTAATGGAGATGTATGGACCTCTGCCCTACTAAAGGATACATTTTGCCTAGAGTGTACAAGGCGACAGTGCCCTTGATTATGAGTTGTGTGAAGGGAAACCTTCACTCAGAAGCCTGCGGCCAAGACCCATGCACTGATTACTAACATTTCATAGTCTAGAAACAACCTCATGCCTCCTTCCCCGACGTCAAGGCACTCCATGCCCCTTTATCTCTCTCTTGCAGGTTCCTGCGTTCTCCCTTTATGACATTTTTTCTGTCTTTCGCTTTTTTATTCCAGTTCACAGCACATGCAGTACCTCCATGCAAACAATACACGTACAATAAGGGACTGCGTCAGGACAGGGTGTGTAGGGAAAAGCTGAAGAGAAAGAGAGAGTTGATTAGTCCATGGTGGTCAGGTAGACCCGGACCTGGCAGGAAGTAGCCTGTCTGGGATAAACCATGCTGAATGGGAGAGTTACTGATTTACTCAGGCTGCTGCACAGTAAATGTTGAACGGTTGCGTGTCCCCTTCCCTTGTCCCTGTTTGATGCTCTGGTCATTTCACGGTGTGTTCCATCTGTCTGGTTTCCTACGCAGACTAGGACGCCTGGATTTATCCATCTATGACATACCGCCACGATTACATCAGTAACCTTTGTAAATATAATTCAGTGCCTTTCATGCATGACGTACAGCCAGTCTTTCCTCAGTAACCTCTGCGCGTACTTCCAAGAAGCAGATGCTTAAATCAATAGCTGTCCCATTCAGCATTGTTTATCCCAGAATGTCTCGTTCCTGCAAGATCCGCGCCCATTACTCCACCCTTCATCATTCATGGAACTACCAAATCTCTCTGGCTTAGTCTCTACATTGCCCTGTCCTGATGATGACCCCTTGATTATAAGGGACCGAAACGCCTTCATTTTCCCATACGAGACCATAAATGAATGAATGTATTGTACTTGTATCGGCTGCACACCATTTGGTATGCTGGTATGAGTTGCTTCCACAGTGTGAATCACATGCGAGAACCAACTGTAAATGAGAGTCATCATTACTTGAAGTTTGTAATAAATTAGCTGTACCCGGCCACGCGTTGCGGTGGCTCAGTCTGGTTAAATGGAAGAGAAAGAAAAGAGTAAGCGCACGTTTCTAATATGTTTAATTTGACAATGCTTGTGGGTATACCATATGTTTTTGTGACTATTGTCTGTATGCGTCCCTTGTAGTTGTTGTGCAGCAAGCAAATCAATAGGGTCTGTTTGGCCTTTCGATTAAAAACACGCGCGTATTGTACACGCGCGTATTCGAATCCAACATTGTGTATAAATAAACACATGCTAATGTTGCAAAGTTAACCAACTCCTCCCCCTCCCTTCACCCACTTCCCTGTCTGCCATCCTGACACCAACTGTCCATCCTAATATATGTAGACTATTGTCTCTATGCGTCCCTTGTAGTTGTTGCGCAGCAACCACATCGATAGGGTCTGTTCGGCCTCTCGATTAAAAACACGTGCATTTTGTACATGCGTGTATTCTAATCCACCGGTGTGTATATATAAACACGTGCTTAATCGAATCCAACGTTGTGTCAAAATTTCAAAGCAATCTGTGAACATCTTTCGGAGACTTAAGATTTTGAACAAACGAACATTGACATTTTTATGTGTCTGTTCGGGCTTTCGAAAAACACGTGCGTATTCAACATGCGCGTATTGGAATCCTACATTGTGTACATAAAAAGACACGTTTATTCGAATCCAAAGTTGTGTCAAAATTTCAAAGCAATCGGTGAAGTACTTTCGGAGATTTGCGATTTTGAACAAACAAACATTTACATTTTTATTTATATAGATATGTAATTTCACCAAAATA
Source organism: Lissotriton helveticus (assembly GCF_964261635.1). Classification (NCBI taxonomy): domain Eukaryota; kingdom Metazoa; phylum Chordata; class Amphibia; order Caudata; family Salamandridae; genus Lissotriton; species Lissotriton helveticus. The sequence goes on from NC_136072.1 coordinate 5,616,562, forward strand.
ACCTTCAATATAATTTACATTTAGAGTGTATTAACTAACTAATGTGCAAACAATTTTAGGGGACACTGTTCTTTGTTACAAGGTGTAATAGGACCCAGTGGGTAAGTAAAGGACTTTTACAATGATGAGGCAAGGTGGATGTCAGCATGTCAATGACACCTGTTCTGCTCTACATTAGCTCCCAGTTGCCTTTGCTACCAGGTGCCACTAATATTTAGCACTCATGTACTGCGTTGTGTGTCTATGAACAGTCAGACTAGAGAGAGGCTTCTCCACCAGACACACTGGAAGAAGGGTCCTCTGAAGTCTTTGGAAAAGTACTGGCATGCATCTTACTGAGAAACATGGCCTCCATCTACTTGGACTGTTCACTGTATTTAGGGTGATTGTGCATTACTTCATACTCTCCCTGGCCTGGGATAGTTGGTGTGGAGTGACTTTTTTCTGTGTATCTGACCCCCTATAACAGAAGGGCCGCACTGCACAGGAGAATCTTTCAAAAGGTGAGCCAGGCGCAGACCAGGAGAGTGCACCCTATTATCATAACTGTCCTGTCCCCATGGGACCACAAACTTGGGCCTTCAGAGAAGTGGAGTGGTGTGGCTCACTGGTTAGAGGCGGCAGACCCGGGAGCAGAGGACGGCCCGGGACTAGGGTTCAATTCCTGACGTGGCAGGGTCAAGGACCAGGGTCAACGGACTCGATAATTCTCGCCTCAGTGCCTACTCTAACTAGGGATCACACTCGGCAACTCTGGGCATTAGCTTGCCTCATCTCCACAATGCCCCCCCACATACGCCGGGTTTCACCTTGGATATACCCAGTAGGGACCATCTCACAGGGAAAGCCAGGACGGGTTCCCCACCGGTCTACAGCGCAGAGATACTCCTTCGGGAGTCGATTCTAGCGTTTTAGAAACCCACAATCAATCAATCAATCAAGTCAAGTGGTTGTTTAGAAGCTGCTCCATGTTTGACAGGGGAGGGGCCGCTGCCGACACTTTTATAGTGGGGACAGAGATCCGCTGGCAGTCAGGTGCAGTGAGTGACTGTACTTCCCGGCAGGGCATTATTTGGGGGTTGACATGACCCCTTTCAGTCCTTCTGCCCTAGGAAGGTGCACAAACAATGCGCCACCTCCTGGTACTGTCAGTGTGCCTCTTAAAGGCCCCTTTTCCTCTGCACCCAGGTGCATACTACAGCATGGGGGCAGATGTGATTACCTCATTTGCATCTGGCCTCTCTCCCATTCAATTGAAGGGACGCCTGCTCAAGACAGTGCTGGTGCCACGTGTGCACCAACGCTATTGGCATCACAAAAGGGGCCACACAAGCATCTGGGGCCCCTTCTGTAATACAATAGTGCTTTAGGGGGAACAGCGGCACAGAGCAGGCGTACATGATCATTGCACCCAGGGCAGTATGCATAATACAACCCCTGAACTGCATAGATATTTGGTATATTTCTCGAAGACTGCGCTGTTTGGGGAACTTCATTCCTAAGGTTGGACCCTTCTCTTTTGCCAAGCCCAATCTGGCGTATGCAGATCTTAATATGAGCTCTTGGGTGCCAGTGGGGACCACTAGCACTCATTTTCAGGGACCAGCGCTAATGTTTCACTCTTGGATCCAGAGCAAGAGAGAGAAAAACAAATAAAATAGAAGGACGGAGGAAAAAAAGATAGAAAAACATAATAAAGGAAGTAAGCAGGAGCCTGCAAGAGAGAGATAAGGGGGCAGAGTCTGTCTTGTAGTATTTTTGGGACTGGCAGTGTAGGTGTTCACCGCGGCAACATTGGATAGCACCGACCATAGGCTTCAGAGAAGGGATTTGGGCACCAGCTCTCTTTCTTTTATGAATTAAGTACTATGGGTCAGATTTCTCAAACTTTGCAGCAGCAAAACAACTTGCAGCGCTGAGTCTAATGGAAAGGGGAGGAATGCGCCACATTCACACTGATATGGTGCCTTCCTGCTCTCTCCTTGTGCTGGCACACTGGTGGCTGCCTAGCGCCAATGCCAGCACCCGTGCACCTGTGCCTAGCGCCAATGCCAGCACCCGTGCACCATGGTACAACAGTGCATGCACTGCACATTGGATTTTTTTGTGCAGGAAGGGACACCTTCGCTCAGAAACCTGGGACCAAGACCCATGCACAGATTACTAAAGTTTCATAGTCTAGAAACAACCTCAAGCCTCCTTCCCAGACTTCCAGCAACTCCCTGTCCCTTTATCTCTCCTTTTATGACTTTTTTTCTGTCTTTTGCTTTTTCATTCTTTAATCATTGTGCGTTTAGGTCAAGCCTAAACAGAGCTTGCACAGTCTCTTCGAGACCTGTTGTATATACTTTGTGGGCTTCAAGTTTGCCCATTGCTTTTCAATTGTCTAATTCAGTGTCCTTTAGAAATCCTTGCTTCCAAGTGATTAATCTGTCCTATTTGTCCCTCCCTTTGTAAGTTGTTCACTCCCACGGAGCAGCTCCTCAGTGCTTGTAGCCTTCCACTTGTCCAAATTCAGCAACTGTAAAAGGGACTGTTTTTTCCTTTGTCAAAGATCACTGCAAATGAGCGCTCAATCTTTTCAGTCCCTCTGACCGCAGACTTATGTTTCTACAAATGTTGCTGTAGTTTTTGTTTTGATCGTTTTGAGCTTGGTGCTCCTACGGCCCTGCTAATCATGCGCACCTTTCTATTATTATCCTTGCCTGATCACTTCAACTTTAACTACTGTTGCTTTCATCTTCCTCACAATCCTACCCTGCCCTTCCCTACTCTTTGGGGAAAAGGTGAGTTTTCAGCTCTTTACGGAATGCTGCCTCTGACGTCTCCAGCCGGAGATTCGTAGGCAGTCTATTCCATTGTTGGGCTGCCAGCCCACGGAAGGAGTGTCCTCCCATTCTCACTCTTCTGAACTTCGGAACCTGGACCTGTCCCGTCCCGCTAGACCTCAGCTGTCGGGATGAGTGGTACAGGGTTATCAGGTTGTGAAGATATGTGGGCCCTTTACCTTGTAGGATACGGTGGCCAATGCATAGGGCTTTAAACATTATTTGTTCCTTAATTGGAAGCCAGTGCAGTGATCTCAGTGCTTTCCTAGAGGGCGCTCTCTTGGGCAACGTCAGGACCAGACGTGCTGCTGCATTTTGTATGCGTTGCAGCCTCTGAGTGCACTTGGCGTTGGCTCCCAAGTAGAGAGCATTACCATAATCCAGCCTAGATGTGATCAAGGCCTGGACCATGGTTTTCTTAGCTGAGAGAGGCAGTAGGTCCAAAGTTTTTCTAAGAACCCTCATTATCCCAAAGCAGGTACCTGCCACCCGTTTGGTATGGTGTTCAAAAGACATTTTGGTATTATTTTATTTATTTATTTATTTATTATTATTTAGAGAATTTATAGAGCGCTGCTGACACCTTGCAGGTTTCCTGGCGCTGGAGAAAACTCTTAACTGAGGAAAGTCAGAACGAGGGCAGAGGGGGAGGGTTTAAGGAAAAAGCCAGGTCTTAATGCGTTTCCTGAAGGGGAGAAGATGGGAAATTTGGCGGATATCGATAGGCAAACTGTTCCATAATTTAGCCGCTGCAATTCTGAAAGATCTGCCCCCAATTCTAACTTTATTGTAATTCGGCACTTTTGCCAAACAGGCAGATGCAGAGCGCAGGGTTCTGTTGGGAGTATACCAAGAAAACAAGGCTTGCAAAGATTTGGGTCCGACTCCGTGCAAGGCCTTGAAGACCAAGCAAAGGGCCTTGAATGCCACACGCTGCTTCAGCGGTAGCCAGTGTAGCTCGGCTAGTGCTGCTGTGGCCGAAGATCTCCTGGTCCAGCCGAGAGCTAGTTTAGCAGCTGCCGACTGAATTCTTTGCAGCCGATCCAGCAACACGACTGGGGACTCAAGTAACAGTGCGTTACAATAGTCAAGGCGACTAAGAATAGTACACCTGACAATCGTTGCCCGGGCATGTGCGGGTAGGAGTGGCATAATTTTGCGCAGAGAACGCAACAGAGCTGAACAAGTCCCCACTGTCTTTGTAACTTGAGTTTCCATGGAAATCACTGTGCAGAGGGTGTTGTAGTTGTCCTCCACCGATGACAAGGGGGAGAAGCCATACCCCCAAATTCCTCACCTGGCCACCAGGCTGAGGTCGCAAGCTGTGGTTGGCCAAAGAATGCATTGTAATAACAATTCAATTGAATTAGCATACTGTGTTAGTTCTTCCTCTATGTCCTTTGTGCTGTTGCTTATTCTCTTTCAGTGTGCACTTGTTTGCTTGTCTTTGGTCCCTTGCCCCTAATCAGTGAAGCCCCGGTTTAGTCCTTTCTCGCTGTCTATATGGCCTCTTCTCCGCCATGGTTTGGGTCACGCATGATCATGCCTGTCTCTGAGGCTCACCATGGTAATGGAGGCGCTGAGTGCAGGAGCGCCAGAGAAGAAAGCGAGCTGCATCCCCGTGTGGGAGTACGAGCCTATGCCCCGGCTCCGCCGGCACCAGACGGGCTTTGGGAAAAGCATTGAGTGAGTGCAGCTTGTGATTACTAGTGCCTAGGAGGAAAGGCAGGCTCCACTGCTGTGGGGATGGGCAGGGCTTTAAGTGGGATGAAAAACCTGGGGGTCTCTCAAAGGGGCGGGGTCAATGTAATTAAGGGCCTGGCTTAAAACACGTAAGCTAAAAATCTTTAGCACAGTGTGCCGCACGACTTGTATTTTGCTGTTCCTGCCTCATCATGCCTGCAAGTCAGGACTATTGGCTTTGTCAATGGTTGTTAGTTGCATAAGATAAATAAGCAGCAATTATGGCTTGTATATAATATTGAACAAAGTTCCACTTAAAGCCCTGGTGACACCACAACAATGTTGCTGCTCCTGAGTTTCAAAAAGAGAAGGGAAATCCAGAGAGAAAATGGCTCTCTTTAAAGGATTTTGCTTCCTTTACAAAGCTCACCTGGCGTGACGTCATGCCGTAACTTCTCCACTAGTGAGAAGTGAGCAGTGTGAGCAGCACACATTGATGTGCCGCTGTCACTGCAGTCCGCCTGTGCTTGGGCACAAAACAGAGGTGGATAGAGACCCGTTTGAGGCATCCTTAAAAAAACTGCCGGTGCTCAGACCGGTGAGACCCGGCACACTTAAAGCCCTTGGGCTGGGGTGGAGCAGGGTGCACAAATATTTACTCGGGACCACTCTGTGTTTTTGTGGCGGCTCAACTGGTGATTTGATTTGCCTTTTTATTTTGCTGAAGGTGAATGTCTTGTGGGGTTCAAATGGGAGCTGGAGTGTGTATGTTGATGTGTTTTGTTTCATTGCTGGTGGGCGCATGCATGTGGTAGTCGATTGTTTGTAGGAGGGTTGCAGTACTGAGATGGGTGGTTATAGGTTAGTTGAGGGAGTGTGGTTGTGGTTAGACACCATGTTGCCTTATCTGTGGTGACCTGTAATGGTCTAACAAAAATAACAACTGGGACTTTAGCTCAGAAAACTAATAAACCTTATTCGAATGAATACTTTTGTTGGCGACAGCTTGCAACGTGTCGTGTTCTATACCATCAGGAAGTATGCAGGACACGAGGTTTCATTTAAGGTACACTTTATTGGCTTCATCAATACAGCTCTGCAGTCCCCTGACCTCTCGCCCGAGGTCCTCCCTGGAATGTCCCTTGTCCCCTCTTGCCCCTCCCCTGCACCGGAAGCGGTGTCCGGTGTCATTTGGCCTCTGCCCTCTGTCCAGGGTCCTAGTGCCCCTGTCCAGGGCATGCCATCTCCCCCTTTGTTGCAAAATAAACATTTCGCCTGGATGCTGCCTGTGATCATGGAGAGATGTGTTAGAGATGGATAGAGAAAGATATAGCGATACAAAAGGGGGATGATGGACGGAGCGTTTGAGCAAATCAAACACTCACCCCCAGTCAACAGATCTGTGTTTAATCCATCACCATTCTTTAGCCCACTCAGCCACCCCAGTTCAGACATGGCTATATGCAAATCAGTCTGACCCTGTGCCTCATGGGAACAGTCCAGCCCGAACGGTTATTTCAGTGAATTTCAAAGGTTTTTTAAATGCTAATTCCTAACTATAACGAATGTGAAACCTATGGTTTTTTCAGTGAATTTCAAAGGTTTTTTAAAAGTTAATTCCTTTGTATATCGACTTTGTAACCTACGATTTTTAAAGTGAATTATTATTTTTTTAGTAGCTGTTTTTTATAACTATTATTATTATTATTTTTTCCCAAAATTTATTTTTTAATGTATTTTTCATGTAGGTTTTTTTTTTATCATTTTGTCTCGGAGCGCTCAGGGTACGCGAACCGGTAAGCTCAACCGGAGAGCGCAGCAAGAGCGCTATTCCCACGTGCGAGAAAAAAAAAATTTGTATTTAAAGTAAAAAATAATGCAAGACATTTAGTGGCATACTTATAAAACTAATATTTTTGATTTTAAATACCCGTATTTTAACTTTAAACGTATTTCCGAAAAGGTAGCAAAACGTCATTTAGACGCGCCGCGTAAGCGCCCCCGGAAGCGCCTACAATCTTGCTGCGTAAGCGCCCCCGGAAGCGCTCCGGTGCGCGCAGCGTAAGCGCGTCAAGTCATGTGACCTTAAAATAACACTTTTCATTGGTTCTTTACAGTTTTTTTTACAACTAATGAAAACCCCACTCATTTCCTTCACTACCTCTTTCACTTTGGAGAGAGAAAGACTTGTTCCCTTCTGTTCTTCAATTTAGTGGAAGGAATTGCTGCCAGACCACCCAGCAGCAGTGAGGACTCTGATGAGTTCATCCTGGAGGAGCCTCCTCAGCCCAAGGTGAAGGAGCACTTTATATGGAAATTTTTTACCATACCACCAGGTGAAAAAAAGGTTAATGCTCCAAAGGTGGAGTGTAAAATTTGCCAAACAGTTCTTTCACGGGGTGACCCTAGAAGAAAGTACAGTTTTGGCAACTCCACAATGATCAGGCATGTTCAGAGGAGGCACCCCCAGAACTATGCCCGGGAGAATGACAGGGACCTGGCACGTAATCCCCCAAGAGATGGCGCCTCAACATCCACTGGAGGAGCAACAACATCATCCGTGAGAGGAAGACCTGAGCAGCTGATCCCGAACATTCAGCCTGTTTTCAATGATATCACTATCAAGTGTAAGCAGTGTGATGAACTGCTTTGCTACGAAGAACAGAGTATCATGAACATTGTACAAGGAAGGGGAGACCGCCGCTGCCGTCCCCAGCCCTATTTGTTCCCCTTTTTTTGCTCCTGTTGAGCAGTTTGGCATTCCCTGTTTTTTTTTTTTTTTTTTTTTCAGAAAAAAAACCTAAAAAAGAAGAAAAAAACAGTTCTTTTTAGAACTACCTCCAATTCTCCAAAAAGAGCTGTATTCTTTACAAATTCAAAAGGAGTGAGTGAAGTGGAGTACAGTCAGAGAGCAAAGGAAAATGAGTGAGGGAGCAAAGAAAAGGACGAGAGGGGAAGGGAAGTGAACTAGGGGGACTGAAAGAAGGTGAGTGTGGGAGGTGAGTGAGGAGAAGGGGAGTGAACAAGGGGAATGAGGATAAGTGAAGAAACCGGAGTAAGGGAACGGGGGTGTGGAAGGGTAAGAGAAGAGCAGTGATGTTGAGGAAAGAGTGGTGATAGAGAGTGGATAAAGGCAAGTGAGCGTGAGACAAGGGGAGTAAGGGAGTGAGGAGACAGAGGAAGTGAAGGAAAAAGTGACAGTAGAGGACTGAGTGAGGGAGGAAAGAAAGATAAGTGAGGGAGTGTGGCTGAGTTATAGGGAGTAAGCGCAACAGAAGAGGAGTGAGAGACTAAGAGGACGGAGAGAATAGGGGTAACAGAGAGAGAGTGAGGGAAGTGGAGTGAGTAAGTTAGAGGACAGAGGGATTGAGAGAAGGAGTTACTGAAGTGGAGTAAGGAGAGTAAGGGAAGGGGAAAGAGTGAAGGACCGAATGATGGGAAGAGAGAGGAAGGAAAGTAAACGAGAAGGACTGAAAGAAGGTGAGTGTGGGAGTATGACTGAGTTATAGGGAGTGAGCGTGACTGAAGAGGAGTGAGAGACTAAAGGGACGGAAAGAATGAGGCTAACAGAGAGAGAATGAGGGAAGGAAAGTGTAGTACTAAGAGGACAGAGGGAGTAAGAGAAGGAGTTAGTGAAGTGGAGTAAGGAGAGTAAGGGAAGGGAAAAGAGTGAAGGAGCGAAGGAAGGGAAGAGAGAGGAAGGAAAGTAAAGGAGAAGGTTTGAAAGAAGGTGAGTGTGGGAGTATGGCTGAGTTATAGGGAGTGAGTGTGATAGAAGAGGAGTGAGAGACTAAGGGGTCGGAGAGAATGAGGCTAACGGAGAGAGAATGAGGGAAGGGGAGTGTAGAACTAAGAGGACAGAGGGAGTAAGAGAAGGAGTTAGTGAAGTGGAGTAAGGAAAGTAAGGGAAGGAAAAAGAGTGAAGGAGCGAAAGAAGGGAAGAGAGAGGAAGGAAAGTAAAGGAGAAGGTCTGAAAGAAGGTGAGTGTGGGAGTATGGCTGAGTTATAGGGAATGAGCGTGACTGAAGAGGAGTGAGAGACTAAGAGGACCGAGAGAATGAGACTAACAGAGAGAGAATGAGGGAAGGGGAGTGTAGAAGTAAGAGGACAGAGGGAGTAAGAGAAGGAGTCAGTGAAGTGGAGTAAGGAGAGTAAGGGAAGGGAAAAGAGTGAAGGAGCGAAAGAAGGGAAGAGAGAGGAAGGAAAGTAAAGGAGTAGGTCTGAAAGAAGGTGAGTGTGAGAGGAGTGAGGAAAAGGGGAGTAAACGTTGGGATTCAGAAAAAGTGAGGCAAGCGCAATAAGGGAACAGGGGTGTGGGAGCATGAGAGAAGAGTAGTGAGGTTAAGGAAAAGATTGTTGAGAAAGTACATTTTGTACGTCAAACTTACCTTATAAGTAATATAAACTTAATTACATATTTTCAGTAAATTTAATATCTGTGAAAGAGAAAAAAAAATAAGTTAGAATATTTATAATATATATTTTACAATACAAGAGACAAAGTAGGAGATTAAAAGTCATAAAAGGTTAGTAAGACATAAAGTAGGAGTGAAGGACTCAGAAAGAAAAACAAAGGAATGGTGAAGGTCAGAGAGAGTTAAAAAGAAATAGAGGGAGAGCAAATTACTAAAAGGATAATGACATGAATACATTCAGTGACAGAGTAGAAGAGCAGGAGAGAGAAATGAAGTGAAGGTGAGTAAGATACTAAAGGAATGTGCATTAGGAAAACTAAAGGAAGAAAGGGGAGTAAAGAAAGGGGAGTGAGTGACAGAGAAGCAGGAGTGAATAACGGTGGATTAATGAGAATGAGGCATGGAAGGTGAGTGAGGGTGAATGTAGGGTCGTAAGACAGTGAGGAGACAACGGAATAAATGTAACAAAGAGGGAGTGAGGGAAGACAAGTGAGAATATGAGAGAACAGAGGGAGTGAGAGAAAGAGTGAGTAAAGGGCAGTAAGGTGAGTAAGGGAAGGACGATGACTGAGAGAGCAAAGGAAGGGAAGAAATAGAAGAAAAGTGTAGCAAAGGGACTGGGAAATGGTGAGTGCCTGAGGAGAGAAAAAGGATGGGTAGTTAAGGATGATGAATGAGGATAACTGAGGGAATCAGAGTAAGGGAACAAGGGTGAGGGAGGGTGAGTGAAGGGCAGTGAGGTTGAAGAAAAAGGGAAGATAGAGAGAGGATAAAAGCAAGTAAGCATGAGACAAGGGAAGTGAAGGAGTAAGAACATAGAGGTAGTGAAGGAAAGAGTGGCAGAAAGGGAGTGAGTGAGAGAGCAAAGAAAGGTAAGTAAGGGAGTGTGGGTTAGTTTTAGGAAGTAAGCGTGATGGAAAAGGAGTGAGAGAGTGAGAGAATTGAGAGAGTGAGGCTAAGAGAGAGGGAGTAGAGAGAGGGAGTGAGGGAAGGAGAGTGAGGATGTGAGAGGACAGAGGAAGTGAGAGAAGGAGTGAGTGAAGTGTAGTAAGGTGAGTGAGAGAAGGGGAATTATTGAGGGAACAAAGAAAGGAAAGAAGGGGAAGGGGAGTGAAGTAGAGTGACTGACAGCTGGAAAGTGGTGGATGGGAGAGAGGGAAAGTGCCGTGAAGGAGTGGAGAATGAGGATAAGTGAGGAAAGTGGAATAAGGGAAGGGAGGGGAATGCTGCTTGATTCATCTATCAGTGTGATCTTAGGCACATGACCAGGATAATACATGTAATCTACCATGTCTTTAAAAAACATGTACTTCCATATTTTTAAAGACATCAACTAAGCATTTTATTCACCCAGATCCATTTAAAATCAAGCTTGACTCACAGTGTGATCTTAGGCACATGACCAGGATGTTACATATAATCTACCATGTCTGTCTCTGCAAGCAGTATGTGTATTTCTGCTCATATTATTTCACTGTCTCTACTAGCAAAAAACAGGCCCCCTATATATAAGCAAGGCATAACATTAATTTCTGATTACATGTAACATCCTGGTCATGTGCCTAAGATCACACTGTGAGTGAAGCTTGATTCATCCATCAGTGTGATCTTAGGCACATGACCAGGATGTTACATGTAATCTACCATGTCTTTAAAAAACATGTACTTCCATATTTTTAAAGACATCAACTAAGCATTTTTTTCACCCAGATCCATTTAAAATCAAGCTTGACCCACAGTGTGATCTTGGTCACATGACCAGGATGTTACATATAATCTACCATGTCTGTCTCTGCAAGCAGTATGTGTGTCTCTGCTCATATTATTTCACTGTCTCTACTGGCAAAAAACAGGCCCCTATATATAAGCAAAACATAACATTAATTTCCCATTACATGTAACATCCTGGTCATGTGCCTAAGATCACACTGTGAGTGAAGCTTGATTCATCCATCAGTGTGATCTTAGGCACATGACCAGGATGTTACATGTAATCTACCATGTCTTTAAAAAACATGTACTTCCATATTTTTAAAGACATCAACTAAGCATTTCATTCACCCAGATCCATTTAAAATCAAGCTTGACTCAAAGTGTGATCTTAGGCACATAAGACACATGTCATGACACACACACAAGGAGAGAAATGACACACAGAAAAAGAGAGATTATACACGTGCAAAGTGACATGAGACACAGGCACAGAGTACCTTTTAACCTAAGAGAGGCAAACTGTTACAAGGCACAGGTGACATTATTGAAAAATGTGAAAATATAATTCCTTATTTCACACAGACACTCAATGTGATCCTTCACCAAAATTTAAAAAACTGACTTTTTACCAGAAAACATTTTCCATAGCAAATCGTTTTGACACAAAGCACAGCTCATTTAAATGACCACTACAGAAACAAACCAGAAACCTAACTCATTTTCAAAATACATTTCCAATATGCACCATTCTATTTTTAAACAGCATTACAAAAAAGCATGACACAAAATGCAAGAATAAAGAAGCACAATATGCTTCTTAATGTTCCCCATAGTGCATACAGCAGTCTATCTTTATTAAAAGAATCATTACTCACCTTTAAAAATGCTTTGAAAGATGTAGAACAGTGTCAGTCACACACAACAGATTTTCTTAAGCAGAATCTCTGAATAATGCTTCTGTCACTGCAGCCTCAGAATAATGGCACAGATTCCCTCTCATTTCAGACCCATATTCTTGTACATAACCAATCAACATTCTTCCCACACAAATTCAAAACCAAACTGCACATTTTAATTGGTTGTACATTTGAACACTTTTGAAACTCACATAATATTCACCCATCCCCCCAGTGCCCATTCACCCTGTTACCATGGTAACTCCCTCCTAACCCACCACACAGTTCAAAAGTTCAGCATAGTATGTTGCAAAAGAATCCAGCAAGGGTGTTTGACCTCTCAATGTACTAGCTAATCATGTGCAATGTTTCTTTCAATGACTTTTTCTTCACCATTAAAATGACTTCTTTCAAGAAACAAAAGCATGCACCCTAATTTTCAGTGGAGAATGTAAAGAAAGAACCAATCATTTCTTGTTTTTCAAGTGCACTGAATCTCAACCACTTTTTTTCATAACTCGTACTTTCAAACTGCCATTTCATTTCCACAACTCATCTGAATACAAGCACATCTACCTTCAAGATGCCAAAAGTCTGGTTTGTGGGTCATAGCTTTGTCTACTGGAGTGAAAAATTTGCAAGTAACAGAGGTATTTACAACCGTGATTTACCAAATGTGGACATTGTGTGGATTGGACAGAGAGGATTGAGAAGTCACCAATTGATACCATTGATAAAATCCTTTATGCATCTACCACAGCCTGACCTTATAATTGTGCACAGTGGTGGCAATGACCTGGGCACTTTGACTGGGGTAGGTCTGGAAATGCTTTTAAAGGACATCTTTGGTCAATTGATGTCACTTTTTCCAAAAACTGCCTTGGTATTTTCTAATATATGCCAAAGGCAAAAATGGAACTGGTCCAACCAATTTTGTCCACAGATTGAGAAAGCAAGGAAACATGTAAATAAATCTGTTTCTGCTTTCCTCAGAGACTATGGTATGGGTTCCATTTACCACAACAACTTGCGTTACAACATGCAAGGCATCTATAGGAGAGAGGGTGTACATTTTACAGATGAGGGGAATAGAGTCTTCCTCTTGAATTTGAGACTCTGCATTGGTACCTACTTGCAGGTACAAAAAACACCCACATAACACAACAGCTCTTTTCAGAGCTACCCTACCTCTAAGCACTATAAATTATTTTTTTACTATATTTTTTTACACTGTTTTTTCCCGTGGTTCGCTCAGGGTGCACGTACCGGAGAGCGCACATAAGAACGCACCCAGCGCTTACCCCGCGAAAACTTAAAAAAAAAAACGTTTTTTTACCCTTCAGGGTCCTTCTAGGCCCCCCTCAGAAAACCTAGGGAGTCAGGGGGTGTCTACCCTGCCCCCTTTTAATCATTTCCCCCTTTTTATTTTCACCTCTTGTGTCTCGATTCTACCGAGACACAAGATGGCGGACTCTCAGGACTGTTTAGAATGTTGACAGACACCCGAGAGCCAATCAGCTTTCCACTCGCGCACTCCCGTAGCGCGCCAGGTGCGCTCCCTGGTACGCGCACCGGTGAGCGCTCGTAGCGCGCCTATAGATATATATGTGTTTTTGAAGTTAATTTTCATAAAAACCACTGGAGCAATTTTCACCAAATATAGCAAAGGCACATCTGCGTACCAGTCCCTACAATTTTGCCAAGTTTGGTGTAATTCCGTTCAGCGATTCGGGCTGTAGACTTGTCAGAACGTCCTATGGAAATTAACATGGGGAAAACACGTTTTGGGACCCCCCTTTTTTCTCAGCCCCCACTTCACGAATCCCCCTGAAACTTACAGGGAAGGAGCGGAGCGGAGCTGGCCAAAACTTTGGAAAATTACACGCACATTCCTCAACAGGCGCCAGAGTTATTCTCAATAGAATGTTCCTATGGTAGCTAGGTCCTAACTATAACTACCTGCTGGCGACCGCCAGTAGGTAATATATATATATATATATATATATATATATATAGAGAGAGAGAGAGAAAGAGAGAGAGAGAGAGAGAGAGAGAGAGAGAGAGAGAGAGATTGATACAGAGAGAGAGAGAGAGTGTGTCCACAGGTCTCCGTATCTTTACATCTCCTCAATAAGTCTCTTGGTCTTCTTGCATTCTCTTTTTGGTCTTTGTTCTCTTAGGTCTTCTTGTGCTGCTTCCGCTTGGGCGTCTTCCTTCAGCCCATGTTTCGGCAGCTCCTCTTCTTTTGTCCTCAATTGTCTAAAGTGCGCGATATTTCTGGTGATGTTGTATTGTCCTGCTGACGCCGTTATCATTGGCCCTTTCACTTCCGTCACTGTCAGTGCGTCTTTTGAGAAAGTACTGTCTGACTTCCGTAGTTGTCTTTGTCGGACTAACACAATATCTCCTTCTTTCACTTTCGCGTCTGTTGCATGTCTCCTCCGATCAGCATACGCCTTCATTTTTGTTTTCGCTTCTTTGTCTCTTTCAGCTATGTCTTTTTGTTCCACCCTTTCCACTTCTTTCACTTGGGGCAACCTCGTTCTACTTGATCGCCCCAACACCAGCTCTGCAGGGCACCTTTCTGTGGAGCTGTGAGGGGTGTTTCGATAGTGTCTCAGCACCTGGCATAGTGCTTGTCCAATTGAGATCTGTGTTAGCTTGGCCCTCTGTATTGCCTTTTTGATTGTTCCCATAAATCGTTCGGCCATTCCGTTTGCTTGCGGCCACAGAGGCGTTATTCGTTGATGGTGGATCCCAAGGTACTCCATGAACCTTTTGAATTCTTCACCAGAGAATGGTGGGCCATTGTCTGTTTTCAGTGTCTGGGGTGAGCCCCATGCTGCAATTATGTCATCCAGAACTGCAAAAGTTGCGTTTGCTGATGTTGATGCCACTTGTCTCACTATGGGGAATCTGGAGAATTCATCTATTATTACCAGTAGGTAATTTCCTGTTTCTAAAGGCCCATAGAAATCAGCTGCCAGCTCTGTCCACACTGCTTTTGGAAGTGTGGACATTTGCAGTGGTTCCGGCTTTGATGTGGGCTCCGTTATTTGGCAGATGCGACAGTGCATCACACTTTCTTCTACCATGTTGTCAAGTCCCGGGAACCATACTTTTTCTCGCAGCATTTTTTTTGTTGCCACAATTCCTCGATGTGACTCATGTGTTAATTCTACTGTCCTTCTTCTCAGCGTACGGAGTATTACTATCCTGGTGCCTCTCATCACTATTCCGTTCTCGCTTTCTGATAGTTCTTCGCTAATCTTTTTGAATGCCAACAGCTCTTCCTTCAGTATTCCTTCTTCCCAGCTGCTGTTGTTGTTTACGTGCCTCCACCTTTGCTGTTTGGTCACTTTCATTATGGTCTGCATGGTGAGGTCTTGCTTTGTCTCCTGTTCTAGTTCTTTCATTGTTATTGTTGCCGGTGTGTTGTGTTTGAGTGCAACGTTTAGATACTCCTCCGCCATGGTTGTTGCTTGGGACACTTGTGGTAGGGGGTGCCTTGATACATAGTCTGCTGGATTGTGTTCCTTCCCGGGCTTGTGTATTATTTTGAAGTTATAATCCATCAGCCTTATCCCAAACCTCTCTATCCTGGGTGGTATCTTTGCGTTTGGGTTTCCATATATCGTTATCAGTGCTTGGTGATCTGTTATGATTGTGAACAGCTTTCCGTAGATGAACATGTGGTAGTGTTCACACGCCCACACTACCGCCAAACTCTCTTTTTCCGGCTGGGAGTATCCTTTTTCTACGTCTGATAGACTTTTGCTCCCATATGCCACTATGTGTCTTGGGGAATCTTTTCCTGGTTGGTGTTGTGCCAATATTGCTCCCAGTCCCACTGGGCTGGCATCTACAGTTAGTTCGGTGCACAGTCTCAGATCAAAATACGCTAGGTGATCTACTGCCGTCAGAGCATGTCTGATCTCTTTGAAAGCTTTTCTGAAATCTTCGGTCCATGTGAAACCCTTTCCTTGTTTTGTCAACTCCCTCAGTGGTGCTCTTACAGTGGCAAAATCTAGGATGTACCTTGCACAGTAGCTTGCAAGGCCGAGGAATGACCTTACTTCTGCCACATCGCTTGGTTCATTCGCCTTTTCCAGTGTTCTGACTTTGTTGTGATCTGCCGCATTCCTTTCTTGGAGAAGATGTGGCCAAAGAAAACTAGTTTGTCCCGCTCCAGCTCACATTTGTCTTCATTTAGTGTCAGACCGGCCTGCTCTAGGTGTGAGCATACATCCCTCAATGCTTTGTCATGTTCCTTGTCTGATTTTCCAAAAACTAGAATGTCGTCGCTGTAGTTTAGACTGTTTTTCACTGGTCTTATTATCTGTCTTATGGTTTCCTGAAATATCTCCGTGGCGGACGATATTCCGAAACTCAACCGTTTGTACCTGAAGAGACCTAGGTGTGTAGAAAACGTCGTGATGTATCGTGACTGAGGATCTAGTTCTAGCTGGTGGTATCCCTTGCATAAATCTAGTTTCGAGAAACGTCTTGTGCCTGTTAGGCAGCGGATCATATCATCAAGATGTGGTCCGGGATGCCTCTCACATTCAATAGCCTTGTTTGTTATCCTCATGTCGACACATATTCTTATCTTTGACATGTCTTTCTTTGGCACGGCCACGATTGGTGACACCCATGGTGTTGGTCCTTCTGCTGGTTCTATGATGTCTTGTTTGAGTAGTGCTTCAAGTTCCTCCTCCACTTGTGGCTGCAGGTGTATGGGCACTCTCCGATGGTGTTGTGCTATTGGCCTGACTGTTTCGTCAATGTGCAGCGTTATTTGCCGCCCTTTCAATTTTCCTAGTCCCTGCAGCAGTTTGGGGTATTCTTTTAGGATGCTTCTTTTCTCTGACATGTTGTATGTCATGGCCATGAGACCCATTATCTGAGCTGTGATGTTGCTCAACAAACATGGCGCCGGGATGTCGCCCTTCAGCACGTGAATGTCCTCTTTGATCTTTTGGTCTTTGTATGTCAGTTCTTCTGTAAATTTCCCCATGTTTGTCACTGGTTTCCGTGACCCCCAAGTGAAGACCTCAACTCGGGACGGTCTCAACATCGGCTTTATCTTCATCTTTTCGTATTCCGATACACACATGATGTTACATGTTGCACCGCTGTCCCGGACAAACTTTGTTTTGTGTGATCCTACTCCTATAGTCACAGACTCTGTCTTTTTCATTTTGCTTTTGTCTACCAGGCATATTCTTTCTTCTTTTTCATCATCATCCATTGACTCTGTGGTAACATCTGTCATAAGATAGAGTCGTTCAGTCTTTTCTTCTTCTTCTTCTTCTCCTGATTCTAGTGATGAGCTCCTTGTTCCTGTTTCAACATATCTGACATGTCTGCTTGTTGACACTTGTGGTGTCCCTGTTCTTCCTCTGTCGTTCCTGAATTGCACTCCTTGGCACACGCTGGCATAGTGATTCCTCCCATTGCATTTCCTGCACGTTTGGCCCAATGCTGGGCATGGGCCTCGATGGGGAAATTCAAGTCCGCACCTGTAGCATGTTCCTTCAGGTTGTTTCCTTGTGGCCTGTTCATTCCTGTCTTTTTTCCAGCTGCCCGCGCGATTGTTATTTGTTATGCGGTGTGCTTGTTCCACTCGTTTTTGTCTTTTCCTTGCTCCATTTCCTTAGCGTGTGCTGTCGCTCTTGCCACCGCTCTTGCTAGCGACAAGATATTCTCTAGTGACGTTGGTTCTTTCAGGATCCTTGCACGGAACTCTATGTCGCGGCAGCCCTCAATGATACGCAGCCTGATTGCTTGTTCATTATCAAATTTGTCGAACTCATAGTGTGTCACAAGCTTTCTGAGTCTCGTTGCAAAGTCATCTAGCGTTTCGTCCAGCTGTTGAAACGCGATGGCAAAGGTGTATTGTTCAAAATCGACATTTCTCTGTGGGTCAAATTTGGTTGTTAAACACTTTTTTAGTCTGTCATAGGTGGCACTTTCCTCATGTGGCAGTGTCACTAGAAGGTCTTTAATGTCATCACCTACGAGATTTAGGAATAATCCTAGTCGCTTTGCGTCTATCACATCTGTCGCTTCCATGTATCTCTCAAAACGTCTGATCCATTTCTCCCATCTAATTCCTACTTGTGGCTCAGACAAGTTGAATGCTAGTGGTCTTCTGTATTGTGCACTTTGTCTTTCTGGTTTAGGTTCTGCCATCTCTTCTTTTCTGTGTCCTTCCTGGCACTCTTTTGTTGTTTCCTGTGCTCTTTCTGGCACTCTTCTATTGTTTCCTTTGTTTTCTATTTCTTTTGGCCTTCTTTTCTTTGTTGTTTCTCTTTTGTATCACTTTTGTATCCTTTTATTGCATTTGCCTGTGCTTTATTACTTCTTTGGTGCTTAAATCGGCACTTTTTAACTTTTTCTTTCGATTTTTCCTGACTCTAAAATGGCCGCCGCGCTGTTCTCTCTTCTCATTGTTCAGTTCGCCTGACTCTAAGATGGCCGCCGGAGTGAGACTTCGCGCCCAATCAGCGCTCTGCCTGGTTCCAAAATGCCGCCCGCTTTTCCCTCGCGTTGATTGGCTCTAGCCGCCTGATTCTAAAATGGCCGCCGCTCTTCTCGATATATCTCGCGTTCTAATCTTCTGATGCTCGCGCTTGTTTTTCACTTATTAGTCAGCTTACCGGGTGATGCAGACGAACGTTTCTTTGCTCGACGGCGGTCGGGGTGGGCTCCCACGCAGTTTCCTCTTCAATCCACGAGACAGGGTGGGCTCCTGATCTCGATGATGTCGGCAATGCAGCAGCTCTTCTTTTCTTCGGTCCTGGTCACACGACAGCACGCCTTCGTCGCCAGTTGTCGTGTTCTATACCGTCAGGAAGTATGCAGGACACGAGGTTTCATTTAAGGTACACTTTATTGGCTTCATCAATACAGCTCTGCAGTCCCCTGACCTCTCGCCCGAGGTCCTCTCTGGAATGTCCCTTGTCCCCTCTTACCCCTCCCCTACACCGGAAGCGGTGTCCGGTGTCCTTTGGCCTCTGCCCTCTGTCCAGGGTCCTAGTGCCCTTGTCCAGGGCATGACACAACGTAATATCAATTAAATTCAATTGAATTCAGTTAGTCTTTATTTCGATCATCAAATCATTAAAGACATTATACATCATTAAAGGAAATCTAAAAATTAATTATATTTGACCCTTAAAATCCGTCATGCACTGAAATATATAGCATTCATACAGATACTCTTGTTTATTCTCCAAGAAGTCCTTCGTCAAAGCAGGGCTCGTACTAGCCGGAAATCGTTTCATCCTAATCTTGTGCCAGTGAGCTGTCTTAAGCTCTTTCTTTGAGGGGGAAGTGGTGCCTGCGGGGTTTCCCCATGTCACTCAGGGTGTCTTTTATCCTTCTAAACCAGGAGATCTTACATGAGCAGTCAGCCCGCCTGGTTTCAAGGAGAGCTTGGGCATATAGGGATACCGTAATATCACCTTGCAGCAATGTGACGCCGTCTCTCATCTAAATGTAAACAAATGTAACACGCGGCAGTCTTGCGCTCTCGCTTATGTCCACACACGTTGCGGTGGGTGCGCCTCAGCATGACAGCACTTGAAACTCACACACAAACCTCTGCTGGAAATGTATCTTTTGACGCCTCTCAGTGCAGCCTCTTTGCATAGCACACCGAGCTGCTGCTTCCCTCGGGCTGACTTCAGTGTTTGGCTTTCTTTTGCCAAACGTACGCATACCTAGTGCAGTTCGTTTCGGTCTTTCCAGGACAAAAGGTTGGCACGTTTAAGCCTTTATCTGCTAGCCCAGATGGCCGCCAAAGGCTTCCCTGGTAAAGTGAAAAGGGCCGTTATCGGAAATGTGTTCCGGGTTGTGTCTGTGTGCATAGAAGTGTGGACAGTACGGATTTGTGTCTTAGCAACACTTCGGCATACATAAGGAAGGATGTCACGTTCTCCAATATGTCGACATTTGGGGAAATGTGGGGGGAGATAAAACTATCGCCCTATTTACAAGAGGGTGCGAACATGCATTAGCGCATGTTAGCACCCGTTGTCCCTATGCTTCGCTTTGCATCTCTAATGAGATGCAAAGTGGGCGTCACTGGGCAGTACTGCTTGTAAATTATCGCTGATGTGCACATTGTGATATTTACAAGGAGGCCCACGCATTTTAGCAGATGTTAGTTTTTGGCGAAAACCATGGTTTTTGCCAAAAACGAACGTCTGCTAAAATGCAGACTTACCTATACTTAATATTGGGGGTGGATTATGCTCATACAATCACAGCGTCGTATCAGCAAGGTTATTGCTGTTCATTGGCAAACACTGTTATTGCTGGAATAATTATTGCCATTGCTCTATGCGTTGTTAATACAGCGCTAGCATGGCGATCATTTCCAGCGATAGCAGGCGATAACAAATCTCATGCTAGGCGCGCCAGCGATAATTATCGCTGTTGCTTGATATTATGACCCGTGGAGTTTTGTGTTGCTCTGCTGTCCCCCTGCTCTTAACGTTTGTGTTTTAAAATCCCAAATTTACTCAAAATCATACCGTTGGTATTTGTTTTGGGCTCTAAATGATTATGTTTTGTAAGTCTAATTTTATGTACTGTAGCTTTAAGGTTACTACTTCGTTTTTCTTTCATAGAAGATTGTGAAGTTTTGCCTAAAGGAAACCCTTTTGCTTTGGAACAGCGTATCACGATCATTATCATCTTATTTCTCAACCATGCCACTATTTTACTAATTTAGGAAAATGGAGTTTGAGGCAAAGCTGACCTTCTTTGGCGTTTACATGCCCAGGACAAGTCATGTGTGGTTTGGATTGCTGATATTAGTGCCAAGGAGGGAACTAGGAATCAGATGGATTGTACCTCATTGAGGTGTTGTGAAAGCACTTAGATGGTTGCATTTATATATATTTCTTATTTTTAGAAGATCATTTGCGTCGTATTGTATTGGTCTCAGGATAATGTGCAGCACAGCTCAACACGTATAAGGTCCAAAAGGTGAGATCCATTGGCTATGCCAATGTTTGTTCCCTCTTGTACTCTCTGGAAATGTTGGATGTGGGAATATAATTTCCAGTCCCAAACAATAAGAACTGGTGGGCCTCATTAGCCCCAAAAATGAGTTGTGGTGGCCCCCGCTGGCTCAAATTAAGCACTGGCCTACTTTTTTAAATGAGGTCATTTGTAAATCATTGTTATTCACATGTGCTGTGAAACCTAACTAGAGCCAACCACCCCGGTACCACAGTGATTCTCTAAAAGCAACAACGTGCCAAGGTGAGTCCCCTCCCAACCGTAGGATGAGCGCGTTCATTCAGGGTCTACCAGGTGGGAATGTTAAAGTTCTAGGTCCAAGCCATGAACTAAAGCCCATGGTTTACACAGGCCCAGGCGTGAAATAAAGCCCATGGCTTCCACAGGCCCAGCTGTGAAATGAAGCCCATGGTTTACACAGGCCCAGCCGTGAAATAAAGCCCATGGTTTACACAGGCCCAGGCGTGAAATAAAGCCCATGG
Organism: Lissotriton helveticus; assembly: GCF_964261635.1. NCBI lineage: Eukaryota > Metazoa > Chordata > Amphibia > Caudata > Salamandridae > Lissotriton > Lissotriton helveticus. The sequence goes on from NC_136072.1 coordinate 5,637,615, forward strand.
TTTACACAGGCCCAGCCGTGAAATAAAGCCCATGGTTTACACAGGCCCAGCCGTGAAATAAAGCCCATGGTTTACACAGGCCCAGGCGTGAAATAAAGCCCATGGTTTACACAGGCCCAGCCGTGAAATAAAGCCCATGGTTTACACAGGCCCAGCCGTGAAATAAAGCCCATGGTTTACACAGGCCCAGCCATGGAATAAAGCCCATGGTTTACACAGGCCCAGGCGTGAAATAAAGCCCCTATTTTACACAGGCCCAGCCATGAAATGAAGCCTATGGTTTACACAGGCCCAGCCGGGAAATAAAGCCCATGGCCTACACAGGCCCAGCCGTGGAATAAAGCCCATGGCTTACACAGGCCCGCCATTATATAAAGCCCATGGTTTACACAGGCCCAGCCATGAAATGAAGCCTATGGTTTACACAGGCCCAGCCGGGAAATAAAGCCCATGGCCTACACAGGCCCAGCCGTGGAATAAAGCCCATAGCTTACACAGGCCCGCCATTATATAAAGCCCATGGTTTACACAGGCCCAGCCATGAAACAAAGCCCATGGCCTACACAGGCCCAGCCGTGAAATAAAGCCCCTATTTTACACAGTCCCAGCCGTGAAATAAAGCCCATGGTTTACACAGGCCCAGCCATGAAACAAAGCCCATGGCCTACACAGGCCCAGCCGTGAAACAAAGCCCATGGTTTACACAGGCCCAGCCGTGAAATAAAGCCCATGGTTTACACAGGCCCAGCCGTGAAATAAAGCCCATGGCCTACACAGGCCCAGCTGTGAAATGAAGCCCATGGCCTACACAGGCCCAGCTGTGAAATAAAGCCCATGGTTTACACAGGCCGAGGCGTGAAATGAAGCCCATGGTTTACGCAGGTCCAGCCGTGAAATAAAACCCATGGTTTACACAGTCCCAGCCGTGAAATAAAGCCCATGGTTTACACAGGCCCAGCCGGGAAATAAAGCCCATGGCCTACACAGGCCCAGCCGTGGAATAAAGCCCATGGTTTACACAGGCCCGCCATTATATAAAGCCCATGGTTTACACAGGCCCAGCCATGAAACAAAGCCCATGGCCTACACAGGCCCAGCCGGGAAATAAAGCCCATAGCCTACACAGGCCCAGCCGTGAAATAAAGCCCCTATTTTACACAGTCCCAGCCGTGAAATAAAGCCCATGGTTTACACAGGCCCAGCCGTGAAATAAAGCCCATGGTTTACACAGGCCCAGGCGTGAAATAAAGCCCATAGCTTCCACAGGCCCAGCTGTGAAATGAAGCCCATGGTTTACACAGGCCCAGCCGTGAAATAAAGCCCATGGTTTACACAGGCCCAGCCGTGAAATAAAGCCCATGGTTTACACAGGCCCAGCCGTGAAATAAAGCCCATGGTTTACACAGGCCCAGCCGTGAAATAAAGCCCATGGTTTACACAGGCCCAGCCATGGAATAAAGCCCATGGTTTACACAGGCCCAGGCGTGAAATAAAGCCCCTATTTTACACAGGCCCGCCATTATATAAAGCCCATGGTTTACACAGGCCCAGCCATGAAATGAAGCCTATGGTTTACACAGGCCCAGCCGGGAAATAAAGCCCATGGCCTACACAGGCCCAGCCGTGGAATAAAGCCCATGGCTTACACAGGCCCGCCATTATATAAAGCCCATGGTTTACACAGGCCCAGCCATGAAACAAAGCCCATGGCCTACACAGGCCCAGCCGTGAAATAAAGCCCCTATTTTACACAGTCCCAGCCGTGAAATAAAGCCCATGGTTTACACAGGCCCAGCCATGAAACAAAGCCCATGGCCTACACAGGCCCAGCCGTGAAACAAAGCCCATGGTTTACACAGGCCCAGCCGTGAAATAAAGCCCATGGTTTACACAGGCCCAGCCGTGAAATAAAGCCCATGGCCTACACAGGCCCAGCTGTGAAATGAAGCCCATGGCCTACACAGGCCCAGCTGTGAAATAAAGCCCATGGTTTACACAGGCCGAGGCGTGAAATGAAGCCCATGGTTTACGCAGGTCCAGCCGTGAAATAAAACCCATGGTTTACACAGTCCCAGCCGTGAAATAAAGCCCATGGTTTACACAGGCCCAGCCGGGAAATAAAGCCCATGGCCTACACAGGCCCAGCCGTGGAATAAAGCCCATGGTTTACACAGGCCCGCCATTATATAAAGCCCATGGTTTACACAGGCCCAGCCATGAAACAAAGCCCATGGCCTACACAGGCCCAGCCGGGAAATAAAGCCCATAGCCTACACAGGCCCAGCCGTGAAATAAAGCCCCTATTTTACACAGTCCCAGCCGTGAAATAAAGCCCATGGTTTACACAGGCCCAGCCATGAAACAAAGCCCATGGTTTACACAGGCCCAGCCGTGAAATAAAGCCCATGGCCTACACAGGCCCAGCTGTGAAATGAAGCCCATGGTTTACACAGGCCGAGGCGTGAAATAAAACCCATGGTTTAGACAGTCCCAGCCGTGAAATAAAGCCCATGGTTTACACAGGCCCGCCATTATATAAAGCCCATGGTTTACACAGGCCGAGGCGTGAAATAAAACCCATGGTTTACACAGGCCCAGCCGTGAAATAAAGCCCATGGCCTACACAGGCCCAGCTGTGAAATGAAGCCCATGGTTTACACAGGCCGAGGCGTGAAATAAAACCCATGGTTTACACAGGCCCAGCCATGAAATAAAGCCCATGGATTACACAGGTCCAGGCATGAAATAAAACCCATAGTTTACACAGGAAGAGGCGTGAAATAAAACCCATGGTTTACACAGGCCCAGCCGTGAAATAAAGCCCATGGATTAAACAGGCCCAGGCGTGAAATAAAGCCAATGGTTTACACAGGACCAGCCGGGAAATAAAGCCCATGGCCTACACAGGCCCAGCCGGGAAATAAAGCCCATGGCCTACACAGGCCCAGCCGTGAAATAAAGCCCCTATTTTACACAGTCCCAGCCGTGAAATAAAGCCCATGGTTTACACAGGCCCAGCCATGAAACAAAGCCCATGGTTTACACAGGCCCAGCCGTGAAATAAAGCCCATGGCCTACACAGGCCCAGCCGTGAAATATAGCCCATGGCCTACACAGGCCCAGCCGTGGAATAAAGCCCATGGTTTACACAGGCCCGCCATTATATAAAGCCCATGGTTTACACAGGCCCAGCCATGAAACAAAGCCCATGGCCTACACAGGCCCAGCCGGGAAATAAAGCCCATGGCCTACACAGGCCCAGCCGTGAAATAAAGCCCCTATTTTACACAGGCCCGCCATTATATAAAGCCCATGGTTTACACAGGCCCAGCCATGAAATGAAGCCTATGGTTTACACAGGCCCAGCCGGGAAATAAAGCCCATGGCCTACACAGGCCCAGCCGTGGAATAAAGCCCATGGTTTACACAGGCCCGCCATTATATAAAGCCCATGGTTTACACAGGCCCAGCCATGAAACAAAGCCCATGGCCTACACAGGCCCAGCCGGAAAATAAAGCCCATAGCCTACACAGGCCCAGCCATGAAATAAAGCACCTATTTTACACAGTCCCAGCCGTGAAATAAAGCCCATGGTTTACACAGGCCCAGCCATGAAACAAAGCCCATGGTTTACACAGGCCCAGCCGTGAAATAAAGCCCATGGCCTACACAGGCCCAGCTGTGAAATGAAGCCCATGGTTTACACAGGCCGAGGCGTGAAATAAAACCCATGGTTTAGACAGTCCCAGCCGTGAAATAAAGCCCATGGTTTACACAGGCCCGCCATTATATAAAGCCCATGGTTTACACAGGCCGAGGCGTGAAATAAAACCCATGGTTTACACAGGCCCAGCCGTGAAATAAAGCCCATGGCCTACACAGGCCCAGCTGTGAAATGAAGCCCATGGTTTACACAGGCCGAGGCGTGAAATAAAACCCATGGTTTACACAGGCCCAGCCATGAAATAAAGCCCATGGATTACACAGGTCCAGGCATGAAATAAAACCCATAGTTTACACAGGAAGAGGCGTGAAATAAAACCCATGGTTTACACAGGCCCAGCCGTGAAATAAAGCCCATGGATTAAACAGGTCCAGGCGTGAAATAAAACCCATGGTTTACACAGGCCCAGGCGTGAAATAAAGCCAATGGTTTACACAGGACCAGCCGGGAAATAAAGCCCATGGCCTACACAGGCCCAGCCGGGAAATAAAGCCCATGGCCTACACAGGCCCAGCCGTGAAATAAAGCCCCTATTTTACACAGTCCCAGCCGTGAAATAAAGCCCATGATTTACACAGGCCCAGCCATGAAACAAAGCCCATGGTTTACACAGGCCCAGCCGTGAAATAAAGCCCATGGCCTACACAGGCCCAGCCGTGAAATATAGCCCATGGCCTACACAGGCCCAGCCGTGGAATAAAGCCCATGGTTTACACAGGCCCGCCATTATATAAAGCCCATGGTTTACACAGGCCCAGCCATGAAACAAAGCCCATGGCCTACACAGGCCCAGCCGGGAAATAAAGCCCATGGCCTACACAGGCCCAGCCGTGAAATAAAGCCCCTATTTTACACAGTCCCAGCCGTGAAATAAAGCCCATGGTTTACACAGGCCCAGCCATGAAACAAAGCCCATGGTTTACACAGGCCCAGCCGTGAAATAAAGCCCATGGTTTACACAGGCCCGCCATTATATAAAGCCCATGGTTTACACAGGCCGAGGCGTGAAATAAAGCCCATGGTTTACACAGGCCCGCCATTATATAAAGCCCATGGTTTACACAGGCCGAGGCGTGAAATAAAACCCATGGTTTACACAGGCCCAGCCATGAAACAAAGCCCATGGTTTACACAGTCCCAGCCGTGAAATAAAGCCCATGGTTTACACAGGCCCGCCATTAGATAAAGCCCATGGTTTACACAGGCCGAGGCATGAAATAAAACCCATGGTTTACACAGGCCCAGCCGTGAAATAAAGCCCATGGCCTACACAGGCCCAGCTGTGAAATGAAGCCCATGGTTTACACAGGCCGAGGCTTGAAATAAAACCCATGGTTTACACAGGCCCAGCCATGAAATAAAGCCCATGGATTACACAGGTCCAGGCATGAAATAAAACCCATGGTTTACACAGGAAGATGCGTGAAATAAAACCCACGGTTTACACAGGCCCAGCCGTGAAATAAAGCCCATGGATTACACAGGTCCAGGCGTGAAATAAAACCCATGGTTTACACAGGCCCAGGCGTGAAATAAAGCCAATGGTTTACACAGGACCAGCTGTGAAATAAAGCCCATGGTTTACACAGGCCAAGCCGTGGAATAAAGCCCCTAGTTTACACAGTCCCAGCCGTGAAATAAAGCCCATGGTTTACACAGGCCCAGCCGTGAAATAAAGCCCATGGTTTACACAGGCCCAGCCGTGAAATAAAGCCCATGGCCTACATAGGCCCAGCTGTGAAATGAAGCCCATGGTTTACACAGGCCGAGGCGTGAAATAAAACCCATGGTTTACACAGGCCCAGCCGTGAAATAAAGCCCATGGCCTACACAGGCCCAGCTGTGAAATGAAGCCCATGGTTTACACAGGCCGAGGCGTGAAATAAAACCCATGGTTTACACAGGTCCAGGCGTGAAATAAAACCCATGGTTTACACAGGAAGAGGCGTGAAATAAAACCCATGGTTTACACAGGCCCAGCCGTGAAATAAAGCCCATGGATTACACAGGTCCAGGCGTGAAATAAAACCCATGGTTTACACAGGCCCTGGCGTGAAATAAAGCCAATGGTTTACACAGGCCCAGGCATGAAATAAAGCCCATGGCTTACACAGGACCAGCTGTGAAAAAAAACGCCCATGGTTTACACAGGCCCAGCCGTGAAATAAAGCCCATGGATTAAACAGGTCCAGGCGTGAAATAAAACCCATGGTTTACTGAGGCCCAGGCGTGAAATAAAGCCAATGGTTTACACAGGACCAGCCGGGAAATAAAGCCCATGGCCTACACAGGCCCAGCCGGGAAATAAAGCCCATGGCCTACACAGGCCCAGCCGTGAAATAAAGCCCCTATTTTACACAGTCCCAGCCATGAAATAAAGCCCATGGTTTACACAGGCCCAGCCGTGAAACAAAGCCCATGGTTTACACAGGCCCAGCCGTGAAATAAAGCCCATGGCCTACACAGGCCCAGCCGTGAAATATAGCCCATGGCCTACACAGGCCCAGCCGTGGAATAAAGCCCATGGTTTACACAGGCCCGCCATTATATAAAGCCCATGGTTTACACAGGCCCAGCCATGAAACAAAGCCCATGGCCTACACAGGCCCAGCCGGGAAATAAAGCCCATGGCCTACACAGGCCCAGCCGTGAAATAAAGCCCCTATTTTACACAGTCCCAGCCGTGAAATAAAGCCCATGGTTTACACAGGCCCAGCCATGAAACAAAGCCCATGGTTTACACAGGCCCAGCCGTGAAATAAAGCCCATGGTTTACACAGGCCCGCCATTATATAAAGCCCATGGTTTACACAGGCCGAGGCGTGAAATAAAGCCCATGGTTTACACAGGCCCGCCATTATATAAAGCCCATGGTTTACACAGGCCGAGGCGTGAAATAAAACCCATGGTTTACACAGGCCCAGCCATGAAACAAAGCCCATGGTTTACACAGTCCCAGCCGTGAAATAAAGCCCATGGTTTACACAGGCCCGCCATTATATAAAGCCCATGGTTTACACAGGCCGAGGCGTGAAATAAAACCCATGGTTTACACAGGCCCAGCCGTGAAATAAAGCCCATGGCCTACACAGGCCCAGCTGTGAAATGAAGCCCATGGTTTACACAGGCCGAGGCTTGAAATAAAACCCATGGTTTACACAGGCCGAGCCATGAAATAAAGCCCATGGATTACACAGGTCCAGGCATGAAATAAAACCCATGGTTTACACAGGAAGAGGCGTGAAATAAAACCCACGGTTTACACAGGCCCAGCCGTGAAATAAAGCCCATGGATTACACAGGTCCAGGCGTGAAATAAAACCCATGGTTTACACAGGCCCAGGCGTGAAATAAAGCCAATGGTTTACACAGGACCAGCTGTGAAATAAAGCCCATGGTTTACACAGGCCAAGCCGTGGAATAAAGCCCCTAGTTTACACAGTCCCAGCCGTGAAATAAAGCCCATGGTTTACACAGGCCCAGCCGTGAAATAAAGCCCATGGTTTACACAGGCCCAGCCGTGAAATAAAGCCCATGGCCTACACAGGCCCAGCTGTGAAATGAAGCCCATGGTTTACACAGGCCGAGGCGTGAAATAAAACCCATGGTTTACACAGGCCCAGCCGTGAAATAAAGCCCATGGCCTACACAGGCCCAGCTGTGAAATGAAGCCCATGGTTTACACAGGCCGAGGCGTGAAATAAAACCCATGGTTTACACAGGTCCAGGCGTGAAATAAAACCCATGGTTTACACAGGAAGAGGCGTGAAATAAAACCCATGGTTTACACAGGCCCAGCCGTGAAATAAAGCCCATGGATTACACAGGTCCAGGCGTGAAATAAAACCCATGGTTTACACAGGCCCAGGCGTGAAATAAAGCCAATGGTTTACACAGGCCCAGGCATGAAATAAAGCCCATGGCTTACACAGGACCAGCTGTGAAATGAAGCCCATGGTTTACACAGGCCCAGCCATGAAATAAAGCCCATGGATTACACAGGTCCAGGCATGAAATAAAACCCATAGTTTACACAGGAAGAGGCGTGAAATAAAACCCATGGTTTACACAGGCCCAGCCGTGAAATAAAGCCCATGGATTAAACAGGCCCAGGCGTGAAATAAAGCCAATGGTTTACACAGGACCAGCCGGGAAATAAAGCCCATGGCCTACACAGGCCCAGCCGGGAAATAAAGCCCATGGCCTACACAGGCCCAGCCGTGAAATAAAGCCCCTATTTTACACAGTCCCAGCCGTGAAATAAAGCCCATGGTTTACACAGGCCCAGCCATGAAACAAAGCCCATGGTTTACACAGGCCCAGCCGTGAAATAAAGCCCATGGCCTACACAGGCCCAGCCGTGAAATATAGCCCATGGCCTACACAGGCCCAGCCGTGGAATAAAGCCCATGGTTTACACAGGCCCGCCATTATATAAAGCCCATGGTTTACACAGGCCCAGCCATGAAACAAAGCCCATGGCCTACACAGGCCCAGCCGGGAAATAAAGCCCATGGCCTACACAGGCCCAGCCGTGAAATAAAGCCCCTATTTTACACAGGCCCGCCATTATATAAAGCCCATGGTTTACACAGGCCCAGCCATGAAATGAAGCCTATGGTTTACACAGGCCCAGCCGGGAAATAAAGCCCATGGCCTACACAGGCCCAGCCGTGGAATAAAGCCCATGGTTTACACAGGCCCGCCATTATATAAAGCCCATGGTTTACACAGGCCCAGCCATGAAACAAAGCCCATGGCCTACACAGGCCCAGCCGGGAAATAAAGCCCATAGCCTACACAGGCCCAGCCGTGAAATAAAGCCCCTATTTTACACAGTCCCAGCCGTGAAATAAAGCCCATGGTTTACACAGGCCCAGCCATGAAACAAAGCCCATGGTTTACACAGGCCCAGCCGTGAAATAAAGCCCATGGCCTACACAGGCCCAGCTGTGAAATGAAGCCCATGGTTTACACAGGCCGAGGCGTGAAATAAAACCCATGGTTTAGACAGTCCCAGCCGTGAAATAAAGCCCATGGTTTACACAGGCCCGCCATTATATAAAGCCCATGGTTTACACAGGCCGAGGCGTGAAATAAAACCCATGGTTTACACAGGCCCAGCCGTGAAATAAAGCCCATGGCCTACACAGGCCCAGCTGTGAAATGAAGCCCATGGTTTACACAGGCCGAGGCGTGAAATAAAACCCATGGTTTAAACAGGCCCAGCCATGAAATAAAGCCCATGGATTACACAGGTCCAGGCATGAAATAAAACCCATAGTTTACACAGGAAGAGGCGTGAAATAAAACCCATGGTTTACACAGGCCCAGCCGTGAAATAAAGCCCATGGATTAAACAGGTCCAGGCGTGAAATAAAACCCATGGTTTACACAGGCCCAGGCGTGAAATAAAGCCAATGGTTTACACAGGACCAGCCGGGAAATAAAGCCCATGGCCTACACAGGCCCAGCCGGGAAATAAAGCCCATGGCCTACACAGGCCCAGCCGTGAAATAAAGCCCCTATTTTACACAGTCCCAGCCGTGAAATAAAGCCCATGGTTTACACAGGCCCAGCCATGAAACAAAGCCCATGGTTTACACAGGCCCAGCCGTGAAATAAAGCCCATGGCCTACACAGGCCCAGCCGTGAAATATAGCCCATGGCCTACACAGGCCCAGCCGTGGAATAAAGCCCATGGTTTACACAGGCCCGCCATTATATAAAGCCCATGGTTTACACAGGCCCAGCCATGAAACAAAGCCCATGGCCTACACAGGCCCAGCCGGGAAATAAAGCCCATGGCCTACACAGGCCCAGCCGTGAAATAAAGCCCCTATTTTACACAGTCCCAGCCCTGAAATAAAGCCCATGGTTTACACAGGCCCAGCCATGAAACAAAGCCCATGGTTTACACAGGCCCAGCCGTGAAATAAAGCCCATGGTTTACACAGGCCCGCCATTATATAAAGCCCATGGTTTACACAGGCCGAGGCGTGAAATAAAGCCCATGGTTTACACAGGCCCGCCATTATATAAAGCCCATGGTTTACACAGGCCGAGGCGTGAAATAAAACCCATGGTTTACACAGGCCCAGCCATGAAACAAAGCCCATGGTTTACACAGTCCCAGCCGTGAAATAAAGCCCATGGTTTACACAGGCCCGCCATTATATAAAGCCCATGGTTTACACAGGCCGAGGCGTGAAATAAAACCCATGGTTTACACAGGCCCAGCCGTGAAATAAAGCCCATGGCCTACACAGGCCCAGCTGTGAAATGAAGCCCATGGTTTACACAGGCCGAGGCTTGAAATAAAACCCATGGTTTACACAGGCCCAGCCATGAAATAAAGCCCATGGATTACACAGGTCCAGGCATGAAATAAAACCCATGGTTTACACAGGAAGAGGCGTGAAATAAAACCCACGGTTTACACAGGCCCAGCCGTGAAATAAAGCCCATGGATTACACAGGTCCAGGCGTGAAATAAAACCCATGGTTTACACAGGCCCAGGCGTGAAATAAAGCCAATGGTTTACACAGGACCAGCTGTGAAATAAAGCCCATGGTTTACACAGGCCAAGCCGTGGAATAAAGCCCCTAGTTTACACAGTCCCAGCCGTGAAATAAAGCCCATGGTTTACACAGGCCCAGCCGTGAAATAAAGCCCATGGCCTACACAGGCCCAGCTGTGAAATGAAGCCCATGGTTTACACAGGCCGAGGCGTGAAATAAAACCCATGGTTTACACAGGCCCAGCCGTGAAATAAAGCCCATGGCCTACACAGGCCCAGCTGTGAAATGAAGCCCATGGTTTACACAGGCCGAGGCGTGAAATAAAACCCATGGTTTACACAGGTCCAGGCGTGAAATAAAACCCATGGTTTACACAGGAAGAGGCGTGAAATAAAACCCATGGTTTACACAGGCCCAGCCGTGAAATAAAGCCCATGGATTACACAGGTCCAGGCATGAAATAAAACCCATGGTTTACACAGGCCCTGGCGTGAAATAAAGCCAATGGTTTACACAGGCCCAGGCATGAAATAAAGCCCATGGCTTACACAGGACCAGCTGTGAAAAAAAACGCCCATGGTTTACACAGGCCCAGCCGTGAAATAAAGCCCATGGATTAAACAGGTCCAGGCGTGAAATAAAACCCATGGTTTACACAGGCCCAGGCGTGAAATAAAGCCAATGGTTTACACAGGACCAGCCGGGAAATAAAGCCCATGGCCTACACAGGCCCAGCCGGGAAATAAAGCCCATGGCCTACACAGGCCCAGCCGTGAAATAAAGCCCCTATTTTACACAGTCCCAGCCATGAAATAAAGCCCATGGTTTACACAGGCCCAGCCGTGAAACAAAGCCCATGGTTTACACAGGCCCAGCCGTGAAATAAAGCCCATGGCCTACACAGGCCCAGCCGTGAAATATAGCCCATGGCCTACACAGGCCCAGCCGTGGAATAAAGCCCATGGTTTACACAGGCCCGCCATTATATAAAGCCCATGGTTTACACAGGCCCAGCCATGAAACAAAGCCCATGGCCTACACAGGCCCAGCCGGGAAATAAAGCCCATGGCCTACACAGGCCCAGCCGTGAAATAAAGCCCCTATTTTACACAGTCCCAGCCGTGAAATAAAGCCCATGGTTTACACAGGCCCAGCCATGAAACAAAGCCCATGGTTTACACAGGCCCAGCCGTGAAATAAAGCCCATGGTTTACACAGGCCCGCCATTATATAAAGCCCATGGTTTACACAGGCCGAGGCGTGAAATAAAGCCCATGGTTTACACAGGCCCGCCATTATATAAAGCCCATGGTTTACACAGGCCGAGGCGTGAAATAAAACCCATGGTTTACACAGGCCCAGCCATGAAACAAAGCCCATGGTTTACACAGTCCCAGCCGTGAAATAAAGCCCATGGTTTACACAGGCCCGCCATTATATGAAGCCCATGGTTTACACAGGCCGAGGCGTGAAATAAAACCCATGGTTTACACAGGCCCAGCCGTGAAATAAAGCCCATGGCCTACACAGGCCCAGCTGTGAAATGAAGCCCATGGTTTACACAGGCCGAGGCTTGAAATAAAACCCATGGTTTACACAGGCCCAGCCATGAAATAAAGCCCATGGATTACACAGGTCCAGGCATGAAATAAAACCCATGGTTTACACAGGAAGAGGCGTGAAATAAAACCCACGGTTTACACAGGCCCAGCCGTGAAATAAAGCCCATGGATTACACAGGTCCAGGCGTGAAATAAAACCCATGGTTTACACAGGCCCAGGCGTGAAATAAAGCCAATGGTTTACACAGGACCAGCTGTGAAATAAAGCCCATGGTTTACACAGGCCAAGCCGTGGAATAAAGCCCCTAGTTTACACAGTCCCAGCCGTGAAATAAAGCCCATGGTTTACACAGGCCCAGCCGTGAAATAAAGCCCATGGTTTACACAGGCCCAGCCGTGAAATAAAGCCCATGGCCTACACAGGCCCAGCTGTGAAATGAAGCCCATGGTTTACACAGGCCGAGGCGTGAAATAAAACCCATGGTTTACACAGGCCCAGCCGTGAAATAAAGCCCATGGCCTACACAGGCCCAGCTGTGAAATGAAGCCCATGGTTTACACAGGCCGAGGCGTGAAATAAAACCCATGGTTTACACAGGTCCAGGCGTGAAATAAAACCCATGGTTTACACAGGAAGAGGCGTGAAATAAAACCCATGGTTTACACAGGCCCAGCCGTGAAATAAAGCCCATGGATTACACAGGTCCAGGCGTGAAATAAAACCCATGGTTTACACAGGCCCAGGCGTGAAATAAAGCCAATGGTTTACACAGGCCCAGGCATGAAATAAAGCCCATGGCTTACACAGGACCAGCTGTGAAAAAAAACGCCCATGGTTTACACAGGCCCAGCCATGAAATAAAGCCCATGGATTACACAGGTCCAGGCGTGAAATAAAACCCATGGTTTACACAGGAAGAGGCGTGAAATAAAGCCCATGGTTTACACAGGCCCAGCCGTGAAATAAAGCCCATGGTTTACACAGGCCCAGGCGTGAAATGAAGCCCATGGATTACACAGGTCCAGGCGTGAAATAAAACCCATGGTTTACACAGGCCCAGGCGTGAAATAAAGCCCATGGTTTACACAGGCCCAGCCATGAAATAAAGCCCATGGTTTACACAGGTCCAGGCGTGAAATAAAACCCATGGTTTACACAGGCCGAGGCGTGAAATAAAACCCACGGTTTACACAGGCCCAGCCGTGAAATAAAGCCCATGGATTACACAGGTCCAGGCGTGAAATAAAACACATGGTTTACACAGGCCCAGGGGTGAAATAAAGCCCATGGTTTACACAGGCCCAGCCGTGAAATGAAGCCCATGGTTTAAACAGGCCCAGCCGTGAAATGAAGCCCATGGATTACACAGGTCCAGGCATGAAATAAAACCCATGGTTTACACAGGCCCAGCCGTGAAATGAAGCCCATGGTTTACACAGGCCCAGCTGTGAAATAAAGCCCATGGTTTACACAGGCCGAGGCGTGAAATAAAGCCCATGGTTTACACAGGCCCAGCCATGAAGTAAAGCCCATGGTTTACACAGGGCGAGGCGTGAAATAAAACCCATGGTTTACACAGGGCCAGCCGGGAAATAAAGCCCATGGATTACACAGATCCAGATGTGAAATAAAACCCATGGTTTACACAGGCCGAGGCGTGAAATAAAACCCACGGTTTACACAGGCACAGCCGTGAAATAAAGCCCATGGATTACACAGGTCCAGGCGTGAAATAAAACCCATGGTTTACACAGGCCCAGGCGTGAAATAAAACCCATGGTTTACACAGGCCCAGGCGTGAAATAAAGCCCATGGTTTACACAGGCCCAGCCGTGAAATGAAGCCCATGGTTTACACAGGCCCAGCCGTGAAATGAAGCCCATGGATTACACAGATCCAGGTGTGAAATAAAACCCATGGTTTACACAGGCCGAGGCGTGAAATAAAACCCACGGTTTACACAGGCCCAGCCGTGAAATAAAGCCCATGGATTACACAGGTCCAGGCGTGAAATAAAACCCATGGTTTACACAGGCCGAGGCGTGAAATAAAACCCACGGTTTACACAGGCCCAGCCGTGAAATAAAGCCCATGGATTACACAGGTCCAGGCGTGAAATAAAACCCATGGTTTACACAGGCCCAGGCGTGAAATAAAACCCATGGTTTACACAGGCCCAGCCGTGGAATAAAGCCCATGGATTACACAGGTCCAGGCGTGAAATAAAACCCATGGTTTACACAGGCCCAGGCGTGAAATAAAACCCATGGTTTACACAGGCCCAGCCGTGAAATAAAACCCATGGTTTACACAGGCCCAGCCGTGAAATGAAGCCCATGGTTTAAACAGGCCCAGCCGTGAAATGAAGCCCATGGATTACACAGGTCCAGGCGTGAAATAAAACCCATGGTTTACACAGGCCCAGCCGTGAAATGAAGCCCATGGTTTACACAGGCCCAGCTGTGAAATAAAGCCCATGGTTTACACAGGCCGAGGCGTGAAATAAAGCCCATGGTTTACACAGGCCCAGCCATGAAGTAAAGCCCATGGATTACACAGGGCGAGGCGTGAAATAAAACCCATGGTTTACACAGGGCCAGCCGGGAAATAAAGCCCATGGATTACACAGATCCAGGTGTGAAATAAAACCCATGGTTTACACAGGCCGAGGCGTGAAATAAAACCCACGGTTTACACAGGCCCAGCCGTGAAATAAAGCCCATGGATTACACAGGTCCAGGCGTGAAATAAAACCCATGGTTTACACAGGCCCAGGCGTGAAATAAAACCCATGGTTTACACAGGCCCAGGCGTGAAATAAAACCCATGGTTTACACAGGCCCAGGGGTGAAATAAAACCCATGGTTTACACAGGCCGAGGCGTGAAATAAAACCCACGGTTTACACAGGCCCAGCCGTGAAATAAACCCCATGGATTACACAGGTCCAGGCGTGAAATAAAACCCATGGTTTACACAGGCCCAGGCGTGAAATAAAACCCATGGTTTACACAGGCCCAGGGGTGAAATAAAGCCCATGGTTTACACAGGCCCAGCCGTGAAATGAAGCCAATGGTTTACACAGGTCCAGGCGTGAAATAAAACCCATGGTTTACACAGGTCCAGCCGTGAAATGAAGCCCATGGTTTACACAGGCCCAGGGGTGAAATAAAGCCCATGGTTTAAACAGGCCCAGCCGTGAAATGAAGCCCATGGATTACACAGGTCCAGCCGTGAAATGAAGCCCATGGTTTACACAGGCCCAGCTGTGAAATAAAGCCCATGGTTTACACAGGCCGAGGCGTGAAATAAAGCCCATGGTTTACACAGGCCCAGCCATGAAGTAAAGCCCATGGTTTACACAGGGCGAGGCGTGAAATAAAACCCATGGTTTACACAGGGCCAGCCGGGAAATAAAGCCCATGGATTACACAGATCCAGGTGTGAAATAAAACCCATGGTTTACACAGGCCGAGGCGTGAAATAAAACCCACGGTTTACACAGGCCCAGCCGTGAAATAAAGCCCATGGATTACACAGGTCCAGGCGTGAAATAAAACCCATGGTTTACACAGGCCCAGGCGTGAAATAAAACCCATGGTTTACACAGGCACAGGCGTGAAATAAAGCCCATGGTTTACACAGGCCCAGCCGTGAAATGAAGCCCATGGTTTACACAGGCCCAGCCGTGAAATGAAGCCCATGGATTACACAGGTCCAGGCGTGAAATAAAACCCATGGTTTACACAGGCCCAGCCGTGAAATGAAGCCCATGGTTTACACAGGCCCAGCTGTGAAATAAAGCCCATGGTTTACACAGGCCCAGCCGTGAAATAAAGCCCATGGATTACACAGGCCCAGCCGTAAAATAAAACCCATGGTTTACACAGGCCGAGGCGTGAAATAAAACCCACGGTTTACACAGGCCTAGCCGTGAAATAAAGCCCATGGATTACACAGGTCCAGGCGTGAAATAAAACCCATGGTTTACACAGGCCGAGGCGTGAAATAAAACCCACGGTTTACACAGGCCCAGCCGTGAAATAAAGCCCATGGATTACACAGGTCCAGGCGTGAAATAAAACCCATGGTTTACACAGGCCCAGGCGTGAAATAAAGCCAATGGTTTACACAGGCCCAGGCATGAAATAAAGCCCATGGCCTACACAGGACTAGCTGTGAAATAAAGCCCATGGTTTACACAGGCCCAGCCATGAAATAAAGCCCATGGATTACACAGGTCCAGGCGTGAAATAAAACCCATGGTTTACACAGGAAGAGGCGTGAAATAAAGCCCATGGTTTACACAGGCCCAGCCGTGAAATAAAGCCCATGGTTTACACAGGCCCAGGCGTGAAATAAAGCCCATGGATTACACAGGTCCAGGCGTGAAATAAAACCCATGGTTTACACAGGCCCAGGCGTGAAATAAAGCCCATGGTTTACACAGGCCCAGCCATGAAATAAAGCCCATGGTTTACACAGGCCGAGGCGTGAAATAAAACCCATGGTTTACACAGGCCCAGCCGTGAAATAAAGCCCATGGATTACACAGATCCAGGTGTGAAATAAAACCCATGGTTTACACAGGCCGAGGCGTGAAATAAAACCCACGGTTTACACAGGCCCAGCCGTGAAATAAAACCCATGGATTACACAGGTCCAGGCGTGAAATAAAACCCATGGTTTACACAGGCCCAGGCGTGAAATAAAACCCATGGTTTACACAGGCCCAGGGGTGAAATAAAGCCCATGGTTTACACAGGCCCAGCCGTGAAATGAAGCCCATGGATTACACAGGTCCAGGCGTGAAATAAAGCCCATGGTTTACACAGGCCCAGCCGTGAAATAAAGCCCATTGTTTACACAGGCCCAGCCGTGAAATGAAGCCCATGGTTTACACAGGCCCAGCTGTGAAATAAAGCCCATGGTTTACACAGGCCGAGGCGTGAAATAAAGCCCATGGTTTACACAGGCCCAGCCATGAAGTAAAGCCCATGGTTTACACAGGCCCAGCCGGGAAATAAAGCCCATGGATTACACAGGTCCAGGCGTGAAATAAAACCCATGGTTTACACAGGCCGAGGCGTGAAATAAAACCCACGGTTTACACAGGCCCAGCCGGGAAATAAAGCCCATGGATTACACAGGTCCAGGCGTGAAATAAAACCCATGGTTTACACAGGCCGAGGCGTGAAATAAAACCCACGGTTTACACAGGCCCAGCCGTGAAATAAAGCCCATGGTTTACACAGGCCGAGGCGTGAAATAAAACCCACGGTTTACACAGGCCCAGCCGTGAAATAAAGCCCATGGATTACACAGGTCCAGGCGTGAAATAAAACCCATGGTTTACACAGGCCCAGGCGTGAAATAAAACCCATGGTTTACACAGGCCCAGGCGTGAAATAAAGCCCATGGTTTACACAGGCCCAGACGTGAAATGAAGCCCATGGTTTACACAGGCCCAGCCGTGAAATGAAGCCCATGGATTACACAGGTCCAGGCGTGAAATAAAACCCATGGTTTACACAGGCCCAGCCGTGAAATGAAGCCCATGGTTTACACAGGCCCAGCCGTGAAATAAAGCCCAGGGATTACACAGGCCCAGGCGTGAAATAAAACTCATGGTTTACACAGGCCGAGGCATGAAATAAAACCCACGGTTTACACAGGCCCAGCCGTGAAATAAAGCCCATGGATTACACAGGTCCAGGCGTGAAATAAAACCCATGGTTTACACAGGCCCAGGCGTGAAATAAAACCCATGGTTTACACAGGCCCAGGCGTGAAATAAAGCCCATGGTTTACATAGGCCCAGCCGTGAAATGAAGCCCATGGTTTACACAGGCCCAGCCGTGAAATGAAGCCCATGGATTACACAGGTCCAGGCGTGAAATAAAACCCATGGTTTACACAGGCCCAGCCGTGAAATGGAAGACCATGGTTTACACAGGCCCAGCTGTGAAATAAAGCCCATGGATTACACAGGTCCAGGCGTGAAATAAAACCCATGGTTTACACAGGCCCAGTCGTGAAATGAAGCCCATGGTTTACACAGGCCCAGCTGTGAAATAAAGCCCATGGATTACACAGGTCCAGGCGTGAAATAAAACCCATGGTTTACACAGGCCCAGGCGTGAAATAAAGCCCATGGATTACACAGGTCCAGGCGTGAAATAAAACCCATGGTTTACACAGGCCCAGCTGTGAAATAAAGCCCATGGATTACACAGGTCCAGGCGTGAAATAAAACCCATGGTTTACACAGGCCCAGCCGGGAAATAAAGCCCATGGATTACACAGGTCCAGGCGTGAAATAAAACCCATGGTTTACACAGGCCGAGGCATGAAATAAAACCCACGGTTTACACAGGCCCAGCCGTGAAATAAAGCCCATGGTTTACACAGGTCCAGGCGTGAAATAAAACCCATGGTTTACACAGGCCCAGGCGTGAAATAAAACCCATGGTTTACACAGGCCCAGGCGTGAAATAAAGCCCATGGTTTACACAGGCCCAGCCGTGAAATGAAGCCCATGGTTTACACAGGCCCAGCCGTGAAATGAAGCCCATGGATTACACAGGTCCAGGCGTGAAATAAAACCCATGGTTTACACAGGCCCAGCCGTGAAATGGAAGACCATGGTTTACACAGGCCCAGCTGTGAAATAAAGCCCATGGTTTACACAGGCCCAGCCGTGAAATGAAGCCCATGGATTACACAGGTCCAGGCGTGAAATAAAACCCATGGTTTACACAGGCCCAGTCGTGAAATGAAGCCCATGGTTTACACAGGCCCAGCTGTGAAATAAAGCCCATGGTTTACATAGGCCCAGCCGGGAAATAAAGCCCATGGATTACACAGGTCCAGGCGTGAAATAAAACCCATGGTTTACACAGGAAGAGGCGTGAAATAAAACCCATGGTTTACACAGGCCCAGGCGTGAAATGAAGCCCATGGTTTACACAGGCCCAGCCGTGAAATGAAGCCCATGGTTTACACAGGCCCAGACTTGGAATAAAGCCCCTGGCTTACACACAGCAGGCACCAGAGAAATACTCTGAGGCTACATCCTCGCCCCACCAGCTCGCCTCACTGCAGCCATCACACATCTGGGCACTGCTCCTCACTCTGCCGCTCCACCTCCCAATGAGTTAATAAAGTCTGCTTGTACAGAACAAGTCTTTCCTTTTGGTGTATCACCACTAGAACATCCATTGTCTGTAAGTAAGCAGTGCACTTCTTGATTAGTGAAACACCAGGTACCCATACATACTTGAGATTCAAAAGGGAGCAGTTACCAGAATAATCCAGATCATCTACACCATGTTAACACTGTTAGCTGGTTAGCTCCCATAAAACATGTAAAGACCTATACTACTTTGTGGGAAACCTGTGGACTTGTGGCATTGCTCCCCATCATTGAGTGCATGTGCTGTGATAGGGGTGTGGAAGTTGTGAGTCCAGGTGCAAGTCAGCCAGCGCTTGAGTTGTTGAGGATCAGCGGGTTCGTGAGAGTGGCAACTTAGCTGCTGCCGCCTGGATACTCTCTAGCCTGGTAATCAGATATCCAGGTGATTCCAGTAACAGGGCATTGCAGTAGTACAGGCGACTAAGAATGGTACTCCTGACTACAGTTGTTCTTGCCTGGACCGGTAGCAAAGGTAGCAGTTTCCGGAGACCTCGTATTAGAGTGAAGCAACTGCCCACCAGTTTGTTAACGTGGGTCTCCAGATTTAGATTTTCATTGAACTGACCCCCAGATTCCGCACCGTATTCACTGGTGTCAGTGGTCCATCCGAGACTAGAGGCCATAAGTCTGCTGGCAGGCTTCTGGCAACCTTCCCAACATTGCATTGTAGGATCTCCGTTTTTCCGCTGTTGAACTGGAGCGAGTTTTCCTTTAGCCATGTCACGATTTCATGCATACAGGCATGGAAGCTATCAAAAGAATCCTCCTGGGCGCCATTAAGGGAGATCATGAGCTGTGTGTCATCAGCGTAGTTAATCACGCTGATGTCATGAGTTGAGATGATAACCAGCAGGGGTTGCATGTAAGCATTAAACAGGATGGGACTAGTGGATGATCCCTGTGGAACCCCATGTGAAACTTTGGCAAATTCAGATTGGTATGGAGGGAGTGCCACTGCCTGCCATCTGTCGGACAGATACGATCGTTGCCAGTTAAGAGCCATTCCTTTCACGCCAAAGGTCTCCAGCCTAGTCAGCAGAATGTCGTGGTTCACCGAATCGAACGTGGCGGACAGGTCCAGCAGAATTAAAATTGCTGACTCGCCCCTGTCCGCCCTTATTCGTAGGTTGTCCAATACCATCACAAGTGCTGACTCAGTCCCATGGGCTGGTCTAAACCCAAACTGTTCCTCCTCTAGATTGTTATTTGTCTCCAGAAAGAGGGACAGGGACCTGCTAACCAGGCGTTCCGTGATCTTGATCGGATATGGCAGGAGCGAAATTGGTCGATAGTTCTTGTAGCAGCCAGGGTCGAGAGTTGGTTTCTTCAGAAGAGGTGTAATAACGGCTTGCTTCCATTTAACCGGTACAGTTCTGTACTGAGGGACAGACCACATGTCTGTCGTAGAATAGGAAAGAATTTGGACCTAAATTCCTTCATGATTTTGTGGGGCAGAGGATCCAAGGGGGATCCCGAGGAGATGCTAAGGGCCACCTGAGCAAAC
Source organism: Lissotriton helveticus (assembly GCF_964261635.1). Classification (NCBI taxonomy): domain Eukaryota; kingdom Metazoa; phylum Chordata; class Amphibia; order Caudata; family Salamandridae; genus Lissotriton; species Lissotriton helveticus. The sequence goes on from NC_136072.1 coordinate 5,658,123, forward strand.
TCTTTCTCAGAAGGAATTACAAAATTGTCCAGGCAGGTCCTGTGGGAGGGGTACTCAGTCATTCCATCTTCATCCTTACTTCTTGTCCCTGTGCTCTGATGGAGTGGTATGAGCGGAGGTGGGTCCTTCATACTCTCCACTATTTTATTTATTTTGTCCTGGAAAAAGGAGGCCAGTCCATCACACAGCTCCTGGGAGGGTTTGATGTTACTGCTAGTGCAGTCAGGGTGCGTCATTTCTCTCACTATTTTAAAGATGTCTCTTGATTTATTGGCGCTTTCCAGTATGATGGCTGGAAAGTGTTCTGCTTTGGCCGTCGCTATTTCCTTTTTGTATTTTATTATTGAGAGTCTCCAGTATAATCTTTCTGTTTCCGTGTAATCCCTCCTCCAGTGTCTTTCGGCCATTTTACAAGAGATCTTAAGATTTCTCAGGCTTTCAGTGTACCATGGTGCGGACGGGTTGCCTCGTTTCCTGATAACTTTCAGCGGGGCAATATGCTCAAGTTTCTCGGTTAAGTGTTCATAGAGAGTGCTGTAGTTCTCTGTGATGTGACTCTCTGGATTAGGGAGGGCTTCTAACTGAAACAGGTACTCCCCTGTTTTCCCCTTTCTTGATAGCCCTTTCCAGTCTCGGCTAAGGAAAGTCCTGATTTGTTTGGTCACAGGCCTTGCGTTGTTCCGGGTTTGGGCATTAAATGTAATTAAATGGTGGTCCGACCATCCCACTGGTAGGATTTCTCCCATGATCATAGCGTCCTCTTCTGCAAAAGTTACGTTTAAAATATGGCCTTCCCTAAGTGTTGGATTGATCACCCATTGTTTCAGTCCCAGATTGGCAGAGGACTGTGTGATATTGTGAAAGGCTGTATCCAGCTTCCCATTAGTCCACAAATTAAAGTCCCCCAGCAATAATAGTCTGGTGTGTGTGAGTGTCATATTGTTGATTGCGTCAATCAGTTCCTGCTGTTGCCTGGCATTGATGGCCCCTGGTGGTCTGTAGCACACCATGCCAGTTAGGCAGTGTCCTGACTCATTTTTAATTGAGAACCCGAGGAACTCTGCGCAGGAGATTTCATCTATGTCCAGCATAGTGATATTCAGCTCTTCCCTGAAAATGATTCCTGTTCCTCCCCCCCCCGTCCCCTAAGCCTGGGGTTATGATGGATCTTATATCCCACCGGGCAGGCTGGTCCCAGCTCTGACTCCAACCCAGCCACTGTCCATGTTTCTGTTAAAAACAGGACATCCAGGTTGTTGGACTCGATCAATAGCTGTGTCTCGGTTGCATGCTTGGGAAGGGATCTAACGTTAAGCAAGCCACAGCTTAAGCCGCCCTTTCTCCTTAAATCGTGTGCTGGCGCAGATGTGTTGTCCGCCAATGTATAATTGCATTTAACTTTTCCTATGTGTCACAGCTGCCGTATCTCCTAGAGACTTATGCTTTAACTGGTCAGCTCGTGACGGTGATTTTATTGGAAGAGGGTCAATGTGCGGCAGACGGATCAAGCAGTTTGGACAGGGATTTTCGTCCGTGGATTGTGTGTTTGGTGTAACTCGCGGGCAGGTTGCCTTTCCTTTTAGAGGGTCAAGTTCCATAAGTGAGTCCCTGTTATAGCGAAGGACCCCTTTGTCTGGGGTAGACCGACCAGGGTGGCCCTGAGCCCGGTCCAAGCGCGGACGGGCGCAGACGGGCTTGCCTTTGGCGCGCCTTTGGCGTCTTTACAGACTAATGCAAACAAGAGGTACCATTTACTATTAACTATAAATATGCTGGAACTACAACACCATTGGTATTCTGTGATTAATAAGATAGATGAGAGGCAACCACTTCAGTCAGACACCCTCCAGGCCAAAGCCTCCTTCGAGGACCTTCAAGGTGAGAAGAGTTCACTGCATCTACTGCAGTAAGTACTCAGAGAAGGGCAAGAAGACGTGGACTGTGGGTGTGAGGAATGCGCAGTGCGTCACAACTACCTGTGAATTGTGGGTGTCAGGAATGCGCAGTGCGTCATCAACAGCCTGCAGCAAAGAGGTTTACGAGATGAAATCCTAAATCCGATAGGGGCTCATAGAAAAGATGACTACCAGAGATGCGTTGTGTGAGTTGCATAACTTGTGTTGCAGCACAGATGTCAGTTACTCTGCCAAGTAAGTGGAGGCCTGAGGCAAGATGGAAGCTAATGACAACTTTTACACCAGCTGATAGCTTCTGTATCGACTAAAAATTCCATTAATAAGCAGGCGGGGATCACACTTTGCGCAAGAGAGACGTGTGTGAGTTTTGGGCAATAAGACTAAAAGGTGATACAAGAAGACTTCGGCAAACTATTCCCTCCAAGAGCATATTAAAGAATGCTCCTGTGATCTATGTACAACCTTCAGGCCATGAACTCCTGTAAGGTTAACTTGTCTTTATACCCCTATGAGGTTAATGTATTAGGTTCTAGTGCATTGAGTTGCAGAAACACCTTTTTATTAACCCTGGTCGGAGTTCGTGAAGTTGCACTAAGCAAAGCTATGCGAAGTGCAAAATAACCTCCATCGCACCACGTGGAGATCCGCAAGTGGTAGAGTACGGTAGAAAAATGTTGTTCGTGGTGATTGTGGTACCAAAAAAGGGTCTGGTTCATAAGCAGCAAGGCTGAGCACACTATAACGACTACCAAAGAACAATTGCCAATGCTGCTACTGTTTAATAAACTTAATCCAAAAAGATATAAGAACTGCTCATCACTATATCTTTAAGCTCATGAATTGCTTTTTATTTTTATTCGCTTTATCTCATTTTTTTGAAAAAGCTTTGTCAATTTTTATATATATACAAAATACTACATAACAACCTACAAATTAACTGTACAAAATACACTTGGTTTATCATTGACATCGTCTTACCTTCATCGACTTTGCCATTCGCTCATGCGCAGTACCACAAACACAAACTCCCCAATCAGTGAAGAGACACTTGGTTTATCATTGACTTCATATTACCTTCATCGACTTGGGTATTCGCTCATGTGCGGTACCACGTACACCATCTCTCCAATCAATAAAGAGACACTTGGTTTATCATTGACTTCATCTTACCTTCATTGACTTGGGTATTCGCTCATGTGCGGTACCACGAACACCATCTCTCCAATCAATGAAGGGACACTTGGTTTATCATTGATTTAATCCTACCTTCATCGACTTGGGTATTCGCTCATGTGCGGTACCACAAACACCATCTCCCCAATCAGTGAAGAGACACTTGGTTTATCATTGACTTCATCTTACCTTCATCGACTTGGGTATTCGCTCATGTGCGGTACCACGAACACCATCTCTCCAATCAATAAAGAGACACTTGGTTGATCATTGACTTCATCTTACCTTCATCGACTTGGGTATTCGCTCATGTGCGGTACCACGAACACCATCTCTCCAATCAATGAAGGGACACTTGGTTGATCTTTGATTTAATCCTACCTTCATCGACTTGGGTATTCGCTCATGTGCGGTACCACAAACACCATCTCCCCAATCAGTGAAGAGACACTTGGTTTATCAATGACTTCATCTTCCCTTCATCGATTTGGGTATTCGCTCATGTGCGGTACCACAAACACCATCTCTCTAATCAATGAAGAGATACTTGGGTTATTATAGACTTTTCCCTACCTTCGTCGACGTGCCATTCGCTCATGTGCAATACCATAAACACAAACTCTCCAATCAATGTAGTGACACTTGGTGTATCATTGACTTCATCCTACCTTCATCGACTTGGCCATTTGCTCATGCGCAATACCACAAACACAAACTCTTGAATCAATGAAGGGACACTTGGTTTATCATTGATTAAATCCTACCTTTATCGACTTGCCATTCGCTCACATGTGCAGTACCACAAACACAAACTCTCCACTCAATGAAGGGGCACTTGGTTTATCATTGGCTTTGTCCTACCTTCCTCGACTTGCCTATTTGCTCATGTGCAATACCACAAACATAAACTTTCCCATCAGTGAAGAAAAAGGTGATTCATCAATTTGCACATTGGCTTTGAAGCTGTTTTGCGTCAAGTATGACAGCACTTCTGGTAAACACCATTGTTCAATAAGTGTGAGAGCTGTCAGAAGTGTCAGACAGCTCCTTTGTAAAGGGTGTGCATCTACCAACCTGTGAGATTTGCAAAAGTGCTTCTAGTAGTGTGTGACTCCTACTCTGATGGGTGGGTGTGGAAGTGCTGCTAGTAGTGCATGACTGTTAGTGTGTGAAAGCTATAAAAATAATATTATGGTAGCGTTTGACTGGTAGTGTGTGAGAGGTGTGTGGATTTCTCTAGTAGAGAGTGACTGTAAGTAAGTCCAAGAGGTGCAAGAAGTGCATCTGTGAGTGTGTGGCTGTGAGTCTTTGGAAGGTATAAGAATGCTTCTGGTAGCATGTGACTGGTACTCTGTGTGAGAGTGCATCTGTGAGTGTGTGGCTGTGAGTCTATGAGAGGTATAAGAATGCTTCTGGTAGCATGTGACTGGTACTCTGTGTGAGAGTGCATCTGTGAGTGTGTGGCTGTGAGTCTATGAGAGGTATAAGAATGCTTCTGGTAGCATGTGACTGGTACTCTGTGTGAGAGTGCATCTGTGAGTGTGTGGCTGTGAGTCTATGAGAGGTATAAGAATGCTTCTGGTAGCATGTGACTGGTACTCTGTGTGAGAGTGCATCTGTGAGTGTGTGGCTGTGAGTCTATGAGAGGTATAAGAATGCTTCTGGTAGCATGTGACTGGTACTGTGTGTGAGAGTGCATCTGTGAGTGTGTGGCTGTGAGTCTTTGGAAGGTATAAGAATGCTTCTGGTAGCATGTGACTGGTACTCTGTGTGAGAGTGCATCTGTGAGTGTGTGGCTGTGAGTCTATGAGAGGTATAAGAATGCTTCTGGTAGCATGTGACTGGTACTCTGTGTGAGAGTGCATCTGTGAGTGTGTGGCTGTGAGTCTATGAGAGGTATAAGAATGCTTCTGGTAGCATGTGACTGGTACTCTGTGTGAGAGTGCATCTTTGAGTGTGTGGCTGTGAGTCTATGAGAGGTATAAGAATGCTTCTGGCAGCATGTGACTGGTACTCTGTGTGAGAGTGCATCTGTGAGTGTGTGGCTGTGAGTCTATGAGAGGTATAAGAATGCTTCTGGTAGCATGTGACTGGTACTCTGTGTGAGAGTGCATCTTTGAGTGTGTGGCTGTGAGTCTATGAGAGGTATAAGAATGCTTCTGGTAGCATGTGACGGGTACTCTGTGTGAGAGTGCATCTTTGAGTGTGTGGCTGTGAGTCTATGAGAGGTATAAGAATGCTTCTGGTAGCATGTGACGGGTACTCTGTGTGAGAGTGCATCTGTGAGTGTGTGGCTGTGAGTCTATGAGAGGTATAAGAATGCTTCTGGTAGCATGTGACTGGTACTCTGTGTGAGAGTGCATCTTTGAGTGTGTGGCTGTGAGTCTATGAGAGGTATAAGAATGCTTCTGGTAGCATGTGACGGGTACTCTGTGTGAGAGTGCATCTTTGAGTGTGTGGCTGTGAGTCTATGAGAGGTATAAGAATGCTTCTGGTAGCATGTGACTGGTACTCTGTGTGAGAGTGCATCTGTGAGTGTGTGGCTGTGAGTCTTTGGAAGGTATAAGAATGCTTCTGGTAGCATGTGACGGGTACTCTGTGTGAGAGTGCATCTTTGAGTGTGTGGCTGTGAGTCTATGAGAGGTATAAGAATGCTTCTGGTAGCATGTGACTGGTACTCTGTGTGAGAGTGCATCTGTGAGTGTGTGGCTGTGAGTCTTTGGAAGGTATAAGAATGCTTCTGGTAGCATGTGACTGGTTCTCTGTGTGAGAGTGCATCTGTGAGTGTGTGGCTGTGAGTCTATAAGAGGTATAAGAATGCTTCTGGTAGCATGTGACTGGTACTCTGTGTGAGAGTGCATCTGTGAGTGTGTGGCTGTGAGTCTATGAGAGGTATAAGAATGCTTCTGGTAGCATGTGACGGGTACTCTGTGTGAGAGTGCATCTGTGAGTGTGTGGCTGTGAGTCTATGAGAGGTATAAGAATGCTTCTGGTAGCATGTGACTGGTACTCTGTGTGAGAGTGCATCTGTGAGTGTGTGGCTGTGAGTCTATGAGAGGTATAAGAATGCTTCTGGTAGCATGTGACTGGTACTCTGTGTGAGAGTGCATCTGTGAGTGTGTGGCTGTGAGTCTATGAGAGGTATAAGAATGTTTCTGGTAGCATGTGACTGGTACTCTGTGTGAGAGTGCATCTGTGAGTGTGTGGCTGTGAGTCTGTGAGAGGTATAAGAATGCTTCTGGTAGCATGTGACGGGTACTCTGTGTGAGAGTGCATCTGTGAGTGTGTGGCTGTGAGTCTATGAGAGGTATAAGAATGCTTCTGGTAGCATGTGACTGGTACTCTGTGTGAGAGTCCATCTGTGAGTGTGTGGCTGTGAGTCTATGAGAGGTATAAGAATGCTTCTGGTAGCATGTGACGGGTACTCTGTGTGAGAGTGCATCTTTGAGTGTGTGGCTGTGAGTCTATGAGAGGTATAAGAATGTTTCTGGTAGCATGTGACTGGTACTCTGTGTGAGAGTGCATCTGTGAGTGTGTGGCTGTGAGTCTATGAGAGGTATAAGAATGCTTCTGGTAGCATGTGACTGGTACTCTGTGTGAGAGTGCATCTGTGAGTGTGTGGCTGTGAGTCTATGAGAGGTATAAGAATGCTTCTGGTAGCATGTGACGGGTACTCTGTGTGAGAGTGCATCTGTGAGTGTGTGGCTGTGAGTCTATGAGAGGTATAAGAATGCTTCTGGTAGCATGTGACTGGTACTCTGTGTGAGAGTGCATCTGTGAGTGTGTGGCTGTGAGTCTATGAGAGGTATAAGAATGCTTCTGGTAGCATGTGACTGGTACTCTGTGTGAGAGTGCATCTGTGAGTGTGTGGCTGTGAGTCTATGAGAGGTATAAGAATGTTTCTGGTAGCATGTGACTGGTACTCTGTGTGAGAGTGCATCTGTGAGTGTGTGGCTGTGAGTCTGTGAGAGGTATAAGAATGCTTCTGGTAGCATGTGACGGGTACTCTGTGTGAGAGTGCATCTGTGAGTGTGTGGCTGTGAGTCTATGAGAGGTATAAGAATGCTTCTGGTAGCATGTGACTGGTACTCTGTGTGAGAGTCCATCTGTGAGTGTGTGGCTGTGAGTCTATGAGAGGTATAAGAATGCTTCTGGTAGCATGTGACGGGTACTCTGTGTGAGAGTGCATCTTTGAGTGTGTGGCTGTGAGTCTATGAGAGGTATAAGAATGTTTCTGGTAGCATGTGACTGGTACTCTGTGTGAGAGTGCATCTGTGAGTGTGTGGCTGTGAGTCTATGAGAGGTATAAGAATGCTTCTGGTAGCATGTGACTGGTACTCTGTGTGAGAGTGCATCTGTGAGTGTGTGGCTGTGAGTCTATGAGAGGTATAAGAATGCTTCTGGTAGCATGTGACTGGTACTCTGTGTGAGAGTGCATCTGTGAGTGTGTGGCTGTGAGTCTATGAGAGGTATAAGAATGCTTCTGGTAGCATGTGACTGGTACTCTGTGTGAGAGTGCATCTGTGAGTGTGTGGCTGTGAGTCTATGAGAGGTATAAGAATGCTTCTGGTAGCATGTGACGGGTACTCTGTGTGAGAGTGCATCTGTGAGTGTGTGGCTGTGAGTCTATGAGAGGTATAAGAATGCTTCTGGTAGCATGTGACGGGTACTCTGTGTGAGAGTGCATCTGTGAGTGTGTGGCTGTGAGTCTTTGGAAGGTATAAGAATGCTTCTGGTAGCATGTGACGGGTACTCTGTGTGAGAGTGCATCTGCGAGTGTGTGGCTGTGAGTCTTTGGAAGGTATAAGAATGCTTCTGGTAGCATGTGACTGGTACTCTGTGTGAGAGTGCATCTGTGAGTGTGTGGCTGTGAGTCTATGAGAGGTATAAGAATGCTTCTGGTAGCATGTGACTGGTACTCTGTGTGAGAGTGCATCTGTGAGTGTGTGGCTGTGAGTCTATGAGAGGTATAAGAATGCTTCTGGTAGCATGTGACTGGTACTCTGTGTGAGAGTGCATCTGTGAGTGTGTGGCTGTGAGTCTATGAGAGGTATAAGAATGCTTCTGGTAGCATGTGACTGGTACTCTGTGTGAGAGTGCATCTGTGAGTGTGTGGCTGTGAGTCTATGAGAGGTATAAGAATGCTTCTGGTAGCATGTGACGGGTACTCTGTGTGAGAGTGCATCTGTGAGTGTGTGGCTGTGAGTCTATGAGAGGTATAAGAATGCTTCTGGTAGCATGTGACTGGTACTCTGTGTGAGAGTGCATCTGTGAGTGTGTGGCTGTGAGTCTATGAGAGGTATAAGAATGCTTCTGGTAGCATGTGACTGGTACTCTGTGTGAGAGTGCATCTGTGAGTGTGTGGCTGTGAGTCTATGAGAGGTATAAGAATGCTTCTGGTAGCATGTGACTGGTACTCTGTGTGAGAGTGCATCTGTGAGTGTGTGGCTGTGAGTCTATGAGAGGTATAAGAATGCTTCTGGTAGCATGTGACGGGTACTCTGTGTGAGAGTGCATCTGTGAGTGTGTGGCTGTGAGTCTATGAGAGGTATAAGAATGCTTCTGGTAGCATGTGACTGGTACTCTGTGTGAGAGTGCATCTGTGAGTGTGTGGCTGTGAGTCTATGAGAGGTATAAGAATGGTTCTGGTAGCATGTGACGGGTACTCTGTGTGAGAGTGCATCTGTGAGTGTGTGGCTGTGAGTCTTTGGAAGGTATAAGAATGCTTCTGGTAGCATGTGACGGGTACTCTGTGTGAGAGTGCATCTGCGAGTGTGTGGCTGTGAGTCTTTGGAAGGTATAAGAATGCTTCTGGTAGCATGTGACTGGTACTCTGTGTGAGAGTGCATCTGCGAGTGTGTGGCTGTGAGTCTATGAGAGGTATAAGAATGCTTCTGGTAGCATGTGACTGGTACTCTGTGTGAGAGTGCATCTGTGAGTGTGTGGCTGTGAGTCTATGAGAGGTATAAGAATGCTTCTGGTAGCATGTGACTGGTACTCTGTGTGAGAGTGCATCTGTGAGTGTGTGGCTGTGAGTCTATGAGAGGTATAAGAATGCTTCTGGTAGCATGTGACTGGTACTCTGTGTGAGAGTGCATCTGTGAGTGTGTGGCTGTGAGTCTATGAGAGGTATAAGAATGCTTCTGGTAGCATGTGACGGGTACTCTGTGTGAGAGTGCATCTGTGAGTGTGTGGCTGTGAGTCTATGAGAGGTATAAGAATGCTTCTGGTAGCATGTGACGGGTACTCTGTGTGAGAGTGCATCTGTGAGTGTGTGGCTGTGAGTCTTTGGAAGGTATAAGAATGCTTCTGGTAGCATGTGACGGGTACTCTGTGTGAGAGTGCATCTGTGAGTGTGTGGCTGTGAGTCTTTGGAAGGTATAAGAATGCTTCTGGTAGCATGTGACTGGTACTCTGTGTGAGAGTGCATCTGTGAGTGTGTGGCTGTGAGTCTATGAGAGGTATAAGAATGCTTCTGGTAGCATGTGACTGGTACTCTGTGTGAGAGTGCATCTGCGAGTGTGTGGCTGTGAGTCTATGAGAGGTATAAGAATGCTTCTGGTAGCATGTGACTGGTACTCTGTGTGAGAGTGCATCTGTGAGTGTGTGGCTGTGAGTCTATGAGAGGTATAAGAATGCTTCTGGTAGCATGTGACTGGTACTCTGTGTGAGAGTGCATCTGCGAGTGTGTGGCTGTGAGTCTATGAGAGGTATAAGAATGCTTCTGGTAGCATGTGACTGGTACTCTGTGTGAGAGTGCATCTGTGAGTGTGTGGCTGTGAGTCTATGAGAGGTATAAGAATGCTTCTGGTAGCATGTGACGGGTACTCTGTGTGAGAGTGCATCTGTGAGTGTGTGGCTGTGAGTCTATGAGAGGTATAAGAATGCTTCTGGCAGCATGTGACGGGTACTCTGTGTGAGAGTGCATCTGTGAGTGTGTGGCTGTGAGTCTATGAGAGGTATAAGAATGCTTCTGGTAGCATGTGACTGGTACTCTGTGTGAGAGTGCATCTGTGAGTGTGTGGCTGTGAGTCTATGAGAGGTATAAGAATGCTTCTGGTAGCATGTGACGGGTACTCTGTGTGAGAGTGCATCTTTGAGTGTGTGGCTGTGAGTCTATGAGAGGTATAAGAATGCTTCTGGTAGCATGTGACTGGTACTCTGTGTGAGAGTGCATCTGTGAGTGTGTGGCTATGAGTCTATGAGAGGTATAAGAATGCTTCTGGTAGAATGTGACGGGTACTCTGTGTGAGAGTGCATCTGTGAGTGTGTGGCTGTGAGTCTATGAGAGGTATAAGAATGCTTCTGGTAGCATGTGACTGGTACTCTGTGTGAGAGTGCATCTTTGAGTGTGTGGCTGTGAGTCTATGAGAGGTATAAGAATGCTTCTGGTAGCATGTGACTGGTACTCTGTGTGAGAGTGCATCTGCGAGTGTGTGGCTGTGAGTCTTTGGAAGGTATAAGAATGCTTCTGGTAGCATGTGACTGGTACTCTGTGTGAGAGTGCATCTGCGAGTGTGTGGCTGTGAGTCTATGAGAGGTATAAGAATGCTTCTGGTAGCATGTGACTGGTACTCTGTGTGAGAGTGCATCTTTGAGTGTGTGGCTGTGAGTCTATGAGAGGTATAAGAATGCTTCTGGTAGCATGTGACTGGTACTCTGTGTGAGAGTGCATCTGTGAGTGTGTGGCTGTGAGTCTATGAGAGGTATAAGAATGCTTCTGGTAGCATGTGACGGGTACTCTGTGTGAGAGTGCATCTTTGAGTGTGTGGCTGTGAGTCTATGAGAGGTATAAGAATGCTTCTGGTAGCATGTGACTGGTACTCTGTGTGAGAGTGCATCTGTGAGTGTGTGGCTGTGAGTCTATGAGAGGTATAAGAATGCTTCTGGTAGCATGTGACTGGTACTCTGTGTGAGAGTGCATCTGTGAGTGTGTGGCTGTGAGTCTATGAGAGGTATAAGAATGCTTCTGGTAGCATGTGACGGGTACTCTGTGTGAGAGTGCATCTTTGAGTGTGTGGCTGTGAGTCTATGAGAGGTATAAGAATGCTTCTGGTAGCATGTGACTGGTACTCTGTGTGAGAGTGCATCTGTGAGTGTGTGGCTGTGAGTCTATGAGAGGTATAAGAATGCTTCTGGTAGCATGTGACGGGTACTCTGTGTGAGAGTGCATCTTTGAGTGTGTGGCTGTGAGTCTATGAGAGGTATAAGAATGCTTCTGGTAGCATGTGACTGGTACTCTGTGTGAGAGTGCATCTGTGAGTGTGTGGCTGTGAGTCTATGAGAGGTATAAGAATGCTTCTGGTAGCATGTGACTGGTACTCTGTGTGAGAGTGCATCTTTGAGTGTGTGGCTGTGAGTCTATGAGAGGTATAAGAATGCTTCTGGTAGCATGTGACGGGTACTCTGTGTGAGAGTGCATCTGTGAGTGTGTGGCTGTGAGTCTATGAGAGGTATAAGAATGCTTCTGGTAGCATGTGACGGGTACTCTGTGTGAGAGTGCATCTGCGAGTGTGTGGCTGTGAGTCTATGAGAGGTATAAGAATGCTTCTGGTAGCATGTGACTGGTACTCTGTGTGAGAGTGCATCTGTGAGTGTGTGGCTGTGAGTCTTTGGAAGGTATAAGAATGCTTCTGGTAGCATGTGACGGGTACTCTGTGTGAGAGTGCATCTTTGAGTGTGTGGCTGTGAGTCTTTGGAAGGTATAAGAATGCTTCTGGTAGCATGTGACGGGTACTCTGTGTGAGAGTGCATCTGTGAGTGTGTGGCTGTGAGTCTATGAGAGGTATAAGAATGCTTCTGGTAGCATGTGACTGGTACTCTGTGTGAGAGTGCATCTGTGAGTGTGTGGCTGTGAGTCTATGAGAGGTATAAGAATGCTTCTGGTAGCATGTGACGGGTACTCTGTGTGAGAGTGCATCTGCGAGTGTGGCTGTGAGTCTATGAGAGGTATAAGAATGCTTCTGGTAGCATGTGACTGGTACTCTGTGTGAGAGTGCATCTGTGAGTGTGTGGCTATGAGTCTATGAGAGGTATAAGAATGCTTCTGGTAGCATGTGACTGGTACTCTGTGTGAGAGTGCATCTGTGAGTGTGTGGCTGTGAGTCTATGAGAGGTATAAGAATGCTTCTGGTAGCATGTGACTGGTACTCTGTGTGAGAGTGCATCTGTGAGTGTGTGGCTGTGAGTCTTTGGAAGGTATAAGAATGCTTCTGGTAGCATGTGACTGGTTCTCTGTGTGAGAGTGCATCTGTGAGTGTGTGGCTGTGAGTCTATGAGAGGTATAAGAATGCTTCTGGTAGCATGTGACGGGTACTCTGTGTGAGAGTGCATCTGTGAGTGTGTGGCTGTGAGTCTATGAGAGGTATAAGAATGCTTCTGGTAGCATGTGACGGGTACTCTGTGTGAGAGTGCATCTGTGAGTGTGTGGCTGTGAGTCTATGAGAGGTATAAGAATGCTTCTGGCAGCATGTGACGGGTACTCTGTGTGAGAGTGCATCTGTGAGTGTGTGGCTGTGAGTCTATGAGAGGTATAAGAATGCTTCTGGTAGCATGTGACTGGTACTCTGTGTGAGAGTGCATCTGTGAGTGTGTGGCTGTGAGTCTTTGGAAGGTATAAGAATGCTTCTGGTAGCATGTGACGGGTACTCTGTGTGAGAGTGCATCTTTGAGTGTGTGGCTGTGAGTCTATGAGAGGTATAAGAATGCTTCTGGTAGCATGTGACTGGTACTCTGTGTGAGAGTGCATCTGTGAGTGTGTGGCTGTGAGTCTTTGGAAGGTATAAGAATGCTTCTGGTAGCATGTGACGGGTACTCTGTGTGAGAGTGCATCTTTGAGTGTGTGGCTGTGAGTCTATGAGAGGTATAAGAATGCTTCTGGTAGCATGTGACTGGTACTCTGTGTGAGAGTGCATCTTTGAGTGTGTGGCTGTGAGTCTATGAGAGGTATAAGAATGCTTCTGGTAGCATGTGACTGGTACTCTGTGTGAGAGTGCATCTTTGAGTGTGTGGCTGTGAGTCTATGAGAGGTATAAGAATGCTTCTGGTAGCATGTGACGGGTACTCTGTGTGAGAGTGCATCTGTGAGTGTGTGGCTGTGAGTCTATGAGAGGTATAAGAATGCTTCTGGTAGCATGTGACGGGTACTCTGTGTGAGAGTGCATCTTTGAGTGTGTGGCTGTGAGTCTATGAGAGGTATAAGAATGCTTCTGGTAGCATGTGACTGGTACTCTGTGTGAGAGTGCATCTTTGAGTGTGTGGCTGTGAGTCTATGAGAGGTATAAGAATGCTTCTGGTAGCATGTGACTGGTACTCTGTGTGAGAGTGCATCTGTGAGTGTGTGGCTGTGAGTCTATGAGAGGTATAAGAATGCTTCTGGTAGCATGTGACGGGTACTCTGTGTGAGAGTGCATCTGTGAGTGTGTGGCTGTGAGTCTATGAGAGGTATAAGAATGCTTCTGGTAGCATGTGACTGGTACTCTGTGTGAGAGTGCATCTTTGAGTGTGTGGCTGTGAGTCTATGAGAGGTATAAGAATGCTTCTGGTAGCATGTGACTGGTACTCTGTGTGAGAGTGCATCTGTGAGTGTGTGGCTGTGAGTCTTTGGAAGGTATAAGAATGCTTCTGGTAGCATGTGACGGGTACTCTGTGTGAGAGTGCATCTGTGAGTGTGTGGCTGTGAGTCTATGAGAGGTATAAGAATGCTTCTGGTAGCATGTGACGGGTACTCTGTGTGAGAGTGCATCTGTGAGTGTGTGGCTGTGAGTCTATGAGAGGTATAAGAATGCTTCTGGTAGCATGTGACGGGTACTCTGTGTGAGAGTGCATCTGTGAGTGTGTGGCTGTGAGTCTATGAGAGGTATAAGAATGCTTCTGGTAGCATGTGACTGGTACTCTGTGTGAGAGTGCATCTTTGAGTGTGTGGCTGTGAGTCTATGAGAGGTATAAGAATGCTTCTGGTAGCATGTGACTGGTACTCTGTGTGAGAGTGCATCTGTGAGTGTGTGGCTGTGAGTCTATGAGAGGTATAAGAATGCTTCTGGCAGCATGTGACGGGTACTCTGTGTGAGAGTGCATCTGTGAGTGTGTGGCTGTGAGTCTATGAGAGGTATAAGAATGCTTCTGGTAGCATGTGACTGGTACTCTGTGTGAGAGTGCATCTTTGAGTGTGTGGCTGTGAGTCTATGAGAGGTATAAGAATGTTTCTGGTAGCATGTGACTGGTACTCTGTGTGAGAGTGCATCTGTGAGTGTGTGGCTGTGAGTCTATGAGAGGTATAAGAATGCTTCTGGTAGCATGTGACGGGTACTCTGTGTGAGAGTGCATCTGTGAGTGTGTGGCTGTGAGTCTTTGGAAGGTATGAGAATGCTTCTGGTAGCATGTGACTGGTACTCTGTGTGAGAGTGCATCTGTGAGTGTGTGGCTGTGAGTCTATGAGAGGTATAAGAATGCTTCTGGTAGCATGTGACGGGTACTCTGTGTGAGAGTGCATCTGTGAGTGTGTGGCTGTGAGTCTATGAGAGGTATAAGAATGCTTCTGGTAGCATGTGACGGGTACTCTGTGTGAGAGTGCATCTGTGAGTGTGTGGCTGTGAGTCTTTGGAAGGTATAAGAATGCTTCTGGTAGCATGTGACTGGTACTCTGTGTGAGAGTGCATCTGTGAGTGTGTGGCTGTGAGTCTATGAGAGGTATAAGAATGCTTCTGGTAGCATGTGACGGGTACTCTGTGTGAGAGTGCAACTGTGAGTGTGTGGCTGTGAGTCTATGAGAGGTATAAGAATGCTTCTGGTAGCATGTGACTGGTACTCTGTGTGAGAGTGCATCTGTGAGTGTGTGGCTGTGAGTCTATGAGAGGTATAAGAATGCTTCTGGTAGCATGTGACTGGTACTCTGTGTGAGAGTGCATCTTTGAGTGTGTGGCTGTGAGTCTATGAGAGGTATAAGAATGCTTCTGGTAGCATGTGACTGGTACTCTGTGTGAGAGTGCATCTGTGAGTGTGTGGCTGTGAGTCTATGAGAGGTATAAGAATGCTTCTGGTAGCATGTGACTGGTACTCTGTGTGAGAGTGCATCTGTGAGTGTGTGGCTGTGAGTCTATGAGAGGTATAAGAATGCTTCTGGTAGCATGTGACTGGTACTCTGTGTGAGAGTGCATCTGTGAGTGTGTGGCTGTGAGTCTATGAGAGGTATAAGAATGCTTCTGGTAGCATGTGACTGGTACTCTGTGTGAGAGTGCATCTGTGAGTGTGTGGCTGTGAGTCTTTGGAAGGTATAAGAATGCTTCTGGTAGCATGTGACTGGTACTCTGTGTGAGAGTGCATCTGTGAGTGTGTGGCTGTGAGTCTATGAGAGGTATAAGAATGCTTCTGGTAGCATGTGACTGGTACTCTGTGTGAGAGTGCATCTGTGAGTGTGTGGCTGTGAGTCTATGAGAGGTATAAGAATGCTTCTGGTAGCATGTGACTGGTACTCTGTGTGAGAGTGCATCTTTGAGTGTGTGGCTGTGAGTCTTTGGAAGGTATAAGAATGCTTCTGGTAGCATGTGACTGGTACTCTGTGTGAGAGTGCATCTTTGAGTGTGTGGCTGTGAGTCTATGAGAGGTATAAGAATGCTTCTGGTAGCATGTGACGGGTACTCTGTGTGAGAGTGCATCTGTGAGTGTGTGGCTGTGAGTCTATGAGAGGTATAAGAATGCTTCTGGTAGCATGTGACTGGTACTCTGTGTGAGAGTGCATCTGTGAGTGTGTGGCTGTGAGTCTTTGGAAGGTATGAGAATGCTTCTGGTAGCATGTGACTGGTACTCTGTGTGAGAGTGCATCTGTGAGTGTGTGGCTGTGAGTCTATGAGAGGTATAAGAATGCTTCTGGTAGCATGTGACTGGTACTCTGTGTGAGAGTGCATCTGTGAGTGTGTGGCTGTGAGTCTATGAGAGGTATAAGAATGCTTCTGGTAGCATGTGACGGGTACTCTGTGTGAGAGTGCATCTGCGAGTGTGTGGCTGTGAGTCTTTGGAAGGTATAAGAATGCTTCTGGTAGCATGTGACTGGTATTCTGTGTGAGAGTGCATCTGTGAGTGTGTGGCTATGAGTCTATGAGAGGTATAAGAATGCTTCTGGTAGCATGTGACTGGTACTCTGTGTGAGAGTGCATCTGCGAGTGTGTGGCTGTGAGTCTTTGGAAGGTATAAGAATGCTTCTGGTAGCATGTGACTGGTACTCTGTGTGAGAGTGCATCTGTGAGTGTGTGGCTGTGAGTCTATGAGAGGTATAAGAATGCTTCTGGTAGCATGTGACGGGTACTCTGTGTGAGAGTGCATCTGTGAGTGTGTGGCTGTGAGTCTATGAGAGGTATAAGAATGCTTCTGGTAGCATGTGACGGGTACTCTGTGTGAGAGTGCATCTGTGAGTGTGTGGCTGTGAGTCTATGAGAGGTATAAGAATGCTTCTGGTAGCATGTGACTGGTACTCTGTGTGAGAGTGCATCTTTGAGTGTGTGGCTGTGAGTCTATGAGAGGTATAAGAATGCTTCTGGCAGCATGTGACTGGTACTCTGTGTGAGAGTGCATCTTTGAGTGTGTGGCTGTGAGTCTATGAGAGGTATAAGAATGCTTCTGGTAGCATGTGACTGGTACTCTGTGTGAGAGTGCATCTGTGAGTGTGTGGCTGTGAGTCTATGAGAGGTATAAGAATGCTTCTGGTAGCATGTGACTGGTACTCTGTGTGAGAGTGCATCTGTGAGTGTGTGGCTGTGAGTCTATGAGAGGTATAAGAATGCTTCTGGTAGCATGTGACTGGTACTCTGTGTGAGAGTGCATCTGTGAGTGTGTGGCTGTGAGTCTATGAGAGGTATAAGAATGCTTCTGGTAGCATGTGACTGGTACTCTGTGTGAGAGTGCATCTGTGAGTGTGTGGCTGTGAGTCTATGAGAGGTATAAGAATGCTTCTGGTAGCATGTGACGGGTACTCTGTGTGAGAGTGCATCTTTGAGTGTGTGGCTGTGAGTCTATGAGAGGTATAAGAATGCTTCTGGTAGCATGTGACTGGTACTCTGTGTGAGAGTGCATCTGTGAGTGTGTGGCTGTGAGTCTTTGGAAGGTATAAGAATGCTTCTGGTAGCATGTGACGGGTACTCTGTGTGAGAGTGCATCTGTGAGTGTGTGGCTGTGAGTCTTTGGAAGGTATAAGAATGCTTCTGGTAGCATGTGACGGGTACTCTGTGTGAGAGTGCATCTGTGAGTGTGTGGCTGTGAGTCTATGAGAGGTATAAGAATGCTTCTGGTAGCATGTGACGGGTACTCTGTGTGAGAGTGCATCTGCGAGTGTGTGGCTGTGAGTCTTTGGAAGGTATAAGAATGCTTCTGGTAGCATGTGACTGGTACTCTGTGTGAGAGTGCATCTTTGAGTGTGTGGCTGTGAGTCTATGAGAGGTATAAGAATGCTTCTGGTAGCATGTGACGGGTACTCTGTGTGAGAGTGCATCTGCGAGTGTGTGGCTGTGAGTCTTTGGAAGGTATAAGAATGCTTCTGGTAGCATGTGACTGGTACTCTGTGTGAGAGTGCATCTTTGAGTGTGTGGCTGTGAGTCTATGAGAGGTATAAGAATGCTTCTGGTAGCATGTGACGGGTACTCTGTGTGAGAGTGCATCTGTGAGTGTGTGGCTGTGAGTCTTTGGAAGGTATAAGAATGCTTCTGGTAGCATGTGACTGGTACTCTGTGTGAGAGTGCATCTGTGAGTGTGTGGCTGTGAGTCTATGAGAGGTATAAGAATGCTTCTGGTAGCATGTGACTGGTACTCTGTGTGAGAGTGCATCTGTGAGTGTGTGGCTGTGAGTCTTTGGAAGGTATGAGAATGCTTCCGGTAGCATGTGACTGGTACTCTGTGTGAGAGTGCATCTGTGAGTGTGTGGCTGTGAGTCTATGAGAGGTATAAGAATGCTTCTGGTAGCATGTGACTGGTACTCTGTGTGAGGTGTGAGGGACCCTCTAGTTGCATGTGACTGTAAGTCTGTGCAAGGTGTGAGAGTGCATCTGTGAGTGTGTGGTGGTTAGTCTTTGGAAGGTATGAGAATGCTTCCGGTAGCATGTGACTGGTACTCTGTGAGAGTGGTGTGATGGTGCTTCTCGCAGTGTGTGAAGGTTAGGAGAGTTCATCTAGTAGTAGGTGACTACTAGCCTGTAAGAGAAGTGTAAGTGCTCATGGTAGTGCATTACCACTGCTCTGATAGTTGTAGAAGTGCTGTCAGTAGTAGAATGCTGCAAGTATTTGAGTTATAAAAATAATTTTGGGAGTCTGTAACCTTTGCTCTGTGAGGTGTGAGTTTGTTTCTGGCAGGGTGTGAGTACGAGTCCCACGACTAGGGGAGTCCTTCCACTAGTAAGTGAGTGGAGTGAGTGTTTAGGGTGGTGTGTGACTGCTACTACGATAGGTGTGGATCTTATCTTATGCTGTATTTATAAAGCGCACTGACACCGGAGGTTTCCTGGCGCTGTGATTAAGATTGAGGGTGGGGGCCATAGCTTAAATGAGGTTTGAGAAGAGCCATGTTTTTAGGCTCCTTCGGAAGCTTAGTAGGGTGCCAGAGGTTTTGATTTGAAGGGGGAGGGAGTTCCACAATTTAGGTGCTAGGTAGCTGAATCTGCGGCCGCCCAGTTTTTTAAATTTAACCATCGGGGTGGTGAGAAGGTGGAGATGGGCAGAGCGGAGGTTACGAGCCGGGCAGTGAGAGTTGATAAGGGACTCCAAAAAAACCGGGCCCTTGGTCTGCCGGGCCTTATATACCAGGCAGCCTATTTTAAAAGCAGCTCGCTGTTCAATGGGCAACCAGTGCAGCTTAGCCAAGAGAGGTCTGGCGGATTGCCATTTGGAAGTTTTACAGATGAGTCTGGCTGCCTGGTTCTGCATCAGCTGAAGGCGATGGAGAAGGGACTTAGTTAGCCCCCAGTAAATAGAGTTAGAAAAGTCCATACGGGAGAGGACAAGAGAAATGACGATTTGCACCAGGCATTCGTAGGAGAGTAAATGAGAGATTTTACGAATTTTTCGTAACTGGAGCATGCTGGCCGAGATGATGGTGCCAACATGAGTTTTAAGAGAAAGGTCGGTGTCGATGGTAACGCCCAGGCTTTTTACCGAATTCGAGGGACTAGGGGGGTGCCTAGCTCGTTTGGCCAGAAATGGAGGCCCCAATATGAAGGGCTTGTGCCGGGCAAGATGAGTTCCGTCTTCTCAGGGTTTAATTTAAGCTGGTTGGAGATCATCCATTGTTGGATGTGGAGCATTACTGCCTGAAAGTTGGATGCAGTGTCAGGGGTGTCTAAAGGAAAAATAATTTGCATGTCATCAGCATAATTGAGGACAGTGCAGTTCCAGGTGCTCAGTGAATGGATCAGTGGGCGACGATATAAAAAAAACAATAATGGGGAAAGGGAAAATCCCTGGGGGACTCCGCAGGTAGTGGGGACCTGGGTAGCAGTGAAGGGGCCTAGGTGGACTGTTTGAACTCTGCCCGAGAGGAAAGACTTGATCCATTCCCAGGCAGGTCCCTGGATGCCCGCTTGTCCGACACGGTGGAGAAGGATGTCGTGATCCACCGTGTCGAACGCGGCCGATAGATCCAGGAGGACCAATACCTGAGGGGACCCTCTGTCGGCATTCTCCCGAAGGGTGTCCAAGACTTTTAAGATGACTGCTTCAGTGGAATGTGCTGGTCTGAAGCCAGCTTGGTTGGGTTCCAGGAACCCGGAGCTCTCGATGAATGCCGAGAGGCAGGTGGTCACGTAGGCCTCCAGGAGTTTAGAGGTGTAAGGCAGAAGGGAGATGGGTCTGTAGTTGGCAGGATTGACGGGGTCAGCTCCCACTTTTTCAAAAGGGGAACCAATATGGCTTCCTTGAATGCCCTAGGGACCGTGCCGGTGCTGAGGGAGGTGTTCAGGAGGGGGAGGATGCTGTCAGGCAGGGCAGAAAAAATCACCCTGAGAACTGGAGGGGGACAGCAATCCCTGGGAGATCCAGATTTGACACGAGTGATGAGCTGAATAATGTAGGAATTGAGCGCATTACAGGTTTCTTGGGTGGGGGCCTGAGTTGGAAGTACTCTATGATCGGATGAGAAATCATTCAAGATTTTAAAAATGTCTTTAGATTTATTACTGGCTGTGTCAATTCTTTCCGTAATATGTGCGGCCTTTGCTTTGGTGATAGCGTTTTTATATTCATTGCGGGCCCTCACAAACTCAATGCGATCCTCCTTGGAGTAGCCCCGTCTCCAGTTGCGTTATAAGTGGCGTAGTTTGGGATGTTGGGAGTGCAAGATTGCAAGTATGTGCAAAGGTGTAAAAATGCTTCTGGTAGTGAGTGACTAGTACTCTGGGGTTCTGTGAAAATGCGTCTTGTAGTGCATGACTGTGAGTCTGTGAGGGGTGTGAGGCTGCTTCTGTGAGTGTATGACTGAGTTTGTGAGGGGAGTGAGGCTGCTCTGGTAGCATGTGGTTGGGTCTGTGAGGGGTGTGAGAGTGCTTCTGATAGCATAAGACAGTGAGTCTGTGAGGGGTGTGAGTGTGCTTCTGGTAGCATAGGACTGTGAGTCTGTGAGAGGTGTGAGTGTGCTTCTGATAGCATAAGACAGTGAGTCTGTGAGGGGTGTGAGTGTGCTTCTGGTAGCATATGACTGTGAGTCTGTGAGAGGTGTGAGAGTGCTTCTGGTAGCATGTGACTGTGAGTCTGTGAGAGACGTGAGGGTGCTTCTGGTAGCATAGGACTGTGAGTCTGTGAGGGGTGTGAGAGTGCTTCTGGTAGCATGTAACTGGGAGTCTGTGAGGGGTGTGAGAGTGCTTCTGGTAGCATGTGACTGTGAGTCTGTGAGGGGTGTGAGTGTGCTTCTGGTAGCATAGGACTGTGAGTCTGTGAGGGGTGTGAGAGTGCTTCTGGTAGCATGTGACTGTGAGTCTGTGAGGGGTGTGAGAGTGCTTCTGGTAGCATATGACTGTGACTCTGTGAGAGGTGTGAGAGTGCTTCTGGTAGCATAGAACTGTGAGTCTGTGAGAGGTGTGAGTGTGCTTCTGGTAGCATGTGACTGTGAGTCTGTGATGGGTGTGAGAGGGCTTCTGGTAGCATAGGACTGTGAGTCTGTGAGGGGTGTGAGAGTGATTCTGGTAGCATATGACTGTGAGTCTGTGAGAGGTGTGAGAGTGCTTCTGGTAGCATGTGACTGTTAGTCTGTGAGAGGCGTGAGTGTGCTTCTGGTAGCATGTGACTGTGAGTCTGTGAGAGGTGTGAGAGTGCTTCTGGTAGCATGTGACTGTGAGTCTGTGAGGGGTGTGAGAGTGCTTCTGGTAGCATGTGACTGCGAGTCTGTGCGAGGTGTGAGAGTGCTTCTGGTAGCATAGGACTGTGAGTCTGTGAGGGGTGTGAGAGTGCTTCTGGTAGCATGTGACTGTGAGTCTGTGAGGGGTGTGAGAGTGCTTCTGGTAGCATATGACTGTGACTCTGTGAGAGGTGTGAGAGTGCTTCTGGTAGCATAGGACTGTGAGTCTGTGAGAGGTGTGAGAGTGCTTCTGGTAGCATAGGACTGTGAGTCTGTGAGAGGTGTGAGAGTGCTTCTGGTAGCATATGACTGTGAGTCTGTGAGAGGTGTGAGAGTGCTTCTGGTAGCATAGGACTGTGAGTCTGTGAGAGGTGTGAGAGTGCTTCTGGTAGCATGTGACTGTGAGTCTGTGAGGGGTGTGAGAGGGCTTCTGGTAGGATGTGACTGTGTGTCTGTGAGGGGTGTGAGAGTACTTCTGGTAGCATGTGACTGCGTGTCTGTGAGAGGTGTGAGAGGGCTTCTGGTAGCATAGGATTGCGAGTCTATGAGAGGTGTGAGAGTGCTTCTGGTAGCATAGGACTGTGAGTCTGTGAGAGGTATAAGAATGCTTCTGGTAGCATGTGACTGGTACTCTGTGTGAGAGTGCATCTGTGAGTGTGTGGCTGTGAGTCTATGAGAGGTATAAGAATGCTTCTGGTAGCATGTGACTGGTACTCTGTGTGAGAGTGCATCTGTGAGTGTGTGGCTGTGAGTCTATGAGAGGTATAAGAATGCTTCTGGTAGCATGTGACTGGTACTCTGTGTGAGAGTGCATCTGTGAGTGTGTGGCTGTGAGTCTATGAGAGGTATAAGAATGCTTCTGGTAGCATGTGACTGGTACTGTGTGTGAGAGTGCATCTGTGAGTGTGTGGCTGTGAGTCTATGAGAGGTATAAGAATGCTTCTGGTAGCATGTGACGGGTACTCTGTGTGAGAGTGCATCTTTGAGTGTGTGGCTGTGAGTCTATGAGAGGTATAAGAATGCTTCTGGTAGCATGTGACTGGTACTCTGTGTGAGAGTGCATCTGTGAGTGTGTGGCTGTGAGTCTTTGGAAGGTATAAGAATGCTTCTGGTAGCATGTGACGGGTACTCTGTGTGAGAGTGCATCTGTGAGTGTGTGGCTGTGAGTCTTTGGAAGGTATAAGAATGCTTCTGGTAGCATGTGACGGGTACTCTGTGTGAGAGTGCATCTGTGAGTGTGTGGCTGTGAGTCTATGAGAGGTATAAGAATGCTTCTGGTAGCATGTGACGGGTACTCTGTGTGAGAGTGCATCTGCGAGTGTGTGGCTGTGAGTCTTTGGAAGGTATAAGAATGCTTCTGGTAGCATGTGACTGGTACTCTGTGTGAGAGTGCATCTTTGAGTGTGTGGCTGTGAGTCTATGAGAGGTATAAGAATGCTTCTGGTAGCATGTGACGGGTACTCTGTGTGAGAGTGCATCTGCGAGTGTGTGGCTGTGAGTCTTTGGAAGGTATAAGAATGCTTCTGGTAGCATGTGACTGGTACTCTGTGTGAGAGTGCATCTTTGAGTGTGTGGCTGTGAGTCTATGAGAGGTATAAGAATGCTTCTGGTAGCATGTGACGGGTACTCTGTGTGAGAGTGCATCTGTGAGTGTGTGGCTGTGAGTCTTTGGAAGGTATAAGAATGCTTCTGGTAGCATGTGACGGGTACTCTGTGTGAGAGTGCATCTGTGAGTGTGTGGCTGTGAGTCTATGAGAGGTATAAGAATGCTTCTGGTAGCATGTGACTGGTACTCTGTGTGAGGTGTGAGGGACCCTCTAGTTGCATGTGACTGTAAGTCTGTGCAAGGTGTGAGAGTGCATCTGTGAGTGTGTGGTGGTCAGTCTTTGGAAGGTATGAGAATGCTTCCGGTAGCATGTGACTGGTACTCTGTGAGAGTGGTGTGATGGTGCTTCTCGCAGTGTCTGAAGGTTAGGAGAGTTCATCTAGTAGTAGGTGACTACTAGCCTGTAAGAGAAGTGTAAGTGCTCATGGTAGTGCATTACCACTGCTCTGATAGTTGTAGAAGTGCTGTCAGTAGTAGAATGCTGCAAGTATTTGAGTTATAAAAATAATTTTGGGAGTCTGTAACCTTTGCTCTGTGAGGTGTGAGTTTGTTTCTGGCAGGGTGTGAGTACGAGTCCCACGACTAGGGGAGTCCTTCCACTAGTAAGTGAGTGGAGTGAGTGTTTAGGGTGGTGTGTGACTGCTACTACGATAGGTGTGGATCTTATCTTATGCTGTATTTATAAAGCGCACTGACACCGGAGGTTTCCTGGCGCTGTGATTAAGATTGAGGGTGGGGGCCATAGCTTAAATGAGGTTTGAGAAGAGCCATGTTTTTAGGCTCCTTCGGAAGCTTAGTAGGGTGCCAGAGGTTTTGATTTGAAGGGGGAGGGAGTTCCACAATTTAGGTGCTAGGTAGCTGAATCTGCGGCCGCCCAGTTTTTTAAATTTAACCATCGGGGTGGTGAGAAGGTGGAGATGGGCAGAGCGGAGGTTACGAGCCGGGCAGTGAGAGTTGATAAGGGACTCCAAAAAAACCGGGCCCTTGGTCTGCCGGGCCTTATATACCAGGCAGCCTATTTTAAAAGCAGCTCGCTGTTCAATGGGCAACCAGTGCAGCTTAGCCAAGAGAGGTCTGGCGGATTGCCATTTGGAAGTTTTACAGATGAGTCTGGCTGCCTGGTTCTGCATCAGCTGAAGGCGATGGAGAAGGGACTTAGTTAGCCCCCAGTAAATAGAGTTAGAAAAGTCCATACGGGAGAGGACAAGAGAAATGACGATTTGCACCAGGCATTCGTAGGAGAGTAAATGAGAGATTTTACGAATTTTTCGTAACTGGAGCATGCTGGCCGAGATGATGGTGCCAACATGAGTTTTAAGAGAAAGGTCGGTGTCGATGGTAACGCCCAGGCTTTTTACCGAATTCGAGGGACTAGGGGGGTGCCTAGCTCGTTTGGCCAGAAATGGAGGCCCCAATATGAAGGGCTTGTGCCGGGCAAGATGAGTTCCGTCTTCTCAGGGTTTAATTTAAGCTGGTTGGAGATCATCCATTGTTGGATGTGGAGCATTACTGCCTGAAAGTTGGATGCAGTGTCAGGGGTGTCTAAAGGAAAAATAATTTGCATGTCATCAGCATAATTGAGGACAGTGCAGTTCCAGGTGCTCAGTGAATGGATCAGTGGGCGACGATATAAAAAAAACAATAATGGGGAAAGGGAAAATCCCTGGGGGACTCCGCAGGTAGTGGGGACCTGGGTAGCAGTGAAGGGGCCTAGGTGGACTGTTTGAACTCTGCCCGAGAGGAAAGACTTGATCCATTCCCAGGCAGGTCCCTGGATGCCCGCTTGTCCGACACGGTGGAGAAGGATGTCGTGATCCACCGTGTCGAACGCGGCCGATAGATCCAGGAGGACCAATACCTGAGGGGACCCTCTGTCGGCATTCTCCCGAAGGGTGTCCAAGACTTTTAAGATGACTGCTTCAGTGGAATGTGCTGGTCTGAAGCCAGCTTGGTTGGGTTCCAGGAACCCGGTGCTCTCGATGAATGCCGAGAGGCAGGTGGTCACGTAGGCCTCCAGGAGTTTAGAGGTGTAAGGCAGAAGGGAGATGGGTCTGTAGTTGGCAGGATTGACGGGGTCAGCTCCCACTTTTTCAAAAGGGGAACCAATATGGCTTCCTTGAATGCCCTAGGGACCGTGCCGGTGCTGAGGGAGGTGTTCAGGAGGGGGAGGATGCTGTCAGGCAGGGCAGAAAAAATCACCCTGAGAACTGGAGGGGGACAGCAATCCCTGGGAGATCCAGATTTGACACGAGTGATGAGCTGAATAATGTAGGAATTGAGCGCATTACAGGTTTCTTGGGTGGGGGCCTGAGTTGGAAGTACTCTATGATCGGATGAGAAATCATTCAAGATTTTAAAAATGTCTTTAGATGTATTACTGGCTGTGTCAATTCTTTCCGTAATATGTGCGGCCTTTGCTTTGGTGATAGCGTTTTTATATTCATTGCGGGCCCTCACAAACTCAATGCGATCCTCCTTGGAGTAGCCCCGTCTCCAGTTGCGTTATAAGTGGCGTAGTTTGGGATGTTGGGAGTGCAAGATTGCAAGTATGTGCAAAGGTGTAAAAATGCTTCTGGTAGTGAGTGACTAGTACTCTGGGGTTCTGTGAAAATGCGTCTTGTAGTGCATGACTGTGAGTCTGTGAGGGGTGTGAGGCTGCTTCTGTGAGTGTATGACTGAGTTTGTGAGGGGAGTGAGGCTGCTCTGGTAGCATGTGGTTGGGTCTGTGAGGGGTGTGAGAGTGCTTCTGATAGCATAAGACAGTGAGTCTGTGAGGGGTGTGAGTGTGCTTCTGGTAGCATAGGACTGTGAGTCTGTGAGAGGTGTGAGTGTGCTTCTGATAGCATAAGACAGTGAGTCTGTGAGGGGTGTGAGTGTGCTTCTGGTAGCATATGACTGTGAGTCTGTGAGAGGTGTGAGAGTGCTTCTGGTAGCATGTGACTGTGAGTCTGTGAGAGACGTGAGGGTGCTTCTGGTAGCATAGGACTGTGAGTCTGTGAGGGGTGTGAGAGTGCTTCTGGTAGCATGTAACTGGGAGTCTGTGAGGGGTGTGAGAGTGCTTCTGGTAGCATGTGACTGTGAGTCTGTGAGGGGTGTGAGTGTGCTTCTGGTAGCATAGGACTGTGAGTCTGTGAGGGGTGTGAGAGTGCTTCTGGTAGCATGTGACTGTGAGTCTGTGAGGGGTGTGAGAGTGCTTCTGGTAGCATATGACTGTGACTCTGTGAGAGGTGTGAGAGTGCTTCTGGTAGCATAGAACTGTGAGTCTGTGAGAGGTGTGAGTGTGCTTCTGGTAGCATGTGACTGTGAGTCTGTGATGGGTGTGAGAGGGCTTCTGGTAGCATAGGACTGTGAGTCTGTGAGGGGTGTGAGAGTGATTCTGGTAGCATATGACTGTGAGTCTGTGAGAGGTGTGAGAGTGCTTCTGGTAGCATGTGACTGTTAGTCTGTGAGAGGCGTGAGTGTGCTTCTGGTAGCATGTGACTGTGAGTCTGTGAGAGGTGTGAGAGTGCTTCTGGTAGCATGTGACTGTGAGTCTGTGAGGGGTGTGAGAGTGCTTCTGGTAGCATGTGACTGCGAGTCTGTGCGAGGTGTGAGAGTGCTTCTGGTAGCATAGGACTGTGAGTCTGTGAGGGGTGTGAGAGTGCTTCTGGTAGCATGTGACTGTGAGTCTGTGAGGGGTGTGAGAGTGCTTCTGGTAGCATATGACTGTGACTCTGTGAGAGGTGTGAGAGTGCTTCTGGTAGCATAGGACTGTGAGTCTGTGAGAGGTGTGAGAGTGCTTCTGGTAGCATAGGACTGTGAGTCTGTGAGAGGTGTGAGAGTGCTTCTGGTAGCATATGACTGTGAGTCTGTGAGAGGTGTGAGAGTGCTTCTGGTAGCATAGGACTGTGAGTCTGTGAGAGGTGTGAGAGTGCTTCTGGTAGCATGTGACTGTGAGTCTGTGAGGGGTGTGAGAGGGCTTCTGGTAGGATGTGACTGTGTGTCTGTGAGGGGTGTGAGAGTACTTCTGGTAGCATGTGACTGCGTGTCTGTGAGAGGTGTGAGAGGGCTTCTGGTAGCATAGGATTGCGAGTCTGTGAGAGGTGTGAGAGTGCTTCTGGTAGCATAGGACTGTGAGTCTGTGAGAGGTGTCAGAGTGCTTCTGGTAGCATGTGACTGTGAGTCTGTGAGAGGTGTGAGAGTGCTTCTGGTAGCATGTCACTGCGTGTCTGTGAGAGGTGTGAGTGCTTCTGGTAGCATGTGACTGTGAGTCTGTGAGGGGTGTGAGAGTGCTTCTGGTAGCATGTGACTGCGGGTCTGTGAGGGGTGTGAGTGTGCTTCTTGTAGCATAGGACTGTGAGTCTGTGAGGGGTGTGAGAGTGCTTCTGGTAGCATGTGACTGTGAGTCTGTGAGGGGTGTGAGAGTGCTTCTGGTAGCATGTGACTGTGAGTCTGTGAGGGGTGTGAGTGTGCTTCTGGTAGCATAGGACTATGAGTCTGTGAGGGGTGTGAGAGTGCTTCTGGTAGCATGTGACTGTGAGTCTGTGAGGGGTGCGAGAGTGCTTCTGGTAGCATATGACTGTGAGTCTGTGAGGGGTGTGAGAGTGCTTCTGGTAGCATAGGACTGTGAGTCTGTGAGGGGTGTGAGAGTGCTTCTGGTAGCATGTGACTGTGAGTCTGTGAGGGGTGTGAGTGTGCTTCTGGTAGCATATGACTGTGAGTCTGTGAGGGGTGTGAGAGTGCTTCTGATAGCATAGGACTGTGAGTCTGTGAGGGGTGTGAGAGTGCTTCTGGTAGCATAGGACTGTGAGTCTGTGAGGGGTGTGAGAGTGCTTCTGGTAGCATGTGACTGAGTCTGTGAGGGGTGTGAGAGTGCTTCTGGTAGCATATGACTGTGACTCTGTGAGAGGTGTGAGAGTGCTTCTGGTAGCATAGGACTGTGAGTCTGTGAGAGGTCTGAGAGTGCTTCTGGTAGCATAGGACTGTGAGTCTGTGAGAGGTGTGAGAGTGCTTCTGGTAGCATATGACTGTGAGTCTGTGAGAGGTGTGAGAGTGCTTCTGGTAGCATAGGACTGTGAGTCCGTGAGAGGTGTGAGAGTGCTTCTGGTAGCATTTGACTGTGAGTCTGTGAGGGGTGTGAGAGGGCTTCTGGTAGCATAGGACTGCGAGTCTGTGAGAGGTGCGAGAGTGCTTCTGGTAGCATAGGACTGTGAGTCTGTGAGAGTTGTGAGAGTGCTTCTGGTAGCATGTGACTGTGAGTCTGTGAGGGGTGTGAGAGGGCTTCTGGTAGGATGTGACTGCGTGTCTGTGAGGGGTGTGAGAGTACTTCTGGTAGCATGTGACTGCGCGTCTGTGAGAGGTGTGAGAGGGCTTCTGGTAGCATAGGACTGCGAGTCTGTGAGAGGTGTGAGAGTGCTTCTGGTAGCATAGGACTGTGAGTCTGTGAGAGGTGTGAGAGTGCTTCTGGTAGCATGTGACTGTGAGTCTGTGAGAGGTGTGAAAGTGCTTCTGGTAGCATGTCACTGCGTGTCTGTGAGAGGTGTGAGTGCTTCTGGTAGCATGTGACTGTGAGTCTTTGAGGGGTGTGAGAGTGCTTCTGGTAGCATGTGACTGCGGGTCTGTGAGGGGTGTGAGTGTGCTTCTTGTAGCATAGGACTGTGAGTCTGTGAGGGGTGTGAGAGTGCTTCTGGTAGCATGTGACTGTGAGTCTGTGAGGGGTGTGAGAGTGCTTCTGGTAGCATGTGACTGTGAGTCTGTGAGGGGTGTGAGTGTGCTTCTGGGAGTATAGGACTATGAGTCTGTGAGGGGTGTGAGAGTGCTTCTGGTAGCATGTGACTGTGAGTCTGTGAGGGGTGTGAGAGTGCTTCTGGTAGCATATGACTGTGAGTCTGTGAGAGGTGTGAGAGTGCTTCTGGTAGCATGTGACTGTGAGTCTGTGAGGGGTGGAGTGTGCTTCTGGTAGCATAGGACTGTGAGTCTGTGAGAGGTGTGAGAGTGTTTCTGGTAGCATGTGACTGTGAGTCTGTGAGGGGTGTGAGTGTGCTTCTGGTAGCATAGGACTGTGAGTCTGTGAGGGGTGTGAGAGTGCTTCTGGTAGCATGTGACTGTGAGTCTGTGAGAGGTGTGAGAGTGTTTCTGGTAGCATGTGACTGTGAGTCTGTGAGGGGTGTGAGTGTGCTTCTGGTAGCATAGGACTGTGAGTCTGTGAGGGGTGTGAGAGTGCTTCTGGTAGCATGTGACTGTGAGTCTGTGATGGGTGTGAGAGTGCTTCTGGTAGCATGTGACTGTGAGTCTGTGAGGGGTGTGAGAGTGCTTCTGGTAGCATATGACTGTGAGTCTGTGAGAGGTGTGAGAGTGCTTCTGGTAGCATGTGACTGCGTGTCTGTGAGGGGTGTGAGAGTGCTTCTGGTAGCATAGGACTGTGAGTCTGTGAGAGGTGTGAGAGTGCTTCTGGTAGCATGTGACGGCGTGTCTGTGAGAGGTGTGAGAGTGCTTCTGGTAGCATGTGACTGTGAGTCTGTGAGAGGTGTGAGAGTGCTTCTGGTAGCATGTGACTGTGAGTCTGTGATGGGTGTGAGAGTGCTTCTGGTAGCATATGACTGCGAGTCTGTGAGAGGTGTGAGAGTGCTTCTGGTAGCATAGGACTGCGAGTCTGTGAGAGGTGTGGGAGTGCTTCTGGTAGCATAGGACTGCGAGTCTGTGAGGGGTGTGAGAGTGCTTCTGGTAGCATATGACTGTGAGTCTGTGAGAGGTGTGAGAGTGCTTCTGGTAGCATATGACTGTGAGTCTGTGAGAGGTGTGAGAGTGTTTCTGGTAGCATGTGACTGTGAGTCTGTGAGAGGTGTGAGAGTGCTTCTGGTAGCATGTGACTGCGTGTCTGTGAGGGGTGTGAGAGTGCTTCTGGTAGCATGTGACTGCGTGTCTGTGAGAGGTGTGAGAGTGCTTCTGGTAGCATGTGACTGTGAGTCTGTGAGAGGTGTGAGAGTGTTTCTGGTAGCTTGTGACTGTGAGTCTGTGAGGGGTGTGAGTGTGCTTCTGGTAGCATAGGACTGTGAGTCTGTGAGGGGTGTGAGAGTGCTTCTGGTAGCATGTGACTGTGAGTCTGTGATGGGTGTGAGAGTGCTTCTGGTAGCATATGACTGTGAGTCTGTGAGAGGTGTGAGAGTGCTTCTGGTAGCATATGACTGTGAGTCTGTGAGAGGTGTGAGAGTGCTTCTGGTAGCATAGGACTGTGAGTCTGTGAGAGGTGTGAGAGTGCTTCTGGTAGCATGTGACTGCGCGTCTGTGAGGGGTGTGAGAGTGCTTCTGGTAGCATGTGACTGTGAGTCTGTGAGGGGTGTGAGAGTGCTTCTGGTAGCATGTGACTGCTCTCTGTCAGGGGTGTGAGAGTGCTTCTGGTAGCATGTGACTGTGAGTCTGTGAGAGGTGTGAGAGTGCTTCTGGTAGCATGTGACTGCGTGTCTGTGAGGGGTGTGAGAGTACTTCTGGTAGCATGTGACTGTGTGTCTGTGAGAGGTGTGAGAGTGCTTCTGGTAGCATGTGACTGTGTGTCTGTGAGGGGTGTGAGAGTGCTTCTGGTAGCATGTGACTGCGTGTCTGTGAGAGGTGTGAGAGTGCTTCTGGTAGCATGTGACTGCTCGTCTGTGAGGGGTGCGAGGGTGATCTTGGTATTCAGCACATCATTTGTCACTTCTGATATCTATCACTGGAAGGTGCCAGGTGGGCCATCATTAATTCCACTGCTGTTCAAGTGCACTCGACTCCATTCATTCAATCCTAACACCTGCACAGGTAGCTAGAAGCACACAAAGTCACTTCTGCCTGCTGAACAATTACCAGCGTGAGAGTTGGACCACACCAAGGTGTGGTCAAGGCGCTGTGAAAATAAACACAACTCACCGAGCAGCCTAAAAGTCTAACATGCGTGGAGTTTAAAAATAGCAAAACAGCACAAGGGGTAATCATGAGACAATTGTCACTTCACGGACCAAGCTCTCACACCAGGGGCCAGCTGGAGCAGAGAAGGCGGAAACACATGCAGCTAATGTACAGCCTTTTTATACCTCTCTCTCAATGCAACTCTGTGGGATGTGTAACGCGTGGCAGAAACTTCTTACTACAGCCAGAGTTATCTAATGAGCAGGCGGCTGGGTCTTGTCAAAGAGAAAACACGAGACCCCCTTAAAACTTAGGAGGATATTCTCAAGAATATGTGATAACCATCGCAAAATTAGCTTAACGCAACTCTTCACATCGCAGTCTATCGCGACAAAATAACACTGTGTTAACGTTGTATTCCCAACACGGTGGCACCATGCAATTTGTCTTTGATCCTGTGCAGAGCCCTGCTGACCTTTCAGATAGGATCATGCTATACAAACACCACATACACATACTCACACATGCACACATGCCTTTGTACAAACACATACCGTTGTACAAACACCACATACAGACAATCACACACACATACTTGCCTTTGTACAAACACCACATGCACACACACTCACACACACACACAAATACCTTTGTGCAAACACATATCATTGCAAAAACACCACATACACACACATACCTTTGTACAAACACCACATACACTCACTCACACAAACACATGCCTTTGTACAAACACATAACATTGTACAAACACCATTTACATACACTCACATACACATGCCTTTGTATAACTACATACCGTTGTACAAACACCACATACACACATTCCCTCACACACACAGATACCTTTTTGCAAACTCATACAGTTGCACAAACACCACATACACATACACACACTCACATACACATAACTTTGTACAGATACATACCGTTATACAAACACCACATACACACTCTCACACACACACACATACCGTTGTACAAACACATACCATTGTACAAACACCACATGCACACACACACACATATACCTTTGTACAAACACATACGTTGTACAAAAACCACTGCACCACATGCAAACACACACCCTTACTGTTGTACAAACACGCACCACATATGAACACACACACATACTGTAGTACAAACACCGCATAGATACAGTTGTACAAACATCACATGCAGAAACACACACTTACCATTGTACAAACACATACCATTGTACAAATACCACATGCACACACACATACAGATGTACAAACACCACATACAGACAAACACACATACCATTGTAGAAACACCACATACTAGACACACACACACACATACTGTTGTGTCATATGTTCAGGCCTCTGAGACTTCTGAACTGGTGGAGATCTCTGGCCATAAAGGGACTTTAACTGATCTGTACCACATGCCAATGATGGCCATCATATGAAATGTACAGTGAACATATGTCAAGGAACACTCCCACATGCTAGTCAAGGCCACACACAGCATGGAGTCAGATAACAGACAAAGATCCAACATGCAGAGATGTTGAATGCCTCACCTAGTGAGTTCAAAGGTAAACCAAGCACCAGAGCCCAAGAAGAGGAACTGCAAAGGGGGCAGCACGCAGGTAGGGCTTGCAGGGGACAGTAAACTAGAGACAGACCCAAAGGGAAGGAGAGACACAGGCTGAGGTGACCAGCACATGCTAACCTGTCCATTCAAACCCTCCTCTCCTAAATTGCTGAGCCTGCAGGCCTGGTAACACCAGTGCTGATGGCTAATCAGTGCATGTACCAGTGTGTCCCTGCATGCTCCTTGTGGATGGGGAGGCAAGGGTGCTCTCCCACTAAATGATGACCTCAGATGGCTTCAGGCCCTCAGTTTACTTATAAGCAGTGGTTACTGGCATGACCGATGGGGCACTGACCTAGGCAGACTGGTGAGCTTCATGCTCTGTGGTTGCAAAAGGATTGCAACCACAATATATGCTGTGGTGCTTTAAACAAGCAATTAAAAACCCACATGAATAAATAAAAAAGGAAATAAATAAATGCCTGGCGCTGCAGAACTATATTCTCTAGAGTTTCCAGAGCCTGATGAGTTTGATTTCAACATCCTGAGTCACTAGCCAGGAAAAATATTTGTGCCCATTCTTTAATATGCCCAAAGGAGAACAACTGACACAATGTTTGTTAGAGAAGTGTATTAATATACACTTAATAATGTGTGAATTCTTCAAAAATATCCCAGGCACTGATTGTGGTGAGTGGCTTGTGCTGTGCCAACCAGGGTGTGGACTGTGCTGTGCCAACCAGGGTGTGGACAACCACAGCACTTTGACGTCACCAATGGCGTTTGGGGTGGAGTTTGGTTGATACAGGATATTGTGAGTCTGTGGATCCTGCCTCTGCAGTGAACAGAAGCCTGTGAAGCACAGTGTGCAATAACATGATGCTGTGCATATTTTGTGATATTATCTCACTTTACTTAAGCAAGAAAAGAAATGTAACTATAACAATACCAGTTTTTCTTATAATACAATGTTTATATTCCTGTCTAGATGTTTTTAAACACTTGAAACTGATGTCCCGAAGAAGGTGACGATCTAATTTGAACACCGAAATGCCGCGTCAACAGTCTTTTTCAAAAAATATTTTTAAGCATACTATGTACTGTATACTTTTAATAAAAGTCTTGAACAATTGTTTTTAATGTATTGTATTAATAATCATGACAAAAGAATTTACTGGTAAATAAAATAAAATAGATAAATAGCACATTCCATTTCACTTGTTTTTGGTTTTTCTAACTAAGAAGCACTGTATAAAAATGTTTTTGTAAATTAGGTAACCTGGCTAAGACTATATCCTATACTAAGTCCCCTTTTGAGAGAAAATAAAGGGTTGTAAGATATCGATCTTTCCCACCCATAACAAAAGGAAAAGGGAAGTTTGTTTCTTGTGCATATTTTCAGGCCTCATCGCTTGCTGCTATCAAGTGACCCCACACCCCTCTCCACACAAACAGCAGGAAGCCAGTGGTGGCACAGGGAGGGAAATATTTTATCCTATTGAACCTCTGTCTGTGTATTGTGTATTCATGTCATAAACTCTACAAGATTACCAAAGGTTTCTATAGCCAGATCTAATGGGGACTCCCACTTCACCTCATCTCTGTGGAGATAAAAAATAACCTACGTTACAACATCTAGAGTGAATCTGGTGTGGGGTCTTTGTGTGTGCTGTAGCTGTCACTGGCACATAGTCAGCAGGCCTTGCATGGGAGACACCGGGTACATGAGGCTTACCCTCAGCTTGAGATACTAGGCCTGCATGAGGTGAAGCCGCTTTGCTTCTGTCTACACTATAACTATAACTATAAGTATAACCAGAACTCGCACCCCCATGATTCTTTAAAAGCATGTTGCAACTCATATTTTTGTAGTATGTTTCTTTAAAAACCATCTTTCAGAGCTATTTTCTGTTTTTGCGGTTATTCGGGATGTCATCACGACGATTGCGCCTTTTCCATAAAGTCTAAAACAAATATCTCCACACATACTACAGTACTTTACACACTAGGGGTTACTTCCAGTATTCTCTAAACTCATGTTTTTCTAGAGACTTTCTATGAAAACCATCTCAAAAACCTATTTTATATTTTTGCATTGACTCCAGAGATCGCAAAGATGTCGGTAATCGGGATCCCCCCGGGTACGTTGTGAAAACAGAAAACAAAAGCAGGAATTCAATAACCACCACTACATTAAAAATGCATAACTATATAATTACTTCTAACCATCATAGTGGATATCTCACTATCTAAATAACTCTATAAAGCCATATATCAGAATCGCAATATGTCTATAACAATGCGTATTACTGATCAACTGATTTAAAAAAATATTTCACTAGTATTCGCAACGATGTTGATAGTCGCGACATCCCCGCCACAGTACAAGGAGGGGCCACGCTGGTGGTCGCAGCATTGTCATAAATATCACACATGATTAAAAACAATCAATTTAAGACACTTAACTTGTGTCACTAACACCCCCATTTCCCAACCATGGGGTCAGAGTATCTCCACCTGGCCCCTTATGTGGGCTTTCACACAAATGTTCAGCCCCTGAAAACATTCCTGATAGATAAAATGGTGGCCACAACTTTCTGTTCAGGTTGCTTCCAGCAAGTCAGAGCGTTCCCGTTGGAGCATGCATTCACAATTCATTTTTAAACCTCAGCATAATATCTACGGCCAGAGATAGTACTTTAGACTTTAATTTCTCAATAACTACTGAACGGATTTACAACAAATAAGCAAAAGGCACCAACATCTACAAACCTGCCAAATTGATATTTTTTGGGGAAAATTTCATGAAGGTTGGTCAAACAACACCAAAGTTATGTCCAAGTCAAAATATGTTTTTCCTAGGGAAACATGGTCCTAATTGTAACTACGTACTGGCAATCGCAATAGGTAATATATATTTATATATATATATATATATATATATATATATATATATATATATATATATATATATATATCCGTAATTAACCATGAATTGGTGAATTGGTGCAGACCCCACTGAAAGGTTGAAAAATAGCAGAAATAAACTAAGTGTTCCAGTATGCATTGCGAAAAATTTCCCAACAGGGAGGCACACCGGAGGCCTATAAAATGTATTAGCATATGGGGACTGTGGTTTTTGCTGACACTGCTGCACCTTCACGCTTGCCTTGAGAAAGAAGCAAACAGCTTCGAAATGCATTGGCAAAAGGACAGAATTATCGGAGGGGAATTGCTGTCTTCATTAAGAAAATAAAAGGCTGTACCTTATCTGATGTGGAGTGCGTCCTTAAATCGGGGAAACTTTGGAAATATAATGCTATCTTACATGCGCGCAGTTCTCACCCGACACATACCATTCGCAGCATTCCTTATGGCGAATTCATCAGAATTCACAGAATCTGCAGTGATCATGACTCTTTAACCACATGCCTTGAGGAATCCAGACAGCGCTTCATAAAAAGAGGCTATTCCAGAACCATCCTTGATCAAGCTTTAGTTAAAGCTTTATCAGTGGATCGTGTTTCACTTCTCACATCTAGCGACTCCATCACTGCTAGCACTAACAACACACAGGATACCACCCATTGTACAGTCAGATTGATCACTACTTTTTGCTCACAAGAGCGTAAGATTAGGCACATCATTGGTACTGAATGGCCTATTATTCTGACTGACTCTATTCTTGGCCCATTGTTACCTGAAACACCTACAATTACATTCAGACGTGCGCCTTCCATGCGTGATGCTCTGGATAGAGCAGCACCTGAAAATCCACTTAAAATCAGTAAAATTAACAAAATGGGCTTTTTCAAATGCACATCTTGTCGTGCCTGCAATTTTGCCACTAACACCACTCATTATGTCACTGCGTTTAGCGATGTACCCATCCGGATTAACGAATATCTAACTTGCAGATCTGAGTTTGTTGTTTACAAGCTCAAATGTACATGCAACTTGGAGTACATAGGTAGCACTAAGCTGCCTGTTCATCAAAGAATACTCCAACATATTAGAGCCATTGTAAACAGTGACAGTAATTACCCTGTGGCCAGACATTTTGAGGCAATTCATGAGAAAAAATTGAAAGACCTGCAATATACTGTTCTATGTTCGGTACCCCAACCGGCGGTGACAGCGAAAAACTACTGAGACAACGTGAATCCCAGCTTATCATGTCACTCGACACTAAGGCCCCAAACGGTTTAAATCTGACGGAAGATTTGAAAAGTTTCCTCTAATTTTGTTCTGTATTTGGTTCTGGTCTTGGTTCTTATCTGCCCCTTTCCTAGACTGTGATTACACTGTTTTCTTCATTTATTCCTGTTCAAGAAACTGCGGCATCTAGTGGTCTTGGTCTATTTGTGTTTATCTGCTCTGATGCCTTTCGCATCGGATCTATGGAATTCTCTTACTTAGCATCGGTGTTAGTTTAATCCTTGCTCCTTTCAGTACCTATCCTTTTGCCTCGTAGTAAATTTCCCTTGTTTTTCTCTGGACTTTTTTTTATCACTTAACATATTTTTCGGTTGGGCCCTTTGTTTTCATTTCTATTTTTCCATATCCACTTTAGGATTATTTCTTATACATGTATCTTATGTTCAGCACTTCTTTTGCATCACATGACTCATATTATTGTTGTTTCTTCTAGCTGATGTGGCAGTCCTCTATTTCTTAACAGTAATGTGGTTAATTTCATTCAGGCACTATGTCTTGATGTTCCTAACACGTGTGGTTCATTTAATGTTGTTGGCTTATATTTGCTCCTTCTGGTCTTTTTTTTTTTTGGCACTCTACACAGATTCTG
Organism: Lissotriton helveticus; assembly: GCF_964261635.1. Lineage (NCBI taxonomy): Eukaryota > Metazoa > Chordata > Amphibia > Caudata > Salamandridae > Lissotriton > Lissotriton helveticus. Next base: position 5,695,367 of record NC_136072.1, read on the forward strand.
GCACTATGCCATTATACTTGCTCGTTGCTTGTTGTGGTGCTTTTATTCCAGCATTTGATTATTTACAAGTCTGTTTTGAGCTATTTTTGCCAATGTCATTCATTTCGATGTGTTTTTTTACTACTACGTGTCAGATTTTTGTATTTATACCTATTTACATATTGTTATTAATTGTTTATTTTGCCACTTTCATCTTTCATGTTCGTATTTCACTGTCATGCCGTTGCAATTTTAAAAATAGTATTTTTTGCACTATTCTTCTATTTTCTTGTTTGGGCGTGTTCCCCCAATTAAGCCCCTCCCTGTGTTGTGTATAAATACCTTCATTTTTTTCTGAGTGCTTGTATGTGAACAAGCTCCCTTGCGGAGCGAAACGCGTCATTGTGTAATAAACGTTTTTCCTGCATACTCACATGAGTTGGACCGTTTGTGAGCTTTTTTGGCCGTTTGATGTGGCGTTCTGAGGTTTGCACCCTGCCGTAGCCTGTCGTCCATTGACGGGTTGGGATTTCTTCTTCATATATATATATATATAAATTACCTACTGGCGGTCGCCAGTAGGTATATATAGTTAGGATTTTTTCTCTATGGGATTTTTGAAAATTCTATGTCTAATAACTTTGGAGTTTGTGGACGGAATTGGCTGAAATTTTCAGGAAAATGGCACATTTTGTTTCTGAGCAGCCCTTGAAAATTTGGGGGGGTTCGTCAAGGGGGGGCCGAGAAAAAAGGGGGGTCCCAAAACGTGTTTTTAACATTGAGTTTTCCATAGGGCGGTTGGCCTCACTTTTAGCCCGAACGGCTGAATGGATTTGCACGAAACTTGGCAAAATTGTAGGGACTGGTAGCCCGATGTGCCTTTTGTAGGTCTCAATATATGTGCTACAGTGGATTTTGAGAAATTAACGTTTAAAAAAAGATATATATCTGTAACAGCGGACCGGGCAGCGCTCCAGGACGCGTACTTTTCGCGCAACGGAGCTTTGTGAAGCGAAGCTGATTGGTTCTCCGGCGTCTGTCAACATTCCAAACAGTCCGTAGCGGCCGCCATCTTGTCTCTCGGTAGGATCGAGAGACAAGAGGAGGCGAAAGCGAAGGGGCAAATGACCATAAGGGGGAATAGTAGATCCTCGCTGACCCCCTAGGTTTGATGTGGAGGTTTTAAAAGGGCCCCGCGGGGCAAAAAAAAAAAATAATAATAATAATCGAACGGCTGAATGGATTTTCACGAAACTTGGTAAAATATTAGGGACTGGTAGCCCGATGTGCCTTTGCTAGGTCTCAATATATGTGCTCTAGTGGATTTTGAGAAATTAACGTTCAAAAAAAGATATATATCTGTAACAGCGCTCCGCTTCGCGTAACGGAGGTTTGCGAAGCTGATTGGTCATTCTGTCACTGGGCTATAGTTGGGCTACATCTGGCTGATATTTGGGCTACATTTGTTTTTTTTGTCTCTGGCGGCCATCTTTGGGCTACATTGGGCTACATTGGGCTTCATTGGGCTTCATTGGGCTACATTGGGCTACATTTGGGCTCCAACATATATATAGGCCAATGTAGCCCAATATATATTTTTCAAAGTTAATTTTCGTAAAAACCACTGGAGCATATATCTTGAGACATAGCAAAGGCACATCGGGCTACCAGTCCCTACAATTTTGCCAAGTTTCGTGGAAATCCATTCAGCCGTTCGAGCTAAAAGTGAGTCCAACCGCCCTATGGAAATGAAGGAAATGAATGGGTAATTTGTAATTAGCAAATAGCTAATCGCAAACTAGGAATGGTAAAGAATCGCTATTTATTCCTTAAAGTTCGCTATTTAGGAAATGCAAAAAACTTTGATGATACATATGGCGGTTCATCTCGAACAAGATAAGAAGCATAGGGATAGATTTATGATGACTGGCGCATCACCAGGGATGTGTTAGTCATTCTGTGCCGCTGTTCCGTCACCTATGGTGTGCTGCATTTACAATGCGGCGCATCATGGGGCAAAAACAGCACAGATGCGTGATGTAACTGTGCCGTAAAGGTGGCGCATTGCTGGGGCGGAGCTAGCCGGCGTCCATGTAAGACGCGCGAGCGCGGAGCTCCTTACCGATGACCCGCAAAACTCCTACAAACCCATCCTGAAACGGCCCTGCCGGCATTAAAAACTGTGGGGGACCTTCGCGCGAGGCCTCGGTGGGACAGCGGCCCCTTTGTCCGGCTGAGAACGGACGCGGTGCGACTTGGTGCTGCAGTGCACGGAGCGTCACGGACCCAGGCCGCGATCCCCGGCCTGACCTGGAGGGCTGCCCGAGTTACGTCGCAGTGCGTGCGGCGTGTGTGACCGAGGTGGTCCCGGCCATCCGCAGAGGCACCTGGTCGGCTGTTACACTCGCGACCGGCACTGAGAAGCAGCGGAGAGGACTGACCCCTGTCCGGTATCGACGAGCGGAGGGGGCTGCAAGAGGGTGCGCTGAGCACGCATTGCCTGTGGGGGGGCCCTGAGGAGACTTGCGAATTTGACGGCGGGGAGTACTGTTCGCCGACTCCCGGCGTCAGGCTCCACGCGGAGGAAGGACCTCGGAGGAGCGGTGTGTAGCCTGACCCCAAGTACTGAAGCACTTTGACCGCCCACTGGGCGAACGGACTACGTGGGGTACTGCCCAGAGACACGTTCTGCGAAACGGCTGAATCTGCATTCTGGTGCTGGAGGCCGCCATCTTGGGCAACGGTCCCGCGACATTCCACCCTGGACGGGGGTGTCCTGCCCCGCTTCACCCACCGCTAAGCCTGACCACGAATCATAGGTGGTGGTTCCCACACCTCTGTGCCTGTCGGCTGTATGTCCACTAGACCTGCCATGGGGAAAGGGGACAGGTCGCAGCCCAAGCTGTCTTTCGACCAGAGGAGGGCGAAGGGGGCCGAGGGGGCAGCACAAACTTCCCCTCCACGCCCTACGGCGTCCGAGAACTCCCTATGTTCCGAAATACGGGACATGCTGGGGACCATGGAAAAAGGCCTACAAGTCAGCATGACAGAGATTAGCACCAAAATCGACGCGCTGACGTACCGGATGGACCGCATGTCCGAGAGGGTCGACAAACATGCGGAGAGGCTGGACATGGCGGAGAGACGGCTCACAGAGGCGGAAGAGGCTCAATCGGAGTGGGATAAGGACCGCAGACAGTTTGGTCGACTGCTCCAGGTAATCCAAGATAAGACAGAGGATTTGGAGGCGCGCTCAAGGCGCTCCAACCTACGCATTCCGGGGGTGGCGGAAACCACTAGCACCGGCAAAATGGAGCTGTTTGTGGAGAAACTCCTTCGGACCCTGTTAGGGGAAGATGTCTTCTCCCCTATGTTTATTGTTGAAAGGGCCCACCGCACTCTGGGGCCGAAACCACAACCTGGCCTCCCGCCACGACCGATCATAGCAAAGCTGCTAAATTACCGTGATAGAGACTTGGCACTGCGACTGGCCAGAGAAAAGGGGAAGCTACAGTTCGAGGGCATGAACATCTCCCTATTCCCGGACTTCACGGCGAGTGTACAGGAGGAAAGGAAGCGCTTTGCCCCCTACAAGAAGCAGCTGAGAGACCTGGGGCTCGACTACGCCATGCTGTACCCTGCGAGGCTTCGCATCAACAGGCAAGGTCACTCGCACTTTTTCACCGACCCAGTAGAACTTAAGAAATCCTTAAAGGAATGGGAGAAGGACAACCGCAACAGTCAGGGAAGTCGGCGAGAGGACCTGGACGCCTCCTCCCACTTGAGTGACCAGGAGTAACCGGACGCATAAGAGACGCTGCTGAACTGTTGGCGCTGGGCGGCGCAAAGACTTACATACAATCAGTGGGGACCCACCGAGCCATGTCTTTTGGGTGAGATCTACCTGTTTACTCCCGGTCTGATTTGTTGGCGCTGTGGATTGGGTGGGGGCCGCTCAACTCACCGAGGGGGGTCGGGGGGTTGGCCCCTCCGCATAAGGGTCTGGTATTGACGAACTGTGAAGACTAGAGCTGGCAGGGCTCACTACTTCTGGGCGGGGGGCGGGACGGGAGCACGCGAGAGGTTACTAGCTCTGGTTTCCCAGCTGAGCCGTTGGCTGGCTAGATCCCTCTGCCCCTGCGCTTTTGGCTTCTGGCTCCTTCGGGGGCTGTTTGGGGTTCTGTAGAGTTCATTGTTGATTAAGGGGGGGATGCTGGGTGGTGATAAGTCCTGTCTGACCGGGTTGGGGATGGTCGGCTGTGGGTGGGTGGGAGGCTGTTCTCTGATTGTTCGTGTTTTCTTGCTGTCATGCTGTTTGGGGTTCTGGGTTTGCCGGGTGGGGGGTTTGTTTTTGCCGACTACTGAACTGTGTCTGTCACACTGCCTGCTCTGTGACATTTTCCTTTCTAGTCCGCCATGTCGACTGCTGACTCTCTGAGTGCGGAGAGCTCTCTGGGCTCTTTGCGATTACTGTCCTGGAACGTAAGGGGGCTCAACGATTTCCGCAAACTCAGGAAGGTCTTAGCCTATTTGCAACGCCATCACATTGACCTTGCTTTACTGCAGGAGACACATTTGCCGCTTTCCAGCCCTATGTTGCAGGTGAGGGGCCTTGGCCCCGCTTGTGTCGCTGCGGGGTTCACAACGCATGCTAGGGGGGTGCTCATATGGGCTAATCCCAAATCCCGAATGTCGCTGACCCGGGTGGCGGTGGACCCGGAAGGGAGGTTTGTGGTTGCACGTTGTGTTGGAAAGGATCATGATCTCCTGCTGGTGAATGTGTATGGCCCTAACTACGACTCCCCGGAGTTCTACTCTTCGCTTGCTGACAGCTGCAGGCAGTTTGTGGGCTCTAGAATGCTGTGGGGGGGGGATTTTAACTTGGTGCTGAACCCGGACCTTGACCGATCTGCGGGCCCCCCTAGGTCCCCTGCAGCTTCCGCGTCCCTCCTTGTGTCGGAATGTGTGAAACTTGATTTACTTGATGTGTGGCGGCATAGGCACTCGGGGCGGGGTGGGTTCACTCACTACTCGGCCTATCACAACATTCATACACGTATAGATTATTGGTTTGTTTCCCGCGTTTTGCTAGATACGGTTAAGGGTTGCACGGTTTTCCCGCGCACGCTATCTGATCACTCACCCTTGCTCTTGCTGCTGGTGGCTCCTCCCAGGAGGATTCCCCCCTTCACGTGGAGGTTCCCCCCGTACTCCCTCTTAGATGAGGTTTTTAGAGGGGAACTAGCCGGAGACATAGAGGCCTATTTCGCAACCAATGTGGGCTCAGTGGACAGCGTTCAAGTTCTCTGGGACGCGTTTAAGGTTTACATCAGAGGGATGTCTATGGCGAAGCATTCTGGGGTGCTCAAAGCTATCAGGCGACGCCTGCGGTTGCTCGAGACGCAGCTCGCGGGTCTGGATAGTCGGGCGGTGGACTCGGGGGACGCAACTGATGCGGTCACGCTCAAGTCCTTGCTAGATGAATTTCAGGAGGAAGCGGACAGGGAAATTAAACATATGGGCAAATACGCGACGGCGCGTGCATATGGGGAACGGGAGCGGCCTGGTGCACTCCTAGCTAAACTTATGCGCAACAGTAGGCCCCCATTGGTTATCGAGGAGTTGGTGACAGCTGCTGGGGCGGTGGTCACGGAGGAGCAAGATATCTTGGCGGAATTTCATGCCTACTACACTGCCCTCTACTCCTCAAGGGACGCACGCCTCGAGGAGGAAATCGACGACTATTTGAGCTACCTTCAGATGCCCTTCCTGGCCGACTGGCAGAGGGAGTTTCTTATGGCCCCCATCCAGAAGGAGGAAATAACGGAAGCACTGGAGAGCATGAAATCTGGTAGCGCTCCTGGTGCGGATGGTCTTACGGTATCCTTCTACAAGGCCTTTCAGGCGCAACTGGTCCCGTACTTGATGCTCTTGTTCGATGATATTTGCCAGCAGGGCAGCATGTCGAAGTCCATGAGAGAGGCGTTGCTTATCACCATCCCGAAACCTGGCAAACCCCTTAATCAGTGTGGCTCCTACCGACCGCTATCGCTGATAAATGTGGACGCGAAACTGTATGCTAAGGTTCTTGCGAATCGTTTGGCGTTGCTGGTCCCGGACCTGGTTGCCCCGGAGCAGGCTGGGTTTGTTCCCTCACGCAATCTCACTTATAATATCCGCACGGTCCTAGGCACGATCCAGCATGTCAAACCCGAAAACAAAGCTGTGGCCATCTTCTTGGATATGGAGAAGGCCTTTGATTCTGTTGAGTGGTCGTTCATGCTGAGGGTCCTTCGTAAGTTCGGGGAGCCGTTTTTGCAAATGTTGGGAGCCCTATACTACAAACCTACTGCGAGGCTAAAGATAGGTAACCTGGTCACTGCTCCCATCGAAATTGGGAGGGGCACGCGTCAGGGTTGTCCCCTCTCTCCGTTGCTGTATGCCATGGTAGCGGAGCCTCTCGCCTGCGCTATACGAGAGTATCATCGGTTTGAAGGGGTAAACTTTCCGACGTACCAGATCGGTATCTCCACATATGCGGATGACACTCTGCTATATGTCCGGGACCCGGAGACTAACCTCTCTGCGGTGCTGCGGGAGGTGGTGAGGTTCGGGGCTCTCTCGGGCCTCCGCGTCAACTGGACTAAATCAGTGGCATTGCCCTTGACGCCGGTGACGCTCCCTTTCGACTCGGAGTACCCCTTGCAATGGACCACGGACTCTATTCGCTACTTAGGGATACGCATTCATACGGACCCGGAGGTCCTGATCCGCGAGAATTATGGAGTGGCCTACTCCAAACTGGTGGATGATGTTGAAGTGTGGTCCAGGCTCCCGCTTTCGCTCATGGGCAGGATTGCGCTCATGAAGATGGTGGTGCTCCCCAGGTTCCTTTTCCTATTCGTGAATCTACCAGTAGTCCTTTCCAAAGCCTTTTTCCGGCAACTTACCCAGACCCTTGTCCGCCTGGCGTGGGGGGGCAAACAGCCGCGGGTGCGGTGGCAAAACGCTCACCCTTCCGTACGAACAGGGAGGCCTTGGGGCTCCAGATCTGGAGCGATACTATAGACTTGCTCAGGGTGCGCACCTACATACGTGGATTCATGGGGATCCAGGCATCCCACATGTGAAATTGGAGCGGCTCTTTGCAAACCCCGTCCCGCTTCCGGCGACGGTATGTTATCCGCCTGATAGAAGGGTCGGCAATCTGGACTCCATAGCTGCCACGAATCAAGCTTGGCATGCACTGATTAGCTCCCGCGAGTGCACGCTGCTGTATTCACCTTTGCTTCGTGTAGAATGGGCGGCCTGGTTGGCTCCACTGACGGAGAAGGGCGTCCTGAAGGCGCTACGTGACCTAGGCATTGTTACCGTGGGAGATCTCTTTTCAAAGGGCACTCTGAAAACGCTGCAGCAGGTCCTTCACTCCTGTCCCGGGGCAACGCTGCTCCATAGTTTTCAATATCACAGGGTCCGTAGAGCGGCCCTGGCCGTTTTAGGCCCAGACCTAGCTGAACCGCCGGAAGTGCCGGAACTCACCTATGTCATCGAGACCCCCTCAGCTCGCAAACTGATCACGGCTCTTAGGTCACTGGGTGATAGACAGCGGCAATACCCCCCCTCCAAGGCCCGTTTGGCCTGGCAGGCTGACCTCCAATCTCCCATCTCAGACGACATGTGGCGTTATTGTGCGACTAATACTAGGAAAATCTCGCTCAACGGTAGGCACCGCCTGGTGCATTTTAAATTCCTACAACGTGTCTACTACACGCCCGAGAGATTGCATAGGTATGGCCTTCGGGAATCAGCGGAGTGTGAGCGATGCCACTTTCACACAGCAGACTTTCTCCATATGGCCTGGACTTGTCCTGCCATACATAAATACTGGGTGGAGGTCTTTGCGGACCTCAGCACTATCCTTGGTGAGGTGATCTTGCCTGACCCGGCGCTCGCCTTACTTGGTTTTTCGAAACCCCTTCCTGTAGCTTTGCGACGACTTGCGGACATGGCTTTACTGACGGCGAAGCGACTGATAGCACTGTGCTGGATGCGGGGGCCAGTCCCTACTAAAAAACGATGGGAAACAGACTTGCTTTACTGTTGCACGCAATCGGAGGTGTATAGTGAACTCCTTCCTCCAAAGAGTAGACCCAAAAACTTTTGGGGTATGTTTCGGGCGTTTCAGAGTGCGAAAGAGGATGGTGAGTCGGATCCAGAGAGTGTGGAGCTTGATGTGCTACAGGAGGGGGGGACTGCAGCAGCTGTGGATGAGGAGTGTGTCAATTGAAAGCCTTAACGTTGTGTCAGTGTGGTGTTTTGCGCCTGACTTTTGAGGTGTTTTGCGTTGGGGGTTGCTTGTGACGGCTGTTCTGGTTTGTGGCGACCGCTGTCCCCTTCCCGGAGTGTTATCCCCCCTTAGTGGGCATTTGCTTATCTCCCTTAGCCAAGCTGAGGGGTTCATGGTTGCGGTGCAGAGTGGGAGGTGGGTGGTGGGCACGGGTTTAGGTAGTCTGGCTTGTTCTTCTTTTGGGGTGGGTGGGTTTGTTATTGTCTGGGGGATCTCCCCCCTTTATTCACCTTTCCCTGGGTCCCTGATGGTGATGCCCTCGACTCTGGGTTTCTACGCAGTTCTTTCCGGATGGCTATTTCAATCCTGCCAATCTGGCACGCCTTGCTACGCCTGGGTCTGATTTTGTTGGCGTTGCGGGGTGTACACCCTGCTTATATGTTTTGGTCATCCAATGGTGGCTACTATGATCTATTGCCTCTGCACACTTGTTCCACACCTGCAGTTTCGCCACCAGGCCCTCGGGCTGTTGGTCTTTCCGGCTGTGTAACTTACCTTTACCCAGGGATTTTTGATGCCGCCGGCCTCCGGGTTGTAGGCGATGTCGGCTGTGTATGTGACTTGAGGGTGCAATAAAGTATAAATTTAAAAAAAAAAAAAAAAAAAAAAAGGTGGCGCATTGCTGGAGTTGTATCGCAAGTGTGATGAAGCTCCAGGAAGGGTCGGGGGTGCCCCTGTTGCAGGGTTTCTGTTCTCACACAGAACTGTGGACAGAGGATTGGAACCTCGGCGAATTAGGGTGCCCCAAAACTCACCTTAGTACTCAAAAACCCCTTAGCAAGCTAGGTACAGTGTCACCTTGGATATAACAAACTCTCAATGTTTAGACAATCCAGAATATGAACTTATAGTACCTCAGGATACGTGGAACTCATGAACAGTCGGTCGTTATATATTTCTTAGAAACCAGAACATGGAGTTAAGAAGAACACATGTGTATTTGAAATGTTTATTTACTAATGCCGTCTTCTCAGGCGTAGTATCTTAGATATTACAAGTACACATATTATCAGTAGCAAAATTACCAGCATAGTTAGTAGTACATAAAAAGCGAATGGTGACAGTATGTTAACATGCTGTAAATGAATAAGAGTTAGCAACACTTATAAGCAGCCACGGGCCGTGGAGGGAGTTACGGTGGGGCAGGGAGGCGGGGAGGGGGAGGGGCAGGGTGGAGAGGGCTCCACCCTGCCCCTCCCCCTCCCCGCCTCCCTGCCCCATCGTAACTCCCTCCACGGCCCGCGGCTGCTTATATCTCACCCTCCCTAATACACATATTATATTATTTGCTAAGAAGGTCTCTTTGTGTTGGTTTAGGGCGTGCCCATACTTTAGTGTCTTAGATTTGAAGGAATCACATCAGCATACACCAGCTCTCTCTTCATGTGAACCGCATCAAGTGTTGTGTATGTGTGTTCGGCAAAGCAATATAAAACCCGCCTCATGCCCAGAATTGGCAGAAGCTGCACTTATGTTATGAGTATGAAGTCGTGGAGATCAGACCTCATAACAATTCTGTATCGTGTTGTTCTTGAAACTTCAGCAGTCGCTGTACAGATATAGTTTAACAAGTAAAGCAGATAGTAGAGCAATAACATATTATTCTCATGTAAATCACGATGAACTATTAGGTTGAAAGCTAAAGCAACAACTAAGTGTCGTGTGCAGAAGTTGCAAAAAAGGAAAAATGGCTTTTAAACCGGTAATGAGCCCATGCTAACTTAACACGGTGTAAAGATATCCAGGACCTAGATGATACCTCCCCATGATCCGGAAACGAACTGAATAAGATAATAGAAGTGCCATCTCATGAGAGCAGATTGCAACTTTATATGTGGACGGTCCACAAGGTAAAATATTAAAAACTAGGAAAATTTAATGCTAAAGAAAAATAAAACAGCCAAGTACTTTATCGAGTCTTAAGCCAATAGGCAAGCTAAATAATAAAAACTTGACAAATAAGTCAATGAATTGTCAATGAAATGCTAGTACTCAGCATATCAAAAATGAAAAAGGTCTATGACATAACTGTGTATGCAAAATAAGCTGCAACAGCCTCCAATAGGAAGTCACCGTCTTCATCCGAAAAGAGTTCAGCCATCCAATTTAAAAGCGGAAAAGAACATACGTGCTCTCCCAGCACCGGATCCTCTATCACCATCAGAGGACAGCTCGGTGGGTTTTCAAGAAAGCTCTGTTCCAAGAAAGACTGTGTTGCCGCCAGTAAATTCCAGGGACCAATTAGTCCATGCATCAATGCCACAGCCATAATCCTTTCGCCAGGACAAACCAACTCGTGAGTAATGATAGGAGTCATCAGCTGATTAAAGTCGACGTCAGGAGAAACCGGTCCGCAGAGACACAAATCAATGGCCCAATCGAAATCACAGGTCAGGCAGTGAAATACAGGCTGGACACAGGTGAAGTAGGAGAATCGAAAAGATAATCCATATGCCGTGCTTAATATCGCCAACGGCATTGTGCCATAATATTCTAGCATGCGATTGCGTAACAGTGTCAGCAGCTGCAGGGCGGGAGGTTGCATAGGAGGGACATCCATATTTAAAAATGTAAAAAAGCACAAGAGCGTCCGCTGGTAATGCAAGTAAAAATGGCAATCCACGAAGCAGAGTGGAAAAAATAGAATGAAAGAAAGCAGGGATGACTCCAAAGATTTTCTCAAATGAAGTCACGAGACCACTGGTAACAACTTTAAAAAAGTGCGCCAGGGCCTTTGTGGAGGATGCGTTAAAGATAGTCCGAACCATCTTGCTGAAATGGAAAGGCAAATCTGAATTGAAAAGGGTCTGCACCTCTGTACGGGTGTTCGCTATGTGAAGCACGAAAGTTTCACGGGCCGAACTCAAGGCCACCTCTCTCTGAGACAAAAGAGCTCTTATTCTTGCCATGCCGTTGAAATCTGCTCCCAAGGTTGGTATTTGTGGCGAGATTGAAAACTCCCTATGTTCATGTGTGGGAGGAAATAGAACATTTCTGCAGCAAATAACCCGTTCACTTACTGTTACGATAAAAGGAATACTTTTAATTAACCCAGAACAATCTTCATTATTGAGCATCAAATAACTACCATTTTCCAACAACTTGAACGTGGGGATGATAGCAGGAACTGGCGTGCCTTGCAACACGCAAGCCATATTTGGTCGGTGTTTGTTGCATGAACCGTGTAACTGTATGTGCCTACACATTAGTGAATGATCTGGCGTCTCAGTGCATTCCTCTCCATTCAGATAAACTTCTTGTCATCTTTGAAACATCTGTATGTGTATGGAAGCGACCAGACCTCATGAAGAAAAGCACTACCTAAAGGTTCATAACGACCTATTGGTATATATTTCATACAATTTGAAAACTTATATAAAGCAAAAGGCAGCGTTATTAAACCCGCAATCCTCTGCTGATGATGTCACTGAGCATGTCATGAATGATGTAATATGTGACATCATCAGCAGTGGATTACGGGTAATAGTATCTCTAGTTTACTCCCCTATAGCTGTCTTTCTTTTAACATAAGTGTCTGTTTCCTTCCCTTATACTTACTGTTTTTGGTTCGCTTCCGGTTCGCGTACCGGCGAGCGAACTGGGAAGCGAACTAAGAGAAATAGAGGTTGGCACAGTTCCAAATATTGTACCAATTTTTTAATAACGGGGAGGTAGTTCTGAAAAGAACTTTTTTTTTATTGTTTTTGTTGTTTTATATTTTTGTAATTATTTTTCGGAACATTTTTTTACTTTTTTTGAATTTTTCTGAACAGTTTTATATTTTTTTGGGTTTTTCTTGGAGGGGGCAATGAAAACGATTCATTGTAAAGGGCTCAACAGGAGCAACAAAACAAAAAAAAAGTATTTATTATTTTGGGCGTTTCGTACAAACTTGCATATGATAGTCAATAGCTCTGTTGATCAGAGTGATGCTTCTTTCTCCGTAGCAAATGAATCCATCGCAAAATACGCAGATGTGTTTTACTTCACCAAATCTCATTTGTATATTTGGCACCATCTCCCTGCCCTCTGGTCCCGTTACTTCCGGTACAACAGATCTTCTGGCCATAATAGGGAGATTATCTAGGTCGTTCCGAAACTGTGCAGCACTGTAGTTGTTAGGATGCCACCTAGTCATATGGCAATGCATTGTGTAGTTTCCGAAACTGTATTTTTTGTCGGTCCCTCTGGACAGTCTATCTTGACATATAAGGCAAGTTACGTATCTTGCATTTACTTTTTTCTGACCTTTGGGAATTTAAAAAAATTGCCAAATGAAGTTTTCTTTCCGGTGAGACGTCCTGGGCTGCTCAGGCAAAAACTGCCTCTCTTCGTGCTCGTCCTCCTGTTCCTCTTCTTCCTCTTCTTGTTGAATTATAACTTGAGCAGGTGGTCCACTCTTCCTTGGATGTGGTGGAGGTGGTGGGGAAGCACCAGCTGAAGCTACTAAAGAAGCCATTGCTCAGTGATCACAAAGGGTCTTTCTCTCACAATGATGAAAGTCAGAGTGAGGAAAGAAGGAGGGATTTTCATCATTTGGGAAAAACAAGAGTTCTCAACCAATGAAAAGTGTTCATTTTAGATTATATGACCTAGTCTTACATCATTAGGAAACCAAAAGTGAAATGAACCAATGAAAAGTGTTATTACCAAGTCACATGACCTGCTGTGTTTACGTTAAGCGCTTTGCAGGGTCTCCCGGTTTGCTTCCAGAAACCTGCGCTTTGCGACTCGCTTCGCGTACCAGTTCGCTAACGTAGCACGTCATATGACGTATCACGCGACAACGTGAAACGTCATGCGGACGGGAGGCGTCACGATGTTGTTTTCTAACGCGGCAGTTGCGGTAAAGAAACGTTTACCGGCTCGCGGTCTATTTCGCGGCATCAAGGTCAGCTAACAGGAAGCTTCCCGATTCGCGAAGCGGGAACGAAGAAAAAAAAATATTTAAAAAAAAAATTATTCATAAACATATAAAATATATTTTTGGATTTAAAGAAGAATACATTTTACAGCTACAGATATTAGCTGTTAAAAAACCAATGAAATTCACTGAAAAAACCATAGGTTATAGACCATATATAGTTAGGAATTAGCATTTACAAAACCTTGAAAATTCACTGAAAAAACCATAGGTTATAGACCATATATAGTTAGGAATTAGCATTTACAAAACCTTATTTTACTCACACAAAACCATTGAAATTCCATATATAGTTAGTTGCACTAACTATATATCGCGCACCCGCAATCCACTGCTGATGATGTCACATATTACATCATTCATGACATGGTCAGTGACATCACTGATGATATCACTGATGACATCTCAAATGACTTCACTGATGACATCACTGATGACATCTGATTTGACATCAATGACCACATCACTGATGATATCATTCATGTGACAATACAATGCATCTCCTCACATTTTAATATAACCTCTGTTTCACCCAGTGTTAAATACAGAGTATAATTTTTGAAACCATTGACACACCAATACTAGTTACTACATACGCACTCACTGATTGCTATGTCTACACACACATTCACTCATTCACCCATACAATCATTCATACATACAATCACTCATCTTTACAACACTATCATATGCACTCATACACCTATACAGACACTCACAGTCTGCCACTCATCCATGGAGTTACTCACACACGTAGGCAGTCCTGTTAAAGAATCAATGACACTTCCATTTTCTTGTCTATACAGTTAAACATAGAGCACCTTACATTTTCAAACATATACTAACACATACTTACCTTCTTATAGAATCATTGATACAAGTACACATTGATCTGAACAGAGTCACACACCTCCCAGCCAGCCAGCCACACACACACTCAGTCTCCCATACAAATACTTGGACAATCAATCAGTAACCCATATAGTTAATCATATAGCTACTGATCAACACATGCAGCAGTTTACAGAACAACAGACATAATGATGCACACATTAAGACAGTTTAGTCACTAACCCATGCACTCAGTGAGACACATTTAATCACTCACTCATACATTCAGTCATGCACCTACTAAATCCTTTGTCCAGACACTTATACTTCCACTCATTCTTCAATATGTAAGACACATTTTAACTTTACAGAAACACACAGTCACTGGATGATGTCATCAGTGATGTCATCAGTGATGTCATTTGAGATGTCATCAGTGATGTCATCAGTGATGTCATTTGAGATGTTATCAGTGATGTCATTTGAGATGTCGTCAGTGATGTCATCAGTGATGTCATTTGAAATGTCATCAGTGATGTCATCAGTGATGTCACTGACCATGTCATGAATGATGTAATATGTGACATCATCAGCAGTGGATTGCGGGTGCGCGATATATAGTTAGTGCAACTAACTATATATGGAATTTCAATGGTTTTGTGTGAGTAAAATAAGGTTTTGTAAATGCTAATTCCTAACTATATATGGTCTATAACCTATGGTTTTTTCAGTGAATATATATATATATATATATATATATATATATATATATATATATATATATATATATATATATATATATATATATATATATAAAAGCATTTTAAGTTAGCTGACGCACAGGATCAGGCAACTAAAATAACTAAACTGATGCAACCTATATGTAAATTTCAGGTAGCAGATACAGATGCATTGAGGGTGGCTCAGGCCTTGGCCACCGACGATGCAAATGAAGGTATGTTCACACAGGAGGATCTGCATAATATGGTTATCAGCACCAATCTCCCCTGTGTCAGCCATTTTAAACCATCTTCCACTTTCATTCCGCTCATGCCAAAGGATACAATAGATGCTTTCAATGACATTGTAGTTGAGGACTTAAAGGAGCTACAATGTGTCACTGCAAGAAAAGTGAAAAGAAGCAGATATATGGAAAAACAATATGCAGCCCTCATGAAAAAACGACGTAACAACTCCAACCTTATAATAAATAAAGCGGATAAGGGAGGGAATATTGTTATCTGGCCCCGTACAATGTACTTGGAAGAAGCGAATCGGCATTTGAGCGATGAAGAATGCTACAAAAAGGGGACTTTTAATGACATCAAATGCCTAAAAGAGAATGTGCACAAGGAACTGAATTAATGGCAGAGGGATGGTTTATTGACTAAGCAGGAACATGGTTTCCTTAAAAATGATTATCCAATAACCCCTACCCTCTATTTCATTCCGAAAATTCATAAACGTATCACACCTATCCCTGGGCGACCAATCATCTCTGCTCAGAGGAGTATTCTGGAGGCGGTCTCCAGATATGTTGACCATTTTCTACATGATTTTGTTGAAAACTTGCCTTCGTATATTAAAGACACTGGACATTTTGTATCCAAATTAGGCAACATAGAATGGAAAACTGATTATGTTCTTATTGCTTTAGATATAAGTATCCTCTAGACGCGCATTCAACATGCAGACGGTCTAAATGCTGTTAAGTATTTTTTGGATCAGCGGAGTATTGCATATAAACAACATAATGCCATGCTTTTAAGAATGATTCATTTATGTCTTACGAATAATTTTTTCCTTTTTAATAAGGAAATTTACCACCAGCAGAGGGGTGTTGCGATGGGGGCATGTTTCTCCCCCACCTATGCATGTTTACGTGTAGGGTGGTGGGAGGAGCATGTCCTCAGGGGGACTCATAAATCTATGTTTGACTCTAACGTGGTTCAGTTTTGGAGATTCATCGATGATATCTGCATGATATGGAGGGGTACAGAGGAGTCTGCCAGGGATTTTGTGAACATCATAAATGTGAATAATTTGAATTTGCATTTCACGGCAGACATAAGCAAAACGAACATACAGTTTCTTGATTTTGAGATTTATGTGAAGAATGACACCATCCAAACTAAACTGCACAGGAAACACACGGCAGGGAATGCAACTTTACACGCCAGAAGTGCGCAACCGGGACACTTGATCAGAAGCATACCCTACGGGGAGTTCCTCAGGATGAGAAGAATATGTAGTTCTGATTTAGATTTAAAGGCATGTCAAATGGAGGCACATAGGAGGTTTCTGGCGCGAGGGTATTGTTCAAAAGAGCTAGAAGAGGCCAGAATTAAGGCGAACAGTCATAGTAGAGAGGACTGTCTGGCTGGGTCGAGTAATAAGATCAAGATGAAAGATAATTCAGACCCCACCCATGCTCAGAAACAGATTAGTCTCATCACCACGTTTAACACGGAGGAAAGGAAGGTGAGGGGGATTTTAAGAAAACACTGGCCCCTATTAAGAACTGACATTACCTTAGCACAACTAATACCTGAGGAACCAGCCATCACCTTTCGTAGGGCTCCCTCTATGAGGGATGCTCTAGTTAAATCTAGTCCCAAAGTGGTAAAATCTAAGAATTGGTTAACGAGTAGAACGGGGTTCCGCAAGTGCATCTCGTGTAGAGTGTGCACATTTGGTGTAAACACCAGCGAATATTGCACAGCGTTTGATGTTA
Organism: Lissotriton helveticus; assembly: GCF_964261635.1. Taxonomy (NCBI): domain Eukaryota; kingdom Metazoa; phylum Chordata; class Amphibia; order Caudata; family Salamandridae; genus Lissotriton; species Lissotriton helveticus. The sequence continues at coordinate 5,712,182 of NC_136072.1, forward strand.
ATCCTATAAAGATTAAAGAATCATACACCTGCCGTACAGAATTTGCGGTGTATGTTTTGCAATGCACTTGCGGACTGAAATACGTAGGTAGCACTAAGTTGCAAGCCTACAACCGAATTCTACAACACTTGCGGGCAATTGTAAACTCTGATGAGAGCTACCCGGTGGCAAGACATTTCAAGCTGGTTCATGATAAGAACTTGAATGATTTGAAATACTTCATTATTGATTCAGTACCCAAAAATGTAAGGTGTGGTAATAGGGAGAAACAACTCAGGAAGCTTGAATCTAAAGATATAATTTTATTAGATACAAGGATCCCGAATGGGATGAACATGGGGGAAGACTTACATAACTTTCTTTAAGAAAGCCTTATAAATCTGTTTAGAACGTAGTACCCCTAACAATATAGATGGTACCTAAGTTGTACGCCATATGCACACTCAATAGAAATGCAACATGTGAGGTACACTGGTGCCCAAACATAATACCTGTTTGTCAGTCATTTCAGCTGCTGCCTGGAGAGTTTCACTGTAATCTGTCAAGTGGGGGCTGAGAAAAAAGGGGGTTCAAAAATGCATTTTCCCCATGCAAGTTCAGATAGGGATTTGAACATGACTACAGCCCGAACTGATGAACGGAATTACACCAAATTTGGCAAAAGCAGGATCTTGGTCCAGAAAGAGTGATTTTCGTAATTCAGTGTGTTCTGTAATTTTGGAGTTGTCAAAGTAAAAGTATTTATGTTTATCTAGAGACACAGATCCACCATTTGTTCTCCGCAGATCTGGGTGGATTCGCGGACACATGCGGCAACAGAATTTCAGTGATTAGCTGGCTGCAACCTGGGAACCTGAGACAAAGGTTGTGGGTGCCATTTTGTTTAGCAGAACATGGTTCCTGGGGGGGGGAAGAAACATTTCAAAGTGATAGGAAGGGTCTGGGTAGAGGTACCCTGACCCAATGGGATTGATGGAGGAGTCTATGAGGGACCCCCTCATGGGCAAGAAATTGTTTCAATTTTTTTTTTTTTTAGAGCTTGAGGATTTGTAGATCTACCAGGATCCACACAGCTTCAAACACATTCAGATGGATAAGCAGATTTAAACCCTAATTAGAAATACATCCACTCACAGACCCACACACCTACTTACACACTCATGTACAAACTCATGCACCCACTGACACCCCACAGAATCACTCACATACCTACTGTTAGAAGGGCCGATCTCAGGGGGGACAGAGGACATTCTCCTGACCACCCCGGTACCCACCTCTCTCAGGAGCGCTGCCGAGCACAGGCGTAAGACCCTCACAGGAGGGGACTTCTCATTTAAGATCGTACGCGCAGAGCTTCCACCGCTCTATAAATGGACACCACACAGTTGTGTATTGAGTAACAAGTTCTTTATCAAGCAGTAGTTATTACGTTCTTTCAGGTCCAAAGGTCATATATTTACACTTAGTTCAAGGGTTCGTAAGTTCCTGGTTGCGGGGGTGTGGGAAGCGGGACAGTCACAGTACTGGGGCCAGTACGAGCATATCCGGCGCACAGCTCTCAATCCTCGAGCCGGGGGATACGGGGCTGCTGTAGATGTTGATCATAGTGGGTGTTCCACTCACCCTCCTCGAGCTACGTTGTTTCAGTCGTGCCATCGGTCCAGCCAGACCAGAGTAGCCTCGAGCCGTGACCAGGTCAGCAGGGCTCGAGCAGTAGTGAGCGGAGTGTCCTTTAGGTCGTGGGGAGCCGCGACCAAGTCAGCAGGGCTCAAGCAAAGATGGTTACAGGGAGCCGCGACCATGTCAGCAGGGCTCAGGCAAAGGTGGTTACAGGGAGCCGCGACCAGGTCAGCAGGGCTCAAGCAAAGATGGTTACAGGGAGCCGCGACCACGTCAGCAGGGCTTAGGCAAAGGTGGATACAGGGATCCGCGACCACGTCAGCAGGGCTCAAGCAAAGATTGAGGCGGGTATGCTCCTTCCGCCAGGGAGCCGCGACCAAGTCAGCAGGGCTCTCTTCGTCCAGGATTCCTCTGCCCGCTAGTTCCAGAGCGGGCCTTGTTATAGTCCTTTTTCCCTTTGAAGTCCGGGCCCTCGCAGGCGGTTATCGCCCAGGGCTGATTGTCGGGCCTTTGATCTATTGAAGATGGGTCCGGGGGTTTCCAGACACCCAGCAGGGAGTGGGGCCAGCTCTCGGGGAGGCCGGAGGTGTGATAGAAACCAGTCCTCAAGGGGAGGCCAGAGGTGTGATGGAAACCAGTCTCCAGGGGGAGGCCGGAGGTGTGATCGAGACTACTAACTCTATCTCACTCAGGGGAAACCCTCTACCCCCCAGCCAGGCATGGCGCATCTGGAACCTAGGTTTTACTGGGGCTTGAGTCAGGGATCTTAGGGACGGGTGATGCGGGCTCTGGGCGTCCTGTACCGGGAGGATAGATGGTGGGATGCGGAGGTGGTCGTCCGTTTGGTAGGGTCATGTAGGGAGCGGGGCGGACAGGGGACGGGACGACCGGGGGTTTCTGCTGTGCAGGGGTAACTGTCAGGGCGCTGAGGGTCGGGGGAACCACGCCACGAGGCACGGTCCAACACCTACCCACACATCTACCAAACTACTCACATCCCCACTCATAGACACACACAGCTACTCTTACACCTACTCACAGACCCACAAAACCATCCACACAGCCACTCATACACCTACTTGCACATCCACACAGCTACTCCCACACCCTAATGCATACCACCCACAGCTACTCACACACCCACTCAAACACCCATATAGTCACTCACGTAGCCACTCACACACCCACACACAGATAGTGATCACAGAAATTGCAATAGCATATATTTGTATTAAATGTGTTGGTGTTTTAGTATTGAATGTTTCCAATATAACTGGCAGACCCCATTATTTGTCCAAGGATTTGTGACAGATCCATAAAATGAATTTAAAAAAAGGAAAGACTTGGTCCATTTCATTTATAGAAAGACTACCTAAGTATTTTTCCTTTATTTTAAATCCTTAATTTTAAAAAATATAAGAAAGAATTTGTGAATAAAATATATTTATATACTTGTGAAAATGTTTATTAGTAAATTGAAGTTTTGGGTAAAATCGTAGTAGAAATATATATTTAAGAAACCTGAAGTTCACTAAAAAAAACAAAAGTTACAGGGACGGTATAGTTAGGAACTATAATTTAAAAACCCTAGAAATTCACTGAACAAACCAAATGTTACAGGGACGTTATAGTTAAGTTCAGATTTTACACACACAAAACCATTGAAATTTGGCAGCAATATTTCAAGTCACTATAACTTGTGTCCCTGCAATGCACGATGTTCTCATCGATAAATTCACCTAATTATAATGTCCAAGTAAATTTGATGTAATTCCATTAAGATAAGGATAAGGATAATTTTATTTGCACAGTTAATTAAAACCAATGCAATACGATACAAAATATGAGTTAAGATAAAACACAATATAAAATCACATATATTTTAAAACCATCATAGTGTGTACATTGATGTTCTGTTCATTATAAAAATTGTATTAGCCTTGCATTTGATATACAGTATTTAAACAGTAGGCATAATTTGTATTATAAACAGGTTAAAATCAAGTGATTTCAAGATTCTAGTGCCGGCATTTTTTCCTTCACAGCCTTTAAAAATTTTACAAGGCTACAGCTCAGTTGAGGGTCCTGAGAAGAGAAACAGGTAAGTACTGCGCTCCTTCGTGTACGTGACCCAAATCGAATAAAATGGTGTTTCAAAAGTAGTTTCCTCTCCTTTCGCATTTTCTCGCAAGAGCATAGCAGGTGGAGCATATCTTCTTGCGTGTTACCACATAACCGGCATAGCAAACCTGCTTTCTTTTTTAACCAGTGTGGGAGATGCTGAATGCAGGGCAGCAACCCAAGCCTGTATCTTAAGAAGCACATTTTGGTCTTTTTGGCATAGCCCAGTCCAAGATAGTTCTGAGGAGCTTTTGACGAATATGAGTTCAAAATCATCCAAGCGTGCGTTGTTTTTGAGAAATCTGTTTTGTCTTGTACCCACGACTGATGTTTGATAGATATCTTTACCAGTTTGTTGAAAGTTTTGTGATCTGTGGAGGAGGCCCAAAGCTGTAATTCCATTAAGAGGTTCTGGCAGTAGTCATATTCAAAAACCCTATGGGAAAATTGCATGTGTGGAAAATGTGTTTTGGGACCACCCCCCCTTTTTTTCTCAGCCTCTGCTTTACGTATACAGCAGCTGAAGTGACAGCAGACTTGTTTTGAACATTATGTGAAGATTCATCAAATGCCACCAAAGGTATCAGCAATTATCAGCAAAAAGACAAACGCTTTCCCTATGGAAGCTAGGTCCTAACTATAACTACCTACTTGCAACTGCCGGTAGGTAAAATATATATACATATATTCACTGAAAAAAACAAATAGTTAGGAAATAGAGTTAGAAAAAAACTTAAACATTCCTTAAAAAAACAGGTTACAGTTACACTATAGTTAGGTTAAGATTTTTCCACACACAAAATCATAGAAAAGAAGCAGTTACAATTATCTCAAGTAATTATAACTTTTGCCCTAAATTAACTAAAACATGTGCCCTTGCCATGCACTGCTAACTACCCCACATATTACATCCCTTATGACATCATCTGTCATTAATAATATCACTGCAACATTTGAAGTGAAATTATGAGAGAACTGTGCATTGTGGGGCGCATTTGTGCAACTCCTGTTGTTGCAGACTCGAGTCTCTTCTTTGTTGTTTGATTAAGTATTCACAGATTTGAGGTTCTGTTGCCAGGGGTGCCCCTTAAATCCTACATTTAGGGGCATTCAGGGTGTTGGTGCCGGACTGTTCCCATGAGGAATAGGGTCAAGACTGATTTGCATCGTGCCCAGTCTATCATCTCCTCGTATTTGCTTTGTTCGCCCTAGGTTGGCAGGGTATGCCCGACGTGGATCCTTTGTTCACTTTGCCACTGGATTCCAGCTATCCTGGCTCATGTCCCAGGATGCTTGTTTCCGGTCCAGGGAAGATCTGGCTTGGCAGTTTGGCATGGACTGTTCCCACGAGGACTGATTTGCTTTTGGCTGGGTCTGAACTTGGGTGGAGAAGTGAGCTAAAGAATGATGATGGATTCAACCCAGGTGTAATAGTGACTGGGGTGAGTGTCTGAAACGCTTCAGCGCTCCGTCCATCATCTCCTTGTGATTGCTTAGTTGGTGCAAGTTGCCACCCAGCCATTGTATTCCCTCACCTCATCATCAGCTCCACCAAGCAAAGGGCCCTGCCTCTCCTCATCATTAGCTCCACCCAGAATATGGCCCACCCTCGCCTCATCATCAGCTCCACCAAACAAAGGGCCCTCACTTCCACTCATCATCTGCTCCACCCAGCAAAGGGTCCTGCCTGCCCTCATCATCTACTCCACCAATTCATGGCCCTCCCGCCCCTCATCATTAGCTCTACCAAACAAAGGGCCCTCACTTCCACTCCTTATCTGATCCACCAAGCCATGGCCCTCCCTCCCCACATCATGAGTTCCACCCAGCTGAGGGCTCTGCCTTGCCGCATCATCAGCTCCACCAGGCAAAGATCCCGCCCTCCTCTCATCATCAGCTCCACCAAGCACAGGGCCCACCCTCGCCTTATCATGAGTTCCACCCAGCTAAGGGCCCTGCCTCCCCTCATCGTTAGCTTCACCCAGGAAAAGGCTCTGCTTCACTTGAATTTTAAGCTGCAGCTGGTGATAAACAGATACTGCTATAACCCAGCCAGCTTTTTCATGGCTCGCATTATCTCACAGGACTCGCTAGTGGCTCGCATTATCCCACGGGACTACTTAGTGGCTTGTGTTATCCCACATAACTCGCTAGTGGCTCGCATTATCCCACAGGACTTGTTAGTGGCTCGCGTTATCCAACAGGACTCGCTAGTCAATCGCATTATCCCACAAGACTCGCTAGTTGCTCACATTATCCCACAGGACTCGTTAGTGGCTCGTGCTATCCCACAGGACTCGCTAGTGGCTCGCATTATCCCACAGGACTTGCTAGTGGCTCGCATTATCCCACAGGACTCGCTAGTGGCTCGCATTATCCCACAGGACTTGTTAGTGGCTCGCGTTTTCCCACAGGACTCGCTAGTGGCTCACATTATCCCACAGGACTCGCTGGTGGCTCGTATTATCCTACAGGACTTGTTAGTGGCTCGCGTTATCCCACAGGACTCGCTAGTGGGTCGTATTATCCCACAGGACTCGCTAGTGGCTCGCATTATCGGGCAGGACTCGGTAGTGGCTTGCATTATCCCACAGGACAAGTTAGTGGCTTGCATTATCACACAGGACTGGTTAGTGGCTTGCGTTATCCCACAGGACAGACTAGTGGCTCACATTATCCCACAGGACTCGTTAGTGGCTCATGTTATACCACAGGACTCGCTAGTGGCTTGCATTATCCCACAGGACTCGCTAGTGGCTCGCATTATCCCACAGGACTTGTTAGTGGCTCGCATTATCCTACAGGACTCGCTAGTGGCTCACATTATCACACATGGCTCGCTGGTGGCTCGTATTATCCTACAGGACTTGTTAGTCGCTTGCGTTATCACACAGGACTCGCTAGTGGGTCGTATTATCCCGCAGGACTCGCTAGTGGCTCGCATTGTCCCACAGGACTCGCTAGTGGCTCGCATTGTCCCACAGGATTCGGTAGTGGCTTGCATTATCCCATAGGACTGGTTAGTGGCTTGCATTATCCCACATGACTGGTTAGTGGCTTGCGTTATCCCACAGGGCTGGGTAGTGGCTTGCGTTTTCCCACAAGACTCGTTAGTGGCTCACATTATCCCACAGGACTCGCTGGTGGCTCGTATTATCCTACAGGACTTGTTAGTGGCTCGCGTTATCCCACAGGACTCGTAGTGGCTCGCATTATCCCACAGGACTCGCTAGTGGCTCGCATTATCCCGCAGGACTCGGTAGTGGCTTGCATTATCCCACAGGACAAGTTAGTGGCTTGCATTATCACACAGGACTGGTTAGTGGCTCGCGTTATCCCACAGGACTGGTTAGTGGCTCGCGTTATCCCACAGGACTCGTTAGTGGCTCGCGTGGTCCCTCTCAGACCGCAGTCCCTGGTTCTAGTCCGCTGCTTCTGATGCCACAGGGAGATCAAAAAACGTTTCCCAGGCTGTTCATATTTTAGCCCTGATATTTGTCGAAATGTTGTCTATAATAACTGTATTGTATTAACAACATGTGCTGCTATTTAATACAAAAGAGTTTAAGTAAAAAAAATTACGTTTCCCCGCTGGTCTGGAGAATGAGTAAAAATCTATCAAACATTAGGAAAAGTTAGCATTTAGCACTGACGCTGTGCGTGTGGTATCTCTTGGCGCTGTGGGGGAAATATCGCAAGATCCTTTTAGTGATGTATGTGGGTGCATGGGCAAACGCCTGGTCACAGGGCACATAGTCAAGCATCTGTTTCTGTAGAAAATCCTACCGAAATATATCTATTCCACCTTCCTGCCGTCAGGCTCAGTTTATTAGACCTCTATGTTCAAACTTCCTGGTAAACTCTCAATTAACAATTTTCAGGTTGGCTGTTCTTACCTTAGGGTTAATTGTTCATGTTTTCCTTTCTCAATTTACATACACACCCTTCGTTAATACATTACTTTATTCAATTAGCACTAATAAAAAGAATGAAATGAATTGTTTTACTTTGTGTTCATAGTAAACAAAGTCCATATTATTTCAAATGACGCAATGCGCGTCAAGCTGAGTTTGTGTTTCATCAGAGGTTAAATCAGAAAGGAAATCCAGATTGAGAAATGAACATTTCCTGTGTCATCACTCGTGTGTGTCTCTTTCAACATATTACTTAGTTAATTCAGCTAAATGCATTCTTCACTTTGTTTCGTACATAACGAGATGTCGATTCAAATTCATATTCATCGTCACATTTCATCGTAAGTCTTAACCCCGGCTCAAAGACCATCCTGTAGCTCAATAACATAACGGGGTTTCTCATAATTTGCTCAACATAATGTGTTTTAACCTCCTGCGCCCGCACTTATATAGAATGTTTAACATTTTATATTCTTTATGGTACTTGAACCTTCCCACACTATTCCCCTTTCACATCGACCTTCCCTCCTGTGCCTGGCGGTTCTCTCCTGATTCTCTTATTCTTCCATAGTTGCTTCTAATTTAACTGTTGAATATTTGCCCTTTTCCACATGTTCTATAACATGACTCGCTTTACTATAGTACATTCTACTTTTCTACACCATACGATGGGTAATCACCACATTCATAACTTACCAGTGATTAACTAGTTAGTGCCCCCATCTTCAATATCTGTGAAAACCATTTTCAGACCTGTTAAAACACCAATTATAAAAAAACATAATTTCAGTCCTGTCATTCAGTCCTGTTGTTCTCATCATGTTCAGACAGTGAATCCAGAAATATCTTCTCTTTGCCAGTAACATTTCAGGTTCTCCTCCTCTGTTAGGAGTCAAAACATGTTCTAAAAATTTTAATTCTATTTGATTGTTAATGTGTCCTTCAGATTTCCAGTCTATTTCCTCTGGTGCCTCCAGGAGGGGGTTCTTTATGTTACTTTTGTCTTTTTTATAAATCGCATTTTGGGTTAATGTCTTCTTTGTCCCACCTATGCCATAACAGAAGAGCACTTAATCATATACATGCAGTTAGTAGTGTCACATGTTGTATATAGTTTTAGTGGGATATTTTCACCGGTAGTAGTGTGATTAACTTGAGGACTGTGGAAAATGTTACTACAATGGGCACGATTTAAACACTGTAAGGAAAATGTTACAAACACTGTAAGGATCTGTTCGTGGTATGTAGTGCTGTAGATTCCCATGCTGCGCACACTCCTGCCATCTAGTTTTGGCCCCGAATGTCTGCAAGAAGTTTTTCTTCGAAGAAGACTTTCGAGTCACGAGGTAGTGTAACCCCTCTTGCTGGTATCGCACATTGTCATCGACCCCATTGTTAGATTGTTTTTCCGCACGGTGGGTGAGGGTGGAATGTGAAGCGAAGTGATAAATAAAGAGATGTCCATGCATAAGAGGAAAAAAAGATAGTAAGAGATACTGCAATGGCCGTCGGCACCCAGGTAGGTGGTTGGGTGCATGTGAATCTACAGCACTACATGCCACGAATAGATGCGTACAGGGTAAGTAACATTTTCTTTCAGGCATGTGTGATTGTAGATACTCATTCTGGGCATCGACTGCAAAAAAGTAATCCCCAAAAGTGGGGGCTGTCCTAAGGGTGTTAACGTTTATTCGAAAGTGTACAAAGAACTGCCTGTCCAACATTGGCTTGGTGGTGGGCTACAACATCCACACAGTGGTGTTTTGTGAAAGTGTATGGTCCGTTGCATATATCAGCTATTGAGATGTTCCCGAGAAGTGCCATTGAGGCTCCATTCTTTCGAGTAGAGTCTGCTCTAATAGGAGTGGGTAGAATTCTTTTGACTTTACCATAACATTTTTAAATGCATTTAACTATCCATCTGGTAATGCTAGACTGTGATGTGGGGTTTCCTTTGCAGAGTTTGTTGTGTCTTTCTAAAAGTCCTAGTCCTATCAATGTAGTACAGGAGGCCATGTTTTACATCCAAGGTATGGAGAGCCCATTCTGCAATTGAATCAGGTTGTGGGAAAAAACAAGTAGGTCAATTGACTAATTAAAATGGAATTGAGATAATACTTTTGGGAGGAATGCAATGTTGTTGCACAGGACATCCTTATCCTCATGTATTTGGAAGGAGGGTTCTTCCAGGGCTAATACCTGAAGATCATTGACGCACCTGAGTGAGGTAATAGCAACTAGAAATGCCACCATCCAAGGACGAGGGCAGGTGTGAAGGGGCCCAAATAGTCAGCCCATGAGTTGTGTGAGTAGCATGTTGTGATTCCATGATGGTGCTCACAGGAACCGGATTGTCCAAGGCTTATTTCAAGGACAGATGACATTTGGAGGATGGAGCAGCCGGGTCCAAATAATGTGGCCTGTGTGGGGTAGGATAACCAGTTTTTGTCTCAAGTCAAGCTGTT